>NC_138973.1:72067500-73303750 GCF_055761805.1 Camellia sinensis | reverse complement strand
GTTGTGGAGCTGCTTTGAGCTCAAATTAACGATATGATTAGTTTAAAAATAAAATCCTATATTTCAACTAATATTAATTAAAGATATGATTAGTTTTAAAATGAAATCCTATATTTCAACTAATATTAACGTCACTTGATGTGTCCATTATAATACATATTTTATACTCTTAATTTATATTTTATTAGACTTATTTTGTATATTATTTTATCTCTTTATGTTTATTTTTATGTTTTATGGAAGTTTACTGGAAAAAAATGCTCTTAAATGATGGAAATTGGAATTTGCATTGAAATAGTTTGAAAAGTTAAATGGGATCATTTATGACACATTGAGGTGTCTAGAGATTGGTGTCTTCAAACCTTGCGCGCAACATTAATTTTACATTTTTAGCAAATTTGTAAATTTGGCGTTATCGAATTGTACCAAATTCCGCAAAGCACTAGATTGCATCTCACTCAAAACCAAATTCATGTGCCGTAGGGCGGCAAAGATTAGTTTTATTATTATAAATTAGATAAATTACACTCACCTCTCATGAGGATTTTGACAATTACAGGAATTTTTTCCTATAGTTTCAATAATTATAGAAATCACTCTTACCTTTGAAACTATTATTAAGATTCTTTCACCATTAATCTTCTATTAATTTATTTAACAGAATATGACGATATCATGTTGACGTCATGTACTATGAGTAAAACATTCCAAAATTGCCCTTATATATTCAAATAGTAAATTTCACTTACCTCCCCTAAGGTTTTACAAAAAATTAATAAAGACCTATATATTATTTTAATAATGTTAAATAAAATTATTAAATTCTATACAATATTTTAAAAAATTCTAAATTGTTAAGACAAGCATATATATATATATATATATATATATTAGAATAACCAAACCTTACCTAATCAAAAAAAAAAAAAGAAGAGCTAATAAATTGATCATCATTAAACCTTATACTAGATTAAATACAATCATTTATTTGAAAATTATGAAACAAAGTATAAAAAATGTTTTATTTTTTAAAAAGACCACCAAATTTATAAATAATTATTTTGAGAAATTAGCGTTTGAATAAAAATTTAAAAATACATATAGGTATTTGATTTTTTTTTTCCATATGAAAAATACATATTTGGAGAAATATTTTCTTTATTTTATTTTTTCATTTTTCTTTCTATTTATTTTCTCATTCATTTTTTCATAGTGTCACTGCTACAAATAACACCATATAATTTATTATTATTATTATTATTTGTTTTCTTCTCTATGTTTTTTCCTCAATTTTTTTCATCATTTTTTCTCTTTCATCAATGATAGCTAGCATCACCCAATACCATAGCAACTTACGAAACATGAATTTTTCTTTTGTTTTGTAAGCATATTTGTGTATCCAATTTTATTTTTTTTAAAGAAAAATAAACATAATAACATTTCATATTTATAATTAAAAAAATTGACTTGTAACAATTAACAAATGTTACCTCATAAATATATATAAAAAATTATCATTTTATCTTTTCACATTCCTATATTATTCTCAAATTTTAATTATCATTAAAAAAAATGTCAATATTTCTCACCTTAATAATAAATTTTTTAAAAATAAATATAAAAGTGAAAAAATATCTAATCACGTTAAAATAAATTAAAATTAGATGATAGGGAATAAAAGATAAATAAATTATTTTAGAATAATAAACTATTTAAATTTGCCATTTCTTAGATTACATCTAATTAAAATAGAATTTTACTTGAACAAATAAATTATTTGAAAATAATAAATTACTTAAATAATTTGTAATGTATTACATCTAAAATCTATATCTACATCTTTGTTTCTCTCATTTAATTAATTTTTATTAAATTAAATCTCAAAATTAATTCAAATAAGAAACATGGATATTCTTAATTTCATTAATGGTTTTTTTTTAAATTTTTTTTTTAAACTTGTAAAATTTTAAAACTTATAGTGGAAAAAAAATATACAAAGTCAAGGACATACAAAAAAAATAAAATAAAATTGTGAGAAATAAAATGATAATTTAATATATAGGTAATTAAAATTAAAGGGTATTAAGTGTAAAGGGTATTATGGTCATTTGCACAACCAAGTTAATACCGTTTGGCTTAAATTAACGGGAGGGGAGAATCTTGACAATGTCAGAAAAAGTAAGGGAGGTTTCTGTAATTATTGAAATTGCAGGGGAGGTCCCTGTAATTGTCATAAACCTTAGGGAAGGTGAGTGTAATTTACCCTTATAAATTCTATTTGGGAGATTAATTAGGAAATCCTTTTTCAAGTACTCTATATTCCTATAAGTCCTATTATTTGGACATTTGATACATCAAATATGGACAATTTTACACACTACAAGAAAACACATTTTTGGCGACCAGTTTTGGCTACCAAAACAAATTTAGTCGCCAAAAGTGTGGGAATTGGCTACCAAAATTAATTTTAGTCGGCAAAAGTCAACTTTTTAGCTACTAATTTTTTTTAGTAGGAGAATATTGATTATTCGCGACTAAAATAAATTTAGTAGCTAAAAATATTACAATTGGCCACTAAAAAAATTTTTAGTAGCTAAACATATCTCCATTAGCGACTAAAAGTACTTTTAGTAGCTGTAGAGGCACCTTTAGCTACTAAATTGTTTGGTAGCCGAAGGAAAATAAAAAAATTTATTTTTGATCTTTGGCGACCAAAAGTTTGGTCGCCAAAAATATCTTTTCAGGGACAAAATTCATTTTAGTCGCTGTAGACCTACTTTTGCCTAATAAATTGTTTGGTAGCCAAATGAAAATAAAAAAAATTTATTTTTGATCTTTTGGTCGCCAAGAATATCTTTTCAACGACAAAATTCATTTTAGTCGCTGTAGACCTACTTTTGCCTACTAAATTGTTTGGTAGCCAAATGAAAATAAAAAAAAAAATTATTTTTGATCTTTGGCGACCAAAATTTTGGTCGACAAAAATGATTAAACAAAATAGTTATTTTATTTTTATTTTTATGAAAAGGTTGTCAAATCTTAACAACATTGTTCATAAACATTGTTAACAATGACATTTTATCCACTTGAAATTTGACTTTCTTTTTTTTTAAATGAGAAAAATAAAATTGAAAGAAACTTCTTTTTTAAAAGTAAAAATAAAAATAAAAATGAAACATGCTTATTAATTAAATAAAAATGAATTCCCATTAGTAGTAGGTATATGAATAAAACAATCAGATTTATTGAATTAAGTGGTAAAAGCCAGTTGGCTTTATTAGGCTATCATCTTCTAAATTAATTTAAGGTTTACTTTAATATAATAAACTAGTTACAACTGCATAATAAATTAATTAAATCCACTTGACACATGATTTCTTCACCTGTCTTTATCTATGACAAAATATACATATTGCATGTTCTAAAATTCTAAATCAAATTGATTAGTGCCTAGTTAGTCATGCAGGAGTCCCAAAAAAAAAATTAAGTATATTTTACAATATCTATATAATAAGACAGGACGGTTTTTGAAAATATGTTAGAGACAATTGTCCTACTAGGACATTTCAATGACTATGATTCATTTGTCTATTTAAATAGATGGCTGAGATGACCCCCTTAAATATATATCAATCCCCTTCCAGCACCACTGCTACATATCTGTTCCGTTTGGGAAGTTCAACCTAATGAAGTAATGATGGTTGGGGATAACCTTAAAGATGATGTGAGTTCTGCTCTATTTCTCTCTCCATCATTTGCACCATATTTGTTAAGAACATTTCTGATTCATTTTGAGGTGCTGTTTTTGTATATATATATTTTTTAATTTCACATTCTTTTATCAAATTTGTTTGAATCAAAACATGCTTTTGTGTAAATTAAAGCTCCTTTACTTGGTCTTTGCAGGTTGCTTGTGGGAAACGAGCGGGAGCATTTACATGCTTGCTTGACAAAACAGGGAGGTATGATTCTCCCGAATACACAGATGTGGAATTTAAGCCAGATTACAAGGTGTCTTATCTTGCCCATGTTCATTCACTACTGGAAGCAAATTTTGACCTGACACCATGATCCACAATTTCCTTGACAATAAAAATTTGCATTGTTAAATTGAGTAGCATTGAGATTCTCAGACCATTTATTAGTTGGTGGATACACCTATTTTTGATCCTGTGAAGAATTCATAGGAGAAGCTTTGTGAAGTACGGAGACAGGAAAATACCAAGGAAATATTGTGTATTTGAAAGACAGAGATCTTTCTTTAGTTTAGCATCTTATGGTAGTGTTGATATGCTGCAGAGTCATCGAATATATAGGTTTCCTTGCCAAAGTACTCTTGGATAGATTTCCTGCACATATTTGTTTGTTGTTATCATTGTATTATGAGGCTAGCTGTTAATGCTTTGTTTGTGGGATGTAAGATTGTTGTTGTATATCTATATGTAATACTTTTGACCCACTTTATAATGCGATTTCTTTCTCTCTTTGGTGCAATGCAATGCATATTTTAAAATTACAATGAAGTTTATATGTTTATTTTTGAATAAATGATGAAATAATGTGGCTACGATTATTTTGATTCTTTTTATGTTTGATTTATGATTTATACGTAGGGATTTACAAAATGAACAATTTAGATCACTTGAGTGAGACTTGAGGTGAGGCTTATAGCAAGACTGCATCCCTGATCCACTTTTATAGACTAGAGGCAATCCTGATGATAATTGACCTTAATTTTGATGATGACAGTTTGAATTAAAGAAGATAATAAGTCAATTTTCTTTAATCTCAAATATTCTTATATTTCAAGTCACTCCGTCCGTTGCACCACCACAGAACTTAGGCACAATGTAGTGTCCTGATTACATAAAATATTCAAAATCTGTAAAATTAGTGTCTCCCTTCATCGCTAGAAAGAGTTCATGCAGCATTTCATAAATCCTCTCAAAACAAGGGTGGATTTTATCAGAAACATAACAGCTGTGAGTTTCGCTATTAATATATCTCTGCAAATGTGTGTGTATATGTATGAGGAATATGGGGATCCTAGAGAAGAGAAAGAAGAAGAAAAATGAAAATCATGTGTCTCTGGAAATGTGTGTATATATATATATATATGTATATATCAGTCGATCTACGTATTGGAGAGAAGTAAATTACAGAGTTGGGAAGAGAAAAGCAGACAAGATCTTGATCACAGTTGACCGTTTCAAATGAGATAAAAAAATTACTAACAAATGAATGAAAACATTTTTGGAATAACAACTCATATGAGAAAAATAAATATTAAAGAGCTGTTTGAGATTTGCTTATTTAGTGTATTTTTTAATTTTTTTTATAAAAAAATGTGTAGAAAAATAGAAAAGGGATGAGACATAAATAAGTATACTCATCAAAAAAGTGGAATTATTTAGATTATTCCTGAACAGGAGGGTTTTTGAATCTTTAATATATTATTTAGTATACTAAGACATTTGAACAGTTCAGATCTGTTCAAATTACAAAACGGCTGTGATGTATGCTATGTGTACATTTTTCACTTTCCCATTTTTTTCTCTTACTTTTTCTTTTTCTCTTTCTCACTCACCTTTCCCATTATCTCATAAATAATCCACGAATGATCCCATGATTCCACATTCTTCATTTTCTTTTTTTTTTATTTTATTTCCCCCTTTCCTTTTTTTCCTCCCTGTTTATTTATTTATTTATTTATTCACTTATTTTAATTTACACCGTGCCTTCAGGCACGGGCATACACTAGTAAGAATATAAGAGAATATAAGAAAAATTTTAAAATATAAGAATATAAGCAAACATAAGAATATAAAATATAAGAATATAATATTTTAAAATATATTTGTCATAAAATTTTAAAATATAAGAATATAAGAAAATATAAAATATAAGAATATAATATTTTAAAATATATTATTATATTTTTCAGTAAAAAAAATATTAGGACAAATATTTAAGATAATTTAATATTTTTAATTTATAATTTTATTACTTATATTTTTATTTAAATATAATTTTAATATATTTGTTATGTCACGGTTCGATTTGCTCACCGGTCCGATTTTTAAAACATTGGTTTGAATCTGTTTAGAAACTTTGTAACATTTACTTCTATTTTCTTTTAAGATAATAAATTAATATTTTAAATTTTATTTTTGTATCACATGAACCATTGGGCAACATCTAAAAAAACACCTATTTTAAGATAATTCATTTTTTCGAGCCGAATCTAAGAAATATATATGTTTTAAAAATTCAAAATAAGCAACAAATATTTACTATTTTTTTGTTAATTTTTTTCTTTATTGAATTATTTTTGAAATTTTAGAAAAAAATTATAATTTTTCGATTCGTTTTGTCGAATGAAAACGAAAAATAAAAAAAATGTCACGTTTTTACCTTTGGCGACCAAAATTTTGGTAGCCAAAAGTTTCTTTTTGGAAATAATTAGTTTCGGTGACTAATTGGATTTTGGTCGGCAAATAATGCAGTTTCACCGACTTTGTTTTTGGTAGCCAAACGTGCCACGAAATTGTGGAGGGAATATTACTTTTTCATAATATATATTAGCGACGAAAATAATTTTTGGTCGGTAATAAATATTTTTTTCTTCTATTTTCATTGCAAAAGTATCCCAGTTCCCTCCCTCTCGCACTCCCGCCTCTATCACTGCTCTGTCTCCATCGCAAGAGTTACTCTATCATCCCCCGAACTCCCTCCTAAGTATCTCCCTCTCTCTCTGTCTGTATCTCCCTCTCCATTCCTTAAACATCTCACAAGGCCTCTCGGTTTCCCTCTTTCTCTCTCTCTCTCTCTCTCTGTTTACACACACACACACACATACATGCATATATATATATATATATACACACACACACACGAATCATATATTCACAACCTTGATTCCATATATACTCGATTATATACACAAATCATATGTACACTCACGCCTCTGCCCTCTTCTCTACAAGAATAGTCTCCATCGCCCGAACTCCCCCGAACTGGATCATCCCCCGAACTCCTTCCCAGGTATGTTTGAATTTTGCATCTATCTCTCCATCTCTCTATATCTCCCTCTCAATTTCCCTCTGTTTCTATCTGTCTCTGTTTACACACACACACATACATACATATATATATATATATGTCAAAACACACAGAATATGAAGTACGAAATGCCCTAAATTAGGGCATTGTTATTGAAATGTGATTCAAATTAAAAATTAGGGCAATGCTTAGGGTGAATCAAGCCATTTGCTACATAAACTAGGGCAAAGTCTTGTAGTAGTAGTAGTACATATAAAAGAGGAATTTTTATGGTTTTGAGTAAATATACTAGCTGCTCGTTGCTTTTGGATGCCTTGGTAAGTATGTTGAGGTACTTAATACATACCTACTGTTCTTCTTCATAGTTGCATTTCCAATGTATGAAATTGATGTAATATGTGGAGGTTGAGAATCTTGAGATATGAATGATTTTAAAATCAACAAATGAATAAGTATTCACACTTGAGGTATGATATTTTGTGTCTTGGAAAAGAGATGCAGTGATCATAGTTTTGGTAAAACAAGGGCAGGGATTAGATTGTCCTTGTAGATTCTTCGGCTGATGTTGTGTTCTTGAATGAACATATAGTAGTAGCTTGGTACCCATGGATCATGACTTTCGATCTGTTGGCCTAGCTGTGTATGCTTTTTTTTTTTTAAACATTTGGTGTCACTGTGCATTTTAAGTTGAAATATGCTTGTAGAATATAATAATATTGTAAGTGAGCATTCAGGGAATTGACTAACCAAAATAATTTCTTGAGATTAAATGGATTTTATTTTCTATGTACTTGTGATCAGCTACATTCATCCTTTGTCCTTGACCTTAGTTTTTTGTTTTTGGGTTTTAAATCATGGGTTGCATTTCTTAGTTTTCCCTCTGGTGCCTTTGAGACTGGGTGCAATTATTGATCTTTTTGCTTATGAGAAATATATCTTCGTTGACGTTCTCTAAAGTCTTTCTGAGATGCATTCATATTTTAATAATCATCTCTTGTATTTCCAGTTGCCGCATCTCTTTCGCAATGCTATGGAATTTTTTCCATAAAAAATCATTATGTTCTTGCTGATCAGAATATTTAATTCAGTTTTTTGGAAATTTATTTTTGGTAATCTGAATGGGGTGATTTAAATCAGGTTCTGAATGGTTTCTATGCAAGAAATTGCCGACTAATATGTGAAGTCATAGATCTTTGAACGCTTCTCACACTTCCATTTCTTTTCCCCATGTTTTCTGGCAAAAGTGTTTCTTGATTCCATTAAGATCACCAAGAGCCCTTGAAGGATTGTGGTGCACACAACTAGGCTTAGGGCACACATAGTGCTTTATGTTATCTTCGCTTTTTCTTTGCTTCAGCGTCCATGGAAGGTTGTGTCCTCTCTTGTGAAGCTGCAAGTTTTGATCTCTCTAAAACCCCACCTTGTGTTTTGTTTATTTCATTTTTAAAATTTTTAGAAATGGTCATTGGATGTGCAACGATTGATTTTAGCCGTTGCAACAATGCATAGCTCATGTGTTTGCATCGATGTTGTAAATTTTGCTTTTACTGCCTCAACCTCACGAGTACCCACGAGCCACTATTTTTTTTAATAAATAACATGTCATGCACACACACTGTGAAGAGCATGAAAATGATGAAGATGGATTAATGGCTTAACTTCCATAATTACACATTGTTTTAGAACAAATCGTGTCACAAAGTCCCACCCTAAAAGAGATTTATGTGACAAGCCAAACAGTGAATGAAAAACAACATAATCTATCTCAACTTGAAATGCGTGTTCTCATTTGTTCCTTGGTTAATCTTTGTGTGAGTTGTAGGTGACAAAATGAACAAGAGTTGGATGACGATAAATAATAGGCTGACAAGTAAAGAGTATCAACAAGGGGTGAAGTCATTCCTTGATTTTGCTATGGCAAATTTAGGCATAGAGGATGACATTAGGTGTCCGTGTGTCGATTGCATTAATGGCACAAAATATAGCAGACAAGTTGTGTGGATGCACTTGATCCGAAGAGGAATGGCATCTTCGTATTTAACTTGGGTGCATCATGGGGAACATGCTCCCGTGTCTCATCCTAGTGCATCAAATGACCAATGTGGAGGTAGTGGCGAATGTATGATAGATATCGATGATCCGCCCATGGATGAGTTGCCTATTATGTTGGAAGAAATTTACGTGAGTGGTCTTATGGATGATCATACCGACGAGGAACCTAATGGTTTGGAGAGGGAGGATTTGCATAAGTTCACTAGGTTATTCGAAGATGCACAACGCAAAGTTTACCCGACATGTGAAAAGTTTTCTGTGCTATCATTCGTCATTAAGATGCTTCATTTGAAGGTGTACAAAAAATGGAGCAACAAGTCATTCGATATGGTTATGTAGGTATTCAAGGACATTATACCAGAATGTGATCAAACAGTTCCATGGACACTCTATGATGCTAAGAAGTTCTTACATGACTTGGGTTTGGGATATGAAACAATTCATTCGTGCAAAAATGATTGTGCACTATTTTGGAAGAAGAGTGGTAATTTAGAGAAATGTCCTACATGTGACGCATGTAGATACAAGTTGAACGATGATGGTGGTAAAAATATTCCACACAAGGTATTACAGTACTTTCCATTGACACCGAAGTTGAAAAGACTGTATATGTCCAAAAAAACAGCCGTAGATATGAGATGGCACAATGAGAAGCGTGTGGATGATGACATATTAAGGCACCCGGCCGATGGTGAAGCATGGAAGTACTTTGATAAGCAACATCCGACGTTTTCTGATGACTCTCGAAATGTAAGGCTAGGGCTAGCAACAGATGGTTTCAATCCATTTGGGAATATGAGCACATCATATAGCATGTGGCCCGTAATCTTAATGCCTTACAATCTCCCACCGTGGAAGTGCATGAAAGAGCCATATTGCATGATGTCATTGCTTATTCTCGGACGTTCGGCACCTGGAAGAGACATTGATGTTTACTTGCAACCATTAATAGAAGAATTGAAGAATTTGTGGGAGCATGGTGTGCAAACATATGACGCATCGAATGGGCAAATTTTTAGAATGCATGCGGCGGTAATGTGGACCATAAATGACTTCCCTGCGTACGGTAACATGTCAGGGTGGAGTACAAAGGGTTACTTGGCTTGCCCTAATTGTAACAATAATCCATCGTCCCAGGGATTACAAAGTAAAATAGGGTATATGGGTGTTCGTCGCCACTTGCCTGAGAACCACACCTGGCGAACAAGTAAGCTCTTCAATGGTCAAATGGAGCATAGCTCCAAACCTTTGGACTTATCGGGGGACCAAATACTAGAGCAAATTGATTCTGGGACTTACAAGCCGTATGGAAAGCACCCACAAAATCAAAAACGACAAAGGAATGAACATCAAAATTTGAATTGGAGCAAGAGAAGCATTATGTTTGACTTGCCCTATTGGAAAACATTGAAGCTTTGACACAACCTTGATGTCATGCATATTGAGAAGAACATATGTGACAATGTTGTTGGGACACTTTTGAGCGTAGATGGAAAGAACAAGGACACGGACAAAGCACGCTTAGATTTGGAGGACATGAAAATACGTAACGAGTTACACTTTAAGAGGCGTTCTAATGGGTCCTTTGAGAAGCCTCCCGCATTGTACACATTGTCGGTGAAAGAGAGAGAAGGCTTTTTGTGATTTCTTGAAATCAATGAAGTACCCTGATGGCTATGCAGCAAATATCTCCAATTGCGTGACCGCTTAAGCTGGAAAATTATCTGGCCTCAAAAGTCATGACAGTTATGTCCTTATACAACGACTTCTTCCAATTGGGATGCGTGGCTACCTTAATAAGGAAATCGGAACGACACTTTTTGAGTTGGGAAATTTCTTCAAACAATTGTGTTCAAAGACATTGAGGCGTTCAGATTTGCATAAATTGGATGAACAAATCGTACTCATACTTTGTAAGCTTGAGATGATTTTCCCTCCGGCTTTTTCGATGTCATGGTCCACTTGGAAATTCACTTGCCTCGAGAGGCTATGCTTGGAGGCCCAGTGCAATATCGATGGATGTACCCAATTGAAATGTAAGGCTAGGGCTGACACATGTTCTTCATGTAGATGAATGAATTGCGGAGCCAAGTTTCCCCCGAAGCAACTGATAATATGTGGTCATTAGCCAATGGTCCTAGTGGCTTAGTGAACACATATTCAGGATGTATTTGTAATGGTGTCCGTTATCATACTATCGACCGTGAAACCGTCGGAAAAGTCAGAATTGTGGATTAATCGTGGAAGGGGAGCATCAAGGCCAATTAATACACTTCTATGGACACTTGTGCAGAGTGCGGGAACTGAACTATTTGTTCAGACGTCGGATTGTATTGTTCCAATGTGAATGGTTTAACACCGGTAGTAGTAGAACTATGCGTGTAGAACCACATTTTACAACAGTTGATGTAATAAGTCGATGGTACAAAGATGACTCATTCGTATTACCAAGTCAGGTTGAACAAGTATTCTATGTTAATGACACCAAATTAGGTACCAATTGGAGAGTCGTAGAAAAGTTCCAACATCGAGGAATTTGGGATGTGCCAGAGATGGATGTCGTACAACTTGATGATTTGTTCCAACAAGAAGAAACCGCCGAGGTGGTACCTACTATGGCTATTAATGATGATGTGGTTTTGCGTCGACATGACATTGAATCTGAAATTATTCCAATGGAAGTGTTGCAATCTGTCAGAGGTGTAGAAGCCAAGGGTGTTACAGATGATGCCTTCATCTGTGATGATGAAGATGGATTAATGAGGGAGGGTGACGACACAGACGAAGAATATGACCTACAAAGTGATTTTGATACAGATGTTGATGTAGAATCTTGATGTATATCATGCTTTAGTGCATGTCATAATTAGAGCAATGTAAATGTTCAACTGGTGCACAAATGCAAAGGAAACTCATTATAATGAAGGGGGATCTATCTTTGTAAATGTCAATATCTCGTGATATAAACCACTATCATGAATGAGTTATTTTTTTTTTATTTTGGAACAATTGGTGCTTGTCAAACTTCTATTATTATGAAAATTCTATAGTTATAATAATAAAATCTGGAAATCTGAAAATTCTGAAAATCTGAAATCTGGAAATCTGGAAATATGAGATATGGAAATCTGAAAATCTGGAAATTCTGAAAATTCTATGACAAATTCTAAGTTTTGACATTTTCCACATTTTCCAGATTTGCAGATTTGGACAAATTCTATGGCAGATTTTACATTCTATGAAAATCATATTTCCAAAATTCAATAGGTCTGCAAATTCTGGAAATCTGGAAATTTGAAATCTGGAAATCTGGAAAATGTGGAAATCTGAAAATTCTGAAAATTCTATGACAAATTCTATAGTTATAATAAGAAAATCTGGTACTCGTCAAATAATTTGGTTTTTGTCCAAATCTGGAAATCACCTTGGTCTGTATCTGCAAATCTGGAAATCACTCTGAAATCTGGAAATCTAAAAAATGTGGAAATCTGCAAAATTCTGAAAATTCTATGACATTCAGTTATGTTTTTGGTTTTTGTTTTTGTTCAATGTGCTGGGTCTGAAAAATGTAAAGGTTTGTTCTATTCTGAATTTGGAGCTGTGTGATGGTCTTTAGCAAGTTCTGTTTCTGGTGTTGAGCCAGGAGTTGAGTTTGGCTGTGGTGCAACCCTCCATATGGTGTGATGATTGTATATCAATAGTATGTGGGTCTCAGAAGGTGCAAGCCTTGGACATTACCTATGGGCCAGGGCATGGAATCAGTTTTGGAAGCTTAGGTTCTGGGAAATCAGTAGGTCATGTATCAGATGTGGTGGTGAATGGAGTCCGGATCAAGACCTGGCAGTCCATTCTTGTGGTTCTACTGTTGGGTGTTAAGCTACTTGGCTGCTATGCTACTGGGTTATTTGGTGCTTGATTTAGATTCTTCTGCTGGTATGCTGGTGCTAGAGTTAGCTTGCCCCTCTATTGTTTGCTTTGCATAGTTTGTTGGTTTACTATGCTGCTGGTCTGAGGCCTGCTCTCAGTATTGGATTGGTTTTGTTCAGTATTGGATTGGTTTTGTTCAGTTCTGTATTTCTAATATAGCGATAACCAAGGTTTCTTTATGGCAGTTGAAGTTTTATGGTTTTATGGCCATCAATCACATAATGGGGCCAAGTCATGTACCTACTAAATGTTTTACTGATATTTATTGAGTATGATGCATGATATAAAACTGGTTCTAGAAAAACGAAAGGAAATGCTTTATTCAGTTTTTCTCTGTCATTCCTGAGATCAGATGGAGTATGAGTAACTATGGCAATTTTCAGTGGCTCTGATAAATTATGCTGCTGAGAGAACACAGCAAAATTCATATCCTCTATAATTTTAAAATATTGCATTTTTTATTTTGATCAAAATCTCAAGAGCTGTGATGTAGCAAACTTGATATTGTTAAAATGAATGAGCACTTTGCTATGTCAAAAAACCTTGAGAAAACAATCTTGCATGATTACCAAGTGTAGAATTATGTTACATATCTTGATTCATTTTAGAATGAAAACGAAAGGTGTTTTCATATTCATCACTAGATTAGCTATGTGCTTCCATTGCCTATTAAAATGATTATTTATTTCTAATTTTTGCAGGTATTCTCATCTGATCCAGCTTACAATATCGGAGATCTGCAAGTACTTTATAAAAGCACTTACTAGACCTAACCCAGATAACCGCGGCTGTAGGCAGCTGCTCTTAAATTCTCGATTCTAACTAAATGCAATGTACAGAAAGCTCTAGATCTCTCTGTTGTTGAGCTAGTGAAGGATCTAATTGGTTGATTGTAGAGGGACCACCGATCACTGTCTTCTGATGCCAGAGTTCTGTTGTTTGTAAACACTGTAAGTTTCTCCTGTAGCGTCATTGTCCCGGATTACTGCTGGCTATGACTATCAATGATGTTACTTTGATAGATTTAGATGGTTATATTGACTATAAATGTAATCTCTGTGGGTTCAAAATTGATGTCGTTAGCTGATGGGCCATGGTTGTTTTCCATTAGCACCTGTTTTTCAGGGTTTATGGTCTAAAAAAGGTGAGGGATCTTATGTTCCCAAATTCAACTATCTCTGCATACTTGTCCCCGTCTCACACGCTCAGTTGTAAGTACAATACAGTGAATCTCAAGAAAATATTCTTGAAACACGATCAATTGACTGGCTCAGGATCTTGTTTTTTTTTTTTTTTTATCTTTATGCTATTGTCCCAAAATGCTCAAGTCAATGAATCATGTGAGAAATATGTGGTGTAGGAATCTCATGATTCAACGGCTAGGAATAATAGAAATATAATTCTATTGAGATAGGGAGATAGAGGAGGGGAATTTAGGACATCGGATCTTGTATGGATAATTGAAAGTGCATTGGGACAAAAGAATTTAGTGACAGATTTTAGAATTTTATTTTTTGAATAGAAGCCTTAGGGTCTATAACAAAAAATGAAAAAAAATAAAAGAAATAAAGAAAAAGAAAGAAGTGACCTGTGAAGGATAAATAAAGATGCAAAAGTATTTGCAACAAGTGTGCAAAAGGAATGAGTCGGGTTGCTTAAACTAGCTCGTATGTGCCCAGTTAGAGAGTTTAAGTCATAGATGACCTTGTGATATTCTCCACATCGTCTTGTATTCTCCACATCATTGGCATTTTAAAATTTCACTGGGGTAGCCCGAATGAGATTTCTTTCTCAGAGTTGATTAGAATGCTCTTGCTCCTTTTTGGCCTCATTTTGTAATTTTCTAACATTAGTTATGGTTTGAATTTGTGCAGGAAGATGCTAAGTTGCTGATTTTATTTTCTTGTTCTTGGTATTGCAACACTGTTAGGGCACAGAGGAAGTGTGAAAGCCATCTGTTCTCATCCAACAAACCCTGGTAAGTTGCACTTGTTATTTTCTTGTTCTTGGTATCCTTCTGAGTTTGTTTTTTACTGGTCTGTATGTAGTAGCAGAGGTGAATTTGTTAATTGCGAAGGTCATGGCACAGGTGTGTAGTTGTTTATTCTAGTGGATGATTATAAAGATAGCATGCAATGTGGATGGTATTTACGGAAGTGTGTCGTATGTCCATTGCCCTGTGATAGGGAGGTGCAAGGTGGATATGCTATAAATTTTTCTTCAAGTATGACAATATGAGATTGAAATATGCATCAGACTGGGGCTTGCTGCCACTAAATCCCAATAAGTCCAACAATTTGTTTCTTTTGAAAACTACTATAACCAAGAGTGTGCTCCCAGTCCATTGTTTATTCATGAGTTTCTTTTGAAAACTACAATTTGTTTCTTTTGCTGCCACCTTATTTTCTTTTATTCATCAGTTTATCAGTTTATTTTTCAGTTTATTCATGTGATGTATATTTATCAGGTTATTCATGTGATGTATTTTTATCAGTTTATTCATGTGACACAAATTTAATCCAGAACATAAAACACTGTTCCAGCATCAAGCATCAAGCAGATTGGAAAATGGTTCCTGGATTAAAGACTGGTCGGCTTCGGAAAAAGACACTCACGCAGCCAGAAACAGACTCGCCAGCTGCTATTCCTTTAGGATCACCCGTTGCTCCATCTTGTGTTCTCCCCGTCCCATCAAATGTGGGACCATCTCATAATGCCACTAGCCAACCAATGGTTGATTCTGATGAGACACAAGCCCCATCTGAAACGCAACCGAGTGGCGTAGGTAAGATTAAAGTGTATCAAATGTGTCAATTATCACTTGCCATTGCCATTTTTTTTTTACCCAATTTGTAGCCAATTTTTGTGTTCTTATTTTGTTAACAGGGACTTCAAAGCCCCTACGTGTACGCGGACCAACACATGGCAAAGGCATACAAAAAATAATTCGAGCCAAGAAAGGGGAAAAATGTTATGTTCACATCGATCGTGGGTTGAATGCAATGACTGGAAAGTATGCCACTCTAGCAACTAACGAGTTAGGAATTCAAATTAGAACCTTGTGCCCTTTGAAAGATGTGAAGTCATGGCCGGATCTTGATGAGACTACAAAAGCTGCCGTCAT
Organism: Camellia sinensis; assembly: GCF_055761805.1. Classification (NCBI taxonomy): domain Eukaryota; kingdom Viridiplantae; phylum Streptophyta; class Magnoliopsida; order Ericales; family Theaceae; genus Camellia; species Camellia sinensis. The sequence continues at coordinate 73,287,585 of NC_138973.1, read as the reverse complement.
ACCAATGGGTCTCGCTCATTTCCTATCGCAATGGCTACTATGGTGAGTTTGATGTTTTTTAAAACTTGAATCCTTTGTAATGTTTGGATATGAAAATGTTATGTTGTGATACATATATATATATATATATATATATTATAGCGATCCCGGTTTCCCTTTTCTTTACTTGTTATATACAGACTTAGGTTCCGTGGAGCTGGTTGTTGATAGTATGTTGTTTGCACCCTTTAATCCTTATTTTGAGTCTTGGGTTGTGTTGGGAAGATTTGGAGCAGGTTGGTTGAGCTTAGGAACCAAGTCTAGTTGCCCAGATTTTGGCTTGTCCGCTCGAGCGGGGGTTTGGACGCTCGAGCGGGGAATACACCCATCCAGTATGTCCTGTGTAATGTTGGCCGCTCGAGCGGGGGATTGGACGCTCGAGCGGGAAGTCGTGAGTGACGCTCGAGCGGGGAGTTGGGAGCTCGAGCGGGAACCTATCTGCAAAAACTTCTGGGAGTGTGCATTCGCTGCTCGAGCGGGAGTTTGGCCGCTCGAGCCGGAGTCTGTGAGTGGCGCTCGAGCGGGGGTTTCCATGCTCGAGCGGGGCGACTGGTATAAAAATCCGAGATCCGACTTTCTGGATCATTTTTCATCTCCTTTTTTATTTTAAAACCCTAGAACCGTCTTCTCCCTCTCCCTACACACCTTCTCTCTTAAGTTTGATCTACTTAGAGTGTATTTCTACCCTAAGTCCTTTGTTAAAAAGATAGAGTGGGTCAAGGGCTTCCGTTTAATCTGAACAATCTTGGGTTTGGAGCACTTTGGTTTTCGTCATCTTCTCCATTCGAGTTCTTTTCTTCAAGGTAGGGATTTCCTACTCCAAACTATAAGTTTTGTTCTAAGTTTTGGTATTTTGATATGTTGGGGTTACTTTGATAATTTTGGGAAAAACCCTAGTTGTTTAAATTAATTAATTTGTATAATTAATTTAAGGGAATTGGGGAATTTGGTTAAATTCATGAAATTGGGAAATTTATTGCTTAAATGGTGTAGTTGGATAATGTAAATCACTCGCCCATTGAATTGTTGATATATTTATTTCCAGTCTAGAAATAACTGTTTTGGGCTATCGGTGGAGGATAGTCGTGATTGTTGTAGATATTGCATGTGGATTAGGAATAACTGAAACTAATCACACTGGTTAAGTCATTAATTTTGATTATTGCATTGATACAGAAAATACGTGTATTGATTGAGCATTGCATTTGCATACATTGTTTTGTGTGGGAGGAGATAGGGGATGTACTCCACGGTTTAGGGGAAGATAGGGGATGGACCTCTAAACCGGATTTTGTTTGGGAGGAGATAGGGGATGGACTCCATTAGCATCACTTATATGTGTGCTTATTTATATAGAAGTGTTTTATTGATACAGCACTAAAATGTGTATCAATCTGGAAGTATGAAGTGTTTTGGTTTGAGCTTGAGTCTCATTTGTTTGCTGATATTGGAAGGATGTGAATATGATATATGTAATTCACTATAGTAAGTTTGGCCAGGTTCTGAGCCATGTTGATAAAATTGGAAAGTAAAACGTGTCTTAGACAATAGTGTCATGAGACTGTAAAATGAAGTAATTGATTATCCTGATTAACCATCTGTTGAATGCTATTGTTTTATTCATTGCTTATATGTGGTTTAGTATATTTCTACTGGGCTGTGGCTCACCCTTTATGGGAACATCATTTTCAGGTTCAGGTGATAAGCTACCTCCAAGGACTTAGCTTGGAAGGACTTGGATTTTGAAGACTATTTTTAGTTATTTGTTTTTCATTGTTAGTACATGTAAACACTCAAGCCTAGGGCTTTATTTATATTCGAGTTAGAACTCATACTTTGTGTCCAAGTGTTGGCTTGGAAAGATGTAAGCCGGTAGGGCATTTACTTTGATGTTACATGTAATGCTTTTGTTTAGTAAGACTCTGATGGATATTATAATGAATTATTAAAGTGTTTTCTTTAAATAATGCATGTCAATGATATATATAATGGGTATATTTTTGAGGGCGTTACAACTTGGTATCAGAGCGTACCGGGTTTGAATACTTTGGGTATGTGGGAAGTGATTAGTATCACATTGGGTTCGTCTCATTTGATAGAGACTTAGTGTAATGTTATATGCTTATGTGATAACATGTTTATGTGATTATGTGGGTATGGAATGTAGTTTCTAGGATGTTGATTGGACCCTTGAGTTTCTAGTAGTCTTGTTGGAAAGGCACTTGATCACTGCTGCTTCCAACCGGAACTATAGTAACGCATTGGGACTATCATTATCCGGGAATGAAATTCGTAGGTGCTTATGTGATTATGTGCTTACGTGGAATGAATTATTGTTGTCCAATGCATTAGGACGCGAGTGTTTAGCTTCGGCACATTTATTAATGTGCTAACGTCTTGTTTCCTTTATTAGGATGTCAGGACGAGGACGAGGACGCGGTAGGCGTGGTAGGCCGGGTAGGCAGGAGGTGCCTGTGCCAAAGGAGATTCCAGCAGTTCAGGAGGGAGTTGGCCAGGCCAATGTGGCCGAGCCAGTAGGCCAGCAGGCTATGGGCGCTCTAGCCCGAGAGATAGCGGGGGCATTCAGAGAGTCAGTAGGCATTCTCAGAGCTGAGAATCAAGCTCAGGTTGTTGTTGCGGATGCAGGACCTTCCTTTCTGAAGAGGGAGTTCTTTCGGTCTAATCCGGATGAATTTGTGGGTGATCCTAAAGAGCTACTTAAGGCAGATGAATGGCTCGAACAGACAACGAAGACGTTTGAGATGCTTGGCATCGAAGACGAGGGGTTGAAAGTGACCTTGGCATCTTTCCAGTTGAAGGGGGATGCGGGTCAGTGGTGGAAGTTTACTAAGGGTCGTATAGGAGGTACATGGAAGGCTTTTGTGAATGCTTTCCAGGAGAAATTCTTATCTCCAGCAGTCAGGGAGAAGCTGCGAGACCAGTTTTGTCAGCTTAAGCAGTCGAGTTCTTCAGTGGCCGAGTTTGAGGCTACATTTACTAGCTTGTCCAGGTTTGCACCTGAGTTGGTGGCGTCTGAGGAACGCCGTTGTATCGAGTTTGAGAAGAAGTTGAGGCGTGGCCTCAAGCTGCGAGTTGGGGGAACTATGATTCGGGATTATGGGCATTTGGTTGATGCTGCAGCCCACATGGAAATCATGATGCAGGAGGAGGAGGAAGGACAGAAGGGCTCCAAGAGGAATCAGGATGATCAGAGTGATGGTAGGAGACAGAAGGGTTTTAATCCCCAGCAGTCTCAGGGTAGCTTTTCTAGATCGACTTTTCCTGTACCGAGTGCTAGTTCGGGGAAAGGCAGTCAGGGAGACATTACCTGTTTCAAGTGTGGCCAGCTGGGTCACAAGTCTCCAGTTTGTCCTCAGAGGGGAGGAGTGCAGAGAGCAACATTATCTTCGGCTCGATCTCAGAGCCAGAGTCAGGGTAGAGGCCAGCCACTCTCATGTTATCAGTGTGGTCAGCCAGGGCATATGAAGAGGTATTGCCCGCAGTTGGGTGGCACACCTGGAGCATCTGGTTTGAGGCAGATTCAGGGTCAGCAGCCAGCTCAGTCGGGTCAGGCCTCGAGGGCCAATCAGGGGGCTTCATCATCCCAGTCAGTACAGCAATCTTATGCTCCTAGGGGTGAGCAGGTTGATCAGAGGTCGTCTGGGCGCGTGTATGCTGTTACCGCACAGGATCTTGTACCGGCTCCATCAGTTGTGAGAGGTACTTTCTTGTTTTGCAACTCGGTTGCTAATGTCTTGATTGATACGGGTGCATCTCATTCCTTTGTGTCTGCTGCATTTGCATCTGTTTTGGAGTTGGAGTTAGCACAGTTAGCATCTCCTATTTGTGTAGTGTCACCTCTTGGGGGTGAATTGATTTTGAAACAAGGTGTTAGGGGTTGTGATATAGAGGTTGATTACCATAGAATCCCATTTTCCTTTGTAGTTATGCCTATGAGGGGTTTCGATGTTATTTTGGGTATGGACTGGTTATCGTCATACCGGGCAGTTATTGATTGCCACCGCCAGAGGGTCACTTGTTGTACCGTGAGCGGAGAGTATTTTCATTTTCTGGGGGACCGTGTTGGTAATGTGTTGCCACCGGGGTATGTTCCACGAGGACGGAGTGAGCTTAGTGGTCTACTTGCTAACCTTTCGATTAGTGAAGATGATGAGACTCAGATTGTGTTGCCAAGGGTGGTTTGTGAGTACTCGGACGTCTTTCCCGAGGATCTTGTTGGTTTGCCACCGCATCGGGAGATTGAGTTCTCTATTGACCTAGTGCCCGGCACGGCGCCGATTTCTATGGCACTTTATCGTTTTGCCCCAGCCGAGTTAGTAGAGTTGAAGATTCAGCTCCAGGAGTTGCTAGACAAGGGTTTTATGCGTCCTAGTGTTTCGCCGTGGGGAGCACCGGCCCTCTTTGTTAAAAAGAAAGGTGGTGCTTTGAGACTTTGTATAGATTATCGGAAATTGAATCGGGCTACGGTTAAGAATAAGTACCCTATGCCTCGTATAGATGATCTGTTCGATCAGTTGAAAGGTTCCCGTTGTTTCTCGAAAATAGACTTGAGATCGGGTTATCATCAGTTAAGAGTCAGGGAGGAGGATATTCCGAAGACGGCATTCCGTACACGGTATGGCCACTATGAGTTTCTGGTGATGCCATTTGGGCTCACCAATGCACCGACAGTTTTTATGGATTTGATGAACAGGATATTCTGGGAATTTTTAGATCGTTTTGTAGTTGTCTTCGTGGACGACATCCTTATCTATTCACCTTCTGAGGAGAAGCACAAGGAACACTTGAGAGTGGTGCTTGAGGTACTTCGAGCCCATAAGCTTTATGCTAAATTTGGGAAGTGTGAGTTCTGGCTAGAAGAGGTCAAGTTCTTAGGCCATGTAGTTTCTGGGGAAGGAGTGTCTGTTGATACATCCAAGACTGAGGCAGTGCAAGATTGGGCACAGCCTAAGAGTGTGTTTGAGATCCGTAGTTTTCTGGGGTTAGCTGGGTATTATCGCTGGTTTGTGAAAGATTTCTCCAGATTAGCTTCGCCTTTGACTAGATTGACTCGAAAGGGAGTCAAATTTGTATGGAGTGAGACTTGTGAAAAGTCGTTTCAGGAGTTGAAAGTTAGACTGACCACCGCTCCAGTATTGATTATTCCAGAGAGAGGGTTGGGTTATGCAGTCTATTATGACGCCTCACGAGAGAGTCTGGGTTGTGTGTTAATGCAAGAAGGGAAAGTAGTTGCCTATGGCTCACGTCAGTTGCAAATTCACGAGCAGAATTACCCTACGCATGATCTAGAGTTAGCAGCTGTGATATTTGCCTTGAAGATTTGGAGGCATTATCTTTATGGTGAGAAATTTGAGGTATTCTCGGATCATAAGAGTCTGAAATATTTGTTTTCACAGAAAGACTTGAACTTGTGGCAGAGGAGGTGGATGGAATTTATAGAGGATTATGACTTTGAGTTGCATTATCATCCGGGAAAGGCCAATGTAGTGGCCGATGCCCTTAGCAGGAAACCTGTTGGTGACATAGCTAGTATAGCCATCCGAGAATGGGAGATGTTGGGTGCACTTGGGGAGTTTGATTTACTTCTAGGCGAATCCGTTGAGGCTGCGGCCTTGTTTTCTGTTGTTGCACAGCCTACACTTGTGACTCGAGTGTTAGAGGCTCAGAGAGGTGACCTTGAGGTAGAATCTCTTCGTGAGAAGATTTCCGGTGGGAAGGTTGAGAAGGGTTTGTCGGTGTATTCCGACCTGAGTGTGAGATACCGAGACCGTCTATTTGTGCCAGAGTCTTGCCGAGAGGAGGTACTCCGAGAGTTTCATCATTCACGCCTTGCAGTGCATCCGGGAGGCACTAAGATGTATCGGGATTTGGGTCGCCAGTTTTGGTGGCGGGGTATGAAGAGAGATGTGGCAGCTTTCGTATCTAAGTGCCTTACTTGCCAGCAAGTGAAGGCCAAGCATCAGAGGCCAGCGGGTTTGTTGCAACCCTTGCCTATTGCTGAGTGGAAGTGGGAGCATGTCACTATGGACTTCGTTGTAGGTCTTCCGAGGACTCAGCGGGGTAGTGATGCTATTTGGGTGGTTGTAGACCAGTTGACTAAGTCGGCGCACTTTATTCCTATGCGCGTGAGAGATTCGGTAGATCATCTTGCCGACTTGTACATTCAGGACATAGTGAGGTTACACGGGGTTCCAGTGACGATCGTCTCAGATAGAGATCCTCGTTTTACTGCCAGGTTGTGGCAGAGTTTGCAGAGTGCCTTAGGCACTAAGTTGACCTTTAGCACGGCTTATCATCCTCAGACTGACGGGCAATCCGAGCGTACTATTCAGATCCTTGAGGATATGCTGCGGGGTTGTGTTCTAGACTTTAGTGGGTCGTGGGAGAGGCACTTGCCGTTGGTGGAGTTTGCCTACAACAATAGTTTCCAGTCTAGTATCGGTATGGCACCATTTGAGGCCTTGTATGGCTGACCGTGTAGATCTCCTGTTTGTTGGGCCGAGGTGGGTGATGCACCTCTGTTGGGTCTGGAGTTGGTGAGGGAAACGACAGAGAAAGTTGAGCTTATCCGTAAGAGGCTTGTTACAGCACAGAGTCGTCAGAAATCTTATGCCGACCATAGGAGGAGACCTTTGGTGTTTGAGGTGGGTGATCATGTCTTTCTGAAGATATCACCTAGACGGGGTTTGATGAGGTTTGGGAAGAGCGGGAAGTTATCCCCTCGGTTCATTGGTCCTTTTGAGATCCTTGAGAGGATTGGCGAGGCTGCCTATCGTTTAGCTTTGCCACCGCAGGTATCCGGAGTACATGACGTGTTTCATGTGAGTATGCTTCGGAAATATGAGCCGGATCCATCACATGTGTTGGATTGGACTGATTTAGTGGTTGATGAGGATGTCTCGTATGAGGAGAGACCGGTTCGGGTCTTGGATAGGCGAGATCAAGTTTTGCGAGGCAAAACCATCCCTTTGGTCAAAGTTTTGTGGAAACATCACGGAGTGGAAGAAGCCACTTGGGAACGGGAATTGGAAGTCCGCCAGAAATATCCGGACATGTTTATTGATTTGTAATCTTGTATTTAGATTTTTTAATATTGTTGAACTTAAGAGCCTTACATTTGTCTTAAGTTGTAAAACATTGAGTATGTTTTGGTAAATGGGAGTATCGTGAAACTTGCTTCATTATAAAAGTTCAGTGTAACATTACATATGTTGATTACATTGTTGAACGTGCTGTATATATCATGCAATTGAATATGATATGGAAATTGCTATCATTGGAAGGAATAATGCATAATAGTGATGCAGGTTGAAATATATGTTGTTTTATATACATATTGTAAGATGCTTCTTGATAAAGAGATGAAATGACCAGTTTTGGGTCAAGTTGTGCACTATTGAATTGTCATTTTTGAAATCAAACTTTTTTTTCTTGTGCTAATTTCGAGGACGAAATTCTTTAAGGGGGGGAGGTTATAGCGATCCCGGTTTCCCTTTTCTTTACTTGTTATATACAGACTTAGGTTCCGTGGAGCTGGTTGTTGAGAGTATGTTGTTTGCACCCTTTAATCCTTATTTTGAGTCTTGGGTTGTGTTGGGAAGATTTGGAGCAGGTTGGTTGAGCTTAGGAACCAAGTCTAGTTGCCCAGATTTTGGCTTGTCCGCTCGAGCGGGGGTTTGGACGCTCGAGCGGGGAATACACCCATCCAGTATGTCCTGTGTAATGTTGGCCGCTCGAGCGGGGGATTGGACGCTCGAGCGGGAAGTCGTGAGTGACGCTCGAGCGGGGAGTTGGGAGCTCGAGCGGGAACCTATCTGCAAAAACTTCTGGGAGTGTGCATTCGCCGCTCGAGCGGGAGTTTGGCCGCTCGAGCCGGAGTCTGTGAGTGGCGCTCGAGCGGGGGTTTCCATGCTCGAGCGGGGCGACTGGTATAAAAATCCGAGATCCGACTTTCTGGATCATTTTTCATCTCCTTTTTTATTTTAAAACCCTAGAACCGTCTTCTCCCTCTCCCTACACACCTTCTCTCTTAAGTTTGATCTACTTAGAGTGTATTTCTACCCTAAGTCCTTTGTTAAAAAGATAGAGTGGGTCAAGGGCTTCCGTTTAATCTGAACAATCTTGGGTTTGGAGCACTTTGGTTTTCGTCATCTTCTCCATTCGAGTTCTTTTCTTCAAGGCAGGGATTTCCTACTCCAAACTATAAGTTTTGTTCTAAGTTTTGGTATTTTGATATGTTGGGGTTACTTTGATAATTTTGGGAAAAACCCTAGTTGTTTAAATTAATTAATTTGTATAATTAATTTAAGGGAATTGGGGAATTTGGTTAAATTCATGAAATTGGGAAATTTATTGCTTAAATGGTGTAGTTGGATAATGTAAATCACTCGCCCATTGAATTGTTGATATATTTATTTCCAGTCTAGAAATAACTGTTTTGGGCTATCGGTGGAGGATAGTCGTGATTGTTGTAGATATTGCATGTGGATTAGGAATAACTGAAACTAATCACACTGGTTAAGTCATTAATTTTGATTATTGCATTGATACAGAAAATACGTGTATTGATTGAGCATTGCATTTGCATACATTGTTTTGTGTGGGAGGAGATAGGGGATGTACTCCACGGTTTAGGGGAAGATAGGGGATGGACCTCTAAACCGGATTTTGTTTGGGAGGAGATAGGGGATGGACTCCATTAGCATCACTTTTATGTGTGCTTATTTATATAGAAGTGTTTTATTGATACAGCACTAAAATGTGTATCAATCTGGAAGTATGAAGTGTTTTGGTTTGAGCTTGAGTCTCATGTGTTTGCTGATATTGGAAGGATGTGAATATGATATATGTAATTCACTATAGTAAGTTTGGCCAGGTTCTGAGCCATGTTGATAAAATTGGAAAGTAAAATGTGTCTTAGACAATAGTGTCATGAGACTGTAAAATGAAGTAATTGATTATCCTGGTTAACCATCTGTTGAATGCTATTGTTTTATTCATTGCTTATATGTGGTTTAGTATATTTCTACTGGGCTGTGGCTCACCCTTTATGGGAACATCATTTTCAGGTTCAGGTGATAAGCTACCTCCAAGGACTTAGCTTGGAAGGACTTGGATTTTGAAGACTATTTTTAGTTATTTGTTTTTCATTGTTAGTACATGTAAACACTCAAGCCTAGGACTTTATTTATATTCGAGTTAGAACTCATACTTTGTGTCCAAGTGTTGGCTTGGAAAGATGTAAGCCGGTAGGGCATTTACTTTGATGTTACATGTAATGCTTTTGTTTAGTAAGACTCTGATGGATATTACAATGAATTATTAAAGTGTTTTCTTTAAATAATGCATGTCAATGATATATATAATGGGTATATTTTTGAGGGCGTTACATATATGTTGAACTCTGTTACTAAACATCTACTATTTGCAAAAAAACTGTGTGGAAAGAATCTGTTAATGATACCCTTGCCATATGTTTGCATTCGAAATCTGTCCAGGGACTATACTCTGTTATTCATTCGAAATCTGTCTCGCAAAATCTGACTGTGAAAATCTGTTTCAATTCTGTTTGACAAAATCTGTTTGAATAAATATGACGTACAATCTGTTTGCAAAAATCTGTTTGAACTAATCTGAAAAAGTCTATTTGTAAAAATCGGTTTCAATTGTGTTTGGAAAATTCTGTTAGTAATACTCTGATTGGTCTGTTTCAATCCGTTTGTAAAAATCTGTTACAAAAAATCTATTTCGATTCTGTTTTAACAGATTTTTAGAAAGTCAACACATGTTAGAATACACATAATCTGAAGTGGTTATAAGTGGCTATCTGTGAAAATCTGTTCGCAAAAATCTGTTGGACAGAATCTGTTTGACAAAATCTGAAAAATGTGTTCGCAGAAATCTGTTGGAACATCTGCATTAAGTCCTCTGCTGCTGTCTTGAATAGTATGGTGTTGAATAGTCTGGTATGTTCTGCCTGTCTCTGATCTACTAGTGGTTATGCAATGTGCTATAGTTGGGTTGGTGTGCCTTGGTTGGTTGGTCATCTATGAATGTTTTCTGGTGTGCATTGTTTGGTATGCTCTGAACTGGGTTGCTACAGCTGGGTTGCTGTGCCATGGTTGGTTAGTATGGCTGGTAAGACATCTCAGATGTGTGGGGATTCTGTTGGTCATGTATGAATGCTTCCTGAGTTCCACTTCTGCAGACTTCTGTGACATCTTAGTTGATCCAGCAGTGGTCATTTTGAAAAAATCTGCAAAAGATCTATCTGGAAAATATAATTCTATTAATGATAATCTTCTTGAATTTGAACTCTGTATAAACTACAAATCTGTTTGCAACAAATTTCCAAATCTGTCTCCAAATCTGTCCAGACATTTGTTTACAAAGTTGTTAATGAAAATTTGTCTATACAAATCTGTCTGCAAAGAAATGTGTCTAAACTACTAATCTATCTGCAAAAACTCTGTTATCATACAAATCTGTCTGCAACAAATCTGTCTGCAAAAATCTGCTTAATCTGTTTAAACTACTAATCTGTCTGCAAAAATCTGCAACAAATCTGTCTGCAAAAATCATTGATTTATACGTTGATGTGTTAACAGGTAGCAAAAAATGGAGAGTTGGATTTCCCAAAGTTCTATGAGGACAGCCACACTTCAATGAAAACGAATGATTGGATCCATCCGAAATGCCGTGAGTTGCATGTAAGTATGTGACAAGGAAATATATGTATTCAATATTTTCTTGTACTTAGTACCCAGTAATACATATATGTTGCCAAAGTATTTTTCGACTTATTTATTTGCAATGATAGCAAGAGATGGTCAATGTACAAGTGGCCGCCATCGAGTCGGGATTGACACAGGAGGAGATTTCAATGCAAGTGCTTGGACAGAAGAAAAGGTACTTGCTTGGATTTGGGAGTGGCCCACAACCCTCTACCATATTTGCATCACGAGCACACGATAAGGACATGGAGGCAATGCGAGCTGAGGTGAAGGCACTTCGTGAGGAGCGGCAAAAAGATCATGACGAGTTAATGAAAGAGCAAAAGGAGCGCGAGAGATATTACAATGAACTGTTGGAAGAGCGAGAGGAGCGCATTCAATTATCCAATGAGATGTTGAAAGAGCGGGAGGAGGGACAAAAGGCGAGGGAGAAGACAAATGCAAAGGTCGAGCATCTTAATAACGTAGTCGCCAAACTGTCACAACTCTTGGGAATCTAAGTTGGGCATCCGACGTTTGCTTTTTGGTAAGAACAATTTCATTAATGTCACACTTACTTTGTTTAAATATGTTCACTTTAAGAGTTGAAAATGTCATCAATTTGGGAGTTAGGGTTGAAAATGTCACAAACATAGTCGAAAAAAGGCGTTCGAGGGCCGAAAATGCAAAATAACCCCCAAGCCACTATTTTTTCGTAACAGGAAGCTTCCTAGTGATAAATGTGACATGTAAGGACAGACGGTATGTAAGTAGGACACATAAGTTGGGAGTTAGGGTTGATAATGTCATAAACTTAGTCGAAAAAAGGGGTTCGGAGGGCGAAAATGCAAAACTACCCCCGAGCCACTGTTTTTTCATAACGGGAAGCTTCGCGGTGATAAATGTGACATGTAGGGACATACGGTACAAAAATAGGACACCTACGTTGTGAGTTAGAGTTGAAAATGTCATAAACTTGTTTCTTAATTGCCAACCCTGTAATCATGCTGTAATGTCATCTTATCCAACAACTTAAAACCTTATTTATTTATTTTTTTTGTGTGTGTTAATTGGTTCATTTATCTATTTATATTTGCCATGCTTGGTTTATTTATTAATTGGATTAAATCATAAATTAAGCACCTGAGATTCACTAGTCTTTATTAATACATATTGAAACAACTTTCCATCATGTAAAAACAAAGGTATGGGCTTAGTTGTGGTCTGTGTACACATTGTAACTTTTTTTTTTTCTTTTTATGTGATGTTATTCATTGGTAGTAAAAATATTCTATAATTTTAGTTTGTATAGACTCTGTATGTCTATGTTTATTCTGTATGTATTTGCCTGAAGTTCAACTATAAGTATTTTCCAACATCAATAATGGGAACATAATAACTAATATTTTTATGCAACTTTACTTTTGGCCTTTTTGGAGTATTCAAAGGAAGAAATGTGGGTGACATTATAGGGATACATATCACCTGAGGTGTTAATAGAGTATTATTTTATTCTCTCTTTTTTTGATAATTTGCTACTAGGTGAGTTTTATATATTGATATATGTTCTACTTCTTAATTTTTTGAATTTCTTTAAGCCAACAAACCCAATTGAAGAAGCCTAATTGTTCTCTTCGGTTGTCCAATGACTACTGTGTTCATGAACTGCCCTTAACTCTTGGCTCTTTATTTTCTGCACTTCTTTAAGCTTCTTAATAAAAATTGAACAAGACTAGTCAATCTCTCCATTTGTCCTATGACTGCTATGTTGATGAAGAACAACCCCAAACTCATGGCCTTGTGCTACTAAGCTGTAAAGCTTTACCTAGTTTATACACCAAAGCAAATCCTACAGCTTCATGTATTTTCAACAACCAACGTAACAACATAAACTTATTACAATCAGCCTTAAGATAGCCTTTTAACCACTGCCCTGAACCATAGTTACCAAATCTTATACTAGAGGGTATTTCTTTGTTTTCATACTACACCTGGTAGAAGGCACAGTTCTTTAGTCGTGTAAAAGTTGTGATTTGTGAAGTTCTAGTCTCAATGATGAGCTCGGTGTGGAATTTGATTCTCTCTTCCTTTCTCCATAGGTTAAAAACTAAAAGTAAATAAAAATAAAAAAAACACAGAAAAAGAAACCAAACTGTAACAACCCTCATACCGTTTACCAATTAATGACTGATTATCTGCTAATTACTGTTAACCGAGACTGATTATGACTGATAATTGAACTGATTAAAGTGCTGAACTGACTGACTGAAAACTGGAACTGAATTGACTGAGTGTGTACGTTTGAATTGCATTCTATCTGTTGATTGTTTATTTGATCTGTTCGTGTTTTAGTGTTTAAACTGCTAATTGAAGGCCTTATCGGCGGTCGAATCGAGAATTGATTGATGTTTTATGATCATCATAATTAATGTAATTTTATGGTGAAGTTATCTGAAAACTGATTAGGTATGATTAAATTAGATTAAACATTGATCAATTGCAAACTTTGACTTATTTACCAAACTGACCCCTAGTGGACCACTACACCAAACTTTGTTTAAACCTTAGCCTTGCTTTGCAAAACATTTCCTCAGCTTCTTTGAGCACACCACCGAACTAGAGAGAGAGGAAGTGAGAGAGTTGAATTGTTCTAGAGAATTGGCTTAGTCAACTTGGAGAATTGCTTGCTAATTGAAGTATAGATTGCATATTTGAGCTCCTAGTCTTCTAATTCAAGCTCTAGGTATGAATTTCACCCTTTCATTCTTGTGTTTGAACTAATTCTTGCATGGTCCATGTTAAATTGTAGAGCTAAGTCATGTTTTAGTTCATACATGTTGATATAGAGCATAGTTCACGCATGCATGTTTGAATTGATGAGTTTTGAGTTGTTTTCATGGCAAATTGTTACATGCATGTTCATGTCTTGAGTGTAGGCCATGTTTTTATCATGTTTTGGAAACAATTGGCTCCTTGGAGCATCAAATTGGAGCTTTGAATTGATTTGAAATTCATGCATGTTTGCATGTTCTTCATGTTCATGAAAATGGCTTGAAATTGAGTTTAAATTAAATACCCTTGGGCTTTGATTTCCTACATTGAGTTTTGAAACATGTTATTCTATGTGTTTAAAAGAGTTTTCCAGAAAATTGGCCCAAGAGGATCGAATTTTATGCATCTAAGCTTGGTTTTGAACCTGGAGCTCGAATCTGGGATTTCCAGATTTCAGTCGTCCGCTCGAGCGGGGGTAAGTGCCGCTCGAGCGGGAAAATCGAGCTTCCAGCATCTTGCACTGTAGAACAGTCCGCTCGAGCAGAGGATTGGGCGCTCGAGCGGAGTCATGTCTCAAGCTCGAGCGGGCGTCGAGCGGAGATTTCACCCATCCAGTACTTTTACAGTACGCTCGAGCGGGAAAGTTGACGCTCGAGCGTGCACCTTTGTTGCATGTCCACTCGAGCGGGGAAACCTGTGCTCGAGCGGGACTCTGTTTTTCCGAAAATGCTTTTAAATGAACATCTTTGCATCCTCATCCCATTCTAGGCATTCTTAGGCCTAGTTTAAGACATCTTAATGAGGATATAGATGTAGAACACACCGAGGCAAATTTAGGGATTTAATTATTACCTTTCCCATCTGTGAAACTTAGAGTGTGTTCAATCTGTTAACTGTTTAGGGTTGGCATTTCGAGGAGACGCTCTAGCCTACTGTAGCCCAGAACTCTGTGAGTAACAATTGTGTAAAGATATGTTCAACTGATTATCTTTGAATACTGAACTGAACTGTTTACTGAACTCGTATTACTGAATGAATGTATGTCCTTTATTTCTGAACTGTACTGTGGCATCCTTAGCACCTACTGTTTACTGTTACTGTTACAGAGATCTCTGTCGGTTCCCTCGTGGAGCCACTACTGTTTACTGACTGATGGCCATCATTACTGTTCGGTCTTTTAAGACCTACCGTTACTGATATGCTAATGGATGTACCACATATGACTGTTTACTGTACTGAGCAACTGAAATACTGATTGAAATGAACTGTTTTTATTACTGTAAGGACATTCATTCCAAACCCCTTTACGCTTTATGTTATTCACTGGGCTTTAGCTCACTTCTCATATATATATGTAGGTGTACAGGCACCAGACCGTGGCTAGGAGCGTCAGGGTAACTCCAGTTTTGTCGAGCCAGCCTTTGTGCCTCACCGCGAGGTTCCGAGCCTAACGTGTTAAGGCTTAGGGGTGTTTTACAACTTTCCCCCTTTTGTACTGTTTCACTGTTTTGTATAGACTAAATGTTTACCGTACTGTTATCTAGGGTTGAGTCCCTAGTCTGAATGATTGTAAATATTGTCCATACCGTTCTGTACTGTTTATGTATAAATGTACGAAAAATCTTTTCATATAGACTGTCGCAGCTCATTGGGCATTGTTTATTTACTGTTTTGGCTTCCGCCAGGCCCTGTACTCTGTTTACTGTATTACTGTCCTGCAGGCCTTCGGTAATCTCGGATTACTGGCCGGTTACGGTACTAAACCCATAGGGCCGGGTTTGGGTCGTGACACAAACCCTATGTAGTTCTCTTCACCCATGCACTATGGTTTTCCTTGGTGGTTGGGACATGCCTTCAATCAATGCTGCAGGTGGCTTTGAAAGTACTGCTTTAGAGTCAGCTACTAACGTTGGGAGTTATTGATGTTATTATTAATAACAAACTAGGTGTTTACTTAATTAGATTGAACTTACTTAGCAGTGTGCTTTATTAATCTTCTCTGATGTATTAATATCTGTTGTTGTGGTGTGAGCATCTATAGAACATGTATATATATATATATTGGTTTTTAACTTAATTGAGGGCGTAATGGTTTCATGTGAATGGTTGCATACAGCTCAGTTATTAGCTGATATTGAAATTGTACTTGATAAAGAAATCTATTACCTACGGATTTGTGAGGGTGGTTTTCAGCTTGATATCTCAAAATATGGTGACTTCTCGATCGAGAATGAGGATATATATATTCTAACCTGTTTGTTTGATCATGCCTTTGATTGCATATGCCATGTTTGGTCTTTGATTTTCTAGGCATTATAATATAACTGGGCCCATATGCCTTTTAACCAGGAAACTTTTGTGTTTAACTTAACAATTTATTGCATAAGAGAAATATTGCTTCTTATGCAATGTGAAAGAGCTTATACTTGCATTATATTCTCATTCAAAGATTCATATATTGACCTGAGCTCTTGGATGAGAACTTATATGAAAATAATTTGGTTTTGCTGGGTTGTTTATTTTTCTTGATAATTTAAATTAGGGAAAGAGCTTATGGTTTATTTTTGTTTTAAAAACTCAATTTTATTTCCCTCTTTCCAGCTGGGAATCTGGGAAATTGAAATATTCAGAAGTTTCAAAAACTCATTTTACTCTTGGTTTCCATTTTGATATCTGGTAAAATGAAAAGGTTAGATGATCAAGAATGCTGCTGTTATTGGTTTTCTTTTCTTTTCTTTTCTTTTTTCATACATTCTCGGTTTTTTTTTCATTCTCCCTTTTGATGGATCCACTACTTTTGAAAATGTGAAAATTGTTTTATTTTACTTATTTTTTCCCCTCCCACTACTGTTTCTTGGAAAGTTTTCAATGTACTTTTTTTCTAAAATTGTTCTTAATGCAATGAATTAAAATTGTTCTGTGCGACTCATTTGAATCAGAAATGCTGACATAATTGAACTTATTGATGAAGAGTCTTGTACGCTTCGTTCTAGTTGATTAAGGTGTGTGGGTGTGTGGATCTCTGAGAACTCTCAGGTATCACTTGTGTGTGTGCACGCATGTTGTTGTTGCCGCCTTATTATTTTGAGGAGCTTTTGTGTGGCGATGCTTTTAGATAATGTTAGGAATACTAAATTTTCTACCAAATAAATGACTAAATATAACATTTTCTGATGCTTTTTTTACTAGAGTTGTTCCAAACTGCTAACATGTTTGATGATGTTGGGATGTCAAAATACTTAATTTTTTGCTGAAGGTGCTTAAAATTGATCTTAATGCAATGAATCAAAATTTTGTTGTGTGAGTGACTCGTTTGAATTGGAAAATCTGATAAGTGAACTTATTGATGAATAGTCTTGTGTGCTTCCTTCTAGTTGCTCAGTGAGTGTTCATCTTTGAGAACTCCTAGTATGGTTTTTTTTTTTTTGTTATTTTTTTTGTTGTTGTGGTCCAATTACATGGCATTTCTTGGCGTTTTGAAAATTATATGTGACGAAGGATATATCCTTAGAGTTGGGAGTTAGAGTTGAAAATGTCATAAACTTAGTCGAAAAAAGGGGTTCGAGGGGCACCATTTTGCAAGAACTAAATGTGATGAAGGATATATCCTGTTGACCTAATCGTTTGGAAATTCGAACAATGGATTTGTAAAGTTCAGCTAAGGTTTAGGCGCAATTGTGTATTTGATAAGTTTAACTATCACCACTACAAAATGTGCAACAACAATTGAACAATAGATAGTTCATATATATAACATGGCCTCAAGATTTGGCTGATGGGAGGATAATTACTCAGCAACAGAACAGGGAACTTAGGACTAAAGAAGCCAAGTATTGAAGATACGTATCAAAATTAGATAGTAAGATGGAAGAATAGGTAAGCATAATCTTATATAGCTCCTGTCCCCATAAGCCTATAAAGAACCCAAGGCATTACTCATTCACAAACAGAAGCATATCTACATCTATAAACCCACTAACTGGAAGCTTCATGGAGGTCACAAAAGCATAAGCATAGTGAGTTTTATGGATACCAGACAAACTCTAATGATGGGTTCTCTTACATTTTTATAACAAATAATTTTTGGATGAAATGGTAAGTACACCCAAAATTTCTGTAATTTCGTAATACCTACACAATTTACTTTCACATTTAAGTACTAAAATTTACTTAGATAGATTTAGAGATTAAAAAGCTAAAACAAGAACTCATGATGGGTCCATGTTTGGATGTCTTGCATTAGTTAATAGATATTACTCTCCTTGTCTTTTAATGTTTGAAATTATTACGATATATATATGTTGTCCAGAAGTGCCTCTACATGCACCGAACTAACGATTTTTTTCCCCTTTTTTGCAGATGTTTTTGGACATACAAATGTGGATATGTTTTTGTTGACAAGTACGTGAGGACATTGTTTTTATATCTCTATCCGTATATATAGTGGTTTGTACAAAATATTTTTTTGGTAGAGTAAATATCAGCTAATTTGGTAGAAATTAACATAGCACGTGGTACAAAATAGTTTTGTGGCAGTATAGAATATAATTTTTGTTGTGGTACAGAAGTTATAGGTGTACAATTAATTTGGTTATTCCAGTATTATGTATAGAATTAAATTCTTGACGTGGGATTAGACATGGTTCTTATGAAATTTGTAATATATATATATATATATATATAAGTGGACGTTCAATATTAATTTTTTGGACGGTTGGAACTGAAATGTGTGCACGTTGTTGAATGCTTGATAACATATTTACCGTTGATGGATTATATTGTTTATACAGGGTACAGGTTGTATTAATAATAGATTTAGTGATGGATTAATTTGTATAGGTTGTTTATAGAAAATTTTATTTTTTAAAAAAAAAAAACACGTTAAAGTATTTGGCTACCAAATATTTTGGTAGCCAAATACGTAATAGTTATTCTCAAATTATTTGGCCACCAAATATTTTGGTCTATAATAGTTATTCTCAAATTATGGTAGCACTTTTAGTGACTAATACATTAGTGGCGGAAACATACCTTTTGCCGACTAAACACAAGCTAGTAGCCAAATGTGTACTTTCGGCGACTAATTATTTAGTAGCTAAAAGTGATACGTTTTGCCGACTAAACACAAGTTAGTAGCCAAATGTAGTCATTCGACGACTAATACATTAGTAACGGAACATACCTTTTGCCGACTAAAAACAAGTTAATAGCCAAATGTAGTCATTCGGCGACTGATACATTAGTGGCGGAAAACATACCTTTTGCCGACTAAACACAAGTTAGTAGCCAAATGTAGTCATTCGGCGACTAATACATTAGTGGCGGAAAACATACCTTTTGCCGACTAAACACAAGTTAGTAGCCAAATGTAATCACTTTCGGCGACCAAAACAATTTTAGTCGCCAATACTATCGCCGACAGGGTAAAGGTGACAAGCTTAGCGACAAAATATTATGGTCGCTAAATCGTTTCGGCGACTAAATATGTGACTTTTGGCGACCAATATTTTGGTAGCCAAAAGTGACATTTCTTGTAGTGACTTTTACAAATATTTTTGAAACACTTAACAACTTGGTTATGTGAACATTTATACTTTACAGTCTAAATATTCACATCGTGAGGGATATATGAATAAATGTCCCATTGTATTTTTTTTTTTTTTTTGATAATAGTTTTTTATTATTAGGTTTAGGTTTTCTCTTCTATATAAATGCATGTAACTTTTATTATTGGGGAGAACTTTTGGAGAGAAAGAAGAAGACGGCTAGGGTTTTCGCATTCAAGTTTCTTGTAAGTTTTCTTTTAATGGTTAATATTTTTATTTAATTATGAGTAACTAAATTATTTACTAAGGTTTAAGATGAAAACTCATGTTTCATAATAATTAAATACATAATCTGATTGCATGTTCCAACTATATAGTTTAATTGATTAATCATTCTTGTGTTTCTCTTCTATATGGTTTAATTGATTAATCATTCTTGTCTCATTATAATTAATTCGTTAGATTTTGGATATGAATCTAATTGTGTTTCTTTCATGATTTGAAATTTATTGATTAATTATTTTACCTCAATTATTATTTTATTAAATTCAAATATTGGGTATTTATGGTGGTTTGTGTGAACGGATACATTGGATGATTTGATTTTGAACATTTATGCGAGGAAGGATGTACATAAGATAATTATTTTAAAAGAGCTTAACGATAATATTTTTCATAATAATTGTGATTGATTTCTAAAATTATTGTGAAGAGAATTAAGGAATTCAGTTCTGGTGCTAATTATTATATTCGTCTATTCAATTATTTCGTTGTTTATTTAATTATTTATTTATATTTATTGCATTTTGAGATTTAATTTCAATCAAATTAGAATTTGTTCACTAGATTATGGTCTATTTAACTTTGAAATTGAAATTGATTAGTTTTCTAAAAATCATAAGTCTTTGTGGGTTCGACCTCACACTCATTAAACTATATTGTTGCACGGTTCGTGTGCTTGCGAGTATAATTAAAATTGACACATCAATGTTTTTGGCACCGTTGCTGGGGATTTATATAAGAAAATTGATTCAACTTAAATTGAAAGCCCCTTCTACCCGTTATAATTAGGATCCAATTATTAAAATAAGAATAAATTTTTTTTTAGAAGAAAGTGGAACAGTATTTCTTAATAAGCAATATCTAAGTAATAATAAATATATAAAAAAAAAAAAAAGAGTTTCGAACATAAAAGAGTTTCGAACGTGTTCATAGGGCTTAAGCAGCACTGTTTATTCAGCATCCCCTCTATTCCTTTGATTCTATATATTAATTTTATTTAGTCTCGGCCTCCCTCAGAATAGCAGAAGCTATGTTTTGGAATTCTCGAAAAGTCACAAACAGATCCAATTTATTTATTTATTTATTTTCTCATTGATTTTTTCATAGTGTCACTGCTGCAAATAACAACACTATAAAATTTAATATTAATATTATTATTATTATTATTTGTTTTCTTCTCTATGTTTTTTCCTCAATTTTTTTCATCATTTTTTCTCTTTCATCAATGATAGCTAGCATCACCCAATACCATAGCAACTTACGAAACATGAATTTTTCTTTTGTTTTGTAAATATATTTGTGTAATCAATTTTTTTTTTTTAAAGAAAAATAAACATAATAACATTTCATATTTATAATAAAAAAAAATTGACTTGTAAAAATTACCAAATGTTACCTCATAAATATATATAAAAAAAATTATCATTTTATCTTTTCACATTCCTATATTATTCTCAAATTTTAATTATCATTAAAAAAAATGTCAATATTTCTCACCTTAATAATAAAATTTTTAAAAATAAATATAAAAGTGAAAAAATATCTAATCACGTTAAAATAAATTAAAATTAGATGATAGGGAATAAAAGATAAATAAATTTTTTTAGAATAATAAACTATTTAAATTTGCTATTTCTTATATTACATTTAATTAAAATAGAATTTTACTTGAAGAAATAAATTATTTGAAAATAATAAATTACTTAAATAATTTGTAATGTATTACATCTAAAATCTATATCTCCATCTTTGTTTCTTTCATTTAAATTATTTTTATTAAATTAAATCTCAAAATTAATTCAAATAAGAAACATGGATATTCTTAATTTCATTAATAGGTTTTTTTTTTTTTTTTTAAACTTGTAAAAGTTCAAAACTTATAGTGGAAAAAAAATACAAAGTCAAGGACTTACAAAAAATAAAATAAAATAAAATTGTGAGAAATAAAATGATAATTTAATATATAGGTAATTAAAATTAAAGGGTATTAAGTGTAAAGGGTATTATGGTCATTTGCACAACCAAGTTAATACCGTTTGGCTTAAATTAACGGGAGGGGGGAATCTTGGCAATGTTAGAAAAAGTAACTGAGGTTTCTGTAATTATTGAAATTACAGCGAGGTCCTTGTAATTGTCAGAAACCTTAGGGGAGGTGAGTGTAATTCACCCTTATAAATTCTATTTGGGAGATTAATTAGGAAATCCTTTTTCAAGTACTTTGTATTCCTATAAGTCCTATTATTTGGACATTTGATCCATCAAATATGGACAATTTTACTTTTACAAATATTTTTTGAACGCTTAACAACTTAGTTATGTGAACATTTATACTTTACAGTCTAAATATTCACATTGACAATGTGAATATTCACATCGTGAGGGATATATGAATAAATGTCCCATTGTATTTTTTTTTTTTGATAATAGTTTTTTATTATTAGGTTTAGGTTTTCCCTTCTATATAAATGCATGTAACTTTTATTATTGGGGAGAACTTTTGGAGAGGGAGAAGAAGACGGCTAGGTTTTAGCATTCAAGTTTCTTGTAAGTTTTATTTTAATGGTTAATATTTTTATTTAATTATGAGTAACTAAATTATTTACTAAGGTTTAAGATGAAACCTCAGGTTTCATAATAATTAAATACATAATCTGATTTTGGATATGACTCTAATCGTGTTTCTTTCATGATTTGAAATTATTGATTAATTATTTTACCTTGATTATTATTTTATTAAATTCAAATATTGGGTATTTATGGTGGTTTGTGTGAACAGATACATTGGATGATTTGATTTTGAACATTTATGCGAGGAAGAATGTGCATAAGATAATTATTTTAAAAGAGCTTAACGATATTATTTTTCATAATAATTGTGATTGATTTCTAAAATTATTGTGAAGAGAATTAAGGAATTCAGTTCTGGTGCTAATTATTATATTCGTCTATTCAATTCTTTCGTTGTTTATTTAATTATTTATTTGTATTTATTGCATTTTGAGATTTAATTTCAATCAAATTAGAATTTGTTCACTAGATTATGGTCTATTTAACTTTGAAATTGAAATTGATTAGTTTTCTAAAAATCATAAGTCTTTGTGGGTTCGACCTCACACACATTAAACTATATTGTTGCACGGTTCGTGTGCTTGCGAGTATAATTAAAATTGACACATCAATGTTTTTGGCACCGTTGCTGGGGATTTATATAAGAAAATTGATTCAACTTGAATTGAAAGCCCCTTCTACCCGTTATAATTAGGATCCGATTATTAAAATAAGAATAAATTTTTTTTTAGAAGAAAGTGGAACAGTATTTCTTAATAAGCAATATCTAAGTAATAATAAATATATATATAAAAAAAAAAAAAAAGAGTTTCGAACATAAAAGAGTTTCGAACGTGTTCATAGGGCTTAAGCAGCACTGTTTATTCATCATCCCCTTTATTCCTTTGATTCTATATATTAATTTTATTTAGTCTCGGCCTCCCTTAGAATAGCAGAAGCTGTGTTTTGGAATTCTCGAATAGTCACAAACAGATCCAATTTATTTATTTATTTTATTATACTTGATCATTTATTTAGTTATTTATTATTCTTATTATTACTACTATTGTTATAATTTAAGAAAATAAACTAAAAGACCATGAATTTTGTCAATCATGTGTGTTCTTTGTGGTAGTCTAATGCATGCAACGCAAATGTGTCCCTCTATGGGTTATTATTCTGACTTCCAGAGATATGTTATATAGTCATAGTTGGCAAAATCAATCTGATTTCTTGTGGGGGCAAAACCAGCCTTTTATGAATGTAGGTGGGGAACCGTACCAATCACAAAATCATTTTTTTACCAAGTTTTCAGAGTCCTACATACCCTTATCCTACTTACCTTCTGCAACCCACTCATCAATTACATCCCAATTTATTCTCTTGTCCGCAATCCAATTTTTAACCTCCTGAACCCCAGCAACAAAATCAATCTTTAGAGGACACTCTCAAGGCATTCATCCAACTCACCAATCAAACCATTACAGAACATAGAAACGCCAATCACTTAAACATGCAATGTAATGCAGAACTAAGAGAAAATAAAATGAGAGATTTAGTTGATTAAGTGTTTGAGAGAGAGGAAGAAGAATGTCACAGGTTTGAGAGAGAGATTGAGAATGAAGTGGAAATTTTAGAGGTGAAGGAGACGGACATGAGGCAGCTAGAGGAGAGACAAAATTCCCTGTTTGATCATGAGATGGGAAGGATTTAATGTTCAGGACTCAAATACTTCCCATCTCAACATTAAATCCCCTTGTAGGAATTTCGTTCCCAAAGCTCCTTTTCCCCAAAAGTTAGTAGGCCCTCAGTATAAGGTCAAAACTTGGCGAAATTTTTGAAGTGAACCATCTTCCACTATCTTCAACACCACCAATTCCATCCATAGTGGAGCCGCCTAAATTGAAATTGAAACTCTTATCAGATCCTATTAAGGCAGACATTTTTCCATCTTCATTATGTAACC
Source organism: Camellia sinensis (assembly GCF_055761805.1). Classification (NCBI taxonomy): domain Eukaryota; kingdom Viridiplantae; phylum Streptophyta; class Magnoliopsida; order Ericales; family Theaceae; genus Camellia; species Camellia sinensis. Next base: position 73,263,700 of record NC_138973.1, on the reverse strand, counting down.
ACGTACTAGATCCTGAGTTAAAACCTCTCCCACCTGATTTTAAATTTGAAAATTTAGAGAAGGTAGAGACAACTGACTCAAAGGTCATCGAATTGAAGGAGAAGGAATAAGTGGTGAGATTGAAAACTATAGAGGTGAACATACGTGGGATTTCATTATTGGTGATCTTTTAATTTTGACACACAAAATTTGTTTGGAGATGGTGATCTTTAAGAACATATTCCCTTGGTATACGAATTCTTTACATGGTGTGATTAAGATAACAATTTTGACTTAATTGTTTGATCAAATGAAGAAAAAACTAATAGTTGCATTAAATTATTTTAATTGGGAGGATCCATTGATTATAAATTACAAGAAGCGAACAAAAGCATGCATGTGAATTGTCGTATTTGTTTTATTTTATTTCTATGTTTTCTTTTGTTTTTTGGTAGCTAATAATTTTGCAGGCATTGTGCTTGATTTGAAGATTTTGCGCTTTGTAACGCCCCGAAATAACTGCTATATACCATCCACAATATTAATTACGTAACAACGCAAGATGAAGTAATTATCGTTCATTTATCCCAATTACTTGTACAAGAGGATGACATATGCATATATAAATTCGCAAGTTTAACCTTGAATCTATAGCATATGTTACAACAAGAAGTAAGATGCGAAGGTAAAACAGACAAATAAATGCCTTAAAGGTTTACATCTTTCCAAGACAGTTCTTGGTTACAACAAAAGTGGACTGAAGTCTAATACAGTTAAAGCCCTTGGCTTGTACAAAAATAAATACAGTAAATACACAAAAGAATCTCTTGCTCCAAGTCCTCCCAAGCTATTGCCTTAGCAGAGGCATATCATTAGCACCTGAAATATTTTTCCCACATAGGGTGAGCCAAAGCACAGTAGAAATAATCCAACACAATGTATAAATTTTAACAAAGCTATAACGTGCCAAAACATGTTACATATTTATTCTTTTTTATTAGCGTACTTTTTCAAAGATCTAGTATGTGAGATATTTTGATTTTGACTTACATTATTCCGCTTGCATATATATATTGAGGGTAATTTTGCACCTATTTCAAAGTGATTTATTTGTTGAGTGCATTATCCAATGAGATTTGAGTCAGAGCATATTTCTAAAAGAAATTTGAGTTATGTTCTACTTTGAGATTGAACTCCAAATTTTGAATATTGTAGGATATCTTTACTTGTTGCTGGTATTGGTTTTTTTGGTAAGGTGATGGGATTCATGGCTTTGCATTTGAACTGGTTGTATGAGAATGAAAGAAAAGTATTAAGGATAGTTTTTTAATTTTGTGGGTATATTTTCTGCAAACCCTCACAGGACTATAACTCATCCACTAGGGGTAACCTAGGAGTTTAAAGGCTTGTTGCATATGCTAAATGCAATCAATAGACCTACGAAAGTGGAGTTCATTTTGTTTGTTTTTAATTTTTGCTTTGCTTGAAGGGTTGAGTTTGTATTTCCATTTAAATTACATATATCAAGTAAATTATTGTGGACTTTTGAAAAGAAATTCCGCATGGGAGCTCTGTTATTAGAATTGTATGATTCGATTTGATTCAGTGGGTAATCGATACGAATAGGTTGTGTGAATTGCAAATAGTTATAAATCGTAGATGAATCGATGAACCAAATCGTGAACCTTGAATTGATTCGATTCGCTAAAATCGATGTTTGGCTTTCTTTTTTGATTTTTTATTGTTGGAAAAGGGTTCACACTGTTGGACAATCTTCACTGTATTTTAAAAAAAAATAATTTATGTTTGTGTACTTAACAACAAACGGAATGCAGAAAAAATAAAGGAAATGAGAGAGTTTGTTTGATTATAAAAATCAAACCAGAAAATAAAATAAAATAAAATAAATAAAATAGATTTTTATTTTGTTACAAAAAACAAAATCAAAATCTAAAACAAAAATAATAATAAAACAAAAAAGTAAATTAATTACTTACCAAATTAATTTGTTGAACAAATTTTCTAATCAAGTCCAATGTTTAACACTGTGTCCTTAAGAAAGATTTGTTCTCTCCACGGTACTTTCAAATTGCGGACGTCTATCTCCCAGGATAAAATGATCAACAGTGAATAGTAGCAGCACTACACACTGTTCACACAACGAACACACTTTGTATATATACTCTTTCTCACAGAAAATTAATGTAATTAATGAAGCAAAATGCAGAGATAAATAGAAGCAGAGAATAACGAAAATTGGAGTGAAAATCCAAATGAAGGACTAGTCTATTTATAGGAGAATTTGTGGCTGTTAGGTTTAAATTAAACAGGTGCAAACCTGTTTGAACAGGTATGTTACCTGTTCGGTTTGAATGAATAGATACAAATCTGTTGGGTTCAAATTTTGAATAGATAAAAATTGTATTGAACAGATTTGAATATGTCTGTGTGGGGAAAAAATTGAAGCCCATTTTGAATTCAATTTTCGAATTTCAAATTCCAAAAAATTAAAATTTAATTTTAGAAAAATAAAATTCAAATATTTTTGGCCCAAAAAGATAGGTATTGAGCCGGACAAGCCCAACCCAACCACACACCACGCACCCACGCCCAAGCCCAGCCCAGCCCGCCAGCCCGACCGGAAGAACGGCGGCGGCGCACGCATGTGTGTTTATTTTGGGTGCAATGGGTCTAACTCACTTTGCCCATAACCTCCTTTTCTACAAAACTTGGGTGCCCCTTGGGGCCTACCCCAAGTTCCAAACTCAAGCCTTATAAACCCACTCAAAGTATGCCGACCAAATCAATATGGGACAAGCCTTAAATCACACCTGTAAGAAATTTCCACCAAAACTCCATTTCTATGGAGCTCACTTTGGCTTCAATTTTCCATTTACCCGATAATGGTTTTGAGCAACAAAATATACTACGTGAAACAACACGACATAGAACACGTTAGCACTTAGTCCCGCCAACTTTGGCGCATGGGTCCCACCTAAAAATTAGACCAAAGTTAAAGAAAAATTCTATTTTTCCAAAACTTCAAAACCCATTTCTAAGAATCTCCCACATTAATAGAATTTGATGACAACGGAAATGCAACAATATGTAGAATTTGTCAAAAGAGTATAAACTGAAAATATCTTAAATCATGATAGGTAGCTTTCAGCCTTGAACCTTCCCTAGTGATGACCTATCGGATTTACTAGCTAACCAATGGATGCGATGCCTTGAATTGTTCAGCCATTTGTGTAAGCCAAGACTATAGATTTCATACAAAATATCTTCTGACACATCTTGGTTCTCACGGTTGTGTTCATTTTGGCCTTGAACGCTCATGGTTGTTCATGAGTGTTTTTAGAGAATTTAACCTCTTCATTCTCATAGAACCGTCCCCAGTTCGACACTCATATAGGTGATTCTTATTGTGAGTATCTCCTTATACTCATCTTGATTTTTATGCCTAAATCAAGATATAAGTAATCATTAAAAGCAAAGCTTATCCTTAGACCCCTACATACAACACATGTTGCAGATATCACTCTCACCATAGGAATGAGTAGGGAATTTTAAATCCCTTCGTGATTTCTGGTGAGCCACACATAACTTAGTTGTCCTTTTGAACTTAGTTCTTGGGATCTCCAGTCACATAAGTAGGGCTACCATTATGATGACTCTTATGTAATAGGCATTAATCCCATCCCCTTTGATGAACTATACACTTGCTCTTTAGTCAAACCTTTTGTTAACGGATCTACAATATTCTCTTTAGATTTTATATAATCTTTTGAGATTATTCCATTTGAGAGCAATTGCCTTGCGGTGTTATGTCAACGACAAATATGTCGTGACTTACCATTATATATATGATTCTATGCCCTGCCTATTGCAGATTGACTATCACAATGAATACAAATAGTTGGCACAGGTTTTGGCCACATTGGAATGTCTTCTAAGAAGTGACGAAGTCATTCTACTTCTTCTCTTGTTTTGTCTAAAGCAATGAACTCAGATTCCATTGTGGATCGTGCGATGTATGTTTGTTTCGCGAATTTCCAAGAAATAGCAGCGCCTCCCAGAGTAAAGACATATCCACTAATGGATTTTGAATCTTTAGTATCTGATATCCAATTGGCATCACAATAACGTTCTAGTACTGCAGGATATTGAGTAAAGTTCAAACCATGATCACGGGTAAATCTTAGATATCTAAGAACCCGAATGATCGCTTTCCAATAGTCTTCTTCGAGGTTACTAGTGTACCTACTCAATGTATTGACTGTATAAGCTATGTTAGGACGACTACAATTCATTAGGTACATTAGGCTTCCAATGATTTGGGAGTATTTTAACTGAGACACCGCATCACCTTTATTTTTTGATAAATAAAGGCTGATGTCTACAGGTGTTCTAGCTACATTCATATTATCCTTGATAAATTTACCAAGAATTTTCTCAATATAATGTGATTGAGGTAATGAATATCCGTCAGATGTTTTAGTAATTTTCATTCCTAATATTACATCTGCGACCCCCATATTTTTCATATCAAATCTTTTGTTCAGCATCTGCTTAGTTGATTTGATCATGTTTTGACTGCTTCCAATGATAAGCATGTCATCCACATAAAGACAAATGATGACATAACCTTTGTCAGGGTTTTTAACATAGATGCACTTGTCACATTCATTTATCTTAAACCCATTAGTAAGTATAGCATGATCAAATTTTTCATGTCATTGCTTAGGTGCTTGTTTTAAGCCATAAAGAGATTTTACAAGCCGACAAACTTTCTTTTCTTGCCTCGGCACTACAACCCCTTTGGGTTCCTCTATATAGATCTCTTCATTTAGATCACCGTTTAAGAAAGCTATCTTAACATCCATTTGATGTATTTCTAAATTATACAACGCTGCAATCGCAATAAGCATGTGAATGGATGTTATTCTCGTCACAGGGGAATATGTGTCAAAATAGTCCAGACCTTTCTTTTGTCCGTAACCTTTTACCACAAGTCTCGCTTTATACTTGTCTATTGAACCATCTGCTTTCATTTTTCTCTTGAATATCTATTTATATCCAAGAGGTTTAGAACCAGGTGGAAGATCCACCAATTCCCAAGTATGATTTTGTATAATGGATTCAATTTCATTATTAAAAGCCTCTTTCCACAAAGGTGCTTCAGGACCTATCATTGCTTCCTTAAAGCTTTGAGGTTCATTTTCTAACAGGTATGTCAGAAAATCTGGACCAAAGGATTTTCATGTTCTTACTCTCTTACTTCTTCTTGGTTCATTATCAGTTAAATCCTGCTGGTCGAGACCATTACTAGTCTCTTGTGTTTGATTGCCATTAGTCTCTTGACTTTGTGTACAATCATAAGTTCTTTTCTGTGAACTTAATTCATGTCCTTTCTTATAAGGAAAAACATGTTCAAAAAACATAGCATTCCTTGATTCTATAATAGTGTTCACATTTATATCAGGTATTTCTGATTTATAAGTCAGAAACCGATATGCACTACTATTCTGAGCATTACCAATAAACAGACAATCTACTATTTTTGGTCCTATCTTAGTCTTTTTAGGAACAGAAACTTCTACCTTTGCCAAACACCCCCACATTTTTAAGTATTTGTAGGAAGGTGGTCGACCTTTCCACAATTCATAAGAAGTGCTGTTGGATTTCTTGTGGGGTATTATGTTAAGAACATAATTAGTAGACAATATTGCTTTCCCCCACAAGTTCTGCGGTAAGCCTAAACTTAGTAACATGACATTCATCATTTCTTTAAGGGTTCTATTCTTCCTTTTAGCAATTCTATTTTGTTGTGGAGAATAGGGTGCTGTAGTTTGGTGAATAATGCCATGTTGTGCACAAAATTCATTTAATGGTGCATCATATTCACCACCCCTATCACTTCTAACCATTTTAATGGTTTTACCATGTTGATTTTCAACTTCCGTTTTGTACAGTTTAAACATTTCCAAAGCTTCATCTTTACTTCTAAGTAAATATACATAATAATATCTTGTGCAATCATCGATAAATGTTATGAAATACTTTTTGCCTCCTCTAGTTTGAACAAATTTAAGATCACACACATTAATATGAAATAATTCTAAAGGTTCGGTTTTTCTTTCAACCAATTTAAATGGAGCCTTTGTTAGTTTCGCTTCTACAAAAATCTAACATTTGTGATTAGGATCAATTTCAAACTTTGGTATATAATCCAAACCAATTAATCTACGCAAAGCATCAAAATTTACATGTCCTAATCTACCATGCCATAAATTCGACTCAAGAATATAAGCAAAAGATGTGTTATTCTTATTAATAGCAAGTTTTGGTACAACCGTCATTGCATTCAACTTGAAGAGACTCATGTATCCCTTACCAACATAAATATGACTCTTTGTTAATACAAATTTATCAGACTCAAATACAAGCCTAAAACCATTTTTACTTAACAAAGAATCGGAAACTAAATTCTTCCGAATATCTGGTACATGCAGTACGTTGTTGAGGGTAAGTTTCTTCCCTGATGTCATCTTCAAGATCACTTTTCCTTGTCCAGCCACAGTAGAAGTAAAAGAATTTCCCATGAAAAGTTGTTCACCATTTGTAGCCTCATTGTAAGTAGTGAACATCTTCTTATCCACACAAATGTGATGATTTGCCCCAGTGTCAACCCCCCATTCCTTGGGATTTCTAATCAAATTAGCCTTAGACACCACAGCAGAGAGATTGATGTCATTCACCCCGTCAGAGATGTAATCAAGTTTTGTCACATTGGCTTGATTGGTAGCCTTCTTGCTTGTACTTCCGCAATCCTTCTTAGGGCAGCGGCAATCAGAAGCTCGATGTCCGGTCTTGCCACAATTATAGCATTTACCTTTGAACTTTTTATTGCCATTGTTGTCACCTTATTTAAGACCATCTCCAGTAAACTTCCACTTTTTGTTATGTGGTTTGTGCACTTGTTCAACCACATTAGGCTTGGACTCAATGGGATTTTTACCATTCCACTTTTCAGCCTTTCGGTTATTTTCCTCAATTCTTAGTCTTACAATCAATTCATCCATGGTCATCTCCTTGCGTTTATGTTTTAAATAATTTTTGAAATCTTTCCAAGCCGGTGGTAACTTGTCCACTAAAGCAGTGACTTGGAAAGACTCGTTAAGAGACATACCTTCAGAATGAATATCATGCAAAATTAATTGAAAATTTTGAACTTGCGAAATTATCGTTTGGGAGTCTACCATAACGAAGTCTAGAAATTTACCAACAACAAATTTCTTTGTGCCGGCATCCTCTGTCTTGTATTTTTTCTCCAAAGAATCCCATAATTCTTTTGTTGTTTTCAGAGGGCTGTAAACATTACACAACATGTTGTCAAGGTCATTGAGAATGTAGTTTCTGCAAAGAAAATTGGAATGTTTCCAAGCGTCTACAACGGCAACAACTTGCCGATCACTTTCATCCTCTCTAAGTAGAGCATCTTCACGGAGAAACCGGGCCAAATTTAGAGTTGTAAGATAAAACAACATTTTCTGCTGCCATCTCTTAAACTCAGTGCCATTAAATTTTTTCGGTTTTTCTCCATGATTTTTAGAAATTTGAACATGGTTCTGGATAGAGACCGGACTCATCATAACGATCGGATTTGAAGTACTACTTTCAGCAGCCATAATACCTGATTACAAAAATCAGAAAAAACCAAAACACAAATTAATTTTCTAGCTACTAAAACTAGAAAATAAATTATGACACAAAATAATTTTATTTTCCTTGTTACTAAAACTAGAAAAATAAAATACCACAATAATTTTTTTGTAATACAAATTAATATTCTGCAGTTGTTAATGACACCAGTATATTACTACTAGTTGTCAAGGAAAATAAACAGTATATTACTACTATTTGTATTTTCCAACCAGAATATCACTTTGTGAAAGCACAGAAAAATAAATACAATGATGACCCCCAAAAATAATGTCTTAAGATTGTTGGACAATCTTCACTGTATTTAAAAAAAAAAATTATGTTTGTGTACTTACCAACAAACGGAATGCAGAAGAAATAAATGAAAGGAAAGAGTTTGTTTGATTACAAAAATCAAACCAGAAAATAAAATAAAATAAATAAAACAGATTTTTATTTTGTTACAAAAAACAAAATCAAAATCTGAAACAAAAAAAATAATAAAACAGAAAAGTAAATTAATTACTTACCAAATTAATTTGTTGTGCAAATTTTCTGATCAATTCCAGTACATTGTATCCTTAAGACAGATTCGTTCTCTCCACGGTACTTTCAGATTGTGATAAAATGATCAACATTGAATAGTAGTAGCACTACACACTATTCACACAACGAACACACTTTGTGTATATACTCTTTCTCACAGAAAATTAATTATACTCTTTCTCACAAAAAATTAATGTAATTAATGCAGTAAGATGCATAGATGAATGGCAGCAGAAAAGAATGAAAACTGGAGTGAAAATCCAAATAAAGGACTAGTCTACTTATAGGAGAACTTGTGGCTGTTAGGTTTGAATTAAACAGGTGCAAACTTGTTTGAACAGGCATGTTACCTGTTTGGTTTGAATGAACAGATACAAATCTGTTGGGTTCAAATTTTGAACAGATAAAAACCGTATTGAACAGATTTGAATCTGTGCGGGTGGGGAAAAAATCGGAGCCCATTTTGAATTCAATTTTCGAATTTCAAATTCCAAAAAATTAGAATTTAATTTTAAGAAAATAAAATTCAAATGTTTTTGGCCCAAAAAGATAGGTATTGAGTCGAACAAGCCCAACCCAACCACACACCCACGCCCAAGCCCAGCCCGCTCGCCCGACCGGATGGACGGCGGTGCATGCTTGTGTGTTTATTTTGGGTGCAATGGGTCTAGCCCACTTTGCCCATAACCTCCCCCTCTACAAAACTTGGGCACCCCTTGGGGCCTACCCCATGTTCCAAACTCAAGCCTTATAAACCCACTCAAAGTATGCCCACCAAATCAATGTGGGACAAGCCTTAAACCACACCTTTAAGAAATTTCCACCAAAATTCCATTTCCATAGAGCTTACTTTGACTTCAATTTCCCATTCACCCGATAATGGTTTTGAGCAACCAAATATACTACGTGAATTACAATGCAGCATAGAACGCGTTACCACTTAGACCCGTCAATTTTGGCACATGGGTCCCACCTAAAAATTAGACCAAAGTTGAAGAAAAATTATGTTTTTCCAAAACTTCAATACCCATTTCTAACACAACCTTTTTAAGGTCTTTAGGATTATGTATGCCATGTTTTGACTTTCTCCTTCCCTATTTACTCTCAAATACTCAAACCTTAAGTGAAAAAAAAATGAACATTCTCTCTCTACAATATTCTAGGCGTACATATTCAATTTTATCTAAGTACTTGCATTTACAAAATGAATCTTTTGAAGGCTCAAATGAAATTTTTGAAAAAATTTGAAGATTTTGGTTTTTTAACCTTGTAAAAAGTTAAAAACATTGTTGTTGAGATATTGTTACTTGGAAGTTGAAAGTTTGTTTGTTTGTTTTCTTTACTAAGAATGGTTGATAAGAAATAGCTTCTTAAAGGGAAAATGTGAAGTGGTAAACATGAGAACTCATGTTAACTTCTTACTCAAATCACATGATCATCATTTAAAACAATACTTTCATTGATTTAAATCTAAATATTTCATATTTATTAGATATATTTAATATCTAAGTGTGTAGATATATTTTCGATTCACGATTTGAATTCCGATTTGACAACTACGCATGGGAGTGACAAAATATTAGATCGATTTTTTTTCCATTAATTTTCATAAGTCAAATACAAAGATTCCTTGGTTGATTATTAGATTTCTTTGCAAGATTTCTTTTTTTTTTTTGTCTCTCTTTCTTTCTCTCTGTCTCTCTCTCATTGCTTATAATCAATTTGGTAAATCTAGGGTTTGATTTTCGATCAGTTTTAATGCGATGAATTTAGATTTAGGATTTGATTTGAATTCAAGAGCTATTGTTTAGATCTAGGGGTTTTGATTTTGTCTTCTTTATTAATTTCTTCTATTTTGTAACAGATTCTTGGTTCCTAGTTGAAATTGAAGAAAATTGAGGTATCCTACTCTCTCTACATGTGTATATATGAACATAAATATAGTTTCATTTATATAGAATTGTTTTCTTTTCTGATTTGTTGATTTGAGATTTTGTTTTTCAATTTTACAATGTTTTGGGCTTACTTTGCTTCTAATTTACATTGGGACATTTTATTAATGCAATTTTTTATGGTTGTCTTTTTCATGTGTTAAGCACTTTTTTATTATTTTTTTTCAATTGGTGTTATATGATTTGCAACTAATATCTGTTGGTTTTGGATCCTTAACATTTGGGAACATTTTTTTGGGGGGTTTCAATCAGGACTGTTTCTTTATGGTAGTTTTGATGCTTTGAATTCAATTTTGTTAGGTGTTTATGAAATTTATGGAGGCAATTCCCTTATTTGGAAACATGTTTTGATTTTTAGATGGTTTTGAAAACAAGTTCAAATGACAAGCGAAAGTAACAGTTCGGTTTGCTAATAATATTTGTATTTGAAGCTGTATAGTTGCTATATATATTCTGTTTTCATGGATCTCTTGTATTTGTTGTCAAATTTTTGTGCTTATTTATTCAAATTCTTGTTTGTGGTCTGGAGTTCACTTTGAGCCATAGTCGAAGTAAAATATAATCTGGAAATGTGTGTATATTTGATGGTGTGTTTGTTTCTGAATAGTCTGATTTGGGCTTATTTATATTTTTGGACCACCCATTTGGTATTAGTACTTGAAGTCTTTATGCAACATAAAAGGGTTTTAAGAAATGGAAAGGCATGATGTGCTTCTTATTTGGTCAATGAGTTACAGGCTTTCAGAATGAAGTGTTTTTGGTTGGAACTTTTATTGTAGTGTAGAGAATTAAGGGAGCGTAACTTTTGTCCTATGTCGAACTCTCTTTTTTATTTTTTTATTTTTATTTTTATCATTATTGGAAAATATTTGAGACTCACAAAAAACTCAAACAATTTAACCCACAATGATGTGATATAAAATTTGAATTTGAATTTGAACTTTAAACTTTCGCTTGTCATTTGAATTTGATCTTTCAACTCGATATAATTGTGCTGGATTATTATTATTGAGTATAATTTCTTTATTTATTATATTGGCTTTGTTTATTATGGCTGCTTATTATTGTCACATTATTGGGTTGTTGGTTGTGGTGGTTATCATATATATTTAGCCATGGATATGGATCAAAAAGGGCCAGGGAAGAACAAGAGAATGTGGACAGATGAAGAGGATAGAGAATTGGTTTATACTCTTTTTGACATGGTCAATACAGGAAATCAAAAGGCTGACAATGATTTCAAGTCAGGCTTTCTTGGGGTGCTTGAAGGAGTGTTGCATGAGAAGTTTCCGGGGTGTGGAATTAAGGCTAAGCCACACATAGAATCTAGGGTCAAGACATTGAAAAGGGACACTGGAACTGTGTTTGATATGGTTAACAGAGTGGACTGCAGCGGATTTGGATGGGATTCCAACACAAATATGGTGGTTGCTGAAAAACAAGTTTGGGATGGCTATGTGCAGGTATTATGTTACCTTGAATTCTCTTCATTTCTTTCTTCCTATCTGTGGTGCCTTCCATTTATTTTCACTAGTCATTTGTTGCTGCATTGCAGAGTTATTGAGGTCATTGTTATCTATGAACCTGATTTAAATAGTGTCATTATCATTGATCATAATGTGTTTCTTTCTATCCATGTCAAGTCAACCTTTGCATTGATTGTTAAACTCATATTAAAGTTGCTGTTAGCAATGCTAGTTCTTGAATTTCATACAAAATGCATATTTTTTAAGAGAGCCAGCTACACATATGAATACAACAACCATATTAACATGCATGTTCTGTATATTCTTTTCAAACCCAATAAAATTTAATCTATAAACAATCAAAGCATGGTGTATTTAATGATTTATAACCAGATAGGACTGTAGGCATACCTGAGGTTATGAGTAAAGACTTTGAAGATCTGACCTGTTTTTAAATTCACTCTGATCAAGGACAGATTAAGAAACTTTTAGATAATTCTCCTGCATCTTTCTTTTGTTCTCCTTTCTCACCTGATCACTACTTCAACTTCTTTTACTGGGAGCCATACGGCTGTCCATGTTATTGAGGTACAGAGTGGTTTCTAGATAGATCTTTATTATCTATAATTAGCACACTATTTGTGCTCATTGGAAGTGGTGGTCTGCTGGGTTCGAGAATGCACCAAATGAATTTAATATTATTATTATTGGGTGGTTGGTAGATTTCTTGGGAAGTCTAAAAGGCTTGATGGTTTATCCATACTCGTGTATTTATATATATACAGATGTGATGAGGCTTGTGTGTGCTTTTGTGGGACAAAAAGCGGTGTGTGCAACGGTATAGCAACACTGCATTGTGTCTAGAGTGATACAAAAACATTTAGAAATTTTTGTAAAGAATCATTGGTGTGTTTGTTGCTGGAGCTATTATTGTTTGTCTAATAATGATGTTTGTGTTTGTATTTTAAACTTTTTTGATAGCATGATTCGTTCAAGATCGTTGTTGTGAATTGAGTCAATTTCTCTAAGAATTGTTTCTATTTTACATCAGTGTTAAGCTAGTGAATTGTGTAACTTCAGCTCTTGTAAATTTCTCTAAGAATTGTTTCTATTATCTCATTGCTTGATTTTTACTAAAATTAAAAGAATTTAAAATAAAATTTTGTGATCATTGATAAGTCAATTATTATGTTTTATCATTCATGTATTATTCACATGACCACACTAGAATAAATTTAGTATAAATCAATTATCTATGCTTTGTGATGCCTTGTTATTAAAATTAAATATTGCTACAGAGCCACAAGCGTGCTGCTCACAAGAAAAATAGGAGTTTCCCACATTGTGACATGTTGTAGTGATCTCAGTTTCGATCCTTCTTTCATGTTTTGCCACTTCGATTGGGCAGGTCAAGGATCGATTTTGACCCGGTCAACTTACGGGGGTCAAGCTGCCCGGTCAGCTCGCCGAAAGCAAAAATGCAAAATGCATTCGAAATTGCGTACGGGAAAGTGTATTTGACGCTCGAGCGGGGCTTTCCCTGCGCGAACGGACCTTGTTATATCAGTCCGTAAAATTAGGGTTTCATATCACTTCTTGCAACCCCCTCTCTCTCTAAAACTCTCCAAAATCCTGATCTAGAGCTTCTCTCTCTAAAAGTCACCTTCTCTCTTTGATTTCTCCAAATCCATTGGGACTTAAGCCTAAATTCTTCACCAAAGTTGGTCATCACCTCGAGGGCTTCATTCTGTGCGGTAAAGATCGAGTTTTGACACCGTTGATTTTGGGGGTTTCATCTCATTTCTTCTTCAAAACTTAAGGGAGGGATTTTCTTTGAGTTATATATATGTTTTTGCAAGATCTAGATAATTTTCAAAATCATCCTTTGATAGCTTCTGAAAATTTATTTTGATTTAAGAAGTTGAGCGATTTTGAAAGTAGGTTTGTCTCTTGTTCTTTTAAAATAATCTTATGAGTTTTTATCTTTGTTGATTGAAGAAAAGATGATTTTCGAGAGTTTTCTTTCAAAAGATTTGAATTGTGTAGTTTGGGAAGAAAACCTAGAAATTGGGGATTTTAAAAGAGATTGAAAATCCATGGGTAATATTGTATTATTTATTTTTGTGTGCCAAAATAAATGATGTTTAGAAAATTTCTTATTTATATTTGTGTAAATGATTAATTTTGTGGATTATGAGAATTGTTGTTCATTTTAGAAATGGTTATTCAAAATGTTGATATAATCTTGAAATGACTAAATTGTTAAGAATACTTGTGAAGAGGAAATTGTGTTATTCCTTGGATGTTGAATTAGAATAAAAGTATTTATGTTCATCTTATGAAATTGGCATATCATTTCATTTTATTACATTAGACTTTGAAGGTTGATTTGAAAACTTGCATTGAGAAAAGAATGCTGATAAATAAGTTTTCATGAAATGATTTTGGGGTAAATATGTTGGTAAGTCTTGATAGGTGATGTAGATGATATTGAATAAGTTGGCCTGCGGGTCCAGGGTGAAAGACCGAAAATCCGTGCAGATAGGTGTCGAGCCTTCCGGTTAATACCAGTAAAAATGACAATTTGGTAGTACTCCTATAATCTACTTGCAGACACCAGCCTAGGGATTACCAGAGACGTATTTACTGCCCTTGAAATAAATTGTTAAGTTTTGAACAATTAAAATTGCATGACATCATTGAGCATAATGGTTTTCAAAAGATGAAAATGTAATTTATCTTCAAAAAGGGCATAGCATGGCATGTGCATTTCATCTCTTGAGACTTGTATAAAATGTATATACTTTGTTAAGAATTTTCTACTGGGCTTTATGCTCACCCTACGGGATTCTTGTGCAGGAAAAGATGTGATGATTCCACCAAACTAGGGGCGTGGAAGTATGTGTGTTGGGAGTACAATGCTCTCATTTTGCGTGACTCTATTTTGTAAGCCAATGGCTGTAATTGTGTTGAGTTGAAATGTAACGCCCTCAAAAAAAAAACCCATTGTATATCATTGACATGCATTATTTAAAGAAGACAATATATTAATCCATTCATCAGAGTATTACTAAATAAAGCATTACATGTAACATCGAATAAAATGCCCTACAGGCTTACATCTTTCCAAGCCAACACTTGGATTCAAAAATATGAGTTCTAATCTCAATACAAGAAAAGCCCTAGGCTTGAATGTTTACATATACAACTAAATAACAACTATTAACTAAAGGTAGTCTTCTTCAAACCAATTGCTAAACCCTCCCAAGCTAAGTCCTTGGAGGTAGTTTATCGCCTGAACCTGAAAATGATGTTCCCATAAAGGGTGAGCCACAGCCCAGTAGAAATATACTAAACCACATATAAGCAATGAATAAAGCAATAGCATTCAACAGATGGTCAACCAAAATAATCAATTACTTCATTTTACAGTCTCATGACACTATTGCCAAAGATACGTTTTACTTTCCAATTTTATCAACATGGCTCAGAATCTGGCCAAACTTACAACAGTGAATCACATATATCATATTCACATCCTTCCAATATCAACAACAAATGAGACTCAAGCTCAAATCAAACACTTCATACTTCCAGATTGATACACATTTTAGTGCTGTATCAATAAAACACTTCTAAATAAATAAGCACACATAAAAGTGATGCTAATGGAGTCCATCCCCTATCTCCTCCCAAACAAAATCCGGTTTAGAGGTCCATCCCCTATCTTCCCCTAAACCGTGGAGTACATCCCCTATCTCCTCCCACACAAAACAATGTATGCAAATGCAATGCTCAATCAATACATGTATTTTCTGTATCAATGCAATAGTCAAAATTAATGACTTAACCAATGTGATTAGTTTCAGTTATTCCTAATCCACATGCAATGTCTACAATTCAATAGACAAATAATTCAAATTATCCAACTATGCCATTTAATCAATGAATTCCCCAATTCCATGAATTATTTATACAAATTAATTTAATAATACAACTAGGGTTTTTCCCAAAATTTACCAAAGTATCCCCAACATATCAAAATACCAAAGCTTAGAACAAAACCTATAAAATGGAGTAGGAAATCCCTACCTCGAAGACAACAACTCAAATGGTGAAGACAGAAATGAGTGCCCAAATACCAATGTGCTCCAAATCGCCAAATGTTCAGATTAAATGAAAGCCCTCAACTCACTCTATCTTTTTAATGAAGGATCTAGGGTAGAAACACACCCTAAGTGGATCAAATCTAAGAGAGAAGGTGAGTAGGGAGAGAGAGAAGTCGGACCTAGGGTTTGGAATCAAAAAGAAGATGAAAAAGACTGATCAAAACCCGCTGCTGTAAATATATACTGGACAGGCTCGCTCGAGCGAAGACTTGGTCGCTCGAGCGACCAGACACAGAGAAACTACGCTCGAGCCAAGGAAGCCTTGCTCGAGCCAACAAGCCAAAAGCTCGATCGAGCGAAAGAAAGCTCGATCGAGCGAAGAACTCAAACCCTCAGGTCTGTAACTAGACACACGCTCGAGCGAAGGAACTATTGCTCGAGCGAAGAACGAACTAACTCGCTCGAGCGAAGAAAAGCTCGCTCGAGCCAAGAATGCAAAGCTACAGGTCCAAACCAGACACAAACTCTCGCTCGAGCTACCAAACCCCGGCTCGAGCGAAGAACCAAAAACAACAGCTCGCTCGAGCGACAAACTCCTCGCTCGAGCGAATAACCAAAATACTGGACAGCAACACTTGATTTCTAAACCCAACCAACCTGAAACAAACCTGCCCAACACATCCTATAATTCCAAATGAGAAAATAAAGGACAACAACAACAAATATTCAATGACAGAATCAACGGAACCTAAGTCCGGATACAATAATCAAATGGGAAAAGACCAGGGTCGCTATATGAAACTCCATTTTGTGTAACCAAGAATGTTCTTGGATAAATTTGTAAGCCTGCAGGGTACTTATTATTTGTTTGGCTTCCATTTCATACTTGTTATAAAATGCATGTTTGGGATTAGAACTGGGGCATTGAGATGTGAACAATATGTATTTGGCATTTGGGATTTAATGGAAATAGGAGTATGGATTAGTTAGCTATATATATGTGTTTGTCTATCAGGTGGGTTTTGTTGCATAAATAGATATATCATGTCCAATTTTCGGGGTATTACACATGTTGTGCATCATCTTCGAGAAAGATCGTGCTACGGGAAAAGATGCGGTTACTGCTGATGATGTCTTGGAGGAAGTGAGCAGAAATGAGAGCATTGACACGCAAAATTCGAGTGTTGAAAAAATTGATACATTGTCAAATGCTTCCATCAACGATGAAGGAAACAGTAATAAAGGAAAGAAGAAGAAGAATAGTAGTGAAAGTTCGGATGCCTTTCGTGAAG
This sequence comes from Camellia sinensis, assembly GCF_055761805.1. Lineage (NCBI taxonomy): Eukaryota > Viridiplantae > Streptophyta > Magnoliopsida > Ericales > Theaceae > Camellia > Camellia sinensis. Next base: position 73,246,652 of record NC_138973.1, on the reverse strand, counting down.
CAGCTATGATTATTAGCACCAAGATTGAAGAAGCAACAGATAAATTCAGTCGAGCACTATGTGGATTTGGATATAGCTTTGAAGAGGGACAAAATCAACGAGGAGCTTTGAAAGCTTTCCAATCTATGGAGGGTTGAGCGCTACGGAGCCATGCTTGCTATAGCACGTGATCATGAGGTTACTACTTGCTTCTTCACCTTGGAAGATGATGAGAATGAATAATTTGTGAATGCTTTACTTAATGGAGATCTCTAATGTCCATTATTATTACTTTGCTATATTCCTGTTTATTTCTTAGTTGATACTAGCTAATGTGTTAGATCTTGTTACTTTCTTCTTCTTCTTTTTTTGATGGATTCGATCTTCTCACTTAGATGATGCGATTTTGTAACGCCCTCAAAATAAACCCATAAAACATACAGTATTGACATGCTTAGACATAAGAGAATAAAGCATATTACATTTCATCAGAGTATTTCTTACAAATGTATTACATGTTGACAACAAAAGTAAATGCCCTACGGGCTTACAACTTTCCAAGTCAACACTTGGTTACAAAAGGAGAGTACTAACTCTACATAAAATAAGCCCTTGGCTTGATGTACATGTAATACAACAAAAATAAACAAAAGAGTCTTCAACTCCCACAACCATCCAAGCTAAGATCTCGGAGGTGGCATAACACCTGAACCTGAAAATGATGTCCCATATAGGGTGAGCCAATGCCCAGTAGAGATATGATAAACATAATATGAGCAATAACTAAAACATTAGCATTTGATAAATGTTTAACTCACATAAATCAATTCATAGCCCATTTCAATTACATGACAAATGTGTCCATGTTTCATTTCATTTTCCATTTCTTATCCAATTCTCAACTCATAACTATGACTCAGAACCTGGCCAAACTATTTAAATGAGACTACATCTCATATCAACCGTACTTCCATTTTAATTGAGATAACAACTCATATTAAACACTTCATATGTCACAATGGATACACATAATTGTTGTAGCAATCTCAAATAAAACACTTCCATACTTCATAGATGATACACAGATTTGCTGTATTAATACTTCAATGGATACACATAATTGCTGTATCAACACTTCAATAGATACACATAATTGTTGTATCAATGGAGTCCACCCCCTATCTCCTCCCAAATAAAATCCGATTTTGGAGTCCATCCCCCATCTTCTCCTAAACCGTGGAGTACATCCCATATCTTCTCCCACACAACACAATGTTTATAAACACATATCATATACATAATCAATCAATACATAAATTCGATGTATTGTTCCCATTGCCATATTCGATGACATATTCAATTGATTAGTTTTAGCTCGCCTAATCATCATGTGTTGTCTACAACAATCAAGACAATCCTCCACCGATAGCCCAAAGCAATTATTTCTAAACAGATAATAATTACATCCAACAGATAAATTATCAACAATTTCCAAGGTGAGAGATTAATAATTTCAACTCCACCATTCTATCTCATAATGAACCAATTACATTATTTCCAACTCAATTCCATATTTCCATAATAAATGTCATTAATTACACTAATGACCCAGATATACCCAAACATGGCATTTTCTCCCTTTTTCTCAATATTGACCCAAAGGTCCAAATATTATCAACAACATCAATAAATTCTATTTCAGACGCAAAACACATATGTATGAGTCAAATGAACAAAACCCCTTTTTTCAACATTATACATCTCAAACCCTAACTTCCCAAACCAAACCATTTATACAAAAAGCTCAACATCTATGTTAAAGCTCATAAAGATGAGTAGGAATCCCTACCTCAAGAGATGAAACTCAAAGGAGATGATGAAGAAATCTCGAAATGCTCCAAAATCCCAGATTCGGATTGATAGGAAGCCCAAGCCGAGCTCCACACTCTTTGCAAAGACACTTAGGGAGTAAATCACTCGAGCTAGATCAATCCCTAGAGAGAAGGTATATTCTAGAGAGAGGAACTCTCAAAAGAGGGTTTAGAAAAGTAAGAGAGAGAAAGGAAATGTGAAAAGTGATTCAAAATCACCCAGCTGCCATCTGATATACGACTAGTCCGCTCGAGCGTCAAGCACAAAAACTGGACCCGCTCGAGCGCAAAAATACCCGTTCGAGCTCCAAGACACAAAAACAAAATACACCCGCTTGAACACAAAGGAAATACCGCTCGAGCGTAGATTACCACCTTCCAGTACTTTTACAGACTATGAACACCCGCTCCAGCACCAAGAGGCCCGCTCGAGCGCGACCCGCTCGAGCGTAAGGAACTCCGCTCGAGCGTGAAAAACAACCCTGCAGTACTTTTGCAAAGGCACAAAATGCTGGAAGTGTGAGAACTCCGCTCGAGCGGACTACCAAAAATCTGGGCAACAAGAAATGGAACCAAGGCTCAACCAACCTATTCGAAACACGCCCAACATATCCTAAGACACAAATATATGGAATTAAAGGATGACAACAAGATATATACAACAACCAACTCCACGGAACCTAAGTCCGGAATACAACAATCAAAGGAGGAAGAACCAGGATCGCTATAACCTCCCCCCTTTAAGGAATTTCGTCCCCGAAATTAAGTACAAGTTTTTCAAAAACATGATTTCTCAATTACCAACATTATTACAATGCAAAATTCAACAACTTGACCCATTACCGGTCATTCCATCTCTATTCAAGAGGCAACTTCTATATAATCTCCAACATGCATTATCAACAGGCATCTCAAAACATATTCAATGCCAACAATACATTTGCATTTCTAAAACATCCTTAACATATACAATGTTAAAATTAACTTCCATTTTAAGGCAAGTTCCAAAATATATTTTCATAAACCAAAACATTTATAATGTTTTACAACTTAAGACATATTTCATGCTCTTAAAGTTTATCAATATTACAAAATTCCCATTACATGGTTAAACATTAACAAACAAGTCCGGATACTTTTCACGGACATCCAACTCACGTTCCCAAGTGGCTTCTTCCACTCTGTGGTGTTTCCACAAAACTTTCACCAAGGGAATGGTCTTGTCTCGCAAGACTTGATCCCGCCTACCCAAGACCCGAACTGGTCTCTCCTCATACGAGATATCCTCATCAACCTCCAAGTCAATCCAATCCAACACATGGGATGGATCCGGCTCGTACTTCCGAAGCATACTAACATGAAACGCATCATGCACTCTGGACAACTGTGGTGGCAAAGCCAAATGGTAGGCAACTTCGCCAATCGTCTCAAGGATCTCGAAAGGGCCAATAAACCGAGGGGACAACTTCCCACTCTTACCAAATCTCATCAAACCCCGTCTAGGTGATATTTTCAAGAAGACATGATCACCCGTCTCAAATGCTAAAGGCCTCCTCCTACGGTCGGCATAACTCTTTTGACGACTCTGGGCTGTAACAAGCCTCCTACGGATAAGCTCAACTTTCTCTGTCGTTTTTCCCTTACCAGCTCCGGGCACAACAAAGGTGCATCATCCATCTCGGCCCAACAAACTGGAGACCTACAAGGTCGGCCATACAAGGCCTCAAACGGTGCCGTACCGATACTTGATTAAAAACTGTTGTTGTAGGCAAACTCCACCAAGGGCAAGTGCCTCTCCCACATCCCACTAAAGTCAAGGACACAACCTCGAAGAATATCCTCAAGGATCTGAATCGTACGCTCGGATTGCCCGTCAGTCTGAGGATGATACGCTGTGCTAATGGTCAACTTAGTGCCCAAGGCACTCTGCAAACTCTGCCACAACCTAGCAGTAAAACGTGGATCTCTATCAAAGACGATCGACACTGGGACCGCATGCAACCTCACTACGTCCCGAATATACAAGTCGGCAAGATGATCTACTGAATCTCTCACGCGCATAGGGATAAAGTGCGCCGACTTAGTCAACCGGTCTACAACCACCCAAATAGCATCACTGCCCCCACCGAGTCCTTGGAAGACCTACAACGAAGTCCATAGTGACATGCTCCCACTTCCACTCGGCAATAGGCAAGGGTTGTAACAAAGCCGCTGGCCTCTGATGCTCGGCTTCACTTGCTGACAAGTAAGGCACTTAGACACAAACACTGCCACACCCTTCTTCATACCCCGCCACCAAAACTGACGACCCAAATCACGATACATCTTAGTGCCTCCCGGATGCACCGCAAGGCGTGAATGGAGAAACTCTCGGAGTACCTCCTCTCAGCAAGACTCCGGCACAAACAAACAGTCTCGGTATCTCACACTCTGGTCAGGATACACAGTCAAACTCTTCTCAACCTTCCCACTGGAGATCTTCTCTCGGGGGGATTCTACCTCAAGGTCACCTCTCTGTGCCTCTAACACTCGAGTCACAAGTGTAAGCTGCGCAACAATAGAAAATAAGGCCGCAGCCTCAACGGATTCGCTCAGAAGCACATCAAACTCGCCAAGCGTCCCCAACATCTCCCACTTGGATTTCCTACTAAGGGCATCGGCCACAATATTGGCCTTTCCCAGGTGATAGCGCAACTCAAAATCATAGTCCTCAATGAACTCCATCCACCTTCTCTACCTCAAATTCAAGTCCTTCTGTGTAAACAGATACTTCAGACTCTTATGATCCGAGAATACCTCGAATCTCTCACCGTACAGATAATGCCTCCAAATTTTCAAGCAAAGATCACTGCTGCTAGCTCTAGATCATGGGTAGGGTAATTTGTCTTGTGTATTTTCAACTGACGTGAGCCATAGGCTACCACTTTCCCCTCTTGCATCAACACATAACCCAAACCCTCTCGTGAGGCATCACAGTAAACCACATAACCCAAACCTCTCTCCGGAATAATCAAAACCGGAGCGGGGGTCAATCTAACTTTCAACTCTTGGAACGACTTTTCACAAGTCTCACTCCATACAAATTTGACCCCTTTCCGCGTCAATCTAGTCAACAGCGAAGCTAGTCTGGAGAAATCCTTCACAAACCGACGGTAATACCCAGCTAATCCAAAGAAACTGCGGATCTCAAAAACACTCTTAGGCTGTGGCCAATCCTGCATTGCCTCAATCTTGGATGTATCAACAGACACCCCTTCCCCGGAAACTACATGGCCTAAGAACTTAACCTCTCTTAGCCAGAACTCACATTTCCCAAACCTGGCATACAGCCTATGGGCTCTTGTAGACGCGCCCGCGTGGGGCCCTCGCTACAGTTCGGACTCGATTCATGTCACGTTCTAAATCTGAACCAAAGAGTTCAAATCCGGCAAATCGTTTTGAGAAACAGATTTTTGAAAAGAAGTGCCAAACATGGACTGCTTTGCCAGATACAGAGTCGCCACCTAAATATTTTATTTTTGGGAAAATTTAGGAAACCCTGACTCGGTGCCAAAGGCCACGTGTCCGTCATCACCAAAGTTGCCTTGGCTCGGGAGCTTGGGTACGATTGGGGAAGGTCAGCTATGAGCGCCCCCTCTCGCCCGATCCGAAGATCGGCCTCTACTAACCATGATATCCATTTTTGAAAACGTTATGTGTTCTTATTCCCGTTATTAGCGTAGAATTACTATGTTATGCGCACAACAAACAAGTATAGACTAGATTGCCTAATTTGGAAATAAGCATTGCATATCCGTTTGTCTTGAAAAACACTTTGGAATTTGCTACTCGCAAGTAGGCTAAAATACGGATTTCAACGAGTTTTTCCAACTCAGACAATCCAACCTTCACCCACAGGCATTCGAACAGTTTATCACATAAGCATCTAGCCACATAGTAATCATGCTATTATGGCAACACTCACACGCATGCGGTATGCTAAAGCATGAAACACTTACATCGTACTCCAAGCCAAAACAATAAACTAGTTAGCAAACATGCGTGATCCTAGTTCATTGTTTAAGTGTCTAATGCAACACATACAGGATGCAATTAGAGTAGGCTCGGCTAACCTAAGCATGGCATGTGAGATGCAATCAATTTATGCACGTATTCAATTTGGAATTGAAGTACAAATGCAGTTAGCATGATGTACCGAGCCCGGTGCGTGCGAGACAAATGCATGGATGCACGCATGCATAGCATGAGGTATGCTAAATTAAACATGACCTATTACTAACCATCAAAGCAGGTAAATAAAAGGGAAGAAAGAAGTGGGGGTTGGAAGACATGCACACACTCACCCACACTTATTACAAATTCGTCCTCACTCGGAGGGACCAAAAGAATAATACAGATTAAATAACGAATTAACTAACCTAGCTAATTAATTATTACAAATCACCTAATTAGTTAACAAACTAACTAAGCTAGGAAAAACAATAAACCGCCTCGGGAAGAGAGCTCGATGCAATGCATGCTCGATCTTGCTCGGGAATTCACTGCCATGCACAATCTGCCTCTGTTTTCCCTGCTCTGCTCCTCTGAAGACTGTCAAAGTCTCAGAGTTGCTTCTCTGGACATTGGGAGACACCACCGGCTGAGTATAATGGTCACCGGCAGTGGTCTGGTGGTCATCGGCACATAATGGATCCATCGGCTGCCAGTTTATTGCCGGTCGGCACTATATGAAGTCGATCGGTAGAGAATGCCTGCAGAACCTGTTTGACAGCAGCAGAGGACAGGAATTTGCATGGCAATACAATTCAGGCCATATATGCACCAATCATGTTCCTTATCATGTGAGTGAGTCAAAGGGACATGCTCCTTGGTTCTCGGACCATCAATTGCGCATTTTCATGCGTGGTGGCCCAAGTGACCAAGTATGCACATTTTGATGTTAAGTACAATGCAAACCAACAAACCAAAGGAGTCCAATCCCTATCACTAAATCAAGGGACAAGATATGCATGTTCAATGCAACCTAGGCATGTTAGCTAGGGATGCAACATGGCAATGCAAACAAGCAAGCAATGAACAAGCATGCAAGCTAGTGGACATGCAAGACATGGTGCAATCAAAGCATGCAAAGTGTAAGACATGTAACAACATGTAAATATTGGACTTAAACATGATTTGGGCAGCTCTAATTAGGCCCAAAACAGTGGCCATAGTGCCCAAAATGAAGGACTAAAACACACACACACATGCATGCAAAGGATGTCCAATACTTCAAGCATTTAAAAGCAATTCTCATGCACAATTAAGAGAATGCAAACATGGATAAATGACATGCATTAAGCTCTGAAAATTATGCAAGAATATGGTGCTAAACCAAGCAAACAAGATAGGCTAAGCATGCAATAAATGGCCCAAGTACTTGAAGCAAGTCAAAGGGACTTGAACCATGGCTAAGCCAACCAAGCCTCACAAGGCCTAGAGGGCTTGAAACAGGTCCAAGGCAGACCTAGACCATGCAAAGAGGGCCCCCTAGATGGCATCTAAGTGGCTCAAATTCAAAGGTATGTACAATGGCCAAAACATGGAGCATATAACACAAGCTCATAAGGCATCAAAGAGACAACCAAGGCAAGCATACAAGCATGCAAAGGGGACTGAAATGGTGCTACAAATGATGTCAAACCATTAAATCAAAGCAAGTAATGCATGCTATACCCTCAAATACTTAAGGCCAACAAGCCGGAATGCAAAGGGACTATACTAAGCATGCCAAAGCCGACCCAAACAACTATGGACAGACCTTAAACATGGAAAAATAAGCATGAAAGATTCACAAGGCTAAGCCTAAAACATGCTAGAATAACGGTTTACAACCTAAGGCATGTTAAGGCAACAAAGTGGCATTACAAGGTAGGTATGCTAAGCATGCATGGTGTACCAAAACCAACAAAAAACAGAGGCATATTATGACATAATAAGCACAAAAAACAGCCAAGGCATGGTCAACAAAAAGCCTAGCTAGGTGCTCCCTCAAGAGGCCAAAAATGGTCCATTTCAAGGACAACAAGGAGAGGGGTGGCCCTCTCCTTCTTGGGACCTCAAGGTACCATCCTCACCTCTGAAATCCATCAAGATTTCAGTGGTGAGGAGGCCCAAACACCAAGGTCTCGGAGCTTACACAAAATAGCACAAAATGGAGCCTTACAAGGCTTAGGAGGGGTCAAACAACCTCAAACAACAAAACACCCTAAATAAACTATTTAGAGGGCCTAAAAATAGAACTTTTTTGTATTATATGCAAAGCCAAAAAATAGCTGCAAGATGGGTAAAAATAGAATGCAAAAATGGGGTAAAATGGGACTAGTTTCTTACCCTTGTTGACTTTCTTCAAAGATGAAGCTCCAGCAGCTTCTTTGAGCTCAAGACAGCTCAAGAACCTCAAGAACACCCTTTTAGAACCTCAATAGCCAAGAGAAGGTGTAACACTATGTGTTTGTGTGCAATAGTAAGACACAAACACACTTAAACACACACAAAGGCCAAATGAGAGAGGTATAGAGATAGAATATATATCAAACCCTAAACCTAAAACCAGAGCTCTCACAATGTTTTCCACTCTCAAGTGTCTAACCTAGAACCAAGAGAGGAGGGCTTCTCTTATAGAGGAGGGCTCCTCTTATAGAGGAGCCAATCTTGTAAAGCTTACAAGGTAAGCTAACAAGGAATCAATCACTCCATACACGTGTATGGAGGGGAACAAAATGACATACAGCTGTCTTAAAATATCTGCAAAAGCAGATGAACAGTAGTCGGCTGCTCAAAATTGCCATTTTGACAAAATGGGCTGCCGACCGGCAAAAAAGAATGCCGACCGGCAATATATATTGCCGATGGCAACAAAACACCAGCCGGTGGCCTCTGGCCATGGCCGGTGATGTGTGGGGATGCCTCACAAGGCATTCCCTGCCCCTCCAAGGCAAAACACAAGTGTTTGGTGCAAAACCAGACACTAAACAGTTGAGTTCGGAGATCCTGAGGCAAGGCGCGTAGCCGAGACCTCCGGGAACTCCAAACGAACACGAACAAGGGTAATCACCAAGTGTTCCAATGGTGACGTCTGTAGACACCCCATTTTTGACTGTCCTCAAGACTTGGACGTCACCGTTTGAACACTCGGTGATCATCCATGATTGTGTTCGTTTGGAGTTCCCGGAGGTCTCGGCTCGCGCGCCTTGCCTCAGGAACCCCGAACTCGGCTGTTTAGTGTCTGGTTTTGCACCAAACACTTTTGTTTTGCCTTAGAGGGGCAGGGAATGCCTTGTGAGACATCCCCATACACCACCGGCAGTGGCTGGAGGCCACCGGCTGGTCTTTTTCTTCCATCGGCAATTTTGTTTGCCGGTCGGCACACTGTATTGCCGGTCGGCACACTGTATTGCCGGTCGGCATAATATGTTGCTGGTCGGCACTGTTTTTTGCCGGAATAGCTTTTTTGGGCAGCCGACCACTGTTCCTCCACTTTTTGGAGATATTTTGTGCCAGCTGTGATAGCTGGCACCAACTCCTTTCCCCTCCATACACGTGTATGGAGGGATTTCCCTCTAGCCAAGCTTGTTGAATAAGCTTTGCAAGAGGGATCCTTATAAGAGGGAGGCTTTCCTCTTGGTTCTAGGTTAGAAAAACAGAAGCAAAAACCAGCCTTAGAGATATAGATACATATTATATCTATACCTCTCTCCCTCTCCCTTCTTGTGTGTGTTTTTTGACCCAAAAGGTGTGTTTTACCTTACTTTTGCACCATTACACACACTATTACACCTTAGTCTGAGATTGAGGGACTTGGGGGAGTTTTTCTTTGAGTTTTGGACTGGTTTTGATCCAAAGAAGGAGGTTAGGCCATTTGTTCTTCAAGGGTTCTTCAAGGGTGAGCATCTTCCCTTTTATTCCCCAAACTTGCTTTGTTTTTCTACCTATTTTGTTTATTGTTTTGGCTCTTGTGTATAACATAAAAAAGACTCATATTTTCCTTCTCTAACACTTTCATTAAGGTCACTTTGTGGTTAGATTGCAAACTCACCCTCTTAGGCCTTGTTTGGCCTATTTTGGTGCCCTTTTGATAAGGTTTTGTTTACTTCAGCATTTTGATCTTTTGATCACCAAAAATCAGTGTATTTTAGTGTCAAAAAAGTTGGTTTGAAGTCTTGCATAGGGGAGGGACACCCCTCTCCCTTTATGGTTTTGTTTCCTTGCTTTTTGAGCTCAAAAGGATAGCATGTGTGCTTGATGTTTCTTGGCTTCATTCCAGCACTTTTTTAGGCATCTTAGGTCATATTTAATCTCTGTTTTTGGTCAAACTTGTGCCTCCTTGCATGCTTGTAATACTTGCTTTGTATTGCTCTATTTTGCTTAGAATTGTATTTCATGATTAGGCCATGATTCTCGTGTGTGTTGGCTTGGTTCTATGAAGCATTTAGCATTGTTTTTCCATGCTTAACATCTGTTGGTTATCAACTTGGTCATGTTTGGCATGCTTGTTAGAGTTGCTTTGCATTTTGGCTTGGAAGCTTTGAGCATTTTGGCCTCTAGCACGCATGGTTGTGATTACCCTCTTGATTTGGCATCATCTAGGGTCATATTTTAGTCCGAAAATCATGCTTGTATGTGTGCATGCATGGCCTCTTTCATGCCTTGAAGATGTGTCCTCTTATGCCTAAGAATGAGCCTTAGTATATTTGCTTCATGGGGGATATCTTAGTTGCCATATTAGGAGCTTCTTGGGGTCCTATCTTGCATGCATAAATTCTTTTTTTGCTTGTTTTGATCATGCCATGAGTGGTCATGGTAATGGGGGTGAGTTGTCTCCTTTTTGTGTCTTAACTTTGGGACCATGAATTTGCTTGTTAACATGAGTTGTTTGCCTACCATTTTAAGCACCTTTGGTCACTGTTTTGAGGAGGGTAAGGGTCTGTCCCTTTGCCATTTTTAAGCCCTTTTGCATGCTTGCTCCATGTTTGTTGGATAGTTGTTCCATTAAGCTTTGTGTAGCACATCAATTCCATGGTCAATTTGCTCCATGTTTGCATCATGTTTGTATCTTGTGCGCTTGGTATCATACATTTTGTCATGATAATTGCATATTGCTTGTTGTGTTTTATATCTTGGTGGCATGTTACATTTGAGGCTTGTGAGCATTACATGCATTGCATTTACTTGGTTTGGGGTGTCAAACCAAGTGCGGGAGTCAAGGACCATTCATACTTCAAGTGATGTAATGTGCCTTGATCCCCGGTCATCGGGACCTTTGACTCCAATTTGATAAGGCCCCGGTTTTCACGTTATTTGTTGCATGCATTTTCATATCAAATAGCAAATTTGATCCATTGAGTCATCATGCACCTTGGATGGCTCAAAGATCGAAGGTCATGCTTCTTTGAGTTCGAAATATGATAAGAAGTAGGATCATGCTTACATGTGTCCAAGAACCCCATGCCATGCACTGTCTGTTCTCTGTTTTGCTGTCAAATTGTCTGCTGCAGGAAGTTTCTGCCGACTGGCAGAATTTAGTGCCGACCGGCACTATCTGGAGTGCCGATGAATCTGATAAAGTGCCGACGGGAATTTTGGAGTGCCGGTGGCAATTCTGTCTGGCCGGTGGTGCTCTGCAGGATGCAGAGAGCTTGTTCCAGCACTTTGGAAATTTTCAGAAAGACAAGACAGTACAAACAGAGGCGACAAGAGTGTAGCACGGGTTTTCCGGGCAGGACGGATTCGAGCATGCATCATCTGCGCGCCCCGAGGCAGAGGCTGTGGCCACCCTCTTTATTCTTTTGCTTCCTTTTTTTTAATTAATTAGGAATTTTTGTAATAATTTTATTTGTTCATTATTTTGGGACTGTAATATTAATTCGAACCCTCTGAGTGAGGATAAACATGTAATAAGTGTGGGTGAGTGCGTGTATGTCTTCCAATCCCCATTTCTTTCTTCCCTTTTATTTACCAGCTTATGATGGTAGATTAGGGCATTTTTGAAATTAGCATACCTTATGATATGCATGCGTGCATTCATGCATCTGTTAACATGCACCGGGCTCGGTACATCATGCTAGACGCATTCGTATTTTCAAATTCCAAAATTGAATACATGAATTAGTTGGTTGCATATCGTATGCCATATCTAGGTTAACCGAGCCTAACTAAAATTGCACCTTGTATGTGTTGCATTAGGCAAAATAACATGAACTAGGACATGCATGTTTGCTAACTAGTTTACTGTTTTGGCACGGAGTACAATGTAAGTATTTTTTGCTTTAGCATCCAGTATGCGTGTGAATGTTGCCATGACAGTATGATTACCATGAGGCTAGCTGCTTATGTGATATAACTGCTTGAATGCCTGTGGATGGAGGTTGAATTACCTAAATTGGAATAACGCATTAAAACTGTGAGTTTTAAGCCCACTAGATAGTGGCAAAACCATCTTTTCCAAAAGCCCACTTGAAGGTGGCAAAACCTGCATTTTAGCCTACTTACGAGTAGCAAACCATTTTCAAAACAAACATGAAATGTTTTGTTCCAATTTGGGCGATTTGGTCTATACTTGTTTGCTGTGCGCACAACATAGTAATTCTAGGCTAATAACCGGATTAAGAACACATAACGTTTTCAAAATTGGATATCACGGTTAGTAGAGGCCGGTCTTCGGACCGGGAGAAAGGGGGTGCTCATAGCTGACCTTCCCCGATCGTACCTAAGCTCCCGAGCCGAGACAACTCCGGTGATGACGGACATGTGGCCTTCGGCACCGAGTCAGGGTTTCCTAAATTTCCCCATTTTAAAATATTTAGGTGGCGACTCTGTATCTGGCAAAGCAGTCCATGTTTGGCACTTCTTTTCAAAAAAATCTGTTTCTCAAAACGATTTGCCAGATTTGGACTCTTTGGTTCAAGATTAAGAACCGTGACACAAAATCGAGTCCGAACTGTAGCACGAGGTCCCTCGCGGGCGCGGCTACAGTTTCTGGCGACTCTGCTGGGGAATTTAGAGAGCTTGACTCGAACTCGTGATATCCTGTTTTGATTTCACTTATGTGTTTCTTTGCATTGCATGTGCATTGGTGCGCCTAGGAACACAGTGTTTGCCATCTGCCATTCCTGAACGGTTTGCCGGAGGCTTGTCTTGTCAAGGCATGTCCATAAGGCTGACCGGCTATGGGCTCTGACAGTATGGGAACACAAACCCCGGTTTACCGGGGCACCCTTTTTGACCATTCGACCTAGTGCATATTCGGAATCCATAGTGACCATTCCAAGCTAGGACAGGTTGCTTACCCGATGCTAAGTTGTTTGAAACCGCTGTGTGCGTAGTGAAACCCTAGCTCCTGACAAAATAGGACAGGGAAACCCCACCCCAACATAGGGGTGTTTTGGCTCCCTTTACTTGCTATGTGCTGTTAGAATGTATTTCTGCAGGGAAATGAACACACCAGTTTGTAAGTCTGGGCATCAGGCCTGAGGGCATCAGTATCAGCTTTAAGAGAATCAGTTATCTGAGGGTATCAAGGTTCAGTATTGGGAATAGAGATTTTGAGAACAGTGGTCGGTATCGGGGAACCGTGTGCTAGGCTTATCGACTATGTGTTTTGAAAATCCAATTGTATATTATTTGTTTATTTTATGCTGTTGTGCTGTCCGGTTGTTGGTTTATTTATTGCTTTATTTATCTTTTTGCTAGGTAGTTTAGCATCATTGCGTCTAACCCAGTAGACATTCCCCAAGCACTCTGGATCAGAGGTCGCCGGCTCCATCGATCTGAGGATCTGATAGAAGGACAACCAGTGTACCATTCTCTACCCCCGGTTACTAAACGGAAAGCAACTAGGCAGAGGATATCGGTTCAGCAGTCGGTACAAAGGGCTTCGTCTACCCCACCTGTGTACAGTAGGGATCAGGATCCCGTTTCACCCACTGAGAGGGAACGCATACCAGCAATTCAACCGGAGCAGAACAGTATGGCTAGCTTAGAGGAGATGGTGCGCCAACTTCAGGAAAGCATGAAAATGATGCAGCAAGATGCTGCCCGCCAGGCAGAATTTGCCAGGCAACAGGCTACCGTTATGAGTGAGCAAGCGGATTTAATTGGGAGATTGCAACAACAAACTGGGGCATCACCTTCGCAGCAAACCCCTCCTCCATTAAGGGTTCCAATACCCGAAGAAACACCAAACGCCCGGAATGTCCAAGAAGATACAGACATCCCAACGGGGCCGGCTCCACCCCCGATTCCGCCTCAACAATCCAAGGCAACCACTCCCATTAATGTATCGGATTCTCCCTTTGAGTCTGAGATAGACCCCATGACGTTAAAAATGCACAAGCTTGAAAAGCTGTTCAAGAAATCTCAAGGTGCGAAGTCCATTCCGGACATTGGAGATGGGTACATCGACACAGCCGTGACGCTGCCAGATCGATTTAAGATGCCCCAAATTGATCGTTTTGACGGGTCTGAGGATCCCATGGTACACCTGCGACTGTTTTCAGACGTCCTAAGGCCAATGGGCCTCACCAGATTGCAGAAACTATCTTTATTCGGCCGGACCTTGTCAGGTGTGGCGTCCGCATGGTATGCCAAGTTGGGGGACGACGTCAAGAGAAACTGGGACGAGATGGCTGAGGCCTTCATCCTGCAGTACTCGTATAACACACAAATCGAGATCACGACCCGGGATCTCGAGACAACGAGGCAAGAACCCAAGGAAAGCTTCTCAGAGTTTGTAACTAGATGGCGGGCTAAGGCTTCAATGATGACCTTGAGACCCATAGACAAAGACCAGATTCGGATGATTGTGCGCAATCTTCAGCCGAAGCTAATGCAAAAGATGATTGTAGTCCCCTTTCCTACCTTTGCTGATTTGCATGAAATGGGGGTGCAGATCGAGGACGCCTTGAGACAAGGTTGGATTGATAATGATCGGGACCAACCCCGCAGAAATTTCAATCGTAGTACTAATACAGGCCCGAGTGGCGCTGCGACTGCCAGGACCTCCGAAGTAAGTATGGTCACCACTAACCCTTCCCCGAGAAATACAGCAGCCACACCATTCTCCGGCGCGTCCGGAAGCAATTCGCAAACAGCCAAATACCCTCCCAGAAACACCAGAACCTTTGCTCCACTTTATATGCCCCTATCCAAAGCTCTAGGGGTTTTGATCAGGAAAGGGCATCTGAAGCCCCTAGAGCCGCGGCCCTTGCCAGAAAGACTACCCGCCACCCACAACCCAGCCAAATATTGTGCGTTCCACCAGCAGCATGGTCATGACACTGACCTATGCTTTCGTTTACGTCATGAGATTCAAGATCTCATTGATAATGGGGTGATTCTTCCCCCTGAGAAACCTAATGTTACCACAAATCCTCTCCCCGCACATAACCAAGCTCCACCACCCAAAAGAGTCAACTTCATCCACACTGGGGTCGCATCCTACGATCCCAGTATCTACATCACACCCTCCTACCTACCTAAACCTAAAGTTTTCCTCCCCGATTGCACCGATTTGTGCATGACGGACATCTCCATAACCCAACCCAAGCCAGTGGTGGTGACCATCGAGAACAGGAAAGGGGTTGTCAAACCAGGGTCCGTGGAGCCTGAGAATGATGTTGGGAATGCTTACAGTCCGAATGACTACATTTCACCGGTGGGCCAGAATAGACCAAATGTCGAATTTCCAGTCGGGGGAGAGCTGTGTGTAATCCGAGGGGACAATTCAGGACAGGGAATGGATGATTTGACAGCCGTGGAAAAGGATATTGTCAAGTCCCAATTTCATGATGACCAAGACTCAGCCATCAACTGGTATGATAATGAAGAATCAGCAGAGGCCACGGGGTGGTTAGACGATCAGCCGGATGTAATAGGAGAGTTCCAGTCAGAACAAGGCCCGGCAGGGGCAGGAATGTCAACAACACCCGGGAGTGTCGAAAAGCAGAATACATCGCCGGAGAGCGCCGGCGTCGAGAGTTTCGCTCGGGAATGGAGCATTTTAAGTACAGGGATCAGTGAGCAATCTACTGCATTGACAAAGCCGGAACAAGAAAGATTCGAGGATTCTGAGAGGATTAGAAAAGCAAAAGGCCACGTAGGGGTCGAAACCGCCGCAAGTACGGAAATGGAGGGTGCTGTGAACATAGGGGTAAAAGGTACTGTGAGTATCGAAACAGTTGTGCCAGAACCAGACAGATGCTTGTCAGTCGCAGATGGTATGTGGTGGGAAGACGACGATCTATGTCTTGCCCACACGGACGAGGATTGGAAAGGTAACCAACCAGATGATACCTGGTATATCGGCGAAGTCGATCACATGACTAGGAGTGGACGGTATTTCAAGCCTCCACACCTAGATCAACCAGAGGCGTCTGGGAAAGATAATGAAGCAGAGAAACAAAAGGAGAAGCAACTCGAAGATGAGGCCGTATTGAGACAATTGAAAAAGATACAAGCAGACATCTCCATCTGGGGACTGCTTATGGCTTCTCGAGTACATAGACAAGCTGTCCTTACAGCCATGGACAAGGCCAAGCTGTCCATAGACACCACGCCCGAGCAGCTGGTGGGATTAGTCTTTTCAGGAGGGAATTCCCCAGCATTGAATTTTTCTGACAAAGAGCTGCCACCCGAGGGTGCAAACCATAACAAGCCGCTCTACATCTCTGTCGAGTGCAGAGATAAATGGATACCTGTGGTACTTGTCGACACGGGGTCCGCCATCAACGTCTGCCCGGCAAGGACAGCTTATGCGATTGGTTTGAAAGTCGCGGATTTTATACCAACGGCCCAGGTAATTCGGGCATATGATAACACAAGCCGGGAGGTAATGGGGACAGTTAAGATTCAAACAAAGGTTGGGCCCGGACAGCATGAGATAGATTTCCATGTCTTGGAGGTTCCTGCAACGTTCAACTTGCTTTTGGGACGGCCGTGGCTGCATCAGGTAAAGGCGGTCTCCTCTACCTTACATCAAGTGGTGAAATACCCCTATGGGAAGGGAGTAGCCATTGTCTTTGGAAATTCATCAATTCATCCACCACCAGAGGTGTCTACGCCTGTTTTAGAAATTGAGCATGGCATAGAAGATGTGTTCATATCAGGTTTTACCTTGGCTGAGGCTCGGGTTGTACAGAACATCATGGCAGCTAACGAAGGGGTGTATGTCAGCGCCCAAGCAGTTTATCTCATGAACAAACTCCAGCACATCCCCGGGATGGGATTAGGCAAGAGCGGTAGGAAAGGTGCCGCAGCATCGACAGAGGTGCCACATAACCCCCATACTTTTGGTTTGGGCTACCTACCCACCAAAGAGGATTGGGTAAAGAAAGGAAAGGAAATGGCCGGAAGGGCCAGGGCGAAACAGATGGGGAAGCCCTTTGACTTGATGCACCAGCCCATTCGGGGGACCCTGAACGGACGTTTCGTCCGGGAGGGGGAGGACTTTCCGTTCTGTGGCTTCCCGGAGCCGTGGCTCAATGCGGAGAAGA
The DNA here is from genome assembly GCF_055761805.1 of Camellia sinensis. Classification (NCBI taxonomy): domain Eukaryota; kingdom Viridiplantae; phylum Streptophyta; class Magnoliopsida; order Ericales; family Theaceae; genus Camellia; species Camellia sinensis. The sequence goes on along the minus strand of NC_138973.1, from coordinate 73,229,272 downwards.
AGCGCGTACCGGGATTTGAAATTTTCTTTGATTTACAGTTACCTGAGGATGACATCGCCGAAGGGCAGGCAGATCTATCGGCTGAGGCCGAGCAAAGTAAGGAGGTACGGTCCGAGGACGCTGAAAATGAAATGGGGGCAGCGCTGGCGTGTCTGCTGTCAGATCCTCCGATCGAACAGAGGTGCTTGGGGGATAGCTCCTCGGTATGTGTGATTGGGAATGAAGCAGCTGCGGGCCTACCATCAGCTATTTTGGATGCATCCATCGCACCTTCTCTCATCTGGCAATATGAAGAAGGCTTTCTATCAAGCAGCACCGGGTCAGGTAGTGAGCCGGAATCTGATTCTACCGAATCTTGTACGTCGGAATCAGATTCCAGCTCAACTGAGTTGGAGTCCGGTATTCCCGGGGGTGATAACCCGGATACCACAGTCCTGTCTAGATCGTCTTTTTCATTTTCTTTTGAGTCTGTTGTAACGGAAGAATCCGACGGCTCGGAAGTATTTAATGAGAACGACGTGGATGTGGTTTCGGAGTATTTTTCTGTGCCTTTGATTTATTGCTTAAATCAGGATTTTCAAAATTTTGATGAAAACGACGAGGAAGAAATTCCTCCGGTTTTGCAAAGGTTAATTGATCAAGAGCAGGAAAGATTTGTTAAACCTTTAATGGATGAAATCACTACTGTGAATGTTGGTACTGAGAAGGACCCGCGGCTGGTCTAGATCGGGTCCACGTTGTCTTCTGAGGAACGCGAGCGCTTAGTCGCTTTGTTAAAAGATTTCAAAGATGTTTTCGCGTGGTCCTACGAAGACATGCCTGGAATCGATCCTGAGATTGTACAGCACCGGATCCCTCTTGATCCCGAGGCCCGACCTGTCAAACAAAAGCTCAGGAGGATCCGCCCCGATTGGGCCATTAAGATCAAGGAAGAGGTCACCAAGCAGATTGACGCAGGCTTCTTGTTGGTGTCTGAGTATCCGACTTGGTTGGCCAACATTGTTCCGGTACCGAAGAAAGACGGCAGAATTCGGGTCTGTGTAGACTTCAGAGATTTGAACAGGGCCAGTCCGAAGGACAACTTTCCCTTGCCACACATCGATGAACTGGTAGATTTCACGGCAGGACATGCCTTGCTTTCGTTTATGGATGGTTTCTCAGGCTATAATCAGATAGTAATGGCGCCCGAGGACCGGGAGAAGACTGCATTCACTACCCCGTGGGGTACATATTGTTATCGAGTGATGCCATTTGGGCTGAAAAACGCGGGAGCTACCTATCAGCGGGTAGCAACTACGATATTGCATGATATGATCCATAAAGAGGTCGAGGTGTATGTGGACGACATGATTGTCAAGTCCAAAGAAAGAGAGGGCCACTACACCGCCTTACAAAAGTTTTTTCAAAGGATCAGAGAATTTCGGCTGCGGCTAAATCCCCAGAAGTGTACTTTTGGTGTTACAGCAGGAAAGATGCTAGGGTTTCTGATAACGCAAAGGGGCATCGAGGTCGACCCTTCCAAAATCAAGGCCATCTTAGAAATGCCACCACCAAGGACTGAAAAGGAGGTGCGAGGCTTTCTAGGTAAAGTGCAATTCATAAGGCGGTTTATCTCTAAATTAACCTTGACTTGTGAACCACTTTTTGGTCTCCTGAAGAAAGGAAAGAAATTCCAATGGGACGGCCGATGTCAAGCAGCTTTTGAGCAGATCAAAGAGTATCTACAGAACCCGCCTGTATTGTCACCGCCAGAACCGGGGAGACCGCTGATGTTGTATCTTTCGGTAACTGAGACCACCATGGGCTGCATGCTCGCACAGGAGTCAGAAGACAAAGTGGAAAGGGCTACCTACTATCTGAGCAAGAAGATGCTGGATTACGAGACCCGCTATACACCACTGGAGAAGGCTTGTTTGGCCTTGGTATGGGCTACCCGGAAGCTGCGGCACTACCTGTTAGCTCACTCTGTAATGTTGGTTTCACATTTGGATCCCATCAAATATCTTTTCGAGAAACCAGCACTTACAGGTAGGCTAGCTCGTTGGTTGTTATTGCTTTCCGAATTTGACTTGAAGTATGTAACACGCAAGTCGGTGAAAGGGAGAGCGGTAGCGGAGTTCCTTGCCGACCACCCGGTTGAGGGGGATGAAGCGGTTGAGTACCTATTCCCAGATGAAGCGATTCTGCATATCGAGGATGAAACTTGGACGATGTACTTTGACGGAGCGTCAAACCAATATGGGTATGGGATAGGAGTGTTGCTGATAGCGCCTGACGATTCCCGTATCCCTTTGGCATTCAAGCTCCAGTTCAGAGTCTCGAACAATGAGGCAGAGTATGAGGCATGTATTGCTGGTCTGGAAGCAGCCCTAGAGCTAGGGGTAAGACGGCTGGACGTCATTGGGGATTCGAATCTTGTTGTATCTCAAGCAAAAGGAGACTGGAAGGTCAAGGAGGAAAGGATGATAATTTACCACCAAACCTTGGATTTGTTAATTCCTCGGTTCGAGAAACTAAATTTCACCCACCTCGTAAGAGAGAACAACAGGTTTGCAGATTCGTTAGCAACTCTATCTTCCATGATAGACATCCCGTCGGGAGTCCGGATGCGTCCAGTCATCATTGATCAGAAGTTTGCGGCAGCATACGAGTCAATTTCCGCCATAGATGAAACCCAAGACGACAACCCCTGGTATTACGATATTTGGAACTTCTTGGAAAAGGAGACGTATCCGATAGGGGCAAGCACCAAGGATAAAAGGGCCATTAGAAGAATGGCTATTCAGTTCATCATCTGCGGAGGTAAACTGTACAAAAGAGGTCATCTGGGAATGCATAAGCTCTGTGTAGAAGCTGAAGAGTCGAAGCGCCTAATGGAGGCCATCCATGGAGGAGAATGCGGTGCACACATGAATGGAGTAATGTTGGCCAGAAAAATCCTTAGACAGGGCTATTATTGGTCGACCATGGAAGAGGATTGTATCAGCTTTGTTCGGCGATGCCACAAATGCCAGATCCATGCAAACCGTATGAACATCCCACCATCCAAATTGTACAATATGACTTCCCCGTGGCCGTTTTCCGTGTGGGGGATCGATGTAATCGGAGCTGTTACCCCGAAGGGATCGAACGGACATGAGTATATCCTCGTAGCGATAGATTATTTCACAAAGTGGGTCGAGGCCCAATCATACGCGGTGTTGAAGGCGTCGCACGTCGCAAAGTTCATCAGAAACAACATCATTTGTCGCTACGGGGTACCAAATGAGATCATCTCGGACAATGGATCCCACTTTAAGAAAGAAGTGGTCGACTTGTTGGAAAAGTATAACGTGGCTTTTCATAAGTCATCTACGTATCGGCCGCAAACCAATGGAGCAGTTGAGGCCGCCAACAAGAACATCAAGCATATACTGCGGAAAATGGTAGAGACCTATCGAGATTGGCCAGATAAGTTGCCGTTTGCTCTGTGGGGCTACAGAACTTCGATTAGAACTTCTACCGGAGCAACTCCGTATTCGTTAGTTTATGGAATGGAGGCTGTTCTACCTATTGAAATTGAAGTTCCGTCTTTACGGGTATTGGCCGAGTGTCAGATAGCTGAGGCAGATTGGCAGCAAAGCAGGTTCGAGGAACTAATGCTCTTTGATGAAAGGAGACTGAAAGCACTGTACCACGTTCAGAGTTATCAGCGCAGGATTGCTCGGGCTTTTAACAAGAAGGTTAAGTCCAGAAATCTAAAGGAAGGGGATTTGGTACTCAAAGACAACCGAGCTCCCATCCACGACCCGAGGGGCAAGTTCAGACCCAATTGGACTGGTCCCTACATCATCAAAACCATCTGGTCAGGCGGAGCTGTGGTTCTAATGGACTTAGATGGCTTAGAATTCTCTCAACCGATCAATATGGACAAGTTGAAGAAATACTACCCTTGAGAGGCTCGCTAGGCCGAAAACCCGAAAGGGCGACCTAGGCAAAAGTTAGAGCACAAAAAATTAGAAAATATAAAAACTGAGCTCGCAAGGCTGAAAACCCGCAAAGGGCGACCTTGGCAAAAGTTAGAGCGCAAAAGGAGAGTGAAAATACTCGAGCGAACCTAAGCCGGAACTACGTAAGGCTTGATTCCCATGTTTGGGATACGTAGGCAGCTTCATCCTGAAGTTCAGCCATAACACTTCCCCGATCAACTTTGTCCATTTGATCATCTCAGCCATCTTAGTCCATCAGCATTCGTTGGAATCTCCGGTGTAGTGTCACTCAGACTAGGGGCAACTTTCCGTTGCTATGCAGTGCTGCGGCGTTCTTCAGACTAGGGGCAACTTTCCAGTTGCAGGAATCTGGGGTTTGTGCATCTCGAGTGACAGATCTCAGGCGTGTCCAGTTCTAATCCACTTCAAAAATATCTTTGAAAAGTTTTAATATAGGCTGACTTCGTTCAAATAATCTTTTTACAACTTCGACTATTTTCGGACCAAAGTGGAAAATTCTTAGTACCAGAACTTTCAATTTCATTGATTTCAAAATAGAGTCTTCCTGCTCTTACAAACAATTGAAATTGCCTTTTATTACATTCATGAAAGAAAACTTGAAAATACTAATAAAGCAATAAATCTAGGGCATGGTCAAGTCAGGTGTTCCTGCGCCCCCTCCCAGAGCTGGTCGACGCCTCTGATGCCAAGCTGGGCCCGATCTGTGCTTCTTCATTGAGCCAATCTATGCACTCGTCAGACAAAGTGCAACTAAAAGTAGGAGCGGGGGCCAGGAGTTCTCTCATCCTCCACGCAGTGGCCTGCCAAGCAAGTTGCGCACCCCGGGTTGGAAATGCAGCAGGATACTCTATCCCCTCTGGCGGGCAGGTTTGATCATGGCCAAATTGGCGTCGAATCCGAAATGGGAAATAGAATACACAATGAGTGAGACCAACCAGTTGAATCCCAGTCTGTCGAGGCATGTTGTAACTCATTGCCGGAAGGTTCAACCAAGGACACCGCCAAGCAATACGGTCTGCGGACAAGTGGCACATCCAAGCGAACCACCATTCCTCATCCAAGGCATTGACTAGATGATGCCGGAAGAAGTAGCCGCGAGCTGAATATGCGGGGCAGGAGTCCACAACCTGCAGTTTATCCATCAGCCATACCTGGGGAGGGATCGAAAAATGAGAGATTAAAGAATAGAGAGATGTACGAGGAGAGAAGAGTGAGAATGGGGTTTTGTGAGAAAAGACTGAGCTCGAGGGCCGAGTGATGTGAGCAAAACACAAATGCGAGATTGGGTGGAAAACATTACCTGTAGTAGTAGTGGACTCCCCGCCAACCTAGTCGTCTCATGACGATAAAAGGCGTCTAAGCCCATTAGTGTCTCGGCCAGAACCATGGCAATATAGCTCTTGCCCTCTCTCAAGCCTTGGGCAACCTCAATCAGCCGGACACTAGCCCCTCCAGAGCCCGAAATGAACAGGAAATGAGACAGCATGCACAAGCAGAGCGCATGTCGCCGGAAGCCTTGCCAGTAATGGTTGCTGCGATCACCAGCATCAGAAAATCGATTGGCCAAACTCGGAATATCTAACATCCCGTCGCCCATCAGAGACCGAGCATCGCGCATGCTGAGTCCGCACATGCGCCCTAAGGATTGGGCATGACCAAAATTTAGTTGGGGCAGGAGCTCCTCGTCGCGCTCGGACTCCATTAGAGCTCGGAAATCTTCAAAGGTAGGACACATCTCTTGCCCGGCAAAGCTAAAGACATGTGTCACCGGATTCCAAAATCTTGCCGCGGCGTGAAGAAACGGGAGATGCAACGGGGTACGACCCAGAGTGAATAGTGCATTTATGCCGAAACCCCGGAAATTCACCTTTTCCGAGCCATCCAAGCTAGCAATCCAAGCTGTGAGATTTTGAGCAAGAAACTCTTCCATTGGAGCAAATCAGTGTGAAAATGAGGAAAACTACGAAGCTGAGATCTTTTGTAGGAGATAAGGTTGAGTGGGGAGACAGGTGTCAACATTCTGGTGGTTCCCCTCGTTTAGTGCCGACCGGCATCAAAATATGCCGACCGGCCATTCCAGTTTGCCGACAAAACAAATATGCGGCCGGTACCCACTCCTTGCAGCCGGTGGTCCCTACACTATGACGGTGGACTTCCTTCTGGTTTTCTGAGCCGTTTATGCTAAGAATTGGGGAACTTAACCACCTCCAACCCCCCCCCCGGCGATCGACTCTTGCGGAGCCACGCCTGTCTGCTTGTCGAGTTTTGAACATTTGCTTATCGAGTTGTATTTCGCTCTCTTTGAGCTCTTGATTTGTTTATCGAGTTGTATTCACACTTGTTTGGCTGTGTCATGTCCTTGTTTTGCTTATCGAGTTGTAAGTCGGTTCACTACCTGATTATTATGATGGCAAATTTCCAAAATGGGTTCAATTTCGTTCACATTGTGGTGTGAAACCCTGCGATGCGATGCACAGAAGATCCACAATTGCAACATCTTTTGAACAAAATGATTCGTTTCATTTCCATCACATGTTTTGTAAAGTGCGTGAATTTTGAGAAAGAAAATAAACCTGCCTGAGGCAGTGCAATGTGCTTAAACTACTAGTAAAAAGGTAAATAAAACGTAGAATGGCAGGGTAGCCAAGTATCAGAATTGATACCGATGAAACTCCCCTTGCGGTTAACGCACCTTCCGTATCTTTGTTCGGGTCAGCCGCGTTGTCGGACGCCCTCACAATACGGGAAATCACACCTTTGACACGTGAACCTTTGAGTTGACCTCAGGCCACAACTTCTGCAAGCAACGCTCGATGCGCGCAAAGAATGTCCCGCCCCGTATCCTTTTCATGCTTTGTGAGCCCCGCAAATTGTTTCGATTATGCTGTGTAATAGTACGTTCCATTACCTGCGTAGACCGCATGTTTTGATTGCGTAGATCGCATGTTTAATTCCATTACCTGCGTAGACCGCATGTTTTGATTGCGTAGATCGCATGTTTAATTCCATTACCTGCGTAGACCGCATGTTTTGATTGCGTAGATCGCATGTTTAATTCCATTACCTGCGTAGACCGCATGTTTTGATTGCGTAGATCGCATGTTTAATTCCATTACCTTCGTAGACCGCATGTTTTGATTGCGTAGATCGCATGTTTAATTCCATTACCTGCGTAGACCGCATGTTTTGATTGCGTAGATCGCATGTTTAATTCCATTACCTGCGTAGACCGCATGTTTTGATTGCGTAGATCACATGTTTAATTCCATTACCTGCGTAGACCGCATGTTTTGATTGCGTAGATCGCATGTTTAATTCCATTACTTGCGTAGACCGCATGTTTAACTCCGTCACCAGCATCGACCGCATGTGTTAATTACGTAGACCGCTTGTTTAGTTTCATCGCCTGCGTAGACCGCGTGCTTGTGATCAACTTCGTCGCCTGCGTAGACCGCTTGCTCCGCTTGCCTAGTTGTATTTCAATATGCATTGTCATGCTCTCTATTTACTTCGCGCTGTCACGCATTTCGAGTACACCACTATTCTTGCATTGTCATGCATGTCGCTAACCATATTGTACCTGTTAAAGTTTGTTTTCTTTGCAGGCACGATATTGTATGTACGGTTCATTTAAAGCTGGTGCAACTAGACGAGCCGCACAGATATTTTATCTCCGAGTGAGACGTATTGAGAATTCCATAATTCTCTTACATCCTTTCTGCATTGTAGTGTAATTTGGTATGCTAGCTTAAAACTGTCGCATGTATGCTTCGTTACAGCTTTCTTAGCATGATCATAAGTTATGCTCGGCTCTCTGCATTGTCTTGCATTTCGCCCCTGCCTTCGGGCGCATATCTTATTTGCCTTGTATGTTTGTCTGAGTCTTCGGCCTTGTCAAAAATGGGTCGTCTCTAGGCTTTGACATTCACTCCCGTCATTGTTATGACTTTCGAGTTCTGTCAAAGAGGGGCAACTGTAGACACCCCATTTTTGACTGTCCTCAAGACTTGGACGTCACCGTTTGAACACTCGGTGATCATCCATGATTGTGTTCGTTTGGAGTTCCCGGAGGTCTCGGCTCGCGCGCCTTGCCTCAGGAACCCCGAACTCGGCTGTTTAGTGTCTGGTTTTGCACCAAACACTTTTGTTTTGCCTTAGAGGGGCAGGGAATGCCTTGTGAGACATCCCCATACACCACCGGCAGTGGCTGGAGGCCACCGGCTGGTTTTTTTCTTCCATCGGCAATTTTGTTTGCCGGTCGGCACACTGTATTGCCGGTCGGCATAATATGTTGCCGGTCGGCACTGTTTTTTGCCGGAATAGCTTTTTTGGGCAGCCGACCACTGTTCCTCCACTTTTTGGAGATATTTTGTGCCAGCTGTGATAGCTGGCACCAACTCCTTTCCCCTCCATACACGTGTATGGAGGGATTTCCCTCTAGCCAAGCTTGTTGAATAAGCTTTGCAAGAGGGATCCTTATAAGAGGGAGGCTTTCCTCTTGGTTCTAGGTTAGAAAAACAGAAGCAAAAACCAGCCTTAGAGATATAGATACATATTATATCTATACCTCTCTCCCTCTCCCTTCTTGTGTGTGTTTTTTGACCCAAAAGGTGTGTTTTACCTTACTTTTGCACCATTACACACACTATTACACCTTAGTCCGAGATTGAGGGACTTGGGGGAGTTGTTCTTTGAGTTTTGGACTGGTTTTGATCCAAAGAAGGAGGTTAGGCCATTTGTTCTTCAAGGGTTCTTCAAGGGTGAGCATCTTCCCTTTTATTCCCCAAACTTGCTTTGTTTTTCTACCTATTTTGTTTATTGTTTTGGCTCTTGTGTATAACATAAAAAAGACTCATATTTTCCTTCTCTAACACTTTCATTAAGGTCACTTTGTGGTTAGATTGCAAACTCACCCTCTTAGGCCTTGTTTGGCCTATTTTGGTGCCCTTTTGATAAGGTTTTGTTTACTTCAGCATTTTGATCTTTTGATCACCAAAAATCAGTGTATTTTAGTGTCAAAAAAGTTGGTTTGAAGTCTTGCATAGGGGAGGGACACCCCTCTCCCTTTATGGTTTTGTTTCCTTGCTTTTTGAGCTCAAAAGGATAGCATGTGTGCTTGATGTTTCTTGGCTTCATTCCAGCACTTTTTTAGGCATCTTAGGTCATATTTAATCTCTGTTTTTGGTCAAACTTGTGCCTCCTTGCATGCTTGTAATACTTGCTTTGTATTGCTCTATTTTGCTTGGAATTGTATTTCATGATTAGGCCATGATTCTCGTGTGTGTTAGCTTGGTTCTATGAAGCATTTAGCATTGTTTTTCCATGCTTAACATCTGTTGGTTATCAACTTGGTCATGTTTGGCATGCTTGTTAGAGTTGCTTTGCATTTTGGCTTGGAAGCTTTGAGCATTTTGGCCTCTAGCACGCATGGTTGTGATTACCCTCTTGATTTGGCATCATCTAGGGTCATATTTTAGTCCGAAAATCATGCTTGTATGTGTGCATGCATGGCCTCTTTCATGCCTTGAAGATGTGTCCTCTTATGCCTAAGAATGAGCCTTAGTATATTTGCTTCATGGGGGATATCTTAGTTGCCATATTAGGAGCTTCTTGGGGTCCTATCTTGCATGCATAAATTCTTTTTTTGCTTGTTTTGATCATGCCATGAGTGGTCATGGTAATGGGGGTGAGTTGTCTCCTTTTTGTGTCTTAACTTTGGGACCATGAATTTGCTTGTTAACATGAGTTGTTTGCCTACCATTTTAAGCACCTTTGGTCACTGTTTTGAGGAGGGTAAGGGTCTGTCCCTTTGCCATTTTTAAGCCCTTTTGCATGCTTGCTCCATGTTTGTTGGATAGTTGTTCCATTAAGCTTTGTGTAGCACATCAATTCCATGGTCAATTTGCTCCATGTTTGCATCATGTTTGTATCTTGTGCGCTTGGTATCATACATTTTGTCATGATAATTGCATATTGCTTGTTGTGTTTTATATCTTGGTGGCATGTTACATTTGAGGCTTGTGAGCATTACATGCATTGCATTTACTTGGTTTGGGGTGTCAAACCAAGTGCGGGAGTCAAGGACCATTCATACTTCAAGTGATGTAATGTGCCTTGATCCCCGGTCATCGGGACCTTTGACTCCAATTTGATAAGGCCCCGGTTTTCACGTTATTTGTTGCATGCATTTTCATATCAAATAGCAAATTTGATCCATTGAGTCATCATGCACCTTGGATGGCTCAAAGATCGAAGGTCATGCTTCTTTGAGTTCGAAATATGATAAGAAGTAGGATCATGCTTACATGTGTCCAAGAACCCCATGCCATGCACTGTCTGTTCTCTGTTTTGCTGTCAAATTGTCTGCTGCAGGAAGTTTCTGCCGACTGGCAGAATTTAGTGCCGACCGGCACTATCTGGAGTGCCGATGAATCTGATAAAGTGCCGACGGGAATTTTGGAGTGCCGGTGGCAATTCTGTCTGGCCGGTGGTGCTCTGCAGGATGCAGAGAGCTTGTTCCAGCACTTTGGAAATTTTCAGAAAGACAAGACAGTACAAACAGAGGCGACAAGAGTGTAGCACGGGTTTTCCGGGCAGGACGGATTCGAGCATGCATCATCTGCGCGCCCCGAGGCAGAGGCTGTGGCCACCCTCTTTATTCTTTTGCTTCCTTTTTTTTAATTAATTAGGAATTTTTGTAATAATTTTATTTGTTCATTATTTTGGGACTGTAATATTAATTCGAACCCTCTGAGTGAGGATAAACATGTAATAAGTGTGGGTGAGTGCGTGTATGTCTTCCAATCCCCATTTCTTTCTTCCCTTTTATTTACCAGCTTATGATGGTAGATTAGGGCATTTTTGAAATTAGCATACCTTATGATATGCATGCGTGCATTCATGCATCTGTTAACATGCACCGGGCTCGGTACATCATGCTAGACGCATTCGTATTTTCAAATTCCAAAATTGAATACATGAATTAGTTGGTTGCATATCGTATGCCATATCTAGGTTAACCGAGCCTAACTAAAATTGCACCTTGTATGTGTTGCATTAGGCAAAATAACATGAACTAGGACATGCATGTTTGCTAACTAGTTTATTGTTTTGGCACGGAGTACAATGTAAGTATTTTTTGCTTTAGCATCCAGTATGCGTGTGAATGTTGCCATGACAGTATGATTACCATGAGGCTAGCTGCTTATGTGATATAACTGCTTGAATGCCTGTGGATGGAGGTTGAATTACCTAAATTGGAATAACGCATTAAAACTGTGAGTTTTAAGCCCACTAGATAGTGGCAAAACCATCTTTTCCAAAAGCCCACTTGAAGGTGGCAAAACCTGCATTTTAGCCTACTTACGAGTAGCAAACCATTTTCAAAACAAACATGAAATGTTTTGTTCCAATTTGGGCGATTTGGTCTATACTTGTTTGCTGTGCGCACAACATAGTAATTCTAGGCTAATAACCGGATTAAGAACACATAACGTTTTCAAAATTGGATATCACGGTTAGTAGAGGCCGGTCTTCGGACCGGGCGAAAGCGGGTGCTCATAGCTGACCTTCCCCGATCGTACCTAAGCTCCCGAGCCGAGACAACTCCGGTGATGACGGACATGTGGCCTTCGGCACCGAGTCAGGGTTTCCTAAATTTCCCCATTTTAAAATATTTAGGTGGCGACTCTGTATCTGGCAAAGCAGTCCATGTTTGGCACTTCTTTTCAAAAAAATCTGTTTCTCAAAACGATTTGCCAGATTTGGACTCTTTGGTTCAAGATTAAGAACCGTGACACAAAATCGAGTCCGAACTGTAGCACGAGGTCCCTCGCGGGCGCGGCTACAACGTCCAAGTCTTGAGGACGGTCAAAAATGGGGTGTCTACAGCTCTAAGCAACTCAAGCACCACTCTCAAGTGTTCCTCGTACTCCTCCTCAGACGGTGAGTAAATCAGAATGTCATCCACGAAAACGACCACAAAATGATCTAAGAATTCCCGGAAGATCCGGTTCATCAAATCCATAAATACTGCCGGTGCATTGGTGAGCCCAAATGGCATCACCAGAAACTCGTAGTGGCCATACCACGTACGGAATGCCGTCTTTGGAATATCCTCCTCCCTAACCCTCAACTGATGGTAACCCGATCTCAAGTCTATCTTAGAGAAACAACGGGACCCTTTCAATTGGTCAAACAGATCATCTATATGGGGCATAGGGAATTTATTCTTAATCGTAGCCCGATTCAATTTCCGGTAATCGATACAAAGTCTCAAGGCACCATCTTTCTTTTTAGCAAAGAGGGCCGGTGCTCCCCACGGCGAAACACTAGGGCGAATAAACCCCTTATCTAGCAATTCCTAGAGCTGAATCTTCAACTCACTCAACTCAGCTGGAGAAAAACAGTAAGGTGCCATAGAAATCGGCGTCGTGCCGGGCACTAAATCAATAGAGAACTCAATCTCTCGATGAGGTGGCAAACTAACAAGGTCCTCGAGAAAGACGTTCGAGTACTCACAAACCACTCCCGACAATACAATCTGGGTCTCATCACACTCACCACTCATAAAGCTAGCGAGAAGACCACTAAGCTCACTCCGCTATCGCGGATTATACACTGATGGCAACACACTACCAACCCGATCCCCCAAGAAATGGAAACAATCCCCGCTCAAGGTACATACTGTGACCCTCTGGCGGTAGCAATCAATAACAGCCCGGTATGACGATAGCCAGTCCATACCCAAAATAACATCAAAACCCGACATAGCCATAACTACAAAAGAAAATGGGAGCCGGCAATCGGTGACCTCTATATCGCACCCTCCACACCCTTGTTTCAAAATCAATTCACCCCCAACAGGTGATACTACACAAATAGGAGATGCTAACTGTGCCAACTCCAGCCCCAAAACAGATGCAAATGCAGCAGATATAAAGGAACGAGATGCACCCGTATCAATCAACACATTGGCAACCGAGTTGCAAAACAAAAAGCTACCTCTCACAACAAATGGAGCCGGTACAAGATCCTGCGCGGTAACAGCATACACACGCCCTGTAGGCCCCTGATCCACCTGCTCACCCCTCGGAGCAAAAGACTGCTGCACAGACTGGGACGGCGAAGCTCCCTGATTGGCCCTCGAGGCCTGTACTGACTGTGCTGGTTGAAAACTCTACGTCTGTCTAGAACCAGACGCACTCGATGTGGCACTCAACTGCGGGTAGAACCTCTTTAGGTGCCCTACCTAACCACACTGATAACAAGACAACGGCTGGCCTCTACCCTGACTCTGGCTCTGAAGTCGAGCCGAAGATGAAGCTGCTCTCTGACCTCCTCCCCTCTGCGGGCAAGCTGGAGACTTGTGGCTCAGCCGACCACATTTGTAACAAGTAATGTCTCCCTGGCCGCCTCTCCCAGAGCCTACACTTGGCACTGGAAAGGTCGATCTAGCAAAAGCACCCTGGGACTGCTGAGGGTTAGGACCCCTCTGCCTCCTACCGTCCCCCTGACCATCCTGACTCCTCTTGGAGCCCCTCTTCCTCTCCTCCTCCTCTTGCATCATAATTTCCATAGGGCTGCAGCATCCACAAGACGCCTATAATCTCGGGTCATAGGCCCTCCAACTCTCATCTTGAGCCCATGCCTCAGCTTCCGCTCAAACTCAGTACGACGGCGTTCCTCGGACGCCACAAGCTTAGGTGCAAACCTGGATAAACTAGTAAAAGCGGCCTCAAACTCGGCCACTGACAAACTCAGCTGCTTGAGCTGACAAAACTGGCCTCTCAACTTCTTCCTGACAGTTGGAGACAAGAACTTCTCCTGGAAAGCATCTACAAAGGCCTCCCATGTCCCTCCAATACGACCCCTCATGAACTTCAACCATTGACCCGCATCCCTCTTAAGTTGGAAAGATGCCAAGGTCACCTTCAAAGCCCCGTCTTCGATGCCAAGCATCTCAAACGTCTTCATCATCTGCCATTCATCTGCCTTAAGTGGCGCTTTCGGATCACCCACAAACTTGTCCGGATTTGACCGGAAAAACTCCCTCTTTAGAAAAAAAGGCCCCGCATCAACAACCTGGGCTTGAACTGGATTTTCAGCTCTGAGAATGCCCATGGATTCCCTCAAAGCTCCTGCTATCTCGCGAGCTAAGGCGCCCATGGCCTACTGACCTACTAGCTCGGCCACATTAGCTTGACCAACCCCCTCCTGCTGTGCCAGAACCTCCTCCGGTATAGACATCTCCTGCCTACCACACCTACCACCTCGTCCCCGTCCTCGTCCTGACATCCTAATAAAGGTAACGAAGACATTAGCACATTCACAAATGTGCCGAAGCTATAACACTCGCATCCTAATACATTGGGCAACAGTAATTCACTCCACGTAAGCACATAATCACATTAGCACCTACGAATTTCATTTCCAGATAATGATAGTCCCGAGGCGTTACTAGAGTTCCGGTTAGAAACAGCATTGATCAAGTGCTTTTCCAAAAGACTCACAGAAACCCAAGGATCCAATCAACATCCTAGAAACCAAATCCCATACTCAAGTAGTCACGTAAACATGTTATCACATAAGCATATAACACTACATCTAAGTCTCTATCAAGCGAGACAAACTCATTGTGATACTAATCACTTCCTACGTACCCAAAGCATTCAAACCCAGTACGCTCTGATACCAAGTTGTAACGACCTCAAAATAAACCCATAAAACATACAGTATTGACATGCTTAGACATAAGAGAATAAGGCATATTTATATTTCATCAGAGTATTTCTTACAAATGTATTACATGTTGACAACAAAAGTAAATGCCCTACGGGCTTACAACTTTCCAAGTCAACACTTGGTTACAAAAGGAGAGTACTAACTCTACATAAAATAAGCCCTTGGCTTGATGTACATGTAATACAACAAAAATAAACAAAAGAGTCTTCAACTCCCACAACCATCCAAGCTAAGATCTCGAAGGCGGCATAACACCTGAACCTGAAAATGATGTCTCATATAGGGTGAGCCAACGCCCAGTAAAGATATGCTAAACATAATATGAGCAATAACTAAAACATTAGCATTTGATAAATGTTTAACTCACATAAATCAATTCATAGCCCATTTCAATTACATGATAAATGTGTCCATGTTTCATTTCATTTTCCATTTCTTATCAAATTCTCAATTCATAACTATGGCTCAGAACCTGGCCAAACTATTTAAATGAGACTACATCTCATATCAACTGTACTTCCATTTTAATTGAGATAACAACTCATATTAGACACTTCATACGTCACAATGGATACACATAATTGTTGTATCAATCTCAAATAAAACACTTTAATACTTCATAGATGATACACAGATTTGCTGTATCAATACCTCAATGGATACACATAATTGTTGTATCAACACTTCAGTAGATACACATAATTGTTGTATCAATGGAGTCCATCCCCTATCTCCTCCCAAATAAAATCCGGTTTAGGAGTCCATCCCCCATCTTCCCTTAAACCGTGGAGTACATCCCCTATCTCCTCTCACACAACACAATGTATATAAACACATATCACATACATAATCAATCAATACATAAATTCGATGTATTGCTCCCATTTCCATATTCGATGACATATTCAATTGATTAGTTTTAGTTCGCCTAATCATCATGCATTGTCTACAACAAGCAAGACTATCCTCCACCGATAGCCCAAAGCAATTATTTCTAAACAGATAATAATTACATCCAACAGATAAATTATCAACAATTTCCAAGGTGAGAGATTAATAATTTCAACTCCACCATTCTATCTCATAATGAACCAATTACATTATTTCCAACTCAATTCCATATTTCCATAATAAATGTCATTAATTACACTAATGACCCAAATATACCCAAACATGGCATTTTTCCCATTTTTCTCAATATTGACCCAAAGGTCCAAATATTATCAACAACATCAATAAATTCTATTTCAGACCCAAAACACATATGTATGAGTCAAATTAACAAAACCCCTCTTTTCAACATTATACATCTCAAACCCTAACTTCCCAAACCAAACCATTTATACAAAAAGCTCAACATCTTTGTTAAAGCTCATAAAGATGAGTAGGAATCCCTACCTCAAGAGATGAAACTCAAAGGAGATGATGAAGAAATCTCGAAATGCTCCACAACCCAAGATTTTTGGATTGATAGGAAGCCCAAGCCAAGCTCTACACTCTTTGCAAAGACACTTAAGGAGTAGATCACTCGAGCTAGATCAATCCCTAGAGAGAAGGTATATTCTAGAGAGAGGAACTCTCAAAAGAGGGTTTAGAAAGTAAGAGAGAGAAAGGAAATGTGAAAAGTGATTCAAAATCACCCAGCTGCCATCTGATATACGACTAGTCCGCTCGAGCGGAGAATAGGATGCTCGCGTGTCAAGCACAAAAATTGGACCCGCTCTAGCGTAAAAATACCCGCTCGAGCTCCAAGACACAAAAACAAAATACACCCGCTCGAACGCAAAGGAAATACCGCTCAAGCGTAGATTACCACTTTCCAATACTTTTACAGACAATGAACACCCGCTCGAGCGCCAAGAGGCCTGCTCGAGCGTGAAAAACAACCCTGCAGTACTTTTGCAGAGGCACAAAATGCTGGAAGTGTGAAAACTCCGCTCGAACGCGAAGGGATCCACTCGGGCGGACCACCAAAAATCTAGGCAACATGAAATGGAACCAAGGCTCAACCAGCTTGTTCGAAACACGCCCAACACATCCTAAGACTCAAATATATGGAATTAAAAGATGACAACAAGATATATACAACAACGAACTCCACGGAACCTAAGTCCGAAATACAACAATCAAAGGAGGAAGAACCAGGATCGCTATATATTTTGTGCATGTTATAAATTTTGAATTGTTGGGTGATTACTACTTGAATTTTGATAATGTATGTGATGTTTAAGTTTGTTACTTTTTGGGTACTTAATGATAATTTATCAAAACAGGTGCAAATCATGTCTTGTGTAGCTTGAAAATACAGGTCTTTAATTTCTTTTAATTTTTTTTAAAAAATATGTATAAAAAATAATGATTGGCGTATTTTGGCGAATTTACTACAAATTTCATTTCATTTCAATCATCATTACATAGGAATTGGAATGGCAATTCCATTCTTACATTGATTCCTATGTTATTTCCAAACACTAGAATGGGAATGACTATTCATATCTCATTCCATTTCAAATCTATTCTAACCGTCATTCCATTCCCATCTAGAACCATTCTAATGAACCAAACATAACCTAAGAGTGTAGCCTCCAAACCCAGCAATTTCACCACATCATAAGAATGGGGTATTTTGGCCAATTTATTGCAAATTTCATTCCATTCCATTCCAATTATCATTGCAATTTCACCACATCATAAGATTGGGGTATTTTGGCCAATTTATTACAAATTTCATTCCATTCCAATCATCATGACATAGGAATTGGAATGGCAATTCCATTCTTACATTGATTCCTATGTTATTTCCAAAATCAGAATATGAATGATTATTCCTATCTCATTCTATTCCAAATCCATTCCAACCGTCATTCCATTCCCATCTAGCACCATTCTAATCAAGCAAATATAACCTCGGAGTGTAGCCCCCAAACGCAACAATTTCACTACATCATAAGAATGTGAAACTTTGTTTCAGTTCATCACTTGCTTTCCCTTGTTAATGATCAATTGGAATTGTTAAAGCTGGAACAAACAGCCCACTATTATCTTTGTGTTTTGCAAGGTACAAAGTTGTGCGCATCTAAGTCATCTGGTAACAGCCTAACAGGCAACAAACCTTGTTGGAAAATCCTAGCCAGCAACAACGGGTGTTCTCCTCTTCTGCTCTGTACGCATATCCTTCGCCCCCCTCTGCTCGGATTTTTTCCACCCCGTTGAGGAAGTGGAGTGGGGATAGGTTTTTCTTTCCCCGGTCCTTTCTATTCAGCCTCACCCCAAGTATGCTTATTAAATATATTTATATGTGTAGAATATATATAATTTAATTTTTGTTTCACTATAGTAAAATTAAAACACTAAAATATTATAGTTAATATTAATTTCTATTAATTTATTTTCTATCTTATATGTTATAATTGTTTTTAAGTATAAATTATTATCCACAATATACAATAGTACATATAATTTTTATTAATATTTTCATTATTGAACTTATCAAATTAACCCGTCACTTGTCTCACACCCACTACGCCATCGACATTCTCCGATTAGTCCTGACCCCGATATAAAACGAGACGAGCGTGGATCACAACAAATCTATCCCAAACCTAGGCTGTGACCATTCCTGTGAACGTCAATTAATAGTTTATTAAAAATGGTGAGATAAGATGCTGAGTTCTTAGATCTACTGGCAAAGGTCTTGTATGGTGTGCACTTTGATTGGCCTGGAGCACCATCGGTCAATGGTGACTTGGTGTTCCAAGAGCACCCAATAATTTCTCCTTTCCTACCCTCTATCTCCCTGTATCTAGGAGAATAGTAATTCTACAAACTCAAAATTATTTACTATTAAAACAAAAATTCATTTCACTCGTAGTTCATCAATTTAATCTGCACCACATTAGAGACGCCTCTCCCTCTCTCTCAACCATTAGGCCAAATGTTTTGAAGTAAGAATTTTATATATATATATATATATATTGATAGTTTGATATCTACTTGTTTAATTACTATATATATATATATATTTTTTGGCTCTTTTGAGTATTTGAGTTGTGTTGTCTTGCCTTGAAATTTAGGTTCTTAGGGTGTGTGCCCTATATGTTGTTCAATTATGAATGATTTTTTTGGGGGTCAATTTGGTAAAAAATTAGAGAATAATTAATTGAATTAAAATTTAGGTTGGATTCTTTTGTTGTGTGGTGGCCTGTATTGGGGTATAAGGATGTAAAGAATCAAATTTGGTACTCTTTGATGTTTGCTAATTTGAAACAAAGATAATTTTAAATAAGAACCTATTAACTAGGTGGATGCTATTGTCCTATTTAAGGTTTTTGTGGGTTGGTTGGTTAAAGCTATAAGGAATATCTCAATGTAACATTTAAGATGAGAAGACAACTGTCACGCCCCGGATTTACACGGGCAAGCTCACGTGAATAAACCACCCACCGATGAACAGTAAATAACAACTCTCATTCAAATGAATATAATATAGTCACATAATAAATGTGTTTATCCAGTTTTATGCATTCTTAAATACAACATTTAAGTCGAATGAATGTTTTATAACTAAAAGCATACACAAATGTTATAATTAAATTGAATGCCCTTAGGCTTACATCAGACACAAGGGTGTAACCCTTACAAGAATGGCACACGGCCAATAAATAACATAAATGGCCCATGGCCTACAAATAACTGAACCACCCTACACGATTCCGAACACAACTTCATGTTACAGTCCACATCCACACATGTACACCTGAAAAACATTTTCAGCCATGTAGGGTGAACATAAAGCCTAGTAGAGAATATTTCAAAGACTAAACATGCTCCACCAGCATAAATGATCATGATGCAATAAATATATACAATATGCCCAAATGCATTTTCAAATCCATTTGATTTCTCAACAAAATCCTATCTTTCCAATTACCAAAACCTTACGTTTAATCAAATCGTTTTTCGAGTTCAAATCATTTGTTTGATATAAAATCATTTTCCAAAAAACCAATCGAGGTATCTCAATACCAACCAACAAAAACATTGCTAAATCAAATGCGACTACATCACAGAACAAAAAGCAAATACATTGCTCAAAACATTTCCAAATGTCCTAATCCAAAACCAACATAATAGTAAATAAAATGGGTAAATCTCCAAAACAAATACAACCTTTCAAAGAAATTTCATTCGTAGGAAACCGTAAACCAACACCCATGTAAACGTAGGCTATACAAGCACTATTATTGTCATTTCACAGAAATTTTGTCTGCGGGATCGGCACCCATGTATATACGCGAGTTTTAGGACTTTCACCATGGACTCTCAGACCAACTTATTTCAATGAGACAATACGTACTTTCGAGATTCACCATTTTATTTACCCTTTTCAATAGTACAATACATGTAACTCAAAATATTATTTTTCCAAAACAATGCAAATGTCTCAAAACATAATGTGAGAATTTCCAAAACTTCTTTCCAAAACATATAGTTTCAATTTCCAAAATCCATTACATGCTCCATGACATGAATGATTTGAATTTGCCTAATCCACAAGCAATTTCTAACACACGGCAATGTTAACCTCCATCGATAGCCAAAACAGTTATCTCTAATGCGATAGTTAAAAGATAACTATACAAATATAACCCATTGTTTCAAAATCCAACAATCATGCCCTTTCTATCTCTTTCCAACCAAACCACTTACCAAAAATAATTCTAACTCCCAAAACAATATCATTTAGGGTTTTCTTACAAATAGGGGTTTTTCTCTTTTAGAAAATCAAATGCAAGTTTGTTTACCAAAAATAGATTTAATAGCAAAATCATAACCAAAACAACCCCCAATTTGTACAAACCCTCAAGCCCAAAATAACGATTCAAAATTGTAACGCCCTCAAAATAACAACAATAAACCCATCAAATAAGACATACATTTACATATAAACTAACCACATTCTTTCATTCATCAGAGTTCCATTACATAAGTATTACATGTTAACATCATAACAAAATGCCCTACGGGCTTACAGCTTTCCAAGTTAACACTTGGTTACAACAAAAGAGTACTAACTCGTTTACACAATAAGCCCTAGGCTTGAAGTTACATGTAATACATCAAAAGTTAAGCGACAAAAGTATGTCCGCCACTAGCCTCCAGCTATGTCCTTGGAGGTGGCATGCTTCCTGCACCTGAAAATGATATTCCCATATAGGGTGAGCCACAGCCCAGTAGAAATACACTAAACCAACCATGGACAATGACTAAAATATTAGCAATTGATAGATGGTCAACACTGATACAATCACATAAATCACATATTTATGTCTTACAACTTATGAGTCTAAGTTACCTTTCATTTTCCCTTTTTCAACAGATAAGCATGCTAGTTCTATCAACTTTTCCACAGATATGTATAAAAACTATATCTCACATTCAGATAAGCATACAAGCTATATCCACATTCTCAACAGATATGTATAACAACAATATCCCACATTCACAGATAAGCATATAAGCTGTATCCACACTTCACAAAGATAAGCATATGAGCTCTATCTTCACTTCTCTAGACAAGCATATGAGCTGTGTCTACGGAGTTCATCCCCTATCTCCTCCCAATTCCTATCCGGTTTAGAGGTACATCCCCTATCTTCCCCTAAACCGCGGAGTACATCCCCTATCTCCTCCTCTACACATAACGTATATAAACACATTGGTTCTATATACCATCACACAATACATACAATTAATGTATTCTATCAACAGTCAAATTCCACGACACATTTCATTGATTAGTTTTAGTTTACCTAATCATCATGCATTGTCTACAACAATCACGACTATCCTCCACCGATAGCCCAAAGCAGTTATTTCTAAACAGAAAATAAATGCACAAATGGATATTCAATCAACATTTCATTTCCTCATTTCTCCCAATTAATTATCCCAATTAATTAAACAATGTAATTAGGCCATTATCCATAATTACCATTTCAACCCTTAGGTCCCATTTTCATCAATGATTCAACAATCATTCCGTTTTTCTATGCCAAACATGCAATCTAGGTTTATTATGAATAAAACCCCAACTTTTGTAAAATTACACAAAAGCCCCAAACTTTCACAAAACTACCAAACCAAGCCCAACATCTCAAAATACCAAAATTTAAAGACAAAACCCATAGAGAGGAGTAGGATATCCCTACCTCGAAGTTTTAGCCCAAAAGGAGATGAAGACTCCAAGATCAACTTGCTCCAAATCCAAACTTTTCAGATTAAATCGAAGCTCTCAACGCCCTCTATCTTTTTAACAAAGGCCCTAGGCTAGATTCACACCCTAGGGAGATCAAACCTTAGAGAGAGTGCAAGTTTAGAGAGAGAGAGTGTCGGATTAAGGGTTTTGGATCAAAAAGAGAGTGAAAAAGTGATGTTTTAGACGCTGCTGTCCGCTGATATAAAACACGCTCGCTCGAGCGAAGACTTGGTCGCTCGAGCGACCAGACACAGAAAACTCTCGCTCGAGCCAAGAAGTTCTCGATCGAGCGAAGAAAAATCCAGACCGCTCGAGCGAAGGAAGCTCGCTCGAGCCAAGAAATGGAACTCTCAGGTCCAGAACCAGACGCAACACCACTCTCGCTCGAGCGACAAACTCCTCGCTCGAGCGAAGGACCAAAAATCTGGACAGCAACACTAGGTTCCCAAACACAACCAACCTGTAACAAACCTGCCCAACACATCCCATAACTCAATATACAAGGTACAAAGGACGCAAACACGATAATAAACAACAACCAACATCCACGGACACATGTCCGGATCACTGTACAACAAGGGTAAACCCGAGATCGCTATAAAAATCAACCAAATGACTACCAAATATAAATAACAAAATACATCACAAATATGTTACCGAACTCATATTGAGTTTAGGAAATAGACCCTTTCTCTTCAAGCGAAGAGGAGAACTCGGAAAAAAACTCAAAGTCGATGAAACAACGAAACTCTTGGATAAAAAACACAAAAGCCTTTGACGAGATCTACAATCTTTCTCAAAGGACCAAGGTGAAAAGATGTCTCTAACCAAGTAGATCTAGAGATCTATGTAAGAAAAGTTGAGTTTCTAAGAGAGAGAGAGAGAGAGAGAGAGATTCACGGTTTAAAGAGAGAAGAGAGAGAAAAAAAAAGAACAAGTGAATGAGAAAAGTGTTTTTGGGGTCTATTTATAGTGGTAGAATAATAGCCCTAAAGTCAAATAAGAGAATAAGTCATATCTCCAAAAAGTTGGGCCCAAAACTGAACCAAAATTTCTGAAAATAACTCACAGGGGTCGATCCTCAAGACAATGGTGTTTTCCCTCAAGAAGAAAAGCTGAGACACTAATGTGTGCAGCAAACAAGGGTCGACCCTAGGAACTAGTGGTGTCGACCCTATATTTCAGTAGCAACACCCAAAAGACAGCATTAGACAAGGGTCGACCTTGGTACCCATGGTGTCGACCCTATAAATAAACCAGCAGGGACACTAAGAGCAAGGCAACAAGGTGGTGTTGACCCTTAGGAAGACTAGTGTCGATACCA
The DNA here is from genome assembly GCF_055761805.1 of Camellia sinensis. Classification (NCBI taxonomy): domain Eukaryota; kingdom Viridiplantae; phylum Streptophyta; class Magnoliopsida; order Ericales; family Theaceae; genus Camellia; species Camellia sinensis. The sequence continues at coordinate 73,205,958 of NC_138973.1, read as the reverse complement.
GAACAAATTTTCCAAATTTCCAAAGAAGTTTTCAATGAAAACAAGCACGAACGAACAATCCTAACAAGTCTAAATCAAATTGTATTCCTCCAAAACCAAGATACAACAACTCCAAAGACTACCAAAATGAAAATAAAGGAATTAGATACACTCTCCAATAGTTTAAAGGACACAAGTGCTACAACAGCATCTAGCACATAAGACTTTTCCCGTTCTCCCTGTAATCTTAAATATCCGTAAGCATTATCTTATTTACTAACTTCCATGTTCATGTTATGTTTTCTTTTGTTGCAAGTCCTCAATTTCATCATACTTACGTACAAGTAAAAGATAAAACTCCATACCCCTAGTCGTGGCACTGGCGGGTGTGCTAATGTATTTGCTTGCTTTTATTTGATAGTTGGGCACTAGCTAGCGGGTGTGTCAATTAATTTGTTTGTTTTTAATTAGCAAGGCACTGACGGGTGTGCCAATTTACTTGTTTGTTTTTAATTGATAGCAAGGGCACTGACGGATGTGCCAATTTATTTGTTTGTTTCTAATTGATAGCAAGACACTTTTAGTAAAATTTTTGTTAAAAAGTTGGTCTCATTGCAATCTTTTTCTCGGTTCTCTTTACATTTCTTGTCATTTTGTTGGGGGATTCATTTTCTAGAGGGAAAGCATATACTTGATGAAGGTGGTGCTCAAGCAATGAAACAGACTTTTCTTTTGATGAAATTGCAGAATTATGAATATTTGTTTTTCATTTTAACTGGAATGGTAAATTCACCTCAAATATAGAATTTTTTTTTTAAGAAATCAAATGTAATTTTAGTTTATTTGTGAAGGTAATACTTTTTTTGACACTCTCTTCTCAAATGTGCAGTGAAATGTTAATATTTAGTAACAAATAATTATTTGGTTTAATTGTTATTTAATTTTGTACTGACTGTTGCTTTATTGTTGATAGTAAATGGAAAACGAAGACGTAGCACATGAGCGAAGGGTAGAATTTCAACAACAAATGAATGGATATTTGTAACTCATAGAATTTGGACAAATTCATGGTTTTTGGTTAGATTCAAAAGCACATCTAAGACGTGCGGCAAGGTCGGTCCATAACTTGGGCAGGCAGCTCGTTTAAAAGCCAAAAATCCCCGTCGTCACAAAACTTCATGTACAATACATTGCTAGGTTAATAGACGACTTTGGTTGGACAGGAACGCCAATCTACCCGATGGATATAATGTTGTTCCCAAGTGCAGCTCCATGGTTAGATATCGAAAATGTAGCAAATGCTCACAGAGTTGCGATATTTAGGCCACATATTGAGGAAGATCAGCAATCAAGGAACGAGTTAATTGCTGCACATGATCTTCTTCTACAATTTTTGCATGCACTTGATGAACTGCAGCAACGAAGAGAGTTGCTAATTAGAAACAATAGGGCATTTGTTTCAGCCGGTGCTCATTTAGCTAGTGAGCATTGTCTTCCGATAATGAGAGCAGATGATGTAGAATCCGTAGACACACTCATTAATGAGTTTGGCTATAATGGCATCCCTCAACCAATTTACCCGAATGCACCAATGTTGTTGGAACAACTGAACAGGGAGGAAATGCAAGTAATTTTAAATATGGTTAATGGACGATTCCTGTTGGTGGACAATTGTTAAAGTTTGTAAGAATTTTATTTGATTTAATAGTTTTGTTATTAGCTGGTTTTTTTTTTTAAAGATAATTATTGTTAACGTATTGAATATGTTTAGATACTACTGATGAATGTAAAATGTTCAGGTTTTTTAATCTTCCTTTTAATGTGTATATATATATATATATATATTTATTTGCATTTAGACTATTTTAAGTTAGATTTATTGATTGACACAACTCATGAAGTTGTCTGTATGTTTATTTGGTTCTAAGGTTGTAAGGATGCAATTGAAACTTTTTTCTTTCAATTAGTACATTGTATTTCATTTATGTAGGTAGTGGGAATTGTTGGGGTTTTGAATTGGGATTCTCGCTTGGTTTTTATGTTAGCAATAAAATAAAATAAAATAAATTGCTGTAATATATATTTTTGAGTTGTTGCATACAAAAAGTCTCACGGAATCAAGACCTTATTTACTAAACCAAACTTTTAAAATACAAATTTCCACACCGGGTTATTTGAAATGGTGTCTTTAGACCACTTGTTGGTACCTATCAAAAACCTTTAAAAAAAATGTCATTTTGTCATCAGAGCTCTCATTTAAAAATCAATTTAACCCTTATATTTTTTATTATATTAATTTTATATTTAAACTATTAAATTTTGGATCAATTTCACATTTGGTGTCAATTACTATCTCAAATCAGACAGAATTTGTTGACGTGCCTTTAAATTTCATTTGGAATTTCATTTTATCTCTCAAACTGTAACTCAAAAACAAAATGGAGAACTCTTCAGAATGAATAAAGAATAAGAGATTAATGGAGAATGGGTCTCTGTTTTTTTTTTTTCTAGCAGAATCACCTCTATTAATTAAGGTGAGGTTCATCTTCAACAAATTAACAGTTGCCTGTTGCGTGTGTTGAAAAGTGGTAGCCCCAAAGTTATTTACATTTTAATTGAGACAAATATCTTGAGCTTATTTAATTGTTCAAAATTTTCAAAACATTCCCATATCTTTGCTCTTCAAAGATGTATGCTTCTAAATTATTATATTCTCACAAGTATTGGTACCTCAAAGCAAAAGAATATGTATACTTATGCAAATGTTAGTCTTGGTTAAAACAAGTCAAAGGGTTGACACTAAGCTATGACAGGACCGACACCAAAAGATTAAGAACAAAGTTTAAGTCATTCAGCGGCAAAGGGTCGACACCAAGAACATGAGAGGGTTGACACCAAAAGACAAAGAACAAAGTTTAAGTCATTCAGCGGCAAAGGGTCGACACCAAAAACATGACAAGGTCGACACCAAAAGACTAAGAACAAAGTTTAAGTCATTCCGCGGCAAAAGATCGACACCAAGAACATGACAGGGTCGACACCAAAAGACAAAGAACAAATTTTAAGTCTTCCAGCAGCAAAGGGTTGACACCAAAACTGCAAAGGTCGACTCCCTTAAATCTGGGTTTCAAAACCTAGCCGCCATTTCTGATCTATGAGCAGAATTTGCTGTCATCATTATGAGTAGACTTTGCTATCATGATTATGAAGACATATCTTATCTACACCTACCAAGATCTGTATTAATGGGCATCACATCTTTTGAGGAGGCTCCATCTCCAAAGGCTTGATAACAGCCCGTACACATCCATGCTATACTCCAACAGCTAGAGGATATCACCCATGCTCTGCTCCAATGGCTAGAAGACACACCCATCCTTCTCTCCAACAGCTAAAAGACATTGAAGTTTATAAATGTAGTGTTGGACCTTTTTAATATCTTTTATTTATTTATTTATATATTTTGTTCATGAATCTTCTTTTATCTTGTTCATGAATGGAGATTCATTGTTTTGGTAACCTTTTGTCTTGTTCATGAATGGAGATTAATTAGAGTTCATGAACTTGGTGGTGAGTTAATATTTGGAGACTCTCCATTTTCTCTAGTTTAATGGTCATTATTATTTTTTGGTGTATTTTGTAAAGTCCTAGTGGCCTATAAATAGTTTCTCTCATCTACTCTTTTCTTCACCAACACACCAATTATTTTACTGTACTTGAGAGATTACTAACCAAAGAATGGTGTTTTTCTTGGTGGAGCTTTGGGTTCACCATCTTGTACAGAGTTGGCCTGAACCATACAACAAGTGGTCGAGCTGTTGTAACCTGGAGGGGACAAGTCATAATTTTGTGACTGCTACACCGGTATTTGGATTCTTTATACCGCAGTGGGCTTGATCTCCTTAAAGAAAACGAGATATTCGTGCCTCAGCTTGATCTATTTGTAGCTCATTTTCTTTGCAATTTTTTTTATCAATAAAATATAATTTTTTCTAGTATTTTCACCAACATGTAGCACTTCTCCAGATCTGAGATAAGTGAAGAACTCTGAGCATTCAAGTATTATTCCTAATCAATATCTACTACATATTACACTTGTACTTTCACTTTCATATCTGAGTTTATTCTGAATGTATCTCAAAATTTCCTCTGCTCTTACACTTTCATATACATCTTTTGAGAGAGAAATCTTGTAAGAGAGGACAGTTGTACCTCTTGTTTTTATTCCTTTTATTCTGAGTGAAAACTTGTAAAGTGAGGCATTTAGTTGAGACGTCCTCAACGGATAAAGTAAGCACTATGTAAAAATCCACAAGCTTGGTGAAGCTTTAGTGGTGTACTGATTTGATTCATAGTCAAAACATTCTCGAGGAGGATCCTTGAGGAGTGGACGTAGGCTCGGTATGCCAGACCACTATAAATCCTTGTGTTTGATCTCTCATTCCTTTCACTTTTATTTTCATTATTATTGATTGCTTGCTGAAATTTATTTACTTAATTTATTATATTTAAATTTCTATATTTATTTTTATTAACCCAATTCATCCCCACCTCTTGAGTTGCCTAATTGGGCAACAAAAAGATTGAGTGAGATTTTGGTTAAATCTCAAACTTGACATTTCCCATACTGATTTGATTGCTTGTTATTTCCAAACACATAATAGGAATGACTATTCATATCTCATTCCATTTCAAATCTATTCTAACCGTCATTCCATTCCCATCTAGAACCATTCTAATCAACCAAACATAACCTAAGAGTGTAGCCTCCAAACCCAGCAATTTCACCACATCATAAGAATGGGGTATTGTGGCCAATTTATTGCAAATTTCATTCCATTCCAATCATCATTTCAATTTCACATCATAAGAATGGGGTATTTTGGCCAATTTATTGCAAATTTCATTCCATTCCAATCATCATTGCAATTTCACCACATCATAAGATTGGGGTATTTTGGCCAATTTATTACAAATTTCATTCCATTCCAATCATCATGACATAGGAATTGGAATGGCAATTCCATTCTTACATTGATTCCTATGTTATTTCCAAAAATCAGAATATGAATGATTATTCCTATCTCATTCTATTCCAAATCCATTCCAACCGTCATTCCATTCCCATCTAGCACCATTCTAATCAACCAAATATAACCTCGGAGTGTAGCCCCCAAACGCAACAATTTCACTACATCATAAGAATGTGAAACTTTGTTTCAATTCATCACTTGCTTTCCCCTATTAATGATCAATTGGAATTGTTAAAGCTGGAACAAACAGCCCAGTATTATCTTTGTGTTTTGCAAGGTACAAAGTTGTGCACATCTAAGTCATCTAGTAACAGCCTAACAGGCAACAAACCTTGTTGGAAAATCCTAGCCAACAACAATGGGTGTTCTCCTCTTCCGCTCTGTACGCGCATCCTCCACCCCCCGTACGCTCGGATTTCAACATCATATAGTCCCAATTCTGATCATGATAATGATGATGCTTGCTATCAACGAGCTTTCAAATGGTCGCAACGTCTACAAAATCGCTACTGAAGGAACTGAGAAAAGATTTAGAAACGAATTCTATTTTCGATTTTCACAGCATCTCTCTACAACAACTCCTAGGAAATCTAGAAATTAACCAAATTTATGGAGTGTCACACTGAATCGTTCCAGTAAGACCAAACCCACTTCACAATTAGTTAGCTTCCTCAAGATTATGATCACACCTAGTTATACAGAGTTTTGCAGTTTTATAGTGTTCATGTTGTCATTGTTCTTTCTTTCGTTCATCTTCTTCTTCTTTTTCTTTTTCTTTTTTATTCCTCTCTCTTTTCCAGTTAAGAATGTATAATACATGCACGTGGAATAGAAAGTCATATCAATTGAAAAACATAATTGTAACTTGATTGAATGATGAAGAATACACACAAATTTGTAGTTAAGAAAACATGATGTTAATCTATCACTCCGTTTGTTCAATGAAAAACATTTTCCAATGAAGAATACACACGTCTTTTTTTTCTCTTTTTCTTAACTACTTTATACCATTTTCTATATTAGCTTTTTAGAGAATGAGATTTTGATTAGAGTGTTTGGATCATTCAAACCATGGTGCTTTCCCACAAGAACCCCAATCCAGCACTTGGTCCCCACGCAACTACATGCCATTGACTTGAGAAAACAAGCAAAACAACCTTTCATCCTAAAGCTCATGCTTCTACTCGAACCTACATATCAATTATTTATTGTATAATTGTATGATTGTGCATACAAACTAAAACAAGGAACAACTTTCCATATACATTTCTACCCACTATTGAAAAGATGCGAGAGAAAATAAACATCACTATTCAACTTGTTGGAAAAGAGCTCAAATATGCAAAAGCAATTCAGTTGATAGGAGAAATCTGTATATACCTATATATGTACACACATATATAAATAAAAACACGTTCCAAATAAATTATGAAAAAAAATGATCGTTAAATTTGTATTGCTTTATCTGCATGCTTGTCTCCTAAAAATAGAAAACCCCATTACAGGAATGCCTTTTTCCAAAACCTCTGCCATCAAATTATGCAAAATATAAGAAGCTTGTATTTCTATCAAAAGTGCATATATAATATATAGAATGTTTATTTCCATTTTCTTACTAAAGTAGCTTAAAGGAGCTAGAAGACATACCATGAAATTTATAGGGACTTCTTACATAATTTCAGTACCTAGAGATTTCCAATGTTTTGTATCTACTGCCCTATTTTTTGTTATAAAAGGATGATTTTCATGAATTGATATATAACCTGGCATTGCATAGTTTTGAGAAGGAAAATGTGAAACATTTGACAAATGAAATGCATGTGCATTCATCTTATGATTTTGTTAAGATTCACATATTGTGTTGAAGTATCCCTGCTGAGCTTTGGCTCACCCTATGTGGAAAACAACTTCCAAGTGCTGATGATATGCCTTCACCAAGGACATAGCTTTGGAGGGTTTAGAGCCAAGAGCTTCTTTTGCTTATTTGATGTAATAATTTTTTTTTTTTTTTTTTGTTTAAGCCTTAGGCTTTAATTGTGTTGAGCTGAACTCATTTTGATGTACCCAAGCATCGACTTGGAAAAGTGCAGCCATTAGGGCATATGATTACTTGATTTTACTTTTATTTTAATTCATGTATTCATGTCATATGCTATAGATTCAGAATTTAAGATTTATGAATGTATTTGCATATGTCATCTTTTGTATCATCGAGTTTATAAAAGCAATATAAGTTATGATGTTATTGATCAATTGTTAGAAATATTATGGGATGGGCTATTGTCATTATTTCGGGGCGTTACATTAAGATTGATTGACCTAAATGTACTTTCCGATAGTTTTGAAGCTAACGAGCAATGTTTTGAAAATCAGATTGATGAGCAGATCAAAAAAGTAACCGGCAGACGGGTCACTAGTTTAATTGCTAGTGAACCGAAATTGTATATGTCATAAATATATTAAAATTTATAAGTATAAAAAATATAGATATTAAAATTACAAAAAAATAATAATAAATAATAAACAATTACAAAAAAAATATTTCTTAAAATTTATTTTGCTATTTTTATACATTGATTTTTCATAAAAATAATTAAGATAATATTGAATATATAGTATATATACTTATTACATTGTCAACAATTGTGTTGATGGCTTAGTTGTTTGAGTGCTTACTTTTTATGCACTTGGTTCCATATTCAAACCCACTCCACAACATATTTTTGAAAAAACTTCAATTCTTCGAACCCGACCGATTCTTATGTCGACCCATGACCGATTCACCAGTTATTCCGGTTGAATCGGCGGTTCTTCTGGTTGAATGGACGATTCTACCGGTTTTCAAATTCTAAGCCGGTTTTGAGCATAGTCTGAGGTTAGAGGTCATTCGGACCAGAACTAGGTCCGGTCACCGGTTCGATTGGTTCGACCGACTGATCTGGTTCAGGTTTTCAAACATTGCTAACAAGCCTAACTTTTAAATGTCTTTCTTACCATATCAAGATATTTATCATTGTTGCAAATAATGTGTAGAGGGACAGAAATCAAGGGAGAAATTAAGTATGGACCGAAGTGCTGAGGTCACCCCTGTTAGGCGAGCAAGAATGGTTAAAGAAGCATGAGCTGAAACTCAAGAGAAATGGGTTAATAGTGGGCTAGAACAAGTCCGACCTTCCAAAGGTCCGGACAAGCACCATGAAAAAAAAAAGAGGCTAAGTTAAGTTGCGAAGACAACATTTGCAGCGGTCAAGTTGCTGAGACACTTTGTCTTAACGTTGCCATTCCTAGTATTGTCGGTGCTGCCATCCCAAGTATTGTCGGTGCCACTATTTGAACTTGCTGAGGGAAAGAGAAAACCGGAGCAACTAACTTGATGAGGCAGCACTTGCAGCGGTCAAGTTACTGAGGTACTTTGTCGGCGCCGCCATTTGAACTTGCTGAGGGAAACAGCTACCGCAACAACTACAACCACCGTAACTAACTTGTAGAGGAAAGACTTCACTAGGGTGATAGCAGCCTTTGAAAGAGACTTCCCCTCCACAAGTAAAGGCTAATGCTTGGCGCTGATTATGTTTACCTCAACGACTCCTTCACCTTTAGCCACCTAACCACAAACTCCCCAACTTGCCAAGGCGAAGGCCACAACTAGGGTTATGCCTTGTACCAAGATCAAGGGGGCTTCCTTGGTCCTGCATGTGCAATCAAGGCAGGTCCATGACCTGAGTAAATGGGAAGGGAGTTCCTTACTTTTGAGCTACCTTGCTCCCATCTTTACGAGGTCGCCACGGTATACTGGTATCTCTGGGCCTACTATCAGCTCCAACCAGTAAGCTTTGAGGCCTGTTATCAGCGCCAAGCTAGTGAGCTTCAGGGCTTGCTATCAGCACTGAGCTCATAATGACTTTGAGGCCTGCTATCAGCCCTAGGTTGGTAATGCTTTGGAGTCGGTGGTCTAAGACAAAATATTATCTGTGATCCTTAGGGACACATATCCTCATCTTATTTGGCCACTTGGTATCCTTTGGTACGAAGGAAAAACCTATAAATAGAACCTATTTCCCAAGGCCAAAGAGAAGAACTTCTTGGGATTTTGGGGATATGCTGCCTATTTGTGCGCTGTCATTTCCTTCTTTTTGAACCACTTGCTCCACCCTCACCTAACTACTCATTCTCCAACCTTCCCAGATTTGTTAACTCATTAACATAGTTTTGCCTCTCCGATTACTCTCATAATCACTGTACATTTCAAACCCCCTACATAATGTAAAAATAAAAATTAAAAATTATACACATAATAGATACCATGACATGAAAAGGGAGACAACTAAACAATAGAATGATTAGATGTAAAATAACTTCAAAATTCTATTTTTAATAGCCTCATTTAAAGATCATATTAATAAAAATGACGAGATACATACTTGACATGATATTTAAAGTGTAAAAAATTGATTGTAACAATTGAAAGTATAAAAACTCAAGTAACATTTCACAAGGAGGAGGATGTTGTTCACTCTTTAAACTAAAACCTATGCTGGGTATGTATATTTCTAAATTTTTAGTTATTTTTGACGTACATATATATATTATATAATGTCTCTTCTGTTTTCATGTTATCAAATAATAATATTTGATATTCACTCAAAAAATATATATTTGATATGTTGTGATATGACAACAATGTAATTTCCACCAAGTAAAACAATTAGGATAATAAACTTAAATAAAATGTTGCGTTTGTAATGTCCTCTGAAGTTTTGGGCTAGTTTGAGAATTGATTGTTATAATATTTTTTTTAATTTTTTATAAAAATAAGTATAAAAATATAGAAAGAATAATTTAACAATTTATAATAAATTTTTGACTAAAATGTTTGGTTTCCTAACGTCCCCAAGATTATAAACACATAAATTCAATATATACAAATTTTTTATGCTGTGTTTGGTTAGGGGATTTGGGAAGGGATTTATAAAAAAAAATGTAGGTGAAATATAAATAAAATATACTTACATATCACATAGTTTCACACACCATTTTATTTTTCCTTTTCAAATCCCTCAACCAAACACAACATAAAGGAAAAATAAAAGTTTAAATATTTTTAGGATTAATTGGTGAAATGTCCATACTAAATGGAATGTTACTTGGCCCAAGATTTTATCTTTTTTGGTGATAAGGACAAGTATTAAAAATTTGTCGGCACCAGAAAATTGGTAGAAAAAGTCATCGGAAAAGTCGTTGGGACTCGATGGATGGCAATGGCGACTGGTAACGATGAGTTAGACAGATAAGTGTTATTGGACAAATCTGCAAATAAATAGGTGATATTTGAATAAATAATTAGATAAATAGATGACATTTGAATAATAATATATGTATGTGAAAATTACAAATTTAATTAAGAGTCACTGCCATAAAATCACAAATTGCAATTATTTTTCATTTGCAAGGTGTGAAGCCAAAATTATTATAATAAAGCTCTATGTTCTCAATACGAAATTGAGAGGGGTTCAAAATCTGATTTGAGACAATAATACTCACTAATTAGTTGGAGAAACTATGCATTGTAGGTAATTTTAGTATGAAAGGGGGATAGAAATCAAGGTAATAATAAAAATGCAAATACTTAATTTGGAAACACTCCCATTAATTTGGAAACACTCCCAATTCATTCATGTGTTTTGCTTTCAAAACTTCGCATCCCTTAAAGTTAAGCATGTCTTGAACCATCCATCATCAAATATATAGGAAATTTTTGAACCTTACACCCCGCCCTGGGGAGGTGAACAATAAAGAAGGAAAAGCAAAACAAACCAAAATAAAATCTTGAGAAATGTTACCTTCATGTAAAAAGTGGGAGGGAAAAAAGGCCACTTGCAATACTGACTAGTATAGGATGAATTCACACCGTGGCTAAAATAAGGCTAAGAAAGACGTCGAAGATGATTATGCAATAACAGTACAACAAAGCACCACATAAACAAACAATACTATCAACTTCAATTCTGAACATAATTCCATTATAAATAACTTGCAGAAAAGTTAATATGCCTAAAAATCCACACAACTGATGTTCTGAGGATGTTCTCCCCAAATAGTTCTTTAGAAACATAAATATTGACACAAAAATACCACATTGTTCAGGAAACATCCAAAAAAATGAAATACTTGAATAGATAGAAAAGTACGGAGAATGTAGATTCTAGTCATTAGGTAAACAATAATTAAAGCATCATCTACACGAGCATTAGGAACTTCATACAAAATCACCAGTCCAAAACTTTCAATTCGATGAATCACTAGAGGAGTCCAAAACGTTTGATGAATCTGCACAATGAAAGCGTAAAAAAAAAAAAAAAAAAATCTCATCATAAGAAGAAAATATTTCAAGTACAAAACCAACAATTACAAACTGAGGCTGAAACTGCATACCCTATATTACATCCGTTGTCTATCCAACCAGGATGGGGGCACAATAATTTTTGTAACAAGAAAGGGACTAATGACAATAAAAATAAAAAAGGGGACACAAAAGAAGAGTTTTAATATTTAACATGGTGGAGATGACTAAATTGAATTTGACATAGGAACATACTTCAAAACAACAATCTAAACTTTTTTTGGGATAAGTAAATCAACAGTCCAAACATATATATAGAATAAACAATTTCTCAGCCTACAGAAATATGACACAAAATTTGTCCGATAGTGACTAGCTTCAATTTATTTACTACACATAAGAGCAATATTTCCATCACATATAGCAAAATTGGAACAAGAATAAATTGCAATGCTAGTGGACTTTATAATATTAACAGTTTAAATAACACTAAGGCAAGTCACTCATCAGTAAGATTGAAGGATCTCAGATCATCATTGCCTTGTGCATTAACCTAAAACAGTAGATGCATAACAAAGATACGGACATACCTACCATCCAATTTGAAAACAAACAAACACATACACTCTTCTAAACACTCACTCTTCTAAGATCATAAACCATGATCATCAAACAATACATTAACCTCCATTGGTATCTCCAACCCATTGTCTATAAGAACAAAACTTAACACCATAAACTCCACAGGATGAACTCATCTTACACACCTTTATAGCACAAGGAATCATCTATGTTACATAGACTCAAGCATGAGCATTGGTGTGGGTGATCTCCACGCATGGTATGAGCCCTTAAACTTACAATACATTGATATGATCCAAAACTAGCAGCAGATTGGTGAATACATAATGACTAGCATTCCAATACCGCACTCCATTACCCTTGTCTTATCTAGTGCATGCACGTTGAATCATAGATTCACAATGTCATCAGTAAGTACAGCTTCATCACATGTCATCCACACCTTTACTCAACACCCACTTGCCCAAAACTATGAGAATTAAAAACATCACAACATGACCGACAAAAACCAAAAGCAGCAAATACTAAAGATCCCAAACGAAAGAATAAAGTGATCCACAGATTCTTCTGCATTCCTGAACACGTGTAACAATTCAAAACCAAGACTCTTTACAAAAGTATTAAGGTTGCATTTGTAGAGCTTTCTAAATATGATTTGAGAGTAGGAGTTGTATTTTGAGTTTGTGAGTTTTGGAATTATGATTTGAGTGTGGAAAATTTGTTTGGTGGAAGAGTTTTGAATTAAGTGGGAAATTTTTGATGTGACATGATATTTGATACAAAAAACTTACAACTTATAACCAAACACATAACTCAAAATTCTATTAAAGCTCATAAAAAAAATTTAAAAATTCAGAAAATATTTTTTTCAAATATATAAAAATTAACATGTGTGAATTGAAATATATATATATATATATATATATTTTGCACTGTTCCGGTCAACCGGCCGAACGACCGGTTAGCCCAAATTTTCCTGCCTTCGATTGAGTTTTCAAAATTGAACGTGGAATTAACTTTTGAAAATTATAAACAAACGTCATGTGCGAAATAAGCTCTGGAACGTTAGTTCCAGAGCTGTACCAAACACAACCTAATATTCTGTGTGTTTAGTTTATCATCATTCATCATTCTAGTACCTGGTTCTTAGAGACCTAGTTCTCGGCTGAAGTGGATTGACATTTTCCACTTTTGAGGCAACAAAATGAATCTTTGCATAAGCTCTCTGAAAAAGAAGCAAGTTCCATAGCTAATTAGACCAAATGATTATCAATTCATAATTGAAATCAAGTTTTTTTTTTTTTTTTTTGATTGGCACCAGCGTGCAAGGGTTTCTCTAATCCGGTGGCCCAAAGGAATTGTTAGCACCTAAGAGGTTTCGATCCTGAATCTTGGAGTGGGCACACCCCTAAGACTAAGGCCTTGCCACTAGGCCAACCCCATGAGATTAATTGAAATCAAGCTTTTTGATTGACTTAAACCTAAAATACTCATTTTTTCAATATATCTTTATTATCTAAATGCATAAATACATTTTTGATGTATTTTAATAAACTTGACCAAATGATTTCACCACATATTTAGAAACATATTATATTATTATGTAAATTGAATCAATTTAAGATTCCAATGCGATTTAAATTTCAGGAAAAAAAAAAGTATTTTGATTCATGATTCATACCCCAATTTGACAACCTTGATTAATAGTGATAATGGAATCCAAAATTGTAGCACAAATAACAAAAGGAACACCCTTCCCCCGCAGTCTTCCAAATAGTTTCTGCTAGGAGGGGATTATAATTAGATGGAATAAAATTCTTCAAGAAATTAGCCACTTCTGCCCCCTTCGTTTCACCATATTCACTCCTCTCTCAGAACATAGAAGCTCAAAAAATTCACCACTGCCGCCAATTGCAATCTCAAACCTCAAGCAAGGGGAATCCATGCATCATACAGCATGACAAAATCACACTTTTAAAGCCACTATCAACCAAATAACTTTAGAAATTTATCCAACCTACCCTTATTTTCCACCAATTATATTTGGATTTTCTACAACAATCAACACAAAGAAGGGGAAAAAGGGATAATTATTATAAAAATAAAAATAAAAATAAAAAAGTAGTCTTGACATTTATACCGATGAAATTGTGAAAAAATGGTTTACCTTATTTAAGCATTATATTATCCCATACGACTAGCCTATCCCACCCATATACATCTTCAAGTGAACTGTAAAGTAGAAGTAAACCAAAATAATCTTTTACCTCCATATGTATAAAAGAAACTACAAAATCCAAATATCTATCATAAATTAACAATCTATGGCTCAAGTTTAACAATAAACTCCATTCCTCCATCCCTTCAGGATAACTAAGTGCCTCTCAAACTGTCAAACCAACTAAACTCCACACATATAAATATATAGCTAAAACCACCACCCTAAACTATCTAACAGCAACATAGATCTAAAGTAAGTCCTACATCATATGCCAACATTTGTCAGATGATGCCAAAATAATTTGAGACTCCAATAATTTAGAGCATCAAAATGACAAGCTTCCAACTAACACATTGAGTGTTTGTGGCTGGTATTCATATAATAAATATAAGTTAACTAGCCATTTAGATAGTGTGCTATAAATTCATGCGTCTTAATGTGAAGTCATTAATCATTATATCATGCAGCATCAATACGCGAAAATCAGTTATTTGCAAAACACTTTCTATTCTATCTTTGCTTTTTTTCTTTTCTTTTATATATCAAAACGAAGAATCAAATATTTTTCTCTTTTTTTTTTGTTTTTTTTATTTGTTTTTTACATCAAAACAAAGAATCAAATATTTGATTATTAATAACCTTGTAAAACAGGTTAAAATTTTGTGTATAAGCACCAAGTAAAACATCACAAAAAAGACAAATATCGAGCAGTTAAATCTATCTTATTTTGTTCTTACCTAAAGACACCCACCTAAAGCTGTGGGTGGCTGGTGCTCATTATTCAACAGTCCATCCACAAAAGCATGGCACCGCTCCCTGATGGTCGCATGCACCTTGTGAGGTAATCACCGATTTTTAGATATGGTTGTTTCAGCACTTTCCATGCACTGTTTCGGTGCTTGAATAATACTTGAACACCATCTTCGTCAAACATGCAGCGTTCTATCTCACCATATGTTTCAAATACTGAATTCACAATCGTCCTATTAGTCATGAAATAGGGGCCAATGCGGTAAGCTGCAATATGTCGAAGAGTCGGATCAATCTCAGCGTGCTTGTAAAGGCTCTCTAGTATAGTTGGGGTTTTCATCAGTCCTTCCTTCACTAATGAAACCAGGTTGTAAGTCCCTAACCCTTCCAGAAGCTTCTCGAGAGGCTCCTCTTCTTCCTCAGTGGTGGAGGAGGTGGCGGCGTACTGATTTTCAGGTAACTTATATTGATATCTCAATACGCATCCCATTCGAGGAGTGTAATTGGGCGATTGCAACCAGCGGGAGGCGTTGGGGAAGCGCCAAAGAGAGGGCAGTATGCACCTGACATAGTTATCGCCGATCCTATGGGATGGCTGCTTCGCTGCCTCCCACGCAGCCTTTCGCTGTTTAAAGGTAATGTAGGCTCGGCTCTCTGTTTTCCCAGATATCTGTTCGACATTGATGGTGCAATTTTCAATTTCTCCATATCTTCCAAAGAAAGAATTCAACGTCTCGGAAGTGAGAGGGGTCATGTCCTGCCTTCCAAATTGGGACACGAAGATCTCTCTTTGGGCAGGATCAACCTCAGCCAGATGACGAACCCTCTCAATCAAATGAGGGTCATTGGAGATTGCTTCCATAACCAGAGCCACCAGAGATTCTTTCTGTAAGCTTTCTATAAGGCTCTCTACGGACTCCTCCTCCTCCTCCTCCACTATTGATTCCTGCTCCTCCGGTACTAATTGATTTCGCACGAGCTCCTCCTCCTCCTCCTCCTCCTGTCGATGTTGATTTGGGGTTGGGTTCGAGGGTAGGGAGGGTGATCGGTGACGAATAAGGCCACGGCCACGGCCACGACCACGACCACGGCCACGGCTGGCCGGGTAGGGCTGGTTGTCGACGGGGAAGGGGCGTCCTCTGCCGGAACGCGTGATGGCCATGGTTCTGTATGAGGATTAGGGTTTGATTGGGGCAGACGAACAGAACGAGGGGTTTTTGGAGTGAGGGTTTTTGCTTTCGCCTCTACTTGTAGCTCATATATATGTATTTGAACAACTAGAAATATGTTTATTTTTAAATAAATAATTTAGATGATTTTTTGGTATATAAAAATTGTATTTTTTGAAAAATTACTACCCTAAAATATATTATTATACATAAATAAAAACTTTAAAACTTTCATTATTAGTATTGGTAAAATTTACTACTAGTTTGTAATTTATTTTTATAAATTTTGCTAATATGTTTTTTCTCCCTTAATTTATTAAATAAAAAATGTTGACAAAGAGTATTTATAATTTTTGGAATTATAGGATATGAATTGTATTTAAGCAAAAATCAGAGTATCTATTTGTAATTTACCTTCATGGGGTATTTGTTTAGAAGGACGCGATAAGAGCGAACTGCTATACAATATGTATTGTTAAATTTATTGACTTGTAATTCGACCTTCACTAAACTAACTAAACAATGAATTAATAAATTTATTAGACATGGAATCTAATCCCACACTTCAATCTCATAAAACAAACGGCAAGTAATCTAAATTAACATATTTTTATATCTGTCATATGTTGAGGTTCTCTTTATACCTTTTGAAATTTATTTTATACTTCGATATACTTTAATTGATGACCTATTATTAGATATTTAACCTATTAAGTTGTATACTTCTCTATTAAAATAATAATATAGGTTTCTTTATCTTTCATAAAATTATAAAGGCTTTTATAATTTATTAATTTTGTTTTTTTATTTTTTTTTACAAAGAATCCATATTGATTCACTCTATCACTTATAACATGTTTGGTGAAATATAAATTTATAATTAGGTAAAATTTATTTTATCCTTGTGGTTTGAAATCAACTTTACCTCTTGTGGACGCTGTGTGTCTTTTTCGAAGAAATGTATAAGTTATAATATTAATCAACAAAGGAATTTTATTTTTAAATGACATTTAAAAAAAATTAAAAACAAAACGTCATTTGAAAAAATTAAGGGATTTCACTTTTATAATAAAAAAATATTTTAAAAATATTTCATTATGAAAAGTATATAAAAATATTAAAATAGAGATAAAAAGAAAATGATAGTTTGGTCTCTAAACATATAATATTTATATTTTTTTTTCAATTTTCCATGGTAATGGGGTTAGTTAAGATCATTTAATGTCTCCTTAACAAAACCCATCTTTTAATATAATTTCAACTAGAATTGGAGGGGTTCAATTTGTGCTGTTATGCATCACTAGAAAAATCGAATACATCCCGCACCTTGTCCGAATGTTGAATGTCCAATATGCGTGTTTGTTTTATTTTAGTATATCTTGTTTAATAATCTCTCACAAATATGGGGCTCATCTCAGGCTCATGAATTAGAGGTATCTTGTTTGATTAAGGAATTGAGTGCCTTAATTTCCATGCTCATCTGTCCAAGCTGCAATTATTAACAGTTATTTTCATTTGACATTGATGTTAGATTTTCTATTTAAGATAAATTTGATTTCTTTGGTAACAACATTAATCTCAAATAAAATTGAATTATGTCAAACTTATAAGACTTATTGTAATTAATCCTACAAAAAACAAAATAAAATTCAACCCATCAACTCATCTTGACTAAACAAATTGCCACTGCTAGAGTTGGGTAAATAGCACCTTTGGAACAACAATTAACCCATTTTTATTCTGAGAGCATAAATCCAAAACAAGTTCACAGTAAGCATCAATAGCATGCTGTTCATCTTCGATCTATTAAATTTGCATTGGATTACTTCTCTCAACGCATCAAAAAAATAAAAACAAAAAATGGAGAGAGCGAGAACAATATCTCATTCTTTGACGACTTAACAACTATTAGACAATTTTCACTGTATTTAAAATATAAATTTTGTCTGTGTACTTAATAATAAATGGAATACAAAAGAAATAAAGGAAAAAAGAAAGTTTGTTTAATTACAAAAATCAAACCAGAAAATAAAAATAAATAAATAAATAAAACATATTTTTATTTTGTTACAAAAACAAAATCAAAGTTTGATATAAATAACTATTAAAATAGAAAATAAATTAACAACTTACTTGATTAATTTCTTGAACAAATTTTTGATCAAGTCCAGTGTTTAACACTGTGTCCTTAAGACAGATTCGTCCTCTTCACGGTACTTTTAAAATATGGACGTCTATCTCCCAGAATAAAATGATCAGCAACAAACAGTAGCAGCACTACAAACTGTTTGCACAATGAACACACTATGTGTATATACTTTCTCACAAGAAAATAATGCAGCAAAATGTTGAGAGTAATGCATAATTTTTTTGGACGAAAATTGAGTGAAAAGCACAAGTGAGGACTAGTCTACTTATAGATGAAAATCGTGGCTGTTAGGTTTGAATCCAATATGTATGGTACCTGTTTGGACAGATCAATAGATCTGGTTTGAATTTCAAATAGATAAAAACTGTTTTGGGTTTGAATCTGGACAGATTCGGGTCTGTTTGAATAGTGAACCTGTACAGAAAATTCTGAAGAGGTGCAACAAATTTGAATTCAAAAAATTGAAATTTAAACTTGACAGATTTTATTTTACCAAAAAATAAAATTGAATTCAAATGTTTTTAGCCCAAAAAGATAAGTATTGAGCCGGACAAGCCAAACCCAACCTCACACCACGCACCCGTGTCCAAGCCAAGGCCAACCTGGGCGGGCGGCACGCTTGTGTTTATTTTTGGGTCCAATGGGTCATGCCCAATTTGTCCATAACCTCTCCCTTCTACAAACTTGGGGTGCCCCTTGGGGCCCTGCCCAAGTTATAATCCCAAGCTACATAAATTCATAAATTTCTTTCCACCAAACCAACGTGGGACAAGCCTTTATTCAAACCTTTAAGGATTTTCCACCAAAACTCCATTTTCATGGAGCTCACTTTGGCTTCAATTTTTTATTCACCTGATAATGGCTTTGAGCAACCAAATATACCCCGTGAATCACAACGCAGCATAAAACACGTTACCACTTTGACCCACCAACTTTGACATATGAATCCCACCTAAAAAATAGACCAAAGTTAAGGAAAAATTAGATTTTTCCAAAACTTCAAAACCATTTCTAACAACAACATGGTTCACATTTACATTTGTACAATTAAAAAACATACAACAATATAATGATAACAATTACAAAATGGTATCAAAGGGCCACAAATCTCCCCAAAGAGATCTTCAGACTTGATGATGAAATGTAGGATTCTTACTTTCCGTAATAACAATGCGCTCAAACAAGCCATCACGATTGGTCGCTCAACAGACTTCCATTTCAATAAGCTTGCCCCTCCTAACAAGAGTGCAAATGATTCTGCCCCGGCCACTCCCAAGATCAGCACGAGTGTAAATGATTCTCAGTGATGGCATCTGTTTTTACAATATCAAAATCATATGACATTGGATTGTCTTCATATGGAACGTTCTTACCTTCATGTTCGAATTGGTCCTCTATCAAGGTCATTAATGAAAAAATAAATTTCTCGAAATACAGAATAATCACAACCACAAGAATATTCATATAGCATTACATCAAAGCTCAAAGAAGTGAAAAATAAATTTTGACGAGTTGGTTAAATATCTACATTTAAATCAGCAGATAGTCTTGTACAAAAACATCTATGCAAACTGATTTGACCATCAAGATATTGGAAGTTTATTTTTTGAATGAGTCACAGCAAGCACTGAGATATGTCATCCAACATACTCACGATGGGAAAAAAAGAGGAAGCATGTCATCCCATGATTGGTTATTTTTCCAGGATCCCAAAAGCAAGTTAAATAAGACTAATCCTGCAGTGAGGGACAACAAACCCCTCATGAAAAATTGAAAAAGTAAAAGTAGTTTGGGGGAAGATGCAGGAGCCTGCATATTTATGCCTTCCGGTTTTGGCCTGTGCCTCAAATTACTAGACAATTTGCTGTTGTATCCACGATGTTTGGGGTCTATGTTACATGGGCCCCGAGTAAAACTGTCAAGTAGGGTATGTGTAGTGTCACGATTCATCTAATTCTCATGTATAAGAAAAGATGACACAACAAAATATTCATTTTTCTTAATATTCTACTTTGATTTTTAGGATGAGAGTATTTACAAGGTGACACAGGATTTCATGCATTATATGAAAGTTTATTCTAATGCATAATTAAACGGTAAGCTTAAATTACTACATGCGTGTTAAGTAAATGTTAAATTACACATGTTGAACATATATTAATAAAATGCCCCAGTGTCAAGTGCCCAGCGTGGGTACTTCACACACTTAGAATAGTCCATGTAACATGATTTGGGGTTTCGGTCAAAATTAAAATAACATGATGTTAGAATGAAAACATTACAGCCTTTCCTTCAGGGCCGGCCCTGAGATTTGTGGGGCCCAAGGCGAACTATGAAAATAGGGCCCCTCTAATATATTTTTTTTTAATAAAAAATTTATGTATAAAATGATAAGTATCCACAAATTTTTTATTTAAGTATACTTGAACATATAATCATTAAAATTATAAACTAAAATTTACTTTCATATACTTGAATTAATTATTCTACTTTCATCCTCTTCTTTCTCTTTTCATTTCCAAAACTATACTTCCTAGGAAACATGGTTATAATCCCAAATACTTCAATCCACAAATCACAAACACTTCAATCCACAAATCACAAACACTGCAAATCAATCCACAAATCACAATCCACTGATCTGATAGCAAATAAATTATAAAAAAAAAAATTAATGAAACAAAATTAGGGCAAAAAATTTATTCAATTAAAACTGATAAATACCTAGGTAAAAAAATTAGGGATAAATTATTTATTTCGCTAAAATCTAATGGATAAAGAAGGTAAGAAAAAAATTATGGCATATTTATTATTCCACTAATTGATTGAGAAAGAATGTAGAAAAAAAATTAGGGCAACTTTCTTTAATAAAATTTGATAGTGAGAGAGAGGATTTACCATGAGAGAGAGTGAGTCGCCGGAGGAGTGAGTGAAAGAGAGAGAGTGAGTCACTCACAACAATGTTGTGCTCTGCGTCTGCCTTGCCTTGAACTTGGTACATATTATCGTGATCTTCATTTCATTACTTTGTTAAAGAGAGAGAGATTGAAAGCAAAATAGTGCACTGAAGTGAAAGTGATGTTGTATATAGTGTATGTATGGTTTGGGTTGGCCCAAACACTTTTTCTATTTTTTTTTTTATATATGTTTTCATTTTTATAAATATGGGCTAAATTTTACATGGGCCCAATAAAACATTTTGGGGCCCTTTAAATTGATCTGAAAACCAAAAAAAAAAAAAGGTTGGGCCTATAACAATTTATTAAATTTTGAGGCCCTTTTTTGGGCCAAAATTTGGGGCCTAAGGCACAAGCCTTACCTGCCTTAGGTCAGGGTCGGCCCTGCTTTCCTTGATTGATGGTTTGCACTTCATTTGTCATGGAAGAGCTCAATCAGCTGCCACTATGCAAATGGTGTTACAGGTCAATTACTAACAGATCCCTTAGACAGTCTTCTCTTCTCTTCTCGCACACACGCACAATAAGATCGAGAGAGAGGAGATCAAGATAGAGAGAGAAAAAGAGATCAAGACAGAGAGAATAAGAACGAAAGTTAGAGAGATCAAGATCCACGATTCCTACTACTAAGGATTCAACAAATCTAGATCTCGAACCTAATACATCGATGCAAGTATCTTAACCTTCTTTTTCCTTTTTGATTAGCCGTGTCCGAGAGGGAGGAGGCCAATCCAACATAGATCCCACACCCGCACCCTTGTTGTGTCGACACAGGTACTTCGTCCTAAACTGCCGAGTCCATGTAACACAAATAGCAGTTATGGACAAAAATAAATAAGCAAATAAACCAAAACAAAGGTCAACTGGATTGAGTTCATGCTTAGTAGTAAGGTCGCTAAAACTTCTCTCTAACTAAAACAAATGTGCTTCAAAAATTATAAAAGAAACATATTAACAGAAGGTAATGGAGTAATACTTCTAAATTATAAACATAAATGGAGCTCTTAATTATTATTGCAAACTATTGCATATCTAGAGGATGAACTCATCAAATCTCAAACTTAAGGATACGCAGAATCAACAAAAAAGAGTCATTTTTACATTTTTAAACTATTATGTGAGATAAAATAGTACTATATGTAACATACAACATCAAAAAAGTGTTTTATCACAATTACACAACAAATGATACATGTAAGATAGTGTTAAATACAAATATATGAGAAGTATCCAATGGAAAGTTATTAGCATGATGTATCTTGGGCAAGTCATGTAGACATTCCTCAATGTATACTGTCTATCTTGAATAATACTTTGTTTACATAATGAGAGATAAACTGACAATTCATACTTCACATGTTTTCACTTTTTTCACACTCTACTATTTTGAAATGCTCAACTTGCTGATTAATTTCAAGATATAGATTGATCCAACATCTATAGCCCCAGAAACAAATGTTGAGAAAGCCTCGCCCATGAAAAATACCCTTGAAGGATTAAAATAATAAATATAATAGGAATAAATTGACACTTCCCAAGGAAAAGGAAAGGACAAATTGACAGGAAATTTTAAACCATGAAACAAAGTAACAACTATGGACATTCTATGTTTTTTTTTTTTTTTGAATTATATTAATCAACAATGCAACCAAATCACATATACCTTCAGCACATAAGCTTGCACATACTGAGACATGAAACTTATCCAGTAATTTTGTCCTGCGGTGATGCTATCTCTCCAAGCACATAGGACTTCACCCAGTAGCAACAAAAATTAAGCATTAATTAGCACAAATCAAGTTTGCATAAAATAGTTCTCAAGAGTAGTCGGTAGAGCTAGCACTATCAAGTAAAAGCTTGTTACCATCAGTTTTATTCTAGAGTATAAGTAAAAGAAACACCTGGACTTTATGAAGCATGGATAGGGATGCAGATACGGGATATGGCTATGATATGGATATGAAGATATTAAAATAAAATAAAATAAACTTTAAAAACCTTAAAAAATAGGATACATGTATGACAAGGATACGTTCATAAGAAATACTATTTAATAAGTTTTAGTATTGTATTATAATAAGCTTAAAGAATGGTGAGAAACCATTCCCTAGGAATTAGGCATTAGATTACAAAATAATGGCCAGCCACCTTACGTCTTTTTTAATAGGTCTTATACAAATTTCATTTCATTATTATGTCGAAACTGTTTTTATTCCCCTTGTAATTTTTCACTTTCGTACTTAAATGTGTTACGTGCAAAAGTGTTGTACACAAATATGTCATGTTAAAGCTTCACTCCTCTAAGATTTAGTTCATTATATATATCTTTTTCCCTACCAAGAAAACATTTAAAAAAATATTTTGGGATTGCTCCAGATCACTAAATCTACGGTTTTGGAACGAAAGTGTACTATATTTCAGAATATGCATTCCAAAACGTAATTCCCTAGGATATTAGCATTTTTTTGGTAACACAGATTCGAGAAGTATCAATATCCGATACAAGCATGACTCTCTTCTAGAAGTATCTATGTGTAGACACCCCATTTTTTACGGCCCTTTTAGACTTGGATGTTCTTGCAGGTACATCTGATAGTGAGTCTGATTGCTCACTGAGCGCTCAAAGTCCGCAACAGAACACCACAGGTTTGCGCATTTCCAACCCTGCATCCATTTTGTCTCATCTTTGGATCATGTCTAGGTCTTTTCAGCATGTAGTTGTTGATGGCCTGCCGTCATCCTTGAAGGCTGCCGACCATGGCTTTTGGCTTGCCGGCCATTGATGTGCCTTGGCGGCCATCACTAATGGTCGGCCGGCTACCAATGTTCCCTGTAGATATTTTGTGATATTTTGTGCCAACTGTTTGCACAGGTTCATGCATCTTCCAACACGTCTATGGTTGGATGTTTGTGAAGGGATTTTGTATTTTCTATATATAAGACCCCTCTCTTGCATATGGAGGGGTTAGAAAAATTTGAAGACAAAAAAAACTCTCTCTCTAGATTTCTCTCTCTTTTGATATTTTGTGCCTTAAAACCTAGTTTCTCTACACTTTTGCACATCAACTCTTAGTCATACTTGACCACCTTGGAGCTGAGGTTTCTTGAAGTCTTGTTTGAGCCTTGGAAGAGGGTTTGAGCTTGAATTTGTGCCTAAATTGTGCTTTGCTTCAAAGGTAAAGCATTTACCTTATTTAAGCTTATTATGCATGCTTATTTTGCCTATCTTTTTCAACTGTTTTAAGGCTGTTTTTGAAGTGTAAAAATCTCTATTTTTGTGACCTAAAAATGGTGGTTTGAGCCTTTTTTAGTTAGGGGGTTGTTCACCCCTTTAGCTCCTTAGCTTGTTAAGCTTTTTGTGCTATTTTTCCTCACTTTCAAATCAACTTTTTTGGGCCTTTTAACCACTGAAATTTAGAGGTTTTCAGTGGCAAAAACTTTGTTTTGAAGTCCAAAATTGGAGGGGTTAGCCTCCCCTCCTTGTGCCTTGTTTGTATACCTAGTTAGCTTCATGTGTTAACATGTTTTTCTAGTCTAATTTAGCTTTAATCCAACATGTTTTTGCCTCTGAAATAACCTGTTTTGCCTCTTTGTTGGGCTGGTTAGTTCAGTTGAGGCTTGTATTGCATAGTCGTAGTGTTAATTCCTTCACTAGCTTAGTGTTTTAAGGCTTTAACCATCATTTGTGTGGCTTGGTTGTATGTTTTAATGCTTTTTCATGTCTAATTTCAGCACCTAAATATCTGCAATCTCCCTTATTTCTTCACTTTTTCATTCGCTTTGAGGGTTGTATAACTTTAGGATTGTGTTTAAGCTTGAGATTGAGGCTTGTGCTTAATGGTTTCAATCCTCTTTTGAAGGTTCACTGATCAAAGGCATGACCTCTCTCTTGCCTTAAACCATCCCTTGGTTGACACCTCTTCCATTAGAGGACACTCACTTTTGGACTTAATTGATTAAAGAATGAATCGGTAATCTAAAATGAGTAACAAAAAAATGCAAGTAAAAGAAGCAAGAAAAGCATTCTTTGTGTTGCATTGCATGTGTTCAAACCGAACGTTAGTTTGAACACAAGGCAAATGGAACATTTCATACTCAATAGTGATGAAATGTGCCATTTTTCTTGGTCTCCATTGCCCTTGATCATGCATGATAGGATTATGATCCTTTGAGTCTTATTTGTGCATTTATCAAAATTGTACAACTTGGATCTTTGGCCATCATGCGATGAAATTGCTTGATTGGTGATTTTGGATCCAAATGTGTCACTCCTTTGAGATTTTGAGATGATAAGGAGGGGTATAATACAAACAAGACCTTGGAAAGACCTTCCTTTTGTTCTGTTTGTGCTTTGTTGTAGTGTGGTGACTCAGAGCATCAGTGGCCGGCAGTGCCTCATCAATAGCCGGCAAGGCTTCATATCTGGCTAGCAGATGGCCGGCAGGCCACTGATGCAATCTTCAGCAGAGATTTGGTAAGTTGGAGCAGAAAGATCATGGAATGTGCTCAACCCTACAGACAGAGCCTTTCGAGAGCAAAACGGAGGACTTTTCAGGGAGAAAACCGAGTGCATGCATCTTCCACTTCCCGAGGCGGAGCAATGGCAGCATAGTCTAATGCCTTGCATGTTTAGTTAATGTGCATTTGTTTTAATTAATTAGTTGATAATTAGTTAAAGTGTTGTAATAATTAGTGATTAATTTAGCTAGTTATTGATTTGATTTATAATAATTAATCTAATTAGCTTAATTAGATTAGCTTAGCTTAGATTAACTTAGCTTTTCATTCGAACCCTCCTTCGCGAGGGCATAATGTTGTAATAGGTGTGCGTGCGTGTGTATGTCTTTCAACCCCACGTCTTTCTCCCTATTATTTAATCGTTTTTGATGGTTAGATTAGGGATGTTATAATAAGTGTGTGTGCGTATGTGTATGTCTTTCAACCCCACGTCTTTCTTCTTTTATTTAATCGCTTTTGATGGTTAGATTAGGGACATTTTCAATTAGCATACCTTTTGCTTGCATGTTTGCATCCATTCATTATTCAAACTGCATTGTCATTTCAATATCTTATTTGAATTCGTGTTCAATCGCATGTTGTTCAAATCGATCCATATGCCATATTAGTAGCCGAGCCTATTAATTGCATATTGTATGTGTAGCATTAGACATCTTGCATAGTTAGGATCATGCATCTTTCTAACTAGTTTTTTGTTTTGGCTTGGAGTACTAGGTGAGTTTTTGTGCTTTAGCATACTTGTATGAATGTGAATGTTGCCATGTGTAGCATGCTTACCATGAGGCTATGTGCTTACTTGTTAAACTGCATGAATGCCCATGGATGAAGGCTTGATTGTTTGAATTGGAACGTTTCAATGACCGTGTGTTTTAAGCCCACTTTGTTGTGGAAAAATCATGTTTTAAGCCCACTATGTTTGGTGGCAAAACTACATCTTTAAGCCCACTTAAGGGTGGCAAATTCAAACCATTTTTGCAAACAGACATGACTTGAAATGTTCCAATTCTTGCGATCTAGTCTATACTTGCTTGTGTGCATCACATAGTAAAGTTAGCTAATAACAGAAATAAAAGCACATAATGTTTATAAAAAGCATATCATGATTAGTAGAGGCCGATCTTTGATCGGGCGAGCTTTGAACGGGCCAGCGGGGTTGCTCATTTCAGGACCTTCCCCTCTCGTGCCCAAGTTCCTGAGCTGAGACAACTTTGGTGATGACGGACACGTGGCCTTTGGAACGAGTCAAGTTTTCCTAAATTTTTCCAAAATAAAATATTTAGGTGGTGACTTTGTATCTGGCAAAGCAGTCCAATTTTGGCATTATTTGATTTAAAATCGATTTTCCAAAAGATTTACCGGATTTGGACTCTTTGGTGATTATCAATTTCACATTGCACTTGTGAGATTAGATTCAGAACCACGGGAATCTGAACTGTAGGGCTTTCTTTCGAACCTTCCAAAGGGGGGGCGTGCAAAAAAGTCGAGCTACAGTTTCTGACGACGCTACTGGAGAATTTAGAGAACTTGACTCGAACTCATGATATGTTTTTTTATTTACACTTATATGTTTGTTTGCATTGCATTTGCATCGGTGCGCTTGGGTCACAGTGTTTGCCATCTGCTATTCCTGAACAGTTTGCCGGAGGCTTGCTTGGAAAAGTTTGCCGTAAGGCTGACCGATTGCGGGCTCTGCCACGATGGGAACACAACCCTTAGATCTGGACTACCGCTGTACCGTTTGATCCTCCTTTCACTTCTCGGTGTTAGGTGTGAGAGGTATATTAGGTAGTCTTGTTGAGGTACCCTATTTGACCAATCGACCTAGTTGCATATCGAAAGCTGTAGAGACTGTTCCAAACTAGGACAGGTTGCTCACCTGAATGTGGAAATTGTAGAGAAACCACTTTGTTTGAATAGTTATCCCTAGTTCCTGACGAAATTAGGACAGGGTAACCCTACCCCATCATAAGGGTGTTTTGGTTCTTACTCGCTTGATACGTGCTTTTAAAGTGGAACTCTGCACAGGAATGTATGTATCAGTTGCAAGTCTGGGTATCAGTTTTGGGGCAGAAATCAGTGTTTGAGTACAGTTGTCCAGCTTATGATTGCAACTGCCTGTTGTTTCTGTCTGAGCAAAGGTGCTGTGAGGTTTTTGATTTTTGTTTCTTTTTGCTTTATTTTCTTTTTTCAAGGTAGTGTTTCACCATTGCTTCAGACGAGTCTGTTACCCCCCAAGCACTCTGGACCCAAGTAAGGAGACTTTACAGATCCGGGGATCTTGTAAGAGGACAGCCAGTGTTTGTTTCACTCTCGTCGGTTACAGGACGGAGGAGAATCAGGCATAACTCACCAGTACAACAGTTGCCACTTACTTCACCTGCGCCCAGTCAGGCCCAGTCTTCTATTTCTACTCCGAAAAGAGAGCATTCACCAGTTCTGATAGCTCAGCATTCCTCAGTCAGTATGGAAGATATGCTTCGCCAGCTCCAGCAGACCATTGAGACTATGCAGCTAGATCCTGCTTGCCAAGCTGAGGTCACCACCCACTGTAGACACCCTATTTTTGACCAACCTTAAGACTCAGACGTCATCAATTGAGCGCTCGGTGATTGCGCATGCTGTGCTCGTTCTGAGGTTACGAAGTCTCGACTGAGAGCCTTGCCTCCTAACTTCGAGACTCTTTTGTGCTTTGCCTCGATTTACGAAACCAGGTTCTGTTTTCTCTTCCTGAAGGGAGGGAGAGGTCTCGTAGACCATCTCTCAGTGGCCGTAGGCTACTTTTTGTGGTCGTAGACCACTGTTCCCGTTTGGAGACCAGTTTTTGATTTTTGGAGCCGTCGGTCGTGCGCCTCGGTTCGGGACCGCTTAACTTTCTTCGTTTGCTCCAGTTTTTGGCACACACCTTGTTTCCTCTCTCTAAAGGGACACTGTGGCCCGGGAGACCACCTTCATGGCCGCACGCCACTTTCAATGCTTAACAGTCAGTTTTCGGGGCACCTGACTGCGCGTTTTGGCCCCCGAACCCTTGTTTTGCATCCGTCTTGGTTCATTTTTGGCATAGACCCTATTTTCATTGTTTGGAAGGTGGTACAAGGGTGGGAGACCACCTTTCCTCCTTGGAGACCACCTTTCTCTTTGCCGACGGGTTTTCTTGACAGGAAGCTGGTCTCCTTGGTTTTTGGGCACATTTACTGGTCTCCCACCATACCACTTGCTTGCATTTCATGTGGAGACCACCAAATGGGCTGGCCGACCACCTTTCTTTGAGTTGACCCTTTTGAACTGGTCGGCTGACCAAGGGAAGTGGTCGGCCGACCACCTGAACTGGTCGGCCTGCCTCCCTCAGTCTTGTCTCTGTGAGTTGTTTCCAGCTGTGCCAGCTGGAAGACACAAACTGCATCCTCCATACGTGTATGGAGGATCTTTCGCCTTGGTTTTTAGCTTCCTTGAGAAGCTTTGGCCTCCCTTTTCTATAAGAGAGGCCCTCCCCTTCCTTGCAAAAGGTTCAGAAATTGGTTGAAGGAAAAATATATCTCCCTCTCTATATTTCTACACTTAGGCTTAGAAAGTGCTTGGTTCTTGCACCATTGCACACCACCTTATAGCTTAACACCTCCACCCTTGCTTTGAGGTCCTTGGAGGTCATTTTTAGAGGTTGAAGGTCTGGGTTTTTGGTCTCAAAGTTGCTGTCTTGCTGAGCTTCAAGGGTAACACACCATTTTCCTCTTTTTAGCATTATTTTGATCCATCTCTTAGCCTTATTTTCAAGCATATTTGAGATTTGGTTTACACTAAAAAAAAGTCTTATTTTGAGGCCCTTAACATGTTTGTTTAAGATCATTTTTTCGTTGGGGGTCATTTACCCCCTTGCATGCTTCATTTTACCGTGTTTTGAGCCATGTCTTAGAGCATTTGTGTTGGCCTTTGTTTGGACTTTTAGCCACTGAAATCCATGCTGTTTTGAGTGCCAAAATCAGAGAGGGGTGACCCTCTCTCTCCTTGTTTTGTTTTCTAACATTTTTGGCCTTACAAAGGAGCCCTTATTTGCATGCTTCCAAGCCATGTTTCAGGCCATTTTTGATGAGTTTTAGGACCTGCATAGGCTCTGTCCAAAGCTTGTTTTTCCATATTGGATGTCCATCTTGCATGTGTAGAATAACCCTCTTCATAGCATATCAAAGGAGCATCTCATTCTTGCATGCATTAACCATGTTTCAGTGGGTTTTTTGGCTTTATTTGGCATTTCATACCTCTGAATTTTTCTGGTGTAGTGGCCTTTTGATTGCCTCACATGCTTATAGTGCAAATCCTCTTTACTAGCTTACATTGCATGCTATTTTGGCCTTTTATTCTAGCACTTTTTGGCCATGCCTTAAACTAATTTTGTACATGTTTTGGACTGCCTTAGCTCTGTTTTTGGGCCTCATGGTCGAATGATGTTTGCTATGCATGGTTGTAGTTCAATACCCTTGCCTAGCTTTGAGTTTTGAAGCCTATTGCATGCGTATTTTGAGGTGTTTCCATGTTTTGGCATCATTGTGAATCATATTTCAGAGCTTATATGTATGCCATATTCCCATGTTTTCCACTCTTTAAATGTGTTTGAGAGTTATGCATGAATACCTCATTTTTTTACCATTGCATGAGCTTCATTTCCATACTTTGCGAGCCATCATTTTAGTCCATATTTGCTACTGTTTTGGTCTGTATAGGGACTATTTGGGGCTGGTTTGGCCATTTGAGTATTGCTTTGCATGCCTATAGTGTAATCCACTTCACTAGTTTCGGTATTTGGGCCATCTAGCATGCATTGTGTGAGGTGTTTGCATGATTTGGGACAATCTTGCATGTCATTTCAGAGCTGGAAAATATGTGATTGTATGCCATATTTCATGCTTACCATGCTTTGGTGGAGTTGCACTTTGTATCTTAGGTTTGGTCCCTTGTATTTGTGCATGTTTGCATGTGTGTTGTTGCTTCATTTTCATCATGTATGGCCACTGATTTGAGTGTGGCTGAGGCCCATTCATTTTAGTTTAAGTCCATCTTGCATTATGTATGCCATATCCATGTTGTCGCATGCTTGATCGTCGCATTGTGTATGCCTTGTTCATGTCTTCGTGCATGTCCATCTTCGTATGTGCATTGCGTATGCCATATAGTTCATGTGCATTGAGTATGCCATTCTTAGTTCATAGCATTGTGTATGCTAGTTGCATGTTTGCATATCATCCCTCGCATGCTAACATGATTAAGTTGCATTGCATTTAGGGTTGCATGCTAGTCATATTGTGTATGCCATGTATATTGCATTGTGTTTGGAATATGGTTTAGTCCAAACACGGGAAATGAGGGATGTTTCGTACTCCAAGTGACGAAACGTGCCTCAATTCTCGGTCGCCGACACTCCGGATTACCCATGATGGAGTTTAGGCCTTGTTGTATTTATATGTGCATTCATTTTACATCAAGTCGTGCAATCCAACTCCTCGGCCATCATGCATCGAGATATGTGATTGGTGGCATGAGGATCAAGGACTACACTCCCTGGAGATTGTGCAATGATGGGGAGAGTGGTCATGCACACATATGTTGAAAATACTTTGCCATGCCCCTTTCTCGTTCTCTGTTGCAGCAAACCAGAAACCAGCAGCAAAAATTGGTCAGCAGCCTTCTGGAGCTTCGTACAGTGTTCTGGGACCAGTTGCAAACAGAGGCAAATCAGGGCATCGCGATGGATTTCCCGACAAGACGACTTGAGCATGCATGCATCCCTACCATTCGGAACAGAGCTGAGGCAGTCCATTTTGTTTAATTTGCATGCTAGTTTCCTTACTTACTTAGTTAATTCATTAATTAATTAATGTTGTGTAATAATTAGTTTAATTAGCTTAGATTAGCTAGTTTACTCTGTACTATTCATTCGGACCCTCCGAGAGAGGGCAATGTTGTAATAAGTGTGCGTGTGTGTGTGATGCATGCCTTCCAACCCCACGTCTTTCTCCCTTTTATTTACCATCTTATGATGATTAGTTTAGGGCACGTTTTAATTAGCATACTTATGCTCGCATGTTTGCATCCATTTATCTGTCTTGCATGCACCGGGCTCGGCGCATCATACTAACTGCATTGTATTTCAATTCCGAGTTGAATACGTGTATCAGTTGTTGCATTTCATATGCCATTTTAGAATAGCCGAGCCTATCTTAGTTGCATTTTTGCATGTGTTGCATTAGGCATTTCAGCATAGTTAGGATTCATGCATGATTTCTGATTAGCTTCTTTCTTTGGCTTGGAGTACTCGGTAAGTATTTATGCTTTAGCATCCTTGCATGCATGTGAGTGACTGCCATGATAGCATGCTTACCATGAGGCTATTTGCTTATGTGATATAACTGCCTGAATGCCTGTGGGTGAAGGTTGGGTTATTTGAATTGGAACAATTCACCAATTGAGAGTTTTAAGCCCACTTGAGAGTGGCAAAATCATGTTTTCTTAAGCCCACTTGAGGGTGGCAAATCCACGTCTTAGCCTACTTGCGAGTAGCACCATCAAACCATCTTTCAAATAAACAAACATGAAATGTTTTGCTCCAACTCAAACGATCCAGTCTATACTTGTATGTTGTGTGCATCACATAGTAATTCTAGACTAATAACCGGAATAAGAGTACATAATGTTTTCAAAACTCGATATCATGGTTAGTAGAGGCCGATCTTTGATCGGGCGAGCAGGGGTGCTCACGAAGTG
This sequence comes from Camellia sinensis, assembly GCF_055761805.1. Lineage (NCBI taxonomy): Eukaryota > Viridiplantae > Streptophyta > Magnoliopsida > Ericales > Theaceae > Camellia > Camellia sinensis. The sequence continues at coordinate 73,173,510 of NC_138973.1, read as the reverse complement.
GCCTTCCCCAATCGTACCCAAGTTCCCGAGCCGAGACAACTTTGGTGATGACGGACATGTGGCCTTAGGCACGAGTCAGGGTTTCCTAAATCCCCCCAAAATAAAATATTTAGGTGGCGACTCTGTATCTGGCAAAGCAATCCATGTTTGGCACTTCTTTCTAAAAATCAGTTTTTCAAAACGATTTGCCGAATTTGGACTTGTTGATGATTCATCGGTCTTGCATTGCACTCCGCGAGATTAGATACAGGACCGTGACATTGAGTCCAAACTATAGTAAGCCCCAATGAACAAAACTGGATTTCTCCCAGGACGTTCGGGGACGTCTACACCCGCCAAATAGAGATTGCAGCCCAGCAGGCTGAGTTGATCAATAGGCTTCAGCAGCAACAACAACCGCAGCAAGCAGCAGCTTATGCTTCTCATCCACCCCCAATCAGGGTTTTAATACCCGGGGTTACAACTAATGTCTAGGAAAATGCAGACATTTCAGCAGAGCCAATTCCACCTCAAACCTCCAAGGCACCAGTGTACCAGACAGAGGCGCCGTTTGAATTTGAGGTTAACCCTACTGCACTAAAGGTCAACAAAAAAAGCACTTTAAGCGGGCACAGGGTGTCAATTCGATCCCTGATATTGAGGATGGTTATACTGATTCCGCAGTGACTCTGTGGAACAGATTTAAGATGCCGCACATAGACCGGTTTGACGGCTCTGGGGATCCCATGGTCCATCTCCAGCTATTCTCAGACATTCTGCGGCCTATGGGCCTTACGAGACTGCAGAAGTTATCCCTCTTTGGCCGGACCCTGTCGGGAATAGCGGCCATTTGGTATGCCAAACTTAAAGACACTATAAAGAGAAACTGAGAGGAAATGGTTGAGGCCTTCATAGCGCAGTACGCCTATAATACTCAGATCGAGGTCACTACCCGTGATCTCGAAGCAACTCGCTAGGAGCCAAAAGAGGGCTTTTCAGATTTTGTGAATCGGTGGAGGGCTAAGGCCTCCATGATAACTAACCGACCGGCTGAAAAGGACCAAATTAGAATGGTGGTCCGTAACTTGCAAGGAAGAATGTTGCAGAAAATGATAGTCTTGTCTTTGTCTACTTTTGTTGAGTTCTATGAAATAGGAGTTCAAATCGAGGATGCGATGAAGCAAGTGTTGATAGATAATGAGAAGGAATAGTCCAAGAGGGGTTTCACACGCAGTTCTAATGCGACTACGAGTAGTAGTGCAGCTGCAAGGTCTTCCGATGTGGGCATGGTCACCACTACACCCAAAACCGCCACCCCTTTTGCTGGTACATCCAATACAACCTCACAAACCTCAAGTCATCAACCCCGAGGCCAAAGGGTCTTCACCCCGCTTTACATGTCCTTATCTAAAGCTATGGGCGTATTGATTAAAAAGGGCTATCTCAAACCCCTAGAGCCTCGGCCACTACCCGATCCCCTCCCCCCGAAACACAACCCGGCCAAGTATTGCACTTTCCACCAACAGCATGGTCATGATACTAATCTATGCTTTAGACTTCGTCATGAGATTCAAGATCTCATTGACAATAAAGTGATAGCGCCTCCCCAGAAACCAAATGTCACTAAAAATTCTCTCCCACCACATAACCAAGTCCCTCCACTCTAGTATATAAACCTCATCCAAATATTGGCCGTCTCTTACGACCCTAGTATATATATCATCCCTGTCCACTTACCTAAACCGACGCTATTCATCCCAGAGAGCATAGATTTGTGCATGATGAACGCGTCCATATCCAACCTGTGGTGGTGACTGTGGTGGATACAGGCAGACTAGCCTTGGTGGTGGATGGGAACGGTAGTTCATTGTCTGAGGGCTCCGTGGACTTATCTGAGGAAGAGTACAACCCATGCCGCTACATTGTACCGAGCAATCAGGCCAAATCAAATGTGGAGTTGCCAACAGGGATGAAGGTTAGTGTGGTCTAGGAGGATGGTCCAAGCCAGGGTTTAGATGATCTAGCTGACCTGGAGGAAGATATCAACAATCTGTAGTTCTTCGACGAGCAAGATTCGGGGGATGTGCACATTGACTAGTTTGACTTGAACGGGCCGACAGATAACTCTGGGTGGCTTAGTGATGAGCCTAATATGGATGGGAAACTTGAACCGAAGCTGGAAGAGCAAGAAGCAAGAACTGCTGCAAGGGCCGGAATGGTCGATGATAAGAGGAAGTTATCAGAGAGCACTGGTATTAAGAATTTAGCTCAGGAATTGGGCAGTGTTAGCACCGCAGATACAGAACAAGAAGCCGCACCGAAGCGGTTCGAATAGGAAAGGGATGAGAATAGTCAAAAAGCTGGAAAAGCCAAACACCTTGTAGGGGATGATCTTAGTGTCAGAATGATTAAAACGGAACCGGACAATGGTTTGTCGGTTGCCGAAGGAATATGGTGGGAAGATGATGATTTGCATATGGCCCGCACTGACGAAGATTAGGGCCAGGACCTGCCAGACGACACTTGGTACGTGGGAGAAGTGGATCACATGACCAGAAGTGGGCAGTACTTCAAGCGTCCGAAAAGGACAAGGAGGCTGAAAAACATAAGGATAAGTAGCTAGAGGAAGAAGTTGTACTGAAGCAGCTAAAGAAGATCTAGGCGGATATATCTATCTGGGGTTGCTTATGGCTTCGCACATGCACCGGCAAGTTGTCCTGTCAGCAATAGGTAAAGCCAAGTTGTCTATTGTTACAATCCCAGAACAATTAGTGGGACCTGTTTTCCCGGGAGGTGCTTCGCCAACTTTGACCTTCTCAGATAAGGAATTGCTGCCTAAGGACTCTGCACATAATAAACCGTTATACATCTCAGTGGAGTGTAAAGAGAAGTGGGTGCCTGTTATATTGGTTGACACTAGGTTTGCAATCAATGTTTGTCCGTCTCGTACAGCCTATGCTATTGGTTTGAAGCCAACGGATTTTGTGCCAACAGCCCAGGTGATCCAGGCTTATGACAACACGAGCAGAAAAGTGATGGGAACAGTACAAGTCAGAGTACAGGTTGGCCCGGCACAACAGGATATTGAGTTTCACATCCTAGATGTTCCAGCCACTTTCAACTTACTCCTTGGACGACCGTGGCTGCACCAAGTGAAGGCTGTTTCTTCCACTCTTCATTAGATGTTGAAGTACCCCCATGGGAAGGGGGTGGCCATTATATTTGGAAATTCATCTATACATCCTCCGCCTGAGGTCACTACGCCAGTACTGGAGATTGTACACAACGATGAGGATGTTTTCCTATCTGGGTTCACTTTGGCTGAGGCCTGGATGGTGCAAAATGTCCTAGCTATTGATGAGGGCTTGTATGTTAGTGCTCAATCAGTCTACCTCATGATCAAGCTACAACACATGCCCGGGATTGGATTAGGAAAGAGCGGCCAGAAAGGCGTTACTGCATTGGCCGAAGTGCCACATAACCCACATGCCTTTGGTCTCGACTATACGCCTACCAAAGAGGACTGGGTGAAGAAAGGGAAAGAGATGACAGGAAGAGCCAAAGCAAAGCAAAGTGGGAAGCGCTATGAGCTTATACATAGGCCAATTCAGGGAACTTTGAATGACCACTTTATTCGGGAGGGGGGAAGACTTCCTATTTTGCGGCTTTCCGGAGCCATGGTTGAAACTCTGAGAAGCGGCGTCTACCCGACTTTGAGATCTTCTTCGACTTACAGCTGCAAGAGGGTGAATCGGCAGAGGAACAGACTAAATTAACTACTGGGGCTGAACAGAGCACAGAAAGTGACTCCAACAACAGTGAACTTAAAGTGGGGGCAGCACTGGTATGTCTCCTTTCGGATCCTCCAATCGATCTAGAGAGCTTGGGGGATAACCTAACTGTTTCCATGATCGGAGACCAATCATGTGTGGATCCTTCTGGTGGTATTTTGGATGCATCTAACGTACCCTCTCTTACTTGGCAGCTGGAGGAGGGTTTTCTGTCCAGTTCTTCTGAGTCGGAGTCCGGTATTCCTGGGGTTGATAACCCGGATGCCGTTGTTTTGTCCAGGTCGTCTTTTTCCTTTTCTTTTGAGTCAGTTGTAACTGAGGAATTAGATGAGCTGGATCCTGTAAATGAGAATGTTGCGGCAGATTCTGAGTACTTTTCTGTGCCTCTTGTGTATTGCATTGATCATGACTTTCAAAATTTTAATGAAAACGACGAGGAAGGAATTCTTCTGGTTTTGAAACATTTGATTGATCGAGAGGAGGAGAGGTTGAAAAACCCCTTGTTGTTGAAATCATTTCAATTAATGTGGGCACTGAGAAGGATCAACGTCTGGTCCAGATCTAGTCCACGTTGTCTTTAGAGGAACACGAGAGCTTAGTCTCTTTATTAAAAGATTTCAAAGATGTTTTCACGTGGTCCTATGAAGACATGCTTGGAATCGATCCTAAAATTGTACAGCACCGGATCCCTCTCGACCCCGAGGCTCGACCCGTCAAACAGAAGTTGCAAAAAATCCGCCCGGATTGGGCTTTGAAAATTAAGAAAGAGGTCACCAAACAGATAGATGTAAGGTTTCTACTGGTATCTGAGCACCCAACGTGGTTGGCTAACATCGTCCCAATGTCGAAGAAAGATGGCAGAATCCGGGTGTGTGTGGATTTCAGGGATCTGAACAGAGCCAGTCCGAAGGACGACTTTCCCTTGCCGCACATTGATGAATTTGTGGACTTCACCGCAGGGCATGCACTACTCTCCTTCATGGATGGAGTTTCAGGGTATAACCAGATTTTGATGGCACTCAAAGATAGGAAGAAAACTGCTTTCACCACGCCATGGGGAACCTATTGCTACAGGGTGATACCGTTTGGTCTGAAGAATGCTGGGGCTACTTATCAACGGGCTGCAACCACTATCTTGCATGACATGATCCACAAAAAGATCGAGGTGTACGTGGATGACATGATTGCTAAGTCTAAAGAAAAAGAGGGCCACTACACCGCCTTGGAAAAATTCTTTCAACGGATCAGAGAGTACAGATTGAGGTTGAATCCACAAAAGTGTACTTTTGGTGTAACAGCAGAAAAAATGCTGGGGTTCTTGATCACGTAGAGGCCCCATTTGTTTTGGGGTGTAATGGATGAGAGGGGATTAAGATGGAGGTGGAGTTATTTAGTGTTGTGTTTGTTTGTAGACTTGAGGAAAGGATTAGGATAGAGAAGGGGATATAGATAGAGGTTGGAAGGGGGATTGAGATGGAGGTGGTGGAGGTGGTATTAGAAAAATAGTGAGGAGATTAGAAATTTTTTTATTTTTTATATATTGGGAATTTTTTTTAAATATTAATGTTTAATTTTTTATATTTTTTTATTTGTTTTATTATTTTATATAAAAATAATTTAACAATTCTTATACTAACAACTATCATCAAAACAAACACAATTTTACTTAATCCCCTCATTATCAATCCCCTCACTATTAGTCCCCTCACTATGAATCCCTTCCATTCTATCTCTGAAAACAAACGGGCCCAAAGGGGCATCGAGGTTTATCCTTCTAAAATCAAGGCCATACTAGAAATGCCACCACTAAGGACTGAAAGGGAGGTGCGAGGCTTTCTGGATAAAGTGCAATTCATAAGACGGTTTATTGCAAAATTAACCTTGACTTGTGAACCACTTTTTAGTCTCCTGAAGAAAGGAAAGAAATTACGTTGGGATGACCGACGTCCATTCGCTTTCGAGCAGATCAAGCAGTATCTTCAGAATCCACCCGTGTTGTCACCGCCAGAGCCGGGAAAGCTATTGATTTTGTATCTGTCAATCACCGACACGACTATGGGCTGCATGCTTACGTAGGAATCTGAGGATAAGGTGGAGAAAGCCATCTATTACTTGAGCAAGAAGATACTGGAATATGAGACTTGCTACACGTCGCTGGAGAAGGCTTGCTTAGCTTTAGTATGGGCCGCCAGGAAATTGAGGCACTACCTATTAGCTCACTCTGTAATTCTGGTTTTGAGATTAGATCCCATCAAATATCTCTTTGAGAAACTGGCACTTACGGGTAGGCTAGCTCATTGGTTGTTTCTTCTCATTGAACTTGATTTGAAGTATGTCACGTGGAAATCTGTCAAAGGGAGAGCAGTAGCTAAGTTCCTAGCAGATCACCCAGTGGAAGGGGATGAACAGGTAGAATACATATTCCTAGATGAACCATTCTACAGGTTGATGAGGAGATCTGGACAATGTACTTTGACAAAGCGTCTAATCAATACAGGTATGGGATAGGTGTGTTGTTGATAGCATCCGACAATTCCCATATACCTTTAGCTTTCAAACTCCGGTTCAAAGTATCCAATAATGAAGCAGAATACGAGGCGTGCATTGCTGGTTTGGAAGCCGCCCTGGAACTAGGGGCAAAAAGGTTGGACGTCATCGGGGACTTGAACCTAGTTATTTCTCAAGCAAACGAGGACTGGAAAGTCAAAGAGAAGAAAATGAAAATATATCACCAGACCCTGGATATTCTAATTCCTAGGTTTGAGAAGCTGACCTTCACTCATCTTTTAAGAGAGAACAACAGGTTTGCTGATGCTTCATCAACTCTATCTTCAATGATAGACATCCCTTTGGGAGTCCGGATGCATCCGATCATCATTAAACAGAAATATACGCTGACCTACGAGTTAATTGCCACAATAGATGAAGTACAAGATCAAAACCCCTAGTATTATGATAGTTGGTACTTCTTGGAAAAGAAGGTGTATCCATCAGGGGCAAATGCCAAAGATAAAAGAGCAATACGGCGGATAGCTGCTCAGTTTATCATCTCCGGGGGTAAGTTGTACAAACGAGGTCATCTGGGAATGCACAAGTTGTGTGTCGACGTAGAGGAGTCAAAGCACTTAATGGAGGCTATCTATGGAGGAGAGTGTGGTGCACACATGAGCGGAGTAATGCTAGCCCAGAAGATTCTCAGGCAGGGTTACTACTGGTCAACCATGGAGGAAGATTGTATCGGTTTTGTTCGGCGATGCCACAAATGCCAAATTCATGCAAATCGTATGAATATCCCGCCGTCAAAACTGTACAATATGACTTCACCGTCGCCTTTTTCAGTATGGAGAATTGATGTTATTGGGGCAGTTATGCCAAAAGAGTCAAATGGGCATGAGTATATCCTGGTGGCAATTGACTATTTTACAAAGTGGGTGAAGGCCGAGTCATATGCAGTGCTGAAAGCGTCGCATGTAGCCAAGTTCATCAAGAATAACATCATTTGTCGTTATGGAGTCCCGAATGAGATCATTTCAGATAATGGTTCCCACTTCAAGAAGGAAGCGATCGACTTGTTAGAGAAATACAATGTGGCTTTTCACAAGTCATCTACCTATCGGCCACAAACCTACGGAGCTGTTGAGGCCGCCAACAAGAACATCAAGCACATTTTACAGAAGATGGTGGAAACCTACAGGGACTGGCCAGACAAATTGCCATTTGCTCTTTGGGGTTATAGAACTTCAATCCCAACATCTACCGGGGCTACTCCATATTCTCTGGTTTATGGAATTGAGGCTATTCTTCCTATCAAAATAGAGGTTCCGTCGCTGCTAGTTATGGTAGAATGTCAGATAGTAGAAGCAGATTAGCAGCAGAGTAGGTTCGAAGAACTAATGTTGTTTGACGAGAAAAGGCTGAAAACACTGTACTACGTTCAGGGTTATCAATGCAGAATTACTAGGGCTTTCAACAAGAAAGTTAAGTTTAGGAATCTGAAAGAAGAGGATTTAGTGCTCAAAGACAACCGAGCTCTCATCCATGACCCTAGGGGCAAGTTCAGACCCGATTAGATTGGTCTTTACATCATCAAATCAATCTGGTAGGGTGGAGCTGTCATTCTTATGGACCTAGATGGCCTAGAATTTTCCAAGCCGATCAACATGGACAAATTGAAGAAATACTATCCTTGAGAGGCTCGCTAGGCCGAAAACCCGGAAGGGCGACCTAGGTAAAAGTTAGAGCACAAAAAATTGGAAAAAGAAAAATTGAGCTCGCAAGGTTGAAAACCCAGAAAGGGAGGCCTTGGCAAAAGTTAGAGCGCAAAAGGAAAGTGTTAATACCCGAGTGAGCTCGAACCGAACTACATAAGGCTTGATTCCCATCTTCAGAATACGTAGGCAACTTCATTCTAAAGTTCAGCCATAAATACTTTGAATTTAACTGTCCTGTCCATGAGATCGTTCAGGTCATCCTTGTCTTTTCTGTATCCGAGAGTTTGGTTGTGACCTTCACTATGAGAGCTGGTTACAATACAGTGCAGTGCTATTCAGACAAGGGGCAATTTTCCATTAATTTGGGATTCGGGGATGTACATCTTGAGGATAGATTCCATGTGTGTCAAGTTGCGATCCCTATCGGAAATGGTTTTGAAAAGTTTTAATAAAAGTTGATTTTGTTCAAATTAATCTTTTTACAACTTGGACCATTTTTGGACCGAAAAGAAAATTTTCAGTGCCCACAACTTCAAATTTATTGATTTCAATGCAAAGTTCCCCAACTCTGAATGCAAATCAAAGTTGCTTTTTTATTACATTCAAAAGAAAAACTTGAAAGTACATATTAAAGCAAAAAACTTGAGGCATGGGTGAATCAGGGTGTTCCTGCGTCCCCTCCCAGAGCTTGTGCAAGCTTTAGATGCTAAAGTAGGTTCGGTTTGTGCCTCATCTTCAAGCCAAGTTAGGCACTCGCCAGTGAAGGCGCAGCTGAAATTGGGAGCAGGAGCCAGAAGCTCTCTTGTCCTCCAAGCATTGGGGTATCTAGCCAATTGTGAGTCGTCGATGAAGAATGAAGCTGGGTTCTCTACCCCTTCTTCTGGGCCAATCTGGTCGTGTCCAAACTGACGCCTGAACCGAAATGGAAAGTAGAAGACGCAGTGTGTCAAGCCAATCAATTGAATGCCAGATTTTCGAGACATGCTGTAGTTCATCTCGGGTAGATCAAACCATAGGCAACGCCAGGCAATGTCAACAGCAGACCTGTTACACATCCAATGGCACCACCACTTTTCGTTTGGGAAATCAACTAGCTGTTGGCGAAAGAAATAGCCTCATGCTAAATATGCTAGGCAAGAGTCCACTACCTTTAACCTGTCCATGAGCCATATCTAGGGAGGGATGAAAGAAAAGACAGATTAAACAATAGAGAGGTGTATGTTGAGAGAAAAAGTGAGAAAGGGTTTTGAGAGAAAAATAGAGCACGAGTGCCGAGTGATGTGAGAAACACATATGAGATAGGGTGGAAAATATTACCTGCAAAAGTAGTGGACTTCCTGCAAATTTGGTCGTCTCCCGTCAATGGAAAGCGTCCAAGCCCATTAAAGTCTCGGCCAATGCTAGGACAATGCAGCTTTTGCCCTCTTTCAAGCCTTGGGCTACTTCGATCAAGCGAATGCTAGACCCTCCAAAACCAGGGGCAAGCAGGATATGTGCTAACATACACAAACAAAGGGCATGTTGCCGAAAGCTTTGCCAAAGATGGTCGCCACAGTCACCGGCGTCAAAAAATCAATGAATCAAACTGGGTATGTCTAGCTTTTTGTTGTGAACCAAGGATCGAGCCTCATTTAAAGTGAGCCAACACATCCTTTCCAGAGCTTGGCTGTGGCTAAAACAGGACTGAGGCAAGATTTCCTCGTCTCGCCGAGATTCCATCAAAACTTGGAATTCTTTAATTGTAGGGCATATCTCTTACCCCCCCAAAGCTGAAAACATGTGCAACCGGGTTCCAACACCTAGCCGCGGTATAGCGATCCCGGTATTTCCTATTGTTGTTTAACTGTAATCCGGACTCGGTTTCGTAGATTCGTTGTTGTCTTATCCTCATTTCGATCCCTTACTCTTTGTGTTAGAGTTTTGGGTTGTGTTGGGCAAGTTGGGAATAAGTTGGTTGTGTTTTAAAGCTTAGAATTTTTTCCCAGGCTTTGGTCTCTCCACTCGAGCGGTGATTTGACGCTCGAGCGGGCTTTTGTTGTTGCCTCTCCGCTCGAGCGGAAGTTTGGACGCTCGAGCGTGAATTTCCTTCTCTCAGCATTTTGCACGTCTGCAAAAAATTCTGGGAGAGTGCATCCGGCGCTCGAGCGGATCTTTAGATGCTCGAGCGTGAACCTATGTCTGACGCTCGAGCGGGGTGTTGTACGCTCGAGCGGACCTGTTTTTATATCAGTCTGTGAAATCACTTTTTGATCACTTTTTGATTTCCTTTCTCTCTCTTACTTTTTCAAAACCTCCATTGGAGAGCACCTCACTCTAAAACCTAACTTCTCTCTTAGGATTGATCTAGTTAGAGTATCTTCCTACCCTTTTGACTTTGTAAAGGTTGTGTTGATCGTCGAGGGCTTCATTTTGATCCGAGAAATTTGGGATTTGGAGCACTTCCGAGTTTTGCTCTTCTTCTCTTTGAGTTCTACATTTGAGGTAGGGATTTCCTTATTCTTTGTCAATACTTCGTCTATAGATAGACATGTGGTAGTTTTGTATTGCATGAAAACCATACCTATGTTGGGTTTGTTTGAAAATCATGAGGAAACCTAGAGTTGGTTGATTAAAAATGGATTTATTGTCTTTGGTTGTTCATTTGACTATTTGTGGCGTAAAATAGCATGTTGTTGTTGAAATATAGAAAAGCCCTAATTTATATGTGTCACGATAAATTAAAAGAGGGGTTTTGTTCTTTGGGCAAATACGTGTGTATTTTGGGTCTCAAATGAGGTATTTGTCGTTTATTGTTGATGATTGAACCCTTTTTGGTCAATGTTGAGAAAGAGGGAGAAAAACCCTAACTAATAATTATGACTAAATTTGCATAATAAATTTGGAAGATTATGAAAGGAGTGAAAATTGATTTTGAGGAAAGTGTTTTTGGAATAAGTGATGGAACATGTTGATTTGGAAAAATTATGAAAGTTGATTTCGAAAGTGAAGAATGAAACTTTAACTCTATGTGAGTCATAGAAAATAAATATGAGAATTGGATTGTTGTATCATGCATGTCGAGTGCACATATTTGGGGGAATTAATTTGTAGCTACTATGCTTGGGTTGTTGATGGGTTTGGGATCTCATGATAATTGAGTCTGTTAATAGATGTACGATATACATGCATCTAGAGGTTTTGTCCTTGGTCATCGGTGGAGGATGACGTGGTTGTGTTAAATTGCCGTGTATGCATTATACCATTATTGATTGAATGTCGTATGTGATAAAGTGTTGAGATACATTATATATGTATGCTTGCTCAGGAGGAGGTAGTTATGTGTTCATATATTTTAACACATTGCTTGCATCTTGATGGTTTGTGTATATGTGTTACACATGTTGGTTATGCCCTGTTGCATTTCGATTGGTGGTGTTATACCTTGCGCTAAGAATCAGAGGTACCGTGACCTTCCAGCTAGCGCCTGGAGAACTGACTGCGCTGAGAATAGAAGGCACCATACCCTTCCAGCTAGCGCCTGGTAAACTGGCATGTTGTTGTGAGAGGTGTATCTTTGGCTTACTATGCACATAGCTAGTAGAGCAAAGTTCTGTTGTTGATGTTCCAGTGTGTCTGGGAATATCATGGATTATGTTGATTACGGTTTTGGAGGGCCGAGTTGCCTCATTGTTTTTATTTTATGCATGTTGGTGAGTTGTTATCTCCCTTTTTGTAGCGGTGCATGTATAGATCTGATTGTATCAGGAAGAAGCCAAAATGTCATTTTTGTCTTTTGGAAAGTATGAAGGAGAATGGATATTTTAAAGAGATATGTATATATATATATATATATTGAAAAGGGTACGTCTGTGTATGTTTGGAAAATGGAAGAGGGTAGTGGGCTTAGTGAATTCATTTCCTTAGGCATTGTTAATGTTATGAAAGATTGGGAACGTGGATTAATGGAAGGAAAAAGGGAAGATGAATCGCCTATGGCGTTGATTGAAATGGTTGTTTTCGAGAAGAGTGCAAAATTATGTATATTTTGTGTAAACTGTCACATTACTATTCTAGTATGAGATTGAGCATTCATGATCATAGCTATCTGCATGTTGTTATTGTTGAGGGCCATGTTAAGATACCTACTGGACTATATGTTCATCCCACGTTGTTGAATCTTTTTCAGGTGTTTAGCAGGATGTGCTACAAGATTTGGATCTTCTTATTTGTTGGCCACGGGGCCTCTTTGTTGTAGGCGGAATGCCATATATGGAAAAGGGTTGTACCCTTCATTTGATTATTTAATGTTGTAAGCCTGAGGGCAACTTATTCAGAATACTCATGTTGTATTTAATTAGCATTCGAAAGAGAGAGTTGGTGTTCACTCCTTTTAGTTGAACATTTGAGTTATTTCCGCATGTTATCTCTGATTAAATTAAGTTAATGAACTTGGTAATGACTTCGAGTAATAAAAAGTGGGGCGTGACAACTTGGTATCAGAGCGAGCCGGGTTTGAATACTTTGGGCTCGTGAGAAGTGGTTTTTACCACAGTGGGTTTACTACGTATAGTGAGGACGTTGCATATAGATACCATGAAAGTTAGGACTTATGTGTTGCATTTATATGAGCATGGGATTCAGTCTCTCGGATAGTATTCATAGCCGGTGAACTTGCTTTGAGGTCCTTTTGGAAACACGCCTGATCAACGTGGTTTCTGATGGGAATTCCTTGAGAGTTCCAGGATGAGTGGCTATCTTTGTGGACTTGATTCGATTATGTGTCTACATGTTTAGATGATTATATGCAATAGAAATGTATGTTTTGAGACTAAGTGTGTCTTGTGACCTTTTGGCGGTAGTGTGTGCCTCGGAGAAGGCTATTGTGTTATGCACTAAGTGTAATTATTTTGTGCCTTATAGGATGTCTACACAAGGAAGTAGAGGACGGTTGAGTAGTAGGAGTGTCGGTAGCGGCACAGCAGTTCCTTTAGCACCCGCCGTTGCAGCATCGGCTGTCGGCGAGGACGTCGCACGTGAGATTGTGAGAGCAGTGCAAGACGCCCTAGCTCGCACTGAGGGCGGCAGTAGGCATGCTCTCAAGCTTACTAAGGAGTTTTTCCGCTCCGGCCCACCAGAGTTCGTGGGGGAGGCTAAACCGTTGGAAGCAGAGAGTTGGTTGGAACAGATTACCTAAGACTCTCGATATGCTCAGAGTCGAAGAGGAGGAGTTGAGGGTTTCTTTGGCGACTTTTCAATTGAAGGGTGATGCGAGTTATTGGTGGAAGCATGCTAAGAGTACGGTAGGTGGCACATGGGTTGCTTTTACCGAGGCCTTTTGGGCCAAGTACTTCCCTCCTTCTGCTCGGGAAAGGTTGAGGGATCAGTTTTTGGAGTTGCGTCAGGATGATACTCCTGTGGCATAGTTTGAGATGCGGTTTGCTAGTTTGTCGAGGTTTGCTCCAGAGTTGGTGGCAACAGAGGAGCGTCGTTGTTATGAGTTTGAGAAACGGTTGTGTTTCAATATTCAGGAGAAGGTAGCTGGATCCTTTTGGAAGGATTATTATATTTTAGTCGAGGCAGCGGCCCATGTGGAGGCCATGGTGATAAGTAATGATGGGGTTAAGGTGGAGACCGTTTCGGTAAGTCCTACGGTTCCTAAGCGCTCTAGGCTCAGTAAGGGGTGGAGGCGGAAACATGCTCAGTCAGGGGCTGGTTCCTTTTCTTCACCAGGGGTTTCGGACGCTTCTGTTGGGAGGTGCGAGGAGGTGCAGGTTTCGGACCAGTCTCAGAATAGGGGGTCTGGTGGTTGTTTTGTTTGTGGTCAGCTGGGCCATGGTAGACGTTTTTTCCCTTTGCGTGTGAATTCTGCAAGTGTTTCAAAACCTAGTCAGACTCAGTCGTGCCCGTCCAGTCGGGGACGTTATCGGTACCAAAAACGTGTAGGCCAAGCTTCGAGAGCCTCGCGAGGGGCGACATATTAGTTAGCCCTATAGTATTACCCTGGAATGGGGACTTTTGTGTTGTCGGCCCGGTGGTGTATCATGTGAATCATCTTGTTGTTGACCGGTGTACTGTTGGATGCTGAGGCACCATGTTTATGTATCGTATATGTATGCACTTTGTTGTTTGTTTAATCCTCATGTATTGGGGAGTATATATGGAATTTCGAACCCTCTATTATGTTCATTGAGAAGTTGTTAAAGGGAATCAATGATCCTGATGTTGTTGCTTGCTTGGTACTTGTATGTTGGTTCGTGTTTCGAGCCTTGCCACTTAGTGAGTCCGTGGTGACCCCATCGGTTGTATAGGGGTAGTGTTTGTAGTGTGATTGGTTATCAATTGTGGGGGTATGGTTTGTGAGTGGATGCTGGCAGCATTCTTCGGAGGAAGAACAATTTGAGTTCTAGAATAGCGTTGGTCAAGATTGTCCTTCGTGATTGAGGTTGACCATGTCGGTCTTGAGTCGAGGAGATGAGCAGGCTTGCTAGGTAGCAATGGGAGGGGTTCCCTTAAACACAGTGTTGATATGGTTCGATTTTAGGAGATCCGTTGAGATTCCAAAATTTGGGGGTTTGTGTGGGAAACTCCGTGTTTGGGGTTAGTGGCACATCAGTGTGTGGATTACTGAGTGTGGAGTTTATCGAGTTGATTAGTCAGCTTGTTGGTATCGGGTTTTCGGTTGACATCGGTCATCTTGAGGTTAGTCTCGTTTGTTGAAGACTTTGTGTGTTGATTAAGGAAGACTAAAACTAATCATCCGGTTGTGTCATTGAATATGACGGTTATCATAGTACAGCAACTTTGTGTATTGAATGATCATTGTGAATAATTGGATTTTTTTTTTATACATTATGTATGTATATTGTTTGGGAGGAGATAGGGGATGGACTCCGATGATACAGCACCAAAATGTGTATCTATTGAAGGATTGATATAGCTCATATGCTTATCTATTGTGAAGTGAAAAATGTTTTATATGAGTTACTATCTCATTTAATTGTTTGGCCAGGTTCTGAGCCAGGTGTATATTATTAAATTGGTTAAGTAAAGGGAGGCGGGATGAAATTGCAAAACCATGAATTTCTTATGCCTTTTGTGTTGATAGTACTGTTGTTATTTCTATTAACTGTCATTATAGAAATGTTATGTTCCGTGTTGGTTGTGGCATCACTGTTTGAGTGATGGTTGTTGATGGTGTTATTTTGGAAAGAAATGGAAAACAAAATTTTCCTAGTGTTTGGGCCATCTAAATGCGTTGTTGAGAAATTGATTTAATTCAAGGGTTTTGAGGAATTCCAAATGAATGATTTTTGGCAAAAAAATTGTGGATGATTATGTGTTTTGGATAACACCGTGTTTGTGAAAAATGTTTACAAAACTTTTGAGTTACGCATAGAAAATGAAAGATTTATTTCGGAATGTCAACATTGAAAATTTGACTATCTTTGAGAAATGCCTCATGAGCAAGAAAATGTTTTTTTTATTATTTCCTCAGAAGATTTGCTTTGGTTACTTTTTGGGAATTTTGTTGTTGGGTAGTGACTTAGCTTGAAGTGCTAGTTAGATGTTGGTAAATTGTTTCGGGAAGGTTTGGTTTTATTGTAGTTTTTCGTGTTTGAGTGTTGTCGTTTGGAACGTGTCCCCTTGGTTAATCTCTTCCTTGGTAAGAATGAATCGAAGGTTTGTAGGGAGAATAGTTTCTTTCCTTGTACTCGGGTGTTGGGTACTGTGTGATCAGTTGGCCTTGTGCTTTTGGCGTGTTCTAAATTTCGGGGACGAAATTCTTTAAGGGGGGGAGGTTATAGCGATCCCGGTATTTCCTGTTGTTGTTTAACTGTAATCCGGACTCGGTTTCGTAGATTCGTTGTTGTCTTATCCTCATTTCAATCCCTTACTCTTTGTGTTAGAGTTTTGGGTTGTGTTGGGCAAGTTGGGAATAAGTTGGTTGTGTTTCAAAGCTTAGAATTTTTGCCCAGGCTTTGGTCTCTCCGCTCGAGCGGTGATTTGACGCTCGAGCGGGCTTTTGTTGTTGCCTCTCCGCTCGAGGGGAAGTTTGGACGCTCGAGCGTGAATTTCCTTCTCTCAGCATTTTGGACATCTGCAGAAAATTCTGGGAGAGTGCATCCGGCGCTTGAGCGGATCTTTCGACGCTCGAGCGTGAACCTGTGTCTGACACTCAAGCGGGGTGTTGTACGCTCGAGCGGACCTGTTTTTATATCAGTCCGTGAAATCACTTTTTGATCACTTTTTGATTTCCTTTCTCTCTCTTACTTTTTCAAAACCTTCATTGGAGAACACCTCACTCTAAAACCTAACTTCTCTCTTAGGATTGATCTAGTTAGAGTATCTTCCTACCCTTTTGACTTTGTAAAGGTTGTGTTGATCGTCGAGGGCTTCGTTTCGATCCGAGAAATTTGGGATTTGGAGCACTTCCGAGTTTTGCTCTTCTTCTCTTTGAGTTCTACATTTGAGGTAGGGATTTCCTTATTCTTTGTCAATACTTCGTCTATAGATAGACATGTGGTAGTTTTGTATTGCATGAAAACCATACCTATGTTGGGTTTGTTTGAAAATCATGAGGAAACCTAGAGTTGGTTGATTAAAAATGGATTTATTGTCTTTGGTTGTTCATTTGACTATTTGTGGCGTAAAATAGCATGTTGTTGTTGAAATATAGAAAAGCCCTAATTTATATGTGTCACGATAAATTAAAAGAGGGGTTTTGTTCTTTGGGCAAATACGTGTGTATTTTGGGTCTCAAATGAGGTATTTGTCGTTTATTGTTGATGATTGAACCCTTTTTGGTCAATGTTGAGAAAGAGGGAGAAAAACCCTAACTAATAATTATGACTAAATTTGCATAATAAATTTGGAAGATTATGAAAGGAGTGAAAATTGATTTTGAGGAAAGTGTTTTTGGAATAAGTGATGGAACATGTTGATTTGGAAAAATTATGAAAGTTGATTTCGAAAGTGAAGAATGAAACTTTAACTCTATGTGAGTCATAGAAAATAAATATGAGAATTGGATTGTTGTATCATGCATGTCGAGTGCACATATTTGGGGGAATTAATTTGTAGCTACTATGCTTGGGTTGTTGATGGGTTTGGGATCTCATGATAATTGAGTCTGTTAATAGATGTACGATATACATGCATCTAGAGGTTTTGTCCTTGGTCATCGGTGGAGGATGACGTGGTTGTGTTAAATTGCCGTGTATGCGTTATACCATTATTGATTGAATGTCGTATGTGATAAAGTGTTGAGATACATTATATATGTATGCTTGCTCAGGAGGAGGTAGTTATGTGTTCATATATTTTAACACATTGCTTGCATCTTGATGGTTTGTGTATATGTGTTACACATGTTGGTTATGCCCTGTTGCATTTCGATTGGTGGTGTTATACCTTGCGCTAAGAATCAGAGGTACCGTGACCTTCCAGCTAGCGCCTGGAGAACTGACTGCGTTGAGAATATAAGGCACCATACCCTTCCAGCTAGCGCATGGTAAACTGGCATGTTGTTGTGAGAGGTGTATCTTTGGCTTACTACGCACATAGCTAGTAGAGCAAAGTTCTGTTGTTGATGTTCCAGTGTGTCTGGGAATATCATGGATTGTGTTGATTATGGTTTTGGAGGGCCGAGTTGCCTCATTATTTTTATTTTATGCATGTTGGTGAGTTGTTATCTCCCTTTTTGTAGCTGTGCATGTATAGATCTGATTGTATCAGGAAAAAGCCAAAATGTCATTTTTGTCTTTTGGAAAGTATGAAGGAGAATGGATATTTTAAAGAGATATGTATATATATATTTTGAAAAGGGTACGTCTGTGTATGTTTGGAAAATGGAACAGGGTAGTGGGCTTAGTGAATTCATTTCCTAAGGCATTGTTAATGTTATGAAAGATTGGGAACGTGGATTAATGGAAGGAAAAAGGGAAGTTGAATCGCCTATGGCGTTGATTGAAATGGTTGTTTTCGAGAAGAGTGCAAAATTATGTATATTTTGTATTTAATTAGCATTCGAAAGAGAGAGTTGGTGTTCACTCCTTTTAGTTGAACATTTGAGTTATTTCCGCATGTTATCTCTGATTAAATTAAGTTAATGAACTTGGTAATGACTTCGAGTAATAAAAAGTGAGGCGTGACACGCGGCGTGGAGGAACGGAAAACACAGTGGAGAATGACTTAGTGAGAATAGTGTATTTATCTCGAAACCCCGAAAATTCACTTTTTTCGAACCATCCAAAGTTGCAATCCAATTTGAGAGTTTTTCAACAAAGAATGGCTCCATTGGTGGCAAAATAACATCTGAAATGAAGAAATCACGAAGCTGGAGCTTTTGTAGAGGATAAGGCAGTGAGTGGAGGCCAGGTGTCAACATTTCGGAGGTTTTGCCCATTGATGGCCGGTAGAGGCCTATTGATGGCCGACAGGAGGAATAGATGGCCGGCAAGCCATCCTTCATGGCCGGTAGGCCTTCTTCTTGTGCTTCTTGTCCTCCTTTGAGGGGTATTAGTTGGATGCAAGAGTTTTATTGTATTATTTGTGTGTTTTAAAGTCTTGTTTTGAATCCTTTTAACTTTACTAAGTTCGTCGAGTTGCATTTAAGTTGTTTGTTTATCAATTATTTTTGCTTATCAAGTTGTTTTGGTAATCGAGTTGTTTATTGAGTCATTTTGTTGTATATCGGACTGTTTTCTTTATCGAGTTGTTGTTAACTTTGATTATCGAGTTGTATTACTTTGATTATTTTAGTTGTTGGTTGTTTCGTTACTTGATTCAGACTGTTTTGGTTTTCAATGTCGAAATCAATTTCATTTCCATGCCATGCGTAACAACACTCTTTCAAAATGAAAGCTGATTTTCATTCCGATCGTGGTAGTTTTTGCAAAAGTGCAGTACAAGTTTTTTAAATAAATAAACTCGTCTAAAGCTGTACAAAGTGCTAACACTACTGATAAAAGAAACTAAGCAAAAATATAGATAGATCAGCGCCAGCTATCTCAGACTCGAGAGGCCCTCTTCGTCCTCTTCCTCGACGGAGTGGACTCTGCAGCACTGTCTCCATCAGCACCACTGTCTGAATCTGAATCAGAGCTTGAATCAGAGCCGTCTCCACTCTCCGCCTCAGAGCCCTCCTCAGCCTCAACAGCCTCACCACTAATAGAATCAGAGCCACCGTCATCGTCGCCACTCTCGGATGAGTCGGCATGCTGACTCGCTGCCTCCTTAGCCTCGCTAGTCTCAGTATCACCCTCGCTTAAAATGGGCTCTAAAGGGCCACTCTCAGCACGGGCGCTCCTAGCTCGTCTTCGGTTGTGTGCTGGAGCCTGCCTGTCTCTCCTTGCTGCTAGAAGGGGTACTGATGGTCCTAGTGCCGCTGCCGCGGGTGCTGTCAGTATAGACAGTTGTCGCATATCGGGTACAATATGTATCTCAGATGCAAGCATGGTATGCAAAATCAGTATATGCAGAAGTCAGACATAGTGTATGAGTACAATGTTAAGTACAGTGTGTAAATGTAGTGTGAATTTAGTGCGAGAATGCAATATGTCAAATGCAATGTATCGGTGCAGTTTGGGAAGTTCTCAGTGATGTCAGTGTTAGTGTGTCAGTGGAAATTTGATGCCAGAAGTACAAACTGAAGAAGTTACCTAAATGCTATAGAGACTGAGCAGGCTCATGCTCCTCTACACTATTCCTATCAGGGAAGCTGCCAGCTCGAGAGCTTCCTTGGTGTACTCTATGGATGCCTGCAAGTGCATTTATCTGATCAAATGTCCATGAATATATCTGAAATGAAATATGAAGTGAAAGTGCTAAGGTGTGGTACATACCAGAGCCTGGCCTCGGATCCCGACAAGCTCATGACTAGCTGTTACGGGCTCAATCGGAACCTGGTAAGCCTCTCCTAAGTGCCGCTAGCAAGTCAGTGTGGTGGGAAGCTCTGGCCAATCAGCCCTCTGCTCTACCTGGGAAGTCCCTCTACCACGGGCTCTGCTCGTCTGAGTCGCTCTACGTCTCACTCCCTCACCCCAATAAGCGTCGATCAGAGGCGTCATCAAGTGTGTCTGGATAAAGATCGCATAGTCGGCCTCTATACAGAAATACTCTGCCTCCAACCCTACCATGAACTGGATCATCTTGTCGGTAGACAGACTGTGTGTCGCTCTCATGGACACTGGAGGTACCATCGGTATAAATGGGGCAGGCAAGCCCAAAGTCTGACGCACGAAACCCTCGCCTAAGAACCAGACTCGACAGATTGGGCCCTCAAACCGGGCTCGAAGCTCTGTCGGTATCATGGCCCAGGGCTGCCATGTGATCTAAAATAGAAAATGAACAGATTATTAGTCGCTGTCAGTCGCTAATGTGTGGATCAAAACAGTTCTAAAGAAAAAAATGACTTTGTTTTGGGCTACCTCGTGCGCCGCTACCACGTCAAAATACTGACGAAAAACATGAAGGACTCGCGGGTCCTACGGCGGAGCTGGCCGTCGTATACCCGAGAAAAGGGGACTGTCAATGGAACCTCATTCACAGGCTCTGAGGCAAGACCCGGGAAGTATGCGTATACCCATAACTACAGGAAGAATGCGGAGGTATATAATCAACACAGTATGAACAGGTGCAGAAAGTGCAAAGCAGAAAGCACATGTGTGAAAGATATAAAGTAAGAAATACTAAGCAGAAAATGTAAAGTGTAAAGAGGGAATTGAGATGTGTACCTCCCATGCTCGCTAGTAGCCTCCAATCAAAGTCCCTCGCAGACGGGAGGAAGAGCTCATATATCCATACAATGTGGTGAGGCCGGCTCCACTCCAATCATAAAACTGAACTCAAGGGAGCACTACCAAGGCACTCAACAAAAACAGGCCCACGATGTTCCACTTGTTCGAAAACAAGGTGGTACCAAAGATGAACATGAGGAAGCCTCTAGCATACTGCTCTATCGCCTCAATCGTCTCGGGCTTAGTCCCTCTGAACTACTCCTCAAACCAGCTGTATCGCACTATGCCCGCCTGGAATATCAGTGGATGTGCCCCAAGCAGCTCGAGCCATGCCGCCTCCCACTCCTCCATGTTGGGATCGAGAGGGATTTAATCACCCCCTACGCCTAAGCCAGTGATCATGGCAAAGTCGTAAGGAGTCATCCTCATCTCCCCGTAGTGGAAAAGTGGAAGGAGTTGGTGGTGTCCCACCACCTCTCCACCAGTGCTCCTAAGAGAGGACGGCTCGTTATAACCATAGTCAAACTAGTGCAGAAGAGACCGAAGCCTGTCTCATCAACAATGTCACGAACTCCAGCTGGGAGCTTGCCATACCAATATCGAGCAGTCGTCGTACCATAGCCCTTGAAGGTGCGAGACTCGCCCTGTAGCAATGCATGAAGTGTAATCAGACCAATGCAATGCATGAAATGCAATCAGATTAAGACAATGTATGAGATACAGTTAGATGAAGGCAGTGCAAGAAATGCAAACAGTTAAGGGAATACCTCAATGGCGATGGCTGATAAATGAGACACTGGCTCCCTCAACAGGAGGTCCTCTGGCACGTCCTCAACAAAATCAATGAAACATATGATGCCTCCTGCAGTGGGCAATATGTGTGTCTAAGGATGGTACCTCGCCGAATCAAAAGGCCGTACACTCAATGGTAATGGCTCTGGCTCGACCTCGGGCTCGGCCGCGAAGTTCACCTCGAAATCTACTAGAGGAAGCTCGGGGGGAACCCCATCATGAGGGGGATCATTCACCATCTGAAAAGGTGCAAGATAGGTGAAAAATGTAGAAAAGTGAAGAAAAAGGAAAAAGTTTGAAAAAGTCAACCCTAGGAGAGAGAAAATGAGAGAAAAAGTCAAAGCTGGGAAAGGTGCGCAAAACTCAAGAGAAACTCGAGGGGAATAAACCTAGAATGGTGGAAATGAGGAAAGAACTGTCGAAATCAAATTTCAATCGGTTTAAAGTGAAGAGAACTAAGAGGGTTTAGCGAAGAAAATGTTTGTGGGGTGTTGAAAAATGCGTAAAAGGCTCAGATCTAGGGAGAAAAAGCACCTAGGGAAGGAGAGGGAGCATTTTCGGATGTCTTGGTGTGTGGAAATGAAGCCTCAAGCCTTGTATTTAAAGACCCAAGCCAAAAAACCCTTTTTACCCTCGGCCTGCCATCGAAGGCTGGCAAGGCACCATCGGTGGCCGGCAAGGCACACCAGTGGCCGATAGGTGGCCGGCAGATCCCTCTTATGGCCGACAGGTGTCCAATAGTCTCCTATGTGTCTTTGGTTCTATTTTGTGTTCTTGGATTTCAAGAAATGAAGGGCATGCTCAGTGTTTGGGTTCAAAATGTCTTCACGGGGGGTTCAGAATTGCATTTCTAGGGTACGATGTTCGTCACTCATTAACATAAACAAGGTGTATCCTTTTAAAATATTGCAACTCTTCCGAGAGGTAAATCAAGAGTTGTTCTTGAATTGGTCTTAATGAATACGCTTTTCCTATTGCATAGAATTTGTGTTTCTTTGTCGTTTCATGGAACGTGCATTCCGCTTATACCGATGCATAGAAAATGCTCTTACTCTTGTTATATGGCGCATGCTTACTGCCTTCATTATTGTACTTTGCATAGAATAGGCCCTCAAATGGTTTGGTTTGCGTAAAACATGCCATTATTTCCCAGTCATGCATAGAATATGCATTTTCCAGTCATGCATAGAATATACGCTTTTGTGATTGCACAGAATATGCATTTTTCCATTATTGCATAGAATATGCATTTTTCCATTGTTGCATAGAACATGAATTGCTCCATTGTTGCATAGATTATGCATTTCTCCATGTTCGCATAAAACATGCATAGAGCATGCTTCAATTTCCAATGTTGCATAGAACATGCATTTGTTAATCATGCATAGCACATGCATGTTGTACTGTTGCATTGAATGTGCATTCCAATGTTGCATAGAACATGCTCCAGTTCTCGTTGCATAGAATATGCTTTCGTTTTGTTTCTCGCATGTTTTGCATAAAACATGTCTCTAAGATTGTGTCATGGTTATTCGTCTTGTATAGAACATGCACTCTTACTATGTTATGCTTGTTGAGTTTCTTTCTTTTGCAGGCACGATATTGTATGTACGGTTCATTCAGAGGAGTTTCAGGTGGGATCATTATTGTCCTTCGATCTCCTTGTTTTGGTTAAAAGCATTCAGACGTGTTCTGATGTTTATCACCACACCTTGTTTTGGTTAAAAGCATTCAGACATGTTCCGATGTTTATCACCATCTCCTTGTTTTGGTTAAAAGCATTCGGATATGTTTCAATGTTTATCACCATCTCCTTATTTTGGTTTAAAGCATTCGAACGTGTTCCGATGTTTATCACCATCTCTTTGTTTTGGTTAAAAGCATTCAAACGTGTTCCGATGTTTATCACCATCTCTTTGTTTTGGTTAAAAGCATTCGGACGTGTTCCGATGTTTATCACCATTTCCTTGTTTTGGTTAAAAGCATTCGGATGTGTTTCGATGTTTATCACCATCTCCTTGTTTTGGTTAAAAGCATTCAAATGTGTTTCGATGTTTATCACCACTAAGGCTATGTGCTTACTTCTTAAACTGCATGAATGCTCGTGGATGAAGACTTGATTGTTTGAATTGGAACGATTCAATGAACGTGTGTTTTAAGGCCACTTTGTTATGGCAAAATCATGTTTTAAGCCCACTATGTTTAGTGGCAAAACCACATCTTTAAGCCCACTTGAGGGTGGCAAATTCAAACCATTTTCGCAAACAAACATGACTTGAAATGTTCCAATTCTTGCGATCTAGTCTATACTTGCTTGTGTGCATCACATAGTAAAGTTAGCTAATAACAGAAATAAGAGCACTTAATGTTTATAAAAAGCATATCATGATTAGTAGAGGCCGATCTTTGATCGGGAGAGCGGGGGTGCTCATTTCAGGACCTTCCCTTCTCGTATCCAAGTTCCCGAGCCGAGACAACTTTGGTGATGACAGACACGTGGCCTTTGGCACAAGTCAAGGTTTCCTAAATTTTTTCAAAATAAAATATTTAGGTGGCGACTTTGTATCTGGCAAAGCAGTCCAATTTTGGCATTATTTGATTTAAAATTGATTTTCCAAAAAGATTTGCCGGATTTGGACTCTTCAGTGATTATCAATTTCACATTGCACTTGTAAGATTAGATTCAGAACTACGGGAGTCCGAACTGTAGGGCTTTCTGTCGAACCTTCCAAAGGGGGGGCGCAAAAAAAGTTGAGCTACACCATGCTTCATAGGTCCGAACCAAAGACAATAATGAAGGAGAAAATAAAACTTATAGCAATGACGAGATCATGCTCTGTGTCGGATTTATTAATATTCTTAGTTAGCGACTGAATGCTATTATAGCTATGAACAAGTGGCAAATTCTTCAGATCTACAATAACAATTAATCAAAATATTCGAAGTTTTCTTGACACAAACCTCTCCCTCCCTTGTTGACAACCAAAAAAAATGAAGAGTTGTAACAAAGTATAACCAATTCCATAAAGAATGAAAAGTCAACATCTCAAGAAAACTAGAAGAAACTCAAATAAAAGTTGGAGCACAAAACACTGAGACATGCTATTTGCTATTGTAATTTGTATTACAACCCTAATAAATCTACTCATATAACAACATGCATTACTTACCTAATTAGTAACACTATATTGTTTGTTAACTTCAATAATATGACAAATAATGTTTCAAATTGTCTAACCCAAAATAAGAAAACCAATGCCTAACAGTCGAGCTATGTTATCTCAATACTTCTAAATGAATGCATTATTTCTACTAAAGTTTCATATTCTAACTCACGAAATTGAATACTACTATTTCTGTACTCCATCCTAGTGTTTTCCCTTTCTAAATGGAATAAAATTGATGTCTTCTATAAACGTCCTAGTGGCATGGGTTTGAATCATAAGACCAGTCTCTCTAGAAACAGGGGTAAGGTTACATATACTTCGCCTTCCCCACACCGCTTTAGCAAAAGCCTTGTGCACAGTTGCCTTTTATATATATATATATATATATATATAAACCTATTTTCTTGTGTACAAGAAGTTGAATAGAGCATTGAAGATATACATACTAATTTGAGCTTAAAACACTACACCAAAGAGTTACTATTCTTCCATCACAACAAAGGCCTAACAAAGCAACACTCAAGGCTACCTAAAAGATCATGTCCTATGATTCAAGTAAGTAGCTATGATTTTTGTAGCTAACCTAAGTATTTAGAATTTAGATTCAACAACTTCCAGTTTCCATTATCATCACTGAAAATCTAAATGGCATGACAAGTTGAAAACTAAATAGGTTAGTTCAACGTGTAACTAGGGTACAACTTTCAGGCCCTCAAGCAAAGTTTACAAACACGCACATTTATACGCCTCACATTTTTTTTGGGTATGTTTTAATAAATAAGAAGCATAACAAAAACATATTGAGCATACAAATTGCTCCTTTTGCATCCTAACTTACTCTTTATTCTCATTGCATTGATTGCAATGGCTTTACTAAATTAATTCCTTCCAGAGATCTTAGCCAGAGTTCTCACAGTGCCCTTTGGAACCAAATATGCCAATAAAGTATTTGACAACAATTAGCAAAATACAATCACAAGTAATTTATAAAAACCAAAATCAATTTTCACTATCCAAGTAACCATATAGGACGAATCAAATTAGCTACCGAACCAGTACCAGCTCCAAAATCCAATACCCTTGTTGGAGAAAACCAAGGTAGCCTTGTAGGAACCTAGAATTGAATTGAATTAAGTTGAATTGCATTGAATTTCATGTCTAATAAATTCAAATTCAATCAACCTAAAACCATAAATACATACAAATAAAGGACTTTATTTATTACGTCACTTAGAACTCTATGACAAGCAGAGTAGACGACAGGCGTTCGAGAAGCCACATAAGTGATGGCGTCTGGTCCTCTCCGTACTTGAGACCAATGTCGATCTTCGACGAGCTTTTTGGAGGTGAAGGCTGTGAGATCAAGATTCACATCCTTTATATCATTAAAAGCCTGTCACAAGCTTATGCTCATGTGAGTCTTCTAAATGAATGCATTATTTCTGCTAAAGTTTTATATTCTGACTCACGAAATTGAATACTACTATTTCTGTACTCCATCCTAGTGTTTTCCATTTCTAAATGAAATAAAATTGATGTCTTCTATAAACATCCTGGTGGCATGGGTTTGAATCATAAAACCAGTCTCTCTAGAAACAGGGATAAGGTTACGTATACTTCGCCCTCCCCACACCGCTTTAGCAAAAGCCTTGTGCACAGTTGCCCTTTATATATATATATATATATATATAAACCTAATTTCTTGTGTACAAGAAGTTGAATAGAGCATTGAAGATATACATACTAATTTGAGCTTACAACACTACACCAAAGAGTTATTATTCTTCCATCACAACAAAGGCCTAACAAAGCAACACTCAAGGCTACCTAAAAGATCATGTCCTATGATTCAAGTAAGTAACTGTGATAAAGCTGCATGTTACAGAAGATTTTTGTAGCTGACCTAAGTATTTAGAATTCAGATTCAACAACTTCCAGTTTCCATTATCATCACTGAAAATCTAAATGGCATGACAAGCTGAAAACTAAATAGGTTAGTTCAACGTATAACTAGGGTACAACTTTTAGGCCCTCAAGTAAAGTTTACAAACACACACATTTATACGCCTCACATTTTCGTTGTATGTTTATAAGAAGCATAACAAAAACATATTGAGCATACAAATTGCTCCTTTTGCATCCTAACTTACTCTTTATTCTTATTGCATCGATGCAATGGCTTTACTAAATTAATTCCTTCCATAGATCTTGGTCAGAGTTCTCACAGTGCCCTTTGGAACCAAATATGCCAATAAAGTATTTGACCACAATTAGCAAAATACAATCGCAAGTAATTTATAAAAACCAATATCAATCTTCACTACCCAAGTGACCATATAGGACGAATCAAATTAGCTGCCGAACCAGTACCAGCTCCAAAATCCAATACCCTTGTTGGAGAAAACCCAGGTAGCCTTGTAGGAACCTAGAATTGAATTGAATTGAGCTGAATTGCATTGAATTTCATGTCTAATAAATTCAAATTCAATCAGCCTAAAACCATAAATACATACAAATAAAGGACTTTATTTATTACGTCACTTAGAACTCTGTGGCAAGCAGAGTAGATGGCAGGTGTTCGAGAAGCCACATATGTGACGAGGTCTTCTCTATACTTGAGACCAATGTTGATCTTCGACGAGCTCTTTGGAGGTGAAGGTTGTGAGCTCAAGATTCACATCCTTTATTTATATCATTAAAAGCCTGTCACAAGCTCATGCTCATGTGAGTCTCCTCTTGAGATGTGGCAACGTTGGGGCAACGAAACCCTAATAAAATATTTTCTTTAACATACAATGCCATCTTCTCTCTCTCATCGCACACATCTCTCTCAAATCGACGCTACCGAAGAAGGTTTTCTCTCATCACCAACCAGGAAAAAAAATCAAATCTCGCCCTCTCAGGTAACCCTGACATCGCAAAACTAGGGTTTTGGCTTCAATTTCTGTACAGAATCACAAAACTAGGGTTTAGGTTCTGGGTCTTGGCTTCAATTTCTGTGCAGAATCGCGAAACTAGGGTTTGGGATTTACTTTTGATCTTAAAATGCATTTCTGATTTTATTTTATTTTACTCTGCTACTTGAAAATTTGAGATAAAGATCACACAGTTGAGCCATCTCAATATAATATTTTGTAATAATAAGTTTCGGCAAAGAAGTCAAATTTGAGAATTCTTTAATTTTAATGCAATAAGCTGGGAGAGTTTGTTCTAACAAAAACTCAATAAAAAAAATGTTGATATTTTGCAAACTGAGATTTAAACTCTTGTCACTTACCTACAACATTTAGTTTGTCGGCCTAATTTGTGATGGCTTGGTGGTAAATATGAATATTTGTGTAGGATTAATGCCATAATTTTTTTTATAATTTGGAAGTAAATTAAGTGCTAAACTTGGAAAGGTCATTACAATATTAATTGTACATATAGGTTAAGTTTAAATTTATAATTTTTATTTATCCTTTATGACGTCCAAGATGTATTAATTGGGCTTTTTTTTTTAACGTCCATGCTTTACTTTTTCTTTTTCTTTTTTTGGAGTGTATACACTGTTTTTGGACTCTTGTATTGTTTTAGCATTAGACTTATAGAAACAAATTTATAATTAATTTCACTGATTCAGTTGCTGGTCTTGATGAAGTTTTTCTATAATGATTTTGTTTGACTTGCTTTCATTGTCACTGTGTGCTGCTGGTTGTTGCTTTTCATTAAGATTTGCTCGGAGTTTTAGGAAGGCATGTGTATTTTGTTTTTGAGTTTGTTGGTGAGAGTTTTAGAAAAATGTTTCAATCGCATCCATACAACCTTGAAACCAAATAAACAAACAATTTCGTGATATCGATAAATTTAACTTAAAATAGTCTTAATGTAAAACCCAAGTTATGTGTAGAATAATTTTATGGGATAGATTAGTAATTAAATTAATTTATATGGGTCATTTAGTAATATCAAGGAATTAGTTATGAGGTGGCATTATAATTTCTATAACTTAGATGGGTAATTTTACAATTTTGGTAAAAAGGCTAGGTTAGATAAGCCATCATGTCGTGGCTTTAAGTGCTGGGAAAGAGGAAAAAAAAAAAAAAAACAAGACAAACAAATGGAGGCCTCGTGAAATCGTTGCGAAGGGTTTGGGTGCTACTGCTCAAAAGTTTTAAAAAAGAAAAAGAAAAAAAGGGAGGATTCATAGAGTGGTGGTTTTTCTTTATTCATCACTTAGGTAAGATATATTTTATTGTATTACTATCTATGAATTTAGTGTTAATATATCAATAGATGATTTTACGGGCATATATGATTAAATAAATATATTGATGTAGTCTATGTTGGGGGTGTCGGTTTTGCCCCGTTTTAGAGTGTATTTTTGTATTCCGTTTGGATGGTTCATATTTTGGGATTGATATGTGATGGGCTAAGTTTAATGGTGGTGTGTTTGTGGGATACAAGATTGACTGCAAGTAGTTACAAATTTATACACGTATATAAACAACAATAGAATAATATAAGTTGAGAATTTCCGAAGTCGTGATGGCTCTGTTTTGATGCTGAATTGTGGGAGTTCTTGGTAGACTATTGGATTAATTTATTCTATTGTTGTTACAAGAAAAGAATGATGGGTGCAATTAATAATTGCTTATGCGGTGTAATATTTTATTAGGTTTGTGAGATTGAGGTGGATCTTGGTAATTTGAGATTAGCTTGGGAAATATTAATTTAGTTGTTTGAGGTAAGTAACCCTCTATCACTGTTGATTCATTTTTATTCCTATTGAATCGTTTAAAATTATAAATATTTATTTATAGCTTTCATGTTCTCTTAAAATAAAATATGTGTCAAGTATAAAATAACATCGGATATTATTACGAAAATTATTTAAATATTTTGTGAAACTATTCTAAAAATTGTACCAAATGTTTATTCTGAAAATATCGAATATGTTATTTAAAAGTTGTGTATTATTTGAATGCTGAACATCACTCTAGTCTAACTATGATTTGGACCCTAGCCATTAGGGGTTATTTATTGGCACAGAAACTAGTTTCTTTTGGGGCTTTACCATCGGCCTATTTGTGGTTCTGGGCTTCGTCATGGGCTAAGTGACCGTAGTCACCAAGACTTGGGTTTTGTGAATCGTATCATTGAACCATCTGAATATTGAACTATCGATTTGAACAACGAAATTTCTTCGAATTATCTCATTGTCTTTTCAACTAGAATGTATTGCTACTCTATTTATTTTCAACTATGAAACCATCTTACAAAATAATTGTTTATTTATTGAGTTGTAGCAAAAAAAAATTTATTGGTTATCGACTATTTTTTTTTTTTTTTGGTTGGTTATTTATTGGGTTGTCTAGCTTACCCTTATTTTATTTTTTTCAGATTCTGAGGAGTAGAGCTACACGGGGTTTTTACTTGTGGGAGTGCCGAGAGCAGGACTATGATTTAAGTACTTGGATTATTATTTTGTTAGTGGATTATATTAGTAGACTTGGTGGACAATTTCATATGATAAGAATTATTTATTTTTGTGGATTTTGGCATTATGATAATTAAAGATTTAATTTGAGTATTTTACATTGTTGGTTTATGTGATTGGACTCTTAGCCTTGCATGCTTACTTCAATGAGTGTGCGGCGTTGTCACGAAACTTGGGACGTGACACTTAATATCTATATTACAATGAAATTTCAAAAACCTAAAAAGTTGCATTGTTCGCCGAACATTTTACATTCATTAGTAATTTCTAAACATATTCAATATGTTAGTAACAATTATCAAAAAAAAAAAAAAAAAAACTACTAACAACCCTATTGAATCAAATAAAATTCCAACAACTTCTCGCAATTGTCCATAAACCTGAAATCGTCTATTAACCATATTCATAATTACTTACATTTCTTCACTGTCTGGTTGTTTCCATAAACCTGAAATCGTCCATTAACCATATTCATAATTACTTGCACTTCTTCCCTATCTGGTTATTCCAACAACATTGGAACATGCAGATAAACCGGTTTAGGAATACGCCAAACTCATTAATGAGTGCGACTATGGATTTTACATCATGTTCTCTCATTATCGGAAGACATTGCTCGCTAGCTAAACGAACACCGGCTGAAACAAATACTTGATTGCATATAATTAACTGCTCTCTTAGTAGCGCCACTTGATTATATGCCATCCAAAATGCATAAGAAGATCATGTGCAGATATTAACTCGTCCCCTGAGTGTTGATCTTCCTCAACATTTGGCCTAAATATCGCAATTCTCTAAGCATTTGCTACATTTTGGAAATCTAACCACAGAGTTGCATTTGGGAACAACATTACATTCAACAGGTAGGTTCGCGTTCCTATCCAACCAAACTCGTCTATCAACCTAGCAATGGTTTGTACATCATCTTTTGTGACAATCGAGATTTTTGACTTTTGAACAAGCCGTCTACCTAAGTTATGGAGCAACCTTGTCCCATGTCTTAGTAATAAGTTTGAATTTAACCACAAACAATGTGCTTGTCCAAATTCTATAAGTCGCAAATATCCATTCGTTTGTTGCTGAAATTCTACCTTTTCCCCATGTGCTACGTTTCTGTTTTTCATTTACTATAACTGTCTAGAATAAAACAACAATCAATAAAAAATTAAATAATAATTGTAGCACTTGAGCCCTTTAAAGCTTTTGGTAAATGTATTTGAACCCTTTATTTTATTTTGGGAATCTTTGGTGTTGTTGTACCTCAGTTTTGGAGGTGTGCAAATTGATTTAAACTTGTTGGGATTGCTCGTTCACGCTCGTTCGCGTTGAAAAGTTGTTTGGAAACTTGAAAATCATGTTCTGGGGTTGACACCGGTCTTAGCGGTGTCAACACCTTCTCTTTTGCTTGCCATAAGGGTCGACACCAAAGATGGGAAGGGTCGACCCTTGTTCTGAATTTGTTCACTGCATTTTGGTGTCGACACCAGCCTTGGTGGTGTCGACACCTTCTCTTTTGGTTGGCCGCAAGGGTCGACACCAAAGCTGGGAAGGGTCGACCCTTGTTCTGAATTTGCCCACTGCATTATGGTGTCGACACCAGCCTAGGGAAGGGTCGACACCTGCAGTGCAGTCACACTTAGTGTTCCAGATTTCTTCGTTGGTGTCGACACCTGTGTTGTGAAGGGTCGACACCTGCGATTTTTTCCCAGATTTTTCTCACGGTTTGGACCTACTTTTTGGGGATATTTTGACTAGATATTTTGAGTTGACTTTGGGGCTTATATCTATTTTTGACCTAGTACTATATAAAGGCCCTCACTTAACCTTTTCTTTCACTTTTTCTTCCCTTTCCTCTCTCTAAACCGTGAAACACCTTCTCTCTCTCTCAAAGGGCACTTTTTACTCAAAGATCCTTAGATCTACTTGTTTGGAGACCTCTACTCACCTTGCTCCTTTGAGATAAAGTGTAGAGCTTGTCGAGGGCTTCATTTTGATCGGAGCAAAGCTTGGTTTCTCCTCCGTTGACTTTTGGGTTTTCTTCCTCTTTCCCCTTCTAAACTTGAGGTAGGGATTTCCTACTCCATTCTATAAGTTTTGTTCTAAGTTTTGGTAATTTGATATGTTGGGGATACTTTGGTAATTTTGGAAAAAAACCCCTAGTTGTTATAATAAATTAATTTATATAATTAATTTAGGAAAAATTGGGGAATTTAGTTGAATTCATGGAATTAATGAATTTATTGATTAAATGGAGTAGTAGGTTAGTTTAATCACTCACCTTTGGAAAATGTTGGAATTACGTTAGTTGATACATTTATTTCCTGTTTAGAAATAACTGTTTTGGGCTATCGGTGGAGGATAGTCGTGATTGTTGTAGACATTGCATGTGGATTAGGAAAAACTGAAACTAATCACATTGGTTAAGTCATTGATTTAGACTGTTGAATTAATACAGAAAATACATGTATTGATTGTGTGTTGTATATGACGAGTGTTTAATACATTGTATATGCATTTTTGTTTGGGAGGAGATAGGGGATGTACTCCACGGTTTAGGGGAAGATAGGGGATGGACCTCTAAACCGGATTTTGTTTGGGAGGAGATAGGGGATGGACTCCATTAGCATCACTTTTATGTGTGCTTATTTATATAGAAGTGTTTTATTGATACAGCACTAAAATGTGTATCAAACTGGAAGTATGAAGTGTTTTGATTTGAGCTTGAGTCTCATTTGTTTGTTGACATTGGAAGAATGTGAATATGATATATATATATAATTCACTATTGTAAGTTTGGCCAGGTTCTGAGCCATATTGATAATGTTGGAAAGTGAAACGTGTCGTTGACAATAGTGTCATGAGATTGGATAATGATGTAATTGATTATCTTGGTTAACCATCTATTGAATGCTATTGCTTTATTCAATGCTTATATTTGGTTTAGTATATTTCTACTGGGCTGTGGCTCACCCTTTATGGGAACATCATTTTCAGGTTCAGGTGATAAGCTACCTCCAAGGACTTAGCTTGGAAGGACTTGGATTTTGAAGACTATTTTCAGTTGTTTGCTTTTATTTGTTATTACATGTAAACACTCAAGCCAAGGGCTTAACTTGTAGTTGAGTTAGTACTCATATTTTGTGTCCAAGTGTTGGCTTGGAAAGATGTAAGCCCGTAGGGCATTTACTTGATGTTACGTGTAATGCTTTTCAATAAGAATACTCTGATGAATGGTATAATGGTTGGTTTTCTTTTATTAATGCATGTTAATGTTACATATATTATGGGTTTATTTTGAGGGCGTTACAACTTGGTATCAGAGCGTACCAGGTTTGAAAACTTTGGGTACGTGGGAAGTGATTAGTATCACAATGGGTTCGTCTCGTTTGATAGAGACTTAGCATAATGTTATATGCTTATGTGATAACATGTTTATGTGATTATGTGGGTATGGAATGTAGTTTCTAGGATGTTGATTGGCCCCTTGAGTTTCTAGTAGTCTTGTTGGAAAGGCACTTGATCACTGCTGCTTCCAACCGGAACTATAGTAACGCATTGGGACTATCATTATCCGGGAATGAAGTTCGTAGGTGCTTATGTGATTATGTGCTTACGTGGAATGAATTATTGTTGTCCAATGCATTAGGACGCGAGTGTTTAGTTTCGGCGCATCTATTAATGTGCTAACGTCTTTGTTTCCTTTATTAGGATGTCAGGACGAGGACGAGGACGCGGTAGGCGTGGTAGGCCGGGTAGACAGGAGGTGCCTGTGCCAGAGGAGATTCCGGCAGTACAGGAGGGAGTTGGCTAGGCCAATGTGGCCGAGCCAGTAGGCCAGCAGGCTATGGGCGCTCTAGCCCGAGAGATAACAGGGGCATTCAGGGAGTCAGTAGGCATTCTCAGAGCTGAGAATCAAGCTCAGGTTGTTGTTGCGGATGCAGGACCTTCCTTTCTGAAGAGGGAGTTCTTCCGGTCTAATCCGGAGGAATTTGTGGGTGATCCTAAAGAGCCGCTTAAGGCAGATGAATGGCTCGAACAGACAACGAAGACGTTTGAGATGCTTGGCATCGAAGACGAGGGGTTGAAAGTGACCTTGGCATCTTTCCAGTTGAAGGGGGATGCGGGTCAATGGTGGAAGTTCACTAAGTGTCGTATAGGAGGTACTTGGGAGGCTTTTGTGAATGCTTTCCAGGAGAGGTTCTTATCTCCAGCAGTCAGGGAGAAGCTGAGAGACCAGTTTTGTCAGCTTAAGCAAGCGAGTTCTTCTGTGGCTGAGTTTGAGGCTGCATTTACTAGCTTGTCCAGGTTTGCACCTGAGTTGGTGGCGTCTGAGGAACGCCGCTGTATTGAGTTTGAGAAGAAGTTGAGGCGTGGACTCAAGCTGCGAGTTGGGGGAACTATGATTCGGGATTATGGGCGTATGGTTGATGCTGCAGCCCATATGGAGATCATGATGCAGGAGGAGGAGGAAGGGCAGAAGGGCTTCAAGAGGAGTCAGGATGGTCAGAATGATGGTAGGAGACAGAAGGGTTTTAATCCTCAGCAGTCTCAGAGTAGCTTTTCTAGATCGACTTTTCCTGTGCCGAGTGCTAGTTCGGGGAGAGGCAGTCAGGGAGACATTACCTGTTTCAAGTGTGGCCAGCTGGGCCACAAGTCTCCAGTTTGTCCTCAGAGGGGAGGGGTGCAGAGAGCAGCATCATCTTCGGCTCGATCTCAGAGCCAGAGTCAGGGTAGAGGCCAGCCACTCTCGTGTTATCAGTGTGGTCAGCCGGGGCATATGAAGAGGTATTGCCCGCAGTTGGGTGGCACACCTGGTGCATCTGGTTTGAGGCCGATTCAGGGTCAGCAGCCAGCTCAGTCGGGTCAGGCCTCGAGGGCCAATCAGGGGGCTTCATCGTCCCAGTCGGTGCAGCAATCTTATGCTCCTAGGGGAGAGCAGGTTGATCAGAGGTCGTCTGGGCGCGTGTATGCTGTTACCGCGCAGGATCTTGTGCCGGCACCATCAGTTGTGAGAGGTACCTTCTTGTTTTGCAACTCGGTTGCTAATGTTTTAATTGATACGGGAGCATCTCATTCCTTTGTGTCTGCTGCATTTGCATCTGTTTTGGAGTTGGAGTTAGCACAGTTAGCATCTCCTATTTGTGTAGTGTCACCTCTTGGGGGTGAATTGATTTTGAAACAAGGCGTTAAGGGTTGTGATATAGAGTTTGATTATCATAGAATCCCATTTTCCTTTGTAGTTATGCCTATGAGGGGTTTCGATGTTATTTTGGGTATGGACTGGTTATCATCATATCGGGCTGTTATTGATTGCTACCGCCAGAGGGTCACTTGTTGTACCGTGAGCGGAGAGTATTTTCATTTTCTGGGGGACCAGGTTGGTAATGTGTTGCCACCGGGGTATGTTCCGCGAGGACGGAGTGAGCTTAGTGGTCTACTTGCTAACCATTCAATTAGTGAGGATGATGAGTCTCAGATTGTGTTGCCAAGGGTGGTTTGCGAGTACTCGGACGTTTTTCCCGAGGATCTTGTTGGTTTGCCACCGCATCGGGAGATTGAGTTCTCTATTGACCTGGTGCCCGGCACGGCGCCGATTTCTATGGCACCTTATCGTTTTGCCCCAGCCGAGTTAGTTGAGTTGAAGATTCAGCTCCAGGAGTTGCTAGATAAGGGCCATATACGTCCTAGTGTTTCGCCGTGGGGAGCACCGGCCCTCTTTGTTAAAAAGAAAGGTGGTGCTTTGAGACTTTGTATAGATTACCGGAAATTGAATCGGGCTACGGTTAAGAATAAGTACCCTATGCCTCGTATAGATGATCTGTTCGATCAGTTGAAGGGTTCCCGTTGTTTCTCGAAGATAGACTTGAGATCGGGTTATCATCAGTTGAGAGTCAGGGAGGAGGATATTCCGAAGACGGCATTCCGTACACGGTATGGCCACTATGAGTTTCTGGTGATGCCATTCGGGCTCACCAATGCACCGGCAGTTTTTATGGATTTAATGAACCGGATATTCCGGGAGTTTTTAGATAGTTTTGTGGTCGTCTTCGTGGACGACATCCTTATTTATTCACCTTCTGAGGAGAAGCACAAGGAACACTTAAGAGTGGTGCTTGAGTTACTTAGAGCCCATAAGCTTTATGCTAAGTTTGGGAAGTGTGAGTTCTGGCTAGAAGAGGTCAAGTTCTTAGGCCATGTAGTTTCTGGGGAAGGAGTGTCTGTTGATACATCCAAGACTGAGGCAGTGCAAGATTGGGCAAAGCCTAAGAGTGTGTTTGAGATCCGCAGTTTTCTGGGGTTAGCTGGGTATTATCGCCGGTTTGTGAAAGATTTCTCCAGATTAGCTTCGCCTTTGACTAGATTGACTCGGAAGGGAGTCAAATTTGTATGGAGTGAGACTTGTGAAAAGTCGTTTCAGGAGTTGAAAGTTAGACTGACCACTGCTCCAATATTGATTATTCCAGAGAGAGGGTTGGGTTATGCAGTCTATTGTGACGCCTCACGAGAGGGTCTGGGTTGTGTGTTAATGCAAGAAGGGAAAGTAGTTGCCTATGGCTCACGTCAGTTGAAAATTCACGAGCAGAATTACCCTACGCATGATCTAGAGTTAGCAGCTGTGATATTTGCCTTGAAGATTTGGAGGCATTATCTTTATGGTGAGAGGTTCGAGGTGTTCTCGGATCATAAGAGTCTGAAATATTTGTTTACACAGAAAGACTTGAACTTGAGGCAGAGGAGGTGGATGGAGTTCATAGAGGATTATGACTTTGAGTTGCATTATCATCTGGGAAAGGCCAATGTAGTGGCCGATGCCCTTAGCAGGAAACCTGTTGGTGACATAGCTGGTATAGCCATCCGAGAATGGGAGATGTTGGGTGCACTTGGGGAGATTGATTTACTTTTGGGCGAATCCGTTGAGGCTGCGGCCTTGTTTTCTGTTGTTGCACAGCCTACACTTGTGACTCGAGTGTTAGAGGCTCAGAGAGGTGACTTTGAGGTAGAATCTCTTCGTGAGAAGATTTCCAGTGGGAAGGTTGAGAAGGGTTTGACGGTGTATCCCGACCTGAGTGTGAGATACCGAGACCGTCTGTTTGTGCCGGAGTCTTGTCGAGAGGAGGTACTCCGAGAGTTTCATCATTCACGCCTTGCGGTGCATCCGGGAGGCACTAAGATGCATCGGGATTTGGGTCGCCAGTTCTGGTGGCGGGGTATGAAAAGAGATGTAGCAGCTTGCGTATCTAAGTGCCTTACTTGTCAGCAAGTGAAGGCCGAACATCAGAGGCCAGCGGGTTTGTTGCAACCCTTACCCATTGCCGAGTGGAAGTGGGAACACGTCACTATGGACTTCGTTGTGGGCCTTCCGAGGACTCAGTGGGGTAGTGATGCTATTTGGGTGGTTGTAGACCGGTTGACTAAGTCAGCGCACTTCATTCCTATGCGCGTGAGAGATTCAGTCGATCATCTGGCCGATGTATATATTCGGGACATAGTGAGGTTACACGGGGTTCCAGTGACGATCGTCTCAGATAGAGATCCTCGTTTTACTGCCAGGTTGTGGCAGAGTTTGCAGAGTGCCTTAGGCACTAAGTTGACCTTTAGCACGGCTTATCATCCTCAGACTGACGGGCAGTCCGAGCGTACTATTCAGATCCTTGAGGATATGCTTCGAGGGTGTGTTCTAGACTTTAGTGGGTCGTGGGAGAGGCACTTGCCATTGGTGGAGTTTGCCTACAACAACAGTTTCCAGTCTAGTATCGGTATGGCACCATTTGAGGCCTTGTATGGCCGACCGTGTAGATCTCCTGTTTGTTGGGCCGAGGTGGGTGATGCACCTCTGTTGGGGCCGGAGTTGGTGAGGGAAACGACGGAGAAAGTTGAGCTGATCCGTAAGAGGCTTGTTACAGCACAGAGTCGTCAGAAATCTTATGCCGACCGTAGGAGGAGACCTTTGGTGTTTGACATGGGAGATCACGTCTTTCTGAAGATATCACCTAGACGGGGTTTGTTGAGGTTTGGGAAGAGCGGGAAGTTGTCCCCTCGGTTCATCGGTCCGTTTGAGATCCTTGAGAGGATTGGCGAAGCTGCTTATCGTTTAGCTTTGCCGCCATAGCTGTCCGGAGTACATGACGTGTTTCATGTGAGTATGCTTCGGAAATATGAGCCGGATCCATCACATGTGTTGAATTGGACCGATTTAGTGGTTGATGAGGATGTCTCGTATGAGGAGAGACCGGTTCGGGTCTTGGATAGGCGGGACCAAGTTTTGCGAGGCAAAACCATCCCTTTGGTCAAAGTTTTGTGGAAACATCACGGGGTGGAGGAAGCCACTTGGGAACGTGAGTTGGAGGTCCGAGAGAAATATCCGGATCTATTTGTGGATGTTTGAGTATATGTTGTGTATTTTGTTATATTATTGGACCTTTAGAGTATTGAATATATCTAAGGTTGTAAAACATGGTATATGTTTTGGTTTAATGGAAGTTTAATGTAACATGGCATATGTTGATTATTATTGTTGGGATTGGTTTAATTGTGACTTTAAACACTTGCTTTAAAATTTCGGGGACGAAATTTCCTAAGGTGGGGAGATTGTAGCACTTGAGCCCTTTAAAGCTTTTGGTAAATGTATTTGAACCCTTTATTTTATTTTGGGAATCTTTGGTGTTGTTGTACCTCAGTTTTGGAGGTGTGCAAATTGATTTAAACTTGTTGGGATTGCTCGTTCACGCTCGTTCGCGTTGAAAAGTTGTTTGGAAACTTGAAAATCATGTTCTGGGGTTGACACCGGTCTTAGCGGTGTCAACACCTTCTCTTTTGCTTGCCATAAGGGTCGACACCAAAGATGGGAAGGGTCGACCCTTGTTCTGAATTTGTTCACTGCATTTTGGTGTCGACACCAGCCTTGGTGGTGTCGACACCTTCTCTTTTGGTTGGCCGCAAGGGTCGACACCAAAGCTGGGAAGGGTCGACCCTTGTTCTGAATTTGCCCACTGCATTATGGTGTCGACACCAGCCTAGGGAAGGGTCGACACCTGCAGTGCAGTCACACTTAGTGTTCCAGATTTCTTCGTTGGTGTCGACACCTGTGTTGTGAAGGGTCGACACCTGCGATTTTTTCCCAGATTTTTCTCACGGTTTGGACCTACTTTTTGGGGATATTTTGACTAGATATTTTGAGTTGACTTTGGGGCTTATATCTATTTTTGACCTAGTACTATATAAAGGCCCTCACTTAACCTTTTCTTTCACTTTTTCTTCCCTTTCCTCTCTCTAAACCGTGAAACACCTTCTCTCTCTCTCAAAGGGCACTTTTTACTCAAAGATCCTTAGATCTACTTGTTTGGAGACCTCTACTCACCTTGCTCCTTTGAGATAAAGTGTAGAGCTTGTCGAGGGCTTCATTTTGATCGGAGCAAAGCTTGGTTTCTCCTCCGTTGACTTTTGGGTTTTCTTCCTCTTTCCCCTTCTAAACTTGAGGTAGGGATTTCCTACTCCATTCTATAAGTTTTGTTCTAAGTTTTGGTAATTTGATATGTTGGGGATACTTTGGTAATTTTGGAAAAAAACCCCTAGTTGTTATAATAAATTAATTTATATAATTAATTTAGGAAAAATTGGGGAATTTAGTTGAATTCATGGAATTAATGAATTTATTGATTAAATGGAGTAGTAGGTTAGTTTAATCACTCACCTTTGGAAAATGTTGGAATTACGTTAGTTGATACATTTATTTCCTGTTTAGAAATAACTGTTTTGGGCTATCGGTGGAGGATAGTCGTGATTGTTGTAGACATTGCATGTGGATTAGGAAAAACTGAAACTAATCACATTGGTTAAGTCATTGATTTAGACTGTTGAATTAATACAGAAAATACATGTATTGATTGTGTGTTGTATATGACGAGTGTTTAATACATTGTATATGCATTTTTGTTTGGGAGGAGATAGGGGATGTACTCCACGGTTTAGGGGAAGATAGGGGATGGACCTCTAAACCGGATTTTGTTTGGGAGGAGATAGGGGATGGACTCCATTAGCATCACTTTTATGTGTGCTTATTTATATAGAAGTGTTTTATTGATACAGCACTAAAATGTGTATCAAACTGGAAGTATGAAGTGTTTTGATTTGAGCTTGAGTCTCATTTGTTTGTTGACATTGGAAGAATGTGAATATGATATATATATATAATTCACTATTGTAAGTTTGGCCAGGTTCTGAGCCATATTGATAATGTTGGAAAGTGAAACGTGTCGTTGACAATAGTGTCATGAGATTGGATAATGATGTAATTGATTATCTTGGTTAACCATCTATTGAATGCTATTGCTTTATTCAATGCTTATATTTGGTTTAGTATATTTCTACTGGGCTGTGGCTCACCCTTTATGGGAACATCATTTTCAGGTTCAGGTGATAAGCTACCTCCAAGGACTTAGCTTGGAAGGACTTGGATTTTGAAGACTATTTTCAGTTGTTTGCTTTTATTTGTTATTACATGTAAACACTCAAGCCAAGGGCTTAACTTGTAGTTGAGTTAGTACTCATATTTTGTGTCCAAGTGTTGGCTTGGAAAGATGTAAGCCCGTAGGGCATTTACTTGATGTTACGTGTAATGCTTTTCAATAAGAATACTCTGATGAATGGTATAATGGTTGGTTTTCTTTTATTAATGCATGTTAATGTTACATATATTATGGGTTTATTTTGAGGGCGTTACAACTTGGTATCAGAGCGTACCAGGTTTGAAAACTTTGGGTACGTGGGAAGTGATTAGTATCACAATGGGTTCGTCTCGTTTGATAGAGACTTAGCATAATGTTATATGCTTATGTGATAACATGTTTATGTGATTATGTGGGTATGGAATGTAGTTTCTAGGATGTTGATTGGCCCCTTGAGTTTCTAGTAGTCTTGTTGGAAAGGCACTTGATCACTGCTGCTTCCAACCGGAACTATAGTAACGCATTGGGACTATCATTATCCGGGAATGAAGTTCGTAGGTGCTTATGTGATTATGTGCTTACGTGGAATGAATTATTGTTGTCCAATGCATTAGGACGCGAGTGTTTAGTTTCGGCGCATCTATTAATGTGCTAACGTCTTTGTTTCCTTTA
The DNA here is from genome assembly GCF_055761805.1 of Camellia sinensis. NCBI lineage: Eukaryota > Viridiplantae > Streptophyta > Magnoliopsida > Ericales > Theaceae > Camellia > Camellia sinensis. The sequence continues at coordinate 73,132,258 of NC_138973.1, read as the reverse complement.
TTAGGATGTCAGGACGAGGACGAGGACGCGGTAGGCGTGGTAGGCCGGGTAGACAGGAGGTGCCTGTGCCAGAGGAGATTCCGGCAGTACAGGAGGGAGTTGGCTAGGCCAATGTGGCCGAGCCAGTAGGCCAGCAGGCTATGGGCGCTCTAGCCCGAGAGATAACAGGGGCATTCAGGGAGTCAGTAGGCATTCTCAGAGCTGAGAATCAAGCTCAGGTTGTTGTTGCGGATGCAGGACCTTCCTTTCTGAAGAGGGAGTTCTTCCGGTCTAATCCGGAGGAATTTGTGGGTGATCCTAAAGAGCCGCTTAAGGCAGATGAATGGCTCGAACAGACAACGAAGACGTTTGAGATGCTTGGCATCGAAGACGAGGGGTTGAAAGTGACCTTGGCATCTTTCCAGTTGAAGGGGGATGCGGGTCAATGGTGGAAGTTCACTAAGTGTCGTATAGGAGGTACTTGGGAGGCTTTTGTGAATGCTTTCCAGGAGAGGTTCTTATCTCCAGCAGTCAGGGAGAAGCTGAGAGACCAGTTTTGTCAGCTTAAGCAAGCGAGTTCTTCTGTGGCTGAGTTTGAGGCTGCATTTACTAGCTTGTCCAGGTTTGCACCTGAGTTGGTGGCGTCTGAGGAACGCCGCTGTATTGAGTTTGAGAAGAAGTTGAGGCGTGGACTCAAGCTGCGAGTTGGGGGAACTATGATTCGGGATTATGGGCGTATGGTTGATGCTGCAGCCCATATGGAGATCATGATGCAGGAGGAGGAGGAAGGGCAGAAGGGCTTCAAGAGGAGTCAGGATGGTCAGAATGATGGTAGGAGACAGAAGGGTTTTAATCCTCAGCAGTCTCAGAGTAGCTTTTCTAGATCGACTTTTCCTGTGCCGAGTGCTAGTTCGGGGAGAGGCAGTCAGGGAGACATTACCTGTTTCAAGTGTGGCCAGCTGGGCCACAAGTCTCCAGTTTGTCCTCAGAGGGGAGGGGTGCAGAGAGCAGCATCATCTTCGGCTCGATCTCAGAGCCAGAGTCAGGGTAGAGGCCAGCCACTCTCGTGTTATCAGTGTGGTCAGCCGGGGCATATGAAGAGGTATTGCCCGCAGTTGGGTGGCACACCTGGTGCATCTGGTTTGAGGCCGATTCAGGGTCAGCAGCCAGCTCAGTCGGGTCAGGCCTCGAGGGCCAATCAGGGGGCTTCATCGTCCCAGTCGGTGCAGCAATCTTATGCTCCTAGGGGAGAGCAGGTTGATCAGAGGTCGTCTGGGCGCGTGTATGCTGTTACCGCGCAGGATCTTGTGCCGGCACCATCAGTTGTGAGAGGTACCTTCTTGTTTTGCAACTCGGTTGCTAATGTTTTAATTGATACGGGAGCATCTCATTCCTTTGTGTCTGCTGCATTTGCATCTGTTTTGGAGTTGGAGTTAGCACAGTTAGCATCTCCTATTTGTGTAGTGTCACCTCTTGGGGGTGAATTGATTTTGAAACAAGGCGTTAAGGGTTGTGATATAGAGTTTGATTATCATAGAATCCCATTTTCCTTTGTAGTTATGCCTATGAGGGGTTTCGATGTTATTTTGGGTATGGACTGGTTATCATCATATCGGGCTGTTATTGATTGCTACCGCCAGAGGGTCACTTGTTGTACCGTGAGCGGAGAGTATTTTCATTTTCTGGGGGACCAGGTTGGTAATGTGTTGCCACCGGGGTATGTTCCGCGAGGACGGAGTGAGCTTAGTGGTCTACTTGCTAACCATTCAATTAGTGAGGATGATGAGTCTCAGATTGTGTTGCCAAGGGTGGTTTGCGAGTACTCGGACGTTTTTCCCGAGGATCTTGTTGGTTTGCCACCGCATCGGGAGATTGAGTTCTCTATTGACCTGGTGCCCGGCACGGCGCCGATTTCTATGGCACCTTATCGTTTTGCCCCAGCCGAGTTAGTTGAGTTGAAGATTCAGCTCCAGGAGTTGCTAGATAAGGGCCATATACGTCCTAGTGTTTCGCCGTGGGGAGCACCGGCCCTCTTTGTTAAAAAGAAAGGTGGTGCTTTGAGACTTTGTATAGATTACCGGAAATTGAATCGGGCTACGGTTAAGAATAAGTACCCTATGCCTCGTATAGATGATCTGTTCGATCAGTTGAAGGGTTCCCGTTGTTTCTCGAAGATAGACTTGAGATCGGGTTATCATCAGTTGAGAGTCAGGGAGGAGGATATTCCGAAGACGGCATTCCGTACACGGTATGGCCACTATGAGTTTCTGGTGATGCCATTCGGGCTCACCAATGCACCGGCAGTTTTTATGGATTTAATGAACCGGATATTCCGGGAGTTTTTAGATAGTTTTGTGGTCGTCTTCGTGGACGACATCCTTATTTATTCACCTTCTGAGGAGAAGCACAAGGAACACTTAAGAGTGGTGCTTGAGTTACTTAGAGCCCATAAGCTTTATGCTAAGTTTGGGAAGTGTGAGTTCTGGCTAGAAGAGGTCAAGTTCTTAGGCCATGTAGTTTCTGGGGAAGGAGTGTCTGTTGATACATCCAAGACTGAGGCAGTGCAAGATTGGGCAAAGCCTAAGAGTGTGTTTGAGATCCGCAGTTTTCTGGGGTTAGCTGGGTATTATCGCCGGTTTGTGAAAGATTTCTCCAGATTAGCTTCGCCTTTGACTAGATTGACTCGGAAGGGAGTCAAATTTGTATGGAGTGAGACTTGTGAAAAGTCGTTTCAGGAGTTGAAAGTTAGACTGACCACTGCTCCAATATTGATTATTCCAGAGAGAGGGTTGGGTTATGCAGTCTATTGTGACGCCTCACGAGAGGGTCTGGGTTGTGTGTTAATGCAAGAAGGGAAAGTAGTTGCCTATGGCTCACGTCAGTTGAAAATTCACGAGCAGAATTACCCTACGCATGATCTAGAGTTAGCAGCTGTGATATTTGCCTTGAAGATTTGGAGGCATTATCTTTATGGTGAGAGGTTCGAGGTGTTCTCGGATCATAAGAGTCTGAAATATTTGTTTACACAGAAAGACTTGAACTTGAGGCAGAGGAGGTGGATGGAGTTCATAGAGGATTATGACTTTGAGTTGCATTATCATCTGGGAAAGGCCAATGTAGTGGCCGATGCCCTTAGCAGGAAACCTGTTGGTGACATAGCTGGTATAGCCATCCGAGAATGGGAGATGTTGGGTGCACTTGGGGAGATTGATTTACTTTTGGGCGAATCCGTTGAGGCTGCGGCCTTGTTTTCTGTTGTTGCACAGCCTACACTTGTGACTCGAGTGTTAGAGGCTCAGAGAGGTGACTTTGAGGTAGAATCTCTTCGTGAGAAGATTTCCAGTGGGAAGGTTGAGAAGGGTTTGACGGTGTATCCCGACCTGAGTGTGAGATACCGAGACCGTCTGTTTGTGCCGGAGTCTTGTCGAGAGGAGGTACTCCGAGAGTTTCATCATTCACGCCTTGCGGTGCATCCGGGAGGCACTAAGATGCATCGGGATTTGGGTCGCCAGTTCTGGTGGCGGGGTATGAAAAGAGATGTAGCAGCTTGCGTATCTAAGTGCCTTACTTGTCAGCAAGTGAAGGCCGAACATCAGAGGCCAGCGGGTTTGTTGCAACCCTTACCCATTGCCGAGTGGAAGTGGGAACACGTCACTATGGACTTCGTTGTGGGCCTTCCGAGGACTCAGCGGGGTAGTGATGCTATTTGGGTGGTTGTAGACCGGTTGACTAAGTCAGCGCACTTCATTCCTATGCGCGTGAGAGATTCAGTCGATCATCTGGCCGATGTATATATTCGGGACATAGTGAGGTTACACGGGGTTCCAGTGACGATCGTCTCAGATAGAGATCCTCGTTTTACTGCCAGGTTGTGGCAGAGTTTGCAGAGTGCCTTAGGCACTAAGTTGACCTTTAGCACGGCTTATCATCCTCAGACTGACGGGCAGTCCGAGCGTACTATTCAGATCCTTGAGGATATGCTTCGAGGGTGTGTTCTAGACTTTAGTGGGTCGTGGGAGAGGCACTTGCCATTGGTGGAGTTTGCCTACAACAACAGTTTCCAGTCTAGTATCGGTATGGCACCATTTGAGGCCTTGTATGGCCGACCGTGTAGATCTCCTGTTTGTTGGGCCGAGGTGGGTGATGCACCTCTGTTGGGGCCGGAGTTGGTGAGGGAAACGACGGAGAAAGTTGAGCTGATCCGTAAGAGGCTTGTTACAGCACAGAGTCGTCAGAAATCTTATGCCGACCGTAGGAGGAGACCTTTGGTGTTTGACATGGGAGATCACGTCTTTCTGAAGATATCACCTAGACGGGGTTTGTTGAGGTTTGGGAAGAGCGGGAAGTTGTCCCCTCGGTTCATCGGTCCGTTTGAGATCCTTGAGAGGATTGGCGAAGCTGCTTATCGTTTAGCTTTGCCGCCATAGCTGTCCGGAGTACATGACGTGTTTCATGTGAGTATGCTTCGGAAATATGAGCCGGATCCATCACATGTGTTGAATTGGACCGATTTAGTGGTTGATGAGGATGTCTCGTATGAGGAGAGACCGGTTCGGGTCTTGGATAGGCGGGACCAAGTTTTGCGAGGCAAAACCATCCCTTTGGTCAAAGTTTTGTGGAAACATCACGGGGTGGAGGAAGCCACTTGGGAACGTGAGTTGGAGGTCCGAGAGAAATATCCGGATCTATTTGTGGATGTTTGAGTATATGTTGTGTATTTTGTTATATTATTGGACCTTTAGAGTATTGAATATATCTAAGGTTGTAAAACATGGTATATGTTTTGGTTTAATGGAAGTTTAATGTAACATGGCATATGTTGATTATTATTGTTGGGATTGGTTTAATTGTGACTTTAAACACTTGCTTTAAAATTTCGGGGACGAAATTTCCTAAGGTGGGGAGATTGTAGCACTTGAGCCCTTTAAAGCTTTTGGTAAATGTATTTGAACCCTTTATTTTATTTTGGGAATCTTTGGTGTTGTTGTACCTCAGTTTTGGAGGTGTGCAAATTGATTTAAACTTGTTGGGATTGCTCGTTCACGCTCGTTCGCGTTGAAAAGTTGTTTGGAAACTTGAAAATCATGTTCTGGGGTTGACACCGGTCTTAGCGGTGTCAACACCTTCTCTTTTGCTTGCCATAAGGGTCGACACCAAAGCTGGGAAGGGTCGACCCTTGTTCTGAATTTGTTCACTGCATTTTGGTGTCGACACCAGCCTTGGTGGTGTCGACACCTTCTCTTTTGGTTGGCCGCAAGGGTCGACACCAAAGCTGGGAAGGGTCGACCCTTGTTCTGAATTTGCCCACTGCATTATGGTGTCGACACCAGCCTAGGGAAGGGTCGACACCTGCAGTGCAGTCACACTTAGTGTTCCAGATTTCTTCGTTGGTGTCGACACCTGTGTTGTGAAGGGTCGACACCTGCGATTTTTTCCCAGATTTTTCTCACGGTTTGGACCTACTTTTTGGGGATATTTTGACTAGATATTTTGAGTTGACTTTGGGGCTTATATCTATTTTTGACCTAGTACTATATAAAGGCCCTCACTTAACCTTTTCTTTCACTTTTTCTTCCCTTTCCTCTCTCTAAACCGTGAAACACCTTCTCTCTCTCTCAAAGGGCACTTTTTACTCAAAGATCCTTAGATCTACTTGTTTGGAGACCTCTACTCACCTTGCTCCTTTGAGATAAAGTGTAGAGCTTGTCGAGGGCTTCATTTTGATCGGAGCAAAGCTTGGTTTCTCCTCCGTTGACTTTTGGGTTTTCTTCCTCTTTCCCCTTCTAAACTTGAGATAGGGATTTCCTACTCCATTCTATAAGTTTTGTTCTAAGTTTTGGTAATTTGATATGTTGGGGATACTTTGGTAATTTTGGAAAAAAACCCCTAGTTGTTATAATAAATTAATTTATATAATTAATTTAGGAAAAATTGGGGAATTTAGTTGAATTCATGGAATTAATGAATTTATTGATTAAATGGAGTAGTAGGTTAGTTTAATCACTCACCTTTGGAAAATGTTGGAATTACGTTAGTTGATACATTTATTTCCTATTTAGAAATAACTGTTTTGGGCTATCGGTGGAGGATAGTCGTGATTGTTGTAGACATTGCATGTGGATTAGGAAAAACTGAAACTAATCACATTGGTTAAGTCATTGATTTAGACTGTTGAATTAATACAGAAAATACATGTATTGATTGTGTGTTGTATATGACGAGTGTTTAATACATTGTATATGCATTTTTGTTTGGGAGGAGATAGGGGATGTACTCCACGGTTTAGGGGAAGATAGGGGATGGACCTCTAAACCGGATTTTGTTTGGGAGGAGATAGGGGATGGACTCCATTAGCATCACTTTTATGTGTGCTTATTTATATAGAAGTGTTTTATTGATACAGCACTAAAATGTGTATCAAACTGGAAGTATGAAGTGTTTTGATTTGAGCTTGAGTCTCATTTGTTTGTTGACATTGGAAGAATGTGAATATGATATATATATAATTCACTATTGTAAGTTTGGCCAGGTTCTGAGCCATATTGATAATGTTGGAAAGTGAAACGTGTCGTTGACAATAGTGTCATGAGATTGGATAATGATGTAATTGATTATCTTGGTTAACCATCTATTGAATGCTATTGCTTTATTCAATGCTTATATTTGGTTTAGTATATTTCTACTGGGCTGTGGCTCACCCTTTATGGGAACATCATTTTCAGGTTCAGGTGATAAGCTACCTCCAAGGACTTAGCTTGGAAGGACTTGGATTTTAAAGACTATTTTCAGTTGTTTGCTTTTATTTGTTATTACATGTAAACACTCAAGCCAAGGGCTTAACTTGTAGTTGAGTTAGTACTCATATTTTGTGTCCAAGTGTTGGCTTGGAAAGATGTAAGCCCGTAGGGCATTTACTTGATGTTACGTGTAATGCTTTTCAATAAGAATACTCTGATGAATGGTATAATGGTTGGTTTTCTTTTATTAATGCATGTTAATGTTATATATATTATGGGTTTATTTTGAGGGCGTTACAATAATTATACGAAATAATTATTTGTTACTAAATATTAACATTTCACTGCACAGTTGAGAAGAGCATGTCGAAAAAGCAATTATCAATGTCCGTTATCAACTTTGGTACTCTTTGACGTTTGCTTTTTTGACATGCTCTCCTAAAATGTGCAGTAGAACGTTAATATTTAACAACAAATAATTATATGGTTTAATTGTTATTTAATTTTGTATAGATTAATATTTTATTCTTGACAGTGACAGTAAATGGAAAACGAGAATGTAGCACACGGGGAAAGGGTAAAATTTCAACAACAAACAAATGGATATTTGCGACTTACAGAATTTAGACAATCACATTGTTTATGATTAAATTCAAACTTATTAATAAAACATGGGACAAGGTTGCTCCATAACTTGGGTAGACAGCTCGTTCAAAAGCCAAAAATCCCGATTGTCACAGAAGATGATGTACAAACCATTGCTAGGTTGATAGACGAGTTTGGTTGGATAGGAACACCAACCTACCCGTTGAATGTAATGTTGTCCACAAATACAACTCTGTGGTTAGATATCCAAAATATAGTAAATGCTCAAAGAATTGCGATATTTAGGCCACATGTTAAGGAAGATCAACACTCAGGGGACGAGTTAATAGCTACACATGATCTTCTTATGCAATTTTGAAATATGCCAAACGAACACGTGACGGAGGAGATTGATTTGAGGTAAACCTAAAATCATCCATTAACCATATTCATAATTACTTACATTTCTTCCCTGTCTAGTTGTTGCCATAAACCTAAAATCGTTCATTACCCATATTCATAATTACTAGCACTTCATTCCTATCTGGTTGTTCCAACAACATTGGAGCATGCGGATAAACCGGTTTAGGAATATGCTAAACTCATTAATGTGTGTGACTAGGAATACGCCAAACGAATACCGACTGATTGCATATAATTAACTACTCTCTTAGTAGCGCCACTTGATTACATGCCATCCAAAATTGCATAAGAAGATCATGTGTAGCTATTAACTCGTCCCCTAAGTGTTGATCTTCCTCAACATGCGGCCTAAATATCGCCATTCTCTGAGCATTTGCTATATTTTGGATATCTAACCACAGAGTTGCATTTGGGAACAAGATTACATTCAACGGGTTGGTTCGCGTTTCTATCCAACCAAACTCGTCTATCAACCTAGCAATGATTCGTACATCATCTTCTGTGACAATCAGGATTTTTGACTTTTGAACAAGTCGTCTACCTAAGTTATGGAATAACCTTGTCCCATGTCTTAGTAATAAGTTTGAATTTTACCACAAACATTGTGCTTGTCCAAATTTTGTAAGTCACAAATATCTATTCGTTTGTTGCTAAAATTCTACCCTTTCCTCGTGTGCGACGTTTCCGTTTTTCATTTACATTGACTGTCGAGAATAAAACAACAATCATTACAAAATTAAATAATGATTAAACCAAATAATTATTTGTTACTAAATATTAACATTTCGCTGCGCAGTTGAGAAGAGTACGTCAAAAAAGCAATTAACAATGTCCGCTATCAACTTTAGTACACTTTGATGTTTGCTTTTTTGACATGCTCTCCTAAAATGTGCAGTGAAATGTTAACATTTAGTAACAAATAATTATATGGTTTAATTTTTATTAATATTTAGTAACAAATAATTATATAGTTTAATTGTTATTTAATTTTGTATTGATTATTGTTTTATTGTTGACAGTGACAGTAAATGAAAAACGAAAACGTAGCACACAGGAAAAGGCTAGAATTTCAACAACAAACGAATGGATATTTGCGCCTTACAGAATTTGGATAAGCACATTCTTTGTGGTTAAATTCAAACTTATTACTAAGACATGGGACAAGGTTGCTCCATAACTTAGGTAGACCTCTAGTTCAAAAGCCAAAAATCCCGATTGTCACAAAAGATGATGTACAAACCATTGCTAGGTTGATAGATGAGTTTGGTTGAATAGGAACGCCAACGTATCCGTTGAATGTAATGTTGTTCTCAAATGCAACTTCGTGGTTAGATATCCAAAATATAGCAAATGCTCAAAGAAGTGCGATATTTAGGCCACATGTTGAGGAAGATCAACACTTAGGGGACGAGTTAATAGTTACACATGATCTTCTTATGCAATTTTGGATGGCATGTAATCAAGTGGCGCTACTAAGAGAGTAATTAATTATATGCAATCAGCCGGTGTTCGTTTGGCGTATTCCTAGTCACACTCATTAATGAGTTTAGCGTATTCCTAAATCGATTTATCCGCATGCTCCAATGTTGTTGGAACAACCAGATAGGGAGGAAGTGCTAGTAATTATGAATATGGTTAATGAACGATTTTAGGTTTATGGCAACAGCCAAACAGGGAACAAATGTAAGTAATTATGAATATGGTTAATGAACGATTTCAGGTTTACCTCAAATCAATCTCCTCCGTCACCAATACTTTAATCTCGATATTTCTCCATGGATGTCCAAAAATGGTGAATTCTAAGGCATAAGATATGTAAGGCTTGACAAAATCTATAACTCTCCTCTTCGCTCAACCGTGGGGTGTATATAGGTGGTGTGTGAGTGTGTTATTTGTTCCAAAATGTGGAGGGGAATGGTGTATTTTTAGAGTTCAAAAGCTTCCTCCATAATTTTCTCAAAGCTTCCTCAAAAATCTATCCAAGCTTCCTAAGCTTCCTTAGTAATCCATCAAAACCTCCTTAATAATCCATCAAAACTTCCTCAACAATCCATCAAGGCTTCTTCCACAATTCATCAAAACTTCCTCAATAATCTATCAAAGCTTCTTCAATAATTCTTCAAAGCTTCCTCAATAATCTTTGTTCAAGGTGAACACAACACTCTTTGATTTTCCAGGGGGTTCAAATATATTTTATCTAAATTATGAGGATTAGGGCTTAATTTTATGATTTGAAATTTTTTTTTAAGTGTAGAATTTAATAAATCACCAAAATATTATAATAAATCATTAATGCTTCTCACTAAAATATTAACACTTCAAAAAACGAGATTTCACAGCCACTGCCGCAGCTACGGCCCCTGGTAGTGGAGGAGGGTTGGTCAATGACCACGGGGAAGCAGCGTCCGCTACCGGAGTGCATGTTAGGCAACATGGCGGAAGAACAAAATGACGATTAGGATTCTTTTATAGGAGCCTCAAAGATTAGGTTGCTGGGGTAAGGCTAGGGATACAAAATCAGTTTAGATAGGAATACACTAATTTAGGGATACAAAATCAAAATACAAATACACTAATTTAGGAATACAAAATCAATTTGAAAAAAGTTATCCAAGAAGCATCAAAGGTTATTTAAAATTGAATGGTTTAAAGATAGTGTTGTTTTTCATATCCTTTTAATAATATGGAAATTTTAAAAGTTATTTAAATTAACTATTTTTGTTGGGAATTTAAATATAAACATTTCATTACTTATTTTATAAACTAAATATGAAATTGTTTTTCAAACTTTCTGGATTGATTGTTCTTTTAAGAATATATGTATAGAAAATCTTTCATAAAAATTATGAATATTTATTTTGCATAATTATTATTTTATTTTCCCCATATGAGTAGATCAACTTTTTCTTAATTGTCCAATCAAATCCAAAATTTGAGTTTATATTGCAAATTATTAAATTTTGATTTCACCTTTACTAAAATCTTGCACTATGTCCAAATTTCTACACACAACATTGCACCTCTTTCCAAATTTTAAAAATACCAGACTACGTTTAGGCACATGTACACATATTTGTTGAACTATTTATGCCTTTCAAAACTTTTTTCTTTTATTTTCTTTCATTGTGATAGAATAGTTTTATTACAAAGAAGACAAAAAAAAATGGTGCAATTGTCTATCCCTATGACTATCATTGAGCATACCAAAAAAATTAAGTAAAAAGGCAAATTATACTAGTAGTACTTATGTTTTGGTCATTGTATCATTTTCATCTATTTAATTTTAATTGATTCGATTTTTTATTATAAATTTATAATTTTATATCAATTTGATCCAATTAATTACAATTTTTATATAGAAAATATGCACATAAACGATATGTGTTATGTTTTTATAGACAAAATTATAAATTTGTTTAACTCAGTGAGTTAACCTCAATTAACTTAGTGACTATTTTTCTTTAAAAATCATAATCGGTATTATCAATTATATCAAATTGACACATAATCTAAAATTAAGAATTAAAATCAAGTTAATTGAAATTACATTGACCAAAATGACTTAAAAAGCAAAATGTAAGGAATACTGATGTAATTTTTCCTAATATAGCCATCTATCTATCTATATACTATTATAACCAGCATAGTACTCGTACTATGCATGGGTATAATAACTAATCAAAAATTAGTTTCTAAATTAAAATAATAATATAAAATTTATTTAAAATATTAAGTTAAAATAATTTATAATCAATTAAATTTAATTTATTTTTATCAGAGTTACACATAAGATAAGATTTTTATTCTGATGTCATTAATTGTGTGTTATAAGTTCTTAATAAAAAATTGCATGTCATAATTTAATTGGTAAAAATTAAAGGATAAATTACAAAAACCATATTTACGATAAAATATAAAAACACTGTTTTATAAATTTTGTAATTTTAATTTAGCATATGATAGTAGTAAATTACATTTGTTAATATATTAATTTTTTCTTATTTTGTAAAGTCTAAAAATGTGTCTACTCAAAATTGTAAATTATCTTATGTCATAACTTTTACGTAAAAAGGGATTAAGATTGACTTGTGGTATTTGACTAAATATTAGAAGTAAGTTAGAAGCTAGCCGACTCAATATTTATGCCAACGTGACATTCACTTAATCATTAAAAAATGTCTTTATTGGTTCGTGACCGGTATGAGCTAGTTTGAGGATTCCAATATTAGATTAAATATTAAAAATTAGTCTAGAAAATCTAGTTCGAGTCTATTTTTTTCAACAATTCTTGGTTTAAGCCTATAATATATCATATTTTAATAACTCAACATCATTAAAAAAATAATAATAATAATCTTAATGTTTACAGTGCTTTTTATCAATCAATACAAAATATTTATAAATATTAAGATAATTACATTTGAACAAATTCTAACATAAAAATTTTATTTTAAAACTTTAAGACTAACCCATTTTCTTTGACTGTATCACTAATCTTTAAGGTAGCAACTAAAATGTCGATACATATAAAACTATTAAACATCAAGAGAAAAAATCTATGAAAGACGATTCCTATATTTTAGTGGTACAAAATATAAAACTATCTCCTGAATGCCCCTGCTATCTCTGGGGCTAAAGCGCCCATAGCCTGCTGGCCTACTGGCTCGGCCACATTGGCTTGGCCAACTCCCTCCTGTACTGCCGGAACCTCCTCTGGCACAGGCACCTCCTGCCTACCCGGCCTACCACGCCTACCGCGTCCTCGTCCTCGTCCTGACATCCTAATAAAGGAAACAAAGACGTTAGCACATTAATAAATGTGCCGAAGCTAAACACTTGCGTCCTAATGCATTGGACAACAATAATTCATTCCACGTAAGCACATAATTACATAAGCACCTACGAATTTCATTCCTGGATGATAATAGTCCCGAAGCGTTACTATAGTTTCGGTTGGAAGCAGCATTGATCAAGTGCCTTTCCAACAAGACTACTAGAAACTCAAGGGTCCAATTAACATCCTAGAAACTACATTCCATACCCACATAATCACATAAACATGTTATCATATAAGCATATAACATTTCACTAAGTCTCTATCAAACGAGACGAACCCATTGTGATACTAATCACTTCCCATGTACCCAAAGTATTCAAACCTGGTACGCTCTGATACCAAGTTGTAACGCCCTCAAAATAAACCCATTATATATTTATCATTAACATGCAATATTTAAAGAAAACAATTCATTATCTCATTCATCAGAGTATTACTAAATAAAAGCATTACATGTAACATCAAATTAAATGTCCTACGGGCTTACATCTTTCCAAGCCAACACTTGGACACAAAAATATGAGTTCTAACTCAAATACAAGTAAAGCCCTAGGCTTGAATGTTTACATGTACTATCAAATAAAAACAACTAACTGAAGATAGTCTTCAAAATCCAAAAGTCAAATCCTTCCAAGCTAAGTCCTTGGAGGTAGCTTATCACCTGAACCTGAAAATGATGTTCCCATATAGGGTGAGCCACAGCCCAGTAGAAATATACTAAACCAAATATAAGCATTGAATAAAGCAATAGCATTCAATAGATGGTTAACCAAGATAATCAATTGTATCATTATACAGTCTCATGACACTAATGTCTAAGACACATTTCACTTTCCATTATTATCAACATGGCTCAGAACCTGGCCAAACTTACAACAGTTAACTATATATCATATTCACATTACTTTCAATATCAACAAAACAAATGAGACTCAGGCTCATATCAAAACACTTCATACTTCCCGTTTGATACACATTTTAGTGCTGTATCAATAACATGTAAAAACACTTCAATATCAATAAGCACACATAATAGTGATGCTAATGGAGTCCATCCCCTATCTCCTCCCAAACAAATCCGGTTTAGAGGTCCATCCCCTATCTTCCCCTAAACCGTGGAGTACATCCCCTATCTCCTCCCAAACAACATGCATATACAATGTATTAAACACTTGTCATATACAATACACAATCAATACATGTATTTTCTGTATTAATTCAACAGTCTAAATCAATGACTTAACCAATGTGAGTAGTTTCAGTTTTCCCTAATCCACATGTAATGTCTACAACAATCATGACTATTCTCCACCGATAGCTCAAAACAGTTATTTCTAAACTGGAAATAGATGTATCAACTAACATAATTCCAATATTTTCATAGGTGAATGATTAAACTACCAACTACACCACTTAATCAATAAATTCATTAATTCCATGAATTCAACTAAATTTCCCAATTTTCCCTAAATTAATTATATAAATTAATTTATTACAACAACTAGGGTTTTTCCCAAAATTACCAAACAACCCCCAACATATCAAAATACCAAAACTTAGAACAAAACCTATAACATGGAGTAGGAAATCCCTACCTCGAAGCGAAGAACTCGAATGAAGAAGATGACGAAAAACCAAAGTGCTCCAAATCCAAGATTGTTCAGATTAAACGGAAGCCCTCGACCCACTCTATCTTTTTAACAAAGGACTTAGGGTAGAAATACACTCTAAGTAGATCAAACCTAAGAGAGAAGGTGTGTAGGGGGAGGGAGAAGACGGTTCTAGGGTTTTAGAATCAAAAGGGAGATGAAAAATGATCCAGAAAGTCGGGTCTCGGATTTTTATAACAGTCGCCCCGCTCGAGCGTGGAAACCCCCGCTCGAGCTCCACTCACAAACTCCCGCTCGAGCGTCCAAACTCCCGCTCGAGCGGCGGATGCACACTCCTAGAAGTTTTTTTTGCAGACAGGTCCCCGCTCGAGCGCCCAACTCCCCGCTCGAACGTCACTCACAACATCCTGCTCGAGCAGCCAATTTCCCGCTCGAGCGTCCAACACTACACAGGACATACTGGATGGGTGTATTCCCCGCTCGAGCGCCCAAACCCCCGCTCGAGCGGACAAGCCAAAATCTGGGCAACTAGACTTGATTCTTAAGCTCAACCAACCTGAGACTCAATATAAGGATTAAAGGATGTAAACAAGGCACATACAACAACCAACTCCACGGAACCTAAGTCTGGGTACAACAGTTAAAGAAAAAGGGAAACCGGGATCATTATATGCAATGCAACACAAAACATGCTTTATCTTGTTTCTTTTACCTGTTCATTTTTTATTTACTCATTTTAACTTACCAATCCATCATTTAATTGATTAAGTCCAAGGTGAGTGTCCTCTAATGAAAGAGATGTCAACCAAGGGATGATTTAAGGTAAGAGAGAGGTCATGCCTTTGATTAGTAGAAACCCTCAAAAGATGATTGAAACAATTAAGCACGAACCCCGATCTCAAGCTTAAACACAACCCGAAGGTTAACTAACCCTCAAAGAAAATGAAAGAGTGAAGCAAAAGAGTATGTGACAGAGCTTATGATGCTGAAATTACATGCAAAATAGCACTACAACATGCAAGCAACTCAAGCAATTCATGTTTAGAAGCCTAAAACACTAAACTAGTGAAGCCATTTACACTACAACTATGCAAAATACTACTCATACAACCCAAACAGGCCAAAACAGAGCTAAAGCAGCCCAAACAGAGGAAAAAACATGCTAAGATCAAACTACAAAATGCTAGAAAAACATGCTCACATGTTAAGCTATCTAGGCATGCAAATAAGATACAAGGAGAGGAGGCTAACCCCTCCAATTTTGGACTTCAAAAGAAGGTTTTTGTCACTGAAATAAATTTGATTTTCAATGGTTAAAAGGCCCAAAAATTCTGATTTGAATGTGAGAAAAGATAGCACAAAAAGCTTCACAAGCCAAGGAACAAAAAGGGGGGGGGGCAACCCCCTAACTCACAAAGACTCAAACTACCATTTTTATGCCTCAAAAATAGAGTTTTTTATACTTTAAAAATATCCTTAAAATAGTTGAAAAGGATGGTAAAGCAAGCATACACAATAAACTTAAATGAGATAAGTTCTATACCTTTGAAGCACAGCATAAAACAACCACAATTTCAAGCTCAAACCTCCTTCAAGAGCTCAAATAAGGTCCCAAGTTATCTCAGCCCAAAGGTGAGAGTATTTGGTTAAGGGTTGATGTACAAAAGAGTAGAGAAAACTAACTACAAAGCACAAAATATCAAGAGAGAGAGAATTCTAGAGAGAGAGAGATTTTTACTTTAAAATGTCTAACCCTCAAAAATGGGGAGGACACCCCCTACATATAGAAAATCAAGGTTTGAGCTTGTATACATCCCACCATACGCGTGTGTGAAGATGCAGCTCAGTGAGCAACAGCTGGCACAGCTGGCAAACAAATATCTGTAAAAAGAGACTGGTGGCCGTCGGCCACCACTGGTAGCCGACCGGCCACCACTGATGGCCGACAGGCACAAGTCATGGCCGACAGGCCACCCTCTCCTCCAAACTTGAAACAACAAGCTCTTGGTCCACAACCAAGCACAAAACAAATAAGTTTCAAAAGCTCAAAGGCAAGGCGCTCCGCCAAGAACTTCGGGCACTCAAAACGAACATGAACATACAAAATCATCGAGTGTTCAAACGATGACGTTCAAGTCTTGAGGACGGTCAAAAATGGGGTGTCTACAGTTATCATCTTATTAAGGTTGAAAGTTGCAATTCTTTTTTCTCAATTTTTTTGTTTTTGTTTTTGTTTAATTTTTGTTAATATGTGTCACAATATGATTGGTCTATAAATTAATTTTATATTCTCAAAATAAAATTTTAAATTTAAATTCTTCCTTAAATTATATTACCATAATTGGAATAAGATCAATATTCATTCCTTAATTTATGCATGTTTTATTGAATTATAAAATAAAATTTTAAATTTAAATTCTTCTTTAAATTATGTTATTACAATTAGAATGAGATTAATATTCACACGTGTCATAATGATGTGCCATAATATTATTAGTCTAAAAATAATATGTCATTAAATACACGTGTTCAAATTATCAATCGTTATTAAAAGCTTATATATATATATATATGGTTTCAAATTTTACAAATTTTTTTATATCCTTTTAAACTACAAGAGCTTGAATAATAAAATTTTTTTAATACAATTTTTTTAACAAAAGACAAAAACATTAAGAAAATGAATGATTTTTTTAACACTTGGCAAACATGGTGGAATCTATTAATTTAGTTATTTATCTATTTCGATTGTCAATTAAACAAATTAAAATAAAAAATAATAATTTTTTTAGCTTAAATAGTTAAGAATTGAGTTTTGCTAAAATTGAAAAGAAATAAACATTATTTTCTGTTCAAAGTGATGGTTGGAGAAATTTATTTTTTTATATAATAAAAAAAAATTACATGTGATAATTTATTGTTCTAACAATGCTACATGCTCGTACTTTCAGCTACAATGATGTGGCAAAGGAGTTGAGCCCATGTCATTGAGTTTATAGCAAATTAAGAGATGACACATATGATACCACATCATTGTGGGTATAATTGTGGGTATTTTTGTGGGTCTCAAATATTTTATTTATTGTTCATCTAGACTTTTTTAGCACTTGTGAAATATGGTGGATCCTGTTTTTTTTTTTTTTTTTTAATCTCAATGGTCAATTAAACAAATTTAAATAAAAAATGAAATTTTTTTGACTCAAATTGCTAAAAAGTAACTTTTGCTAAAACAAAATAAAAATAGATGTTATTTTTCTATTAAAAGTAATGATTCGTGAAATATCTTTTTTTTTATTAAAAAAATGAGGGCTATAGGTAATAATTTATTGTCATCTAGAATTATATTCAGGTCAAATGAGAATGTCATTCTAAATTTTCTTCTTACTTTTTTTATTTATTTTATCCTGGTACTTTTATTTTGTAAGAAAATTTAATTTTATAATATTTAAATTATTTTATACCATTATAAAATGTCATTTTTCTAATATCAACTTATTTGATGATCCATTTCTAAAAGGTGTATTTTTTAAACATAATAAAAAAATTCTATTGAAAAAACTAAAGCATATTCCTTTTGCTTTTGTTCATTAATATTAAACTTTTAATTAATCTTATTTATTATTAAAAAATAAATTAGCAAATAATTTTATATATTTATATATACAATTTTATTTCTATTGCTCAGGTTATTTAGTGTTTTTGTCCAACCCCACTCAAATTTATTCGAATTTTTGAATTTTACATAGTTCCTCACCGAATTAAAAATTATTGTCCAATTTTTAAAAAATTCCAAGCTTGACAAGTTGATTGGATTGTGTGTGGGTGATTTTCTGACCACACTGCCCGTTTAGTAACCAGCTGGAGAGCACGGCAGAATATATGGCACCTGGCTGACCTGCAACAGAAAGAGAAGATTCCGGCGGTGGTTCGTCTACCCAGGGGCACTCCGACGATCAAGTCAGTATATCTCTCAAAGATAAATCAAGTGCTAAACTCACAAGCTTGAGTATCAAAAAGCATACCTTAAACCCATAGGGGTGCCTCTCTTTTATAGCCAATACAATCCTAGTCCCAAAAGGAGCCTGGCCGTAATGGACTTAGGATTACTGCTAATTTGGGACTCCCAGTGGGATTAGGATAAACTCTCTAAGAGTCTTATCTTTACCCAAACTGAAGTCTTCTCCCAATCTAGGACTCTTGTCCATATCCAAGTTGAGTTCCCTCTTCATTCTAGGACTCTTGTCCCTTATCCGCTTATCTCGGATTCCAATATCTTCGGAGGCAACCTCGGCCTAGCCGAAATGACCTCGGCACAACGACCAAGACACGTGGCACCTCGGCTAACACGTCGGCGTCACCTTGCCACGTATTGGTACTCAGAAAATATATCCCCACAGATTGAACTCGTCCAAGTTTACAACTCTAACAAGGGGTTGAAAGTTATATCATTGAAATTGTGACAAATTAAAAATTGATACATAAATTGTAATAAAATTGTGAAACTTAAATTGTAGGTTTTCATATTTTTCTTGTTTTCATAATTTTCATACAAAAATTGAATTATTTATATTATTTTACATAAAAATATTTTGTTAATTTTTTCATATTCCATGCATAACACGGTTTTCACTAGTTATCTTCAATAGAGAAACTAATATTTCATTTTTATTTATATCTTAGGTGTAACTTGTAAGCGTCTAGTTAGAAATGCACAAAAGCTAAGTGAAAATAAGTCTAATTAATAGGACTACAATAATTACCTTTTTTAAACTCAACAATTGAAGTAGTTCTAAATACACCCAAGTCTAGGAGTGGAGAAAAGTAACTAGAGCATGTTTAGAAGCACCTTCAAAATATTTCTTTTAAAAATTGAGTTTTTAAATATTTTCTAAAAAACCTTCTATCGAAAAATCATTGGTTTTAGTCTATTATTTTTTGATTTGGAATTTATAAAAAAAAAAAAATAGTTGATCACCTTTCTTCATTGATATTCTTCCTTTACTTTTAAATTGATTTTATAATGACATTTTTTTTCAATTTAAGAAGAAAGGCTTATTTCAGATTGTCAATAACCAATTACCTTACTTTTAACCCTATAATTTTTATGTGATAGTACTAAAGATATACAAATAAATAAACTTGTAGACATGAAACAAAAACGAAAATACAACTTAACTAGACGGTGAGCCATAGAATTTTTGTTTCAACTTATGAAATCAAAATGCGTCATATTATTCTATAATGATTTTATTCACAATATTTTTAATTTTTTTTTTATATACTTGATTTTTAGGGGTTGTTTGGGGTGTTCTAAATAATTGCACTTTTTGTCTTTTTGGGCTAAAAAATTGAGATTGAAAATATGGATGTTTGGGTTAACTTTTTGACTTTTTATGGAAAAGTGTGTAATAAAAAATTGTAAAAATTGATTTGTAGAGAAAAATTCGAATTGGGAGTTGTGCAGCCGTAATTGTTGACTTTTGATGAATAATGTTAACTTTTTAACTTTTTGAATAACTTTTTGACTTTTTGACTTTTTTACAAGTTCCTAAACTTGACCTTATACTAAGTGGTTGTTTGACATGTGCTAATATAGTACATGCTATCTAAGAACATTATTCTATTTAGGTCACAATCATCTTATTTAAATCACATCACTTCTCTATCACATCATTTCAAATCCAACCCATATTTCACATTTTTTTATAAAAAATCAAAAAGTATACTAATCTATCTCTTCCCAAACAACTCCTAAATTTACTTATCAATTGCTATATCGTTACTATGCATTTACTCGTTCAAATTCTTCTACAGGTTTTGAAAGGCTATCCAGCTTAAGCAATTAAGCAATCTTGAAGTCCTTGACTGACAATCACTTAAATAGTAGTATTCTACTATCTCTTGGTGGACTTTCAACACTAAAAGTCTCTGTATCTTAGCGGAAATGACTTCAAACCATCCATTCATTTTAAGAGTGAGTTTAGTTTTGGCTATTACAATTGAGAAGAAATTTGTGATGTACATTTTTAGGTCTATTTTGGGAAGTGATGTTTTTTTTATTATTTATTTATTAGCTTATTATGAAAAATGTGTAAAAAAATATAGAAGTGATATGATCCAAATAAACCAATAAATTAATAAGCTGACTTTTTTTTTGCCTTCCCAAAAAAGGCTTTAAAAGGATCATCTCGTAAAAAATGTTAAGCCATTTTCTTATGTTACCTATGTGATTTTGTGGCAAATGGACGAACTTATTATGGTGTGTGCGCTCTTAAATAGCATGGTATAGATATTATGAATTATTTGTATTAAAAAATGTTATGAACTATTTTGATGACAATTTTTTAGCTAAATTACACTATTGATCGTAGTTTTAATTTGAACAATTTAATCTCTACATTATCAATTTTGTTGTAATGTGGTCTCTCCATGTGTTGTTAATATTTTGATCTCTCTAGTTTTATATATGGTCTTTTTACATTTCAAATTCTAATTGTAAGTAATGAAGGATCAAATTGCAACAAAATTGAAAATATAAAAATCAAATTGTTTAAAATTAAAGAGATCACTTTCAAAGAACATCGATGGATGTGGTGATGTGTAATAACCCTCATTCTTGTCTTAGCCACGTTCATGTGCATTTGCATGATTTTGTCTTGTTAAGCTTGCATTTGTAGACTTTGACTTGTTTTGTCTAAGTAAAGGTTTATGTCTTGTTTTGTGCTTATGTGTTTTGCCTAAGTGTTATATGCATGCTTTGTTCCTTGCTTGCTATCTTAAGCCTAGGTCATGTTAAGCCTAGGTCATCTCAAGCCTAGGTCATGTTAAGCCTAGGTCATCTATCTTTGCTGTCTCAAGCCTAGGTCACACCTTTGAACCTCTCACACCTAGGACCATCCTGGAACCACTTTGGTTGACCTCCACCATCACTTAGGCATATTGGCCTAGATGTTATCATCTAGGCGTCCTAGATCTTTGATCCATGCACCTAATAATCTTGTTCCTGGACTGGTATGACCTAGACCGAGGTGTGGCATATCTAGGCCGAAGTGTGGCACAGCTATGCCAAGTGTTATCCTTCCTGGCTGAGATCAGTGACACCTTACTTGCCGAAGCCTATATCCTAATCCAAGATCATTTCCTTGTCAGAGTGCCCATGCCACCTTACTTGTTATACACACTTTGTCATACTCTTGTCTTGTCATTCTGACACCTTTTTGAGGAGATCCAACCAGACGTTGTCACGTGTCCCAGCAGAGGGTTAAGTCAGCTAGCAGTAGAGAAAACATATCATTTGCTATATCTATGCCCTAGAAGAGAGAGAAGCTCTAGGAAAGAGGAAGAAGTTCTTAGAGTGAGAGAGCTAGATTCCAAGCTTGATCTTCACACCTTGAACCGTTAGATCCGTGTTTTGAGGTTAGATTCTTGATCTACTCTTGTTGTTCTTTATGTTAATCTGATCACATTACATGATCTAGCATGATTCATGAGCCATGCATCGATTTAAAGCTTGTTTTAGAAAGAGAAAGTGATGTTCATGTGTTCTTGAAGAAAAACCATGTTTTGATCCGAAAGTTTGTATCAAGATCCATGTTTTCATGTTTGTTTTCATGAAATCTCCAAGTATGGGTACCCAGGTCCATGTTTTTGAACTCATCTCATGAAATCTCAGATTTTGGAATAAAAGTTATGATTTTAGCATTCATGTTCTTCATGTTCTTCATGTTCTTGTCCTTCATGTTCTTCAAGAGGAAACCTAGATTTCCAGACTTCATTTGCCTAAGTGTGGTCACTGAGACCTACTCTTGCCTAGATCTCACACCTAGGCCAAGCATCGTATCTCACATTGGCCTACCTTGCATGATCACTTGCACCTTAGCCTATCTTACATGCACACCTAGGCCAACCACCACACACCTAGGCCGACCACCACACACCTAGGCCGACCTTGGTACACCCTTGCCGGCACCTTGTAACATCTCGGCAAGCAGCCGCACACCTAGGCCTAGGAGACCACACCTCGTCCAAGAGGTGTGGGACCTCGGCCAAGACCCCCTGAGTTCACCCAGCTAGGCCACGTTTGCCTAGATCATCTCTGTGCATCCGTTCCAAGACCTGGTTGGTACCCAGCATGTTTTCCCTAGAAGAAAAACAGTGTTTTAACTCCCAGCACATGTTTTGCTTTGTCTTGACTTGGTTTTGGAAAGAAATGCCGAGATCTTTACCCTCATGTAAGGCTTGTTTTGAAAGTGCATTTCATAACCATCTTTGAGCATTCCTTCTTGTCTTCTTGAAGTGCATTCAGTGGACTTTTATTATGTATTTGTAGGTCTTGGATTCTTGCCTTAATCCCTACATCCGAAGAGCTATGTGAGTAGTATTTTTAATAAAGCCATGTTATAATATTTTGATAAAGCTTTGCTTTGCTTTGTTTTGGGAAAAGTATTTGATCAAGCATGAATGATTATCTACTAGTTTTTGTATCAAGTATTATGTTTGTTTTGATGACATTCTTGGAAGGTCCTTTCGTGCTAGGGGACGTTAAGCCTATGTAGCACTTTTGTTTGAGATATCTTTGCCATCGACGGTCATGTACGGATGGTACCGCCGACAGTCTTGTACGGGTGGGTTTGTCTAATCGATTCCGAGTCGGTTATTCCTTTGTTTTGTCAGGAATGTCATCCTTTGTATTATGTAGATGTTATTAAACATCCAAGAAGCTTTGAAAGACTTTGATTGATGAACTTGATTCATCTCATGTTTTGTTACAAGCTATGATATGTATTGTTTTGATAAAGATTTCGGATATCATTCATTCAAACCTTTATTACTAATATCATTCACTGAGTATCCAAGCTCACCATCCCCTTTATATATATGTAGGTGACGAGCAAGAAGGAGGTGACGCCTAAGATGTTATGTGCAAAATGTTTTGATTCATGTTTTGCATCATCTTGAAGATTATGCTTCTTAGTTTGTAACTTATTTCTTTTTGTATATTTCGGCTTGAGAAGCCTTTTGATCAAGATGTAACATGTACTATATTTTATTTGCATTCAAGTTGTAAAACCATGATAAGATGTATGTCATTTCATTTGATCTATGCACAGCTCTTATGGACTACTTAGATTTAAATTTGCTTCCGCACATGTAAGCCCTATATGTATACTCTGATTGTATGCGAATTTTTGTAAGTTGACTTTTGGTAATCTCAGATTACTGGCCATCACGGCACCATTCTACTAGGGGCGGAATGGGGTCGTGACATGATGACACCAGAGATACAGTAGAACTGGTACCAGAGATAGATCGTGAAGAGGCAGAGACGAGTGGTAAAAAATTAGAGGAAAAAAATTAGGGCTTTCATTATTAAAATGATATTTTGATCCATGTATATCAAAACTTGTCATTATCCTTCTAAAATTTTAAATCTTAGGGACCTTAGCTATCAAAATTAATTTTGTTGTCCTTAAACTCTTATACAGAGAACCTATTCCTAATTTTCCTTAATTTTTTTTACTAATGCAATTATATTTAAACATAATTAAGTTTAACTTATCAAATATTTATATCTATTTTTCTCAATTTTTTGAATTTTTAAATTACTAAAATTACAAATATATTGATGTGTCATATTTTTCTCCAACTATAAAACTAAGAACTTTTTTACTCTAATTTAAATGTTGTATTCATAATTGGAAAGTCTAGTCAAGTTTCTCAATCAAAAATTAATATTGATTTTAAAAAAATCTATTGTCCTATAAATTTGAAATTTGAAACTTAAAAATTTAGAATCGTTGTCCAATAGAAAATCGTGTGATTCAACTGATAAAAAGCTAGATATAGTATTTTATCCTTATCTTTGATTCAAATTTGCACAGTAATGTCTATTAGTATTAAATGAGTCATATTTTTTTTACATTCACATATCAATATGAGATAATTTGAGGGACTTATAGGACCCATTACGGTCCTATTTTGATGATCTGAACTGTTCATTTTGAAAAGTTTCAATGTATATCATCCATAAAAAAAATTAATTTGATCAAAAAATCCTAACATTTTCATTTTATCACATTTATTTCCTAAAAGAATAAACGGCAAATATATTTTTGAAAATAAATCATCCATTTTTTTTTAGAAACAAGCATGATAAAATGAATATGTTACAATTATCATATCGATCTAATTTTTTTCATGGATGATATATATTGAGGATTTTACAAAATGAACAGTTCGAAACATCAAAACGAGAAGGGTTAGGCTTATTTATGTTCATATCTCAATATAAGAGAATTTGAGAAGCCTGTGGGGCCTGCCACGGTCTCATTTCGATGATCCGAACTGTAGGGTCTTCAGTGTACATCATTTAAAAAAAAAAAATTTACAATCCAAAAATTGTAAACTTTTCATTTTATCATATTTATCTCATAAAAATTGTAACGCCCTCAAAAATAAACCCAATATATGTATATCATCAACATGCATTATTTAAAGAAACAATCTATTAATTCGTTCATCGGAGTATTTCTAAATAAAAACATTACATGTAACATCAAATTAAATGCCCTATGAGCTTACATCTTTCCAAGCCAACACTTGGACACAAATTATGAGTTCTAACTCAAATACAATTTAAGCCCTAGGCTTGATTATTTATCAAATAAAAACAAACAACTAAAGATAGTCTTCAAATTTCAAATCCTTCCATGCTAAGTCCTGGGAGGTAGCTTATCACCTGGACCTGAAAATGATGTTCCCATAAAGGGTGACCCACAGCCCAGTAGGAATATACTAAACCACATATAAGCAATGAATAAAGTAATAGCATTCAACAGATGGCTAACCAAGGTAATCATTTACTTCATTTTACAGTCTCATGACACTATTGTCTAAGATACGTTGTACTTTCCAACTTTATCAACATGGCTCAGAACCTGGCCAAACTTACAACAGTGAATTATATATATATCATATTCACATCCTTCCAATATCAACAAACAAATGAGACTCAAGCTCAAATCAAAACACTTCATACTTCCAGATTGATACACATTTTAGTGTTGTATCAATAAAAACACTTCTATATAAATAAGCACACATAAAAGTGATGCTAATGGAGTCCATCCCCTATCTCCTCCCAAACAAAATCCGGTTTAGAGGTCCATCCCCTATCTTCCCCTAGACCGTGGAGTACATCCCCTATCTCCTCCCACACAAAACAATGTATGCAAATGCAATGCTCAATCAATACACGTATTTTCTGTATCAATGCAATAGTCAAAATTAATGACTTAACCAATGTGATTAGTTTCAATTATTCCTAATCCACATGCAATGTCTACAACAATCACGACTATCCTCCACCGATAGCCCAAAACAGTTATTTCTAAACTGAAAATAACTATGTCAACAATTCAATAGACAAATGATTCAAATTATCCAACTACACCATCTTTTCCCAATTCCATGAATCAATTATACAAACTAATTTAATAATACAACTAGGGTGTTTCCCAACATTTACCAAAGTATCCCCAACATATCAAAATACCAAAACTTAGAACAAAACCTATAAAATGGAGTAGGAAATCCCTACCTCGAAGAAAACAACCCAAATGGTGAAGACAGAGATGAGTGCCCAAATACCAATGTGCTCCAAATCGCCAAATGTTCAGATTAAATGAAAGCCCTCGACTCCCTCTATATTTTTAATAAAGCAACTAGGGTAGAAACACCCTCTAAATAGATCAAACCTAAGAAAGAAGGTGAGTAGGGAGAGAGAGAAGTCAGACCTAGGGTTTGGAATCAAAAGAAGATGAAAAAGACTGATCAAAACCCGCTGCTGTGTATATAAACTGGACAGGCTCGCTCGAGCGAAGACTTGGTCGCTCGAGCGACCAGACACAGAGAATCTACGCTCGAGCCAAGGAAGCCTTGCTCGAGCCAACAACCCAAAAGCTCGCTCGAGCAAAAGAAAACTCGATCGAGCGAAGAACTCAAACCCTCAGGTCTGTAACCAGACACACGCTCGAGCGAAGGAACTATCGCTCGAGCGAAGAACGAACTAACTCGCTCGAGCGAAGAAAAACTCGCTCGAGCCAAGAATGCAAAGCTACAGGTCCATACTGGACGCCATCTCTCACTCGAGCGACCAAACTCCTCGCTCGAGCGAAGAACCAAAAACCTGGACAGCAACACTTGATTTCTAAACCCAACCAACCTGAAACAAACCTGCCTAACACATCCTATAATTCCAAATGAGAAAATAAGGGACAACAACAACAATTATACAATGACAGAATCTACGGAACCTAAGTCCGGATACAATAATCAAATGGGAAAAGACCGGGGTCGCTATAACCTCCCCCCCTTCAAAGAATTTCGTCCCCGAAATTAAGCATAAGTTTGTAAACAAAAACAAGTTTTTCTCAATTCTCAA
The DNA here is from genome assembly GCF_055761805.1 of Camellia sinensis. Lineage (NCBI taxonomy): Eukaryota > Viridiplantae > Streptophyta > Magnoliopsida > Ericales > Theaceae > Camellia > Camellia sinensis. The sequence goes on along the minus strand of NC_138973.1, from coordinate 73,105,645 downwards.
AGATATTAAATAACAACAATAAACATCTTGACCCAATACTGGTCACTTCATCTCTTTATCAAGGGGTATCCCACAATATATAAAACAACATATATCTCAATCTGTATCATTATTATGCATTATTCCTTTCAATGTTAACAATTCCCATATCATATTCAATCGCATGATATATACAACACATTCAACAATGTACTCAACAGATGATACGTTACACTAAACTTCTATAATGAAGCAAGTTTCAAGATGCACCCATTTACTAAAACATACACAACGTTTTACAAAATCTAAATACAAGATTACAAATCGATAAACATGTCCGGGTATTTCTGGCGGACTTCCAACTCACGTTCCCAAGTGGCTTCCTCCACTCCGTGGTGTTTCCACAAAACTTTGACCAAAGGGATGGTTTTGCCTCGCAAAACTTGATCCCGCCTATCCAAGACCCGAACCGGTCTCTCCTCATACGAAACATCCTCATCAATCACTAAATCAGTCCAATCCAACACATGTGATGGATCCGGCTCATACTTCCGAAGCATACTCACATGAAAAACGTCATGTACTCCGGGCAGCTGCGGTGGTAAAGCTAAACGATAAGCAACCTCGCCAATCCTCTCAAGGATCTCAAACGGACCGATGAACCGAGGGGACAACTTCCCGCTCTTCCCAAACCTCATCAAACCCCACCTAGGTGATATCTTCAGAAAGACATGATCACCCACCTCAAACACCAAAGGTCTCCTCCTACGGTCGGCATAAGATTTCTGACGACTCTGTGCTGTAACAAGCCTCTTACGGATAATCTCAACTTTCTCCGTCGTTTCCCTCACCAACTCCGGACCCAACAGAGGTGCATCACCCACCTCAGCCCAACAAACAGGAGATCTACACGGTCGGCCATACAGGGCCTCAAACGGTGCCATACCGAGACTAGACTGAAAACTGTTGTTGTAGGCAAACTCCACCAACGGCAAGTGCCTCTCCCACGACCCACTAAAGTCTAGAACACAACCCCGAAGCATATCCTCAAGGATCTGAATAGTACGCTCGGACTGCCCGTCAGTCTGAGGATGATAAGCCGTGCTAAAGGTCAACTTAGTGCCTAAGGCACTCTGCAAACTCTGCCACAAACTGGCAGTAAAACGAGGATCTCTGTCTGAGACGATCGTCACTGGAACCCTGTGTAACCTCACTATGTCCCGAATATACAAGTCGGCAAGATGATCTACCGAATCTCTCACGCGCATAGGAATGAAGTGCGCCGACTTAGTCAACCGGTCTACAACCACCCAAATAGCATCACTACCCCGCTGAGTCCTCGGAAGACCCACAACGAAGTCCATAGTGACGTGTTCCCACTTCCACTCGGCAATAGGCAAGGGTTGCAACAAACCCGCTGGCCTCTGATGTTCGGCCTTCACTTGTTGACAAGTAAGGCACTTAGATACGAAAGCTGCCACATCTCTCTTCATACCCCGCCACCAAAACTGACGACCTAAATCCCGATACATCTTAGTGCCTCCCGAGTGCACCACAAGGCGTGAATGATGGAACTCTCGGAGTACCTCCTCTCGGCAAGACTCCGGCACAAACAGACGGTCTCGGTATCTCACAGTCAGGTCGGAATACACCGTCAAACCCTTCTCAACCTTCCCACCAGAAATCTTCTCACGAAGCGATTCTATCTCAAGGTCACCCCTCTGAGCCACTAACACTCGAGTCACAAGTGTAGGCTGTGCAACAACAGAAAACAAGGCCGTAGCCTCAATGGATTCGCCCAAAAGTAAATCAAACTCCCCAAGTGCACCCAACATCTGTCATTCTCGGATGGCTATACTAGCTATGACACCAACAGGTTTCCTGCTAAGGGCATCGGCCACCACATTGGCCTTTCCCGGATGATAATGCAACTCAAAGTCATAATCCTCTATGAACTCCATCCACCTCCTCTGCCTCAAGTTCAAGTCTTTCTGTGTAAACAAATATTTCAGACTCTTATGATCCGAGAATACCTCGAATCTCTCACCATAAAGATAATGCCTCCAAATCTTCAAGGCAAATATCACAGCTGCTAACTCTAGGTCATGCGTAGGGTAATTCTGCTCGTGAATTTTTAACTGACGTGAGCCATAGGCAACTACTTTCCTTTCTTGCATTAATACACAACCCAGACCCTCTCGTGAGGCGTCACAATAGACTGTATAACCCAACCCTCTCTCTGGAATAATCAAGACTGGAGCGGTGGTCAGTCTAACTTTCAACTCCTGGAACGACTTTTCACAAGTCTCACTCCATACAAATTTGACTCCCTTCCGAGTCAACCTAGTCAAAGGCGAAGCTCATCTGGAGAAATCTTTCACAAACCGACGATAATACCCAGCTAACCCCAGAAAACTGCGGATCTCAAACACACTCTTAGGCTGTGCCCAATCTTGCACCGCTTCAGTCTTGGATGTATCAACAGACACTCCTTCCCCAGAAACTACATGGCCTAAGAACTTGACCTCTTCTAGCCAGAACTCACACTTTCCAAACTTAGCATAAAGCTTATGGGCTCTAAGTAACTCAAGCACCACTCTCAAGTGTTCCATGTGCTTCTCCTCAGAAGGTGAATAGATAAGGATGTCGTCCACAAAGACAACCACAAAACGATCTAAAAATTCTCGGAATATCCGGTTCATCAAATCCATAAAAACTGCCGGTGCATTGGTTAGCCCAAATGGCATCACCAGAAACTCATAGTGGCCATACCACGTACGGAATGCCGTTTTCGGAATATCCTCCTCCCTGACTCTTAACTGATGATAACCCGATCTCAAGTCTATCTTCGAGAAACAACGGGAACCCTTCAACTGATCGAACAGATCATCTATGCGAGGCATAGGGTACTTATTCTTAACCGTAGCCCGATTCAATTTCCGGTAATCTATACAAAGTCTCAAAGCACCACCTTTCTTTTTAACAAAGAGGGCCGGTGCTCCCCACGGCGAAACACTAGGACGTATAAAGCCCTTATCTAGCAACTCCTGGAGCTGAATCTTCAACTCAACTAACTCGGCTGGGGCAAAACGATAAGGTGCCATAGAAATCGGCGCCGTGCCGGGCACTAGGTCAATAGAGAACTCAATCTCTCGATGCGGTGGCAAACCAACAAGATCCTCGGGAAAGACATCCGAGTACTCACAAACCACCCTTGGCAACACAATCTGAGACTCATCATCCTCACTAATCGAAAGGTTAGCAAGTAGACCACTAAGCTCACTCCGTCCTCGCGAAACATACCCCGGTGGCAACACATCACCAACCCGATCCCCCAGAAAATGAAAATACTCTCCGCTCACAGTACAACAAGTGACCCTCTGGCGGTAGCAATCAATAACTGCCCGATATGACGATAACCAGTCCATACCCAAAATAACATCAAAACCCCTCATGGGCATAACTACAAAGGAAAATGGGATTCTATGATAATCAACCTCTATATCACAACCCCTAACACCTTGTTTCAAAATCAATTCACCCCCAAGAGGTGACACGACACATATAGGAGATGCTAACTGAGCTAACTCCAACTCCAAAACAGATGCAAATGCAGCAGACACAAAGGAATGAGATGCACCCGTATCAATCAAAACATTAGCAACCGAGTTGCAAAACAAAAAGGTACCTCTCACAACTGATGGTGCCGGCACAAGATCCTGCGCGGTAACAGCATACACGCGCCCAGACGACCTCTGATCAACCTGCTCACCCCTAGGAGCATAAGATTGCTGCACCGACTGGGACGATGAAGCCCCCTGATTGGCCCTCGAGGCCTGACCTGACTGAGCTGGCTGCTGACCCTGAATCGGCCTCAAACCAGATGCACCAGGTGTGCCACCCAACTGCGGGCAAAACCTCTTCATATGCCCTGGCTGACCACACTGATAACACGAGAGTGGCTGGCCTCTACCCTGACTCTGGCTCTGAGATCGAGCCGAAGATGATGCTGCTCTCTGCACTCCTCCCCTCTGAGGACAAACTGGAGACTTGTGACCCAGCTGGCCACATTTGAAACAGGTAATGTCTCCCTGACTGCCTTTCCCCGAACTAGCACTCGGCACAGGAAAAGTCGATCTAGAAAAACTACCCTGAGACTGCTGAGGATTAAAACCCCTCTGTCTCCTGCCATCACTCTGACCATCCTGACTCCTCTTGGAGCCCTTCTGTCCTTCCTCCTCCTCCTGCATCATAATTTCCATATGGGCTGCAGCATCAACCATACGCCCATAATCCCGAATCATAGTTCCCCCAACCCGCAGCTTAAGGCCACGCCTCAACTTCTTCTCAAACTCAATACAGCGGCGTTCCTCAGACGCCACCAACTCAGGTGCAAACCTGGACAAACTAGTAAATGCAGCCTCAAACTCGGCCACTGAAGAACTCGACTGCTTAAGCTGACAAAACTGGTCTCTCAGCTTCTCCCTGACTGCTGGAGATAAGAACTTCTCCTGGAAAGCATTCACAAAAGCCTCCCATGTACCTCCTATACGACCCTTAGTAAACTTCCACCACTGACCCGCATCCCCCTTCAACTGGAAAGATGCCAAGGTCACTTTCAACCCCTCGTCTTCGATGCCAAGCATCTCAAACGTCTTCGTTGTCTGTTCGAGCCATTCATCTGCCTTAAGCGGCTCTTTAGGATCACCCACAAATTCATCCGGGTTAGACTGGAAGAACTCCCTCTTCAAAAAGGAAGGTCCTGCATCTGCAACAACAACTTGAGCTTGATTCTCAGCTCTGAGAATGCCTACTGACTCCCTGAATGCCCCTGCTATCTCTCGGGCTAGAGCGCCCATAGCCTGCTGGCCTACTGGCTCGGCCACATTGGCCTGGCCAATACCCTCCTGAACTGCCGGAATCTCCTCTGGTACAGGCACCTCCTGCCTACCCGGCCTACCACGCCTACCGCGTCCTCGTCCTCGTCCTGACATCCTAATAAAGGAAATAAAGACATTAGCACATTAATAAATGTGTCGAAGCTAAACACTCGCGTCCTAATGCATTGGACAACAATAATTCATTCCACGTAAGCACATAATCACATAAGCACCTACGAATTTCATTCCCGGATAATGATAGTCCCAATGCGTTACTATAGTTCCGGTTGGAAGCAGCAGTGATCAAGTGCCTTTCCAACAAGACTACTAGAAACTCAAGGGTCCAATCAACATCCTAGAAACTACATTCCATACCCACATAATCACATAAACATGTTATCACATAAACATATAACTTTACACTAAGTCTCTATCAAACGAGACGAACCCAATGTGATACTAATCACTTCCCACGTACCCAAAGTATTCAAACCCGGTACGCTCTGATACCAAGTTGTAACGCCCTCAAAAATAAACCCAATATATGTATATCATCAACATGCATTATTTAAAGAAACAATCTATTAATTCGTTCATCAGAGTATTTCTAAATAAAAACATTACATGTAACATCAAATTAAATGCCCTATGGGCTTACATCTTTCCAAGCCAACACTTGGACACAAATTATGAGTTCTAACTCAAATACAATTTAAGCCCTAGGCTTGATTATTTATCAAATAAAAACAAACAACTAAAGATAGTCTTCAAATTTCAAATCCTTCCATGCTAAGTCCTGGGAGGTAGCTTATCACCTGGACCTGAAAATGATGTTCCCATAAAGGGTGACCCACAGCCCAGTAGGAATATACTAAACCACATATAAGCAATGAATAAAGTAATAGCATTCAACAGATGGCTAACCAAGGTAATCATTTACTTCATTTTACAGTCTCATGACACTATTGTCTAAGATACGTTGTACTTTCCAACTTTATCAACATGGCTCAGAACCTGGCCAAACTTACAACAGTGAATTATATATATATCATATTCACATCCTTCCAATATCAACAAACAAATGAGACTCAAGCTCAAATCAAAACACTTCATACTTCCAGATTGATACACATTTTAGTGTTGTATCAATAAAAACACTTCTATATAAATAAGCACACATAAAAGTGATGCTAATGGAGTCCATCCCCTATCTCCTCCCAAACAAAATCCGGTTTAGAGGTCCATCCCCTATCTTCCCCTAAACCGTGGAGTACATCCCCTATCTCCTCCCACACAAAACAATGTATGCAAATGCAATGCTCAATCAATACACGTATTTTCTGTATCAATGCAATAGTCAAAATTAATGACTTAACCAATGTGATTAGTTTCAGTTATTCCTAATCCACATGCAATGTCTACAACAATCACGACTATCCTCCACCGATAGCCCAAAACAGTTATTTCTAAACTGAAAATAACTATGTCAACAATTCAATAGACAAATGATTCAAATTATCCAACTACACCATCTTTTCCCAATTCCATGAATCAATTATACAAACTAATTTAATAATACAACTAGGGTGTTTCCCAACATTTACCAAAGTATCCCCAACATATCAAAATACCAAAACTTAGAACAAAACCTATAAAATGGAGTAGGAAATCCCTACCTCGAAGAAAACAACCCAAATGGTGAAGACAGAGATGAGTGCCCAAATACCAATGTGCTCCAAATCGCCAAATGTTCAGATTAAATGAAAGCCCTCGACTCCCTCTATATTTTTAATAAAGCAACTAGGGTAGAAACACCCTCTAAATAGATCAAACCTAAGAAAGAAGGTGAGTAGGGAGAGAGAGAAGTCAGACCTAGGGTTTGGAATCAAAAGAAGATGAAAAAGACTGATCAAAACCCGCTGCTGTGTATATAAACTGGACAGGCTCGCTCGAGCGAAGACTTGGTCGCTCGAGCGACCAGACACAGAGAATCTACGCTCGAGCCAAGGAAGCCTTGCTCGAGCCAACAACCCAAAAGCTCGCTCGAGCAAAAGAAAACTCGATCGAGCGAAGAACTCAAACCCTCAGGTCTGTAACCAGACACACGCTCGAGCGAATGAACTATAGCTCGAGCGAAGAACGAACTAACTCGCTCGAGCGAATAAAAACTCGCTCGAGCCAAGAATGCAAAGCTACAGGTCCATACTGGACGCCATCTCTCGCTCGAGCGACCAAACTCCTCGCTCGAGCGAAGAACCAAAAACCTGGACAGCAACACTTGATTTCTAAACCCAACCAACCTGAAACAAACCTGCCCAACACATCCTATAATTCCAAATGAGAAAATAAGGGACAACAACAACAATTATACAATGACAGAATCTACGGAACCTAAGTCCGGATACAATAATCAAATGGGAAAAGACCGGGGTCGCTATAAAAATAGATGATAAATACAGTTTTTGAAAGTAGACTATTCATTTTTTTGGAGTTAAATATGATAAAATGAATATCTTACGGTTATATCGATTTATTTTTTTTTTTGTACATGATATATATTGAGAATTTTATAAAATGAACGGTTCGGATTATCAAAACGGAAAGGATTAGGTTTCTAGGCTATGTTTGGCATGAAGGTTTGGGTTGGGTTGGGACTATTTTAGCCACAAAAAGATAAAATAAGTTTTTTAGCCCAATAAGACAAAGTGTCACATCCAAACCATAATCATTTCATTTTTTTCTCTCACAAAAGTCAAAAAAGCCAAAAAGTCCATCCCAAGCAAGGCTTTTTAACCCCAGGCTAAAATTCAAAAAGCCAACCCACATCGCAAATGAAGGCTTAACATGAGAGAACTTGAGGAGCCCGTGAAACCCACCACAATCTCATTTCAATAATCTGGATCGTTTTATTTTGTAAGGTCTATATTATAAATGAAAAAATTAAATCAATCTGATAATTGTAATATTTTCATTTTATCATTTTTTCTCTAAAAAAATAAATAATAGATGATCTATTTTTAAAAAATATGTTAGAAATGGTTTGGAAATTCTGGGTAAAAACTGGAATTTTTTTCTAACTTTGGTCTATTATTTAGGTGGGACCCGTACGCCAACATTGGCGGATCTAAGTGGTAACGCGTTCTATTCCGCGTTGTGAATCACGTGGTATATTTGGTTGCTCAAAACCATTATCGGTTGAACGGGAAATTGAAGCCAAAGTGTGCTCCATGGAAATGGAGTTTTGGTGGAAAATCCTTAAAGGTTTAAAAAAATGGCTTGTCCCACGTTGATTTTGTGGGAAGTTTTGAGTGGATTTATAAGGCATAGGATTGGAACTTGGGGTGTGCCCTAAGGGGTACCCAAGTTTTGTAGAGAGGGAGGTTATGGGCAAAATGGGCTAGACCCATTGGACCTAAAAATCACCACACGCGCGCGCGCCGTCCGTCCGGTCGGGCAGGCTAGGCTGGGGCGTGGTGTGATTTGGGCAAAATAGTTTTATCTGTTCATTCAAAACCAAACATGTGTTCGTTGTATGAATAAATTAAATTGTAGTGCTGCATTTATTCGTTGATTGATCATTTTATCCTGGGAGATAGACGTCCACCGTGGAGAGGACGAATCTGTCTTAAGGACACAGTTTCGAACACTAGACTTGATCAGAATATTAATCAAGTAAGTTGGTTATTTATTTTCTGTTTTATTTTATTTTATTTAAATCAAATTTTGATATTGTTTCTGTAATAAAATAAAACTTAATATTTAAAACATTAAAACTTACAATTGTTTACTGGAATGAAGTAAGCAATTCTTCAAAATACATAGCTTAAAACAATTAAAATTACAGAGATAGCTATTCTTGAGAAAGGAATGCTCTCAATTTTTCTAGCTCTCCCTTCTTCTTGAGTGAAGAGGCTCTTTTATAATCAAAAGCAACAATTGTAAGCCTTGTGAGTAAATGATCTTGACTTGAAAGGAGTATCAGGAGCACATGGTAGCTGTCTGCTGCTTTCGGTGAGTGACTAAAGTTGATGGCTGCCTTTTACTGTGTTGAATTTGTCGGTTGGATGAATCATGATGAATGAGGAATAGTAATGTTGAATTTTTTATGAATAGTGAACAGTAAAGTTGACTTTTTTTCACTATTCATTGCTTGGAGGCATGTGACTGAGGGAATCAACATAGATATATATATCAGTGGCTTTTCTCAAAAGACGAGTATTGATTGAAGCTGATAATTATAGTTATATAAAATCCAATGACTAAATTAAGCATATGGGTCCTGAGCATCTTGAAACTGGGGCCTATAAGGATCCTGATTAGTTGAACCTTCAGAAGAATTTGAACTGTCTAAACTGTTTTCTGAATCACTATTATCCGAATCTGACTTGACTTGGGCCATAAGGAGACGAGCCATTTGAAGAAGCTCATCCTTGGATGACTTGGATTTAGGCTTAACCTTGGACTTGGGTTTTTCTTTTCATTTGGGCTGATCAGTGATAGACTTTGCTAACTTGGACTTAAGCTTTGACTTGGATGACTTGGGCTTGGAACTGGATGTTGAGCTTCCAAGATTGCCTGGAGGAAGTTGGTTTCCTTGTGTTAATGAAGCAGCTGGGATCTGCTGAGGTTTAACCATAGCAGGAATTGTAGCATGTATGTTGATTGGGAATTCATGTCACGCCCCACTTTTTATTACTCGAAGTATTACCAATTTCATTTACTTAATTTCATTTCAGAGATAACATGCGGAAATAAACTCGTATATTCAACTCGTAGAAGTGAATAACATTGCTCTCATTCGTATGCAAGTAAATACAACATGAGTATAATAAATAAATTGCCCTTGGGCTTACATCATTAACAACAAATCAAGAAGAAGGGTGCAACCCTTTTACACATATGGCATTCTGCCCATATAAGAGAGGCCGCGTGGCCAACAAATCAGAAGATCCAAATCTTGCAGCACATTCAGCTCAACACCTGAAAAAGATTCAACAACGTGGGATGAACATATAGTCCAGTAGGGATCTCAACATGGCCCTCAACAATAACAACATACAGATAGCTATGATCATGAATACCCAATCTCATACTAGAATAGTAATGTGACAGTTTATACAAAATATACATAAGTATGAACTTTTCTTGAAAACAACCATTTCAATCAACGCCATAGGCGATTCAATTTTCTTTTCTTTTCATTAATCCCCGTTTCCAATCTTTCATAACATTAACAATCACTTAGGAAATAAATTCACTAAGACCACGACTCTCCTCCATTTCCCAGATATACAACAGATGTATCTTTTCAAAACATATTTCTAAAACGTTCGATTCTGTTCACACTTTCCAAAAGAACAAAGGGGTTTCCGTTCAATCCCAATTCTATCATAACTATACATGCATACCTTTATAAAAAGGGAGATAACAACTCAACTACATGCATAAGATAAACCAATGAGGCAACTCAGCCCTCTAAAACTGTAACCAGCACAATCTACAACGTTCCCAGATACACTGAAACAATAACAACAAAACTTTGCTCTACTAACTATGTGCGTAGTAAGCCAAAGATACACTTCTCACAACAACATACCAATTTACCAGGCGCTAGCTGGAAGGGTGTGGTACCTTAGATTCTCAGCGCATTCAGTTCTCCAGGCGCTAGCTGGAAGGTAACGGTACCTCTGATTATCAGCGCAGAGTATAACACCAACAATCACAATACAACAAAGCATAACCAACATGTGTAAAACATACATATAAACTATCAGGATACCAACAATGTGTTAAGGTATATGAACACATAGGTGTGTGGAGTCCATCCCCTATCTTCTCACACACACTGGAGTACAACCCTTCTCTCCTCCCTAACAAGTATACATATATAATGTATCTCAACACTTCATACCATAAGATGTTCAATCAACAATGGTGTAATGTATACACGGCAATTCAACGCAACCGTGACATCCTACACCGATGACCAAGGACAAAACCTCTAGATGTAAATATTTAGTACATCCATTAAAGACTCAATTGCTATGAGACCATAAACCCACCAATAACACTAACACGGTAGTTAAAGATACAGCCTCCACGTGTGTGTGTTTAACACTCAAGAAACAACAATCCAATTTTCATACTTATCAAAGATACTTTTCTCATTTCATAAAACAAATTCCGTTTCCTTTTGTTTTCACAAAACCAACTCCATCCCTTTTGTTTTACAAAACCAATTCCTTTGCTAATAGAGCCATAACTCACATTAATCCACTACATTTATTTCAAAACCATTACAAAAACCAAAGTTAACCCCTTAGGCATTAACACCTTCACCCAACTCGCATTAACAATAGAGATTTACAACATAGGTTAACTACCCTCCATTTTAATTTACCAAATCAAAATATAATTTAGGGCTTTTTCTTCTTTCAACTATAACATGCTAATTTACACTCCAATTAGCCCAAGACAACCATCAATGATAAAATAACCATTTTCAAACAACCAACCCTAGGTTCCTTCTCATGATTTCAAACAAATCCAACATGGATATGATTTTCATGCAATACAAAACTACCACAAGTCTATCTATAGACGAAGTATTGAAAAAGAACAAGGAAATCTCTACCTCAAGCTTAGGAGAGAAAACCACCCAAAAATCACCGGTGACGAAACCACGAACCACTCAGACCAAAAGGAAGCCCTTGACGAGATCTACAATCCATCTCAAAGGACTATGGTGAAAAGATCACTCTAGGTGAGTAGATCTAGAGATCTTAGAGTAAAAGTACCTTTTGAGAGAGAGAGAAGGTGTTTCACGCTTTAGAGAGAGGAAATGGAAGAAAAAGTGAAAGAAAAGGTCAAGTGAGGGCCTTTATATAGTACTAGGTCAAAATAGATATAAGCCCCAAAGTCAACTCAAAATATTTAGTCAAAATATCCCCAAAAGGTAGGTCCAAACCGTGAGAAAAATCTGGGAAAAGTCGCAGGTGTCGACCCCTGCAACAGTGGTGTTGACCCCTGCAACAGTGGTGTTGACACCAAAGAGGAAAAAAAATCTAGGAAAGCTTTGACTGCACTGTAGGTGTCGACACCACCCCAGACTGGTGTCTACCCTAACTTCCAACAACCAACACACAGACAGAAGAGGGTCAACACCATCCCAGACTGGTGTCTACCCTATGTTCCAGCAACACCTCCAGAACTTCATCAACAGGTAAGGGTCGACCCTAGGAAGGCTGGTGTCGACCCTAGAATGGAATTTCTAAGTCTCCAAGGAACTTTTGACAAGAATAAGTGCGAACAACCAAACCCAACAAGTTTAAATCAATTTTTCACTCATCGAAAACCAAGGTACAACAACACCAAAGATTCTCAAAACATAATACATGATTCGAATACACTTCCTAAAAGTTTTAAAAGGGCCCAAGTGCTACAATTCAGTTTGAACAATTTCAATGATGCGTGGAATTTTGAAATTATTCCACCATTCAACCATGTGTTGACGGTAAATAACATCATCAGAAATACGATATTGCCATTTGAATATCCAAGGGATTTTGTATTTGGATATAAAAATAAGCAATTGAGGGAATTTCTTTTGCTGAGGAGTGAATAAGAAAACAGTGGAGAAATAATTGACTTGATCCATAATTACAGATGGGAAGATTTCTGAAATGGCGCCATACTGAGTCCACCATCGCAGAAACTAGGTAGGTAACTTGGATTTGAACTTTTGATCAAATTGAAGAAACAAATAGTGACTGTTTGACTCATTTTGATACGAGAGGACTTTGAACAAAGCATCAATGTAATCATAGTAACTATATTGAATTGAATGACCAGGCAAATCTCGCAGTTGGTAAGGAGAACCACAATCAACTAGAGAAACAAAGTTGTGAATATAGAGTAAATGGTACACAATTTTATTTGTGTAAGTGCGATCATAAATGGGTTTAATCACAATTGACTGATGGTTGAACAGGATGTCTTTATAGAAAGTAATTGTTTTTTCTGGATGGAGAGGAATAAAATGCCATCCAGGAGGGAAATAAGATTTAACCAGATCATGAACAGTATGACTCTTTGGGTGACTAGGTTCTTTGAAAAAGAGATTAGTAGTGGTGGATTTAACATAATCAGATCAGGTTGATTTAATAGGATTAGGAGGGTGTGGAGTAATTGCTTGACTAGATGAAACAAAAGGATTAGTAGCCAAAGCAGATGTATAACTAGGCTTAGGAATGTTACCAAGAATTTGGTAACGGTTAACCAATTCAGCAAGATGGTATTTGGTGACTAGTTTTAAAGGAGGAGGAGCAAAAGGTTAACTAGATGGAACCAAAGCTTTGGAAGGAGGCCTTGGGTGAGACATCTGTGAAATAGATGAATAGAAATTACCATCCACTGAGGATATCTAATTGATCAGTATGTTCATGTAAGCAGTTAATATAATGAGCAAGTTGTTGTTTCTGAGCTTTAATCCGATGAAATTGAATGTATTGGGCTCTTTTAGTAGGTAAATGGGTTGATTTGAGAATAGCAAGGCGACGAGCAGTGTGTTTAACAAAGGATTTATGATGGGTAATTTTCTGTTTGTGGTAAGAAATAAAAGGAATTGGCATGATGTAACTCAATATCCACCCTGTAAAAATTCTCTGGTAACAAAACCAGGAATAGAATTTGAACAACCAAGTATATATTCAATGTCAAAATCAAAAATACTTAAAATAGATTGTCAACGAGCAAAAATTTGTTTACTAGAAAGATTTTGAACATCTTTTTCTGAAACATATTTAGCAGATTTGCAATCAACACGAAGTAAAAAATTTTGATTTAAAATATCATCTTAAAATTTACTAATACATAAAACAGTAGATAAAATTTCTTATTTAATAGTACTCTAATTCTTTTGTGCTTTATTCCAGACACCAGAATGAAATTGAACAATTTGTTCAGATGACTGAAGAGTGATTTTTTGGAGAAGGATGCCACCATAACCAATATCAGAGGCATCGGTTTGAATAATTTTAAGGGAATTTTCAATAGGAATACCAAGACAAGGAAGAGACTTGACATATTGTTTGACTTGTTTAACAATAGCAGTATGAGTAGGAGACTAAGGGGGAGGATTGTCTTTTAACCTATCAAATAAAGGTTGACAAGTTTTCCTAAGGTCTTTATAAAATTCAGCAATATAATTAAGGGATCCTAGAAAATGTTGTAACTGGGTTTTTTCGAGAATTTCATCAGGAAATTTAGAAGCAAATTCAATAGAGCGACTAATAGGGAGAATTGTATTCTGGTGAATATCATATCCTAAAAATCTGACTTTAGTTTGGAACAATTTAATCTTAAGAGAAGATATGACTAGACTATGACTTTTAATAGTATAAAAGAAAGCGATAAGATGTTTCTAATGTTCACTAATTGATTTTGAAAAAATAAGAATATCATCTTTATAAATTATAGAAAAATGACTAAATGGATTGAAAATATCATTCATTATATTTTGAAACTCACTAGGTGTATTTTTTAGTCCAAAAGGCATAACATTCCATTCATAATGACCAAAGGGTGTAGTAAAAGCAGTTTTATATCTATCTTAGTATAGCGATCCCGGGTTTGTCCCCTATATGAACAGTGCTTCGGTCGTAGGTTTCCGTGGAGTTAGTGGTTGTATGTCTTGTTGCCATCCTTTAGGTTCCGTATGTCTGAGTTTTAGGATGTGTTGGGCGTGTTTCGAACAGGCTGGTTGAGCCTTAGTCCCTTTCCTTGTTGCCCAGAGTTTTGGTGGTACACTCGAGCGGGTACCCTTGCGCTCGAGCGGAGTTTTATTTTTAGTTGCACGCTCGAGCGGACCATATCACGCTCGAGCGGAGTTTTCACACTTCCAGTATCTGTGCCTCTGCAAAACTTCTGCAGATGTGTTTTTCACGCTCGAGCGGGTTTCATTACGCTCGAGCAGGTCACGCCCGAGCGGGTCTGTTGGCGCTCGAGCGGGGTGTCCTTTGCCTGCGAAAGTTCTGAGAGGGGGTAATCTACGCTCGAGCGAACTGGTTTTCGCGCTCGAGCGGATGTGCTTGGTTCTTGTGTCCTGGAGCTCGAGCGGGCCTTATTGCACTCGAGCAGTTCCAGTTTTTGTGCTTGACGCTCGAGCGTTCTATTCTCCGCTCGAGCGAATCATGCGTATATCAGTTGGCAGCTGTGCATTTTTTAATCACATTTCAACATCCTTTCTCTCTCTTACTTTTCTGAAAAAGCCATTTGAGAGCTTCTCTCACTAAAACTCAACTTCTCTCTAAGTATTGATCTAGTTAGAGTGTTCTTCTACCCTTTGTCCTTTACAAAAAGTGTGTTGATCGTCGAGGGCTACGTTTTGTTTCGAAAAGTTTGGAGTTTGGAGCACTTTGAGTTTGGTCCTCTCCTTCGTTTGAGCTCTAACTTCGAGGTAGGGATATCCTACTCCATCTTATGAGCTTTGTCTTTGAATTTTGGCATTTTGGTATGTTTGGAGTCGTTGGGTAATTTTGAGGAAGTTTGGGTCTTTGTGTAATTTTACAAAGTTGGGGTTTTATTTATTATTACCTATATGCATGTTGGGCATAGAGAAATGAGATGAATGTTGGATTGTTGATAGAAATGAAACCTTAGGGTTGTTTTGTTAATTATGGGAAATGCCCTAATTGCATTGTTAAATCAATTTGTGAAATAAATGTGAGAAATGAGAAATGGAATTGAAAATGTTGGAATTGGGAATGTATGGGATTAAAGGGTGCAGTTGGGTTATTCATCACTCACCAAATTGAAATGTCAATATTTTACCCATTTGGCGCATTTATTCTCTGTTTAGAAATAACTGTTTGGGGCTATCGGTAGAGGATAGTTTTGATTGTTATTGACAATGCATGATGATTAGGCAAACTAAAAATAATCGATTAAGTGTACTATTGAATATAGCGATTGGAATAATACATTAACTTTATGTATTGATTGGTTGTATATGATAACTGTTTATATACATTGTTTGTGTGGGAGGAGAAAGGGGCTGTACTCCACGGTTTATTGGAAGAAAGGGGCTGGACCTCTAAACCGGACGGTTTATTGAAAGAAAGGGGCTGGACCTCTAAACCGGAAGGTTTATTGGAAGAAAGGGGCTGGACCTCTAAACCGGAAATTGAAGTGTAGTTACAGCTCATATGCTTATCTATTGAAGTGCAGATACAGCTCATATGCTTATTTGTTGATGTATTGATACAGCTTGTATGGTTATCTGTTGATGTATTGATATAGCTAGTATGCTTATCTATCGCGAAATGTAAATGCTTAATATGGGTGTTTGTCTCATATAGGTTGTTTGATCAGGCTCTGAGTCATAGTCATGAATTGAGAATTGGTTAAGAAACGGAAAGTGAATGTAACATGGACATGATTGTCGTTAAACTGTAACACAGTATAAATTGGTATATAAGTGCGGACCACCCATTGAACGCTATTATCTTAGTCATTGTTTATAGTTGGTTTAGTGTATTTCTACTGGGCTGTGGCTCACCCTATATAGGACACCATTTTCAGGTATAGGAAGCATTCCACTTCCAAGGGCGTAGTTTGGAAAGCAAGAGGCAGACAGACTGCTTTTGTTGTTTTGCTTTCTTTGATGTATTATATGTAAATTCAAGCCAAGGGCTTAAGATGTATTGAGTTAGTACTCTTCTCTTTTTGTAACCAAGTGTTAACTTGGAAAGCTGTAAGCCCGTAGGGCATTTGTTTGTTAGTAGCTTGTAATATTTCTGTAAGAGCTACTCTGATTAATAGAAAGATATTTATTTCTCGTACATCATGGCATGTCTAAAATGATGGGCTTTTCGTATTATTTTGAGGGCGTGACACTTAGGATGAATTTGAATTTACCAAAAATCACTTTTTAAATCAAATTTACTAAAAATAATAGCTTGACTAAGTCTTTTGATTAAGTCTTTTTTATTAGGAATTGGATAGCGAATCCATTCTAAAACTTTATTTAATGGTTTATAATTAATAACTAAGCGAGGGACACCTCGTTCTAGTTCAGCATTTTTATTTACATAAAAAGCAGGACAAGACCATAGTGATTTACTAGGACTAATAATTCTATTTTTTTAATAATTCATTGATTTCTTTTTTGCACATTTCAACTAACCATGATTCATTTGAATAGGTCAGGATTTTGTAAGGATTTGTCGTTCATTAAAATTTTTAATATATGGTAATGTAACTACATGTTTTTTTCTATGCTAGAAGGCAGTGGGTAAAGTAGAACAAACAGTTATTTCTAATTTTAATTTAAATTCTTCAATTTGAGATATAATAACAGGATCAATTAATTGTTGTTCAATTCTTTTATAATTGACTTCTTCTTTAAGAAAACGTAACTGACGAATTAATCGATTAATAGATTGAGAAATAGAACAGTCTCTTAATTGATTTAATTCCAAAATTTCAGGTGGAGATAAAAATTTAAAAGTAACAATTTGATCAAAAGCTTGAGTAGTTATTCCTTCACTAGATGTAGGAAATGGATATAATAAAAATATAAATGGTGTTCCTAAAATAACTTTATCAGTCATATTTCTGACTAAAACAAATGATGTTTTAAAACAAACATTATCTTGACATATATGAACTTTAGGTAATTTGTATTTAATATGCATTTTACTACCATTAGCAGAAGTTAACTGTTCACTAGTTTTCCCATAATATTTTGTAGGGAGTAAACCTTCTTGAATACAATTAAGATCAGCACCAGTATCAATTAGGGCAATAATATTTAATTCAAAATCATTAATAATTAATTTGACTTTTGAATACCATTTTTGAATATGGATTTTATTGATAAGATTTAATCTATTAGATTCAAGCTTATGGGATTGATGTGATCTATTATCAAACAAAAGATTATCTGGGTTAGTATGTTCAGATTCATGTTCAGATTCATCGGGAGATTTATCATCTTTTTCTTGGAAATTATCTAAACTTTGATTGAGTTTTAATGTAATAATTTCATCTTCTAAAACTCTATCTTTACTTTGTAAATCTTTAATAGTTTGTTTAAGTTGATTAATTTCACATTGTAAATCTTGTATTGTAACTTCTTTTTGTTTATTTTTAAATCTTTCTAAAGTTTTAGATAAGCTAATAATGGGTTTATCATGCTTTGGTTTATGATCACTGTTAGTAAGTAAAGATTTTAATTTGTCAGTATACTTTTGTTTTAACTGGAGATCTTCTAATCGACCAATTAATTCAATAAGGGCAGTTTTTTCTTGATTTTGTTTAGTAAGAACAGTGATTTGTTTAACTAGTTTGCAACAAATATCATTACATCCTAATTCAATGTTATTAGTAGAATCATCACTAGGTGAATGGTATTCAGATGAGGTATTAGGATTATCAAAAGAAGAATTATTATCAGATTGGTTTAATTGGAAGATTTTAAATAATTGATGTTTGGATTCATCATTAATTTGGAGTTGATTGACTTTATCTTTCAATTTTTGTTTTTCTTTACATTTATTAGAATAATGACCTTTTTTACCACAGTTATAACAAGTAATATCTTTGGCAGATTTAGATTTTGGATGGGATTTTTTATAATATTTCTTTTTGGGTTTAGTATAGAATTTATCATTTGATTTTGAAGGTGAATAATTCTTTTTATACTTATGAGAATATTTGTAAGATGATTTATGTTTATTATACCTATGTTTTTTACGATGAGAATGGGCAACAGGAGGTAAGTCATATTGTTCACAGAAATTTCCTAATTCGTAGTTAGCCTTATGTTTATATTTAGCAGCTTTTTGACTAAGTTTTAAGTCAATACACATTCTTAGGCCTTCTTTTTGAATAGTACTAATAATGTCACCATAAGTTAAATTATCATATTCAATCATACCTGTAGGTTGACTAAGAACATCTCTAATTTTATGAGCAAAAAGACTAAGTAAGCCATTAATGAATTTTTCTTTCCAAAAAGATTTAGTACAGTCTTCTCTTAACATAACTCTAGAGGTAAAGACATCTTTATATCATCAAAAATCACTTAAGGTTGGACAAGTGAGATTACTAAATTGATCATGTATGCGAGAATAGATATTAGTAGGTGTTCCTATAAAATGGCGAACTATGGTGTAGATTAATGTATTTATACCATCAGGTTTATAATAACCAATAGTTTCATCAAAGATAGGTAAATCATTTTCATCTTTTTGATTTGCATGTAAAATAGATTCTCTTTGATCTTCAGTTAGATATTTTTCCCACCAAGATTTGAGCATCCCAGTAAAGCCAAAAGTAATTAAGGAAACAATTTCAGGTTGAGTATAATCAGGATAGTTACTAAGATAACTATTTGTAACCATAGATAAATGATTTAATTTTTGAAGTATTTGATCTTCACTGAGACCATCAATATTCCATTCGTATAATTTTTTAGCAGATACAGAAAATTGATTACTAAGATTAGTTTCTTCATATTGGAGATTAGGGGGAGTAGGTCTTGAATACCAATTTTTTGTGAGCGTTGTAGGATTAGGTTTAGGATAATGAAGTTTATTCAGAGTAGTTGATTGAAATTGTTGAGCTAAATTACTAATTTCATTATCAGTTGTGTGTAGCACGTCCCCGAACGCCCCGGGAGGGTGAGTCCCGTTCCGTTCATTTGGGGTTACTACAGCTCGAACTCTCAAATTGTCACGGTTCTTAATCTTGAACCAAAGAGTCCAAATGTGGCAAATCGTTTTGAGAAAACAGATTTTTGAAAGAGAAGTGCCAAACATGGACTGCTTCGCCAGATACAGAGTCGCCACCTAAATATTTTTTATGGGGGAATTTAGGAAACCCTGACTCGGTGCCGAAGGCCACATGTCCGTCATCACCAAAGTTGTCTCGGCTCGGGAGCTTGGGTACGATCGGGGAAGGTCAACTATGAGCACCCCCTTTCGCCCGGTCCGAAGACCAGCCTCTACTAACCATGATATCTGATTTTGAAAACGTTATGTGTTCTTATTCCGGTTATTAGCTATAGCGATCCCGGTTTTCCTTTTCATGCTTAACTGTAATCCGGATTCGATTTCGTAAGGGTGCTGTTGTCTTATCCTCTTTCTATCCCTTTCTCTTTGTGTTCGAGCTTGGAGTTGTGTTCGGCAAGTTGGGAATAAGTTGGTTGCGTTTTAAAACGTAAAGTCTTTGCCCAGTTTTTGGTCTTACCGCTCGAGCGGCGATTTTGACGCTCGAGCGGGACTCTGTTGTTGCTTGTCCGCTCGAGCGAGGGTGTTGGCGCTCGAGCGGGGAAATCACCCATCCAATATTTCGTCTGCAGTGGTATACGCTTGAGCAGGAGTATGTGTCTGACGCTCGAGCAGGGAGTTTGACGCTCGAGCGGGCATCATGTCTGTAACAGTTCTGGGAGCGTGCATCCGCCGCTCGAGCGGGGGATTGGACGATCGAGCGGGGATCTGTGAGTGACGCTCGAGCGGGGCGACTTTTATATAAAGCCGAGATTCGACCTTTTTGTTCACTTTTCAACATCCTTTCTCTCTCTTACTTTTCCAGAAAGCTATTTTGAGAGTTCCTCTCACTAAAACCCTAACTTCTCTCTTGGGAATGATCTAGTAGGAGTTGTTTTCTCACCTTGGGCCTTTACAAAAGTTGTGTTGATCGTCGAGGGCTATCTTTTAATCTGAAAATTTCGAGATTTGGAGCATTTTCGTTTCTTCACCTCCTTCGTTGAGCCCCATCATTCGAGGTAGGGATAACCTACTCCATCTTATGAGCTTTGTCTTTAAATTTTGGCATTTTGTTATGTTGGTGGTTGTTGGGTAATTTTTGAGAAAGTATGGGCCTTTGTATAATTTTACAAAAGTTGGGGTTTTAAATATATAAACCTATATGCATGTTAGGCATAGAGAAATGAGATTAATGTTGGGACATTGATGGAAATGGAACCTTAGGGTTGTTTTGTAAATTATGGTAATTTGCCCTAATTGGTTTAATTAATTAATGCATATAATTAATTGAAGAAAGCGAGGAATTGAATTGAGAATGTTGAAATTGGGAATGTATGGGATTAAAGAGTGTAGACAAATCATTTGTTGCTCACCTAATTGGAATGTTGATATATTATCCATTTGTGCATTTATTTCCTGTTTAGAAATAATTGCTTTGGGCTACCGGTGGAAGGTAGTGTTGATTGTTGTAGACAATGCATGATAATTAGGCAAACTAAAACTAATCAATCGGATGTGTCATAGAGCATGACGGTTGATAGAATACATTAACTTTATGTATTGAGTGATTGTGTATATGACCAATGTGTTTATATGCATTATGTGTAGACGGTTGGTAGAATACATTAATTTTATGTATTGATTGATTGTGTATAGAACCTTTGTGTTTATATGCATTGTGTATAGAGGAGGAGATGGGGGATGTACTCTGCGGTTTAGGGGAAGATGTGGGATGTACCTCTAAACCGGATAGGATTGGGAGGAGATGGGGGATGAACTCCGTAGACACAGCTCATATGCTTGTCTAGAGAAGTGAAGATACAGCTCATATGCTTATCTTTGTGAAGTGTAGATACAGCTCATATGCTTGTCTAGTGAAGTGTAGATGCAGCTCATATGCTTGTCTAGTGAAGTGTAGATACAGCTCATATGCTTGTCTAGTGAAGTGTGGATACAACTAATATGCTTATCTGTTGATGTGTAATATGCTTATCTATTGGAATGTTGATATAGCTCATATACTTATCGGATTGTAGTATTGATGTAGCTTATATGCTTATCTGTTGTAGTAGTGATGTAGCTCATATGCTTATCTATTGAAAAGTTTGTTTGATT
The DNA here is from genome assembly GCF_055761805.1 of Camellia sinensis. Taxonomy (NCBI): domain Eukaryota; kingdom Viridiplantae; phylum Streptophyta; class Magnoliopsida; order Ericales; family Theaceae; genus Camellia; species Camellia sinensis. The sequence continues at coordinate 73,083,900 of NC_138973.1, read as the reverse complement.
TGATATAGCGCTAAAATGTATATCATCATCGTTTGTGAACTATGGAAGTAGTTTATGTGTTATTGATACAACACCAAAATGTGCATCCACCGTGAATTTTGAAAGTGTTCTAGTGATGAACTATAATCTCATCAAAATGTTTTGGCCAGAGTACTGAGCCCTGTTTTTCAAACTCAAAGTTGAATAAGAAATGAAAAGTGAATTGTAACGTAGGCTTGGTTGTCATGGAATTGAAATAAGATGTAAATGGAGGTGTAAGTATCGACCATCTTTCAGTTGCTAATCTTTTAGGCATTGTTTATAATTGGTTTAGTATATCTCTGCTGGGCTGTGGCTCACCCTATATGGGAACATCATTTCAGGTACAGGTAACATGCCACCTCTGAGGACATAGCTTGGGAGGCTAGGGGCAAACATACTTTTGTTGCCTTATTTTCCTTTTGATGTATTATATGTAAAATTCAAGCGAAGGGCTTAATGTTTAACCGAGTCAATACTCTCTTTTGTAACCAAGTGTTAACTTGGAAAGCTGTAAGCCCGTAGGGCATTTACTTTTGTTGTTAACATGTAATACTTTTGTAATGAAGTACTCTAATGAATTGAGGAAATGTGGATCTTTTGTATATAAATGTATGTTTATATTGATGGGTTTAATGTTATTATTTTGAGGGCGTTACATTAGCCTAGAATTACTATGTTATGCGCACAGCAAATAAGTATAGACTAGATTGCCTAATTTGGAAAGAAACATTGCCTATCCGTTTGTTTTGGAAAATGTTTTGGAATTTCCTACTCGCAAGTAGGCTAAAATACGGATTTCAACGAGTTTTTCCAACTCAAACAATCCAACCTTCACCCACAGGCATTCAAACAGTTTATCACATAAGCATCTAGCCACATGGTAAGCATACTGTCATGATAGCATTCACACACATGCGATGATGCTAAAGCGTAAATACTTACATCGTACTCCAAGCCAAAACAATAAACTGGTTAGCAAACATGCGTGATCCTAGTTCATGTTAAATTGACTAATGCAGCACATACAGGATGCAATTAGATAGGCTCGGCTAACCTAAACATGGTACGTGAAATGCTACAACTATCACGTATTCAATTTGAAATTGAAGTACAAATGCAGTTAACGTGATGCGCCGAGCCCGGTGCACGCAAGACAAATGTATGAATGCACGCATGCATTGCATAAGGTATGCTAAATTTAAAGATGCCCTAGTCTACCATCAAAAGCGGGTAAATAAAAGGGAAGAAAGACATGGGGTTGGAAGACATACACCCACTCACGCACACTTATTACACAATTGCCCTCACTCGGAGGGTACAAATAAATATTACAGTCTGAATAACAAATACATTAATTATTACAGAATTTCTACTTAATTAATAGAAAGAATGCAAAAAAAAAGAGAAAGGTGGCCACAGCCTCCACCTCGAGATGCGCGAATGATGCATGCTCGAACCCGCCTTGCCCGGAAAGTCCGTACCATACTAAGGTTGCCTCTGTTTATACTGCCCTGTCTCTCTGAAAATTGCCAAAGCCCTAGGACAGGTTCCTTGCATGCTTCAGAATACCACCAGCTGGAGGAAATTCCCACCGGCCAAATGTAATTTCCATCGGCTGCTGTTGGAGTTATCGGCCATTCACACATGGCCGGTCGGCATTAGATTCTGCCGGTCGGCAGAAGATTCCTGCAGAGGACAGTTTTGACAGCAACAGAAGACAGACAGTATATGGCATGGGATTTCAGGCACATGTGAGCACGGTCATGTTTCCCATCACGCTTTGAACTCAGGGAAGCATGGCCCTCGATCCTCGAGCCATCAATGGTGCATGATAGCCCAAGAGATCAAGCTTGCCACTTGATGTAAAAATGCATGCAATCACACAAATGAGGACCAAGACCTTATCATACTGAAGTTAAGGGCCCCGGTGACCGAGAGTCAAGGCACATTACATCACTTATAGTATGAATGCTCCTTGACCCTCACACTTGGTTTGACGCCCCAAACCAAGTAATGCAATGCATGTTATGGGAACAATGACTCAAAGGTACAACATGAGATTGGAAATGCAAGGCGTGCCAAATGCCATGCAACTAATATGGCAAGTATGCAATGCTAGGCATGAAAGATGCAAATGCAATGCAAACATGGATAATTTAAGCAATAGGATCAACATATTACAACACTTAATGAAGCAATTATGCAATGGACATGAGACAAGCATGCAAAGGGGCCTTAAACCATAGAAGGGTAGACCTTGATCCACCCCAAAACAGTGGCCAAAAGTGCCCGAAAAGATGGACAAATACTCATGCCAACAAGTAAGCCAATGGTCCTAAGATTAAGGCACAAAAAGGGGCAATTTACTTCCACCAACATGACCACTCATGGCATGAATTAGATAAGCAAAAACAAAAACTTAACATGCAAAAATAGGCCCCAAAACCTACTAACATGGCAGCTAAAGTGGCTCCAATGAGATGCATGCACCAAAGCTCATATCTAGGCATAAAAGGGCATACCCTCAAAGCATGAAAGAGGTCACTTATGTACACATACAAACATGATTTATAGGCTGAAAAACGATCCTAAATGATGCCAAATCATGAGGATGGTCTAAGCTATGCATGCTAGAGGCCAAAATGTTCAAAGCTTACAAGCCAAAACACAAAGAGAGGACACCAAATAAGGCAAGCATGACTGAAATAGATGGCCAACAGGCCTTAAACATGGTAAAATAATGCCAACACCTTCATGGGACTAAGCCAACACATGCAAGAATCATGGCCTAAACACAAGATGCATTTCTAGGCCAAATAGGGGATGTAAAGCAAGTATGTTGAGCATGCAAAGGGGCATAAATCCGACCAAAAATAGAGATTACATATGACCTAAAAACACCCAAAAACCTCTGAAAAAGGGCCAAAACCAATCAAGCATGCATGTTACCCTTTAAGCCAAAATGCAAGGAAATAAGACAATGAAGGGAGAGGGGTGTCCCTCCCCTATGCAAGACTTCAAACCACCTTCCTCACCACTGAAAATCCACTGGTTTTCAGTGGTGAAAAGACCAAAACACTTAAGCAAACAAGGCCTTACCAAGGAGGCAACAAAAAAGGCCAAATAAGGCCTAAGAGGGTGGGTTTGAACTCAAACCACAAAGGACCCTTAACGAAAGTTCTTAAGCATGAAAATATAAGCCTTTTTTATGTTATGTACAAAAACTAAATCAGCAAGCAAGATAGGTAAAAGACTAGTGCAAGTTTGGGGAAACTAAAGCAAAGTGCTCACCCTTGAAGCACACCTCAAGAACAGCCAATGCAGCCCTCTTCTTTTGATCAAAAACAGCCCCAAAACTCAAGAATCAACCCTCAAAAGTCCTCAATCTCGGAGCAAGGTGTAATAGTGTGTGTATTAGTGCAAAAGTAAGGTAAAAACACACTTTTAGGCCAAGAAACACACACAAGGGAGGAGAGAGAGGGAAATATAGAGAGAGGGTGTATCTATATGTATAAGCTCTGGTTTTTGCCTTCAAACTTGCTAACTTAGAACAAGGAGAAGACCTCTCCTCTTATAGAAGTCCCTCTTGCAAAGCTTACACAACAAGCTTGCTTAGAGGGAAATCCCTCCATACACGTGTATGGAGGGTAGCAGAGTTGGTTCCAGCTATCACAGCTGGCACAAAATATCTACATAAAGTAGATGAACAGTAGTCGGCTCCTCAAAATTGCCATTTTGACAAAAATGAGTGTCGACCGGCAATATATATTGCCGACGGCGACAAAAACCAGCCGGTGGCCTTTGGCCATGGCCGGTGATGTGCGGGGATGCCTCACAAGGCATTCCCTGCCCCTCCAAGGCAAAACACAAGTGTTTGGTGCAAAACCAGACACTAAACAGTCGAGTTCAGAGATCCTGAGGCAAGGCGCATAGCCGAGACCTCCGAGAACTCCAAACGAACACAAACAAGGGTAATCACCAAGTGTTCCAATGGTGACGTCCAAGTCTTGAGGACGGTCAAAAATGGGGTGTCTATATTGTGTTAGGGTCTGAATGAGTAGAAACTATAGCGATCCCGGGTTTACCCTTGTTGTACAGTGATCCGGACATGTGTCTGTAGATGTTGGTAGTTGTTTATTATCTTGTCTGCATCCTTTTTACTTTGTATATTGAGTTATAGGATGTGTTGGGCAGGTTTGTTACAGGTTGGTTGTGTTTGGGAGCCTAGTGCTGCTGCCCAGATTTTTGGACCTTCGCTCGAGCTAGGAGTTGGTCGCTCGAGCGAGAGTGGAGTTCGTGTCTGGTGGATCAAGCCAGAGTGGCTTCGCTCGAGCGAGCGATTGCGTCTGGTTCTGGACCTGAGAGTTGCATTTCCTGGCTCGAGCGAGCATTCCTTCGCTCGAGCGGTCTGGTTTGTTCTTCGCTTGAGCGAGAAGTCTGTCGCTCGAGCGTGCCTCTGGTTGCAGACCTGAGGGTTTGAGTTGTTGGCTCGAGCGAGCATTCTTTCGCTCGAGCGCACTTTTGAGTTTTTGGCTCGAGCGAGCGTGTTTTATATCAGCAGACAGTAGCGTTTTTGAACATCAGTTTTTCACTTTCTTTTTCTTTCCAACCCTAGATCCGAGACTCTCTCTCTCTAAACTTACATTCTCTCTAAGATTTGATCTCCCTAGAGTGTGAATCTAGCCTAGGGCCTTTGTTAAAAAGATAGAGGGCGTTGAGAGCTTCGATTTAATATGAAAAAGTTTGGATTTGGAGCACGTTGATCTTCGAGTCTTCATCTCCTTTTTGGCTCAAACTTCGAGGTAGGGATATCCTACTCCTCTCTATGGGTTTTGTCTTTAAATTTTAGTATTTTGAGATGTTGGGCTTGGTTAGGTAATTTGGTGAAAGTTTGGGGCTTTTGTGTAATTTTACAAAAGTTGGGGTTTTATTCATAATAAACCTAGATGCATGTTTGGCATAGAGAAATGGAATAAATGTTGAATCATTGATGAAAATGGGACCTAAGGGTTGTAATGTTAATTATGGGAATTGACCTAATTACATTGTTTGATTAATTGGGATAATTAATTGGGAGAAATGAGGAAATGAAATGTTGATTGAATATCCATTTGTGCATTTAATTTCTGTATAGAAATAACTGCTTTGGGCTATCGGTGGAGGATAGTCGTGATTCTTGTAGACAATGCATGATGATTAGGCAAACGGAAACTAATCAATGGAATGTGTCATGGAATTTGACTGTTGATAGAATACATTAACTGTATGTATTGAGTGATTGTATATAGAACCAATGTGTTTGTACACGTTATGTGTAGAGGAGGAGATGGAGGATGTACTCCGCGGTTTAAGGGAAGATAGGGGATGTACCTCTAAACCGGATAGTGTTGGGAGAAGATAGGGGATGAACTCTGTAGATATAGCTCTTATGCTTGTCTAGAGAAGTGAAGATAGAGCTTATATGCTTATCTTTGTGAAATGTGGATACAGCTTATATGCTTATCTGTGAGTGTGGGATATTGTTGTTATACATATCTGTTGAGATGATGATAGAGCTAACATGCTTATCTGTTGAAAAAGGGAAAATGAAAGGTAACTTGGACTCATAAGTTGTATGACATAAATATGTGATTTATGTGAATGTATCAGTGTTGGCCATCTATCAATTGCTAATCTTTTAGTCATTGTTCATGGTTGGTTTAGTGTATTTCTACTGGGCTGTGGCTCACCCTATATGGGAATATCATTTTCAGGTACAGGTAGCATGCCATCTCCAAGGACATAGCTTGGGAGGGTAGAGGCGGACATACTTTTGTCGTTTTATTTTGATGTATTACATGTAAATTCAAGCCAAGGGCTTAATGTGTAAACGAGTTAGTACTCTTTTGTTGTAACCAAGTGTTAACTTGGAAAGCTGTAAGCCCGTAGGGCATTTTGCTTTTGTTGTTAACATGTAATACTTTTGTAACGAAACTCTGATGAATAGAAGAATATGGTTATTTCATATGTCAATGAATGTCTTATTTGATGGGTTTAATGTTATTATTTTGAGGGCGTTACAGAAACAGATTCAAGAGTAGGATGTTGGTTTAATACAGTAAGACCTTTCTCAGTGGATGGAGAAACCTTTTCAGAGGTAGTTAATTTAGTAAATAATTGTTCAATGGCTTTGACAGTAGAATTATCTTGGGTGACTAAACTATTATGTTTAGAACGGTTACTAGGTAAATTAAGCAATGGTTGGTCTAAAGATTGTTGAGTAGATGTATTGTTAGCCGAATAATCATCTAAATTGGTTTCTATTTTATCTAATTGTTTACCAATTGTTTTTAGACATTGATTAGTATAATTATTTTGTTCAATAACTTTTTTATTTTCAGAGTCAGTGCCAGGTAACTTAAAAGGAGAGGCTGGGACTTCGAAGCCGTGATGATCAATAATTATAGTAGATAAAGGAGGATGACTAGAACTAATAGTAGTAGTAGGAGAAGTTTTCCATTTATGTTTTGTAATGGTTTGAACTTTTTTATAATGGTCTTCTAAATATTCAAAGAAAGGAATTTCAATTTTATGTTCAATCATAAATTTGTACCATTGACGAGTAATTTTAGATTGTTGAGTCAAATCATATTTGGTACGATATGCATAACGTTTAGTCCTATTATCTTTAGATTTAAATTCAATATGTAATTTATCAAGATCAGGAGTAAAGAGTCTACTAATAGTCATTAATTGAGGATTTATTGGAGGTATAACTTCGAAATCAGTTTGAGTTAGAGAGTCTTGAGACTCAGTATCGTCTTCATGTAGATATGTGTGAGTAGAATAAATAGGTTTACTAATTTGGGAAGTTGTCGAATTATCAATTCCTTTCATTTTACTATGGGAATTCTGACCAAGATGAATTTGACTATTTTTCTGAATAAAGGTGTATTAAATATTTCATCTTCAGTTTCAACATCAGTAGGTATACTAGAAGTACTATGACGAGAAGATTGAGATCAATTAAATTTAATCCTAGCAGATCCATCAATAAATTGTTGAATATCTTGAATATCTTGACAAGTAGATTGTTGTTGATTATGTTTGTAATTTTCATTAACTGTAATCTATTGGTCGGGGAGAGTAATATTTTTCCATTCAATCATTTGAGAAATATTTATATTAGTATCATTATTACTACTTTGGATTAGTAAGGTTTTGTCTTTAGGACTTTTATGTAAGGCTTGAACATTCAAATTGGTTTTAATACATTTGTAATGAACACGATAAATTAAAGCAATATTATGAACATTTTCTTTCATATTTGTAAATGAGCCATGTAATTGAATATTTAGAGTTAAAGCATTTAATATATGGGGGTCTCTAAGACTAAGAGTGAAATCAGGAAAACAATTGAAATGGACGGGTCCTTTGTGAAGACCAGTTTTCATCATACCTATTAAGCTATCATTATAATCAAGAAAACGAGCATCTCTTAAGCATGATAAAAAAGAAGTATTTTTACCTTTTTGTGTTAATGGTTTGATTCCAACCTGAATTAATCCTAAATGAATAAAATTGTGATTAGTTTTTAAATGACGTTTAATAGTATTAGCATCAAATAATTGACATGTTTCTCTAGATTTTTCTAAAGCATAGACTTGTTCTAAAGTTTTAACATGAAGATTAACATTAAATGTATTTTGTATAAAAGTAGTTTTATAAATTTCTTTGATTGGTAAACATGGTATATTCCAACTTAAATCAATTTTATCATTTTGTATTTCTACATCTTCTTAATTGATTACTAAACCTTGATTAGGTATAGAAGGCAAAGTTGTTGACCTAGAACTAACCAAAGAATTACTTCTAAATAATCGACTCATTTTATCTTGAAATAGTTTACAGTGAGCTCAATACATTATCTAATTTTATCATGTTTTCACATACGATATTTTCACACATACCCAGTTCGGAGAACCCCTAAAATCCAACACTGCCTAACCAAAGGTCTTACTTAGGACTTGGGACGAAGGATGGGTGGCTAATAGTAACGTGGAAAGACACGAATATAAATTGGATAGATTAAGACAGTAAACAATTTCAACACAGGAGAATGAGTAGACACAAAAATAATGATTCAGTGAGTAACAGAATACAACATAACGTGTCTCTGATTCCAAAAGTCTATTTTTTATTTATTTTATTTTATTTTTCTGGTTTGATTTTTGTAATCAAACAAATTCTCTCATTTCCTTTATTTCTTTTATATTTTGTTTGTTGTTAAGTACACAACATAATTTATTTTTCAAATACTGTGAAGATTGTCCAACAATCTTAAGACAGAACTTTTTTGTATCTTTATTGTATTTAATTTTCTGTGTTTTCACAAAGTGATATTCTGGTTGGAAAATACAAATAGTATTTATAAATAATTTGACAGATAGTAATAATGTACTGTCTATTTTCTTTGACAACTAGTAGTAATATGCTAGTGTCATTAACAATTGCAGAATATTATTTGGTGTTATAGAAAATTATTGTGGTATTTTATTTTTCTGATTTTTGTAACAAGGAAAATAAATTTATTTTGTGTTATAATTTATTTTATGATTTTAGTAACTAGAAAATTAATTTGTGGTTTGTTTTTCTAATTTTTGTAATCAGATATTACTGCAACTGGAAGTGGTACTCCAATTGTTACACCAACACCGGTTCCTATACAGAACCATGTTCAAGTACCAATAAATCATGGAGAAAAACGAGAAACATTTAACGGTACTGAGTTTAAGAGATGGCAGCAGAAGATGTTGTTCTATCTGACAACTCTAAATTTGGCCCGGTTTCTCCATGAAGAGGCTCCAGCACTTAAAGAGGGTGAAAGTGATCGGCAAGTTGTTGCTGCAGTAGATGTTGGGAAACATTCAGATTTCTTATGCAGAAACTACATCCTCAATGGCCTTGACAACATGTTGTATAATGTTTACAGTCCTCTAAAGTCAGCAAAAGAATTGTGGGACTCTTTGGAAAAAAAATACAAGACAGAGGATGTCGTCACGAAGAAATTTATTGTCGGTAAATTTCTGGACTTTGTTATGGTAGACTCCCAAACGGTAATTTCTCAAGTTCAAATTTTTCAAATAAGTTTGCATGATATTCATTCAGAAGGTATGTCTCTTAGCGAGTCTTTCCAAGTCACTGCTCTAATGGAAAAGTCACCACCGGCTTGGAAAGATTTCAAAAATTATTTAAAACATAAACGCAAGGAGATGACCATGGATGAATTGATTGTAACATTGAGAATTGAAGAAGATAACCGAAAGGCTGAAAAGAGAAATGAAAAAAATCCCATTGAGTCCAAGGCCAATGTGGTTGAACGAGTTCACAAACCACATAACAAAAAGAGGAAGTTTGCTGGAGATGGTCCTAAACAAGGCAACAACAATGGCAACAAGAAGTTCAAAGGAAAATGCAATAACTGTGGCAAGACTGGACATCGAGCTTCTGACTGCCGCCGCCCTAAGAAGGATCGCGGAAGTACAAGCAAGAAGACTACCAATCAGGCCAATGTAACTGAACTAGATTACATCTCTGACGGGATGAATGACATCAACCTCTCTACCGTGGTGTCTGAGGCTAATTTGGTTGGAAATCCTAAGGAGTGGTGGGTTGGCATTGGGGCAACTCATCATATTTGTGCGGACAATAAGATGTTCACTACCTACAATGAGGCTGCAAATGGTGAACAAGTTTTCATGGGAAATTCTTCTACTTCTACTGTGGCTGGACAAGGAAAAGTGATCTTGAAAATGACATCAGGGAAAGAATTGACCCTCAACAACGTACTGCATGTACCTGACATCCGGAAGAATTTGGTTTCTAGCTCTTTGTTAAGTAAAAATAGTTTAAGGCTTGTATTTGAGTCTAATAAATTTGTATTATCAAAGAGTGGTATGTATGTTGGTAAGGGATACATGAGTGATGGTCTCTTCAAATTAAATGTAATGACAGTTGTACCAAAAGTTGCTATGAATAAGAATAACACATCTTTTGCTTATATTCTTGAGTCGAATTTATGGCATGGTAGATTAGGACATGTAAATTTTGATACATTGCGCAGAATAATTGGTTTGGATTATATACCAAAGTTTGAAATTGATCCTAATCATAAATGTGAAATTTGTGTAAAAGCGAAACTAACTAAGCCTCAATTTAAATCGGTTGAAAGGAAAACCGAACCTCTAGAATTAATTCATACAGATGTATGTGATCTTAAATTTGTTCAAACTAGAGGAGGCAAAAAGTATTTTATAACATTTATCGATGATTGCGCAAGATATTGTTATGTATATTTATTTAGAAGTAAAGATGAAGCCTTAGAAATGTTTAAACTCTACAAAACAGAAGTTGAAAATCAACTTAATAAAACCATTAAAATGGTTAGAAGTGAGAGGAGTGGTGAATATGATGCACCATTAAATTAATTTTGTGCACAACATGACATTATTCACCAAACTACAGCACCCTATTCTCCTCCGCAAAATGGAATTGTTGAAAGGAAAAATAGAACCATAAAAGAAATGATGAATGCCATGTTACTAAGTGCAAGCTTACCACATAACTTGTGGGAGGAAACAATATTGTCTGCTAATTATGTTCTTAACAGAATACCCCACAAGAAAACCAATAGCACTCCTTATGAATTGTGGAAAGGTCGATCACCTTCCTACAAATACTTAAAAGTGTGGGGGTGTTTGGCAAAAGTTGATATTCCTGTTCCTAAAAAGACTAAGATTGGACCAAAAATAGTAGATTATGTATTTATTAGTTATGCTCAAAATAGTAGTGCATATCGGTTTCTGACTTATAAATCAGAAATACCTAATATAAATGTGAACACTATTATAGAGTTTAGGAATGCTGTATTTTTTGAATATGTCTTTCCTTACAAGAAAGGACAGGAATTAAGTTCACAGAAAAGAACTTATGATTGTACACAAAGTCAAGAAACTAATGACAATCAAACACAAGAGACTAGTAATGGTCTCAACCAACAGGATTTAACTGATGATGAACCAAGACAAAGTAAGAGAGCGAGAACATCAAAATCCTTTGGTCCAGATTTTCTGGCATACCTATTAGAAAATGAACCTCAAAGCTTTAAGGAAGCAATGACAGATCCTGAAGCACCTTTGTGGAAAGAGGCTGTTAATAATGAAATTGAATCCATTATACAAAATCATACTTGGGAATTGGTGGATCTTCCACCTGGTTCTAAACCTCTTGGATATAAGTGGATATTTAAGAGAAAAATGAAAGCAGATGGTTCAATAGACAAGTATAAAGCAAGACTTGTAGTAAAAGGTTACAGACAAAAGAAAGGTCTGGACTATTTTGACACATATTCCCCTGTGACAAGAATAACATCCATTCGCATGCTTATTGCTATAGCAGTGTTGTTTAATTTAGAAATACATCAAATGGATGTTAAGACAGCTTTCTTAAACGGTGATCTAAATGAAAAGATCTATATGAAGCAACCCGAAGGGTTTGTAGTACCAGGGCAAGAAAAGAAAGTTTGTCGACTTGTAAAATCTCTTTATGGATTAAAATAAGCACCTAAGCAATGGCATGAAAAAATTGATCATGCAATGTTTACTAATGGGTTTAAGATAAACGAATGTGACAAATGCGTCTATGTTAAAAATACTGACCAATGATATGTCATAGTTTGTCTTTATGTGGATGACATGGTTATCATTAGAAGCAGTCAAAACATGATCAAATCAACTAAGCAAATGCTTAACAAAAGATTTGATATGAAAGATATGGGGGTCGCAGATGTTATATTAGGAATGAAAATTACTAAAACATCTGACAGATATGCATGATCTCAATCTCATTGTATTGAGAAAATTCTTGATAAATTTATCAAGTATAAATTGAATGTAGCTAGAACACCTGTATACATCAGTCTTTATTTATCGAAAAATAAAGGTGATGCAGTGTCTCAGTTAAAATACTCTCAAATCATTGGAAGCCTAATGTACCTAATGAATTGTACTCGTCTTGACATAGCTTATGCAGTCATTAAATTGAGTAGGTACACTAGTAATCTCAGAGAAGACCATTGGAAAACGATCATTTGGGTTCTTAGATATCTAAGATTTACCCGTGATCATGGTTTGAACTGTACTCAATATCCAGCAGTACTCGAAGGTTATTGTGATGCAAATTGGATATCGGAAACTAAAGATTTAAAATCCACTAGTGGATATGTCTTTACTCTAAGAGGCACTGCTGTTTCTTGGAAATCCACAAAACAAATATCCATTGCACGATCCACAATGGAATCTGAGTTCATTGCTTTAGACAAAGCAGAAGAAGAAGCAGAATAGCTTCGTCACTTCTTAGAAGACATTCCAATGTGGCCAAAACCTGTGCCAGCTATTTACATTCATTGTGATAGTCAATCTGCAATAGGCAGGGCACAGAATTATATGTATAATGGTAAGTCACGACACATTCGTCGTCGACATAATACCGTAAGGCAATTGCTCTCAAATGGAATAATCTCAATAGATTATATAAAATCTAAAGAGAATATTGTGGATCCGTTAACAAAAGCTTTGACAAAAGAGCAGGTGTATAGTTCATCGAAGGGGATGAGATTAAAGCCTATTACATAAGAGTCATCATAATGGTAACCCTACTTATATGACTGGAGATTCCAAGAACTAAGTTCACAAGGACAACTAAGTTATGTATGTCTCACCAGAAATCACCAAGGGATTAAAATTCCTTACCCATTCCTATGGTAAGAGTGATATCTGCAACATGTGTTGTTTGTAGGGGTATAAGGATAAGCTTTGCTTTTAATGATTACTTATATCTTGATTAAGGCATAAAATCAAGACGAGTATAAAGAGATACTCACAATAAGAATCACCTATATGAGTGTAGAACTGCGGCTGGTTCTATGAGAATGAAGAGGCTAAATTCTCTAGAAGCACTCATGAAAACCAAGAGCGTTCAAGGCCAAAATGAACACAACAGTGAGAACCACGATGTGTTAGAAGATATTTTGTGTGAAATCTATTGTCTTGGCTTACACAAACGGCTGAACAATTCAAGGCATCGCGTCCATTGGTTAGCTAGTAAGTCCGATAGGTTATCACTAAGGAAGGTTCAAGGCCGAAAGCTACCTATCCTGATGCAAGATATTTTCGATTTATACTCTTTTGACAAATTCTGCATATTGTTGCATTTCCGTTGTCATCAAATTCCATTCATGTGGAGGATTGTTAGAAATGGTTTGGAAATTCTAGGTAAAAACAAAAAAATTTCATAACTTTGGTCTATTGTTTAGGTGGGACCTGTATACCAAAATTGACGGGTCTAAGTGGTAACGCGTTCTATGTCGCGTTGTGAATCACGTGGCATATTTGGTTGCTTAAAACCATTATCGGTTGAATGGGAAATTGAAGCCAAAGTGTGCTCCATGGAAATGGAGTTTTGGTGGAAAATTCTTAAGGTTTGAAAAAATGGCTTGTCCCATATTGATTTGGTAGGAAGTTTTGAGTGGGTTTATAAGGCATGTGATTGGAACTTGGGGTGTGCCCTAAGGGGTATCCAAGTTTTGTAGAGAGAAAGGTTATGGGCAAAATGGGCTACACCCATTGGACCTAAAAATACCTACATGCGCGCGCGTGCCGCCGTCGCCTTTCCGGTCGGTCGGTCGGTCGGGCTGGGCTTGAGCACGGGTGCGTGGTGTGAGGTTGGGTTGGGCTTGTCCGGCCCAATACTAATCTTTTTGGGCCAAAAACATTTGAATTCAATTTTAGTTTTTGGTAAAATAAAATTTGTCCAATTTAAATTTCAATTTTTTGAATTCAAAATTGGGTCCGTTTTTCTCCCACCCGAACAGAATTGAATTTGTTTAAAATTCAGAAAACCCGGACAGATTTAAATATGGGCAAAACAATTTTATCTGTTTGAATTTTGAACCCAACAGATTTAAATCTGTTCATTCAAAACCAAACAGGTTTTATACTTGTTCAGAACATGTTTGCACCTATTTAATTCAAAACTAGCAGCCACTAATCCATCTATAAATAGGCAGCCTTCATTTGATGTTTCATTCACTATTTTCGTCCCAAATAATTCTGCTATTATTCTCTTTATATTGCTGCATTAGTTTTTTGTGAGAAAGAGTATATACACTTAGTGTGTTCGTTGTACGAATAAATTGTAGTGTTGCATTTATTCGTTGATTGATCATTTTATTCTGGGAGATAGATGTCCGTATTCTGAAAGTATCGTGGAGAGGACGAATCTGTCTTAAGGACACAGTGTCGAACACTGGACTTGATCAGAATATCATTCAAGAAATTAATCAAGTAAGTTGGTTATTTATTTTCTGTTTTATTTTATTTTATTTAAATCAGATTTTGATTTTGTTTCTGTAACAAAATAAAAATTTGTTTTTTATTTATTTTATTTTATTTTTCTAGTTTGATTTTTGTAATCAAACAAATTCTCTCATTTCCTTTATTTCTTATTTATTTTGTTTGTTGTTAACTACACAACATAATTTATTTTTCAAATACAGTGAAGATTGTCCAACAATATATATGTGCGGTGCTCAAGTGGTAAATGTATTCTTTACCAGACTTAAGATTTTAATTTAAAGACTCATCGTTTTCTTTTATACAGTTGTGTATTTTTAATAGAGAAAGTGAAATTAACTCTGAACAGTTAATTATTCATTCGACTTGATTCAATAAACTTAAAACTATATAAAAATATCAAATTACTTAAACTCAACTCAATAAAAACTAATTTGAGATTAATTCAAAAGAATTAATATGAACAAATTTTAAAATTCGTTAAAATTTTAAACTAAAATTTTGAGTCGTTTATCTTCTAATTATAAGAATAAAGATTGGTAGTTTGCATTGAGCTTGCCTGAATGGTCTGAATTTGTGCTTACCGGTCAACCAACCAGACAATTACTTAGACAATTGGTGCAACACTTGCCTACTGCGATTATCACCTTGTCGACTGTGGTTGTCGGCCTTCTTGCCAGATGCCGGTCGATAGGGAAGCTAAGGTAGCGTTTGGTAGAGTTTTGGATTTATGATTTGAGAATAAAGTTGTATTTTGAGTTTGTGAGTTTTGAAATTATGATTTGAGTGTGAAAAATTTTTGGTTATGAGTTTTGAAAAGAATTTTGAATTGAGTTTGAGATTTTTGATGTAGCATATGATATTTGATTCAAAAATTTACAACTCAAACACACAATCCAAAATTATATTCAAAGCTCATAAAATATTTTAAAAAATTATGAAAATATTTTTTATTTAAAATATAAAAAATAACGGGTGGTAATTGCAACAAAAAAAAAAAAAAAAACAAACAAATAATGTTCCGGTCAACTGGCCAGACGATCGAGTAGGCCAAATTTTAAAATTTAAAACTCTGCCTAAAATAGATTTTTAAAAATAAGTGTGATATTAATTTTTAAAAATTATATCCAAATACCTCACTCAAATATGAGTATGAAATCATGATTAAAACTCCATGCAAAGCCAGCCTAAAATTCAAGACATGCGGGCAAAATGAAATTCACGCTGCGTAGCAGCCTTCTAGTGACAATTAAAGATGTACATGGTCGGATTTTATCAGGATTAAGAGAGAATTTAACAGCAAATCGATCTTAAAAGAGCCTTGGTGAAAAAATTATTTGTTAGTTTCAGGACATCATGTGGGTAAACTTCTGACCAATAACAATCTATCATACCTTTTATATTCTTCAAACACCTAATGGCCTTGTTTGGAAAGTGACTATTTTAGTAGGCAATTTTAATTTTTAGCTATTTTAGTAGGCTAAAATTTTTGTGTTTGGGAAGATGATTGAATTTTTTTGTGGTTGGATGTGATGTTTGTGAGAGAAAAAGTGAAATGATTATGAGTTTGATGTGATATTTTGTCTTATTAGCTATTTTAGCCTATTTTGTCTTTTTGTGATTTTTAACCTAAACTAAACTATTTTTTTTCTTCCCAAACACCCCCATAAAATCGTGAATATCACTATTTTCATCAATCAAAACACACATAAAGCATCATGTGGTACACCAGTACCACCAAATAATTTCTCTCTCCCATGACTCGTTTGGTGGGACCCGTGGCGTTTCTTTACTCGCACTCAAAGCCCCAACCCGAAAAGTGACAAAGCAGTACAAGGCGGGAATACAGTTCCAAAATTTGTGTTATTTTGTGTGCTCAAAAATCACAAATAAAAACAGTTAAAAAAAAAATCATAGATAAAAAAATCAAAATTTGGAGTTTGTTTGAAATACACAGCCATATTTTTATCATATTATGGCCAAGTTTGGAATCCCTATATAATTTATTTTTTTATCTTTTTTTTATCACATCACTTCTCTATTTTTTTGCATATCTTTTCATAAAAAGACAAAAAATATATTTATTTAGATCATCCCAAACAATCCCGATATTTTTTTTTTAAATTATCAAAAAATATTTTCATTTAAATAATTCCAAACAAGTCATAAATTTTTAAAAAACACAAAAAAACAAAACCCCCCATGCCCACACCATTTCCATTTCCATTTTTCCGTAACCATATCATATGAAAATGGGCTGTCATCATCACAGCTTTCCCATATAAAATTTCGGATTTTTGTTTTCAAAAAACAGAGAAAACACTTTCAATACATAAGCATTGCGGTTAGGTGGATCGATCTGGAGCTCAAAGCCTCCCATTTTCTCTCGATCTGAAAACCTCCAACAGGGCTTTGGTTTCTCACGATCTCAAATCTCTCCGCACCCCCCACCAACAGGTTCGTCATTTCCAACCCACATTTCGTTTCTGCAGAAAAATCTAGGGTTTCTTGTGGATCTGTTTAGATTTCATTTACATGGATTTTGGTTTTGATGCCCTGAATTCGCAAATGTGCTATGTTTTTTCAAATTATACGTACCAATTTGCTTCCATTGAAAATTGGTGTGTTTATACTCAATAGGGTAGCTGAATTTTTGATTGTCTTTAAAGGGTTCACATTGTAATCTTTTTCAATGTTCATTTATTGTCTAGATTTTGAAGTGGTTTAAATGAGGGTGCTTTCTTAGCTGTTTAGGTAATTGGCATTAAGTTTCTATTCCCGTCGAGCTTTTTTATTATCTTTAATTTGCATAAAAAAGAGGCTTGCAAACTATAAGCAATGCGTGAGCTGGAAGTTCTATTTCTGCTCAATTAAGGAAATGATTCCAATTTCTCTTCCAAGTTTTCCATGCGGTTATCCTATGCCATGAATTTTCCTGCGAAATAGACATGCATTATAGATAGTGTTAGAAATGAGGCAGTGATATTGGGAATGTAGAGCACCATTAAAAATAAATAAAAAAACTCGTTCCGGTTTATGATATCAAACCCTGACAGTTTGATAAGCATGGAATTTAATTAACCGACCCCATACCAGGTTACCAACTACTTCTTGTTACCCATTCAGCTGCAATTAGGCCTAGGGGCAGAACCGGTAAGGGTTGAGGATAATACCCTGAAAAAAATAATAATACTACTAATAGTATATGTTTTGGATAACATTTGTCCCTTTAGGAAAAATTTTTGAGCACCCTATGCACTACTTGTCATCCCTTGAACTTTTTTTTACACACCTTTGTGCCACTTTTTTTTTTTATTTTCGAACACCATGACATCAGCTGTTGGTTTGAGCCCAATTAATCAAAGTTTTGAACGACTTTTTTATGCATAGTTGGTTCCATCCCCCCCCCCCCCCCCCCAAAAAAAAAAAAAAAAAAAAAAAGAAAAAAGAAGAAAAGTAGCTTGCATTCTCACTAACTTCCAAACCTGACTTTTTATTATTATTGTTTTTTTGTCTACGAAGTTAGCCCATTGTTCAAGAGTCTATGCTCTTCATTAGGAGGTTAGAATTCAATTTTGTCCACCAATGTGTCCTTTGTGTTTGTTTGAGGTCTGTCATGTTTGTTGTATATTAGTGGTTGTGTGTTGGACTTTTTTTTCCAAGTTTAGTATTTAGTTTGATGTAATTCTTATAATATTTGTAATTTATCTTCTATTGATTGACAAAAAATAATAAATAAATTTGTCTACCGTAACAAAAATTTATTGAGTACCACTGATTAGGCCTTACTTAAAAGTTGTTTTTCAGTGCCTAGAAGTATGTTTATTTCAACTTATCTTATAGCCATGGCATCAATTTGAATTAGGTTACTCTTCTTTAATAGTGCATTATGGAATGCATGGAATTGAAGCTTGCATGAAGCGTGGTCCTTCATTTGATTCTTCTTTATGCCATAAATTGCATGTCGCTTGAGGAGTTTGCTTTTTTTATTTCATTAGTTGTACGTTCTTAGCCCAAGAAGCCCATGTATGGATTATGATAATGCTAAAGTAATATCTATATATGCATACAATGGCGGACTCAGGGGGCAGTCACGGGCCATGATCCCCCCAAACTTCAGAAAAATATGATTAGTCATTGGCAAAATGTTTGGGTCTGCACTGCAAATATTTGTATATAAAAAGGAATCATATTTTTTAACACAATATGTTAGTATTCCGTCAATGCTCATTCTTAAATCAAGGTCTTGCTAAAAAAGAAAAAACTTAGAATAGGTATATGATATGCTTTTATTAATCATCCAGTTTTCTTATTTGAGTGATATATTAGATGAAAGGACGAACATAAATTTTGAGATATTTTGGCTCAAAAGGACTTTATCAAGACAGTACATAGCTTCTAGTCACTGGCTGCCAATTTTTATGTCAATTGAAAGCATAACCAAATCCCTATCTTGATTTTGGAATTGTAATCAAAATGCTTATTATGAGAGCACTATGCTTTATTAGTGAAACAGGTATTGTATTCATCATATCGGCTTTTATAATCAATATTTTGTTCTATTACAGTTTTGTTTATTTTCTTTTGCGGAGTCCATTATTTGACTGGTGATTTTTATTGGAATTATTTCTTTGTAGCACTGTGTCCTGTAATTGATTTGAGAGACTCAGTATCTATCAAGTTCTCCTGATGAATCCACATCTAGAAGTATATGCAAGTGAAAATGGGAAACCGAACAGTCTAAGTGAAGGTCATAATGGTGATGTTGCTGAAGAAACAGAAAATAAGTTTTATGAAGCATGCCAATTGAAGCAAGGATGTTATGCTGATCTTCCTGCAGCTAAGATTGCTGAACTGATGAAAGGGAATTTACGGGTAACTTCTTACGTTATTTTTTCTTATTGAGTGAATTTCATCTTACATAGGTTGTACATCTTATGTTATCACCCTTTTAATTTGATGCTGCTCTATAACTTTTTATCAAATGCTAACATGTTTTTTTAGCAATTTCTATATGCAGAACTCTTCAACTCAGTCGCTTTTCAAAGTTGTCAATAAGATTCTGGATGACAGCATTGAAAGAAAAAATGGAGATATACCTCATGTATGGCAATTGGAGGGTGCATGAATGCTATATCACTGGACAACACATATTTTCATATTGTCATTTTTTCCCCTTTCTTTGTTGGACCGAGTGTGCATATATTGAAATCTTAACTAGTGGTATGTTAATTTTCTCAGCGCATGGGATTTTTGTTGAAAAGAGTTGTTCAAGAGATTGAACAGCGGGTTTCGACCCAGGCAGAAAGTTTCAAAAAGGTAAAAGGAATTAGGAAATTATTTTATTTGGAGTATGATTTTGTTTACTGCTTCTGAATATTTTTGCAAGGTGCCCGCAGCAAAATAATCTTTACAAGGTTCTTGGAGAGAAGTATCAGTCAAGAATGAGAATACTTGAAACCCTTGCAACTGGAACATCCGAGGAAAATGAGGTACTCGGATGAATATTTGTGGATATTCATTTCTCACCTAAGCTTTTACTGCTGCTTTTTATTTACTAATTTAATTTTGAATATTTGGTATTATTTTTTGTAGGTTGTTATGAATCAGCTTCAGAAGATAAAGGTGCAATTCTTATGTCTGAGCCCAATATTTTATTAATGAATAATGAAGCATGTTTCTTCTTGTTGATTCTTAATTTTGGGTTGGTCCTTGGTCTGTTTTCTAGTAATGCAACCTGCATTGCTCATTTACTCTTATAATCTTATTGCACACACTTTTAGTAAATACTTTAAAGTAGTTCATTTTATTTGGCTTATTGAGGAGATTGCTAATTTTTATTGAGGGACTCTTTCCAATATCAATGAGTCTACAAATGGGGTCTGAACCAATCTGTTGAATTAAAGGTGGTTCACACATACATGTTTAGTGACGTGCTTGAATTTCTCTTGCATTATTCCTTATTATTGGTTTATTTTTTGATTAACAACAAAAAAGACATTTTATTAAAAAAGAGAAATGCAAGATGACAAGGAGTCTACCCAAAGAAAAGAAAAAGCAAATCAAAGTCTCAAACTACAAATCATACAACCCTCCAATCTCTAGAAATCAGAAAAATGGAACCCCTTTGATATTATTGGTGTCATGTGATTATACCTAGTTTTGTCCTATTTTTGTTCTAAGGGAACTGTTAATGCTAGGTTCTATTCGTTTTGGGTTTAGAATGAATAAAAGTTCAAAGGTCCCATTTATAGGGTTAGCACAAACATGAGAGTGGTGCCCAATGTTAAAATCAATCAAAGGATATCCACAAAAATCATCCAAGGACATAAAAGATCGTAATGGATTCTCCAAGGTGAAACTGCCAGTCAATTGAAAATTTCAACAAATTGAAATTAATGCTTAATATAAATTTGATGTATGCAAGTGTTAAGCAAGTTAATAACATAAGTAAAACATCCACAAATTGAATACATTTTTATGTGGAAACCCTGTCAAGGGGAAAAACCATGGTCACCTTGCTGGTCAAGATAATCCACTATATCAAAGAGTAAGATAGTCCACTATATCAACTGGTTGGATCTTCTGCACCATTAAAGCGAGGGAAGATAATCCACTATATCAAAGAGTAAGATAGTCCACTATATCAACTGGTGGGATCTTCTGCACCATTAAAGCGAGGGAAGTCTGACTTCACAAGCTTAGGTGTGTATGAGTTACCGGAGTTTGTGTGTTGGTGCCCACCATTGCCATTATTTCGCCCTCCATGAAATTGAATGGAAGCCTGCGAACAATCTTCTTTGCTGTCCTGAGTAGATTGAACTACTGTTTATTCTACACAAACAACAAGCTTATTAAACATTTCTTCCATTTGATTCTTGATATCAAGCTGAATGGTGGAAAACATCTCCATATCTTCCTCCATCAATTCCACTCATTGGTCCATCCCAGTGCTCTGATACCACTTTGGTATAGGTGGGCCACCTTTTGTTTTATATTTTTTGAATTCTTCAAGAAATTCTAGAGAAAACAGAGAAATTGTGTTGAATCGAGGTAATCTGGGCCTCTGATTGACACAACTATTTAAACACTCTGCCTCCATTATAGATGCTTTGTTTTATTTATACACATCAGTTTACACTCGAATGCTAATGGATAAGATCTAAGCAACCAACTTCACTCAAAAGACCATATATGTAGGACCTAACCCATAAAAATAGAACAACCAAACTAATTACTAGAAAATAGAAAAAGACAGAGCTAACAAAAAGGCGGCACGTAACAATTTTTTGCTCTGTTTTTCCTTGCTTGGGATTTCCAAGCATTTGACAACTCAAGGAACAAACTAAAACAAATTACATTGAACAAATTAAACAAAGTTTTGTCCACAGAAATATGGCAACAGAAATGCAATTAGCAGGACCATGTGGTCCCTCTACCCTCTTAAGTTCCTCAAAGTCTATTATGCCCTGACAGTCAAATATCTACCTTCAGAATAAATTGATAGTTGATATGTGTTCTGAGGGATATGATAAATTAACTAGTCATCCCTATTGATTTGGCACTATGCTGAGCCTCCATGTTTCTCCAAGTCCAAGATATGCATTGATTTGTTGACTAGTTTGTAAGACTTATTTTAGGTTTCATTTCCTTGGCATGATATTTGTCTTAAAGCTGTCCATTAATATGGCCAAAGAGGGAAGAAAGAAAGAAAACAGACCCTTGCAGTTAATCGTGATTTACTAGCACTTTTCTTGTTTCTAGAATTTTAAACAACCACTTCGCAATTTACTTGTTTTCAGACATCATAAATATGCATGCCAACACCTGTTGCATTAATCCTATAATTCGTGAGCAACTCTGATGTTACCATAAGCTGCTGGCTTTTGGTTTCTATATTCTGTTTGTTATTTTTCTAGGCAGGTAATTCTTGTAATTGTTACCGCTCAATAGATAAATGTTTCAGTAAAAAATGTTCCTGTTAGTTTCATGTGAGATACTCATTGTATTGCAGCTAATATTTGTTTACTTGCTTGGTGCAGATTGAGAAGACTGAAATTGAGGAAAATAAAAAACTTGAAGAGCAAGATGTAATTCAACTAGTTCAAGAGAAAGATCGTAGTGAAATTCAGATTTCTGCACTCAAACAAGAACTGGAATTGGCCAAAATGACCTATGAAAAGCACTGCTTGCAGCTTGAAACAGATGCTAAAGAAACTGAAGTGGAGTTGGAGAAGAAGTTAATGGAACTTGAATACCTTCTGAGTGATTCAAGGAATAAGGTCAAAGAACTTGAGACATTTTCTGAGTCTAAATCACTAAGATGGAAAAAGAAAGAACTCAGCTACAAGTGCTTTCTCGATTCTCAGTTTGGATCGCTTCAGGTTTGCATCAGCTGTCACTTCTGTAACTCAATACTGCCTTTTGTATAGTTTGTGACATGACGTTATTAAACTGCTCAGGAACTAAGGGTGGCTTCTGAATCCATAAAGCAAGAAGTTTCGAAGACACAAAAGGTTTACTCTGAAGAATTTTATCACTTAGGTAGAGTGATGGTCTAAAATTTGTTTTGTCTACCACTAAGCTTGTGCATTCATGATGGACATGGCATTTCCTTGTGATTTAAACCTTTCTTCGTGGACAGGGGTGAAGCTTAAAGGACTTGTAGATGCTGCTGAGAATTACCATACAGTCCTTGCAGAAAATAGGAAGTTGTACAATGAGGTTCAGGATTTGAAAGGTACAATGCTGAGCATCACAAATCTTGGTTGTTCATACAGCATTTATTTTAACTCATTTATTTGTTTCTTATTTGGTAGGAAATATTAGAGTTTATTGCCGAATAAGGCCATTCCTTCCTGGACAAAGTAAAAAGCATACGACTATAGAATATATTGGTGAGAACGGGGAATTGGTTGTTGCAAATCCCTTGAAACAAGGGAAAGACAGTCATCGGTTGTTCAAATTTAACAAGGTGTTTGGTCCAGCAGCTACTCAAGGTTTTGATTTTTACCTTTAATATATGTAGTTTGGTGTTATTTATTTATCTTTATTTCCTACATTTTTGGTATACAATTTTAACTCACTATTCTTATATTTACATTGGCAGAGGAGGTATTTTTAGACACTCAACCATTAATTCGATCTGTCCTTGATGGATATAATGTTTGCATCTTTGCCTATGGTCAAACTGGTTCTGGAAAAACTTATACAATGGTATGAGCCATTCTCAATGGTTTATGGTGACAAATATGTTGTTTATTCATAATTGTACCTCACACTTTAATTGTGTTTCTCCCAGACTGGCCCTAATATATCATCTAGAGAGGATTGGGGGGTCAACTATCGAGCTTTGAATGATCTTTTCCATCTCTCTCAGAGTAGAAAAAACTCCATCACATATGAAGTTTGTGTTCAAATGGTGGAGATATATAATGAACAAGTGCGCGATTTACTCTCCAGTGACACTTCTCAGAAGAGATATCCTTCCCTTCACATTTGGGATTTTAGCTATATGTCTTGACTAATTTCCACTTTTAATTTACTATAGTATATTTATTAGAAGAAATATTTTTTTGGGAGCTTTCCTTTGTTCTTCTCTTTCTCCCCGTTTCTCTTCGTCTTTTAAAATACTGGAATTTTCATGAAATTATTTTTATGATGCTGCTTTTTTTTTTTTTAAAGTTGCGATGCTGTTGTTGTCATCTACTCATTTGGTTTAATGTAAATATTATTATTGTCCTCCTTTGTTTTGGCATTAAAAAACTTTTGTTTCCTTTGACTTGCACACACTTGGGATCTGGAATACTGCCCTACCAAATGGGTTTGCTGTCCCTGATGCTAGCATCCATCCTGTTAAGTCAACTGCAGATGTCTTGGATTTGATGAATATTGGGTTAATGAATAGGGCTGTAGGTGCGACTGCCCTAAATGAAAGAAGCAGCCGGTCCCACAGGTTTCTGGCTGATAATATTTTGTTGTTTCCTATTCTATATACAGCTTTGTAGCTGTGCCTAATTTTCATTGATATCATATGTTTCAGTATCGTCACTGTTCATGTCCGTGGCACCGATTTGGAGAGTGATGCTGTTTTGCGTGGTAGTCTACATTTGGTAGATCTTGCTGGCAGTGAAAGAGTAGACCGTTCCGAAGCAACAGGGGACAGGCTACGGGAAGCTCAACATATAAACAAATCACTATCGGCTTTGGGCGATGTGATATTTGCTCTTGCACAAAAAAACTCTCATGTTCCATACAGAAATAGCAAACTAACTCAAGTTCTTCAAAGCTCTCTGGGTATATCTACAAATTTCCCCATTTTAATACTGACTATTTTATGGTTTGCTTAGGCATTTTAAGTTTAAAACCATTTTTTCTTTCATGGATTTGCTTAATCCTTCATCTTTTCTGTGGTGGGTTTACATTATAGGTGGTCAAGCAAAGACCCTCATGTTTGTACAGCTCAATCCTGATGTTGAGTCCTATTTTGAAAGTGTAAGTACCTTGAAGTTTGCTGAGAGAGTGTCTGGTGTTGAGTTAGGTGCTGCACGAAGCAACAAAGAGGGAAGAGGTGTCAGAGAACTTATGGAACAGGTCCTTATTCTTTTTTAATTTTCATGAATGTTACTTATATAAGAGGTTTTGTAGGGATTTTGTAATAACCTGAAGTTTTGAATCAAGACTCCTGTTTTCTGCAAATACAGAAATGTGGGAAAATTGGGCAACAGTTTGACTGAACATTTAGAAAAAAATAAAAATAAAAAAAAAAAATCCTCCACTAAACATTTAGGAAAAAACTTCCTGTCACCAACCAAGTTCATTTTTCTATCTTTTCTAATGCTTCACATGCAGTGTCTTCCCTCCATGTTGTTTATAATCCAAATGTATTGTCTCAAGTTACCTAACCGAAGGAAGTGATGAAGTGTTAAAAGCGCATCAGATTGAAATGTGCAAGCCAATAAAAAAATGACTAGGAGAGAGAGAGGCCTATATGTGGTTTTTAACTTTTGCTTGTAGAAGGATAATGTCTGTGGCAAGCGCACAGTGAACAAGATTATGAATGTGGGATCATCTGTACATTGCGCAATGGTTTGAGACGTGTTGCGGTTATCATTGATGACCACATGTTCGGAATACAGAATAGTAAAGAAGTATGGACACAGACATGTGACACGATAGACATGCTGACACATACACGTAGGGAACATATGCAAAATATGAAAAATTATATATTTATTATATATAATAAAATGAACATTTAATTCAAAAGTTATAATTTTTGAAGTCTAAAAGAGGACAATATGTATAAATATACTTTTTTTTTCTTTTATGATTTTTTCATTAGATTCCAAGTTATTTTATTCAAATTATAATGTGTTTCATGTGTGTCTAAGCAATAGACACGTGTTTCCCAAGTGTCCGAAGCGTGCTGTGTCTAGAAAAATTTTAAAATAGGATGTATGTCAAACAGGTGTCAGGTAGTGTCCAGCGGCTGTTCATTTGACACAACATGCCACCTGAGAAGTGTCCGTCTTTCTTAACAGAACAGTATGAATGTGGGGTTTTGAAGTACAGAACCTACATCCATGCAATTTGGCATGAAGATCCTTGACTACTTTCCTCCGCAACAATATTTCACTGTATTTGTTAATTTTTAGGGATCCCAAAACCAGCTTTCACGCATTCCTCCCTATGGATGTCTCATCTGCCTTGTCAGTTGTATGCAACAATTAGCAGAATCTTAAAAGAATAGATCTAGGTGCATGTATTTTGACATACCAGAATTTTGCTTGGGGATGGCTTTTGCAACATGATAGTGGCAGAGATTTAAGTACACTGGTGTACTTTTTGGCGTTTCTGCTGAAACTGAAAGTGAAGGGCCAATTAGCACTGACACAGACATGACACGCGACACGACGCTAACATGCGGACATGTCAATTTTAAAAAAAATGCAGGACAAGACACTTTTGGGACATGTTAAACATGTATATTTTTATAAATTTATTATTTTGTCAAATATATGAATAGTTTATTCAAAGATAATGAAAAAATATAACACTAATTGAAGTTAGAAAATCATATATTCCATCACTAAAACATTAATATATCAATCACGTAACAATTGCAATAAAGAAAATGCAAAACAATTGTGAATATAGAAGTACAAATGATGTATTCATCTTATTAATGTTACAAAATATATTTAGAGTAAGTTGCATTTTGAGGAATACAATACATTGTTACTATGAAGAAATTCATCACATAGGTCATGCTCAGAGGGTTCAAGAAGTATCACCGAAGTGTCTATAAAGTGTCCGATATTATGAATTTATATTTTTAATTAGGACATATTGAAGAATTTTCGGGCACACTTTTTAGGAGTGTCAGAAGAGTGTTGTGTCCGACACGAGACGCTTTCTCCATATAAATGTTTGTGCTTCTTAGGTGAAGGGTTTTCCTTTATAATGTTGTAGGAAGACATAAATTAAGTGTGGACTTAAGTGCTGAGGTCGTCTCTGTTAGACGAGTAATAATGATTAAAGGAGCATGGGCTAAAACCCAAGGGAAGTGGGTCAATTAGAGGGTCGAGCCTCGTCCGACCTGCCAAAGGTCCGAACAAGCTCCATGCAGAAAAATGGCTAACTCAAATTGCAGGGACAACACTTGCAGTGGCCAAGTGGCTGAGGCATTTTGTCAACGCCGCCATCTCAAGTATCGTCAGTGTCGCCATCTAAACTTGCTGAGGGAAATACTAGCCACAGCAATCACAGTCACCGTAACTAACTCGCAGAGGCAACACTTGCAGCGGTAAAGTTGCAGAGGTAGCGCCGACATCCCAAGTAATGCCGGTGCCGTCATCCCAAATATTGTGGCCCCACCATTCGAACTTGCTGAGGGAAACAGAAACTGTAGCAACTATAACTGCCGCAACTAATTTGCAGAGGGAAAACTCTACAAGGGTGACAACAACCTTCAAAAAAAGTTTTCCCTCCACAAGTAGAGGCTAATGTTTGGCGTTGATAGCAGGCCCTAAGGTATTACTATTCTAGGGCTGATAGCAGGCCCCAAAACATTATTAGCTCGGCGCTGGTAGTAGACCCTGAAGCTCAATAACTTGGTGCTGATAGCAGGCCCCAATGCTTACTGATTGGAGCTGATAGCATGCCCAAAAATATCAGTGTATTGCAACGACCCCACGAAGATGGGAGTAGGGTAGTCCGAAAGTAAGGGACTCTCTTTCCATTATCCAGGTCATGGACCTGCCTTGGTTGCATAGGCAGGACCAAGGAAGCCCCCTTGGGCTTGGTACTTAGGCACTATACGGCTGATAGCAGGCTTAGTTGTGGGATTCGTCCTGGGAAGCTGGAAAGTTTGTGGTTAAGTGGTTAAGGGTGGAGGCGTCGCTGAGGTGAACACGAACATGGCTAATGGTAGGCTGTGAAGTCCTGAGAATATGCATGTCTTGGCTAAACCAAACTGAGAAGGCAAGTGCAACGACAAACACTACCGCCGCAAGTGCACTTGCTGAGGTTCAAATTAAGAAGGTAAGTTCAGCGGCAAACAGTATCTCTGCAAGTGCACTTACTGAGGTTCAAAAAGGTAGTTGCGGAGGCACTTGTGCCAAACAGATAGTACATAGTCTATGAAGTACGGGTACGAGTACCAGTATTGGTACGGGAACATCGATACGTTAAAATTCAAAAAAAGTAGGGTACGGGTACAACGTGGTATGCTTGTAAAAAAATATTTGTTTTTAATTTAGAGTAATGCAAAAATTAATTAAATGGTTTAATTTGTTAAGATCCAACTTGCAATTAGCATTTAATGTCAAAAGTAAAGGTATAAATCAAAATCAAATGTCAATATATTAAATAACGTACAAACCAAAGTTTAATTTTAAAAACATGCTAAGCATACCTAAAAATAAAAAAGAAGTCTAGGGAAAGAAGTTTTATCTCTGTAATAGAAGAAAATATTGTTTCAACTGAGGTACAGTACGGCTTGGGTATCTAGTAGGTACATCTGGGTACAACAAAAATTAAGAAGAAAAATTTGGATATGTGTTTCGTGTACCCAATACGTATGGAGAAGTACCATACGAGGTACCATACATTGGTAAGTATCTGGTACGGGTACGGCATGTTTTTTGAAGTACCCGTGTTTCATAGTACATAGTACATGCAAAAGGACATATGAAACCTTCAGCTAGTGGTCCAAGGCAGAATATGCCATGTGATTCTTAGGGACACTTGTCCTCACCTTATTTGGCTACTTGATATCCTTTGGTACCAAGGACATGCTTATAAATAGGACCCATTTTAAAGGTCCAAGAGGAGGATTTTCTTGAGATTTGGGGAGGTGTTGCCCATTTGTGCATTGCCATGCTTTTCTCCTTAAACCACTTCCTCCACCCTCACCCAACTACTCATTGTCCAGCCAACCTAAATTTGTTGGACCATTGATACAATTTTGCCTCTCTAATCACTCTCTTAATCACTGTTCACTCCGAACCCCCTTGCAAATGTTAATGTTGGTGGATGATTGTAAAAGATGCTTAAGATTCGGAATTGTATGAAGATTTTCTACTGATGACAGAGCTGATTATGTTGAATTAACTTCGCATTATCATTGTGACAATTACTGTGCCTTGGTAACCTAACCATCAATATGCCACTTTATGTACATTATTTGACTTCTTTTACAATCTGTGTTTGCTTTGTGTTTCTTGTAAGAATTTGAGGCAAAATGCCTCATGCCCTACTATTTGATGCTTGCTTGCCTTCACTTGTTTATATCTGGAATGGCATTATAATCTATCTGATTGCAAACTCAAGAATGCATGCTAAAATCTCTTGGGTGGCCAATTTTATTTTATTTAAAACTTGATTTCATTCTACTGTCTCATATATGTTTTTTGGTTGATCTTGTAGGTGGCTTCCCTAAAGGACACAATTGCGAAGAAAGATGAAGAAATTGGAAGGTTGCGGCTGCTTAAAACCAGTGTAAATGGTGAGAGACATGGTATGAGCTCACCAAGGTATGGGTCTTCGTCTCCAAGAAGACATTCTGTAGGACCTCCACGTCCAGGACAAACACTGCCAGGGGGGAAAAGCTCAGGACTTACTGACAAAGCAGTTTCTGATTTGGACAATAATAATAGCTCAGAGTACAGTGATAAGCATTCTGAAGCAGGTTCTCATCAGTCAATGGATGACTTTAGGCACCATAAGGAATTTTTTCAACAATCAAGACTTGCCGTAGCAAATGGACGTCAAAATATTACTGGAAACATTGAATCAAGGCTTGCTTTAGTAGATGGAAGCCAAAATACTACAGAAGACATTGAGCTTCTGGGATTTGGGGATGCAGATGCTGGGGAGAGATTAAGCGACATATCTGATGGTGAACTTTCAATGGGCACAGAAACTGATGGTTCAATGTGTAGTATTGTGGAGTTTACTCTTTTCCCTGAAACTATGAAAACTCAAGCAAATAGCACAGAAAAGTGAGTGTTTTCATTCCTTAAAAAGTGTTTTGAGTGCTGCCGAAATTTTTTATGTGGGTAAAAATAAAGTATTTTGACATTCTAGATTCTCACATTTTTTTTTTTGTTGATCAGCAACAAATTAAAATAGAGAAAACAGGAGACAACAATACAAGGAGGACAATACGTCCTCAAAAGTGAAAAGCAAAAAAAGAAAAACTAGACCCACATGACCTTCCAATAACTAGAAATTAACAAAAGCAGGATTCCCCTAAATGGGGGAGCAACTAAAGCCCAAAAAGATGCCAAAAAACTGACTTTCTCCCACATCGAATGGACTTCGATATTTTGTCCTCAAAGATTCTCTAATTTCTTTCCAACCATATGACCCAGAATAGAGCAAAAACTGCACAAAGCCCCAACACCTTTGCTTTTTTGTTACAGCCCAGAAATCGAAAATCAATAGAAAGCATTGAACTACATGATTCGGGTGCCACCCAAGCAAGGCCTCCCCACGAAAATCAATAGATTCTCACATGTTTTTCTCTGCCTTTATAATTTTCAGTTTTTTAGAATGTCATCTGTTGTGGACACTAAATATTTCTTTCGTCTCCAAACTCCAGTAATGCACTGTAGACGAAAATTATACTCCCATAAAATAGTTAAATTCTTTTCATTTGTTTTGGTATGTGCTATGTTGCCATATTGGAACTACCACAGGACATTTTTTGCCTGTTATTTTCTTTTACTCATGGTTGCTGTAATTTAGCTTTGATCAGTTCCTGAATATGCATTAGTTCTCAGATAATTTTATATTTTCTCACTGGACTATGAGACTCAAGCTGTATGTGATAACTCTAGGAACTTTATTGAAGACTAAGTGCATTACACCTGACATTTCTGTTAATTGTGCATCTTTACTGTATCTATATTTTGGCGGAAGTGTGGGAAATGATATAATATCTCATCTAATTTAACAACCTACAATTAGAAAGAAGCATGTATCACATTGTTTTTGAGTTGCAGTACATATTGGTTAATGTATGAGGAAAATGGATTCATTTTGTCATTCTATATTTGCTTCCGTATTATTTGGTGTGATGAACTGCTGATGTGCCTGCATGTTGTTTTCTTTTAGAGGATCATCTTCCCAGCAATTAAATTTTTTGCAAGGATAGAGTACTGAAGAATTGCAAAGAAACTGAAATTGCTATGAATATTGAATATCCCACTGTTATGTAGAGAGCTTGTACCCGAAATGAGTCTTCATGTGCATTTTATTCTGTTGTTTGATTTGACTTTATTTTTTAGGAGTCTTATCTTATTATTTGTTAACGCTGAGGGCTGATTAACCATTGATATCTATTAGTCGGTGTAGGGTTAGCAGTTCACCAGTAAAAGGCATGGTTTGCTTTATTGATGATACTTTTGTCCAACCCAACACCACAAAAGAAAAAAGAAAAAAGAAAAAAAGAAAAAAGAAATCATAATTCTTATTATGTTGCCTTTCTCTCCTTCCAGTGCCAGTTTGAGGTATTCAAGTATCTGTATATGCACATCCTCTATGTTCTGAAATAGGTTTTCTTCAGCAACCAGCATCCTTGTTTTTGTTGTATTTTGGTATATCTAGGAGATTCACACATTTATGTTTTGATCTCTGCATTAGTTGGTTTGTTTGCAGTTGGGAACATCAGAATCCTCACTTGGCTTCACAACATGATTAGACAAATCTAATTCTGCTTCTATTATTGGTTTATTGCAGGCCCGGTGTGCCATCTAAACTTCCTAGACCTCTACAAAGACAGGTGCAAAAAGCAACTTCGCGGTTGTCATTGATGAGGGGCTCCTCAAAAGCTTCATCAAGTATGTAAAACTACTATTTTTTCTTTAATGAAAAACCTGCCATGCATGAGATGTATGTCTTATTTTTTATGCTTTGTTTTTCAACTTGGAATGCCTTTTGGTCATATTTTGTCTGTTTTTCTTTTTGGGTAGAATCTGATATGAAATATCACTAAAGACTTTTTTTTCCGCTGTGATCCTCAATTGAAGCCCCTTCTATCTATTTATTTCTTCCTGAAAATAATATCAAAAAATCATTTCAGTAGTGATCAATTATTTTCCATATCTTGTAAAATGTAAACCGTGGTGATTAAATAAAAAACTAATAATTGCTGATCTCTGTGCTTAGTTTTATTGAAAATATAGGTCCCATCTGTTATATAGGAGAATGAGGGAACAACTTCCTAATAACTAAACTAGCAGCCAGTAATGTTATACTCCAGTATATTAACCATGCATAATATTTATTTCCTTTGCCTCAGGTTCTAAGAAAACAAGTGTTGGCGGTTTTTCTTCAACCAAGTCCACAAAACGATGGCAGTAAATTAGAAGGGCTACTTTGGGTGGCAGAAGGACTATTGCAAACCTTCCTGCTTGTAAAGTCTGCTGACATTCCTTCACTTTTAGCCTATTAACAGGCTTCCATTACTGGAAATTCTTGTACTGGAAGAGCTTATTTGTAAACTTTACTTTGTAATGTATACAACCATTCATCATATAGGATGAGATTCACTATCATGTCCATCTTTGTATCTTTAGGTTGTTGGTGCTTAGCATGTTGACGTGGTATTCGTAATTATGAGATGTGTGAAGCCGATTTGATCCTTCTTGACAAGATTGGTCCCGTTTACTTCTGTTTTTGGCGTTTCATTGATTAGTTGCACCATGTGCATATGCCACGATATTGCTTGATAACTGAATAGTTTTTGTGATTGCTGGGTCATAGAGGAAGCGGTATCACAATTTTTGTTCATGTTAACAGGTGGGGGTCTCGGTGTTGATTATATCAGTGATAGTTCAAATTTTGGGTTGTAAGAAAAAACAGTTGAACCGAATCCATTGTTTTTGAATTCATAACGTATCCAATATTAACGGAAATATTATATTTCAAATATTTTTGTAGTTAATTTGATTTTTTAAGGATTAGAAAATAAATGATCAATGTTATAAATTTTGTAATAGGAAAATGCGTGAGAGTTCAAATGTGTGAGAGCTCAAATGCCTCGAATGTCAAAACGATGTCGTTTTGGCATTCTTACCGGTAAGAGAATGATTCAGACTTGGTTCGGAAAAATTATCTTACCGTAAGAGAATAAATCTTACCGCTAAAATAAAAATAAAAAAAATTCAAAATGACG
Source organism: Camellia sinensis (assembly GCF_055761805.1). NCBI lineage: Eukaryota > Viridiplantae > Streptophyta > Magnoliopsida > Ericales > Theaceae > Camellia > Camellia sinensis. The sequence continues at coordinate 73,050,804 of NC_138973.1, read as the reverse complement.
TCGTTTTGGGATTTCGGGCCATTCGAGCCGTTGATAATTCGAGCTACGTAGTGGAGTGGAGTTGTTTGTAATAAAGGCAAGGGGACATACTCATCATTTTTCATCATTTTATATTATGATGTGGAATTTTACATGTTTTATAATAAAAAGAGTAATTACCAACTAATCTCCTTAAGAAGACTTTAAGTCCTATTATTTTTTATTGAGCGATAAATTTATCAGTCTTTCATTTTTATGAATAAATTTATAGTAATAAATTTATCAGTCAAAATTTATAGATAAATAAGTCTTATTAATAAGAACGGTTTGTAAATTTCTTTTATAAAACCCTCAATGTTTCATGTGAATTCTTTCCTCATATATATATTATTAAAAATAATATTTTTTTTATACTTAAGTGGCACATTATAACGGTTTATTTTTTTCTAAGACAATTACGTTAACATGTATTTTCTTAATTACATATAAAATTCTACACAAATCCAAACATAATTTAAATTATAGTAACTTTATCTACTTTATATGGATTCTATTTGATAAATTATCTAGAGTTCTACACAAATTCAAACATAATTTAAATTATACTAACTTTACTTATTTTATATAAATCCAAACATAATTTAAATTATATTAATTTTACCTATTTTATATGGACTCTATTTAACAAACATTTTTTTTCCCCATATATTTTTCATCGTAAATTGAGATAATCCACAAACTTAATCATCAATTTTGCATTTCGAGTTTTTCTTCTTAATTCTTTTAAGGGTATTAGGATTTTTTTTTAATGCTAAAGTGCCTTCTTTGTTTCCTTCTTATTTTCCCATGTATTATTCTATACTCAATACCAATTCTATATTAAACTATATTATGGATTTGTCGTTTAAATTTTATAGTAATTCTATATATTAAATTATATTTCATTTCTTATATTATTTTATATAATCACAGCTCACATAAGGAAAAATTTGCACAACAATGATACTCTTGAGAAACCTCTAAAGTTTGAATTTATTACTTGAGTTATTTTTTTAATTGTTGAATAGTAAGTTCTTTTATGTTTTGACATCATATTACAGATGATTAATCACTTTCACATAATGAGATGTACTATGGTTTGGATTATATTTTCCTTTTGGATTTAAATGTTGTTATGTGATTCTTTTTGGTTAGTCGTTGTTGAATTTCTTTTATATACTTGATATTTTAATTTAATTAAGAGTAGTTATTTTATAATCTTATAATTTAATATATATATATATATATATATATACATATCATATAAAATCATTATATGATAGTCCTATTACAACATATTTATATTTAATTTTTTTGATAAATTTTATATAATTTCTATCTCTACATATTTTTATTTTCCAAATGAATATAAAAGAAAATTAACTAATTAGAATTACTTTTAATTTTATGTTACTAATTTTTCTTCTAATTTAACTATTATTTTTAATATTAAAATGAGTATTTATTTTACTATTTTATAATTTAATATGTATCATACAAAATTATTATATGATAATTACACTTTTATAATACAATTGAACTAACATTTTCAAAATATACAAATAATTTAACTAAAATTAATATATATAAATATTCAAATAACAATTTTATAAAACGATAATGACAATATTATTAAAATAAATAATTAAAATCATACTTTAAAATTTTAAATTAAAATTAAAATTATTCTTTTATAACACATATTATATCATCAAATATTTTTTTTTTAAAAAAACAAAAAATACGTGCGTTACACAGATCAACTGGAGCTTGTGATCGGTTTCAATCTTAACTAATAAAATTGAATGATTTGATTCTATGATTATTAATTTTTTTTTTGGACTCTGACGAAACCACCACTTGTATCTTTAGTCAGACTAACTCACATTCCTGGTTAAACTGTGAATCTGGTTATTAGTATAAACAAAAGTGAAACGATGGGTTTGTTTGGGCTTTTTTAAATAAAAGTCAAACGATGTGGTTGTTTAGATTTTTTTTGAGCTAATTTATAGTTTTTAGTTTTTTAAAAATTATTTTGAATTGTTTGGTTAAATTTATTTCAAACAGTTTTTTATTCTAACAACTTATTTTAACTTACAAAAATTGATTCTGAGAAGCTGCTCACCACTTATTTCTGATTATCAGTTTCTACTGTGGACATATTAATTTACAGTTATACTCTTAGATTTTTTATTTTTTATTTTTTATCTTTTTAAAAATAAAAAAAGACCCAAACAGACTATAGATTATTATTATTATTATTTATGAGAAATGTAGACAAGTAGTGAATAACAAAAAATAAAAATTAATTGAAAAAGTTACTTCACAGTTTATTTAACAAACACAGTAACTTAAATTTATAATCCAACAATTACACCAAACAAATTAACAGTTTTTGATTAAAGTCATAATTTATAATCTATTAAGTTATAATTTATAATCTGCTTTAATAGTTACACTAAACGAGGCCTGAGTATTAATATTTAAATTGTAGAAAATGGCATCGATGTGTAGGTAGTGTAGTCAGTCATCAGTTGTTGAGGAATTTTCAAAATGACTTTTCAAATTTATAATTTATTTTTGGGTGTTTTCAAAAACTTTTCAGGTTTTTCTTTGGAAAGCATGAAATAAGCTTGAGACTGTGTCCCATATGAGAAAGAGAGGAAAATATGGAACACTTAATAAAGTGTTACATAGAATATTCCTTTGAATATGGAATTGTGAGGTGAAAGCTAGTGTGCATGCATCCACACCGTAAGGATGGTACTTCGCACCACATGCACGCGGCGTGCGCAGTGGGCTGTGTGGCGTTTGATGGCGTACTTTGCACTTAGCAACATGCCATAAGGGCGCTTTCCTATTTGCATCGGACAAGTTAGAGCGATAGCGTGGATCTAACGTGACATGGGTAACGTGGAATACAGTCAGCTCCACGTGGTAGTGACGTGTCATCCGTTGGCGATGAGTCAACAAACCGATCAATCCGTTATGTGTTCGATTTAGAGTGGGTTGATCATAGTTGTTGATTAGAGATGCGCGCGATCGTACGGATAGGATGGCACCCGATCATGATCAAGTGTGATTAGTCAATGGGTCTATTCAGTGTGAGAATTATCTTCACCATAGATCGTCGATCCAACGGTCAGATCTGATCGGATGCGATCAAGGGACATGATCATTCGATCAGGTGCATCAAGGCCTATAAATAGGTTGTGAAATCAGCCATTTCATTCCATTCAAAAATTCAGAATTCATTCCTGTAATTCTCTCTCTTTCTCTCTCTCTCTCTTTTGATTTAGAGTTTTCAATCAAAAGTTTCTTAAGCAAATTTTTGTTTTTCTTACTGGTAATCAAGTTCTGTAGTTTTGATTATTAGTGTCTTGGTTTTCTTGATTATATCAAGAGTATTCTGATCTACTATCGTCAGTATAGACGCCAATAGATTTGATCTTTAGATCAGGCTTCATTGTATCCTAAAGGAAAATTTGCTGTAATCCCCTACACACTTTTTTGTGAGTGCAAATATTGTCTTTAAGAAAGTGACTAACTAGCGTGACTTGAAGTACCAAATTTTTGTCCTAAATAGACAAGATCATTGCGAAGTTTTGAAGACTCAAAAACCACCAACCGAAGAATTCAAGGCGAATTATTATAACACAAGCTAGTCTTACACACTAGATGTCCACATTATTTTATACTTTTTTTTAATAATTATATTTATTTTTGTAAAGACTTATTCGTTTTGGAATTAATTATTTTAATTAATTTTTTAATTTTTTTTATAAAAATTATGTAAAAAAATAAAGAATAATATGATAATTTATAGTGATTTTTAAATTTTCTTTCTGACTATTTTAATCTATTAACAAAAGTGTTTGATGGAATTGGTTATGTTTGTGTTTTAGTATAATACTGTAATAATTCTCAACTTTTCACACTTGGTACAATCTCATCCTTTCTGTGTGGGAATATTATTGTGTGAGAAATTTTTCGATCACACTGTAAACTCAGTAATTCAGCTAGAGAGCACTGGTAGAATAGATGGCACCTGACTGACCTGCAACAGAAATATAAGAATCCCGCGGTGGTTCGTCCACCCGGGGGCACTCTGACGATCAAGTCAGTATATCTCTCAAAGATAATCAATTATTCAACTCACAAGCTTGAGTCTAAAAAGCATACCTTAGACCCGTGGGGGTGCCTCTCTTTTATAGCCAACATAAACCTAGTCCCAATAGAAGCCTAACTTCTATGGACTCAGGATTACTGCTAATTTTAGACTCCCAGTAAGATTAGGATAAACTCTCTAAGAGTCTTATCTTAATACAAACTGAAGTCTTCTCTTATTCTAGGACTCTTGTCCCTCATCCAGCTTGAGTTCCCTTTTCATTCTAGGACTTTTGTCCCTTATCCACTTATCTCGGATTTCGATATCTTCGGAGATAATCTCGGCCTTGTCGAGATCACCTCGGCGTCACGACCAGGACACGTGGCACCTCGGCTGACACATCGGTGTCACCTTGCCACGTATTAGTACTCAGAAAATATATCCCCACAAATGCTCATGTGACATCTAAATTTAAATTTATTTTATTATTGATAAAAGTACAGAAAAACTAGAATTAGTGCTAGTTAATATTGCAATAATTCTCAACTTTTCACTTGGTACAGTCTCATCCTTGTTGCATGGGAATATTGTATAATGCTCATGTGGCATCTAAATTTAAATTTATTTTATTGGATGCAACTTACCTCTAGTTTGAGATCGGATTGGCGGTCTTCTTCAGTTCGTGAGGGCTCACCATAGATCTCGTTTTAATAATTTAAATCGTTCAATATGTAGAACTCGTCGAATACTATATATAAAAAATCACGTTGATCGGATATCGATAATTATGTAATCAAATTAGTTTTGTATAAAAAAAAAAATGGACGGTGAACAAATTAACGGTTGATAAAAAATTGATCAAACGAAATAGTTATCGATATCCGATCAATATGAATTTTTACAAGCATATAGTACTCGACGAGTTCTATACATCGAACGGTTCGAATTATCAAAATAGAATCATAATAAGCTCCCATAAACTAAACAGTACCATCCAATCCAATCCAATCTCAGAGGGGAGGCTAGCTGCTCCTTATTTGATTATTGATTATTGACTCTTCAAAAGATCTTAAATAGCAACCGCCATAAGTTCCCTTTTTAAGACCAATTCCAATCTCAATACACCACCATAAATAGATAGATATAGAATTTACAAACACGCTGCCATAGTTTCAGACTCGATTTCCCAATTAATAAATCTCTCTCTCTCTCTCTCTCTCAAAAAAAAAAAAAAAAAAAAAGAAGAAGAAAAAGAAAAGCAGAGTTTTGATAGACATGTCCAACTGGTCCAGCCTCTCTGAAGACATCTTACTGTTAATTCTAAAACAAACCACCAATCTCTCAGACTACATCCACTTCAGCGCCGCTTGTTCATCATGGAGATCTGCCGCCAAACACGATCTCCACCGCCACCGCTACCAACTTCCCGGCCTCATAGTTTCATCCAACTCACAGACCACCGCCACCACCCAACCCTCTCTTTTCCTACCCATCACAACAATCCATCACTGCCACCGCCGCCGCCACAACTACCTTCGACAGCTATTTGTACCTAAAAGCACCACATGTTGTGGGTCCCATCAAGGATGGCTGGTCACAATAGACACCACCCACATGGCCATGCAAGTCCTAAACCCTGTCACAGGGATCCAATATCCACTCCCTGATCTCACAACTCTCTCATCTAAAACCTCCTCTGATTGGCCCATAACTAAAGCTGTTCTATCCTCAACCCCACCATCATCAGACTCAAACTGCATCATGGTCCTATTGATCTACGGTTATGGAGCATTAGCCTTGTGCAGACTAGGCGACCCTTCATGGACCTCCATAGACTCCGCCACCACAGTCCCTTCTGATGGACCTCTTGGTCACCTTGACTCCATTTTTCATCATGGAAAGTTCTATGTGGTGCACTCTAGTGGAAGCCTCTCTGCCTTAGAGTTCAATTTCAATCCAAATCCAATTCTCATCAGATTGACTAAATTGCCTAATCTTCCTAGGCTTGAAAAACGTTACTTGGTTGAATCAGGAGGTGAATTATTTCAAGTTCTTCGTCTATTTCATGACAATGAATTAGGGTACCACACCACTGGTTTTGAAGTGTACAAGTTAGATTTTATTGAGAACAAGTGGGTTGGAGTGAGGAATTTGGGAAAATTTGCTCTGTTTCTGGGATTGAATCAATCGGTGTCACTGTCTGAATCTGATGTGCCTGGGATTAAAGGCAATTGCATATATTTTACAGATGATTTGTGTTGTACAAACAGGTACATTAAAAGTTCAGGATATGACACGGGTGTGTTCAACTTGGAGGACTCAACCATTGAGCCACTTTACCCAACAAACATTGTATCAACAAAGCTTCCCCTTCCTGCTGTTTGGGTTACTCCAATTCCTTGGTGAGACCATGAGATTAGCCGCATGGCACGGTGAAAGAGAACACAGAACCTTTTATCTTTGTTCTATGAAAATAACCCATATGTTCAAAGTATTTTACTCTTAACAGTTTCTATCTTTTGTGTTTTATGTAAATTTGATATTCATTATCAGGCATTTTATTAGAATACAAGGAATTTTCAATAAATTCAAGTTTGTTGTAGAATGCTTTTGTTTAAAGGAATGGAAAGAAGTTGGGGCCGTTTTGGGCAAGGTGCTATTAATATTATTTCAAATTATATTTTTAGTTTCTATAATTTGTCTTTGTGATAATTTTGTCTTCATCGTTCTAATTGTATTAATTTTGTCTTTGTGATAATCTTGTCTACATTTTGAGCAAGGTAGATGTGATTTTCTTTCTTCTTTATTATTATATGTTCAAAAGAGTATAAGAATTAGGGGAAAAATTACATATCAGTCAAATTAGTGACAAAGTTATAAATTTAATTATTAATATTTATAAATTTTACCACTGATTAAAAAATATTTTTGAACAATTACTGAGTTGTAATTGTCCCTAAGAATTAAGCATTGGCTTGTATTTGTACACTTCAAAGGAATTTAATTCAAACAAGTTAAAGAAATTTGAACATAGGAAACATCCAAGTCGTTGTAGTATAGTGGTAAGTATTCCCGCCTGTCACGCGGGTGACCCGGGTTCGATCCCCGGCAACGGCGTAACTTTCTGATATTTTTAAAGTTTGTTGCCTCTCTTTTTGTGCTCTTTCTCTTTTCACTGTATCCCTATTTTTATTTTGGTTCTGTGCTTTCATTCTAATAACAATAATTCTAAGGATAGTAAACTGACCACATAATATACAGGTGGTCATACACGTTACACAATGAAATCCCATTGTGAGTTGAGCAAACACTCTTGTAGCGGGCTCTATTGTCCTACGCTACTGTCTACGTGTATGGTCACCAATACTTTTTGTGGTTTTTTGGCCGATTGTGCCCATAGAATTACTCTTCACAAGTGAGAAAAGAGTGCAAAAATTTAAAGGCTAGATGGACACCACAACAATTCTACAGATATGGAACCGACCAAGTCGCCATACACGTCAAACACGTGGCCTCACTGTGAGTTTAGCGAACTCTTCTATGACGGAAGCCCCCAACCTGTGTGCATGACCACCAATTCTTTTTATGGTCAGTTCTTTGGATGATTGATTTTGTGTGTCAGTAGAACTTTACTCACAAGTGAGAAAGAGTGCAAAGGGTTAAGAGGTTATTTAAACTATATAAATGCATAATTCCCACTGTGAGATAAACAAATGTTTCTGAAAATTGCTATATAGTTCACAGAAGAATAAGATAAAGAGTACACACCATTTACCATTTATTCTAGAGATAAAGAGACTTCTGAAAATATACAAGTGATCTTCTTGCCTTCAAACCCGTCACGGTGGAAGCTCTATTTCATCATTCTCAGAATCTACGTTCCCTAAAACATTTACCCATCATAAAAATTACAAGAACAGAAGTGAAAGAACTACCATCTCTCAAAAATTGAATGATTACTTCTTTTCCTTCACTATCTACTAACATTACGGACAGTATTGTGGGTTGTTTGAATCTTGCTATAAAAAGTGAAAGTTTGAACAAATTATGTAGAGCCTCGCTAGAAGATGTAGCACGGTCCCTCCATTGTAGTAAACTTGCTTAAAGTAGTACAAACGCGCAGCCCATTACCTATAATCCCAATCTAGAATTAACTGATAATGCATTTGTGCCTTAATAAGCAAAGCCAAAATGTGTCTACGCCCGATCAATTGGAGAAAAGGGTGGGTTGAGTTTAAAGGATTTTGGGATTTCTTCCATCTTCTTGATGGCTTTCCTCTTTTCCTCCTCTGTAACTGCATCAATTAAAATTTTAACTTCTTCCTCAATAAACACTTTAAGCGAATTCCTTTTCAACAATTTGTTGGCTCTCTCTTGCCCAACAGCAATTGAGGCTTCTGTGCCATGCAATATAGCAACGCAAATGGAGAATGCTTGTAATGGAGATAATTGTGCGTGGAAGTCAACTGAATACCATCCCTCCTCAATAACAGTCATGGTCAATGCCGGTGTATTTTCTTTTGATCCCTGTAGACAAGTGGAATGAAGTAATAGTTTGTGAGAGATGGGCCAAATTTACTAGAAAGCAAAAGGGCAGCCACTAAGAATTTATTTCTGAAGGTTGCTTTGCAAATAAAGTTTTACTGATACAAAAAGAAAAAAATTGTCTTTGTTATGCATGTGTAATTGCAAAAGTTGTAAAAGTAAATTTGTTCTGACTTGTTTGGCACAAAGGCCATACATATGTTGCTTAACTTGTTTAACACTAAGAGAAAAATGAAAAAAAATGAAATCACCATATTGTGTTTTAATGGAATTAAAGAACACCATTTTTGTTGTCTAAAATGTAGTCAATACCCTACAAAGTCATTCAAATCACTGGAAACGAGATAGAGATGATAATGAAATATCACCGTGAACATATTGAATGGTTAATGATCCAAACTTACATGAGCATAGGAAGAACAAATGAATTCATTTAAAAAGCAAAATGGGTCACAAACATGTGAATCACTTGGGAAAACAATTATTTGATATGTTATCTGCCATATCGGATGAGAAGTTTACCTGAACAAAAAGCTCCAAAGGCTGCTGATTCTCCATGAGCCTATGATCTTCAGCACTCTGAATATTGGGATTGCCAAAAACAGTAAGCGGGCATGCCATGTCCCAACCACCACAGTCACAGCCTCCACCCAACCTCCACCGATCAAGTAATGGTGAAGGACCATGGTTCTCATTATTGGGCAAACTATGGTTTCCAAAAGGGACAACCACATTTACCTTTGTGGGGCTTGAGCAATCAAGAATGCCTTCCTTTCTCTTCTCAGCCGCAGAGAGGTCAAGCAAATTTGGATGTGTTTGATCACTCTTTCCAAATGGGACTTGTATGACAATGGCCGCTATTTCAAGGCTTGGATGCAAATCTTTAGGTGCCCAAGGTTTTGGAGTTGATGAATCAAAATGGGTATTGTCCACAACATGTTTTGGTTGAAGTTTGAGCCTCGATTGATCTGGCACATCATCCAACTCACAAGTTCCACGTGCTGGGCTTTGATTAGAACTCTTGGGAGGTCTAACAACACCGTGCACAACATCGTACAATACAAACTCAGTCACCATAGAGTTGTCGAAAGCCCCAACATCTTTTAGCTCTGTACATAAATAACACGAAACCTTCATTTGTCCCACCATAGAGTACTCTTTGTTCCAATTTTTCAATCCCCATCCGCCAGCATTACTCTTTCTTCTGTTGTGAAAAGTGTACACCAAATTTAAAGCGTTTTCTGTTTTCCATGTCTGGGCCATAAAAATGTCTTCTGTGAAATTCAACGAGAACTCAAAAAATGGCACCCCGTGCTTAGTTTCCAACTTGAGGCATCCGTGCAAGTGACCTGGTGAACCTGAAACGGCTGAATTTTTACAGAGATCTCTTTTTACAAACTGAGAACCAAAATCAGGACTATGCAAAGTGTTTGAGAAATCATTTGATAAAGATTTCCGCAACGTGTTTGTCCTCCTGAGGCTTGACATCCGAGATAGTGGAAGCCCACGAGAGCCACTTGCAGGACCCAAAGGACTTCGCTGAGACTTGGATTTTGTGAATGGATTAATCAAGCTTCTGATAGGACTGAAACGTGCTTTTGTACTACTGGATCTAGAGCACGGCTCTATGTTGTCCGTGGGAACAAAAGGTGTACATAAGTTTGAATTTAGCGAGCTATCTTCATCAGAGCTACACAAAGAGTCGACAATTCCTAATGAGAAAGCGATGGCATTGCTTTCTGTTAATTCAATTTTTCTCCTATCCTCCTCAGCTCCAATCTTCTTCATCTTCCTCACTTCTCTGGAGCTTTGATAATTGCGCTTTAGCACTTGATTCTCTTCTAGCAAAGAGTCCGGGGTGGAATGCTTTTCCAAGATGAACTGCAATAGTGATGAAAGTTAATCTCTGTAAAGTTTTTCTTTTCAACTTTTGAATGACACCAAGTTGATGGAAGTTTAGTTTTTGGGCTACCATCCAATTTGCAATATTTAAAGAATTCCAATTCCATGCCCGGTCATGTTAACAGATCTACAATCTATCGAAAATAGAGAAAGCACAAACACAGAGATAAATACCTAGAGAGAATTGAAAAACAACATGCTAGCAATCTTCTACAATAAATAAAAAAAAAAAAAAAATTGAACTCTAAATCAGAATTAAACTGAGAATTAGAATTGAAAAATGATTTCCTAAATAATGTATCTTGTACCGAAATTCTTGGTATAGCACATAAATTGGTTTCTCAGAAAACCAAGAATCAAAGATTTCAAATGCAAATTTTTGATGGGATTTTGATTGAAATGGTTGATAATAAAAAATAAAAAATAAAAAAAATGAAAATCAACTTATGTTGTATTATATGCCATTGCAAAAGCCATCTACAATGCTAAACCATCACAACTTCTACTAGGTGAAAGGACTTCATCTTTACCAAATAATGTGTACATTTAAATGCTTATTTTATCATCAAACTAAACTCTCAAGACAACTCTCTATGACTTTAACTGTTGAGATGAGCAAATAAAAATCCACAAATTATACACAAAAGCAAGATCTCAGAGAATAACACCCAATTAAAAGAACATACAAAAAACCATACCCATGTGCTTGAATTGAATTGGCGAAAAAAATGTCCACAAGCAAACTAGTAAACTTGAAAGCCCAACTTTCCTTAAATTTTTTTATTCGTGAAGCACCAGTTCAAAAGATTTTTATATTTAGATAATAGCAAATTTATGGACCCTACAAATAATAATTCAACATGAAACTGAAACCCTTCAACTAACAAACAACCTTAAGGTATCAATGAAAGCCCAAAATGGGTGTTAGTCTGTCTGTTAAGAGTAATAAAGAAGCAAAATCATTAAAAACAACATCTTCATAAACACTCTTGGATTCCAAGCCAAAAAAAAAAAAAATGAAAAAGAAAGAAATTAAGCACAAATGCTTGTGAAAATGGACATACCGTACCCCATTAGATCTCAGAGAAGTGAATCCAAAGAAAAACCCAACAAACTGCAAGTAGAGCTAATCATATCTTCCAATCTCTTGAGCTCAAAGTCTTCATCTGAAACTATAAGTGGCAATTGAAGCACGGGTGCAGGTACGGCTACGGGGAATGAGTACAGTAAATTTTTTAAAAAGTAGGATACGAATATGGCTAGGGTATGTCAAATTTTTTTTTTTTTTTAAACTAAACATCCAACATACAAATCAAAATTTCAATATCAAAACTAAAAAGAGAACAACTTATCTAAAAAGTTATATAATTCTTTATTTTTATTTTTATTTTTTGATTGTCTAAAACAGGATGCAAAAGAAAGCAAAATTATAACTCATGAGTAAAGGGTGTTGGAAATAAATTATTTGATACTTTCAAGATTGAAAAAAGAATAATAAAGGCTATAATAAATTCTAGTAGTTGCAAAAAAAAAAACTCACCGAACTAAGGCTATAATAAATTCTAGTAGTTGCAAAAAAAAAAACTCACCGAACTACTGCCATACCCACGGCATACCCATGCCGTACCCACAATGTATCCAAATGTATTTGCCATACCAGGTATGTATTCGGCATATCCGGTACACGTATCACCGTACCGATACACATATCTGCACCCAATAAATATCCAATACTCGTACGATACCATTTTTGAAGTACTGTGCTTCGTAGACAGAGAAGCCAAAGCATACTACTCTTCAAGAACAGTCAGATGTGACCAAAAGGGTAGTTAGAAGTCTCAAAGAATCCAAAAAGTAGATGGGTAAAAAGGGAGAAGGATCACTAACATGACCAATAAATACCTGTGAAGTATAATAAACAGAAGAAGAGAGGTGTTGACTGTAGAGAGGAAGGAAAAAAAAAAAAAAAAGCCTTATTGAGAGAGGAAAAAATGATTGACTGGTGGTGATGATTGTATCCCTCTCTCACAAGAAGAAGAGCAGGGTTGGGAAACAGAGCTGCCAAGCCTCTGTTCATGTCCACTAACTAAAAAGGCATTCTTCCTGAGTCATGCTGCTGCCGTGTGTACTGTTCTCTCTCTCTCTCTCTCTAATTTTTTTTGGTAAATGACATTCAATTCTCGAGGTTTGACACAAAAAAAACAGTTAGTTTACATTAATATATCTTTTAATATGATTAAAACGATTAAAATTAATATTGAAATAAATAAAAATAAATATACATTTTAGTAAAAAAAAATGACAACATTATCTTTTCATCTATACAACTCATGAATTATTAATAAAAGAGGACTTAAAGCATCATGTGTGTGTACTAAAATCTAACTTGACCACACACGATCAATAAGATCTTCTCGTAAAAATTGGAGAACAAAGTTAATCTTCTAAATGAATTTGCTGATAATTTGCTAGACAAAGAACTGTTAGTGCTCCATCCGGCCTTTCCATATAGGTGCTCCGATACTAAAGTCAACAACTTTCTCTCTCTAGAATACTCAATAGCGTAAATACTAAAGCTAATAATGTGTACCTCAACCCATGGGGTGTGAGTGTCATGCCTCATCCTAGGTTTCATTTTCCATCTAGGACTCTACTTGCTTAGCAAGTATTCCTTATCTAAAATTCTTCTTCCTAATTGAGTTAGGTTTAATCTCCTTAAGAGTCCCATTCTTACCCAAAATGTAAGATGAAGTGTATTTTCTTCAAACATGAGTGTATGAATCCATAAGTGTACGTGTATCCTTTTCTTATTAGGCGAAGGATTTGGATTCGGGGGTAATGTTAAGAGAGGTATATAAAATATGGGTACTTATGTATAAGTCTAATAAGTAGACTTATTGTCCAATAGGTCCTATGGAAAAAATTTGTCATAAAAAAAATCACTAATTGTAAGTTTTAGCTACAATTTATAAAAATCATGACAAAAAAGTCACTAATTGTCAATTTTTAGCGACATATATAAAAAATTATCATGAAAAAATTATTTTTAACGACAATTTTATCAAGACTAATTTTCAATAGGATTTGATGGAAATTAAGTCTAACTATTAGGACCTATTGGTAGTTTACCGTATAAAATAGGAGCCCTTTCTAATCCAATGGTAATTAATTGCTCCTTGATCTCGACTCGTTTGGAAATATATTATTTTAATAATGTTTTAAAATCAAACTATTTAAGTAAGTAATTTTTTAGTAACTTCTCTAAAATATGCGCGTGGGTTGTAGTAGTTATAAATCAGGGCACCATCATAACCCCAAACTCTGGAAAAGGGTAGTCTTTGTTTTCTTTTTGTGTTTGTGTTTGTGTTTGTGTTTTAATTGATTTAGATAGATGCGGAAGTGGGCAGAACTCATATCAGATGTTCTGGTCCTCATCGCTAAACGAATCGATGTGGTGGAAGATTACGTTGCTTTCGGTGGAGTTTGCAAAAGTTGGCAGGTGGCGGCAGTGAAGGAGAATTTTAATGAAAGAGGTTGGTCTCATCAAATTCCATGGCTTATGCTCGCCCAAGAAGAAGAAGAAGAAGAAGAGCGCCGTTTTGTTAGTCTGAGGAAGGGCAGCATGATTTGCAAAGTGATGAGGCTACCAGAAGCAAAGGGAAAGAGATGCATGGAGTCGCTTGGATGGTTTGTTACTATCTCCCAAGATGGCCAGCTCAATCTACTTCATCCTTTTTCCCGAGTTCAAATTGGTCTTCCTCCTGTGACTACTTTGAAGTATTACGACCCTGATGGCCTAATAAGCAATTTGATTGGCATACAGAAGGCAGTCTTGTCCTTGTCACGCCCCAAGTTCCATGACAACGCCGCACACTCATTTAAGTGAGCATGCAAGGTTAAGAGTCCAATCACATAACCTACAATGTAAAATACTCAAATTAAATCCTTAATTATCATAATGCTAAAATCCATAAAAATAAATAGTTCTTATATGAAAATGTCCACAAAGTCCACTAATTTAATCCACTAACAAAACAATAATCCAAGTACTTAAATCATGGTCCTACTCTCGGCACTCCCACATGTAAAAAAATCAAGAGCAGCTCTACTCTTCAGAATCTGAAAAAAAATAAGGGTAAGCTAGATAGCTCAGTAAATAACCAACCATCACTGCTAGCTGGATCAAGTATATAAAAATAAATAAATAAATCGATAAACAATAAATATAATTTTTGATACAAATCACACTACGCCAAAATTGGGCTTTAGCGGCGGTTTTTTACCGCCGTTAAAGGCTGTAAAACCGCTGTTAAAGCCTTTAACGGCGATATTAACGGCGGTTTTGTTACCGCCGTTTATGCGCATGTCGGAAAAAGTACAACCGTCGTAAAAAGGTAAATTACCGTCGTTAAAAGTCGACCAAAAACGGCGGTAACATAGGACAAAAAACGGCGGTTTTTTACCGCCGTAAATAGGTTCAATTTTTTCAAAAAGTAATTCTTTCTTCTTGCACTCCCCAAGTCTTGAACCCTCAACCTCTCATCCACCCACACTAACCACTCTACCATAACCACTCTTCATGAAATATATTCCCTAAATAAATATTTAAACATTACTTTTACTTTATTGTAGATGGTTTCGCTGGAGCTCGCCGGAGCATGCCGGAGTTTCGTCGGCAAAGACCGCCATCATTAACGGCGGTAATGATTGGGCATTAGCGGCGGTTTTGTTACCGCCGTTAAAAGTGGGCATTAACGGCGGTTTTTTTAACGGCGGTAACAAAATCGCCGTTAATGATACCTTTAACGACGGTTTTCGTTACCGCCGTTAATAGTACCTTTAACAACGGTTTTCGTTACCGCCGTTAAAAAAACCGCCGTTAATGCCTTGTTTTGGCGTAGTGTCAATAAATGAACAATTATTTCTAAGGTGGTTTTATAGCTAAAAATAAACAATGTACAATACATTTTAAATGAAAAGCCCACAAGATAATTCAAAGTAATTCGTTATTCAAATCGATGGTTCGACATTCAGATGGTTCAATGATTTGATTCACAAAACCTAAGTCTTAATGACTATGGTCACTTAGCCCGTGACAAGGCCTAGAACCACACATAGGCCGGTGGTAAAGCCCCAAAAGAAACTAGTTTCTGTGCCAATAAATAACCCCCATTGGCTAGGGTCCAAATCATAGTCAGACTAGAGTGATGCTCAAAATTCAAACAATATACAACTTTTAAATAAGGCATTCGATATTTTCAGAATAAACGTTTAGTACAATTTTTAGAATAGTTTCACCAAATATTCAAATAATTTTCATAATAATATTCGATGTTGTTTTATACTTGACCCATATTTTATTTTAAGAGAACATGAAGGCTATAAATAAATATTTATGATTTTAAACGATTCGATAGGAATAAAAAAAATGAACCAACAGTGATAGAGGGTTACTTACCTCAAACAACTAAATAATATTTCCCAAGCTAATCTCAAATTACCAAGATCCACCTCAATCTCACAAACCTAATAAAATATTACACCGCATAAACAATTATTATGTGCACCAATCTTTCTCTTCTTGTAACAACAATAGAATAAATTAACCCAATTGCCTATTAGGAACTCCCACAATTTGGCATCAAAACAAAGCCATCACGGCTTCGGAAATTCTCAACCCATATTATTCTATTATTGTTTATATACATGTAAAAATTTGTAATTGCTTGAAGTCAATCTTGTATCCCACAAATACACCACCATTAAACTTAACCCATCACATATCAATCTCAAAATATGAACCACCCAAACAGAATGCAAAATACACTCTAAAATTGAGCAAAATCGAGACCCCCAACATAGACTACATCAATATATCTATTTAATCATATATGCCCATAAAATCATCTATTGATATATTAACACCAAAATCATAGATAAGAATACAATAAAATAAATCTTACCTTAAGTGATGAATAAAGAAAAATCACCACTCTATGAATCCTTCTTCTTCACTTTGGTTTTGTTTTGTTTTCTTTAATTTTTCTTTTACTTTCTCAAACCCTAGCCGCCTATGGAGCAATTCCCAGCCTCTATTTTGTTTGTTTCCCAAGACTTAATAGGTGGGCTTATTAACCTAATTTCTCAAAGTTACAAAATTACCCATCTAAGTAATAGAAAATATAATGCCATCTCATAACTAATTCTTTGATATTAATAAATGACCCATATAAATTAATTTAATTACTACTCTATCCAATAAAATAATCCTACACACAACTTGGGTTTTACAGTCTTCAAGTCCTTCTCCTTCTCACAAAGACAAAGACAACAACCACTTTGTAATCATGGTTATCTATGGCGTTGGATACCTGGGTTTTTGGAGAGTTGGAGATAAGACTTGGACCACAATTGAAGCACGCAATGGTGCCTTCTGTGATGTTACTTATTAGAATGGCAAATTTTATGGGGTCGATGCTTGTTGCCGTGTTTATGAATGTGATGTTGGTGGCTCTAATCCAACTGTGGCACGCTATGTTGGAGGAATACGAATACCTATTCAATTAGTTGTCTACAAGCGACCATACATAGTCGAATCCGCTGGGGGGGGGGCACTACTCATTGTCCTACGAGATGGATATGCATTGATGCTGATAAACTTGATCATGATGATGATGATTATGATAATTCCGGGACTTGTGAGTTTCTAGTATTTCGACACAATACAAGCAATGGGAGATGGAAAAAGATGAGGAGCTTAGAGGACAATCATTCTCTGTTTTTGGGTCACAGTGCTTCTATTTCTATTGAGGTCACCTCTAAATTTCCCCGCATTAAGGCTAATTACATCTATTACACCGACGATTATGCCGAACAGTACTGGTCGTTCAAGCGAGGAAGAGGGAAAGACATGGGTATCTACAACTAGGAAGATGGAAGCCGAATGCCTTTCTATGAAGGCGAATCTTTTAGCCGTATTTGTCCTCCTATCTGGGTCATGCCATCTTTCTTCTGATCTGCACTACTACTACTACTATTACTGCTACTACTATTCTACATTGATATTTATTGTGTTTTTGCTTGGTTTTCTAAGTAGTGTAATTGTTTCTTGGAGAGTTGGTGGAACTATTTATTCTTTAATTTATAACTGCTGTCATTGTTTCGCTATCTTGCTTGATTGCGTGTAATTCTGTTCTTTATTCAATTGCTTCATTACTATTATTATTATTACTTTAAGTGAACTCTTGTTATAAATTAATACACCTTCAAAAGTGTGCGTACCGGATTCCGCACTAGATGAAAGTGGATCGGGGCTCCGCACTCAGTTGGACTATCCAGGGACCGGGACTCCTGCCACAAGAAGCACCGTTAGAGCTGCCCGGTCGGGGTTGGCCGGATAACCCCTCCGGCGTGGGAATCAGTGATCGCAGAAGGAATGTATGTTAAGTGTGATTAGAACAGTTCTCCTTAGTTCAGTCCAATTCCGTTACCTTCAATGTGAAGTTTATAAAATATATATAGTATTCCTTACTTGCTTCTCAAGATGGTTTCATGGAATGTGGATACTGCCAGGTGTCCTTTCAGCATTGCTCCAGGTGGGGGACCACCTGGTAGTTGTCATTGATTGCATATACTCATTGTAGGCATGCTGATAACAAATCACATTCCTTTGGTTCAACAACTTCCGTGATTCTAGGTGTGGAGGACTAGCTAAGGTGGCAACCTGCACATGCTTGCACTCACAGCTCCCACGTTTCTTTGTGAGGTTTCTCCAGCTCGGTACTCATGTACTTCAGTTCGGTACTGATGTGCCTCGGCTTGGTCTTTTTCAGGATCATTCATGGAGATGGGCTGGCCCATTATCTATTCGGCCCATAAATTCCGTTTCGCAGCTCGGCCCAGACCAGCACTATGGCTGGGCTAGCCTTTCCACTGCGGGTTGGGCCCAAGTGCTTGAGGACTTGGGTGGACTGTTGATCATGAAGTTGGGCTCAACTGGTTTGTCCATATACTCATCTGACCCACTTGGATTCGGACTTTGTCGGATTGGGTCGGCCCAAGGCTTAGACCTGACCCATTTCACATTTAGCCCCTTCATTTGCCCCCTAGCTCGCGCTAAGGTTCCCCTTGGAGGGAGCTATTGTTTGGCTTTCCAAGCGTCGCGTCGTTTTGGTTCTCTCCCAGTTCGGCCTTGGCGGCAGTTCAATCCTGACACACAATTCCCGCATGCGTCCTTTCATGTAACACGTGGCGACGTGTGATAGGTGTGCAGAGATAATGCGTCGACTCCATACCGAAGGTCGTGATTCGTGTACCTGCACGCCGACTGGTGTAATAAATGCTCAGGCTATCAATTCAAATCCCTTGATTTACTTTTCTCATTCCTCTAGTGAGTTCCAAAGAGAGAGATAGAGCTTCTTCCCATTCCTCTGGACCGATCTCGTTGGTGCTCCGCTTGGGCTTCTTCGCCGCTGATCTTGCTTCGCTACCCCTATTATGATCTCTGTAAGTCGTCTCATGACTCTTCTTCTCTTTCCCTTTTCTGTTTTAATCATCTTGTTTGGCCCACTTGCTATCCGTGTCTCATACTCTGTTATCTGAATCCTACTTCTGTCCCATTAGGTTGGTCGAATGAGGAAGTTCCGTTCCTTGGTTAATACCCCAGAGGCCATGGCTATGTTTCGTCTGGATTACAATATTCCCCATGACGTTACCCTTTCACTGGCGAAAGTAGACGCCAAACGTATGGGTACGAGGAACACCGTTGCCTTTCCCATCGCAACAATAGTCGAGGGAGGGGTTCAGTTTCCTCTTGACCCGTTAGTGCGCCGTTTTCTGCATCAAGTCCAGTTAACCCCAATGCAAGTATCTCTGAACCTTTTCTGTGTTGTTTGCGGCGTATCTGCCCTCAATAGACGACTGGGCCTGAACCTTGACATATGGGATATCTTGGGATGTTACACCCTTTCTCATAACAAAGACCATAGTACATATTACCTGCGTGTTCGCTCGGCTGATTGTCACTTAGTTACTGGACTACCTGATTCGGATAAACACAATGACGATTTCCTACAAGTTGGTGGAAATTGGGAGTTCCCCGCCGGAACCGTGTTTCAGTCTGAACGGATGCCACAAAAAGACGGCTACCCAGGTCCGGGCCTCTCCTTCTAATGCCTTTGGTGTTTCTTACTCTCTTTTGAATATTGCTCTGATGGGTTACTTTCTTTTTGCAGAGTCCTCCCGTTTCCAACGAAGGCCGAACCGAGAGAATGCTGAAGCCATCAAAGTTGGCTTGAGGTATAAAAAGAGATCGGCACCTGAGTTATTGGACTACCAGTCAACTTACCGTTCCGTTATTCTAAAGAAGGCAAGGCTCACTGCTACCCTTCTGGACTCTGATACCGAGACTGACACGTCTCTCACCCCTTTGATCTCGAGCCGTCGCAGGAGTCAAGATGCATTTTCTGAGAGAGCGCCCTCCCCTACCCCCAGTTTCGCAGGAAGCGGGTCTATGGTGAAGAGAAGGGTGTTGGTGGATTTAGAGGCCGAGGCCTTCGGAGCCTTCGGTGCCTTCGGTTCTTTGTAAACCCCTCTGGAGAAGACCGAGGTGAAGAGCCTCATAGAGGTAAAGATGGAAGTTGGAGCTTCTGAGACCCCTGTGACTGCTGCCGAGCCCTCAACTTCAGTCGCTGCACGAGCAAAAAAGAGAAGAAGGGAGGTTGGCAAAGCAGTGGTGGGGGAAGCTTCTCAGGATCCTGTTGAGGATGATGCTTTTGAGAAATGGGAGCTGCCAATATCGCATGAGGGCAGGCCCATTTCCACCTCTGATTCAGTTGTTGCTTCACAAGATTTTGCCTTTGATTTGACCAAGTTTTTGTTGTTGCCGGTTGATATGGCCGACCATAATGGGCCTCGTGACATTCCTATCTTGAAGGGGACCCTTCAAATGATGACTGCTGTAAGTGTTTTCTTCGCTTTACTTAACTTTGCTGTTGCGTTGCTGTCTTCTTTTTTTCTAAGAACTTTGTCGTCCTTTGCAGTGTATCCAGAGAATGCACCTGTCCATTACTCGTGCTGAAGAGCTGGAAAGGGCTGTGCTGGAGGCTGCAATGAACATAGAGAGATTGACGGTAAACTTGGAGTCAGAGAAGAAAGGACGCCGAACCACTGAGAGGGAAGCCTTTCGTTTGAACAAGATTGTCGTTTCTGCTGAACAATCAAAGGAGGCTGCCATTGGGACACAGGCTCAACTCGAGGGGAAGGTGGCCGAACTGGAGGCCGTTATTGCCGTGATGCCTGCCGAACGTACTGCGCTGGAGGCCAAGCACTGGCAACAAGGCTGGGATGAAGCTGGGGCGGCGTACAAGGAGGAGGTTCTAGTGCTGCGAGACAAGCTCTTTGTAAAGGGTTGGACGAGTGCCTTAGCCACTGCGATGGTTCCTGAAGGCTCTTCCCTGTATCATGATGTCCCTGTTCTTTTGAGATCCTTGGGTTTGAAGACTATTTCTACCCCTGCTGTTTTTCCAGACGATGTTTCCCCAGAAGATGATTCTGCAAGCAAGACCCAAAGCGTGAATGTTGCCGCTGAAACGATGGATGTTGAAGGGGTTGAAACCCTAGAGACCGAAGCCACGGGAGATGTGGTTAAAGTGGCTCCTACTTCTTAGGAAGTTGGAGCTTCCTCTACTTTTCCTCCCGCAGATGGCCTGGACAAAATTGCTGATACTGCTCCTGAGTTGCCCGCTGTTGATGAAAATTGATGTTAAAAGGATTTGAACTTTTTGCTTTTCTATTTTGGTGTATTGTGGCTTGGTTTCCATGACGGGCTTTCTTTCTTCACTTTGTCAAGACAATTTTTCCTTTTCTTTTTTTTTTTTTGGCTGCTGGTTGTGAGGCCTTCTGTGCCCTTTGCTGGATGATATAATTTTCTCTTTGAACTTGCAATTTGATGCTGTTTGGCTTTTATGTTTGAATGTATTCTATACTGCTTGCCCTCGGTCGAGCTCTGTTGGGACCTTTGGGCCGAATAAGTGCTCGGTCTGATTCTATACTGTCTTTAAATAGATGCTCTGTCTAATTTCTGTACTGCTTGCCCCCGGCCGAGCGCTGTTGGGGCCTTGGGGCTGGACTGGTGCTCGGTGTGGCACTGCACTATTTGCCCCCAGCCGAGCACTGTTAAGACCTCGGGTCCGAACTAGTGATCGGCGTGGCTAACGGATATGTGGTATGGCTGTGCTTTGAGTTCGTAAGTGGGTCTTACTTAGGTCCAGGCTGGTTTCGAAAGAAAACAATTGTTTGCTCTCACCTGGAGCTAAGTACGATCGATACTGAAGAGTTGTCCCTTGTATAGAACTGCTTGAGTCTGTTTCGACTGTGATAGTACAAGTGCATTTGAATGAGAGAAATGAAAAAAGGAATGTCTTACTCAGGTCCAGGTAGGTTTTAAAAAAAAACGATTGTTTGCCCCCAGCTGGAGCTAAGTAAGGCTGATGCTAGAAGTTTGCTCTTGACGTAGCTCAGTTGAGTTTGTTCCAACTCTGCTGGTTTGAATCAATACTGAAGTGTTAATGTGCTGATACTTAAGAAGTTCTGTAGGTGCAAAGATGTGTGCTTAAGATATGCCAATGTAGCTTCCACCAAGTAATTCCACTTGGCTAAATAGAGATATTTTACTTAAGATACATTAGTGTGGTTTCCACCAAGCAATTCCACTTGGCTAAATAAAGATGTTTACTTAAGATACATTAGTGCGGTTTCCACCAAGCAATTCCACTTGGCTAAATTCCAATTTAGTTGCCAAACATTTTTCCACCAAGCTATACCACTTAGCATGTTTGAGTGCTAACCAAATTTAAATTTCGTTCAGTCGTTCTGAAACTGAGCCATTTGGGTTAAAACCAAAGTTAATTCCGCTTGACAAACATCAAAGCTAATTCCGTTGGGTAAAGACCAAAGCTAATTCCGTTTGATACACATCAAAGTTGATTCCATTTGGTAGAGACCAAAGCTAATTCCGTTTGGTAAGAACCAAAGCTAATTCCGTTTGGTAAGAACCAAAGCTGATTCCGTTTGGTGGGAGCCAAAGCTTATTCCATTTGATAAACATCAAAGCTAATTACAAGAATTGGATAAATCTGAGAGGAATGGGAAAACATTTGCATTGGTCAATAAATAAGTGCCTTTACATCCTGATAGAGAAGTTAGGGGATGATTCTATTGATAGTATTTCTTGAGGTTTGCTACGTTCCAGGGCCGAGGTATTGCTTTGCCATTCAGATCCTCTAGGTAGTAAGCTCCATTTCCAACAACGGCTGTGATTTTATAGGGACCTTCCCAGTTCGGCCCAAGTTTGCCCTCACCAGGCACCCGTTTGTGATCCATGACTTTCCTCAAAACCAATTCTCTTGGTATAAATTGCCTTGGGAAAACTTTTTGGTTGAAACTTCTGATGAGCTGCTGCTGATATGCTTCAAGTCTGATCAGCGTTGCGTCTCTTCGGCCCTCTGCCATATCCAGTGCTTACGCGATGGCTTCCTCATTATTGGAGCTTTCAAATAATTCAGACCGAAGGGTTGGGAGACCTACTTTGAGTGGGATGATGGCCTCCATTCCATAGGTTAAAGAGTAAGGTGTTTCTCCTGTGGGGCGTCGTGCTGTAGTTCGGTAGGCCCATAATACGTGAGGTAACTCTTCAACCCATTTGCTTTTGGCATGTTCAAGTCGCTTTTTCACTCCATTGATGATGGTTTTGTTCGACTCTTCTGCCTGACCATTGCTCTGCGGGTACCCTGGAGAAGAGTTCCTATACTCAATTCTGAGGTCGGCACAAAATTTTCTGAAGATCTTACCATCGAACTGTGTTCCGTTGTTCACAATCAGTACCTGCGGAATGCCGAAACGCACTACCACATTTCTCAAAACAAACTGCTTTGTGTCGGCCTCTTTGATGCTTGCCAGTGCCTCAACTTCAACCCACTTGGTGAAATAGTCGGTTGCAGCAATGAAGAATCGCCTGTTCCCAGTGCCTCGTGCCAATGGTCCAACAATATCCAGGCCTCATTGCGCAAAGGGCCATGGGCTCTGAGTGGAGTAAGAGTTTTAGCTGGCTGATGAATGAGTGGAGCAAACCTCTGACATTTGTCGCACCTCTGTACGTACTGCTGTGCATCTTGTTGCATCTGTGGCCACCAGTACCCGTGAGTGAGAGCTCGGTGCGCCAGTGACCTTCCGCCAACGTGGCATCCACAAATCCCATTGTGAATTTCGTAGAGAACATTCTCAACGAGATTTGGATGCACACATAGGAGGTAGGGGCCAAGGTAGGAAGGTCTGTATAGCTTTCTAGACGGTGAGATCCAGAATCGAGCTGATTTGTGCCTGATCTTGTTGGCTTCCCTTCTGTCTTTGGGGAGTTTACCAGATTTCAGAAAGACCAATATTAGATCCATCCAACTCGGCTCTAAGTTGTTGCAGAGGACTGGAGATGCAATACTTGGTTCTGGTACAAACTCAACCCAAACTCTCCTGGCATCCTTTGTATCCACTGATGAGCCGAGGCATGCCAGAGCATCTGCGTGGCTATTTTTGTCCTGACTGATTCGTTCCACTCGTATGGATTGAAATTTTCTGAGGAGGTCTCTTTCCTTGCCTGCGTACATAGCCATTCTTTCATCTTGAGTTTCATAGACCCCAGAAAACTGGTTTACCACTAGTTGTGAGTCGTTGAAAACAAGAAGTTGTTCTGCACTGAAGTGTTCGGCGCTACGCAAGCCAGTCAATAACGCTTCATACTCGGCCTCATTGTTTGAAGCCTTCCAGTCTAGCCTGAGAGCTTGTTCCCAGATAAATCCTTCTGGAGAAATAAGAACTACTCCTGCCCCCGAGCCTCGGTTATTGGACGAACCATCGACGTAGAGTTGCCAGATGTTTCCAATAAAGAGTTTCCATGCTTCCGAAGAGCTGGGTTTTCCTTGTTCGGTGGCGCATGGCACCTGTGCCGAACTCATATTCCCCGGTTTGGTACTCTGGGTGGGAGTAAATTCTGCGACAAAATCCGCCAAGACCTGGGCCTTGATTGCTGTCCTGGGTTAATACTGAATGTCAAACTCACCAAGTTCTACCGCCCACTTTGCTGTTCGGCCAGAGAAATCGGCTCGGCTGAATACAGAT
Source organism: Camellia sinensis (assembly GCF_055761805.1). Lineage (NCBI taxonomy): Eukaryota > Viridiplantae > Streptophyta > Magnoliopsida > Ericales > Theaceae > Camellia > Camellia sinensis. The sequence continues at coordinate 73,026,062 of NC_138973.1, read as the reverse complement.
CTGAGGGGGAATTCAGTGAGGATGTTAATGGTATGCCCCTGGAAGTAATGTTGCAACTTTCTTAAGGCGATAAGCAGCGCGTAAGCTAACTTTTCTAGTGGTAGATACCGTGTCTTGGCATCTAGTAAAGTCTTGCTAACATAATATACTGATCTCTGTTCCTTGTCAACTTCTCGAATTAATACTGCGCTCACGGCATGATCTGAGACTGCTAGACAGAGGTACAGCTCCTCTCCCGGTTCTGGAGTAGACAATAAAGGAGGTGTACTGAGGCATCTTTTGAGGATCTGTAGTGCTTCGGTACATTTGCTACTCCATTCAAATGCTGCCGTTTTCCTCAAAAGCTGGAAGAAGGGCTTCATCCGATCTGAGGATTTGCTAATAAACCGATTCAGTGCGGCCGCCATTCTGGCTAGTTTCTGTAGTTCCTTAGACTTTGTTGGCACTTCGAGATCCTGTATTGCCCTAATTTGATCTGGATTCGCTTCAATTCCTCTGTGAGTGACCATGTATCCCAAGAACTTCCCTGTTCCTACCCCAAAGGCGCATTTCGAGGCATTAAGGCGAAGCTGGTGGTTTTTTAGGATGCTAAAAACTTCTCTTAAGTCCGTGAGATGGTTTGTAGCAAACTTGCTTTTTACTACCATATCGTCTATATAGGCTTCCATGGTTTTCCCCAGTTGGTCTTTGAACATCCGAGTGATCATTCGCTGGTAGGTCGCCCCGGCGTTCTTGAGGCCGAACGGTATTACTCTGTAGTAGTAAGTCCCTCTCGGAGTGATAAATGCTGTCTTTTCTTGATCCGGACCGAACAGTGGTATTTGATGATAACCGCTATAAGCATCCAAAAAGCTCATGCGCTCATGCCCTGCTGTTGAGTCTACTAGTTGATCAATGCGAGGCAGCGAAAAACTATCTTTAGGGCAGGCTTTGTTCAAGCAAGTGAAATCGACACAAACTCTCCATTTTCCATTCTTCTTCTTGACTACAACTGTGTTAGACAGCCATTGCGGGTACTGAACTTCTCTGATTGCTCCCGAGGCCAGGAGTTTTTCGACTGCGGTAATTACTGCTTCAGTGTGCTCAATTGAGGATCTCTGACTTTTCTGTACAATGGGCCGAGCTGAAGGATTGATGTTGAGCTTGTGGCAAGCAAATTCTGGGTCCAACCCTGGAGTATCATATGCTGACCACGCGAATACCTCCATATTTTCCCTCAGCAGTTCCAGCAGCTGAAGTTTCTCATCAGTGCCTAGCGAGGTACCGATAAGGAAGTACTTTTCAGGGTCATCTTCTTTTACCAAGACTTTCTCCAAATCCTCTACCATGTTTTCCTCTGGAGTTCCCCCTACATCTTCCAAGACTAGCTGTCCGGCCACTTCTACCGTCTGTACCCGATTGCAGAGCTGTTTTGCCTTTAATGCTGCCATGAAACAATGTTTGGACGCAACTTGATCCCCTGAGATCTGCTCTACTCCGTGTTCCATTGGGAAACAGATGAGCTGGTGATAGGTTGAAGGGACTGCTTCCATTCGATGAATCCACGGACGGCCAAGTATGGCGTTATAAGGGGATGGTGTATTAATAACCAAGAACTCTATCTGGAGGGTTTTTGTCCCCGCTATGACTGGCAATACTATTATGCCGAGCGGCCATTTCGGCTGTGAATTGAAACCGACCAACGGGGCTACCGCTGGGGTGAGATGCTGCTCGGAGAGGCCGAGCTTTCTGAACAAATCATAATATAGTATGTCTGCCGCACTGCCCTGATCTACTAGGACATGTTTTACATCAAATCGTTTCCCAATCCCAACAGTTATAATCAATGCATCAGTATGTGGGTGTTGTATGCCTTCTAAATCTTTGCTAGTAAATGAAACAGTGCACAAGGGAGATTTTGGTACTGTACGCACCTTTTTCGATGCCGGCTCCACTGACATGATTCGTTGAATTTGCGTAGCCTTAGCGATCTCTTCCTTCAGTGCCTCCTTAGATTCCTGAGCCGCTGTCCCATGGATCACATTTATTATCAGCCAGGGTGGATGCTCAATATTTACTTCTAGAGGTGGGTTCCCCAGCTCGGCCACTTCCTTATCCTGATCAATGTATTCCCTTAGGTGTCTAGCTGCCACCAGGTCTTCCAAGTGTTGCTTCAGTGCCCTGCAGTTCTGAGTCATGTGTCCCCTGTCTTGGTGGTAGGTGCATCTGAGCTTCTAATTTTGTCGAGCTGGATCTCTCAACATTTTCGGCGGCCAAACAAAGAAGGGCTCTCTCTTGATCTTTTCTAGGATTCGATAGATTGGCTCTTTGAACATAGTCACAACAGCTTCGTGGGATTTGGACTTATCCACCTCATTCACTGCAATCCCTTGGTGTTCTCCTCGATCCGTTCTCTTCTTCTGTTGGGCTGTTTATTCTGCTGACACTACCTCGATGGGGATCTGATCGTCTTCGAGACGAGCATATTGCTCAATCCTGGCACGCAAGTCTTTCAAAGCTGTGGCCGGGCACTTGGTAAGTGATTGTCTCAACTTACTTTCTTGGCGCAGACCATGTTTGAAGGACATAACGACCATCTGCTTGCTGCACACATTTTCTTCCAGATCATTATACTCTTCCCAATATCACCTATCATAATTGCGCAGCGTTTCCTCTTGCTCCTTCCTGAGGCCAAATAGTGTATCCGGCTCTTTTGGGATCTTAGTATTGGAGACGAACCTGGCTAGGAACTCTTCGGAGAGCTGCTTCCAGCCATGAATCGATCCAGCGGGGAGTCGATCGAACCATCGGAGTCCGGTTTCTCCCAAGCTGGATGGGAAAACTTTGCACATCAGTGCCTCATCTCGGCTCCATAGAGACATCATCTGTTTAAAATGGCTGATATGTGTTAAAGGGTCCGATTTCCCATCGTACGAAGTGAACTTTGGTGGAGTGAACTTCTTTGGAGGTCTCATGGTCTCAATCTCCGGAGAGAATGGTGAAGAGACGAGCCTGTCCAGCGCTCGATGTTCTCTCTGGTGAACAGTACGGTCCAGATGATCTCGATGTTGCTCGTTCTGCCTATTGCCAATCAGCCAAGTGCGAAGGTCCTGAGGAGGGTGTTCAGTTTGTTGACTAACCGTCTTCTGCCTCTTTGCCCTCCTCCGACGTGACCCATGGGTATGGCTACTCGCCGCTTCACTCTGTTCTAGGATAGGTAGGCTTCGTTGCCTGGAGTCATTCCTGGGGAATTTTTTCACTGGCAGTTCTCTAGACGAGCTCTTTTGTTACAAATGAGAGGGCTCTGCTTCCGTCCTCTTTTCCGTCGGATCACCCAACACCTTCTTAAGTTGAGCTTTCAATTCCTGTATCTCCATTCCCATGGAATCTATAATTCAATCTCTATAATCCTTTTCCAGAAGGAAATGATGAGAAGAACCTCCGGCGAAGGGCAGTTGATGCTCGACGGATTCGGGGGTTCGATTATTGTTTCCAGTTTGCTCCTCCAGAACTGTTGGGAGTGCCAAACCTTTGTCCTTCGTCTTCTCCGTCTGTGGAGTATGTGCTGAAGGCGAAATGTCCTCAATCCCCATTGTCGAAACTGAATGCAGAGCTCAGAGATAAAGTGATCCACGCTCACTGCATCAATTGTGCGTACCGGATTCCGCACTAGATGAAAGTGGATCGGGGTTCCGCACTCAGTTGGACTATCCAGGGACCGGGACTCTTGCCACAAGAAGCACCGTTAGAGCTGCCCGGCCGGTGTTGGCCAGATAACCCCTCCGGCGTGGGAATCAGTGATCGGAGAAGGAATGTATGTTAAGTGTGATTAGAACAGTTCTCCTTAGTTCAGTCCAAATCCGTTACCTTCAATGTGAAGTTTATGAAATATATATAGTAATCCTTACTTGCTTCTCAAGGTGGTTTCATGGAATGTGGATGCTGCCAGGTGTCCTTTCAGCATTGCTCCAGGTGGGGGACCACCTGGTAGTTGTCATTGATTGCATATACTCATTGTAGGCATGTTGATAACAAATCACATTCCTTTGGTTCAACAACTTCCGTGATTCTAGGTGTGGGGGACCAGCTGAGGTGGCAACCTGTACATGCTTGCACTCACAGCTCCCACGTTTCCTTGTGAGGTTTCTCCAGCTTAGTACTCATGTACTTCAGTTCGGTACTGATGTGACTCGGCTCGGTCTTTTTCAGGATCATTCATGGAGATGGGCTGGCCCATTATCTGTTCGGCCCATAGATTCCGTTTCGCAGCTCAGCCTAGACCAGCACTATGGCTGGGCTAGCCTTTCCACTGCGGGTTGGGCCCAAGTGCTTGAGGACTTGGGTGGACTGTTGATCATGAAGTTGGGCTCAACTAGTTTGTCCATATACTCATCTAACCCACTTGGATTCAGACTTTGTCAGATTGGGCCGGCCCAAGGCTTGGACCTGACCCATTTCACATTTAGCCCCTTCAAAAAGGATTGATTCGTGAGGCTTTTACATCTTATTCCATCTTATTCTCAGTCTCTTATGCAGTCCTTTCATTTCTTTCTTTCTATGTTTACCTTAAATGATAGGGATGATAAATACTTCAATCTAACAAATCCACACGGAATTTTTTAGGATAATAGATACCCAGAATATAAATCACACACACAGAGAACACAAATTTTACATGGTTCGGCCCAATGCTTACGTCCACGGAGTAGAAAAGAGAATTTCACTAAACTTGAGCAAAATACAAAAACAGAGGAGATAAAATTCTCACTTAATTCACAGATTTCTCTCTTAATTTTCTGATGCAATGCATCCTCTCCATCCCATCTCTATTTATACACAAAGACAGAGAGAGAGAGAGAGAGAAATACCAACCCACCAAAAATTTCTACCTTCTTTAATGGTGAGGGTGAGTGTCAGTAATGGCAACAATGTGAAGAGAAGGAAGAGATGCCCATCTTAGACCTCCTTCCCTTGCGGTGGAAGTCTTCCTACGCCATTCTTCTTTGACTCTCTCCTCTGCATGCATAGGGTTAGAGCTCACAATTCTCCCCCTTCATACCCACATGCATGACTGACTTCTCACTTGAAGTCCATTCCGGCAATGTCTCTGCAAATTTCGAGTTTGTCTCTCGAGATCACCTTTCTAAGCATGTCAGCTAGATTCTTATTTGTGTGGATCTTGACCAGTTCCAATAACTGTTTTTCCATCACTTCACGTATGCAATGATACCGAACATCAATATGCTTTGTGCGGGAATGGTACATTGAATTCTTGCTCAGGTCTATGACAATCTGGCTATCACCATGTACCGTGAACTTTTCTTGCTTTAGTCCCAACTCTTGGAAAAACCGCTTTAACCACAACATTTCTTTCCTAGCTTCTGTTGCTGTAATATATTTTTCTTCGATTGTGGATAAAGCAACACACTTCTGCAGCTTGGATTGCCAAGATGCAGCTCCCCTTGCAAAAGTGAACATAAATCTTGATGTAGATTTCCTATCGTTAAGATCGCCTGCCATATCTGAATCAGTATAGCTTTCCATGACTGGTTTAGCTCCTCCAAAGCACAAACATATTTTAGATGTACCCTTAAGGTACCTCAGAATCCACTTGACTGCTTCCCAATGCTCTTTCCCGAGATTGGAAAGGAATCTGCTTACTACTTCAACAGCATAAGCAATATCTGGTCAGGTGGACACCATTGCATACATCAATCTCCCTAAGGCGGATGAGTAGGGAATAACCTCCATCTCTTCTCTTTCTTTTGTAGAGGAGGGACAAGAACTCTTGCTCAACTTAAAATGATTAGCCAGCGGAGTACTGACTGGCTTGGCATCTTTCATGTTGAACTTCTCAATCACCCGTTCAATGTACTTCTCCCGTAATAGCGACAACTTCTTGGCTTTCTTGTCACGCACAATTTTCATGCCCAAAATTTGCTGTGCAGGGCCTAGGTTCTTCACGTCAAAGGACTGTGATAACTCCTTCTTCAGTGATCTGATTACTGTGGCATCCTGTCCAACGATCAGCATATCATCAACATAGAGCAGGAGTATGATGAAGTTTCTATCGGGAATTTTCCTGACATAAACACACTGGTCTGCAGTAGTTTTCTTCTACTCATGACCCACCATGAATGAGTCAAACTTCTTGTACCACTGTCTCGGCTCTTGTTTGAGGTCGTAGAGACTCTTCTTCAATCTGCAGACTAAGTTCTCTTTCCCTTTGACTTCAAAACCTTCTAGCTGTTCCATGTAAATTTTTTCCTTCAGATCACCATGGAGAAATGCCGTCTTCACATTCATCTGTTCAAGTTCCAAATTCACTAGTCCCAAAGCTACTCGAATGGATGTCATTTTCATAACTGGCGAGAAGATTTCATCAAAATCAATACCTTTCTTCTGTCCAAAACCTTTGACAACCAATCGGGCCTTATACTTGACTACCTTTCTGCTGTCATCTTTCTTTAACTTGAACACCCATTTGTTCTTCAATGCTTTTCGACCCCAGGGAAGTTTCACCAAATCATAAGTCTGATTCTTCTGCAAGGACTGCATCTTCTCTTGCATAGCTTGCTGCCAGCTACTCTTCTCCTTATGATTCTAAACTTCTTGAAAACTTTCTGGCTCCCCCTCACACTACAACAAAATACACCTTTGGTGACTAAAACAAATTTAGTCGCCAACAGTTTTGGAATTGGCAACTAAAATGTTTTTTTAGTTGCCAAAAGTATAAAATTTAGCTACTAAATTTTTTTAGTCGGGATATATTGATTATTAGTGACTAAAAAATAATTTAGTCGCTAAAAATACTAGAATTGGGGCCAAAAAAAAATTTTCGTCGCCGTATATTGAGTTTTGGCTACTAAAATATTTAGTCGCCGAATGTAAAATTAAAAATTTATTTTTTATCTTTTGGCGACCAAAAGTTTAGTCGCCAAAACATATTTTTAGCGACCAAAAATTAGTTTAGTTGCCGTATATTAGGTATTGGCTACTAAAATATTTAGTCGCCAAATGTAAAATTAAAAAAAAAAAAAACTATCTTTGGCGACCAAAAGTTTAGTCGCCAAAACATATTTTCAGCGACCAAAACTTAGTTTAGTCGCCAAAAAATAAAAAATTGGAGGGAGACATTTCTAATTTAAATTTGAGGGATTTATAAAAGTAATTGGCGACTAAAAAATTTAGTCGCTAATGGTGTAATATATATATAATTGGCGACCATTAGGTATTTTAGTCGTCAATTGTATAAAATGATATATATATATATATTTTGTACCAAACCAAACCCTAAAATAATTTGCGCCTCTCTCTCTCTCTCTCTATTTTCGGCGTCCCTCTCCCTCCCCTTCCCCAGCTCCGCTACTCCTCTCCCCACCCTCTCTCACTGCCGCTCTTCTTCACATTCGACAGAAACCGGAGCACCTCCTCCTCATCCGCCGTCGCCATCATCATCGTGAGTACCGCCGATCTTTTCACGCCACCACCTCCTCCTCCTTCGCCGATCTTCACAGATCCACCGCCGCGAGATCCAGAGGCTTCATCGCTGAGATGAACTCTACTTCATTGATGCTCCGTCTCGCATATGCTTTCTCTCTCTCTCTCTCTCTCTCTCAAAATATTCAGAGGTTTCTTGTGGGGATCTTAAAGATCTAACTGGTCCTTTTGATTCTCCATCTAAGGGAGATTGAAAATAGGGATTGTGTTTACTTGATTGTTCTCTTCACTTTTTGGTAACAAACTCGTTCTTGGTCCTAAAAAGGCTGGAAAAACCACAATTCTCTGTAGAAAATCAATCCCAACCTTACTGTTAATTTTCACTTAAGTTGAAGTTTGGTTTTTGTCTTTTTTGTAGATAATTAAATAATATTTTTTTCAGAATTCATATTTCATGAATTTCCGAATATCTGATCAAATGTTGCTCAGCCTGTGGTTTCTGTTATATTAATGATCATTTTTTTAGTTTTTGATAGGGCATTGTCTCTGATCTGAATTCTAGGTGGAGCCAAAACGCAGGAAGAGGTGACTGATCACGATGCTTGCTATGGAGGTACTCATTTTATTGTGTATTAGCTCTGCAGTATTGTTGTTGTGTTTGTGGAAATTGTACAGTGCAAAGAAGATACTGTGCTTGCACAAACCAGAGGTTTTCTTAATTTTCCATGTTAAACCAAATTATATATAAATGTTTGTTATTCGTGCGCTAAAAGGGGGAGGGGGGAAATGGCAGCTACTTGTTGAAGTGTAGAGTCGTTAAAACACATTAAAACTAAATTATTAAGAATCAAACTTGAATCTATTGTGATATGCTTATTGTTGGTTATATTCTGTATATGCAAATAGCATAGTAATTGTTTTACTCACTCCCCACCCAAATTTTGTTTTGATTTTCCTCTTTTTGGAGGGAAATGAAAGAAAGAGAGAGAAAAGAGAAAGAAGGGGTGGATTTCAAAACTTTGATGTGAATTATTGACTGCTATGTTAGCATGGGGATATGATAAGGTTGTGCAGTCTGCACTAGCAGATCAAGCCTTCGATGCATATTACAATTTAAAGAAGAAAATGTGGTTCTGATTTCTGATGATGCAATTTTATTCTACCTATGGGATTAGGCTTTTTGTCTGCACAATTAGCAAGTTTGTTCTATTTTTTTTGGTGGTTTCAGAATATTATGAGCAAGATTTTGTAGTTGAACTAATTGTTGATTTGACGAATTGAACTGCTCATTTTCGTTTGGTTTTTAGTATCTGGTGATTTTATTCAGACCGACCACCACTCTATGCCACTGTCGATATTGGCGTATTGCTACAACGGTATTACATTTGTTATATAGGGTGTAACACATAGCTAGGGCAAGTTCTCTTGATTGTGAAGTGTAGCCTCTGTTTTTGTTGTTCATTATAAACATATGATGCTTTACAAAATTGTATTCAAATTATTATTGTTTTTAGACTGTCAACTGTTTATATATATTTCGAGATCTAGAAACTGTGCAGGCTACATATAAGTTGGGACCAGTTTGCTAGAGGTTCAGTGGGTAGTGTGTATTGCCATGGTTAGAGAGACAGTGTATACTATTAGATAAACATATTAAGACAGTACAAAAAATGATATGGCTTTTATCATCTGTTAAAATTTTATTTTGCTTTTAGAAAAAATAAATCAATTGGCATTGTGTTTGGCCCAGTAAATTTTGTAAAATTTATGGTGGTAAAACAGACTAGCTATATAAGTCTTGTTAAAAGTAGAGTTTGTTATTCATTATAACAACATAAAGTTTTAAGTTTGGGATCTGGGTATGCCAACTTATTAGTTTTGACTATCTGTGTTATCTTATCTGTTGCCAGATCGTTACTGTAAATATATCATTGTTTGTCCCAAAATAATTATTGTGCATTATGTCCTAAGTGCTATTCCCTAATTCCTCTGTATCATGAATACTTTTTATTGTTTTCAAGCTAAGATACATCTTTCCATATGGTGCTGTTTTACTTCATGCTCTTTTTGTGGAAGTACTCTTTGAATTATTCTAGTTGCAAATGTAGTCATTTGGAATCATTGTTCGAACCAATATGGATTCTTTAACTTAAGTTGCTGCTAGTGCTAGAGAAAGGGAATGGATCTTTTTACATTATAGAATCTAAGGTGGATGCAAACTTCAGTTTGTAGTCATCATGCATGGTTAAATATTGGTTTGCCAAGAGTATGATTACATAGTGCTTTTGGATCCTCTTATTCTGATAATTTTTCTTTTCTCGTCAGGGAGCAGTTCATCTCAAAGAGCTTAATCCACATTTCCTGCCTCTTCCAAAATATGTTTCTCAAATCTCACCTAGACCAAACTATGACTATTATTCGTCAACTATGCGCTTTACAATATCATCACCTGTGGTATGTAAATCATACATGACTTATTCATTTTTAAGGTTGTTTCACGTACAATGTTATTTAATTTATAAATCTCCATTTGGTATTCATCAATAACTTGCTTTTTAGACTCTTGTCCAAGTTAGCATATTTAGTAATTTGAGTTCACCATAAAACTATACATAAAACTCCTATATTATGCAGGAAATGCTCTAAAAATATTATGCAAGAAATGCTCAAAATCATTGGGTAGTTTATGGGGATCTGTTATTGGATGATCCAAGCATGGGGCATTTAATGGATGATAATCCTTTTTTGTTAATTAAATACATGATAAGTCTGAATTTGTAAATATATATGGGTTCTGATATCAGCACTGCATTAGCTAACCTTCAGTCTTGAACTACTGTGTTACCAACATTTGCAGTGTGGTTTTTACCGCAATTGAGTTGGTTTTTTTATTCTTTAAATGCTATTTTCTTTTTTCTTATTTAATTTTTATTTCACTGTCTTTTAATTTTGACATAGTTAACTGTCTTGATTATGCAGGCATGGCTCCTTGCTCTAGTTATTTTACCAGCAAGGTCAAATATGATGATATGTGTTGGATTAATCACCTACTTGGCTCTAGTATCTGTCTTAATCACCTAAATTAAATATACATATGGGTAAAATTTTTATACCCATGTTTTAATTCTTCAAGCATGTTCGAAACTGTCAATAGTTTCCCAGAAGATTAACTCATTATGCACAATATACATATGGATTTATGCAAGAGAATGTAAATGGTGAAACTTATTGATTACTCAATATATTTTTTGAATGGTCATTACTCTGGTATGCCTTCTCATTTCTGCTCTATATAATTATTTTGTACTTGGTTTGAGAATAAAATGAGAAAAGTTGATCAGTGAATTGATGATGGATAAAAATTATGTATCTGTTTGTGCTATCTTTTGTTAGTAATTGTTGTGATCTATGTTACTGATCTATATTAATTTATGTATGCAGCTTTCGGCTTTGCTTCAGTAATTGCTTTAAGGGTTGGACTACAGCTGGCTTCATCACTAGTTTTTATTTTATTTTATTTTATTTTACTTTTTACGTTTTTGGTGTTTTTGTTAGTTGGTTTCTTGCCAAATTAACAATTAGATATTAATTTTGTTTAATCTTCTGTTCTGTATGGAATTATATTTTTGAGATTGGATTATACTTGATTTGTGTAGAATTTTTTTTGGAAATATTGATTTGATGTTAAATATGATTTTTTTTATGGTTGAAAGTGAAATGTGTGTGTGTTGTGGAATGGTTGCTAATTTTATCAGTATATAGATAATTTTATTTATAAAATGGAAAAAAACTTTTGGCTACTAAATATTTAGTAGCTAAAATAAAAGCAGACTTTAGGTGACTAAGAATTTAGTAGCTAAAAAAAATAAAATAAAAAAATAAAAAGATGAAAAAAACCCTTTGGAGACTAAAACTTTGGTCGCCATAGATACTTCAAGTTTTGGCGACCAAAGTTTTAGTAACGGAAAATAATATTTTTGGTGACTAAAATTTTATTTTAGGCGACTAAAAATATTAGTCGCCATTTATAGGACTTTTGGCGACTAAAAAATATTTAGTCGCCAATACCTTCCCCGACAAGTTTTCCGCGACCAGTCTAGCGACCAAAATATTTAGTCGGGCAAAGCATTTGGCGACTGAAAATTGTACTTTTGGCGACTAAAAATTTAGTCGCCAAATGTGCATTTTGTTGTAGTGTCATCAGTAAGCAAAATATACTCAAAAGCAGGGTATTTTGACGACGGCTTAGACTCTCTTATTGATCTTCGTAACTGTGGACCAACAGTCTTTGGTGGAGGGGGTTGTGGCTCCCCCTGCTTAACACCCTCTGCTTCTGGATCTTCTTCTTTTGTAAATCCATCATGCAACTCTACATCATTGGCTGCATGCTACAGTAGCTCTTCTTCATCAGTTGCATGTTGTGATGGTGCAGGATTCAGAATAATTTTTGAAACATCATCAACTTTGGGTTTAGCTAGTTACCCAAAGTCTTCTAAGGTCTGGCCTTCTTGAAACGCCACATCTCGGCTTCGAATGACCTTCTTGTTTTTGGGATCCCACAATCTGTATCCAAATTCTTCATCTCCATAGCCAATAAAGATGCATGGAGTGATTTTATCATCCAGCTTCTGTCTGTGCTCCTTGGATACATGTGCAAATGCTTTGCACCCAAACACTCTCAAGTGAGAGTAAGAAATCTCCCTTCCAGACCATGCTTCTTCTGGAATTTAAAAATTCAGTGAAACGGATGGCGATCTGTTAATCAGATAGCAGGCAACACGAACAACTTCTCCCTAAAATGGCTTTGGCAACTTTGCCATTTTGAGCATACATCTGACCTTCTCCACAATGGTCCGGTTAATTCTCTCGGCTACATCATTGTATTGTGGGATTCCAGGAACAGTCTTCTCATGCCAAATGCCGCGAGTAGCACAGTAGGCTTTAAACTCCTTTGATATGTACTCGCCTCCATTGTTTGTTCGGAGACACTTTAGCTTTTTTTCAGTCTCTCTTTCTACCATAGCATGGAATTTCTGAAAATGCTGGAACACCTCAGCTTTGGTCTTTAGGACATAAACCTATACCTTCCGTGATGCATCATCAATAAACGTCAGGAAGTATTTTCTGCCACCCAAAGATTCTACTTCTATGGAACCACATACATCAGAGTATACTCTGCTCAACAACTCTGATTGTTTTCTAAATGATGAGTGGAAAACGACTCTATGATGCTTCCCAAATAAGCAGTTATCACAAGGATTCAATTTCACATCTTTGGCAAAGGGAATAAGAGACTTCTTTGCCAGAATCTGTAACCATTTTTCACTCATGTGACCCAGCATTTTGTGCCACAAATTTGGTGACGCCTCATTTTCTGCTGCGTTGAGGCTATCTGAATTCACCTCTACAGGAGTCTTGTAAAATGTGCTAATTTCCTGTCCTCTGGTTACCACCAGAGATCCCTTTTTCAATTTCCATATGCCTTTGCCGAAGTAGTTCTCATAGCCTTGTTGATCTAAGGCTATTCCTGAGATAAGATTTAGGCGTAAATCAAGAACATGACTGACATCTTTCAATACCATCGTGCACCCAACTTTGGTTTGGATGCGAACATCACCGATTCCCATAATCTTCGAAAAACTGGAGTTACTCATCTTCACTTTACCAAAATCTCCAGCTTGGTACGTACTAAAAAACTTCTTTCGAGATGTAGCATAGTAGGAAGCTGCTATATTTACCACCCACTCGGTGTCGTTGTCTGACATATGGAGGCATTCTTCTTCTTCGGTCTTTGGTTGACATATGCAGTGTTCCTATCTTTGGTCTTTGGCTGTCTATTACCTTGCTTTTGTTCTCCTTTCAAGGCATAACAGTATATCTTTATGTGACCCTCTTGGCTACAATGGTAACACTTGAACCTTGGCCGACTCGTACCTCCTTTGCACTTCCCTCTGTCCTTGTCTAACATATGGAGGCATTCTTCTTCTTCAATAGAGAATAATGCAATATCCTCTGAGATAGTAACTGCATTGTTCCTATCTTCGGTCTTTGGCTGTCTATTGCCTTGTTTTTGTTCTCCCTTCAAGGCATAACAATATATCTTTATGTGACCCTCTTGGCTACAATGGTAACACTTGAACCTTGGCTGGCTCGTACCTCCTTTGCACTTCCCTCTGTCTTGAGATCTTCCTCTGCTGCGTCTTTTACTTTTGCTTCTTCCGCTATCTCTGCCTCTACCTTTATTTTCTGTGACGAGGGCATGGGATTGATCTCCACCCATGTCTTTCTTTCTTGCTTTATCGCTGAATAGAGCATATGTAACCATGCTCATGGTCAGTTTTCCTTCTGGTATAGAGTTGTTGAGGGACACCACCAACGTCTTCTAACTGTCTGGCAAAGAACTGAGCAGCAATAGGGCCTGCATCTTATCATCTAACTCTATTTTGATAGTTGCCAGTTGGTTCACCAGATTTTGAAACTCACTGGTGTGTTTAGCAACAAAGATACCGCCTTTTAGCTTCAAATTTAGAAGTCTTCTCATTAGGAGGGCTTTGTTCCGAGCAGTCTTTGATTGGTACATGCCTTCTAACTTCGTCCAGAGAGCATACGCGTCAATCTCCTGGGCAACATGGTAGAAGACACTGTGATCGATCCATTGTCTGATCTGGCCAATGGTTTTTTGATTCTTTCGCATCCAGTCTTCGTCAGTTTCCATTGCTGGTTTAACTCTATGAAGCTCAATGGGGTCAAACAAATATTGGTAGTACAAGACATCTTTCATTCTAAGCTTCCAAATTGCATAGTTAGAAGCATTTAACTTTATCATGGATTCCAAAGTCGACGTTGATTCATCCATCAACACTTTTCTTTATAGAAAATGATCTCTATTTGAAAAACAGGCTTCACTGTTGAGTCCAGATTGGTCAAATTAGACAAAAAAACACTTCGGATTGCCAAAATAAAGATCGCAAATTTTTTAAATCTGATTTGAAAAATATGAATGTACTGATGTGTCCGAAATATTCCAAATAATTGGAAAACACTATCGGATCGTCAAAAACAGACTCAAAATGGCTTAGATCAAGCCAAAATAGCTGGAACGATAGCTTGGTTAGCGGCGCAGTCAACGGCTACGGCTCCGGCTTGGCTCAAATGACGTCAGTGGATGACGTTAGATCGTCTAGTGTGCGCGTGTGTGGCACGTTCTTGCGCATGAGATCACGCGTCTTTGTCATGTCCCGAACCCGCCCCTATGAATTAAGGTCATAACCGGCCAGTAATCAAGGGATTACCTACGGCCTCAAACCAAAACAAAAGATATTCCATCAGAGTTAAGGGGCCAAACAGAAGCAAGCTTAAAAATTTTGTCCAATGAGCTATTCTTACATGGCATATCAAAACATTTCACATATACTTAATAATAACTCACACCACATATCAATAGTTAACATCTTGTATACCCAGGATCATTCAAACGCATAGTCAGCTAAACCAAAAGCTTATACACATAAACGGTCTACCATGACCAATAGAAATAGTAAAAGATCATAAACAAAGCCTCTTGCATGAGGCACCTGGGGTTGAACGTCCCTTTGCTCACCTACATACATATAAATGAGAGTGAGCTAACGCCCAGTGAATAATATCAAAATAAAGAGATTAATGAATGAGATTCGTTCATAAATGAATCACACTTATAATGTACACATTTGAACCACTATTCTCATTCACATCAGACTTACAAATCTCAAAAAAGCAAAACGACATCGGGTCCAACACATCATATCCATATGCAAACGACCTCAGGTCCAATTCAAACATATCAAATGGCCTCGGGCCCAATTTGAATATATCAGGCGTATTAAACGGCCTCGGGCCCATTCTCTTTATATTCATATCCATGCGTATTTCATATTCATGATCATGATCCCTTTCATTCAAACGGCCTTTGGCCCATCACGGTATTCAAACATATCAAATGATATATTCAAACGGCCTTTGGCCCATCTTTGTATTCATGTCTAACGGCCTTTGGCCCAATCGTTCATATCCGACAGCCTTTGGCCCAATCATTTATGTTCGACGGCCTTTGGCCCAATCATTCATGTCCAACGGCCTTAGGCCCAATTCAGATATATCAAACATATCAACGGCAAACGGCAAACGGCCTTAGGCCCAATTCAAATATATCAAACATATCAACGGCAAATGGCAAATGACAAACGGCAAACGGCCTTAGGCCGAATTCAAGTATATCAAACGTATCAAACGGCCTTGCACAAATTAGGCATATAGAATACTCATTCGTATTTCAAATCAACAAATCCATGGAGCTTATACAGGAGTAGCATTTGGAAAGTAACATACTTGAAAATATCTTTACTAAGATATTACTCACAGTGATCTGCCG
Source organism: Camellia sinensis (assembly GCF_055761805.1). Lineage (NCBI taxonomy): Eukaryota > Viridiplantae > Streptophyta > Magnoliopsida > Ericales > Theaceae > Camellia > Camellia sinensis. Next base: position 73,010,233 of record NC_138973.1, on the reverse strand, counting down.
GTGGATTTGCTCTCGTGCTCGACCCTACATATTTCATGAACATAATGGGTCACAAACGATTCAATCAATTCTTAACTTATGCATTCCTCTTAGGCCTCTTTATTATCTTCTTACTCTATTTACAATGTTCAATGCATGCCTAAGAATGCTCAGAAATAGAAGAGAACGGAAAATGAAATACAAAACATCTTTACAAACTTTCTAAAACAGGGCTCCCCGCTCGAGCGGACCCTTTAGGTCTGCAAAAGTGCTGGTTACTTCATTTTCACGCTCGAGTGTAACTTAGGACGCTCGAGCTGAGAGTCAAACTACATGGCTTCCCGCTCAAGCGTGAATATCCCCGCTCGAGCGGACGCCCAAGTCTGCAAAAGTTCTGGGAACCAACATTCTACGCTCGAGCGGCCCTTTCCCCGCTCGAGCAGACATGCCAAATTCTGGAATTTTCAAAACTGGTTTTGAAGTTCAAATTCGACATTCAAAGGATCAAAACTCATGTTCTTGACACAAAAGCATGGAAAACATTACATAACATGAGGACAATAGCAATATGAGACCAATTCTTCAAAATCATGATTTTAATTCTCAAGTTTACCACCAAAACACATTGCTTCATGATTAAACTTCAATGTACATATAACCAAACTCCATAACTTCATGGATCATTAATGCATGTGTATTATAGATCTCAATACCATTTCAAATGGCACAAATGATGCCTATTCTCGTGAAACTCAACAAAACCATGCTTGCATGTATGCTTCAATGCTTAATTCTTCTTGTTCAACATGATTCATGTTTGAATGTATAAATTCATGGCAAATATGCACATGCATGCACATACAAGCTCCAAATTCATCAATTTCAACTCAAATTATGTTCTTGATCACCATCTAACTTGGATTCACAAAATTACAAACTTAAATTCATGAATCTATGCCCAAATACTTATCTAGGAGCTTCAATCTTCCAAATTCTAATTAATCCTTGAGTTAAACTCCAAGATCTTCAAGCTTCTCAAGCAATTCTCTAACTTGAGCTCCCTCTCTCTCTCTCTCTCTAACCGGCACACTCTCTCTCTAGAGTGTAATCTCAGCCAAAAATTAGCTCAAAACATAACATGAAGCTATATAGGCCTTTATATAGGATGGCCTAATCAAATTTAATTAAGGCTAAGCAATGGTGCTTAATTTAATCGTTCTGAATCTAATTATTTTGATCCAAATCAATTTCTAATTAAATTTCACCGTAGGCTCTAAAAATTACGCCAATCACAATGGCGTAGGCAATTTCGGTTTCTGTGGCCGATAAGGCCTTCAATTTAAATTTCAAAACAGAAAATCAAACAGATTTTCCTATGGTGAATAGATACAAAGCCAAAATCACATAAAATCATGCAATTAACACCCAAATTCACATTAAGCACATAATTACAAACACAATCATGATTAATTAACATAGTACAGGACACGGTTATCACAGTCTTCTTCCTTTGGAAGCGCGTGCGGCACCTGTGAGAGTGGACGCATGCGAGAACGACGTCACAGAGCGCGTTTAGCGCGTGCGAGCTTGTTCGGCTTCCTTTTCTGACACGGTTTTCACCCCTATGCTCGTCTCGTCGAGGGCTTTTAGATGGTGTGATCAAAAGTGGATTTTGACCACTTTGAATTCTCGGTAAATTTTGAAAATCACACTTTTTTTTTTGCAAAAAATGCTCCACCGGCTTTGATACCACTTTGTTATGATCATGGACACCCAGAATAAAAATCACACACACACAGAGAACACAAATTTTACGTGGTTCGGCCTAATGCCTACGTCCATAAGGCAGAAAAGAGAATTTTACTAAACTTGAGCAAAATACAAAAACAGAGGAGATAAAATTCTCACTCAACTCACATATTTCTCTCTCAATTTTCTGATACAGTGCATCCTCTCCATCCCGTCTCTATTTATACACAAAGACACAGAGAGAGAGAGAGATACCAACCCACCAAAAATTTCTACCTTCTTTAATGGTGAGGGTGAGTGTCAACAATGGCAACAATGTGAAGAGAAATGAGAGATGCCCAACTTAGACCTCCTTCTCTTGAGGTGGAAGTCTTTTTACGCCATTCTTCCTTGACTTTCTCCTCTGCATGCATGCGGTTAAAGCTAACAGAATTTTGTTGAGGCTTTACTACCTATTGGCTTTTTTGGCTTTCGAAGGTTAATTATGTAATTTTAAGCGTGCCAGCAAGGATCAATCAGTCCTTATAGAATTTTAATTGCCAATCAATTATCAGACAATTGTGTTGAAGTTCTTTCAGCCTTAATGAAGAGGACTTTTACTGGTGGCTTGTTTGAGGAGAAGTTTATAAGAAATAACGAGTACAGAATAATTCAGAAACTGAATTTCATTAAGTAAATAGAAACTTATAATGAAATGACCCAGCCTTAAAAAGATTTACAACAACGAGTACTTGAAACTACTCTTAAGAAATGAAGTGCAGTACAGGAATTGAAGTGCTGAAAATGTAAAGAACTGGAAATGTAAAACTGGAAGGAATATAAAGTAAATAAATTGGTTTCTAGATCTGAGTCTGAGTCCTCTACAATGTAGCTATGAATGGCTATTTATAGGCAAACATTTGTAGGAAAAATTATGTAAAATTATCCACTCTTCCACCTCCTCCATTTCATACTCCATGATCTTCCATAACTTCCTTCAACCTCCACTTCATGCTCCATGTTCTCTACTTTGTTCTCCATCATCTATTCATATTTCACAAGTTCTCATAACCTCCAAATGAGTAGGAGGATGCCACATGTCCTGCTACATGCCCTGCAATTATATAAATAATAAAAATTACAAATTTATGGTGCCAACATTACCCACCGCGACCTTTAAAAATGATATTTATTTGAATTTTTGAAGGGCCGATGCAAAACCCAAGTTATTTATAGAATTATTTTGGATAGATTAATAATTTAAAATAAATTGTATGGGTAATTTAGTAATCTTAAGAATTAGGTTTTCAACCCTTTTAAAAAAAGGAAAGAAAAAAAGAAAGAAAATGGAGCCTTGTGAAAGTGCTGCTGGGTATTTGGAGGCTGTTGTTACTCAGCGGTTTGAAGAGAAAAAAAAAAAACACAAACAAACAAGGGGAGGTGTGGATGTTGCGGAAAGGCAAGGCAACAAGGGTTTGAAAAAAAAAATTTAAGAAAAGAAACCAGAACCAAAAGGAAGAGGGAGGATTCATAAGAGTAGTGGTTTTGCTTTATTCATCACTTAGGTAAGATTTATTTTATTGTATTCCTAACTATGATTTTAGTGTTAATATATTAATAGATGATTTTATGGGCGTATATGATTAAATAATTATATTGTTGTAGTCTATGTTGGGGGTCTCGATTTTGCTCAATTTTAGAGTGTATTTTGCATTCCGTTTGGGTGGTTCATATTTTGAGATTAATATGTGATGGGTTAAGTTTAATGGTGGTGTGTCTGTGGGATACAAGATTAGCTAGAAGCAATTACAAATTTATACATGTATATGAACAACAATAGGATAACATAGGTTGAGAATTTCTGAAGCCGTGATGGCTTTGTTTTGATGCTAAATCATGGGAGTTCCTAATAGACTATTGGGTTAATTTATTCTATTGTTGTTACAAAAAGAGATGGATGGGTGCACATAATAATTGTTTATGTGGTGTATTATTTTATTAGGTTTGTGAGATTGAGGTGGATCTTGGTAATTTGAGATTAGCTTGGGAAATATTATTTTAGTTGTTTGAGGTAAGTAACCCTCTATCACTGTTGGTTCATTTTTATTCCTATCGAATCGTTTAAAATCATAAATATTTATTTATAGCCTTCATGTTCTCTTAAAATAGAATATGGGTCAAGTATAAAACAACATCGAATATTATTACGAAAAGTATTTGAATATTTGGTGAAACTATTCTGAAAATTGTACCAAATGTTTATTCTGAAAATATCGAATATTTTATTTAAAAGTTGTGTATTGTTTGAATGCAGAACATCACTCCAGTCTGACTATGATTTGGACCCTAGCCAATGGGGATTATTTATTGGCACAGAAACTAGTTTCTTTTGGGGCTTTACCACCGGCCTATGTGTGGTTCTGGGCCTTGTCACGGACTAAGTGACCGTAGTCACCAAGACTTGGGTTTTGTGAATTGCATCATTGAACCATTTGAATATCGAACCATCAATTTTGAACAACGAAATTTCATCGAATTACCTCATTGTCTTTTCAATTAAAATGTATTGCTACACTGTTTATTTTCAGCTACGAAACCATCTTACAAAATAATTGTTCATTTATTGAATGGTAGCAAAAAATATATTTATTGGTTATCGACTATTTTTTTTTTTTGTATACTTGATCCAACTAACAGTGATGGTTGGTTATTTACTAGGCTGTCTAGCTTACCCTTATTTTATTTTTCAGATTCTGAGGAGTAGAGCTGCGCGGGGTTTTTACTTGTGGGAGTGCCGAGAGTAAGACTATGATTTAAGTACTTGGATTATTGTTTTGTTAATGGATTTTATTAGTGGACTTGGTGGATAATTTCATATGATAAGAATAATCAATTTTTATGGATTTTAGCATTATGATAATTAAGGATTTAATTGGAGTATTTTACATTGTTGGTTATGTGTTGGACTCTTAGCCTTGCATGCTCACTTAAATGAGTGTGTGGCGTTGTCACGGAGCTTGGGTCGTGACAATTTTGTGGTATCAGAGTCAGGTTGTAATTTTAAAGGCTGGTATAGAATAGTTGTAACGCCCTCAAAATAATAACATTAAACCCATCAAATAAGACATTCGTTGACATATGAAATAACCACATTCTTTTATACATCAGAGTTTCATTACAAAGTATTACATGTTAACAACAAAAGCAAAATGCCCTACAGGCTTACAGCTTTCCAAGTTAACACTTGGTTACAATAAAAGAGTACTAACTCAAACACGTTAAGCCCTCGGCTTGTATTTACATGTAATACATCAAAAGTAAAACGACAAAAAGTATGTCCGCCTCTAGCCTCCCAAGCTATGTCCTTGGAGGTGGCATGCTACCTGTACCTGAAAATGATATTCCCATATAGGGTGAGCCACAGCCCAGTAGAAATACACTAAACCAACCATGAATAATGACTAAAACATTAGCAATTGATAGATGGCCAACACTGATACATTCACATAAATCACATATTTATGTCATACGACTTATGAGTCCAAGTTACTTTTCATTTTCCCTTTTTCAACAGATAAGCATATAAGCTATGTCCACATTCTCAACAGATATGTATAACAACAATATCCCACATTCACAGATAAGCATATAAGCTATATTCTCATTCTCAACAGATATGTATAACAACAATATCCCACATTCACAGATAAGCGTATAAGCTATATCCACACTTCACAAAGATAAGCATATGAGCTCTATCTTCACTTCTCTAGACAAGCATATGAGCTGTATCTACGGGGTTCATCCCCTATCTTCTCCCAACACTATCCGGTTTAGAGGTACATCCCCTATCTTCCCCTAAACCGCGGAGTACATCCCCCATCTCCTCCTCTACACATAACGTATACAAACACATTGGTTCTAAGTGGTGAGATTGGGTAGATGTGGTATTGGGAACGCTTATAATTTGATATAATGTTAATTTTATTTACATGTTATAGGGACTTGAGAATAGAATAAGATGAGGTTTTATTATTGATGCATTTAGGTTGCAATGGAACATGAGGAGACATTGGCAAATATGGCTAGGAATACACGCCAGGGTCAAATGAATCGACAGACTGGTAATAACAATCGGCGAGGGAACGTGACTAATAATGGTAGTGGTTCTCAAGCAGTCCGAGGAAATCAGGGGCAAGAGTTGGGACAACAAGAACAAGCTGCAATCCCCAATCCAATTGGAATGGTTCAAGTGCTTCAGACTTTGGCCGGAGTGGTGTAACAACAAACCACCATAGGGAATACCTTGACTAGACTTATGGAGCAACAACAACGGATGCAGCCAGGTGTTGGGCCACAACCGAGGCCATGTTGTAACATTACTAAGTTTAGGAAGATAGCCTTGGCATTTGACGAAGCCATAGACCCTTTGGAGGCTGAAAAATGGTTGACAGAAATGGAGAAGTTATTTCCCGTTTTTGAGTGTACGGATGATCAGAAGGTGATCTATGCTACATTTATGTTACAAGGGATAGCTAATGATTGGTGGCAGATGGAGAAGCGCATACACGAGCATGATGCCAACCCCTATACATGGGAAAGGTTTAAGAATGCGTTTAATGAGAAATACTTCCCTAGGAGTGTTCGTCTACAAAAACAGAGGAAATTTTCAAAGTTAGAGCAAGGGAATAAGACGGTTGCAGAATATGAAGCTAAGTTTACGAAGTTGTCTAAATTTGCATCAGCATTTGAAGCAGACGAGGATAGCAAAGCATGAAAGTTCAAAGGTGGGCTAAGAACGAACATTATGCAATAGGTGGTTCCTTTCGAGTTACCTACTTTTGGAGTAGTGCTGAATAAGGCATTATTGGTTGAGAGTGGCCTCACTAGAGCCCAAGAAGAGAAAGAAGAGAATTATAAGAAGAGGCCTAGTTCTACCAACTTTCAAACTAATAACAGTTCGAAGGGCAATGCTAAGAGACAAAACACTTCTTCGGTTGGGAGTTGGGGAAGTCGAACTGTGGGTGGTAGTGTTGACAAGCAGAACGATCGGGTACAGTGCACTAGGTGTAATGGATTCCATCGGTATAATGAGTGTCGTTGGATTACTGGGGCTTGTTTCTCTTGCGGGCAACAGGGACACAGGATAGCTGATTGCCCTAACCGGAAGGGGCATAAGATTGAACAGAAAACATGGACAAATAAAGAAGCATTAACAGAAAAAAGGGTCTTTAGGAAGTCAAAAGAAAAATGGAGGTCATAAGCCAAAGACTCAAGGTCGAGTGTACGCACTCACGCAACAAGATGTTCAGACTTCCAACACGGTGGTGTCAGGTACTGTTTTAGTGTCTTCTGTTTATGCACATGTGTTATTTGATTCTGGCGCTACAAATTCATTTGTGTCTATGGGATTTGTTGAGAAACATGGATGGAAATGTGTCTCTAGAGAGATCGACTTATGTATTGAAACCCCGATAGGAGGTGTTATGGTTGCTTACTTAATTTGCAAATCTCGTGTGGTTAGTATAGATGACAGGAAATTGCTTGTAGACTTAACTGTTTTAGATATGCGGGACTTTGACATAATTCTTGGAATGGATTGGTTGGCAACCAATTATGCTTCTGTTGATTGTCGAGGCAAAAGGGTAGTATTTCAGATTCCTAATCAACCAAAATTTTGTTTTGTGGGTAGTGGAGTTAACACTCCTCTTTTGGTAATCTCAGCTTTGCAAGCTAGACGGTTGTTAAGGAATGGTTACGAGGGCTATTTAGCTTATGTGAGAGATACCCGTGAGACTGAATTGAAGTTAGAGGCTATTCTAGTTGTGAAGGAATTTCCCGATGTTTTTCCTGAAGAGTTACTGGGGTTGCCACTAGATACAGAGATTGAGTTTGCCATTGAATTGATACCCGGCACGGGTCCTATCTCCAAGGCTCCGTATCGGATGGCCCCAGCAGAGTTAAAAGAGTTGAAGGAACAATTACAAGAGTTACTAGATAAGAGCTTTATTCGGCCTAGTGTTTCTCCTTGGGGTGCTCCTGTTTTATTTGTGAAAAAGAAGGATGGCAGTTTTCGCCTTTGCATTGATTATCGAGAGTTGAACAAGGTGACAATTCGAAATAAATATCCTTTGCCTAGGATAGACGACCTATTTGATCAGTTGCAAGAAGCACAAGTCTTTTCTAAGATTGACTTTCGTTCTGGCTATCACCAGTTGAAGGTTAAGGCAGAAGATATACCTAAGACAGCCTTCAGAACTAGGTATGGGCATTATGAATTTTTAGAGATGTCGTTTGGGTTGACCAATGCGCTTGCAGCTTTTATGGAGTTAATGAACAGAGTATTTAAACCCTTCTTAGATCAGTTTGTGGTAGTTTTTATTGATGACATTCTTGTGTACTCGAAGAGTAAAGAGCAGCATGAAGAACATTTGAGAATAGTGTTGCAGATATTAAGGGAGAAGAAATTATTTGCTAAATTAAAGAAGTGTGAATTTTGGCTAGAGAGTGCATCATTTTTGGGTCATGTGATATCTAGAGATGGGGTGTCTGTTGACCCCAAGAAAGTGGAGGCGGTGGTAGAGTGGAATAGGCCTACTAGTGTCACTAAAATTTGTAGCTTCTTGGGTTTAGCAGGTTATTATAGAAGGTTTGTTGAGGGATTTTCTCGAATTTCTATGCCTTTGACTCGTTTAACACAAAAAGGGGTTAAATTTGAATGGTCTAATGATTGTGAGAAGAGTTTTCAAGATCTAAAGAGTCGATTGGTGTGTGCTCCAGTACTTAAAGTTCCGTCCAGAGATTAAGGTTTTACCGTCTATAGTGATACATCGAAGATGGGCTTGGGTTGTGTCCTGATGCAAAATGATAAGGTAGTGGCATATGCGTCTAGGCAGTTGAAGCAATATGAGCAGAAGTATCCTACGCATGATTTGGAGTTGGCTGCCGTGGTGTTCACATTGAAAATCTGGAGGCACTACCTGTATGGGGTGAAATGTGAGATATTCACTGATCATAAAAAGTCTAAAGTATATTTTCACTCAAAGAGAATTGAATATGAGGCAAAGGCGATGGTTGGAGCTATTAAAGGACTATGATTTGACTCTCAATTATCATCCAGGAAAAGTCAATGCAGTGGCGGATGCCTTGAGTAGAAAGACCCCGAGTAATTTGGCTACCTTGATCACTGACCAAAAGAATATCTTAGAGGACTTGCAGAGGTTGAATATTGAGATTAGATGGCATACCCATGGAGTGCAGTTGGCAAACCTTAGAGTTCAACCCACATTGATTAATAGAATTAAAGATGCTCAGGGAAGAGATCCTCAGTTGCAAAAACTTAAGGCTGAAATGGAAATAGGGCTACAGATGGAATTTTGTATGCATAAAGATGGAACCTTGAGATTTGGAGAGAGGTTGTGTGTGCCCAATGATTTAGATCAAGAGAGAAATCCTGAGAGAAGCTCACAGTTCAGGATACACTGTACATCCAGGGAGCACTAAAATGTATAAAGACTTGAAGAGGAACTTTTGGTGGAATAATATGAAGAGGGAAATTGCTCAGTATGTTGCTCAATGTTTGGTATGTCAACAAGTGAAAGTTGAACATCAGAGACCTGTAGGTAAGTTACAACCTCTTCCTATTCCCGAGTGGAAGTGAGAACATATTACCATGGATTTTGTGACAGGTTTGCCTAGGACCCAAGGTGGTAACAATGCTATTTGGGTTATCATTGATTGATTGACCAAATCCGCTCACTTTCTAGCTTTTAAGGTAGGGTTTTCCTTAGAGAAGTTTGCAAATTTGTATATCAAGGAGATTGTGAAGTTGCATGGAATTTCGGTAACCATAGTGTCTGATAGAGATAGCAGATTTGTATCTATGTTTTGGAGGAGTTTGCATACAGCTTTGGGTACTAGTTTGAATTTTAGCACTGCCTTTCATCCTCAGACTGATGGACAGTCAGGGAAAACTATTCAAACTTTGGAAGACAAGTTGAGGGCTTGTGTTATTGATCTTGGAGGTTCTTGGGATGAGCATTTGGCCTTAGTGGAATTCTCTTATAATAACAATTATCATGCGAGCATTTAAATGGCACCATATAAGGCTTTATATGGACAAAAGTGTAGATCACCTATTTGTTGGGATAATGTGGGTGAAAAGAAGTTGTTAGGGCCTGAGATTGTGCAACAAACAGTGGACAAGATCAATCTTATTAGAGAGCGACTTCATACGGCACAGAGTAGACAGAAAAGCTATGCAGGAGACGCAATTTGGTGTTTGGGGTTGGAGACCATGTGTTCCTTAAGGTGTCTCCTATGAAAGGAGTAATGAGGTTTGGTGTTCGTGGTAAATTGAGTCCTAGATTTGTTGGGCCATTTGAGGTTTTAGATCGAATTGGTGAGGTAGCTTACAGACTTCCCCTACCACCTTCACTAGCTGGAGTTCATAATGTTTTTCATGTCTCAATGTTAAGGAAGTATATACCGGATCCTAGTCATGTGATTGATCATGCACCGTTGCAGTTTAAGGAGGATTTGACTTGTGAGGAACACCCTATACGAATTGTTGATAGGAAGGAACAGGTTTTGAGGCGTCGAGTCATCCACTATGTTAAGGTTCAATGGAGCAATCACTCAGAAAGAGAAGCAACTTGGGAACTTGAGGATGAAATGAAACGAAAGTATTCACAACTTTTTTAGACTCTAGGTATGTCAATTTCGAGGACGAAATTTCTTTTAAGGGGGGGGGGGAGAATGTAAAACCCAAGTTATTTATAGAATTATTTTGGATAGATTAATAATTTAAAATAAATTGTATGGGTAATTTAGTAATCTTAAGAATTAGGTTTTCAAACCTTTTAAAAAAAGGAAAGAAAAAAAGAAAGAAAAGGGAGCCTTGTGAAAGTGCTGCTGGGTATTTGGAGGCTGTTGTTACTCAGCGGTTTGAAGAGGAAAAAAAAAAAACACAAACAAACAAGGGGAGGTGTGGATGTTGCGGAAAGGCAAGGCAACAAGGGTTTGAAAAAAAAAATTTAAGAAAAGAAACCAGAACCAAAAGGAAGAGGGAGGATTCATAAGAGTAGTGGTTTTGCTTTATTCATCACTTAGGTAAGATTTATTTTATTGTATTCCTAACTATGATTTTAGTGTTAATATATTAATAGATGATTTTATGGGCGTATATGATTAAATAATTATATTGTTGTAGTCTATGTTGGGGGTCTCGATTTTGCTCAATTTTAGAGTGTATTTTGCATTCCGTTTGGGTGGTTCATATTTTGAGATTAATATGTGATGGGTTAAGTTTAATGGTGGTGTGTCTGTGGGATACAAGATTAGCTAGAAGCAATTACAAATTTATACATGTATATGAACAACAATAGGATAACATAGGTTGAGAATTTCTGAAGCCGTGATGGTTTTGTTTTGATGCTAAATCGTGGGAGTTCCTAATAGACTATTGGGTTAATTTATTCTATTGTTGTTACAAAAAGAGATGGATGGGTGCACATAATAATTGTTTATGTGGTGTATTATTTTATTAGGTTTGTGAGATTGAGGTGGATCTTGGTAATTTGAGATTAGCTTGGGAAATATTATTTTAGTTGTTTGAGGTAAGTAACCCTCTATCACTGTTGGTTCATTTTTATTCCTATCGAATCGTTTAAAATCATAAATATTTATTTATAGCCTTCATGTTCTCTTAAAATAGAATATGGGTCAAGTATAAAACAACATCGAATATTATTACGAAAAGTATTTGAATATTTGGTGAAACTATTCTGAAAATTGTACCAAATGTTTATTCTGAAAATATCGAATATTTTATTTAAAAGTTGTGTATTGTTTGAATGCAGAACATCACTCCAGTCTGACTATGATTTGGACCCTAGCCAATGGGGATTATTTATTGGCACAGAAACTAGTTTCTTTTGGGGCTTTACCACCGGCCTATGTGTGGTTCTGGGCCTTGTCACGGACTAAGTGACCGTAGTCACCAAGACTTGGGTTTTGTGAATTGCATCATTGAACCATTTGAATATCGAACCATCAATTTTGAACAACGAAATTTCATCGAATTACCTCATTGTCTTTTCAATTAAAATGTATTGCTACACTGTTTATTTTCAGCTACGAAACCATCTTACAAAATAATTGTTCATTTATTGAATGGTAGCAAAAAATATATTTATTGGTTATCGACTATTTTTTTTTTTTGTATACTTGATCCAACTAACAGTGATGGTTGGTTATTTACTAGGCTGTCTAGCTTACCCTTATTTTATTTTTCAGATTCTGAGGAGTAGAGCTGCGCGGGGTTTTTACTTGTGGGAGTGCCGAGAGTAGGACCATGATTTAAGTACTTGGATTATTGTTTTGTTAATGGATTTTATTAGTGGACTTGGTGGATAATTTCATATGATAAGAATAATCAATTTTTATGGATTTTAGCATTATGATAATTAAGGATTTAATTGAAGTATTTTACATTGTTGGTTATGTGTTGGACTCTTAACCTTGCATGCTCACTTAAATGAGTGTGCGGCGTTGTCACGGAGCTTGGGGCGTGACAGCCGAACCAAGCACATGACTAATCTAAGCAACAAAGTGCTTCGAATAATATCAACAAAGTGTTTCGAATGACATAATAGCATCAATAAAGTGCTTCTAATGAGCATGAAATTATGACTAGCTGTCTCGAATTATATATATGCCTTGAAAGGATATTACATATGTGCTTCGAATCGACATCAATCCTTTGAAGGAAATTAAACAATTTTATTTTACTCATACTTCAAACACTTAGAAAACTTGAAACCTTTTGAAGTAGGTTGATGTTGCTTGCACTTAGAATCATTCAGAGCCGCAAATTTTCATGATTCACCTTAACAAGCTGTTACACAAGCTAGCTATTATGGACTAATAAGAAGCTTCGAAGGTGGTATAGAGGACCAAAATCATACTTCGAAGGTCGAAGGTGCCGACAAATAACGAATTACATCCTTGAAAATACTCAGCAAGGCTTCGAAGGTTCACAACCACTATTATTGTTTCTTCGAAGCTGAGACCAAAATCATCCTTTGAAGGTCGAAGGTGCCGACAAATGACGAATCACATCCTTGGAAGTACTCGGCAAAGTTTCGAAGGTTCACAACCACCATTATTGTTTCTTCGAAATTGTTGTTGATGCAAGATGGAGTGCTTCGAAGCTTACAAAATTATGGCAAAAGGGCTTTTGAAGCAACTTTTGGCCAACATTGTGGTTATTCAAATTTTGTATGTTCTGGTTCACACATAATTAATGAAAATATTAATTTTGTGCTTCGAACCAATTATTAATTCTTCGAAGACACCAAAGCTGTTGTTCTTCGAACCAACATTTCTAGAATACTAGTTACATTTTCATTTTACAAATGGCGATAAAAATGTTTATCCGTAAAGTCACTAATTATCATGCCAAAATAGGCATTATTTGACAATCAATTAATTGTAATTTTACATATATTTGAAAGGAGGTACACATTTCGAAAGCTTTCTCATCCAATGTTACATTTCGAAGGTGTTTATTGATGACAAAATCACCATTTGAAAGTCACATATGTTACTAAAGGATCAAAGTCGTCATTCGAAAGTGCTCATGACATCTCTTTGAACCAAATCAAAAGAGTTAGATTACTATAAAATTAGTTTGGCATTTTAACTAGCCATTAGTGGCTATAAAATGATATTTCAATGAATATATATAACAGCACAACCATTTATCCTTTGAAAAGAGGTTTAACAACCCTTACATGTTCTTAATAACATGCTTCGAAGGTAACCACAAAACCAAATGGTGATGGTTTTATGGATCAACTAATAACCATATTCTTGGCCCAATATATTGCAATAACGAAATATTATTTGTTAGCCATTCCATCAAAGTCAACGTTTGATGTGATTCACAAATCCAAAATAGATTTGGAACAATAAAATTCATGGTATAGTGTGACCATGAAAATTCATACTTTTTGACATTTTGAAGAATGTCAAAAATTTTGAATTCATGAACAGTGGCTTGTTCATTATTCTTGACCATGTTTTGTTCAAAAACATGGCTTTCGTTGAATTGATTTTCATAATTATTTGGCAAAGTGGGTTGTTTTTCCATGTTACCCATTAATGGCTTATGAAAATCCCCCATAGGTATGTTATTTTCGTGACTTGACTCTCTAAAAATTGGTTTTTGGACCCCCCTAGCCATTGATGAAATCAACTCTTTGCTTTAGCTATTTTCAACCATGGAAAAATTTTAAAAAAACTCACCAATTCCGGCCATTAAAGCTTCAGTTAAGGACTTGGTGGTGAGAGTTGACAACTCATCATTCCATTGGAGAATTTTCACATCAAGTTGATGAATTTCTCCAATTAAATTGTGTCTTTTTTCTTCCACCAAATAATATTGTAAGGGATGAAAGTTTATTTCATCAAGAAAATGGATCTCTTCTTGAAGATCCAAAATTTTTTGTTTACACCAATAGATTTCATCTAGGCTATTTAAAATGGACGAATCCAATTCATTTTTCATTTTTTACACTTGACGTCCCACCGGGCGTACCAAAAAATATATGTTGGCTTTTTTGGCTTTTGAAGGTTAATTATGTAATTTTAAGCGTGCCAACAAGGATCAATCAGTCCTTACAGAGTTTTAATTGCCAACCAATTATCAAATGATTGTGTTGAAGTTCTTTCAGCCTCAATGAAAATGACTTTTACTAGTGGCTTGTTTGAGGAGAAATTTATAAGAAATAACGAGTACAGAATAATTCAGAAACTGAATTTCATTAAGTAAATAGGAATTTACAATGAAATGACCTAGCCTTGAAAATATTTACAGCAACGACCACTTGAAACTACTCCTAGGAAATGAAGCGCAGTACAGGAATTGAAGTGCTGGACATGTAAAACTAGAAGGAATATAAAGTAAATAAACTGGTTTCTAGATTTGAGTCTGGGTCCTCTACAATGTAGCCATGAATAGCTATTTATAGGCAAACATTTGTAAGAAAAAACTACCTAAAACTACCTACTCTTCCACCTTCTCTATTTCATACTCTATGATCTTCCATAACTTCCTTCAACCTCCACTTCATGCTCCATGTTCTCCACTTTGTTCTCCATCATCTATTCATATTTCATAGCTTCTCATAATCTCCAAATGAGTAGAAGGATGCCACATGTCTTGCAAGTATATAAATAATAAAAATTACAGATTTATGGTGCCAACACTACCAGATTGGATTCTTTTGTATTCAACTTGTAAATCCTTGCAAGATGACACTGTAGAACACAACAATAACAGTTACAAATACGCTTTACTACAAGATATTTGTCACTGCCTGGTTGGGATGTTTGTGATTGCTTTTTTGTTTAGGAATAAATTATATGAGGAAATAAAAATAATAATAATCACTTGAGAGTCATGTGTGCCATGTGCGTGCATGGAGAAATAAAATGGTATTAAAAATTGATGATATGTAACCCTCTTCTAACATTATAGCTGGAGATTTAATGCTAGTTGAATGGAAAACAATTTTGGGAGGTCTCATAGCATGTGATTGCATAACTAGAGATTTTCTAATTGGTCATAATTGATGGATTTTTCGAAGGGAAAAGTTAAATGTGCCTATTTTGAAGCATACTGGGACTGTGTCTCCTGATTTATTTTCGCTGGTGGACTTTATAGATACTTTACATGTTTAGGCTTTCGTAGTTTTGGTGCTTCTTTGCAATTATTTGCATCATCTTGATGCTCATTTCTAATAAATCATTTGTTCTTTATCAAAAACCTACCAAAGAAGAAAAAGAAGAAGAGAGTACAATCAATGCAGTTTCCTTGGTTTGGGTATCTTTTACTCTAATCCTTATATATGTAGATGTATTTTTATATTATTGACTTGCTATAACACCATCCTCAATGGTTTTGATAAGGGTAGCTTCAGTCTTTTTAGTGAATCTTCAATGGTTTTATTAGTGAATTCCTTTCATTCCATGTGGTAAATAATAGCCGATATGGATGTTGAGTTTGACGCACTAATGGAACAAAAAATGCAACCTTTATTGATATCACTCAAACACTTGTACACTAGAATTGTGTTGGAAATGGTTATAAAATTCTGGATAAAACCAGAATTTTTTCCTAAGTTCGGTCTATTTTTTAGGTGGGCCCCGAGTGTCGATTTACTCGGGTCAAAGTGGTAACGCGTTCTATGCCGCGTTGTGATTCACGTGGTATATTTGGTTGCTTAAAACCATTACCGAGTGAATGGGAAATTGAAGCCAAAGTGTGCTCCATGGAAATGGAGTTTTGGTGGAAATTACTTAAGGTGGTAAATTGGCTTGTCCCACATTGATTTGATGGGAAGTTTTGAAAGGGTTTATAAGGCTTAGGGTGAGATACTTGGGGTGTGCCCCAAGGGGTACCCAAGTGTTTTAGAGGGAGAGGTTATGGGCAAAATGGGCTAGACCCATTGGACCCAAAAATCACCACACACGCGCGCCGCCGTCCGGTCGGGCGGGCTGGGCTTGGGCGCGGGTGCGTGGTTGGGTTGGGCTTCTAATCTTTTTGGGCCAAAAACATTTGAATTTAATTTTATTTTTTATTAAAATAAAATCCAGAATTCAAATTAAACTGGTTTGGAATTATTGTTCATCCAAACAGGGCCCTTCCCGTTTTCAAACAGAATTAAACTGTTTTGGATTTATTGCTCATCCAAACAGAGCCCTTCCCGTTTTCAAACAGAATTAAACTGGTTTGGATTTATTGCTCATCCAAACAGAGCCCTTCCCGTTTCTATCTGTTTGAATAAACAGATTCAAATCTGTTTAAATTTGAATCTAACAGGTTTCATACCTGTTCAATTCAAAACCAAGAGCCACCTTTACATCTATAAATAGACTAGCCTCCCATTTGGATTTTACTCCAATTTTTCGTACTCCATCCTCTGCAAATTATATTCTTCATCTTGCTGCATTTTATTTCCGAAAGAAAGAGTGTAAACACTTAGTGTGTTCGTAAGGCAAACAATTTGTAGTGCTGTTATTGTTTGTGGTAAGATCATTTCATCCTGGGAGATAGACGTCCAAATTCTGAAAGCACCGTGGAGAGGGCGAATCTGTCTTAAGGACACAGTGTTAAACACTGGACTTGATCAGAAAAGTTATTCAAATAAATTAACCAAGTAAGTTGTTTAATTTTATTCTGTTTTTATTTGTTTATTTCGAGTTTGATTTTTGTAATCAAACAAATTCTCTCCTTTTCTCTATTTCTTTTATTCTTGTTGTTGTTTTGTACACAACAGAATTTAATCTTTTTAAATACAGTGAAGATTGTCCAACAAATTGTACACAACAATACACTCAAAGCATTTTCTTCACACAGTACCCAATGGATACAGTATTCACACTTAGACTCCTTCGTACTTGCACACACTCTTGCAGGACACTTGATTACACCACTCATATCACTTTTCTTTCACTCAGTTACTCAATTGTCCAGTACCTAGAATCTTCTAAATTTCGAAACTTTCTAGATTTCTCCAAACTTCTCCAACGTTCTGAAACCTTCTAGGATGTTCTAGAATCTTCTAGATTTCTCTAGGTCTTTCTAGAATCTTCTAGACCTTTTTGGAGTATTTTAGATTCATGTGAAAATTTCTAAAATATTCTAGAGAGAAGATTCTAGAGAGTGGAAAGAATTAGTGATGACTCGCAACAATGGAAAGCTTGTACATTGAGTTTATGAATTTTTCTTTCTTGCACATTGGAACAGTCCATCTGATTTCCCAATCCCATTGCATAGGCAGACTGACTTTATTCAGGATGTCTCTTCAAATGAAAGTACAATTAATTGCAGCCAAAGAAGTGATGCTTGTGTGACACTGTTGTTTGACTACATAGAGGACATTCTCGATCAACTTCTATACCCTCCTCTCTCAATCTATCTTTGGTTGCCAACTTTCTATGAACAGAGCCAGAGAATGAAGACCCACTTTGGAACATGTTTCTAAAACCATACTACATTATTCAAAGGAACTATATCATGTTGTCCTACCAGCATTCCAAGTAGATATGTGGTAGAAAAATCTCCATAAGCTGAGAGTGCCCCTAATAATATATATATATATTTTTTTTTTTTTTTTGGAGAAGATTTTATAGGTTGAAAAATGGATGGAGTATTGGACGTAATTTCTTGGGCCACTCTGTTCTTGGTCTAGGCTATTTCCATTATCAAAACCTTGACCCCCTAAAATTATGCCCAAATTATAGACCACTTTTTCCAAATCTATTCCATGACGAATGCCAATTATCTATCCAAAGATAAGCATCGGAGAAAAAATCGTCAATAGATGGCAAGGCTTCAGTAGATGGCGAGGAATCGAAGAACGAAGATAAAGGTTCGATGTCTCTCTCTCTCTCTCTCTCTCTCTCTCTCTCTCTCTCTCTCTCTCTCTCTCTCTCATGCTTGTTGATTTTGTTTTTGAATTAGCGTTATTGCGTTTTTGAATTAGGGTTGATTTGTGATCTGTTCTTCATTTTTGAAATTATGGTTGATTTTTGATTTGAAGTTTTGATTTATTGATTCTTTGTATTATATCTGATATCTGTGATCTTTTGAAATTAGGGTTACATTGAAATTAGGTTTGATCATCTCTCTCTTTCTCTTCCTATTCTTAAGGTTGTTGATTTCATTTTTGAATTAGGGTTATTTTGCTTTTGAATTAGGTAATCTGTAATATGTGCTTTGCTTTTGAAATTAGGGGGGTTACGGATGATTTTTGATTTAGGATTTTGAATTCTTGATTCTTTTTTTTTAAAATTAGGGTTACTTTAGGGTTTAGGGTTTTGAAATTAGTTTTGATCCTCTCTCTCTTTCTCTTCCTGTTTTTAAGGTTGTTGATTTCGTTTTTGAGTTATGTGATTTGTGATCTATGATTTTTATTTATTGATTCTTTGTATTATATCTGATGTGACGGCTCGGGTTTAAAGCCGAACCTTATTCCTTTTCGTATAAAGATGTTGTATTAAAAAGGTTTTGTGTCAAAAATCCACTACAATAATTTACACTTTTGGCAATTAAAAGAAATTTAGTTGCCAAAAGTTCAATTTTTGGCAACTAAAAATTATATTGATTGGTGTTGGTTTAGGGTTTAGCTTCTAAATTTTTTTAGTTGAGGCATATTATTTATTGGCGACTAAAAAAAAAATAGTCGCTAAATATACCATAATTGGCGACTAAAAAAAATAATAGTTGGCGTGGTCTAGTTTTTAGGCTACTAAAATTTGTTTTAGTCATGGTATACTAATTTTTGCTGACTAAACGAAATTTAGTCGCCAAATAACAGCCATAATTTTATTGTTACTCTTTGGCGACCAAAAAATTGGTCGGCGAATATTTAGTTTTGGTGACTACAAAAGATTTAGTTGGGGTACACCCAACTTTTCTAACAAAAACAAAATTAGCCTGCAAATTATTACTTTTGGTGACTAAAATATTAGTCGCCATTAGTTAAGTGTTTGGCTACTAAATAAATTAATCATTATAAATTAATCTTTGGTGACAAACAACGAATTGAGTAGCCAAAGGTACATAAAATTTTAGTAGGAAACATTCAAAGATTGGCACCCAGGTTCTTCTTAACATTTTCGGAATTCAAACGGGGGTTCTTATCTCTCTCTCTCTCTCTCTCTCTCGCTCTCTCGGAGTCTTTTGTAAGAGAGTCTTTTGTCTCTTTAATTTGTTCAGCAGATTTAAATTGATATGATTTATACTGTCCCTAACAGTTCATGCTAAAACAGCTTGATACAAAACAACTAAAAACATTACATACTCTTTCCTAGATATGAGTTTCATGAAAGAAATAATATGAAAAACATTACATACTCTTACTAGGTTTGTTTATGGCTTGTTTGTTTATTAGTCTGCAAATTACTTCCTTAAAATTGAATGTTATTGGCTTTTGCTGAAAATTAGTGTAGAATTGGCTCACAGTTTGTCTAAGAGTATAATGGAAAAAGCACTGAAGAAGATGAATAATTTAATTCACTCTCTGATCTTATTGCCTCAAGTTATCAAGTTATGCATGCATTTCTGGTACTAATGGGTGCAAATTTTTTTTGTAGATGGCTTTTGGCGCGAACTTGTGGATATTCTAATTTTGGGTAAATTACAAATACACCTCATGAAATTTGCTTAAAATACAAATTGCCCTCTGTGATTTGAAAAATTATAAATATCCCCTTGTCAGAATTTTTTATTTTACAAAATTAACTAAAAAAATAAAATTCTTAACTACTCTCTTATACAATAATAAAATTATCTAAATTATTAATTGAAATATATTTCTAATATCATTAAAAATTATTAATTGACTTGATGATTTATTAATAAAATAATCAATTTGTTATGAAATTAGAAATCTCAGGGGGTGCAATGTAATTTCTAGAACCACAAGAGGCAATTTGTATTTTAAGAAAATCTCAAGTGGTGTAATTGTAATTTACCCTTCTATTTTTGTGACATAAGACAAATTACACTTTTGTATTATCCTACTATTTTGTCATCCTTTGCTCTTGTGTGGATTAATATTGTTAATTTGTATCACGCCAAATGGCCATTTGGTATGGTAATGAATATTTATTTATTTGTGTGTACGGATGACATGTTTTTCGTATGATTCTCTGTTTTGTATGGAATTATTATTTTAGGTTGGAATATACTTAGTTTGTATGGAATTTGATATTAAAATTTATTAGTTTTTGGATGGTTGGAAGTGAAATGGATGCAAATTGAGGAATGGTTGATAATATATGTATTGTTTTGTTTATATACATGGTATAGGTTGCACGGAATACATACAGGTTGTCAACAAATTTAAAAAATAATAATAAAAAAAATAAAAAAATCATGTTTTTGTGACTAAACAATTGGTAACCAAAAAGGAAGTAAATATTTTTAGTGACTAAATAGTTACTAGCTAAAAAAATTAAAATGAAAAAAATGGTGACTAAATATTTAGTAGCCATGAAAAAAAGAAAGCAAACTTTGCGCGACTAAGACTTTTTTCGCTTAAAAAAAATTTGGCGACTAAAACTTTAGTAGCCAAAAAGAAATCAGACTTTAGGTGACTAAATTTTTAGTAACTAAAAAAAATTGCACTTTAGGCGAATAAAACATTTAGTAGTTAAAAAAAAAAACGAACAAAAAAATATTTTGGCTACTAAATAAATTAGTTGTCCTAAATAATTTCAGTTTTTGGAGACCAAATGTTTTAGTCGCTGAAAACGCAATATTATTATTATTATTTTTTTTGAAAGCTTTTGGCGACTAAAAAATTAGTCTGCAATTGAGGACTTTTGGCAACTAAGGTTTTTTTAGTCGCAAATACCTTTCCCAACAATTATTCAATGACTAATCTGGCGACAAAAAATGGCACTTCTTAAAAATTAACTACTAAATGTTTCTCGACAATTTCTTCTGCTTCTCACGCCTGGGACTCTGGGAGCCTTCATTATTTGCTCGAGCGTAAGAGTGAGCACTCGAGTAGTCTGTTTGGAATCAGCTTCTTAAAAATTGACTTTTACTCATTTCTTTCTCACTTTTTCATTTCCTCTCTCCCTTTATCACCTATTTCCAAAAAACCCTAACCCAAAACTCTTGATTTCCCTCTTTTCTACTATAAATTCATCTTAGATCTTCCAAGATAAGCGAAGAGCAAGCTTAGATCAAGGTTTTCACCAATTGTTTCACATTTTCTTCAAAGTTCTTGTTGGGCTTCTATCTCTTTGTCTTCATTCTTGAGGTATGAATACTTTTAATCTTGTATATCTATATTTTGATGTGATTATGTGACAGATTTCATGATGTATGTGTGGTATGAGAGGGGTGATTTAATTTAATGGATTAACGGAAAAAGGGGGCTTTGCCTCTATAATTTTGTAATGATTGAATATTCTTTGAGGAAAACAACATTTATCCCATGATTCTTGGATTTAACGAGAATACGAGAAAAAACCCCAAATTCATGCAAAACCATAATTATTGACTATGGTCCTTTGTTTTTGGAAATAAATGGGAAATGAATTGAGGAGATGAGGATGTGTTGAGACATCTAGTGATGAGACAAATTTAGGGATTTGTTTAAATGATATGTTGTGTGATGTATTTAGTACGCACGCGAGGAAGTTAGGTGCCCATTTGCCCGATCGTGTGAGGATGATAAATGTGGAAATGTTTGAGGTGTCCACATACCCAATCGTGTGAGGACGATAAATGTGAAAAGCTTGAGGTGCCCACAGGCCCATCCGTGTGAGGACGGAGAATAGGGGATTGTTTGGGAAGATTTTACATTCTTTTACATATATATACTTAAGTGAATTTGTTTTGAATAAAATTTTTGGAGCAACAAATTTTGGATTACACATGATTATATTGAATGTTTATATACCTAGTTAAATATATTATCTACTGGGATATTGTTCATTCCTATAATAACAACCTTTTAGGTCATGATGAATAAGCACTACCTTGTTAATTAGAGGGCATGGTGAACCTTTTGTGGAGCACGGATGCTCATTTGTTGGAGATTATTTCATTTTTACCCTTATATTTTTACAATATTTTCAATGACCCCCTCAGACTACTCTTATTTTCACGCGTACCCCCATATTATTTAAGTTACTATCAATTTTGCCCCCACCGTTACATTTGAAACAGAAAACATTAAAAAAATTACATTTTGGCCCCAAATTTCAAAAGAAAAATGCAAACCAACCCTCCTAACACTTCTCCAGTCCACAAATGAATCATTTCGATTCAGCAATGTCAACACCAGCCCTCCTAACACTTCTTCACCAAACGCGACTTCCTGGGACGAATCCTCGCCATTATCGAAATCTCCATAGCCCTCTCATGCCACTCAAATTGACAATTACTATTCATACACAGGCCTAATGGGTTCTCTTGTTTGAAAAGAAGGCCATATATACTCACTTGCCACCTCTAGCGACTTGTTATACACTGGTTCTGATGGCAAGAACATTCGGGTACGGAAGAATCAGAAGGAGTTTTCTGGGTTCAAATCGAATAGTGGGTTAATTAAAGCCATTTTAATTGCAAATGAAATCATCTTCATGGGCTATCAAGACGAGAAGATTCGATTATGGAAAGTGTTTGCGAAGAATCCAACAATTCACAAATGAATCGGGACTTTACCTACGTTGAAACCTTATATAAAGAGCTCGATCAATTCGAGCAATTATGTTGAGGTGAGAAGGAATCGAAATACGGTTTGGATCAAGCATTTCAATGTGATTTGTGTCTTAGTTTGAGCGAAGACAAATCTTTGTTATATTCAGTTTCTTGGGATAAGACAATGAAGGTTTGGGGAGTATCAAATTCGAAATGCTTGGAATCGATTTATGTTCATGATGACCCAGTGAATGCAGTGGTTGCTAGATTTGAGGGGTTGGTCTTCACCGGCTCCGCAGATGGGAGTGTCAAGATATAGTAGTGAGATATACAGGGAAAGGGTACCAAACACTTTTTTTCACAGAACTACACCATATGGGTTGTAATGTTTTGAAATTTTCAAAATTAGTTTTCAAACAACTTCCAGCATACCAAAACCGCCCATTACATGAAGAAATGAGAAAGCGAGGTAGTGTAGGGTGAAGTAGGAAGTGAGGTGAAGAGAATGGCAAAAGAATGAAGTAGAATTGCCAAGAATCGAGAAAGATATGAAGTTTGAAAGATGGCTCGAAGAAAAGTCAAAAATTAGAAGAAAAATCTCTTTTTTGTATCAACTTTCGGAGCTTCAATAGCATGCAAAAAGAAGAAGAACGAGACATTTGAGATGTGATACGAAAACTAGACTGTGAGTTGAATCCAACAACGTAAAAATGAGGCGAGACAGAATTATGACGAAAGAGATAGAAGGGCTTGAAGTGGTGGTTGGCGATGGTGGTTTGTTGGTAGGAAAGAGTGGGTTTGCATCTTTCTTTTGAAATTTGGGGCCATATGTAATTTTTTTAATGTTTTTCGTTTCAAATGTGACGGCAAGGGCAAAATTGATAGTAACTTAAATAGTATGGGGGTACGCGTGAAAATAAGAGTAGTCTGGGGGGTCATTGAAAATCGTGTAAAAGTATAGGGGTAAAAATGAAATAATCTCCATTTGTTGTGACTGTTATGATTAATTAATGGGCTAATGTGTTCAGATTGTTTATCTTTTGAATTACATGTAATCTTGTACTAATGGGAACATGCCAAGTATACTATGAATGTATAATCAAATGAAAGTTCAATGATAAAGAGAAGTGTTTTGGGCATCATATCTTTTCCCATTATTAATATATGCGTATCAATTTATGATCACTGGTTGGAAATTTAATGTACAAACAGACAATGTAATGTATAAACGGAAAATGGTTGAGGTGATTTTATTGGGGTGTTACATCTGATATCTATGATCTTTTGAAATTAGGGTCACTTTAGGGTTTAGGGTTTTGTAATTAGGTTTGATTCTCTCTCTCTCTTTCTCTTCCAGTTCTTAAGGTTGTTGATTTCATTTTTGAATTAGGGTTAATTAGTGATCTGTGCTTTACATTAATCAGGACCTCCAACTTATAAGTTTCCTATGGCTGATTTCCAATTACCTGCTTCAACTGCAAGAAACACTTTGCCAACTTGGGTGGTTTGTTGTCCCACAACATAATCAAACACCATGATAAAACTTTTCAATTAAAACGTTTAGGCACCCGCAACATTTTAGGTATATCATGACACATTAGCAAAAACTAGGGTCTTGTTACTCAAATTTCTTTGAATAACATCTTGAATTGAGTTGTTGCTTTTTTCCCTCTTTGTTCATTGATTTTTGGAGAGCTTGTCACAATAGTTGGCAAAATTTATGGTATATCATGCTAGGTATTCTTGTTCCTCTCATGATTTTAAGTTAGGAACATAAAATGAAAGGAAACAAAATAATAAACCAATTCTCTGTTTCTTCTACTTTAATTTCCAAGTAATCCTTTGGATATATCCAATATTATTTTTAATTAATTTTTTGTAATTAAATTTTTGTTTTGTTTTGAGTTTTTATTTAATAATAATATATTAATTGTTAATTAATTACAATTTCAGTTGCCGCTGCTAGGTGAGCCTGGAGGGTTGTTGGGTCTGGATCAAAGGATAGCATATGTTGAAACACTCATATGTCGTAAGCTTTCATATTTTTTTTTCTTTCTCTTTAATACTTATATGTAGGGGTGTACATTTGGCCCGTCCGGCCTGGCCCGGCCCAACCCACCTGGGCCCGAGCTTGGGCCAGCCCCATGTCGGGCCTCGCGAGCTCCCCACCAAAATTTGGGTCGGACTGAACCACGGGCCAACAAACTAAGTCCAAGCCTAAGGGGTATTCGGGCTTTGGCTGGGCCGATTGACCTGGGCTTGGGCTCAAGTTTGGGTGGCTAAACATTTTTTTTTATATATTTTTCTATTTTTTAAACCAAAATTTTATTCTTTTCTATCAAAAATGACACTCTGCCTCGGACAGGCCAAGCAGACCGAGTTTTGAGTGGATCTTGAGCAAGCCCTTAGGTTAGACTTCAAAATGATGGCCCCAACCCAGGCCCTAGAGTCCCAGGTTGGGCTCAGACCAGGGCCCGAGTCGCATGCGAGTTTCGAGTCACCCACGGATCGCGAGTCATTTTTACACTTCTAGTTATATGATTGAAAAAAAAAAGAGTATATTTAATATAGAGGAGATAACGAATTATATATATCTTCCCTGTATATATTCTTTCGCCTCCTTAATAGATGGCTAGGATCAATTTGATCCAAAGACTATCATTAGCCTTTTACAATATTTTAAGATTTTTAAAATTCTCTAAATTATTTTAGTACATAATGGAGATTTTTTTTTTATATTTTTCTAGAATACTTTAGAACCTTCCAAAACTTTTTAGATTTGTCTAAATTTCTCTAATATTCTGGATTCTTCTCGAATGTTCCATAATCTTCGGAATTTCTCTACAACTTTCTAAAGTCTTCCAGATTTATGTGAAAGACTATAGAGGATGTTGAATCTCAACAAGAAATGCAAGAAATAGAAAAAAGA
The DNA here is from genome assembly GCF_055761805.1 of Camellia sinensis. Taxonomy (NCBI): domain Eukaryota; kingdom Viridiplantae; phylum Streptophyta; class Magnoliopsida; order Ericales; family Theaceae; genus Camellia; species Camellia sinensis. The sequence continues at coordinate 72,984,365 of NC_138973.1, read as the reverse complement.
ACAGACATAACAAACAATTGTGTGATTTGTCTCTCTCACAAAAAACAAAATAAACCCTAGTACAAAACACATAAAAACCCCCCAATTCAAAAACACGAAATTCAATTCTATACATAAAATTCATTAACCTGCTTCCTCTGACAAACCAATTGAACTAGTTTCCTCACCGTCTGCCATAGAAGGTGAATTTGAGTAGGGAAGAGAGAGAACAAAGAGAAAAAAATAGAGAGAGAATCAACCCTAACTCATCGATGACCTTGTTTTATTTCAATTCAATACATAAAATTCATTTACTTGCTTCCTCCGACGACTCTAACGAACCAATCGAACCAGTTTACTCACCGTCTGCCTTGGAAGGTGAATTTGAGTACTGAAGAGTGAGAACAGAGAGAGAGAGAGAGGGAATGTGCTAGAAAGAGAGCATGTAGAGAGAGAGGGAGAGAAAGTGTGTGTGCGTGTGTGTGTGCGTGGAGGCAATTTGAAGAGTCCAGTTATGGATGGATTTGGGTTGGGCAGGTGGGTAATGGCCAGCCCAACTTCAGCCCAATCCAACCCAACCCAACCTTATTTTTTCAAGATTTGAGCCCAATATTTTAAGTCCATTAATTAATAGGCTGCATTTGACGTTAATATTTTATTTATTTATGTATATTATATTGAAACTATATAAACAATTTATTATAAATTTCAAATTACTTAAAATTCATTATCATTCCCAAGCGTTGCTCGAAGTATTTGGAGGAAGTGGACTAAAGTGCCAGCAAGAGCCTTGAATAAACGCAACTCTTTTACAAAAGCAGTTTTACTGTTGAGACTTGAATTTCATCCAAGTATGACACTTTTACTAAACTAGTATTTTTAAAACATATTTCTCAATTCCAAGCACTTGTATATTTATTTTATTTTTGTAAAGTCGTGTTTTATTTTATTATTATTTCTTTGCTAAACTCATTAAAAATACGTTTTGAAAACACAAATTTATGAAACCACCTTTGTTGTTTGAGTTGTGAGTAGTTAAGCCTTAAATTCAGGGTTTTTTTGCTTTTATTTATCCAAATCTCTCAACTTCTGTGTTTTTTTTTTTTTTTTCCTTTCAAATTCATTTCAATTTTCAGATTTCAAATTCAATTTTACAATTTATAATCTTGTTTTTTTTAAACAAAATAATTATATATACATGCATAGTGTATGTTGTCACTTCTAATGTGTGTGTATATATATATATATATATATGTATTTTTTAAAAAGAAAATCAAGTTTCATAAATGGCTCCAACTTAATTCAAGCAATTGCTTGAGCTGAGCCCCAACCATTACTTCTAGGCTATGGACTTGTAATTCGATAGCATCTCTAAAACAATCTCATATGAGTAGTTAGAAGTTCAAATTTCGAGATTAAAGTGTGTAAGCTTTAAGAATTGTTCAAATTTCGAGATTAAAGTGTGTAAACTTTATGAATTTTTATCTCCATTAGGGTTGTTCATGAGCCCAATACCTGACATGATACAGTCAAAATCATGCTTTTTTGAACGGTTGAGCGATTTTGTCAATCTGTAAATTTCGGTTGCTCCGTCGAGTGTCTGAGTTTAGCCAACAAAAACGCACATGAACTGAACCGACCACATGTGCTTAGTTACGGTCTTGCCTTACGTGATCCTTCTTGATTGAATGCTCAGATTACATACTATCAAGTCAAAATCTCATCTCATCAGAATGAGTAATATAACATGCATCAATTAGTGTACTAATTAATATACCAACACTAGTTATAATATTATTATTGATTTCACTTATTATATAAATTACAAATACTAAAAATATCTTAAATTATGTCACATCATCAATGAGTACACTAGTTAGTGCATTAATTGGTGCATATAGAATTAGTCCATCAGAATACAAGCATTTGCAATTTGTGCTAAGGCTGAGCAAGAAATCCGTGAAATTCGTGATCCGATCCGGTTTAGTCCAATCCAGTAGATTTTGATTGATTTTTTGAATCCGTGATTCGATTTTGAATTGAAAAATTAAAAATTCATATCAGTTCCGGATTGAACCCCACAGTGCTGGATTAGAACTGATCCGGACCGTATATACATAGTTTATATTTATATTGTATACCCTTCTGCATAGTATCTTCTCTTATTTCATATAAAACCCAAAACCTAAACCTACATAGTATCTTATTTTATTGCTTTTGTTTGTTGATTTTTAGTTTTAATTTATAATGATTTAAATACTTATGGTAGAACCAACTTTCTTGTGATGGTATAGATTCCAAAACAGTATTTCAATATCATAGAAAGACATTTTGCTATTGTAAAACTAATATGATACTATGTTTATATTTTTATGAAATTAAAATATTCTATATATATATATATATATATATATATATTGTTATTTAATTATGTGAATCCGTAATCTTAAACCGATTCAATCCATATTTAAATGAAAGGTTCGGATTGGTTCAACAATTTAAACATGTTGAAATGTTCTAATTTTTTTAAAACCGTAAATAACGAATTAATTATGATTTTAAGCCAATTTATATCAATCAGAACTATACTCAACCCTAATTTGTGCTCCACCCTCTCTCATCTCTCAAGCATTCCACCTACCTTCTCTCCCCCATATCAAAAAACCCTAGCCCCTCTTCATGCAACTCCCATGATTTCTGATCTCCTTCTGTCATCCGTCTATTTTACTCGTAGATTTCTCCCTGATTCGAGTGTTGGTGAGCATGGCTGAGCAATGGTTTTACTGGCATGCGATAAATATATATATATATATATATATATATTTATTTTATGACCGCATGGCCAGACCAACTTACAACCAATTTTTATTGAGTTCAACAAGTTAATTTTTATTGAGTTCATCAAGTTGGCATCACTCGTGTTTGAACTGGAGACCTTCAGGGTGTAAGGCTGACGTGATAACCAACTACACCACGACAAATACATCTGACTCATATGAAGGATGTGTCTGCACACGAAAAGGGGAAAAAATTCGTTCGAAATTTTGTCTAAATTTTTCCTCTTCGTTTGATCCACCAGCACAAAAAAATTTCCTAAAAAATTTGTCTAATTTAATTAAGAGTTAAAATATTTAAATATATGCCATGATGAATGCATGAAGCTAAAATTTCAAGTATGCAGCTACGGGAGCCCAAAAATGCTCTTAATAGAACTCTATAAGGTATCACGACACGAGCCCACAAATGGTCATGATAAAACTATATTTGGTAATTATGTATCACCCACTAAACTAAACAGTTCCAATTTTTCCACTTTAAGCTCACTCCATTTCAACAAGGTGCACTCGCATGGTTAAAACATCTTTACGCTAGCTAGATATGTACAAGCACATAATACAATTTACCTGTACACATAAAGAAACCCTGAGGAAGTAACGACTCAAAAAACTGCAGAATCAGCGCGCCTAGAGCTACTCAGCATCTTTAGTTATTGTAGTATTGTCTTCAGTTCTACTAGGCTTGTTAAATGATTTCTGGGTGTCCAAGACCGGCATGTAAGCTTCAGTTGTCTTTTTGAAAACATCACTAGTTGACTTCTCGGATTCCCTGGGACTCACCAACTTCTTCTCGACATCTTCGAACTTGGCAGTGGCCCATGGTGCAGTGCCTACACTCCTGGCAGAACTAGGCCCGTCTATTGTCAGTGTAGATGCCTCGTCTCTAGAAGCATACCAGGTATTACCACAAGCAATACACTCCAACTATAATCCCAAGACCAGAAAAAAAAAACAAAAGATAGTCAATGGCAACTAAAAGAAATGGAATTCCTCAATACAGTTCTAGAGTTTTGAGCTTTTCTTAACTATACATCATTAGACTACAATTAGATTAATTGGCAGTAAAATAGGATGTTTGATGTATATTATATATTCATTAACTCTTGATAATTGTTGAGTTCCATATTCTGCCATTATGCTAATTGTTACCAGTAGGGACTACAATAGTAAAAAAAGCCTTTTCAATGATTAAGTTCATAAAGAATCGATTGCACAATCAAATTCGACATTAATGCATGAATGATAGGAACCTGATAACGGTCTCCAAGTCCAGCTTGTATGATGTCTATTAGACCCACTTTTTTCTCTGAGCATCTTTTGCAACGAGCATCAGTCATCTGTTACAAGAGTCAAACAAGTAGCTGACCACAAATAACGTAACAGAATATTTATGATATTAAGGACTGTACTTAATTAAGGATATGTTGAATTCCTATCAGCAAATGACACTCTGTGTCCAACTGAGGCATACTTGCAGTGTCCAAATAGGGAAAAGGAACAAGGGCATTACATCTTTTGGTCGTATAAAGTTAGTTTAGTTATTACTTTTTTCATTATGTTTTTCAACTATACAAAAAAACTTAAAACGCAACGGGAAAGCTCGTTATTTTCTCATTATGTCACTGCTTCTATAATGGCATACATGGAGCAGAGTACTCCGAAAGTGAAAGGCAAGGTGTGCTATATCATCATATCTTTGTGAAGGGGCCCAATCTCTTATCTGTAATCACACGATGCTAAGCTTCTAACCATGTTTAGTCATGGTCCCTGCATCTCTATTTTAGGATGCTAAGCTTCTAACCATGTTTAGTATGGTCCCTGCATCTCTATTTTAGGGAGTTGCAGCGTCACAAAACCCTTTCTTCATGTCAAAATGCTACATATATTTCTTTAATGTACTGAAGAATAAGACCAGATTGAAGCGGCAAAATCATACCTGCATGCGCTCTGACTCTTCAGGCTCCTTGCTTGCTATTTCCTCAGCAGTTAATCCCTCCTGGAAGTGAAAATAAATAAATTATTGCAACTTGAAAGATCTTTCTTTCAGCTTCCCCACCCCCCAACCCCCAAAAAAATACTAAAAATAAAGACTTGCCCAAGCATAAAACCCAACTTGACCACTGAGAGATTTTACCAACTTGGCAAGCAGGCACCTTCATTTGTCTTCATAAAATTTTAACATGTTCAACATGTACAATGACAATTCACAAAGCTCCAAACTTGTACTTTAAAGTGGTTTTATGCCAATACAGCTCTTTTTAAAATGTACAGGACACCCATTCTATTAGAAAAGGTAAAAATGACCACTTCATCCATAAAAAGATATCAAAAGCTCCAGTCTTTCACTTACCTCTACAAAACCTCCCTCCCTCCCTCGTATATTTCAAATATACACGCAATCCTGTATGTGTGCGCGTGCGTGTGCAGATGCACAATGTGAACCTTCCAGACAACACATTTGTCTACACAGCATAGTTTCTTTAAGTTGTCATGTTTAGTATGTATTTGAATGAAATGTAACTTGGATTCCAACTTGGCAGAGCAGTTTTTTATGTTCTTAAACTCAATAACAGCATAAAAATATCATAGAATGTGGGGGTGGTTGGGGCTCTAGGCCATTGGGCAACCCAATCAAAGCCTGAATTTGTAAATCGCAGTTTGGGCTGGGATTGGGCTCAACTACCTCGGGGTGAAGCTTGGACAGGCCATGGCTTGCTAATGGCTCTGGTAAAGCTTGGGTTGGGCCTGGGCAAACCCCTCCCTAGCTCAACCCAACTTGCCCAAGTTGTGGCCCTACCCAAAATAGGCTGCATACGTCTTCTTTTTAAAATTCTTCTTGATGCAAAGAATCACACTATAGTTCATAGAAACCAAGAAGATAGTAGAACAGAAGTCACAAAAAAAAACATTACAAAAGCACCACACCAACCAAAAATGAAAGGATCCCCATGAAGTCCCCAAGAAAATGAAAATACCATGAGAACATGAAATGAATTTTTCAACTCATAAGATTAGTATTTAAAATAAAACAAAAAAACAGAAACTCTTGCCCTTCATTGTAAGGAAGCAAAACTCAATCAGTTTTTATTCTTATATAAAACAAGAGAAAATTATTCTCATAGTAAATAGGAAAATGCATCCAATCAGCTCCATTATCTAAACCAAAGGCTTCAATCAAAAGTTTAGTCAATCAACCCAAAGGGAACTTGATCCAAAATAGTATGAGAGAGCAAACACGCAAAGAGTTACTATTGGAAGTGTTCCACATCCACCAATGGCAAAACATATCCTAGTAGATAAAAAGTAACTTTTGAGTTCATTTCAATCATAAGATACAGAAGAGGATGGTATTTGTGTTTGTTAGAAACAACATCTATACTATTGTATTACGAAAAGGACTTAGGCCTCGTTTGGGAACAGGCTAATTTAGTAACTTTTTAGCTATTTGGCTAAAAAGGTAGGTAAAAAAAACTTGTATGTTTGGGATGACTTTTTGGCTAATTACGAAAAGATGTGCAAAAAGTAGAGAGAAAAGAGAATTTTTGACTTTTTGGTATAGGTTGTTGGCTTTTTGGCTAATTTAGTAACTTTTTGGCTAATTGGCTAAAATAGCCTCTTGCCAAACGAGGCCTTAGTCTAAGAAGCACGGACACGGACACGGACACGGGGGACACGGCGATTTCAAAAAAATGGGGACATGGACACGGGTCGAGGACACGACAATAAAATATGTTTTCATATATTTTTATTTGCTATCTAGATTAATATTACATCCACAAACAATCAATATTAACAAAAACTAACTCTAATTCTATATTTTTTTTTTTTATAAAAGAACACTTTTAAATTAACACTTACAATTTATATCTTTTTTTATGGATGATCTATTACATATTTAAATCTAAGAAAAAATAATAAACATTCAACATTCATCAAAAGTACTAAATAAAATAAGAAAAAAGACAACTTGACATGTCCCTAATGTGTTCCCGATGTCCCCGAAGTGTCTGTGTACGACACGAATACGGCACTTGTTTTGAAGTGCCAGTGCTTTGTAGCCTCAGTTGGTGTCTTGAAGCTTTTGCTTCTCCTCATGCCACATGGTAGATTTTCCTATCCTAAAATAAAAAGTTATACAAAGAAGTAAACAAGGTTCGAACCTAAGACCAAGGGGTTTCATTAAGAAGACTCTTACCAGTTAAGCAACATACATAGGTGGTGTTTGGGAACTTGGGTTTGGGATTTCTTTTTAATTTTTTCCACTAAAAGACAAACTTTTTGCAAAACCAAAAAAACACATCCAAACAAAATATCACATCCAACCCCATAATCATTTCACTTTTTCTCTCACAAACATCACATCCAATCACAAAAAAACCCAACTATCTTCCCAAACACAAAAAAATTTTCTCCAATAATATCCTACAACTAAAAAAATTTACATAAAAACCCACTTCCCAAACACCCACATATTATAATATTTTTTTTTTGATAAATAGGCAACATACATATTATAATATTAATTTCTTTATTATTTGTTTTTATTCTTACTTATTTGAATTGCACACACATTGCATGTGCCACCAACTAATTTGGATAATTCCTTGCCCAAAATGACCATGCTACTCTTTAGCTATTGAGGTGTCATCTGATATTTAAGTTTTGCATTAGCTGTCAACCTAACACAAACCCCCACCCCCCTCCCCCCTCTCCTCCTTTTTCTAGGCTTGAGATCATTGTATCAAGGATAAAACATCACGCATGACATGCAGAGTTCTTTCGTAAAATAGTTTACACCAAAACAAAGTAGATACAACTATATCATTAAACAAAAGGCTGCACTCCGGATATTAAAATTACAAATATTACTTGCTAAAAAAAAAAAAACATCACAAACATGAACAATGTCCTGAGCCACCAACTCTTCAAAAATTTATAGAGGCATAGAACTTTCACCAGAGGTATATGACGCCTGATATGGCAATACACATAATGCATCCTTTGAAGGTAGCACATGTAAAATGGAGAATAATGTGATCCCTCCGTGTATGCTACCCATTGTAAAGATGTGAATGAGGTTGATGAAAGTGTAGGCAATGGTGCTTCTGAAATCTTTGTTGAATCAATTCCTTTAAATGGAGTTAAGGGGAATATGGATAGCCTATATGACCATCATCATCACCAAGTGAAAACTGAAAGAAGCTTAAAGAGAAGATTTGGAGACTCCAGCTTGCTAGGGATAAACAAAAAATTTTACTGAAGTTTTAACCTATAACGCTGTTTTGGCTGTGCCACTTTGGCTAGCTTCATTCTAGGCTAGTTGCCTAGTTTCCTTGTGGTGAGGAGTTTGTGGCTTGTTGTGGCTGTGTCTTTGTGTGCCCTAAGGGTGGTGCTTTGTGCTTTCTTTGATTACCCATTCTTTTTTTGTTATTAAATTGATTCCTTGGCAAAAAATAATAATATTAATCACAACTGAAATGCAGGAGAAAACCAATTCCAGGAAGAACCAACAATAAAGATGATACCTTTAACTCGTTAGGTGACATGTTCAGTATTTTCGAAGGTTCCAACTCTCCATTCAGTAGACGTCTGGCTAATAATGAATTGCTCTGCCAATAAGTAAAGAAGTAAAAGAAAAGAAGACAAAAAAAAGAAAAAAGAAGAAGAAATCAACATCTCAGCACAAATATGACAAAATTCACGATAATTAGTAAGTATATAGAACAACGCAGCAAGTTACTTCCCTCGGGGGTCGGGTTGGGTGGCCTCTCATCCGCCATCCGTCCAAACTTAGTCGGAATTGGGAAAAAGAAATCTGCATCCGTCCACTTGGTTAGCGGATGCGGATTAAGCTGGCTGTGCAAGTTGGCGGGTGGATATGAATTGGTTTGGCAATTTGGGCTTTACTATTTTGGACCTTTTTTGAACCTTTTTTTTTAGTAATTCTTTACTATTTTGTGCTCAAAATTTTTTATAATAAACATAAAGGCCCAGCTTTCATATTTCATAAATAACAAATATAATTACTATATAAAGGTCATTTTTTTGACACACAAAGCATAAAAGCATAACTTCATTTTCTTAGGAGTATTAGCAGATCGGATTGGGTCGAGTAGCCTACCATCTGCCATCCATCCGATCTTAGGCCTGATATTTATTCCAAGGCTATTCTACTATATGCTGTGACAGTATGTATGTTTTAGAGAGAACTCTAGCTATTGATCAGTGTATCTCTCAAGGTCATCAAACATGTATTTAATTAACGATAAGTAACCAGAGGGTGCATGCCCAGTGATACCTAAAGGAATAAAATTCAGAGAGGGTAATGACTCGTGCATGTGCGAAACAAAATAAACAGACAGACAACCATCTAACCTTAAGATTGAAGACCAGCTGCCTCATCTTTTGGTTATACTTCTGAAAATCTGAGGAAAGGGCGTCATGTGAAGCTTTCTCAAGAGCAGTTACAGCAGGAACAGCAGCATCTGGCCAGACAAAAGTTGTGATACCCTGTAAAATGCAACCAAAAAAACATCTCATAAAATATCTTTTATCTCTGCTTTAGAGTTCCATTATGTATTCTCATCTCGTAATCCTAGCAAAAGGCGTTATACTGATTTTTCTAGAAACCCAAGATGACCATGCCAAAATCAGGTGAAAAACTCCAATACACTCACACTCTTCTCTTGAGATCCATTTGCACTTTTTGAACCTCTGTCCCGTGCCTGATCAATACCATGAGATCCACCTTTTTCTTTATCATCACTCTGCCCATTGTCCATGGGACTGCATATGAACTGAATTCCTTGAAGAAGCTTTTCTAACCATTTGTCACGTTGTGTTTCACCAGTTAGGGTCTTAAAGTTTGACAAAATTGTGTAGTATTCTGAAGCATTACTTGTAACACTCCCCGGTGTTTCAGCTTTAAGAGATTGACCAGACTTTGTCATTGCCTCATCATCCCTTGAGACATCAAGAAGTGACATGCTTTTTTTTCGAAGCAATCTTTTATTCTTCAACTGATCTTCCTGGTCAACAGGAGTATCTTCTATCTCAATGTCAGGAAGATCCCCCAATCTTGATAACGTTTTCTGAACAAGAAGATCAATTTCATGTTGTTTGTTATCTTCATAGTCTTTGTCAGTTAGTTTAAACAACCTCCTTTGTTCAGTGTCATACACCTTTTGCACAATAAAGCCAGGATGTTGTTTACGGTTTGGAATCTGCTTGTTTAATGGGATAAAGTGCACCACACACTTGTGCAACACAGATTCTGCCGGAACATCATCACGATGGAAACTATAGAACAATTCCCTTGAATCACATGATTGCCAATTTCCCCCTCCTTTTTTCTCTGCCTCCTCAGGACGATAAAACCACTGTCCAGTTACCATCATGCTCCCGTCTTTGGTCTGAGTAATATCCTGTAAACAGAACAAGAATACCATCATCCAAGGTCGAAAAGTAACAATAAAAAAAACTGAACATACCAAGGTGAAAGAGTTCTATACTAGAAATACACTTGAAAAATAAGTGCAATGCCCAAAAATCAACCAAGTGTTGCCAAAAGTCAATACCTAAGTATAATACAAGAAGATCAACAATTTAAAAAGATGCAACCACTGATGCCCTATTGAATCATATACCTCAAAGATCTTCACTTGTATTAAGTAACTTCAATGTTTCAAAAAAAAAAAAAAAAACGAATTATTTGCAAAATGCTAACACTGAAATTTTAACATCATAAAATGGATTCAAAAGGTGTCCGCCATTGTATAAACTTTCCTAAGCCATGCATTCTCCAAGAGAAGAAAAACTAGAATTAATGCAGCATTAAGAGAAAATGCCTCATTGGCCAATCCTGGAAACTCAAGTTTCTTAAGACTGCAACTAAACCATGATGCATTTGAGGGCAACCAGTAACACTACAAGTTATGTTAGAAGGCAATTACTTCCGCTTACATATGTCCAATTTGTATTCAACTCAGAATAAATAAGAATAGAGAAGTACTATAGTTTTTAACAAAACTATGATTCAAAGACCCTTTAATAACCAAATTGTGGCATATAATGATGTGAACGAAATATGCAGGAGTGTGTGATCATAAGTTTCACAACTCCACAATGACATGATATGCAATGAATCTACAAGTTGGAAACTCAACAAAAATCTCATAACCACAGACGCAAATGCATAATATTTCCAAGTATCTTTCAAAAAAACTACGAAAGTACTTTAGAGTAGCAATTACCTTAATTATTGCCACATAAGGCTTTTGATTTGATTCCTCAGGAACTAAAAGCACAGGATCCTCCTGCACAAAAACCATATATAATACCACAATGCATAAGCAAAAAAGCATTAAGTAAAATATGTTTCATCACTTTAAATCATGATATAGAAGTAATTAAGGAGAAACCAAATTTCTTAACCAAATGGATATAAGTAAAATGTATACAAAAAAACATCACAAACATTTTTGAAAAATTATGAAGTACGAAAAATAAGATTAAAATAAAAAGAATCCATCATGAGATAAAAGGAGAGAAGAGAGAGAACCAAAAGAACACACAAGAAGTAAAAGAGAAGGGACGGGGAAATGAACAACACCACTTGTGAGAAATATCTTAAGAAATTTCTCAATTTACAATTTCCCATCATTTCAGAGAGAGAATTCACATAACTCATACCCAACTCATCCTCGCAAAAAGAAAAAAAAAAAAATTCCATTCTTAATATGCAATGAGTTTAATTCTCATCTCTAGACCTAAAATCTTAACCCCAAATCAAAGCACAATAACAGAAACTGTATTTGTAAGCCCCTTTTCTTCCAATACCAAACTTTTCCCTTTTTTTTTTTTCTTTTCTTTTTTTTAAGCGATAAAATTAATCCCCCAAATCCAATTAACACCAACATAATTGGCAATTGCTATCCAAAGTAAAAAAAAAAATTGCATTCCCACTCATCAAGAACCACCCTTTAAAGTTAAAATCAATTACTCAAACAATCCATCATCAATTAAAAAATGGATTAAGAAAAAGAGAAATTGCAAGCGAGAATCGAAAGGGGGGAACTCACGAGATCATATCGAAGTCCATCATACTCAAATGCCTCGTAGTGACTCTTCCTCCCACGACCCTTGCTAGAAACCCTAGCGACATCGCCAATAGGTTTAGCGTCTTCCTGAACCGCTTCCTCCTTGTTGTCGTCTTCATCATCGTCGCTCACAGACTTCTCTTCTTCTCTTACCTTGTTCTTCTTCTTCATCTTCTTCTTCTTCCTTCGTCCTCTGGGTTCCTCTTCTTCCTCAGCATCATCATCATCGTCATCATCCCCAACCTCACTGATCTTCACCTTCTTCCTCTTCCTCCGACTCGGTAGCTCTTCCTCTGTATTCAACGAATGCGAACGCGGTGCTCGCGGCGGTGCCTCGTCCTCGTCCTCGCTCGTCGCCACCAGCGCTAACCTTCGGCCCTTCCCCATTCTCTCTCTCTCTCTCTCTGTGCGCCAATCGCTGAGATTTTTCTCACTGAAATCGTGAAAATGGGTTTTGTTTTACAACGCGCCAAGCCAACTCCAAAGTGGTAAGGGTTTGTATTCCCACACAATCCGCTCAATACAAGAAACTAGGCTATTGGTCGGTCGATTAGGGCAGATGGAATTGTTACTGAAAGAATAATTAATAAAAAGATTATTGATATGGCGATTATTAAGGAAGGAATTAAATAAAAGTATGATTTTTTAATAATAAGGTGGAAGATCGATCGTAATAAAATTATTAAATTATTTTTATATTAAAAAATTAAAAAAATTATTAAAATAAACATGCGTGTTTAGTAAAAAAATAAAATTAAAAAATAATTTTTTTATATAAAATAGATTCAATCAGTTTATTATTTTCCTAATTTCACCATCTATTCAGCCAAGTTAATCTTCCTACTGAGAGGATTACTAAGCTCCTTAGATTATCAATCCGCTCTCCCATTTCACTACCAAACACACTGTGGGTGGGATCCACAGCCATGGTAGTCCAATCCGATCACTCAAGTCGCGAAACAAATATAACTTTAAGGTTTTAGATATAAAAGATAAAATTATATTTTAGGGAGTTTTAGTGATAAAATTGGACATTTAATGATGAATTTTGGGATTAAAAATTTTGTTCAAAAAATAAATCTTTTTGAGGCTAAATTATTTTGTCTCTAAAAAGTGCATTTATTAGTGACATTTTCAAAATTCTATCTCTAAAAATTATTTTTTTGACTTTTTGGAACTCTCTTTTAGCAACTATTCTCGTGACAATTGAAATTAATTCCTAAATAATTTCTACAACAAAATTTATACTTTTAGAGGAAAAAAAATTATCTCTAAAACTTTTATATGTTGTAATGCCTATTTAAAAAGTTGAATTTGGGCTAAAGAAAATATTTGAGACCCTTTAAAATTTTCACAAATCAACTCACAATGATGATCTGAAAAGTGTTAATTTTTAATTAGTTATACGCTTAATGATTGTGATATTTTAAATTTCTTATGTAATTTCTTTTAACTTATTAAAATGTATGTAAAAAAGTAATATTTTAAAGTGAATATAGGTTTTGTTTTGTTTTCAATTGAATATAATATATTTTTATTTATTATTTAAGTTAAATATATAATTTTGTAAATTAACAAATTAAATTGAAATTAAATATTTTTATGAATAATTTCATTCAACATAAATTAGTTTCATTAAATTTAATTTATGAACAAAATTTTAAACTTTTTAATACACTTCATAATTTTAGTTAGTGATAAAAAATAAAAAAATAATAAAAATTAACATGATTGAGTTCCGATGTGTTGGATGTATCTGCACTTATAGAAGTTTTTATTTTCAATTTAAATGAAATCTCACCAAAGATTGACCATTATTAACCACAAAACTTACCAAAGATTATAATATTTGAGCCTAGAAAGCCCCTTCCTTCCAAGAATGTAATAGATGCATACATGCAAATAAGGCTGTAAACAAATTGAGCTGAGCCGAACTGAGTTTTAGTATATTAGGCTTGTTTATTAAGATTTTAACTAATTCAAACTCAAACTCGAACTCGAGTATGTTCACGAGACTTAACGAGTAAAAAAAATTATAAATTTATATTTACGTATGAAACTAAAGTTACAATTAAAACTTTGATTATACAATTATATATACAAAATATATAAACATTCTAAAAAAAAGTCAATATTTTATCAAAATAATAATATCTACTACTACTATTATATAAATGCACTATCTATAATTAACTATTATTTACATTTATATTTTTTGAATATATAAATAACATATTTATCTTATTTTTCATATAAATTTTTACATATTTAATATATAAATAATAAATATTAAATGAACCAGTTAACGAGCAAAACTTACGAGCCGAGTTTTAGAATATTTAGACTTGTTTATTAAAAATTTAACGAATTTGAACACAACAAAAAAAATTAACAAACCGAGTCCAAACAAGTTCTCAAACCCGTCCACAACTTTATTCATTTCCAGCCTTATAAGCAAGACATTTCCTGTGTACTTTTTTTTTTTTTTCCTTTTTAAATTGTCTTCAGTGATTTTTTTATAAAAAAATTTAAGAAGTTTTAGATTTTTGAGTTTTACTTGACTAGACAAATTGAAAAAACAAAATAAAAATTTTAGAAACAAAATCCACAAAAGACAAAGAACAAAAAAAAGAATCCAAAAACATAGTTTTTTATTTTTATTTTTTGAAACTTTTTTAAAAAATCTAGTTTTTAAATTCATATACACAAGACAAAAAAAAATTAAAATTTTGACATAATTATTTACAAAATCACTAAAAATGCAAAATACAAAAAAAAAAAAAAAAAAAAAAGAGAGGAAAACAAGAGGAGGAACTTGTTTAGATGTTCCAAGCAACTTGTGCATCCACCATGCATTTGTTGGTTTTCATAAAGTTGAAAATGTATTTGATATCCAAAATTGTGCAAAATAAAATGTTTTTTTTTTTCCTTCTTCTTCTTTTGCTTTCTGTGGCTGATAAATCAAGATATATCAATGATTGCCAATGGTGAGTATTTTGTTTACACATAAAGATAAGCCAATGAAATAATTTAGTCATTCTGATGAATGATTGCCAATGGTGAGTATTTTGTTTACACATGATACTAATGGGCACTCAAGAGGGCCTACCCCCACAATATTAAAGCCCAATAACTTCAATGCTGAGTAAGGACCAATAATACTTAAGCACTTGTCAGGCAAAGGTTAGTCACGTAAGCAAACAAAGATCCTATAAAATTATTGCACCCACACATCAAGCATTTAATGAGGTCCTCATAGCATTAAATACGACAACCCCGTCATACGGTAGGAAGCAAACTCACCATGAAAGATGTCAACTAGGATATAGATTTTCGGCCAATAAGACAGCTTGGAATGGACAAGGAAATGATGAGCAAAGGATATAAGGAAGTTTTCGAGATATATCGAGGTTAAGTTATATTTCTATCCCTAGTTACTCTCTCTCTCCCTCAAATCAACTTGCCCTAACCTAACTTGGTCGTCGAAGTGTCCATCGGGGAAACACCTCCCCCTTTAGACCTTTTTGTAGGTATGCTTAGAGGACCCCGAGGCCAGCAGACCTGTTAAAAGTGTGAGCCAGTCCGACCCATCCACCAAGGAGGTCATTGCATTATCAGTTGGCGCCATCTGTGGAAAACTATCTCTGGACGGCAGTTGTGTTCATTGTTACCAGAGGGAACTCTCTTATCACCCATCTCTTCCATCAAGGTGGATGGTCACGACTAGGTCCATGGCTTTCCAACACAATGCTGGTAACCCCAAAGCTGAGTCCTTCAACCCAAATAACCCACCTCCATATTTCGTAGAACTTACCAACAGCATCAACCGTTTAACCGAACAAAACCAAGCCCTGATCAACGCTTTACTCCAGCGCGACTTACCTATCATTCCTTCACCACCACAAATAGTTCCCTCACACCCGAAACAAACTCACAACCACCACCAACTCCCACTGTAGATGTCCCAAGGAATATTTCCACCCGTCGCCCCACGACCTCAACCATCGAATCTTGACGGATTGCACCCCTCTCCCCCAGACTCGCAGTTTTGTCAAGAAGGACCATCACATTTTCATAACCACCCTCTACCGCACCACGCTACCGCCCACGAAGGCGAGGCTAGCAGTGTTCAACCACCGATTCATGCTTCTGGGGATCATGTCCCCATTTGGGATGAAGAGCTACAGGCCATGAAGCTTCAGCTGCAAGGGGTCATGCAAAACATGCAACACAGACCTTCATCTACCATCAACTCTCTTTTTACCGCCTCCATCCAAGATAAAGCTCTCCCCCCCAAGTTCAAAATGCCATCAATTGACACCTTCGATGGTACCACTAATTTGGTCGACCATGTAGAAGCATATCGGACACTCATGATTTTACATATCTTTCCAGACGAAATCATGTGTCGCATTTTCCCTGTCACGTTGAAGGGGTCGGCGCGCCTCTGGTTTAGCCAACTTCCCCCAAACTTTGTTACATCCTTTCACCAGCTCAGCAAATCCTTCTTGAGCCATTTCATTGGTGCTTAGCGACAACAACATCTAGTGACCCAACTACTAAACATCCAGTAGACGAAAGGGGAGTCGCTACGCAACTTTGTCACCCGTTTCAATACCGAGGCCTTACAAGTGGAGGAAAATGATGACAAAGTCATTCTCACAGCTTTCATGGTCGGTTTGCGCCCGTGAGATTTCTTCTTCTCTGGCCAAGCCTCTCGCCACAACTACGTCGACGGCCATTTGGAGCTCTAGGGATAGCTTGAACTGCTCCACGGTTATGAGACATAGATCTGGATAAGCAGCCCTCTCAGATGCCATCACCTTAGTTAACTCTGCTATTTTGGCCCTTTCCTCCTCCAAGGCCTTCTCTAACTTTACCATTCGTACATGTGTCTCATCTTTATCTTTCACAGCCTACTCATGCAGCTCTTCGTTGTTCACAAGAGCTTCTTCCAACCTCTCATTGGCATTGGCGCAGGCTTGCTGAGCTTCATCCGCCTTCTTTTGCTCGCTCACCAATTAAACTCCAGCGACACAGCCTTACGACGTGTCGCTTCCAGTTCTACCTTAGCAGCCGACAGTTCGGCAGTGACCTCAGTTTGGTCTATTCTGGCACGTTCAACTAGATAACCTTGCATCACTGCCAACACCTCTATTTTCTTCACTCTCTGAGCGTATGCTAAGCCTTTCGGACACACGTTTCGTGCCGTTTTCCTTTATCTCGCCGTCTCCACCCTCACATTCTGCAGTTGAGACCCCACTTCCTCCAGTTGGGCCTTGAGCAGCTCAACCTCTACCCTCGCCTCTTCTCTTTTTTCCCAATAACGCGGTCGTTAAGGTTAACGCCTCTATCTGTACTGAACAAAACCCTCTCATGAGGTCTGCCTCTGTGAACCACGACACATCTCGCACGACTACATCCTCAATAACCCCCAGCAGATGGTTTGCAGCTGCCCTAGCTTCATCCTCATGACTCACTAAACGGCCAACCACCACGCGCACAAGATACGTGGCGGTCTCTAATGACCCAAGCATAGCTCCACTTTCCCGTTCTCTTCCTAACTCCTGACTTGGGGGCACGTCTCCTGCTGGCACATCCTTGGAGGGCAGGTCTGTCGATCGGTCGGCCTTGAATGCCTATTTTTGCTCCTCCTCCGCTCCTTACTTGGCCGATCGAGGGCTCAGTTAACCCTTTCTCCGCCTCCATTTCAGCCTCTCCCTCCACTTCTAAGGACATATCCTCTGCCTCATCTCTTGCCTTATTCAACACTGATCCTTCTTCAGCCCCCACCCTAACCACCTTCCTCTTCTTCTTCTTCTTCATCAACACCAATTCCATCTCCTTCCTACTTCTTTCCTTCAGTGAATCCATCGGCGCTCACAGAGACACGAAGGTTATTAAGTCTTTTTCTCTTAAGGGTTTGGATCGTGGTCGAATTGACCTCTTTACAGCCAGCTTCGGCGCTGGGCCTAACTATTTCTCCTTATATTTGTCCGCCATGGCAAAAGCTCGCACATCCTCTACCTCTTGCTTCTTCCTCCTTGCCTCTACTTCTTCTGAAGCAGGGTCTTGTAGCTTAACTTTTCCGCATCCCTTTTTGGAAATTCGAAATAAGCCCTACAATTCGGACTCTCGTGGTTCTGAATCTAATCTCACAAGTACAATGTAAAATTGATAAACACCAAAGAGTCTAAATCCGGCAAATCGTTTGAAAAATTGATTTTGAATAAAAAATACCAAAATTGGACTGCTTTACCAGATACAGAGTTGCCGTATAAATATTTTATTTTAGAGAAATTTAGGAAACCCATGACTCGTGTCAAAGGCCACGTGTCCGTCATCACCAAGATTGTCTCGTCTCGGAAACTTAGGTACGAGAAGGGAAGGTCATGAATACATTTGAGCACCCCCACTCGCTCAATCAAAGATCGGCCTCTACTAATCATAATATGAATCTTATTTACATTATATGCTCTTGTTCTGGTTTATTAAGCTAGTATTACTATGTGATGCACACATACACAAGTATAGACTAAATCATAAGAATTAGATCACTTGATTCATGTTTGTTTTGAAAATTGTTTCGAAATATGTACCACTTGAAAAAGTGATCGCATATAAACATTACTCAAACCATTCCAATTCAAGCTATAAGCCTTCATCCACAGGCATTCAAGTAGTTTTATCAATTAAGTAATTAGCCTCATGGCAAACATGCTAGATATGGCAACAATCACACGCATACGATATGCTAAAGCGAGTAAAAGGCTCACCTAGTACTCCAAGCCAAAATAAATAAAAGAGTTAGAAAAATGCATGATCCTAACTATGCAACATGGCTAATGCAACACATGCGATATGCTATCTAAGTAGGCTCGGCTATTGATACGGCATATGAATCAAGTGAATAGCATATGGTCTAAGCACGTATTCAAAAAAGTATTAAACTAACAATGCAGTTAGAATGATGCACTGAGCCTTGATGCATGCAATACAAATGGATGCAAACATGAAGTATGCCAAACAAAACGTGATGTCCCTAAACTAACCATCATAAGCAGTTTAAATTAAAGGGAGAAAGATATGGGGTTGGAAGACATACACATTATTATAACATTATGCTCTCATGAATGAGAGTCCGAATGAATAAACTAGTTAATTAGCTAACTAATTAAAGTTAAAGCTAATTAAGCTAATTATTACAAACCGAAATGAATAGACTAGCTAAGCTACTTAACTAATTATTACAACAAATTAATTAACTAACTAGTTAACTAACTAATTAAATAATTACAACACAAGTGTAATAAGTAATTAAGCTAAACAACTAACTACTGCGCCTCGGGAAACGAGGGATGTTCATGCACATTTTGATTTTCACCCGAAAATATCACCGTTTTGCTTCCGGAGAGCCTCTGTTGCGCAATAGAACACACACACTGTTGCCCACTTTCAGAATAACTCTGCTCTACCAAAGGAACACACTGTTGAATTTTGCATCAGTGGCTGGTCGGCCAGTGATGAGTGTTGCTGGCCACTAGTGATGGCCGACCGGCCATCAAAGGTGGTCTGCCGACCACCTATCGGCCATGGAAAGTGGCCTGCCGGCCACTGCTGCCCAGTTCTCTTTGCTACAACAAAAGACAAACAGAGCATTTATAGGGTATTTCATGAGCAAATCAAAGGAGTAGCAACTTCAGTTCACAAACCATCAATGGATGCAATTTCATTGCATGATGGCTTATGAAACCAAGTGTACAAGTTCAAAAAATGAAAAACAAGACACAAACCTCCTCTCTTTCATGAATGATCAAGGAAAGTGGTGACCTTAGAACCTTGAATCATTTCGTTACTAATGAGTATGTGTGAGACCATGAAATATCCTCTCACATGGATGTTGTAGAGATCCAATGAAGAGAAGAGCTTCACCCATGTAGATCTTCAAAGATGAACATACTCGGTGCCACCCAACTGGGGTTGCCAGCCGGGGACTCTCCGATGATGAAGTTAGTCCTTGAATCAAGGAAGTAAATTGTATATATATTTGAAGAGGTGTGTGTTCTGTAGAAAGAGATCAAAACATACCTTCCACTTGGGAAGCCCCCTCCTTTATATAGATGGGGGGTGTGATATTTGTTTGGGTTGGACCCATTGTAAGCTTTGTTTGGGTTAGGCCCAATAAGCTAGTACCTATATTTTTCTGGCTTCCACAATTGTCCCAAAACTTTCATTATCTGCAGTAGAAGGAATGAGAGTTTTTCCTTACCAAGTTACGCTGTTCAAATAACTGTTAGGTTTTTTGACAAAAAATACATTTGATAAATGAATAACATAAATGAATGAATGGCTAGATGAATGTATGTATGTATGAATGTATGTACAAATATATGTATATAGAGGAGAGAGGTGAGCTAAAGCCCAATGAGTAATACTATCTCTATAACGATAGGCCACGGTATTATAACCCTCGGGTAAGGGTGTAGGCCGCGGTATTATAACCCCGGGCAAGGGTGTAATATATTGTCGAGTGCAAAGATTGCTTCCAAATATGGACTTTCGTGCCAAGCTAGAAATATTTCTATAAGCTGAGCACGGAAATGATTGCCTGAACCAAATAAGACAGATTAAATAAGGTAGATATATTATCCAAAAAATGGACCACGGTATTATTACCCCCTGGTGAGGGTGTAGACCTGCGGTATTATAACCCCCGGGTGAGGGTGTAGGCCGCAGTATTCTAACCTCCGGGCGTAGGTGTAGGCCGCGGTATTCTAACCTCCAGGTGTAGGTATAGGCCGTGGTATTCTAGCCCTCAGGCATGGGTGTAGGCTGTGGTATTCTAACCCCCGGGCATGGGTATAGGCCTTTGCTGATGGCGCTCCATGTGGAGTGCGAAGATTACGCTGTACTCAGAGACTTTTACTGATTTTAAGTGGCGACCGAGTGCCAATATAACAAGGACTTTGAATAATGCATCTTGTACCGAATAAGGTGGACGTTTTAATCACAAATAATATTGCTCCGCTTATATGGAATTGCCAAGTAGATATTGGGTCAACTATTTAATTGCCGAGTTGCTCGGTTTGCGTTTAGTCCAAGGTAGACTTGCCCCATTGTTTTTGAATGACAGGTGTTAGTCGGAAGGAATGCAGATTCCCATTGCCCTATGTTGCAGGAAAGATTCGGCTTTGGTAAAATGACGGCGCACAACAATATGCGAACTGCAGACTGCCAAATGCGAATTGCCGACTGCCAAGTGTGTAATGTAGTGCCCCAAAACTAGCGCTTGCTTGGAGCGGTGTGAAAAGGAGCTGGAGTGTGTAACTCAAGTAAATGTTGTAATGTTTGTACCAAGTTAGCCGAGTATACATGAATATCAAAGGTGCCGAGATGATGATCGGCTGGTGTGCCCCAATTGGAAAGCGAAAAATTGACTCAGATGTCCTAGTAAGCAATTGTTTTGCCAAATAATGTTATTAGGTGAATAAAGTTGATGCACGGCCGAATAATGATAGTGTTGAATTAATAATGGTGCCGAATAATATTGCCGAGTAAATTTGATGCACTGCCGAGTAACTAGTGTGCAAAACATCGGTGTCTTTCATATATAATGTGATTTTGCTGAAAAGTTGGTCAGCTACACTTGGGTCGGTGATTGTGTTGATCTTTTGGTCAGCGATTTTTCTTAGCTTCGCAGTGTGTCGGCATCACTTTGGAGTTGGATTTGCTAAGAACTTGGTTGGCAATGGTTGCCAATTTATTGAAGTTGAGATTCTTGTCCAACGTATATTTGCCCCATTACTTTTGAATAAGATTGCTTATTCGGAAGGAATAAAATTGACTTGGGCCAAAATTGCCAAGTAGGCCGATAACAATTTGAAATGGATTCTGTGCCCCTATTCGGTACCGTGGCGAAATCAGAATGAAGTCGAGACAAAGTAAGGTGCTTAGTGATATGCGAAGTGAGCCATTGCGCTCAATTTTTTGAATAAAATCTGTAAAAAAAAAAATTTAGTTGAATTTGCAAATTCTGACTGTACGGATGGACCCAGAATGTGTCAAATAGCTGAAAAGGACTATTGGATCGTTGTGATCAGACTCCTGATGACGTAATTATAGCCAAAATGGATCTAACGGCTCAGATCAACAGGGTGTAATGCAACCGCGAAGCACATGATTATTTCTTCATATATTGCTGGATCGTCTTCTCCAGTGAAAGAATTCATTTTCTAGGCAAACTTTGAGCGGCCCGTACAGCTTCGTTTGAGCTCCAATTTTGACGCGGTTTATTGCGTTGGACTCGTCTTAATGAGTACTTCACGTTGGTATGGGCAAAACTTGAGTTTGACAGCTTCAAAAATTTCAGTTGTCAGAAAATGTGAGCCGTATTGCAATTTTCGGCATACTTTAGTTGCTTCTTGACTTCTCGGGTTAGTGGGTTTGGACTCTTTGAGCCGATACGAATCCTGTGGTATGTTCATGTGGATTTCGGCAAGCTGAGATGCTAGTTCTATGCCGAGTATTAGTGTCGAATAAGTCACAAAGTTGCCGAATATTGTTCCGGAATAATATTGTAAACTTGTCAAAGAATGTGCCAAATAAGAAATGTTGCGGTGTAATTTTTGCTAAGTTATAAGCCGAGTTGATCATATGCATACAGCGTTCATAATGCCGATGAATTCAATTGTCGAATAAGTTAACATGTAATGTTGTGAGCCGAATAACATAGATAACGTGACAGGATTGTCCAACGTTGACGTATGGACAGCCGAGTAGTGTTGCTGAGTAAGCAATGAGTTGAATAAGTCAATAAGTTGTCAAATTGTTCGTTGGGCCTGTGGATGTAAGTTGGTTCATTGGTGGTTTTTGAATATGCATAGTTGTGATAGCCGAATGTAAAAGAAATTCAAACTGTAGGTCTTGCCCCAACAGTAGATGGCATGAATGATCGGTGAAGATGGATAATTATGGCTTAGCTCCTGGAGCCTGTTGTCAAAATTGCATGCTAATCGGACATGATTTGACCGTTGAACTGTCATTTAAAGTCCCCGATTTTCCAGTGATTGATCCCAAGCTAATACTCGAAATTCACAAGATTGGACCTCAAAAATGGATTCTACACGGCGAAAAACTAGAGGGTCGGCATCCTCGAAGTTATTAGACCATCCGATTAACTAGAATGCGGTAAGATGCAACTGAGCATGTTGTGCGGAGGAGCGCATGATAATTCCTTATTTCATCACCTTCATGCTGCATGTCGTGAAAGGCAAAGTGCTCCAATTTCGAGCTTGTGACTTTGAGACCTTGTATCTCCTTCGTTTTAAGTCCGATTTTGACGCAGTTTGTGGCGTTGGACTCGTCTTCATGAGGACTTAACACTGGTATATTCAAAGATTGAGTTTGATGACACTGAAAAATGTCGATTTCTGGACATTTAGTCGATTTCGCAACTATTAGCGGCCTTTGGTTACATCTTGGCTCCTCGGGTTGGTAGGTTTGGACTCCTTGAGTTGACATGAAATCGCTAGTATTATAAGATGTGAATTTTGGCAAGCCGAGATGCTTGTATTATGCCGAGATATTAGTGCCGAGGCATTGTGTTGCCGAATATGTCTAATGCTTTGAAGTGGACGTATTTGGCCGAGTAGTCACCGAATAAGCAATGGTAGCCGAATAAGCGATGTCACCGAAGTGCGGGTTCCTAAGCTGGTTAGAATAGTATGTAGTGGCGGAGAGGTGCCAATGTATTGAAACTCTTGATTAGATTGAAACTTTGCGAGTGATTAGCTACCGATCAATTCGCCATAAGGCCTTATGTGTTTGGCGCATAACTCCTAGATCACCCCAGGCGAGAGTTGCTCGGCATTTGGTTGGCACGTATTAAAAATCATTTGCCAATTCACTTTTTGTTACTTACCGAGAATTGTTCTTAGAGGAGCAAGGCCCAACTATGGGTGCTGATTGACACTCATCTTGGCATGCCGAAACACTAGTCGGCATCTCTTAGCTTGCCGAAACAATTGGTCTGCAGCTCGTAAATTCTGCTCTTTGATAGCACTTGGTTGGTTATCCAAGAGATGGAGCACTGCAATCTATGTTTTTAATTAAATTGAAGGTTATAAGCATATATGTATATAGAAAGCATATTGAAGACAATAATTATTCAAAGAGGAAAGAATAGAGATTCCACTTAGCAACTTGTGTTCGCATAATCTCAAGAAGTAAACTACGTAAAAGTAAATTGAACCAAAGAGAGAGAAATTACTAGATCAAAACATTAGCCGAATAATCCAAATGTATGCAGAACAACATATGCATCATTAAACTTGGCCTCCTAACCATGGAAATATTAATAACTCTGCAAACTTAGTCAGGAGCATATCTTAAATATGGAGTTTCTAATTAGCTCCATATAAAGCCGATCAAAATATTACCATAAATTACTATAATAACTCATGGTGTAACTTTGCCAATAACTCTTGGGGACAATTTTTTCTAGAGAGAGAGGGTGAAGACCCAGCCATGGGTTTAATGGTAATATCCAGTTCTCGAGCCAAACACGTCGTCAAGCTATCCATGACATGTTGGACGTAAACATATAAATGCAAGTCAATATTAATATTCATGTAAATATTTATGATCTTGTAATAAATATTATTTTTATACTCATGATTGGCAAGTCGGCAACGTCATTGGCTCGCCGACTTCTGTGGTACCTCTTGGTCTTTTATCTTGCCGTTTGCTGAAATACTTGATCGGCAATTGATTATGTGATTAACCCTTCATAACTTTCTTAATTCCATTGCTTGCCCAACCTCAAGCAACTTGCCGCAGTGGGTAGCCGAGTTGCCAAAATGTTCCCTGCAATTTTTCTTGATAAACTGAAATGAACACCTAAAAAAGAAATGGCCACAAGGATCAAGGTGATAAATAACTTTATATGCAAAGACTACAAACATGAGTTAATCGTTGATGTTGCAAAGCAAAAAATAAAAGAAATCCAGGAGGTGGGTCCTGCCCCACTGGGTTTGTCTTGCCAAGACATTTGAAAGGCAAATCGCCTTGGCTGACATGCTAAAGCACTTGGTCGGCACGACTCCACCTTTGCCGATAATAGTGCTAAAGAGAGCCACGGTTGGCCCATAACACCTTGTCTGTGAGCCGAACAAACAAGTCTGATGCATGTGCAAATATTTGTATCCATGTATATATATATAAATGTATTTTTGCAAATATAGAGACAGCTTTCAAAAATGAGACTTAGAATAACAAGAGAGTTGATGAACAACCCAATAAAGAGTTACTGTTGCTAAGTTGGTTGATAGACAAGCCAAATAAAGTGTCGAATAAGAAAGTTTAATCCACTCCAAGTTATTGTGGTCCAATTCTAGTGAGAGAAAAAATTGAAGACCCAGCCTTGGATTCTACAGAAAGTTCTAGCATAGGTACATGTGCATAAATGTCAAGCATCAACTTGAAGCTAAGTTTTGAGAAACAAAGAATAAATAAATAAATGGACAGATCCACGTATGGATTTAGCTAAGCAACTTTATTGAATTGCCGAAAAGATGTGTGCACCAAGAAAAATGTGAAACCCATTTTGAGAGAGAGAAAATAGAGATGTAAAAGTAGACCCATGAATTCTATTCTGATTTAACACTTTTTTCATCAACATGTACCAGGAACAAAGAACCAGGAACAAAGAACAGAGATCTCCATCAAAGTGGTGTTGGATTTTTACTTACAGTCACATGTTTGTTATTTCTTTCGTTGAACTCTTTCAGACGTTTCCCACAGACGACGCCAATTGTGAGACTATGAAATATCCTCTCACATTGATGTTGTAGAGATCCAACGAAGAGAAGAGCTTCACCCATGTAGATTTGCAAAGATGAACATACTCGGTGCCACCCAACCGAGGTTGCCGGCCGGGGACTCTCCGATGATGAAGTTAGTTCTTGAATCAAGGAAGTAAATTGTATATATATTTGAAGGGGTGTGTGTTCTGTAGAGAGAGATCGAAACATACCTTCCACTTGGGATGCCCCCTCCTTTATATAGATGGGGGGTGTAATATTTATTTGGGTTGGACCCATTATAGGCTTTGTTTGGGTTAGGCCCAATAAGCTAGTACCTATATTTTTATGGCTCCCACAGTATGAAATAGTTCAAGCTTCCATGTGTTCAATTAACGTCCGATTGAACACAACCAAATTATTATCTTTCATCATTTTAGCCTCAATTTTAGTTTACCAACCATTCTTTAATCAATTGAGTCCAAATGGTGAGTTTAAGTCCTCTAATGGAAAGAAGACTCAAACTAAGAGTTATCTTAGGCATGAAAGAGGCATCATGCCATTGGTAATGAACCCCCTAAGGGATTAAACCATTAAGCATGACACCTCAATCTCATGCTTTAAACAAACAAGTTGTTTGAACCACTTTCAAAGCAAAACAAAAAGCCAAGAAAGGAGGGAGGTTATAGAGATTATTAATACTGAAAATGAGTGAGAAAAGCATAAATAAATGCTATCAACTCAAAGGAGAAGGTGTCTAAGGCCTAGAACACCAAACTCATGAGGACTATTACACTACAAGCATGTAAAACAAAGCTCAAATGCAACCAACAAACCAAAACAATGCTAAAACAATATAAAATATGCTCTAAAACATGTTGAAATTGAGCTAAAAAAAGCTAGACTAATATGTTAAAACATGGCACAAACTAAGCTAGTAAGCAAGACACAAAGAGGGGAAGCTAACCTCTCCAAATTTGGACTTCAAAACATGATTTTGGCCACTGAAAAAGTTTTGAAAATCAGTGTTCAAAAGCTCAGAAAAAAGATGCTGCAAGGGTGGGAAACATAAGGGCAAAGACCTTCAAAACAAGGTACAAAGAAGAGTGAACCACCCCTCAACCTTTAATGGCCTTAGGACCCAAGTTTCAACCCAAAAATACAGAAGTTTTACAGCCCAAAATCAGTAGAAAAGATGGAAAACAAGTGGTGTAAAGATGGTACAAAGGCAAGAGAAGGTATACGTCTTGAAGATGAATGAACCCTTAAGTCATAAACCGCCAATTTTACACTCTCAAGTACTTCAAGAGCTCAAATTTAAGCTCAAATCATCTCAGCAAGAAGTTCTCTAGGTTTGGTTTAGAATGTTTAGCAATAAGCTATGCAAGTTGAAAGGGAGAGAGAGAATTATAGAGAGAAGATTTTTCCAAAATTATTTCCTTACTCCTAAATGTTTCTAACCTTGAAAGTAAGAAGAGAGGTCCTCTATATATAGAAAACATGAGCCCTAGGTCAAGAATATCTAAAAGTGACAGCTGGAGCTTTGTGGAAACAGCTGGCAAAAAATATCTGGGTTTTACACCAGTGGCCAACCAGCCGGCCAGAAGTGGTGGCCGGCCGGCTAGAAATGGTGGCTTGCCGTCCACAAATGGTGGCTGCTGGCCACCTGCTGGCCATGCTTCCAGGCCCGACTTCAAATGGGTATATCTCCTTCATCTAGACTCGACTTTAGGTCATTCTTGAGTCTAAATTGAAACCCCTGAAGTCTACTTTCCAATGGTGGTAGCCTCACATCTAAATTCTAAGTGTGCAAAGAGATTTTCCTATTTTAGTGAATGTTGCTCAGTTTTGTCTTAACGGTTTCATGCCCAAACTCTTCCCCAACTAGTTTTCTTCCATTTTCTTCTAATTTTCTTCAACTCCAAACCTATAAATAAGAAGTTTAAAAGATTTTTCAAAGAGTTCACCTCTCTTCCATTTATTTCCACTTTGTCCTTGCTCGGTTTACCGAAAAGTGCAGCATTTAACGAAATACGAGCCTTGGAACATTATAGAAACATTTTCAAAAATATTTTGAAAGAGAGGGTTTTAAGGTCTAAAATAGTTTTGGTCCAAAAAAGAGGTGTAAAGTTAGGATTTAGAACCTCTTCTTACTGAAGAAATCGAGCAATTAGACAGCGCTACTTTCATCATCAAGTGATCAGTCAGTGGCGCCCAAGTCTTAAAGACAGTCAAAAATGGGGTGTCTACAGGTCTCCTATGGCCGGCTCAGGCCCCAAGCTCAAGGCAAACAAGGCTGAGGACTAGACAAGGTCATCCCATTTCATCCCAACATTCTCCCTTCACCTGTTTCACCATCCTCTCCGCTGTAGTATCCAATTTTGGTTCTAGCGACTTAGTGGGAACTTTCTAAATCATGCAGACTCCCCTCCCGTCCTCCGATTACACAAAGAACCATCTTGGCCTCCACCCTTTCACTGATGAGGACAACCCCACCACCAGTCCCCTCCCCACCATCGCTTGCAGGGTTACCCAGGTCTCCTGTTGCCCCGAGGCCTTGTAACATGCAAAAAACTCATTTACCGTCATCTTCTCTCTCCCGGTCGCTCACGGCCACTGTAACAACCCCGATCCGCAATTAGCTACTAATCCGTAATTAAGGATGTTAATTAAGTGGATAAAATAAATTATTTGTTTATTATGTATTTTGCATGATTTTTGGCTTTCTATTTGTTACTTGTAGAAATATCTATCTGGAATTCTACTTTAATATGAAAATTGAAAGCCTTATTGGCATCCAAAATCGGAATTGGTTACATGAATATGTTATTCAGAATTTTTAGAACCATATGGCAATTTTATAAAAAAAAAAAAATTGATTCAATCTGATTAATTAAGTTGCATTTGGCAAGCCTTATGTTCTAATTAATGTATTATGGCATCATGACTATATATATGGCCCTTTAAGCTCATTCTTAAGCTCATTTCTTCAACACTTTAAGCTCCCAAAATCTGAGATTTACATTGTAGAGAGAGAAACTCTCATTTTAGAGAGAGAAAGGAAGAGATTGAAGAGGGATTAAAGGTTTTGTGTTGAACTCAGCAAGATTGTGTAAGAACAAGTGTGTTTAAAGATTCTAGGTAAGAATTCAACCCCCAATTTATGAATCTAAGTTATCAACTTGAAGATTATGTGTTTAGATGTGTAAATTGAGCTTTGAATAAAGAATTTGGTTGTAATTCATACATGCATAAACATGAAGAG
Source organism: Camellia sinensis (assembly GCF_055761805.1). Classification (NCBI taxonomy): domain Eukaryota; kingdom Viridiplantae; phylum Streptophyta; class Magnoliopsida; order Ericales; family Theaceae; genus Camellia; species Camellia sinensis. The sequence continues at coordinate 72,955,387 of NC_138973.1, read as the reverse complement.
TCTTGCCATGTGAGTTAATTTTGAGCATCTAAGTTATTATCATAAGTTATTTAGCACATGCATGTTTGAATTATCATGTTTTGAACCTTGATTTCATGTTTTGGAAAATAATTTCTTACATGCATGGAGCTTATGAGCTCAAATTTGTTAACTTCATGAGTTTTAGAGAAAAGAGCTTTAAAGGTTTTACATGCATGAATGTCGAACTCAATTTTGACTAAAATCATGAGTTTTGGGCAAAAAGGTTTATAAAGGATCATGTGTTCATGTGTATGAATAAGTTTTCCAAGTTTATGAACAAGCCATGCACGAATTTGCCATTGAATTTGCATTTGGAAGCTCAAAACTCTGTTTTGGAAACCTAGAATTTTTTAAGGTCGCTCGAGCGGGGGATTTGCCACTCGAGCGGATATTTCGTGCATCCAGTAGTTTTGTAGGCTATTACAGCTCGGTCGAGCGACCACTTGGACACTCGAGCGAACCCTTTGTATATTGTTGATTCGCTCGAGCGCAGGAGTTGTGGCTCGAGCGTAAATTGAGACCATCCAGTATTTTTGCAGGCAGACCAGTCCGCTCGAGCGACCAAAGATACGCTCGAGTAGCCAGGCCAAATTCAACATATTTTCAAAAGGCATTTAGTGTTCATATTTTGTTCCCATCCATTTCTGAGCATGTATAGGCATGAATTGTGAGTCTTTTAATAGTAATGAGCCAAGAAATAACATGAGTGATTGATTTAGAAAATATGAGGCTAATCCGAGACTCAAGAATGTGATTCACGTGTTTATGAGGTGAGAATTAGACAGAATAAGAAAAACAACGTAAAGAAAGCTAAGCCGTGATGGCCATATAAATGTGTAGTGATATGATATGTTTGTGTTATGTACTTTTGTGTTTATAGGTCAACGTCCGAAGATTGATTGACCGTTTATGGGAGCCACTGTGAGTAACATTTCTGTAAAGATATGTTTGTAACAAGCCCGCGGGGGACCTCGCTACAGCTCGGACTCGACTTTGTAGTCACGGTTCTAAATCTGAACCAAAGAGTCCAAATCCGGCAAATCGTTTTAAGAAAACAGATTTTTGAAAGAAGTGCCAAACATGGACTGCTTTGCCAGATACAGAGTCGCCACCTAAATATTTATTTTGGGAAATTTAGGAAACCCTGACTCGGTGCCAAAAGGCCACGTGTCCGTCATCACCAAAGTTGCCTCGGCTCGGGAACTTGGGTACGATTGGGGAAGGTCACTTCGTGAGCACCCCCGCTCGCCCGGTCATAGACCGGCCTCTACTAACCATGATATCAATTTTTGAAAACATTGTGAGTTCTTATTCCGGTTATTAGCCTAGGTTACTATGTGATGCTCACAGCATACAAGTATAGACTGGATCGCCCGAATTGGAACAAAACACTTCTTATTTGTTTATTTGAAAGGTGGTTTGCTACTCGCAAGTAGGCTTAAAATGCAGATTTTGCCACCCGCAGGTGGGCTTAGAAAGGATGGTTTTGCCACTATCTAGTGGGCTTAAAACAAACAGTTGATGATTTATTCCAATCCAAGTAACCCAACCTTCACCCACAGGCATTCAGGCAGTTATATCACATGAGCACATAGCCTCATGGTAAGCATGCTATTCATGGCATTCACTCACACGCATGCAAGGATGCTAAAGCATAGAACTTACCGAGTACTCCAAGCCAAAACAAAAACTGTATTAGAAATCATGCATGACCCTAAGTATACAGAAATGCCTAATGCAACACATGCAAAATGCAACTATAGCAGGCTCGGCTATTCTAAGATGGCATATGAAATGCTACAACTAACATGTATTCAACTTGGTATTGAAAGTACAATGCAGTTAGTATGATGCGCCGAGCCCGATGCATGCAATACAGATGAATGATGCAAACATGCTGTCATACTGTATGCTAATTGAAATATGCCTTAATCTAACCATCAAAAGCGGATAAATAAAAGGGAGAAAGACGTGGGGTTGGAAGACATACATCACACTCACCCACACTTATTACAGTTGTGCCCTCACTCGGAGGGTCCGAATAAATACACAGTCCAAATATTACAGTCCCGAATAAAAGAATATTACAGTCCGAAATATTACAGAATTCTAATTAATAAATTAACTATGAAAGCAAATAAAACTGGCGTGCGAGCCAGAGACCGCCTTGCTTCTGATGGATGATGCATGTCCAGGTTGTCTTGCGCGGAAATCCACCGGAATGCCCCAATTAGCCTCTGTTTACACCTGTTATTCTTGAAAAGCGTGCCAAGTCCCGGAAAGTTGCTGATTCCTGATTTTGCTGCAACAGAGAGCAAGAAAGGGGCATAGCAATGTATTTGCACAAATATATGCATGTCTCGATCCTCGTGCCACCAATCACGCATACCGAGGCATGATGGCAGAGGAGTCGAAATGCACAACTCAATATAGGATGAATGCACATGAAACTACAGCTAAAACCTAACTCCATCATGGATAATCCGGAGTGTCGGTGACTGGGGAATTGAGACACATTCCGTCACTCGGAGTACGAAATGTACCTCGATTCCCGTGCCCGGACTAACTCCTATTCCGGACACGATGCAATATGCATGATATGCATGAAATGTAACTAAGATGCGATCCTAACATACACAGTGCTAAAAAATGAGGTGCCTCGAAATGCGTGCACACAGGCGCGCAAACCGAGGCAATGGCAGATACAATGAAAATAAGATGCCTCGAAGTACGTGCACACGGGCACGTAAACCGAGGCGACGACAAATATGGTGAAAATGAGATGCCTCGAAGTGCGTGCACACGGGCACGCGAACTGAGGCGACGATAAAATGCAACGAAAATGAGATGCCTCGAAATGCGTGCACGCGGGCACGCAAACCGAGGCGATGACAGAATGATGAAAATGAGATGCCTCGAAGTGCGTGCACACGGGCACGCAAACCGAGGCGATAGCAGATATGATGAAAACGAGATGCCTCGAAATGCGTGCACACGGGCACGCAAACCGAGGCGATGACGGATATGATACGGAAATGACAAATGGACTTATACCAACATGAGTGAGCCTCAGCCACACTCACATAAGATGCCGATGGCAGAAAATGAGGTGCCTCGAAATGCGTGCACACGGGCACGCAAACCGAGGCAATGCATACGCAATGCAAATGACATGGAAAACGACAAATGGACTTATACTAACATGAGAGAGCCTCAGCCACACTCACATAAGATGCCGATGGCAGAAAATGAGGTGCCTCGAAATGCGTGCACACGGGCACGCAAACCGAGGCAATGCATACGCAATGCAAATGACATGGAAAATGACAAATGGACTTATACTAACATGAGAGAGCCTCAGCCACACTCACATAAGATGCCGATGGCAGAAAATGAGGTGCCTCGAAATGCGTGCACACGGGCACGCAAACCGAGGCAATGCATACGCAATGCAAATGACATGGAAAATGACAAATGGACTTATACTAACATGAGAGAGCCTCAGCCACACTCACATAAGATGCCGATGGCAGAAAATGAGGTGCCTCGAAATGCGTGCACACGGGCACGCAAACCGAGGCAATGCATACGCAATGCAAATGACATGGAAAATGACAAATGGACTTATACTAACATGAGAGAGCCTCAGCCACACTCACATAAGATGCCGATGGTAGAAAATGAGGTGCCTCGAAATGCGTGCACACGGGCACGCAAACCGAGGCAATGCAAAATGCAATGAAATATGGCAAAAATGATATGCAAGCATACTAACAGAATTTCAGCAACAAAATGTAGGGAAAAACAGTCCCGAAATGAAGCGAGATGACATGAAATGTAAGGAAATGACCCGAAATGCGACATTAGGCACCCGAAATGGCCTATAGCCATGCCAAACATGCACAATATGGACATGCAATGCAAAGACAGAAGCTAGACAGTCCCAAAAGATGCACTTTCACAGTTATGAACATGGCCAAACAGTAAGCATAGGTAAGGGAAGCATAGCATGCAAGAATGGGGGCCAAAAGAGGGGTAAAGAAGCAAATGGTATAAGCAAAACTCAAACTGAAAAATTTCCTTCTACAACACTGAAGATGGACCAAAAATATGAACATTTACAGTATATGGCAGCCTCAAAATCAGTATACAAACATGCTAAAAATATGATGCAAAATAAGGCTCAAAAGGTGTTAAAACATGAAGTGTATAAAACAATCACCAAACAGAAAAAAAGTGTGAATGAAACATGAAGTATAGGCCAAAATAAGACCACTTTCAGTTCGGATCAAGGTCCAAAAACAGAAACCAAGAGGGCTATCATCTTATACAAAAATGGGGCCAAATAAGGGATTAAACTACAAGTGACACATGGAAACACCAAACAATGTTGAGCCCTTCTCCAATGTTGAAGAGGGGCTCAAAATATGCCTCATATCAGTTTACAACATGCTCAAAAATAAATTGCTCATAGGTCAAAAAAAGCATACAAAATCATGACATACAACAAGGTCAATGAAACAAGTATATTATGGAGGGCTCAAACAAGGTTGAGCCCTTAATGAGAAGTGAAGATGAGCTCAAAATATGGTCTTTTTCAGTTAGGACCGAAGCTTGAAACAAAAAAGAAATGAGGCTTAGAAATAGATCAAAGAAAAGGGTCAAAAGGATCAAAGTGTAACTTACCCTTGAAGATCTAGACTTTGGTTGCTTCTTGGATGGATTTGCTGCTCCTTTGACCTTCAAGAACCCTTCCTAGCTGCTGGAAATGAGATAGTGGTGGTAGAGCTTGGTGGTGTAGAAGGAATGGAGGTTAATGGACTTAGGGTTTTTGAAGAATTGAAGAAGATGGAGATGGAATTGGCTATGGAGTTCTTAAGATCAATTTTTCTAACCTCCTAGAAGAAGGTCTTCAGCTGGTTATATGGTCAAGAAAGGGGGTGTAAAAGGGGGGTCAAATGGAGAGGAAAACTCTCTCCCAAAATATCCCCCGGATACAGAAAATATCTGGGGGATATTGCCCCACAGCTGGAAAGGGTACAGTGAGGAGAGCACGGCCGGCCGCTCACTTTGGCCGGAGGTGGCCGGCCGGCCACACCCCCTAGCCGGCCGGCTAGGGGTCAAAAGGGTCAACCAGATTTTCTGGCCGGCCAGGTATTGGGGAGGTAGCCCTATGTGTGTACAACACAACCATGTAATTGAAATTCCAAGAAAGTGGGCCCAAGGGGTTCAACAATGGCTCGGAAAGAGGGGGTCAAAAGGGTCAAGTTGACTTACTGGCCGGCCATGAACTTTTAGGGGCCTCTCAGGTGTGTACATCACAGATATGTGGTTCAAAGTTCAAGAAAAAAGGTCCAAGGGGTTCAACATTAGCCCGGAAGAAAGGGGTCAAAAGGGTCAGGTGACCTTAATGGCCGGCCATGAACTTTTAGGGGCCTCTCAGGTGTGTAGATCACAGATACGTGGTTGAAAGTTGGCAACGCTAGCTCTAAGGTATTCAACATTAGCCCGGAAGTGCGAAAAACGGGCGCCGGGAGGCTCGGGAGGAGAGATAACTGGTTGCTGCAACAATTGCTGGCCTCCCACCCTTCAGTGACCTTCCTCGGGATAAAACAGAGGTACCTGCCAAAAATGAGCGAAAACCGTTGCAAAACGAATGTTCCGGAGCCAAAACACGCAGTTCGGGGTCCCGGAAATGGGCTGTTAAGCACCGAAAATTGTATTCGACCTCGAAGTGGGTTTCTCAGCCCCCAGTGTCCCTCAAAATGGATGAAATAAGATGTATGCCAAAAATCAGAGTAACAGGAGATGGTTAAGCGGTCCCGAACCGAGGCACACGGCCTGACGGCTCCGAAAACTGGGAACCGGACTCCGAAATGGGCAAAATGGCCTACGGCCACCAAATGTAGCCTACGGACATTGAGAGATGGTCTACGGGACCTCTCCCTCCCTTCAGGAAAAGAAACAGAGAAAACCGAGTCTGGTTCGCAAACCGAGACAAGGCACAGAAAAGGGGGTTCGGAAGTCCGGAGGCAGGGCTCACGGCCGCAACTCCGAAACTTCTGAACAAGCACATTATGCAACATCACCAAGCGCTCAATCGGTGACGCCTGAGTCTTAAGGTCGGTCAAAAATGGGGTGTCTACAGTTGCCCCTCTTTGACAGAACTCGGAAGTCACAAGTGACGGGAGTGAATGTCAAAGCCCAGAGACGACCCATTTTTGACAAGGCCGAAGACTTAGACAAACATACAAGATAAACAGAAATGTGCCCGCAGGCAGGCCCGCAGGCAGGGGGGGCAAAATGCAAAATGATACGCAAGAAGCCGAACATAACTCAATGATCATGCAAATGCAGCAAGCTGTAACTCGGTGTTTAGGGACGTATCCCAAGAATTTAAGGACGAGGAGGAGAAACAAAGGGACGTATCCTGGTGTTTCAAAATGGTGTGAGCATTGGGACTTCTTCCGAACGCTTTTAACCGAAGAGGGAGAAACATAGGGACGTATCCCGGCGTTTCAGAGTGGTGTGAGCATTGGGACTTCTTCCGAACGCTTTTAACCGAAGAGGGAGAAACATAGGGACGTATCCCGGCGTTTCAGAGTGGTGTGAGCATTGGGACTTCTTCCGAATGCTTTTAACCGAAGAGGGAGAAACATAGGGACGTATCCCGGCGTTTCAGAGTGGTGTGAGCATTGGGACTTCTTCCGAACGCTTTTAACCGAAGAGGGAGAAACATAGGGACGTATCCCGGCGTTTCAGAGTGGTGTGAGCATTGGGACTTCTTCCGAACGCTTTTAACCGAAGGAGGAGAAACATAGGGACGTATCCCGGCGTTTCAGAATGGTGTGAGCATTGGGACTTCTTCCGAACGCTTTTAACCGAAAGGGAGAAACATAGGGACGTATCCCGGCGTTTCAGAATGGTGTGAGCATTGGGACTTCTTCCGAACGCTTTTAACCGAAGGAGGAGAAACATAGGGACGTATCCCGGCGTTTCAGAATGGTGTGAGCATTGGGACTTCTTCCGAATGCTTTTAACCGAAGGAGGAGAAACATAGGGACGTATCCCGGCGTTTCAGAATGGTGTGAGCATTGGGACTTCTTCCGAACGCTTTTAACCGAAGAGGGAGAAACATAGGGACGTATCCCGGCGTTTCAGAGTGGTGTGAGCATTGGGACTTCTTCCGAACGCTTTTAACCGAAGGAGGAGAAACATAGGGACGTATCCCGGCGTTTCAGAATGGTGTGAGCATTGGGACTTCTTCCGAACGCTTTTAACCGAAAGGGAGAAACATAGGGACGTATCCCGGCGTTTCAGAATGGTGTGAGCATTGGGACTTCTTCCGAATGCTTTTAACCGAAAGGGAGAAACATAGGGACGTATCCCGGCGTTTCAGAATGGTGTGAGCATTGGGACTTCTTCCGAACGCTTTTAACCGAAAGAGAGAAACATAGGGACGTATCCCGGCGTTTCAGAATGGTGTGAGCATTGGGACTTCTTCCGAACGCTTTTAACCGAAAGAGAGAAACATAGGGACGTATCCCGGCGTTTCAGAGTGGTGTGAGCATTGGGACTTCTTCCGAACGCTTTTAACCGAAAGGGGGTCTAACCCGTCGCACGCGTGAGGAGAAAGAAAGATAATTGCAAGTGAACTGGTGCATAAAAATGCAAGTAATTGAGCATAACAATGCGAGATAGATGTGCATAATCAATGTAATGGATATAATAATGCTAGTGAAGTGGGTGCTTAATAATGCAACAATGAGCATAACAATGCTAGATAAATGTGCATAACGATGCAACAAATGAACATAACAATGCTAGATAAATGTGCATAACAATGCAACAAATGAGCATAACAATGCTAGATAAATGTGCATAACAATGCAACAAATGAGCATAACAATGCTAGATAAATATGCATAACAATGCAGCAAATGAGCATAACAATGCTAGATAAATATGCATAACAATGCAACAAATGAGCATAACAATGCAGGTGGAGTGTACGTGACAACGCATATTTGAAACAAAATACCGAACAAGGGAATACTAGCCTTAAGTAGACCAATTTCCAAATGCAACCTCCGATTTACCTCTCGGAGGGGTCACGATACATTCCAAAAAGGATACACCTCGTGCACGCCGACTGACGATGAGCTACACATCGAAGACATGAGTTTGAAAATCCCGCAGAAACATTTTGAGCTGAAAAGAGTAGGTCCTTCTTGCGCTTTCTTGACTGTACTTCCAAACCGCAGTTACTACCTTTCCTTTCTGGCTATGTTCACAACTTTCCCTATTCTCCAACGGGGTGACAGACTAGGTTGGTTCAGTATCCAGAATTGAGGTGCATACACGCTATCTCAACCTATGGGGCTTCCATACAGATTTCAAGCCGAGGACACGCCTCTGGGTATTTAAACCAGACTTTAGTCTCGGAAATCCCGAACCTTTGCGTCCTAGGCATCAGCCATTCGAACTCTAGTTTCCACCGTCGCAGTTGGTCTCCTAGGAACTCATTGCGAACACAGCCAAGATGCCTCTGGCGGGGAATGGTACTCAGGGAGAGCACTTCTGATTACCATTTTGGCTTGAAGCAGACTTGATCTTGAGCTTGAGGTAGAGGCACATTCATACTTCGGAGCTTTGGCAAGACTTGAAGAGGTACACACGGAATGTAGTCTTGGAACTTACTGAAGTTGAAACAAACTCAGATGCTCGACATTTCCTCTTTTGCTTTTGCTTTGTAGTCTGGAACCCATATGGCTTCAGATGGGTCCTAGTTTTGCTGTTCTCGCATGACCTGGGTTGAACCCTGAGGTTTTATGAAAGAACGAATCTTTTTTTTTTGCACAGATGTGGAGAACGACACGATGTTCGGAGCGCAAAACGATTTTATTTTTGAATTTGATAAATGAGCTTTTGACCGGGTATCGAGCCTGCGACTGAACACAATAAGACAACTCAACACGGAAATGAAAGGCCCACGACCTAAACACATCGAGTAACACTCGAAACGACTCAAAACAAGAATCGAGATAAAACAAAAAGACACGACACTCAGACGTGCACAGGGGGCCTATTTCACCGGGTAATGTTTCCCACCCTTTCTCATTTGTGATTCTCACATCATTCGGCCCTCAAGCTCTGTTTTTCTGAAAAAGCCCTTTTCTCACTTTTTCTCTCATCGCACATCTCTCTATTCTTCATTCTCTCATTTTTCATCCCTCCCCTGGGCGGTTGATGGATAAACAGCAAATTATGGGCTCGTGCCCCTAGCATTCTGCTAGATTCTCTTTCCTCTGCTCACAACAGTGAGTTTCTCTCGCAGAGGGGTTGCGCCACAAACGGCTGTGTAGCAAATCTGCAGCTAACATCGGTTGAGGATGCTCTGTTGGGGAGTTTGGACGTGATCAGATGCGTCCAGACAAGAGAGTGGAATATCTTGATCCATTCCGGTTCGTGTTTCGCACTTGTCTTGATACCTCGTTGCTTGGAGGATGTGAGAGCTTTCAGCCCTTTTGCGGTCAGCTTCAGCGGTCCCCTTTTCTGGTAGGTAGAGTGCCTTTCTGGCAAGTATGTTGGCAATGGGGAGAAGACAGGAAGCCTGACTCAACTGTGCCCGTAGTTCATCATTTTGACCATTTTTTTTGTTTTAGTTTTCTTCTAAAAAAAATTGACCAAAATGAGAGTTAGATTAACATGCTTGTTCAATTTTCTGATTTAAAATCATGCGAGTTAGGCTGCGAGCACTGAAAATTTTCCCTTTTTGGGTCCAAGAAATGGTCTAGTTTTGAAAAATATAGTACTTTTCGAGAATATTAGCCAACCTCAGTAAAAATTCTCAAAAACTATTTTTGCAAACGACCATTGCTCAACGAGTACGTAACCTACTCTCGAGATGCACAACCTCAGATTCGAAGGAAAATTGCCCCTTGCTTGAGGGGAACCGCATGGCAACGGAAAGTTGCCCCTTGTTTGGATGGCACCGCGGCGCATTGAATGGCAGCGGAAAGTTGCCCCTTGTTTGGACGGCGCCACGGCGTATTGAATGGCAACGGAAAGTTGCCCCTTGTTTGAATGACACCGCGGTGCATTGAATGGCAACGGAAAGTTGCCCCTTGTCTGAATGGCACCGTAGTGTATTGTAGTTAGTCCTCAGTGCGACGAACACAACCAAATTCTCAGATACAGAGAAATCGAAGATGATCAAAACCATTACATGGGCACAGTCAATTTGAAGTATTTTACGGCTGGACTTCAGAATGAAGTTGCCTACGTATCCCAAAGATGGGAATCAAGCCTCACGTAGTTCGGGGTTAAGGTACGCTCGGGTACTAACCTCTCCTTTTTAGGCTCTAACTTTTGCCAAGGCGCCCGTCGCGGGTTTTCGACCTTGCGAGCTTTGTTCTTCTTTTCTTTTCAATTCTTTTCATTTCTTTTCCTTTTTTGATTTTCTTTTTCTTGTTCTTTTCTTTGCATCTTTCTTTTTTGCTCTCTCTCTTTTTTTTTCGCATTTTTTTTTTTTTGCTTCTTTTTTGTATTTTTCTCTTGCTCTAACTTTTGCCTGGGTCGCCCTTTCGGGTTTTCGGCCCAGCGAGCCTCTCAAGGGTAAAAAGTGTAGCTAGTCCATGTCAAATGGTTTGGAGATCCTGAAGTCATCTGAACCCAGGAGAATGGCTGCTGTTTTGCTTTGTAAGCTTCCTCTGATGACATCTGATCTTCTTGATCTGACTTTCTTGCCTCTTGTTCGAAGGCTGCTTTGAAATCTGGCCACACAGGTCTCACGTCGTAGTTGACCGTTGAACCTTCTGAATTTAAGTTCAAGGTTTGGAAGCGAAGGGGTTGAGTCTCGAGGCCGAGAGCGATCCTAGGCTGCACAATCCCAAAAGTGATTCTACACAGGTCTTCGCGGGACCGCGCAAAACATTTTGTTTTTTGAAAATTTTTAAGAAAGCGACAAATCGCTCGCGCTGAAGACGGTGTGGGACCAATTTGGATCAAGCCAGGATCCTTCCCAGTACTCACGCTAACAAGCATGATTTCATTCATTAAGGGCTTAGCACGCCTTTCTTTCTCTCAATTTGATCAAAGTTTTGCAAATCCCGAGGACTTCCTTCCTCTTCATTTTCACCGCAGTGTTCAAAAAAAATTTTTTGAAAAACTCAGGTCATTACAATGACTTCAAGGCAAGAGAGAGCAGGTGGAATGTACTCCCGTTTCATTCAAATCCCGGCACAACTAGCACATGGCAGAAGCAAATGTGACAGTGTGGAAATCACTGCTGTTTCATTCAAAAAAAAAAAACTGTTGGCACAACTGGCTCCCTAGCAGAAACAGACTCAAAACAAAACGAAAAGACAAACACAAAACAAAATGGTGATGCCCGAGGTAACACCCCTGGGATCACCCGACTCCTATACAACATGACTGACTCGATATGATAAGACAGACCCGACACAAAAGAAAAGATTGACTCTATACAGGACAACAAGACTAACTCACTACCCAAGTCAAAAAGCACAAAAACTGGTATTTGCATATTGCTCAGAACAGTGCATGCCATTCCCACGTCTGAAGTAAATTGAGCGCTGCCCGCAGGTGGTTCATCCCTTGATCACATTATCCCCCATAAGTTCACTGATCAAGTGCCGATAGACTTTGTAGGACCTGGTGCGGGGATGACCCCGTTGTCGATCAGATCTTGTATTTCGTGGCGGAGACGAAAGCACGTGTCAGTGTCATGGCCAGCTCGCTGATGGAAGGCACAGTAGTCGGCTGGGTTGTGCGAGAGAGGGAGGTCCTTTGGTAATGGTTGCGGCTTCAGGGGCTTCAAATCCCCCTCTCTAATCAAGATCCTAAAGGCCGCTGATAGAGACATATATAATGGTGCGAACACCCTCTGGCCTCGAGGTGGGTATTTTGAGGTTTGTGGATTTTTGCTGGACGCGCCAGCAGGGGGATTAGCAGGTGCTGGCCTAGTTTGCTGATCTTTTCCAAGTGCAGGATTATAGTCGAAAGGAACGTTTCTGATACAACGACCCTTCTCCCGGCTTGCCCCTTGATTCAAACTGCCCCCAACTTGAGTGGCGAAAATGTCGTCCACAGTTTTTGCAAAGACTGCGAACACTTGCTCTTTGTTCAGTCCCTCGGCTTTCAAAGCCTCAATAGCCAACAGAAGATGTTTATGAGGATCCATGTCCACCCCTACCTCGTTCCTTCCACTCGCCTCCACTTTGCCAAGGGATTGGCTTTCCTCAAATGCTGCCCGTCCCAACATCGGGGAGTCTTTTGACATGAAGTTCCCGGTATGTGGTGTGGTCGATGATGGAGCCGACGTCCCGGAGGCCAAACCTATCACAGTTCTCTGAAGATCTTCCGAACCCTGTGCCATCACGGGTCTGCTGATGATGTGACTGGTGACTGTCGGATCAGATGAACAAAATGAACCCTAACTGGCCCTCCTTTGCCTTACCTCAGCGAAAGAACACTGATTTGCCCTTGAACTGAATTTCCGACCTGACAAAGTCTATCGACACGGATCCAATGTACCCGGGGGATATCGGAGCCTTCTGAAGCTATAGTTCCAAGACTACCTAGCAAAAGGGAAAACAGACAGTATCTCAGCCTGATTCCATCTGAACAGATACGAGCATAGTTGAATGAGTGTGCCCTCTACTGAATTCTGCCCCAAAATTCGGCTTCAAAAATCTGAGTCTGATACCCGCAGGTAAAGCTGACTCCCAAATACTGATAGTAATGCCCGCAGGCCTGATGCCCAGACTTGCAAACTGATACATGCATTCCTGTAGAGACGCACTCTAAAGCACATAACAGATAAGTGAGAGCCAAAACACCCCTATGAAGGGGTAGGGTTTCCCTGTCCTATTTTGTCAGGAGCTAGGGTTTCACTACGCACACAGTGGCTTCAAACAACCTATAAACGGGTAAGCAACCTGTCCTAATTTGGAATGGTCACTATGGATCCGAATATGCACTAGGTCGAATGGTCAAAGAGGGTGCCCCGGTAAAACCGGGGTTTGTGTTCCCATACTGGCAGAGCCCACAACCGGTCAGCCTTATGGTCATGCCTTGACAAGACAAGCCTCCGGCAAACCGTTCAGGAATAGCAGATGGCAAACACGGTGTCCTAGGCGCACCAATGCAAATGCAATGCAAAGAAACACACAAGTGTAGTCAAAAACAGATATCATGAGTTCGAGTCAAGCTCTCTAAATCCCCAGCGGAGTCGCCAGAAACTGTAACAAGCCCGCGGGGGACCTCGCTACAGCTCGGACTCGACTTTGTAGTCACGGTTCTAAATCTGAACCAAAGAGTCCAAATCCGGCAAATCGTTTTAAGAAAACAGATTTTTGAAAGAAGTGCCAAACATGGACTGCTTTGCCAGATACAGAGTCGCCACCTAAATATTTATTTTGGGAAATTTAGGAAACCCTGACTCGGTGCCAAAAGGCCACGTGTCCGTCATCACCAAAGTTGCCTCGGCTCGGGAACTTGGGTACGATTGGGGAAGGTCACTTCGTGAGCACCCCCGCTCGCCCGGTCATAGACCGGCCTCTACTAACCATGATATCAATTTTTGAAAACATTGTGAGTTCTTATTCCGGTTATTAGCCTAGGTTACTATGTGATGCTCACAGCATACAAGTATAGACTGGATCGCCCGAATTGGAACAAAACACTTCTTATTTGTTTATTTGAAAGGTGGTTTGCTACTCGCAAGTAGGCTTAAAATGCAGATTTTGCCACCCGCAGGTGGGCTTAGAAAGGATGGTTTTGCCACTATCTAGTGGGCTTAAAACAAACAGTTGATGATTTATTCCAATCCAAGTAACCCAACCTTCACCCACAGGCATTCAGGCAGTTATATCACATGAGCACATAGCCTCATGGTAAGCATGCTATTCATGGCATTCACTCACACGCATGCAAGGATGCTAAAGCATAGAACTTACCGAGTACTCCAAGCCAAAACAAAAACTGTATTAGAAATCATGCATGACCCTAAGTATACAGAAATGCCTAATGCAACACATGCAAAATGCAACTATAGCAGGCTCGGCTATTCTAAGATGGCATATGAAATGCTACAACTAACATGTATTCAACTTGGTATTGAAAGTACAATGCAGTTAGTATGATGCGCCGAGCCCGATGCATGCAATACAGATGAATGATGCAAACATGCTGTCATACTGTATGCTAATTGAAATATGCCTTAATCTAACCATCAAAAGCGGATAAATAAAAGGGAGAAAGACGTGGGGTTGGAAGACATACATCACACTCACCCACACTTATTACAGTTGTGCCCTCACTCGGAGGGTCCGAATAAATACACAGTCCAAATATTACAGTCCCGAATAAAAGAATATTACAGTCCGAAATATTACAGAATTCTAATTAATAAATTAACTATGAAAGCAAATAAAACTGGCGTGCGAGCCAGAGACCGCCTTGCTTCTGATGGATGATGCATGTCCAGGTTGTCTTGCGCGGAAATCCACCGGAATGCCCCAATTAGCCTCTGTTTACACCTGTTATTCTTGAAAAGCGTGCCAAGTCCCGGAAAGTTGCTGATTCCTGATTTTGCTGCAACAGAGAGCAAGAAAGGGGCATAGCAATGTATTTGCACAAATATATGCATGTCTCGATCCTCGTGCCACCAATCACGCATACCGAGGCATGATGGCAGAGGAGTCGAAATGCACAACTCAATATAGGATGAATGCACATGAAACTACAGCTAAAACCTAACTCCATCATGGATAATCCGGAGTGTCGGTGACTGGGGAATTGAGACACATTCCGTCACTCGGAGTACGAAATGTACCTCGATTCCCGTGCCCGGACTAACTCCTATTCCGGACACGATGCAATATGCATGATATGCATGAAATGTAACTAAGATGCGATCCTAACATACACAGTGCTAAAAAATGAGGTGCCTCGAAATGCGTGCACACAGGCGCGCAAACCGAGGCAATGGCAGATACAATGAAAATAAGATGCCTCGAAGTACGTGCACACGGGCACGTAAACCGAGGCGACGACAAATATGGTGAAAATGAGATGCCTCGAAGTGCGTGCACACGGGCACGCGAACTGAGGCGACGATAAAATGCAACGAAAATGAGATGCCTCGAAATGCGTGCACGCGGGCACGCAAACCGAGGCGATGACAGAATGATGAAAATGAGATGCCTCGAAGTGCGTGCACACGGGCACGCAAACCGAGGCGATAGCAGATATGATGAAAACGAGATGCCTCGAAATGCGTGCACACGGGCACGCAAACCGAGGCGATGACGGATATGATACGGAAATGACAAATGGACTTATACCAACATGAGTGAGCCTCAGCCACACTCACATAAGATGCCGATGGCAGAAAATGAGGTGCCTCGAAATGCGTGCACACGGGCACGCAAACCGAGGCAATGCATACGCAATGCAAATGACATGGAAAACGACAAATGGACTTATACTAACATGAGAGAGCCTCAGCCACACTCACATAAGATGCCGATGGCAGAAAATGAGGTGCCTCGAAATGCGTGCACACGGGCACGCAAACCGAGGCAATGCATACGCAATGCAAATGACATGGAAAATGACAAATGGACTTATACTAACATGAGAGAGCCTCAGCCACACTCACATAAGATGCCGATGGCAGAAAATGAGGTGCCTCGAAATGCGTGCACACGGGCACGCAAACCGAGGCAATGCATACGCAATGCAAATGACATGGAAAATGACAAATGGACTTATACTAACATGAGAGAGCCTCAGCCACACTCACATAAGATGCCGATGGCAGAAAATGAGGTGCCTCGAAATGCGTGCACACGGGCACGCAAACCGAGGCAATGCATACGCAATGCAAATGACATGGAAAATGACAAATGGACTTATACTAACATGAGAGAGCCTCAGCCACACTCACATAAGATGCCGATGGCAGAAAATGAGGTGCCTCGAAATGCGTGCACACGGGCACGCAAACCGAGGCAATGCAAAATGCAATGAAATATGGCAAAAATGATATGCAAGCATACTAACAGAATTTCAGCAACAAAATGTAGGGAAAAACAGTCCCGAAATGAAGCGAGATGACATGAAATGTAAGGAAATGACCCGAAATGCGACATTAGGCACCCGAAATGGCCTATAGCCATGCCAAACATGCACAATATGGACATGCAATGCAAAGACAGAAGCTAGACAGTCCCAAAAGATGCACTTTCACAGTTATGAACATGGCCAAACAGTAAGCATAGGTAAGGGAAGCATAGCATGCAAGAATGGGGGCCAAAAGAGGGGTAAAGAAGCAAATGGTATAAGCAAAACTCAAACTGAAAAATTTCCTTCTACAACACTGAAGATGGACCAAAAATATGAACATTTACAGTATATGGCAGCCTCAAAATCAGTATACAAACATGCTAAAAATATGATGCAAAATAAGGCTCAAAAGGTGTTAAAACATGAAGTGTATAAAACAATCACCAAACAGAAAAAAAGTGTGAATGAAACATGAAGTATAGGCCAAAATAAGACCACTTTCAGTTCGGATCAAGGTCCAAAAACAGAAACCAAGAGGGCTATCATCTTATACAAAAATGGGGCCAAATAAGGGATTAAACTACAAGTGACACATGGAAACACCAAACAATGTTGAGCCCTTCTCCAATGTTGAAGAGGGGCTCAAAATATGCCTCATATCAGTTTACAACATGCTCAAAAATAAATTGCTCATAGGTCAAAAAAAGCATACAAAATCATGACATACAACAAGGTCAATGAAACAAGTATATTATGGAGGGCTCAAACAAGGTTGAGCCCTTAATGAGAAGTGAAGATGAGCTCAAAATATGGTCTTTTTCAGTTAGGACCGAAGCTTGAAACAAAAAAGAAATGAGGCTTAGAAATAGATCAAAGAAAAGGGTCAAAAGGATCAAAGTGTAACTTACCCTTGAAGATCTAGACTTTGGTTGCTTCTTGGATGGATTTGCTGCTCCTTTGACCTTCAAGAACCCTTCCTAGCTGCTGGAAATGAGATAGTGGTGGTAGAGCTTGGTGGTGTAGAAGGAATGGAGGTTAATGGACTTAGGGTTTTTGAAGAATTGAAGAAGATGGAGATGGAATTGGCTATGGAGTTCTTAAGATCAATTTTTCTAACCTCCTAGAAGAAGGTCTTCAGCTGGTTATATGGTCAAGAAAGGGGGTGTAAAAGGGGGGTCAAATGGAGAGGAAAACTCTCTCCCAAAATATCCCCCGGATACAGAAAATATCTGGGGGATATTGCCCCACAGCTGGAAAGGGTACAGTGAGGAGAGCACGGCCGGCCGCTCACTTTGGCCGGAGGTGGCCGGCCGGCCACACCCCCTAGCCGGCCGGCTAGGGGTCAAAAGGGTCAACCAGATTTTCTGGCCGGCCAGGTATTGGGGAGGTAGCCCTATGTGTGTACAACACAACCATGTAATTGAAATTCCAAGAAAGTGGGCCCAAGGGGTTCAACAATGGCTCGGAAAGAGGGGGTCAAAAGGGTCAAGTTGACTTACTGGCCGGCCATGAACTTTTAGGGGCCTCTCAGGTGTGTACATCACAGATATGTGGTTCAAAGTTCAAGAAAAAAGGTCCAAGGGGTTCAACATTAGCCCGGAAGAAAGGGGTCAAAAGGGTCAGGTGACCTTAATGGCCGGCCATGAACTTTTAGGGGCCTCTCAGGTGTGTAGATCACAGATACGTGGTTGAAAGTTGGCAACGCTAGCTCTAAGGTATTCAACATTAGCCCGGAAGTGCGAAAAACGGGCGCCGGGAGGCTCGGGAGGAGAGATAACTGGTTGCTGCAACAATTGCTGGCCTCCCACCCTTCAGTGACCTTCCTCGGGATAAAACAGAGGTACCTGCCAAAAATGAGCGAAAACCGTTGCAAAACGAATGTTCCGGAGCCAAAACACGCAGTTCGGGGTCCCGGAAATGGGCTGTTAAGCACCGAAAATTGTATTCGACCTCGAAGTGGGTTTCTCAGCCCCCAGTGTCCCTCAAAATGGATGAAATAAGATGTATGCCAAAAATCAGAGTAACAGGAGATGGTTAAGCGGTCCCGAACCGAGGCACACGGCCTGACGGCTCCGAAAACTGGGAACCGGACTCCGAAATGGGCAAAATGGCCTACGGCCACCAAATGTAGCCTACGGACATTGAGAGATGGTCTACGGGACCTCTCCCTCCCTTCAGGAAAAGAAACAGAGAAAACCGAGTCTGGTTCGCAAACCGAGACAAGGCACAGAAAAGGGGGTTCGGAAGTCCGGAGGCAGGGCTCACGGCCGCAACTCCGAAACTTCTGAACAAGCACATTATGCAACATCACCAAGCGCTCAATCGGTGACGCCTGAGTCTTAAGGTCGGTCAAAAATGGGGTGTCTACAATGTTCATATAGATTATGTTCCAAATGTTATATGTTAAGTTATGATTTCTGACATGACATCTGTTTACGTGAACGAATGTCCCATGTTTGAAATCTATTATGGCATCCATAGATAGTCCCGAGTCATGGGGAATGACATGTTAATGCGGGTCCATGACATACATGTGATTACGAGATCTCGTTAGCCACTTTACTGTAGTGATATGTGTTTAATTGGTATCCGGGACCGATTACTCTAGTCGGAAGACGTTATGTGTTGCGTTCTATGGAATGTACCATTATTATGTTCAGATATGAGAATGATTATGTTATGATTTGTCTTATGATTATGAAATGTTCGGAATTCGTTCACTAACCCCTTTACCTTAATGTTATTCACTGGGCTACAGCTCACTGTGTGTATATATATATATATATGTATAGATGGGCGTTTTGGAGATCAGTCCTAAAGACTCTTGTCTGGATCTGTGTTCTTTTGTCAGCCAACCATCGTGCCTCACGCGGAGGTTCCAGAAGTGTCGTGTTATAGTTTTGGTTGTTTTGTATGTGAGTCTTGTTTGTTTTATTGGCTGTACTTAAGATGCTATAATGTGTATGGGTATAATGTAAGCATGGCTTTTGGATATGTATACAAGTTTTAAATATTCTATTTCATATAAGTCAACGCAGCTCAATGGACAACTATATTTATGCATTTGCTTCCGCTAGCCCTTTAATTTTGTTAATCAGCTCAGAGGCCTTCGGTAATCCAAGGATTATTAGCCGGTTACGATGTTAAACCTGTAGGGGCGGGTTTGGGTCGTGACAGCCACGCAATCACGCATGCAAATGATATATTCCACACGTTCGGCATTAGCTGCCTTGGTGCCACCTCTAGGCAGTTCAACACATCGACCACCAAGGGGGCAGTGGCAACCTTAGACCCCCTTGTAGCTCCTCCTCGTATAGCACAAAGTCTATGACGCTTTCTTCTTTGCCGTTGGCACTCTCAACTGTATATCCACTGGAATCTGATAGCTACTCCGCAGCCCCTCCAGCTCTTCCACCGTTAGTGTGGATTTGTCAGCTTTGGTATGCTAATGGTCAGGTGCCACTTGGCTAATCGATTGGACCACCAATATCATTGTCACTGGCAGGGGTCGCACTGGCCACTCCGCGTCCCTCTCTACCCTGTATTTCTCCATCAACGCCACCACATCATCCTTCCCTAACACATCCAACACCATATCTAGCGCCTTGTTTTGTGCCATCTCCCTCACGTTCTTGTATATTGCTTCCATAACAAAGGCGAAAAAGTTTGCAATATGAAACAACGGAGAATGAGACCAAAGAAGTCAATTCCGGGATGTGTTCATTTCTCACAATCAGATACGCAAAGCGAATTAATCCAAATGTCCAGGGTTTGCTTATGTTCCAAGGGTCGCGGTTAAAATTTGCCAGTTGAAAATCAAACACAAGTTACAACCCCCGCCCTTTCACCCCCTATAGAAACCCCTCTATTCCCTCCTACTACTCCACATCCCCTACCAGTGGTCCAGATTGCCCTACATGTATAGCCTCGATTCCTCCATTCCTCGTACTTATTCTCTTTTATTTCCCTTATCTATTTCCTTTCATATCCTCACGTCCTTTCCTATCCCTCGACCCCCTTGCACCATAAATGCCTTGAACAAATCGATCCATCCGGCGGTCGACCACCACATCGGTCAACCATCTTGGTGGTCAGCTAGCTTGACAGTCTTCCCTCACACCCGGCCACCTTTGAGGTCAGCCAGCCTAACGGTCTTTCCTCACGCTTGGCCACCTTCACAGTCAGCCAGCCTGACGGTCTCCTCTCACACTCGGTCACCTTCAAGGTCAGCCAGCCTGACGGTCTTTCCTCATACTCAGCCACCTTCGCGGTCGACTAGCCTGACGGGGTCTCCCCTCATGCTCGGCCACCTTCGAGGTCAGCTAGTTTGACGATCTTCCCTCGTGATTGGCCACCACGACGGTCAGCCACCTTTGCAGTCAACCAGCTTGACGGTCTTCCCTCACACTCGACCACCTTCGAGGTTAGCCAGCCTGACGGTCTTCCCTCGCGATCGGCTACCTTCGCGATCAACCAAACTAATGGTCATCCTTCCTGATTAGCCACCTTCATGGTCGGTCGACTTGACGGTCATTTTTCCTGCTCAACTCCTTTCGTCGTCGGCCATCTTGCCGATTGACCAACCTCCCAGAACCCCCCTGCCTCCCCCACCACCACTGCCCTTTCCCGGCCTAGGGGACTACATCCAGACTCTTATTCCCTTCATTGGATTAAAGCTGCACTTAAGAATGGGGGACTACTAATACTAATGGGCACCCAAGAGGGCCCAACCCACGATATTAAAGCCCAGTAACTTCAATGTTGAGCCAGGACTAATAGCACTCAAGTACTTGTCAGCCAGAGGCCTAGCTCCTTAAGCAGACAAAGATCTTGCAAAATTGTTGCACCCACACATTAGGAATTTAATGAGGTCCTCATAGCATTAAATGTGGAAACCCTTCACACCGGAGGAAGTAGACTCACCATGAATGATGTCAGTTAGGATATAGACTTTCGGCCAACTAAATAGCTTGGAACGGACAAGAAAATGATGAGCAAAGGATATAAGGAAGTCTTCGAGATACGTCGAGATTAAGTTGTTTTTTAATCCCTAGTTACTCTCTATCTCCCTCAAGTCAATCTGTCCTAACCTAACTTGGTCGTCGGAGTGTCCGTCAGGGGAACACCTCCTCCTTTGGACCTTGTTGCAGGTATGCTTTGAGGACTCGGAGGCCAGCAAACCCGTTAGAAGTGTGAGCCAGTCCAACCCATCCACCAAGGATGTCATTGCATTATCAACACATAAAAACAAATTGAGTAGTTCCAAATTTAGTTCAAGTCCCAAATGTTTGCTATTATGACGCTATGCTTGGATTTTGAGTTTTTAGGAATTTGTGAAAAGAAAAAAAAAATATAAGGAAAAATCCCATCTACAAATTCAAATTTGAAATAAATTTTTTTGTTAAAAAACACCAAATACCAGAAGCACGGCTTAAATGTACAGTGATATAGTAATCTTTACTTGATTAAATATTTATCAGCTTAAATATTACACTAATTGTTTTAACTAATGGAAGATAGGGTTATAAATGAGTCCAGTATAGCAAGTTATTTAAGTTTGTGTTTACCACTTAGAAAATCCAAGGGGCGAATATGTAGGCTTGTGTTAATTAAGATTGAATGCGGGCGTGCCAAGACTTGTAAACCTAATCTAAGGTATAAGAGTGCATGAATATTTCTAACTTCTAACATATGGAAATGAGTGCGTGTGGTTTAGAGGAACCGCCACTAATTCAGATCTTGTCCCAATGAAGAGGATTTTCAATAAATTTATTAGGTGCTAAACATAACTAAATTAGAATTGAAACTTGCATTGATTGATAAATAAAGTACAATAATTAATCTAAGGATAAATTGAGATAAACAATTAATTGCTAAGAATTGAATTGCTTGAATGAAAGATAAAGCTATAAAAGTTATGATAAAAGCTATGAAGCTAAGATAAATGTGTAGATAGACTCTTGGTTGAGTTGTTTGGAGCTGGACCCCCTTCAAATATTATCTTTGGAGCCCTTTTGTAATGTTGAAATACTTCTAATTCTTACTCAACTACCAAAAACGTGGCAACTCTTTCCTTATGACATGTGTCCCATGATGGCCACCTTCACTATAACGACTGTTGCTCCATCTTTGTAGCTTTTGGTTGATTCTTCATTATTTCTCAAGCCGCCACGTGTCTCATAAAACCCTAAAAACCGAACTTGCCTTGAGTTGAGAAAATTGATTCCTTCTTGGAAGCTTTGTCTTATTCCACTAAACTTTCCAAAGTTGCCACGTATATTATCCATAAGAAACCCAAAAGCCACTTTGCATTATTTTGGAAAAAAATGGCTCCTTTATTTTAGCATGCTGTTGATTTATCAAGCTCTTCAAACCTCATGTGATCCTTCATAATAAGAAACTTAGTATGGATAAGGTATTATTTTAGGAGGTGGGCCTTAACTAACTCTTAATCTTTAGGTTTGGCTGAGGCTCCTGATATCCTTAGACAATCAACTATTGGGCGATCGGACACACAAAATCAAAACAATCTAGCACACAAAATCGATTCTGAAATTTCAACACACTGTTCTCCAACACAAATCCTAGTTTTAGTTTTGAATCAATCTCATCAAAAATTTTCTTCAAGAACGCATCTTCTAGTTGTTTCTCCTTAATCTCTTCAATGATTGGAGGTTGGGCAGAAATGGCAGCTAAGATCTCGCCTTGTTCACGCAGTACAATTTCAATTTCATTCTTGTCCAAGTCATGCAACAATTCTTTTTGACCAATGAGAAAACATGACAAATTCCCGATTGATTTCCTGCTTAATGCATCTGTAACGGTATTGGTTTTCCCCGTATGATACAGAATCTGTAAATCATAATCCTTTATCAATTCCAGCCATCTTCTCTATCTCATGTTTAGTTCTTTTAAAGCGAATAAATATTTGAGGCTTTTATGGTCAGTATACACTTCACAAGTCACTCCGTACAGATAATGGCGCCAAATCTTTAGTGCAAAAACCACAGTTGCAAGTTCGAGGTCATGGGTTGGATAGTTCTTTTCATGTGGTCGGAGTTGTCGCAAGGCATAAGCAATCATCTTACCATTTTACATGAGTACACATCCCAAACCTTTATATGAAGCATCATTGTAAATTTGAAACCCATCAATATCATTAGGCAATGTCAGGATATGTGCGGTTACTAGTCTAGTCTTCAATTCCTAGAAGCTTATTCCTGTTGCTCAGTCCAATCAAATAGTACATTTTTCTGTGTTAACTGTGTTAGTGGCATAGCAAATTTTGAAAAGTCTTTCACGAATCTGCGATAGTAACCTGCAAGCCCCAGAAAACTTCTGATTTCTGACACATTGGTTGGTCTTGGCCAGTCTACAATGGCTTCGATTTTCTGTGGATCCACTAATACGCCATCCTTGTTAATCACATGTCTCAGAAATGCTACGTTGTTAAGCTAGAATTCACACTTGGACAATTTAGCGTATAGCTTATTCTCTCTCAAAATCTGTAAAATAGTTCTTAGATAATGTTTACGTTCTTCCCTGCTTTTAGAATAAATCAAGATGTCATCAATAAACACAACTATAAATTCATCGACAAATTGTTTGAATACCCTGTTCAATATATCCATAAACGCCGCAGGCACATTAGTTACCCCAAATGGCATTACTAAAAATTCATAGTGTCCATATCTAGTTCTGAATGCAGTTTTCTCTATGTCCTCTTCCTTGACCTTTAACTAGTGATACCCGGATCTAAGGTCTATTTTTGTGACGACCCTAACCTCCAAACTAGTACATTATATAATTTAAATAAGTTTAATTGCATGATTATGTGCTTGATTGTGTGATTACATGTTCAATTCTATAATTATCTGTTGATATATGGAATATCTGTTTAAATTGACAACTTAGAGTCGGAAATTGTGATTATGTAAATTGTGAATATCTATTTAAATTGACAATTTAAATAAGTTTAATTGCATGATTATGTGCCAAAAGTCCAAAATTATATTTTCTTTGTCTAAAGGTCCAAGCACTGATTTTCTTTGTCCATAAGGACAAGCTTAGATAAAATGACCAAAATACCCTTCCTTATATATAACATATAAATGATCCAACCCTAACAACACTCACTCTCTCTGTCTCTCTCTCTAACCCACTCCTCTCTCTCTCTCGCTCTCATTATCGATTCTAGGGTTTTACAATTCCCTCCACCGTCACATCCTCCGTTGTACAACAGCGATCGGTGTTTCATTCTCTCTAAAACTCTCGCCGCCTTCAATCTCACTTTTCTCGACCACCTCCTCCCATTCTCTGCCTCGTCCAGATCAACCTCTTTTGCCTGATTTACTATGTCAAAAATCTTGCTTCGTCATCATACCATCGCTACCAGAACCACTGTTGCCTCAGCTCATCTTTCTACTCCTCTAGTGACTTCGCCATAGACCGAGATATGACTGTCGTAAGTCACAATTTGAGTCAAATTCGACATAGATCCACCAAATCCATTGTCATCACCGACGGCGAAGGCGGAGAGATCTAGATTTGGAAACTTTCTAATCAAATGCAGCTTTATCTAAGCTCTCATTCTCACCCACTACCACAAAACTAGTCTCTCTTCACTAATCTCTGCGAGAAAGACCCATGCATCTTCTTCACTCCGCTTCAGATCTAAGATCGTAATACGATGACTCCGTGCACCACCACAAAATACTCTCTTCTTTTCTCTCTCACAACATTATCTCAGTTTTAAACCCTAACGCATGCACTCTCTCTCTCTCTCTGTGTGAGCATGTTATTAACAGACATTGAACAGAGTGAGTTATTATCTAATATATTATTTCTCTTTGTGTGCTCTTGGATACCTTTCTTCAATTTCTCGATTACCCTCAAGACCAAATAGAGTCCTATAACGATTCCAGTTTAGACCCGACCCGTTTATTGTCTTGGATCCAGGATCCCTTGTTGTATTTGATTGTTCATATCCTTATTCATCTTATTCCACGTTGAGTTTGGCTATTGGAGTGTCTTTGTTGTGTTTGAAACAGGTTGGGAGTTAGTTTTTTCAAAAACTATGCTGCCTAAGTTTTTGCTTGTTCACTCGAGTGAACTTTGAGAACTTCCAGTACTTTTGCAGGTCTGCAAAACTAATAGGAGTATGGTATTCCTCGCTCGAGCGGTGTTTCTTGTGCTCAAGCGGTCTTAGCACAAACGGTCATTCTTACGCTCGAGCGGGCTTTTAGAACTCTCAGACTTTTGTAAGCCTACAAAAGTATTGGGAAGGTGGTGTTCTTCGCTCGAACGGTCTCACTTTTTTTGTCTGGTTGCTTGAGCAACCATTCCTGTGCTCGAGTGGTCTGCTCGTATATCAAGTTGTAAAGTTCACTTTTTAGATCATTTTTTCATCTCTTTCTCTCTCTATCTAAATCTCATATCTACAGTCTCTCTCTCTAGAAACCATCTCTAAACTCCAAATACATCTTGATCCATCAATTTTTACACCCTAGTCCCTTTGTTAAAAAGAGAGCACGTCGAGGGCTTCGTTTTAACCGGAGAAGTTTGAGTTTTCAGCTCCGTCGTGTTCTATCCATCTTTCCTTCGAGTCTTCTTCTTTGAGGTATGGATTATTTTGACTCTTTTTATGATTTTTAACTTAGTTATTTATTATTCTAAACAAGATAGTGATTTGGGGATTTTTTGATAAAAACCTAGGGTTTTGGCTTTGAAATCAAAAGAGGGGTTTTCAAAATGGGTTCTTGTATATGATTGTGACTTTATAAAAATGGTTGGGTTGTGATAAATGGTGGATTTTATCCATGGAGATTGATTTTTAAAGAAAATGGATCTTGCCCTAAAATGTAAATGTTGGATTTTGTAAAGAGAAATTGGAATTGATGTTGGCTTCATACAATTGGAATAATGATGATGATGATGATGATGATTGTGGAGTTGGATATGAATTATCACTCATATTTGGAAGTATTAGAAAGTATATCTGTGTTGAAAATTATTATTTGTTTAGAGATATTTATTTTGGGCTATCGATGGAGGATAGCTATAATTGTTGTAGAAATTACATGAGAATTAGGTGAATTGAAACTATTTTCTCATCCATTTGCATTGAGCATGGTAACATAATTAACACATTGAAAATGGTTATCGTTTTGAGAAAAATGGGTCAATACCTTGGCAAATCTAGGTAGGTGTGTAGTTGTGGTATTATATTGGCCTGTGTGTCCTTGATGAAAGTCCAGAAACCCGCGCGGTTAGGTGTCGAGCCTTTCGGTTAATACCGATAAAAATGCCAAATTAGTAGTGCTTGTAGCTTACTTGCAGATACGTCCTAGAGATTCCTAGTGTTGTATCAATTGCCCTGTTTTCTATTGAAAAAGAAATAATTGTATGAATTGTGATATAAACTTGGCACTGCATGATTTTGGAAAGAGATGTAAAATGTTTTGGAATAAGCATTGCATATGCATTCATCTTATAACTCTGTTAAGATTCATACACTATATTAGAGTACTGGGTTTTGGCTCACCCTATGTGGAAAACCATTTTCAAGTGTTGATGATATCCCTCCGCCAAGGCAGTAGTGTCATGACCCAAACCCGCTCCTATAGGTTTGGCGTCGTAACCGGCCAGTAATCCTCAGATTACCAAAGGCCTCTAACCTGAATATATTATGAAATATAGGGGCTAGCGGAAGTAACTAGAGAAACACACATAGTCCATAGAGTTGTGCAGACATACATGGAACAGAAAAGATTTGAAACTTATATATAATGTCAAACTTCCATATGTTATGTATCACCAAACAAATACAGATAGTGTCATAAGAAACTTAGCCCAAAGTATAGATAGACAAAAACATCATTCACATGACTCACAAAACTTAACTTGTCAAACGGGAACCTCCCCGGAGACACGGTGGCTGGCTGACAAAACAAAACTCTCCAGGCAGCAACTTAGGCCTAGTCACCCGCCTGCTCACCTACATACATAATATAAATAGTGAGTAGAAGTCCAGTGAATAAAAATAGAGTAATGGGTTTAATGAATGTTGTCCATAACAGTTACAGAAAACGAAATTCATAATCATGTTCAAAAATCAGAGTTCATAACAGAAATAGATTCAACATCATACTCATAATCAGGATTTGCAGTTAATCATACGTGGTACATCCATTAGCACTAGCAGAAACAGTTGACCCGTAAAGAGACGGCCATGAAGGCTTACAGTTGACTCACATACATGGAGACGGTATAGTTGGCTCATGAGATGTACAATTGACCCACAAAGGGACGTATACAAAAGGATCCATAACAGTTAGCTCATGAGACGTACAGTGGACCCATAATTGGGACGTAACAGAACAGATAACAGATGCCATCTGAAGCTAAGAATGCCACGAATATATTTCAGAAATATTGAACAACCATTCATTCTTACAGAAAACAATGTTTCAAAAAACAAATCATCTTATATCATTCAGAAAATACTTATAATTGAATATAGATTTACAAAGTTATTACTCACAAATGGCTTCAATTGCAGAACAGATGAAGCAGAAAGATTAGATAGCTTACGACGCGTGACCTACAAACAACACATAACATGTACACATTGAAACACACGCTCAGAATTCATTCCAATCATCGTGTTTCGTTCTTAGTGTGTTTCTAAGTCTTATCCTCATTATTGTGTCTTAATCATGGCCTAAGAATGCCTAGGATGCGATGAGGATGCCAAAATTCACTTTGAAACACTTAGTCAATTATGCAGAAAACAGGGGCCTCACTCGAGCGCAACTTCCTGCACTCGAACGGTGGGTCAAAAATGTGAGGGGCCGCTCATGCGTAACTTCCTTCATTCGAGCGGTTTGTAAACTCTAAAAAAGTATTGGTTGCTTAATTTTTCCGCTTGACACACGCTCGATGGTCGCTCGAGCGTGAGACTGAGGTCTTCGCTCGAGTGTAACTCTTGTCGATCGAGTAGTCTGAAAAATGTGTGAACTTTTGGGAGCATGCATTTCACGCTCGAGCCAATTTTTGGTCGCTCGAGCAGAAGCGCAAGATCACAGAGTGGTCGCTCAAGCTGAGGTTCTAACGCTCAAGCGTAGAAGCAGAATTCTGGAATTTCCAGATTTACTTACAAGCTTCAAAACCTAACTCAATGCTGTAAATCATGTTCTCTTGGGCTAAAAACTCAAGGAAACTTGTGTAAACTTGGAAAACATCTTGGATTCAAAACCATTTCGCAAAATCAAGGCCCAAGAATAAGTTAATTGTGCAAACTCAAGCATAAAGTTTAAAAAACATAACATGTATGCATTGATATGAATTCAAACCTTCCAAAACATGATCAATTAAGGTCATTTGATAGGAAATGTGGTGAATTCTTAAAACCAAGCTAGAATTATTGCATGCATGAGGGAATTCTCTTGAAAACAACATTAAAACTCCATGAAATGCACATGCATGCATGGTGCGATCTAAACTCCTTCCTTTCTAGGTCAATCCTTGTCTTACACATCTTCTCTCATGAATTCATGGATTAGGCATCAAAATTGTACATTCAAAGGGTTGAATTCTTACCTAGACTTTCCGAAGTGAGAGCTAGAGGCTTACTTCTTGAGTCTCTAAGTCCAATTCTTCTTCTTCCTAGCAAATCCCCTTAGTTTGAGCTCAAATCTTCTCATTTCTCTCTTTTTCTTACGTTTGTTGTGTGTGTAGGCTCAAAGGTGTGACTAAGGAAAAAAAAAAGAGTGATGACACATATAGGAGCCTTATATAGGCTTGATTAGTGGTGATTAATTAAAGCTAATCAAATGGACATTAATTATTCTAATTTAATCGTTTCGAATCGGATTTTACTTAGACTTACCATAAAATTCTAAAAATTCCAAATAACACATAACTCAAGTCAATTTCGTGATTAGATGTCGATAAGGCCGTCAATTTACAGAACAAAATAGAAACAAATATTTCTACAATAAATATATATAAATACGAATAATGCTATACACATGTAATTAATATAGGATTTCATCTTAATTATGTATTTGGCATCCTTAATCGTGGTTTAACAGTTAATCTTAGGTCAGGGTTGTTACAGTTTTCCCCCTTAGAGAGTTTGGTCCTCCAAACTCGAGTTACCTTTGTTTTAGAAGAATATCAGGTCTAGAGGGAACAAGTCAAGGTATCTTCTTATCATATCTTCTTCTGTTTCCCATGTCGCATAGGTTCCACCATGATTTTGCCAATCAACTTTCACCAACGAAATTTTTATGTTTTTGAATATTTTGATTCTTCGGTTAACAATTTGGATTGGCCGTTCTTCATATGTGTAGTCATCCTTCAAAAGTACGTGTGTCGGCTCAATAACATGTAATGGGTCCTTTAAATAGTCTCAGAGCATTGAAACGTAGAAAACATTGTGCATATGTTCCATGACTGGCGGTAAGGCTACCCGATATGTCACCGAGTTGATTTTCTCGAGGATCTCATATGGGCTAACATATCTCGGTGCCAACTTGTCTTTCACTCCGAACCGTGTCTGGCCTTTCATTGGAGTCACTGTTATAAACACATGATCCCCGATCTCATATTCTATATCTCGCCTTCGAATATCTATATAACTCTTTTGCCAACTCTGCGCGGTTTTCAAGTGTTGCTATTTTAGCTTCACTTTCTCAGTTGTCTCTTGGACCAGTTCTGGCCCCAATAACGGTCTATCACCAACTTCGGTCCAACAAATTGAGGAACGATACTTCCTACCATACAAAGCTTCGTACGGAGCCATATCGATATTCAAATGATAACTATTGTTATACATAAACTCAGCCAGTGGTAAATAGGTCTCCCAATTGCCTTGGAAATCTGGGGCACATATTCTGAGCATATCCTCCAAGGTTTGTATTGTTCTTTCTGATTGGCTGTCTGTCTATGGGTGATAAGCATTGCTCAATCTCAATTCAGTTCCCAAAGCTTGTTACAAACTCTGCCAGAATCTTGAAGTAAACTTGGGATCTCTGTCGGATACTATAGAAATTGGAACTCCATGCAATTTCACAATTTCATTGACATACAATTTAGCCAACTTATCCGCATTATATAAAGATTTAACAGGCAAAAAGTGGGCAGATTTAGTTAAACAATCAACAATGACCCAAATAGAATCCATACCTCAGAAAGAGCGAGGCAATCCTACAAGGAAGTTGTCATGACCCAAACCCGCCCCTATAGGTTTGGTATCGTAACCGGCTAGTAATCCTTGGACTACCGAAGGCCTCTGAACAGATTAGCAAGATTAAGGGGCTAGCGGAAGCAAATACATAAATATAGTTGTCCAATGAGCTGTGCTGACTTATATGAACAGAATATTTAAAACTTTATATACATAACCGGTAGTCAACCATACATTATACCCACACACATTGCAGTATTTCAAGTACAGCCAATGGCATAAAATCAAATCTTATATAAACAAAAACCACAGAACTTAAACACAGGATGCTTCAGGAACCTCCACGTGAGGCACAATGGTTGGCTAACAACAGAACACAGATCAAGACAAAAGCTTTCAGGCTCGGGCTCCAGAATGCTCACCTATACATATATATACACACAATGAGCTAAAGCCCAATGAATAACATTAAGGTAAAGAGGTTAGTGAACGAAATCTGAATATATCATAAGCAGAAAACATACCAGAGCATAATCATTCTCATATCAGAACATAATAATGGTACATTCCATAAAACACATCACAGAACGTCTTCCGACTAGAGTAATCGGTTCCGGATACCGATTAAACACATATCACCACAATGAAATGGCAAACGAGATCTCGTAAACTTGTATGTCATGGACCCGCATTTTCATGCTATCCCCCATGACTTGGGACTATCTATAGATGCCATAATAGATTTCAAACTTGGAATATTCGTTCACGAAAACAGATATCATTTCAGAAATCAGAACTTATCATATTTCATTTGGAACGTAATTCATATGAACGTATCTTCACAATAACGTTACTCACAGTGGTTCCAGTAAGTGGTCAATCAATCCTCGAGTCTTAACCTACAATCACAAAATACATAACACAAGCATGTCTTATCATTACACATTCAAGTGGCCATTAAGGCTTAGCTTTCATTACATTAGTTCTTATTCTTTCTTATAACATTGCCTAACAAACACACACTTGCAGTCTCGGAACTTAGTACATTCTTTTCTTAGTGTGTTTCTAATCTATAACCTCATTACTATGGCTTAATTAAGGCTTAGGAATGCCTAAGATGCAATGAGGATGTCAAAACATGCCTTGGAACACTTAGGAAAAATTTCTGAAAATAAGGTCCACGCTCGAGCGTAGCTTTCCTCGCTCGAGCGGACATGCAAAATGTAAATGGTCGCTCGAGCGCACATTCCTTCGCTTGAGCGATCTGTAAAAGACATGAAACTTCTGGGAGCTTGCAATTCACGCTCGAGCGGACTTTTGGTCGCTCGAGGGGAGTGCACGCACTCAGATTGGTCGCTCGAGCGTGAACTCCCACGTTCAAGGGTAGATACAAATTCTAGAATTTCCAGATTGCACCTTCAAGCTCAAAACTCGAATTCCAACCTTCAAAACACATCTCTTGGGCCCCAAAACTTGAGATAACATAGTAAACTTGTAAAACATGAAGAATTTAGGATCATTTCATAAAATCATGGCCCAAGGGTTTGCTAAAAGTTTCCAATTTCAACTTAAACTTCAAGAATGTTTATGAACACAACATGCATGAATTTTTCTTGTATCAAACTTCTCAAAACATGATCAAACACCACAAAACAACTTGAACTCGATGATCTTTCCTAATTAAGATGAATTTGAAACATGCATGAGAGAATTCTTGGAGTTCATGCTCAATTTGTGAGAAAATGTACATGCATGCATGAATTGCAACTCAAATCTTTATTCTAAGCTCAATATACACATCAAACTCATAATCTTGAAGATATTTCATGTTAAATGACTTAGTTACACAATCTAGAGGTTGTAATCTTACCTAGAGTCTTGAATTACTCTTATTCTAGCACAATCTTGGTGAGCTCAAGTCAAAGCCTTCAATTTCTCCTTAATCTCTACCTTTCTCTCTCTAGAATTGCACTCTCTCTCTCTCTGAGATGAATTCTCAGATTTGTGCACTAAGGGAGATGAAAGAAATGAGCTCAAATGAGCTTATTAGGCACTTTATATACATGTGATGTATTAATACATGAACTAGAGCATTTGGTCTATCCAAACACGACTTAATGAATCAGACTGAATCAATTTTTAATAAAACTTGCCATATGGTTCTAAAAATTCCAAATAACATATCGGTGTAGTCAATTTCGATTTCGGATGCCGATAAGGCTTTCAATTTACATATTAAAGTGGAATTCCAAACAGATATTTCTATAAGTAACAGATAGAAAGCCAAAATCATACAAAGTGCAGAATAAACACATAATTTATTTTAATCCACTCAT
Source organism: Camellia sinensis (assembly GCF_055761805.1). NCBI lineage: Eukaryota > Viridiplantae > Streptophyta > Magnoliopsida > Ericales > Theaceae > Camellia > Camellia sinensis. The sequence goes on along the minus strand of NC_138973.1, from coordinate 72,922,744 downwards.
TAACATCATTAAATACGGATTAGTGGCTAATTACGGATAGGGGTTATTACAGAAGTCCATGGTAATATGCTCTTATTTCCATTCTGGCATTAGAAGCGGCTGAAGTAGTCTAGCGGTTCGTTGATGTTCAGCTTTAATTTATTGGCAATGCAAACATCTGGCTACAAAATCAGCAATGCTTTTCTTCATGCCAGGCCACCAAAAATTTTGTTTTAAGTCCTTGTACATTTTCGTATTTCTCGGGGTGCATAGCAAAGTTGGAGTTATGGGCTTCGGTCATAACACACTTCCTCAAATCAAAACAATCTGGCACACAAAATCGATTCTGAAATTTCAACACACTGTTCTCCAACACAAATCTTGGTTTTAGTTTTGAATCAATCTCATCAACAATTTTCTTCAAGAATGCATCTTCTAGTTGTTTCTCCTTAATCTCTTCAATGATTGGAGGTTGGGCAGAAATGGCGGCTAAGATGTCGCCTTGTTCACGCAGTACAATTTCAATTTCATTCTTGTCCAAGTCATACAACAATTCTTTTTGACCGATGAGAAAACATGACAAATTCCCGATTGATTTCCTACTTAATGCATCTGTAACGGTATTGGTTTTCCCCGTATGATACAGAATCTGTAAATCATAATCCTTTATCAATTCCAGCCATCTTCTCTATCTCATGTTTAGTTCTTTTTAGATGAATAAATATTTGAGGCTTTTATGGTCAGTATACACTTCACAAGTCACTCCGTACAGATAATGGCACCAAATCTTTAGTGCAAAAACCACAGTTGCAAGTTCGAGGTCATGGGTTGGATAGTTCTTTTCATTTGGTCGGAGTTGTCGCGAGGCATAAGCAATCACCTTACCATTTTGCATGAGTACACATCCCAAACCTTTATATGAAGCATCATTGTAAATTTGAAACCCATCAGTATCATTAGGCAATGTCAGGATATGTGCGGTTACTAGTCTAGTCTTCAATTCCTAGAAGCTTATTCCTGCTGCTCAGTCCAATCAAATAGTATATTTTTCTGTGTTAACTGTGTTAGTGGCATAACAAGTTTTGAAAAGTCTTTCACGAATCTGCGATAGTAACCTACAAGTCCCAGAAAGCTTCTGATTTCTGACACATTGGTTGGTCTTGGCCAGTCTACAATGGCTTCGATTTTTTGTGGAACCACTAATACGCCATCCTTGTTAATCACATGTCTCAGAAATGCTACGTTGTTAAGCCAGAATTCACACTTGGACAATTTAGCGTATAACTTATTCTCTCTCAAAATCTGTAAAATAGTTCTTAGATAATGTTTACGTTCTTCCCTGCTTTTAGAATAAATCAAGATGTCATCAATAAACATAACTATAAATTCATCGAGAAATTGTTTGAATACCTTGTTCAATATATCCATAAACACCACAGGCACATTAGTTATCCCAAATGGCATTACCAAAAATTCATAGTGTCCATATCTAATTCTGAATGCAGTTTTCTCTATGTCCTCTTCCTTGACCTTTAACTGGTGATACCCGGATCTAAGGTCTATTTTTGTGATGACCCTGACCTCCAAACTAGTACATTATATAATTTAAATAAGTTTAATTGCATGATTATGTGCTTGATTATGTGATTACATGTTCAATTCTATAATTATCTGTTGATATATGGAATATCTGTTTAAATTGACAACTTAGAGTCGGAAATTGTGAGCCTAAATGGCTTCAGAAATTGAAATTGACTAGCCCAATAGGCTCATTAGAATATTTAGAATTTTATGGAAACTTTAATTGATGTTTGATTTGGATCAAAATAATTAGAATAAACTCATTGAATTAGTTAAAGTTAAGCCTAATTAATTCATCTTAACCACATTTGATTAGGCTAACTTAATCACATCCTATATAAGACCCAAATTAAGCTTATGAGCTCATTTTTATATACACACTCAGCTGAGAATTGAGAGAGAGGATAGGAGAGTTCAATATTTAGAGAGAGAAAGAGGAGAATTGTAGAGAATTAGTGGAAGATTCAAAAATTGGGGCCATAATACACTTGAATTCAACACTAGGTGTGGCATTCATCACTAATTCATGTAGTTATGGCATATAGTAGTTGAATTCCTCTCATTTTTTAACTCATTGGCATGTTATTGAAGAAAATAAGCTATAAGTATCATAAAAATGGAAGAATAGAGTTGAGTTGCTTACATGCATACATAATTTGAGTTAGAATTCATGAAATTCCAACATGCATGGCACATTTAGACCCTACTGTGGAGAACCCTTCATTATTTCATGCTTCTCATGTCACTTGATCATATTTTGAACATGTTTTGGAGAAATGTACACTCAAATTGAGTTAAACTTATTTTATAAATTGAGGTTAGAGTCATTGGTTGGGAAATTACCATGATTTTGAATAAATGACCATGTTTGAACTTCAAACACAGTTCTGGAAATTCCAAAATTCGTGCTATCCGCTCGAGCGAGAGAGTCTACGCTCGTGCGTGGAATTCGGGCTCCCAGAAGTTCTGAAATTTTACAGTTCGCTTGAGCGACCAAAGTGGTGCTCGAGCGAGGACATTTTTTCTTAGTCTTCTGCTCGAGCGACCATCAAGCGGGAATTTCATGTATCCAGTACTTTTATAGACCGCTCGAGCGACCACCTTTGTTTTTGAACCCTTGCTCGAGTGTAGGAAGTTGCGCTCAAGCAGAGACCCTGTTTTCAGCGAAATTTTACCAACTCTTTTAAGTGCATATTTGCATCCCCATGCCACTCCAAGCATTCTTAGGCACCATTTGGACTCTGATAATCATACAATAAGTTAGAGACGCATAACGAGAATTGAATTAAAATGAAATGGAGTTTTATTTGTACTTTGTTATGTGCTTCGTTTAGGTGGACGTCCGAGGCTTAGTGTCACCGCAAATCACTGTGAGTAATAACCTTATAAAGATATGTTCAAATTAACTTTACTTTCGAAAATGTTATTGCTATCAAAATGTATATGTGGTTGATTGAATGAATTCTTAAAATGATTTGATAATTGATAGCATGGCTTGTTGAAATGTTATGTCCTTTAATGAATGAAGTTCTGTTTTGAAACAATATTGTGGCATCCATTGAATATAGGCCCTTGCCTAAGGGTAATAGTACCATGGCTAGGCCCTTGCCTGGGGGTAACAATACCATGGCTAGGCTCTTGTCTGGGGGTAATAATACCATGGCTAGGCCCTTGCCTGGGGGTAACAATACCATGGCTAGGCCCTTGCCTGGGGGTAACAATACCATAGCCGGTATGATATATTATCAATGGAATAATATTTGTCACTTCATGGATGTGCCACATATAATATTAAGAATGACGTTTGTTACTACAAAAAGATGCTATTATTGCTAATCAAAATGTTTTGTGGTGAATTTGATCTAATATGGCGAATGCCTCCCTTTGAAAAGGATTTAAGATTCATTTCAAAATTGTAAGACATGTTTTTGTACTATTGTCGAACTTCATTCATTTAACCTCTTTATTCTGTTATTACTCATTGGGCTCTAGCTCACTATTTATTTATATATGTAATTGTAGGTGGGCAAACTGAACATCCGAGTTAGATATCCTTGAGTTTACCCGGGTCAGCCTTTTGTGGAGCTTCCAAGTGCAATAATCAGGCTTGGGTGGAGCCATGCTTGTCGAACCCCTTTTGTGTGGTTTAATGGTTTTGTATTTGTTCATAGTTGGGGTTGTATTTTGTAAGATATGAATTTGTACTTATGTTGGGTGTAACTTTGCAACAAAACCTTGCTTAACATATTTGCTCTCCTCATATATGCATGGCTCAATGGATGAATGCTATAACATTTTAGACTTCCGCTAAGCCCTGTACTTTATATTAAAGGTTTATTTGTATAGAGGCCATAGGTAATCTATGATTACTGGCCGGTCATGACACTAAACCTATAGGGGCGTATTTAGGGTCGTGACAGAGTGGTATTAAAGCACGAGTTATATCTCATTCACTTGTCCATTGAGCTATAGAGGATCTAGAAGAGACTTCAGGAATGCATTCATGTGGATTTCATATGTTAAGTGAGATAACCTTATGATTATATATGCAACTGCGTACATGATTATATATACATATATAAATTGTGTTTGTTATAATACAAAGTTTCATATAAAAAATGGTGAGAACCAGATGTGATGAAATAGAAGAGGCAACCTCCTCAAGACTGGATAGAATGGAACGAATGATGCAAGACATGGCTGAAGCCATAAGACGACAACAACAATGGCAACAACATTAACAACAACCACCACATTCCCCACCTCCAATGCTTGTACCACCTCCAGCTCCAGGGTGCCAGCCGGAGACTTGTACTATTGCCTTGACCAGGGAATTTAAAAAGATGAAGCCACCAGTATTTCATGGCGGAATTAAACCATTGAAGGCCGAAGCTTGGGTCTTGGGCATTGAAAAGTTGTTTGAAGTATTCCCATGTACCGAAACTCAGAAAGTGCAACTGGCAGCATTCACCCTAGAAAATGATGCCAGACATTGGTGGATGTTAGTGCGAGATAATAATAAGGATGTTACTTGGGCTCGTTTTCTGGAAATTTTCTATAAGAAATATTTTCCCCAATGTGTGCAAGATAGAAAGGCAACTGAATTCATGGAACTCAAGCAGGGAAATAAATCAATTACTGAATATGAAGCTCAGTTTACAAAATTAGCTCGCTTTGCACCCCACATGGTAGACACATATTACAAGAAGGCTAGACAGTTCGAAGGAGGTTTACGTGACCCAATTCTAGATAAGATTAATGTACTCAAATTGCCGACGTATGTGGATGTACTTGATAGGGCACTAATAGCGGAGAGAAATGTGGTCAGCCGTAAAAAAAACTTCGAATGGAAAGGCAGAAAATAGAATTTTAGCAAGGGAACTACGTCAACGAACAAGAAGTTCAAGTCGGGGAGTTCTAATAATACTGGTTCAAGCCAAAGTGGTAATTCAACACCAGCTTGTACTACATGTGGAAGGAAATATGGAAGTGTATGCTATCGTGCGACAGGGGCTTGTTATCACTGTGGGAAGTTATCACATGGAGGAATTACCCCATTCCCAACAAATACAAATTCAGGCATATTAGGTGGTCGAAATATAATAGTTTTATTCATACAATCAATAGTTGCACAGTACTTCGTTAACCAATCCATACCCAATATGCAGTCAAAATGATCAATTTCCAAAGGTAATAAATCAACATATAATGTCACATCACAAATCATAATATCACATGACGGATAAACATAAGCACACATCATAGAACCTCCAGATGGTGTAGATACAGACAGTAAATAATTCATGGGTTCTAAAGGTCTAGTTAATTTCTATGAAAAGGCATGCGACACAAAAGAGTGTATATAACCAAAATCTATCAAGACATAAGCATTTTAGGCACAAATTGAAATTATACCTGACACCACGGACTCGGTGTTCTGCACATTCCCAAGCACTAGTGTGAATACTCTTTCTTGTCTCAATGTTTCATTTCCAATATTACCCCTGACATTCATTCTTACATTAGGCCTCGATGTAGAAGTAGATCCAGTTGAACTTGTTACAGGACGGTTGGCATTTTCTGACCCAATTGGACAATCTCTTATCATATGGCTCGTCTTGCCACACCAGAAGCAAGCACCAGATATTTGATGGCAAACCCCTCTATGTCTCCTTCAACATTGGGCACAGATAGGCGTAGACTCGCTGCTTTGACTTAAACTACTAATAGACCCCGTATTTTGCTTCTTACTCGTAACAAAAGAACTGTCCTTCTTGAAACTAAATCCAAATCTTTTCCCTCTCCATTCAGTTGTTAGTGCTTTGGATTATTTCTTTGCTACTAATGTGGCCTTTGCCATCAATGCTTGGTCAAGTACTTTCATATATGTAGGCAATTTCAAGATATGCCTACTTGTTCAAATACATCCAGGTCCAATCCCCCTTCAAATTTTTGAGCTTTCTTGTAGTCTGTATCCACCATGTGAGGAGAAAATCGGGCTAATTCAGTGAATCTAGCCTCATACTCGGCTACAGACATGTTGCCTTGCTTAAGTTCTTGGAATTCAAAAACCTTTTGGTCCTGGAAGCATTGAGGGAAGTGCTTGTCATAGAAGATCTCATTAAATTGTGCCCATGTCATGTTCTCATTGTTATTTCGGATTATCAACCACCATCTTCGAGCTTCATCTTTTAGAGTATAGGTGACCAGCAAAACCTTCTAAGTCTCAGTGCGGGGAAAAACTTCAAATAATTTCTCCATTTCGTGTAACCATGTCTCTGCCTTTAAGGGTTCTATACAGCCTAAGAAAGTTGGCAGTTTCATCTTTATAAACTTCTAAGTTAGATTTATAATGTCATTGTTATCCAGCTCATTTTGTACCCGCGGAGGCGAGGGGGCAAGGGTTATTGTCTCAAGGATTCTGTTAAAGCTGCCATCATTTGTTCCATCCGACTTATTCGAGCTTCAAATGATTCACTTGTATCATTACTTCTTGCATTTTCCATGTTGCTATAGAGAAACAAGGTAATAATAAACATAGAAATGATCTTGTTCATTTCTTTCAATTTTCTCATGTTCATATTCAGATTCAGTTCTCTGTAGCACACACTCACACATGCAGATGGAATGCCCCTACTTCTTTTCTAGGACATCCTAAAGCTCATATGGATTCGTGTGTATGTATGACACGTGCTCTGATACCACTTTGTCATGATCCAAACCCACCCCTATATGTTTAATGTTGTAACTGGTCAATAATCTTCGGATTACCAAAGGCCTCTGACCTGAATATATCATGAAATATAGGGGCTAGCGGAAGCAAATAGAGAAACATATATAGTCCATGGAGCTGTGCAGACATACATGGGACAAAAAAGATTTGAAACTTATACATAATGTCAAACTTTCATACATCATGTATCACCAAATAGATACAGATAGTGTCATAAGGGACTTAGCCCAAAGTACAGATAGACAAAAACATCATTCACATGATTTACAAAACTTGACTTGACAAATGGGAACCTCCCAGGGAGACACGGTGGCTGGCTGACAAAAGTAAACTCTCTAGGCAGCAGCTTAGGCCTGGTCACGTGCCTGCTCACCTACATACATAATATAAATAGTGAATAAAATCCCAGTGAATAATAACTGAGTAAAGGGTTTAATGAATGTTTTCCATAATAGTTACAGAAAATGGAATTAATAATCATGTTCAAAAATCAGAGTTCATAACAGAAATAGATTCAGTATTGTACTCATAATCAGGATTTGCAGTTAATCATACATGGTACATCCATTAGCACTAGCAAAAACAGTTGACCCATAAAGGGACGGCCATGAAGGCTTACAGTTGACTCATGTGCATGAAAACGGTACAGTTGGCTCATGAGACGTACAATTGACCCACAAAGGGATGTATACAAAAGGATCCATAACACTTGGCTCATGAGACGTACAGTTGACCCATAATTGGGACATAACAGAACAGATAACAGATGTCATTTGAAGCTAAAAATGTCACGAATACATTTCAGAAATATTGGACAACCATTCATTTATGTAGAAAACAATGTTTCAGAAAACAGATCATCTTATATCATTCAGAAAATACTTATAATTGCATATAGCTTTACAAAGTTATTACTCATAGATGGCTCCAATTCTAGAACAAATGAAATAGATAGATCAGATAGCTTATGGCGCGTGACCTAGAAACAACACATAACATGTACATATTGAAACACACCCTCAGAATTCATTACAGTCATCAAAACACACCCTTATTATTGTGTCTTAATCATGGCCTAGGAATTCCTAGGATGTAAGGATGCCAAAATGCACTTTGAAACACTTAGTCAAATATGCTGAAAACAGGGGCCTCGCTTGAGCGCAACTTCCTTCGCTCGAGCGGTGGATCAAAAATGTGAGGGGCCGCTCGAGCACAACTTCCTTCGTTCGAGCATTCTGTAAACTCTAAAAAAGTACTGGTTGCTTGATTTTTTCGTTCGACGCATGCTCGATGGTCGCTCGACCATGAGACTAAGGTCTTCGCTCGAGCGCAACTCTTGTCGCTCAAGCAGTCTGCAAAATGTGTGAACTTCTGGGAGCATGCATTTCACACTTGAGCCAACTTTTGGTCGCTCGAGCGGAAGTGCAAGATCACAAAATGGTCACTTGAGCGCAGATTCTGACGCTTGAGCGTAGAAGCAGAATTCTCGAATTTCCAGATTTGCTTCCAAGCTTCAAAACCCAACTCAATGCGGCAAATCATGTTCTCTTGGGCTAAAAACTCAAGGAAACTTGTGTAAACTTGGAAAACATCTTGGATTCAAAACCATTTCTCAAAATCAAGGCCCAAGAGTAAGTTAATTGTGCAAACTCAAGCTTAACGTTTAAAGAACATAACATGCATGCATTGATATGAATTCAAACCTTCCAAAACATGATCAATTAAGATCATTTGATAGGAAATGTGGTGAATTCTTAAAACCAAGCTAGAATTATTACATGCATGAGGGAATTCTCTTGAAAACAACATTAAAACTCCATGAAATGCACATGCATGCATGGTGTCATCTAAACTCCTTCATTTCTAGCTCAATCCTTGTCTTATACATCTTCATTCTCACGAATTCATCGATTAGGCATCAAAATTGTACATTTAAAGGGTTGAATTCTTACCTAAACTTTTCGATGTGAGAGCTAGAGGCTTAATTCTTGAGTCTCTAAGTCCAATTCTTCTTCTTCTTAGCAAATCCCCTTAGTTTGAGCTCAAATCTTCTCCTTTCTCTCCCTTTCTCACATTTGTTGTGTGTGTGTAGGCTCAAAGGTGTGACTAAGGAAAAAAAGATGAGTGATGACACATATAGGAGCCTTATATAGGCTTGATTAGTGGTGATTAATTAAAGCTAATTAAATGGACATTAATTATTCTAATTTAATCATTCCGAATATGATTTTACTTAGGCCTACCATAAAATTATAAAAATTCCAAATAACACATAATTCAAGTTAATTTTGTGATCGGATGCTAATAAGGCTGTCAATTTACAGAACAAAACAGAAACAGAAACATATATTTCTACGATAAATAGATATAAACACAAACAATAATATGCACATGTAATTAACATAGGATTTCATCTTAATTACGTATTAGGCATCCTTAATCATGGTTTAATAGTTAATCTTAGGTCGAGATTGTTACAAGTAACTTGGGAGGATTTGAAGCTAAGAGCTTCTACTTTTGTTATTATTATATCTTGTACAAGCCTAACGTAATGACCCCAAAATGCATATCATAATTATATTAATTTAATTATGTGTTTAATTTTAATTATGATATGTGCCATATGTGATTTGAATGCTAATTATATGTGTTGCAAAAGTTTTGAATCCATATCTGTTCATCGTAGGAAAATCTGTTCTGAATCCTGCTAAAATCTAAAATTGAGGGACATAAAGGTGACAGAAATCAAAATTGATTACTTTATTGTGATCAGCGTCATTTTTAAAGTCTATTATGAAATTTAATTAAAAATTGATTCAGATCAAATTAATTAGATTAAATTCAATTAACCTAAGCTCTAATTATTTAACTTAAGCTTTGATTAATTAATCAAACTAATTGAGCCTATATATATATATATATATATATATATATATAATGTAAATATGATAAAGCTTATATTCTTGAGCTCAATATATGAAGGAGAACTCTAGAGAGAGAGAGAGAGAACAATTTAGAGAGAGAAAGAGAGCCCAATATGGAGATTCTTGTTTGAAGCTTGAAGAATTGAAAAAGATAATGCAAGACTTTGTGAGACTTGGTGCCATTAAGGACTCTAGATATGTAAGAAAGCATCATTCCAGAAACACAACATTTTATAATTCATAAAATACTTATAATTCAAATATATCTTTACAAGGTTGTTACTCACAAATTGCTACAGAGATAAATCAGATGGACCATATTACATGACCTACACAACACATAATAGATGCACATTAAAACACAATATTACTTCCTTGATCAAACTTAACTTCTCTTGTCCTTTTCTATCTAAGTAATCCGAAGAATGGATCCATGTTTCATACATCTAGTAAGTAAGTAATATGTTGTGTATTCAGGAATATGTATATGCGTTTGTGTAATATGTTTGAGTATTAAGACTAAGTATTAAGAGCTACTATGGAATTTTGATAATTATAAGGAAACTGGAATATGTTTAATGAGGCTAAAAGCTAAGAATTATTGTGGAATTTCTAATGTTATAAGGAACGGACAAGGGGTGCCTGCTGTGCTTAAGCACAGCAGGGTGTGCCATGCATACAACACACACTAATAAATAAATAAAAAACAAAAGAAAAATTATATTAAAAAAAAAAAGAAGCAAAACTATGGGTGGAATAGGCACAGCAGTGCCTGCTGTACAGCAGGCACCCCTTTTCCTATAAGGAAATCAGAATTTTTGACTAAAGCATTGATGAGTAACAATGTTGTAAAGTTATGTTCAATTATAATTAAGCTCGTTGTGTATATATATACATATCAATATAACAGTATGTAATTGGAGTTCGTTCACTAACCTCTTTACTTTAATGTTATTCACTGGGCTGCTCACTGTGTGTACATATATGTATCGGTGGGCGACACAAAGAACAAGCTTAGAGGGGTTCCTTAGCCAAGCTATCATCTGAAGCCCTATTGAGTTTTTGGTGCCTCCGAGTTAACACTAGGTCTAGAAGACCGTTGACTCGTTTTGACCATGTTATTGGGTTTTTGTTATAAGTATATATGTACATGAATGATGTTTTTGTACAATGTGTTATGTATGTAATACAGGGTTGGTAAATTAACGTTATGTGCATATGTATTATTTCATATAGAATCACAGCTTAGTGGACTACTTGTTGTATACTTATGTATTAAGCTTCCGCTAGCCCCGATTACTCTGATTTGTGTATGAAGGCCTTTGGTAATATCGGATTACTGGCCGATCACCTCACCAACCTTTACGGGGCGGGGTTCGGGTCGTAACAAAGTGAGGCTTCTGCCAGCCCCTATTACTGTATTACTGTTAGGCAAGCTTTTGGTAATCTCGGATTACTGACCAGCCACTTCTCTAATCCTTTGGGGCGGGGGTTGAATCGTGACACCGAGGGCATTATTTGTATTGAGTTTAAACTCACGTTTGCTGTAACCAAGCACCATCTTGAAAAGTTGTAGCCAATAGGACATTACTATATCTGTTTAACTCTTATATCATATCTTTTGCTATAACACATGCTACAAATTCAGGGTTATGACTTTTGAATGTATTACTGCATGTGTTACACTTTTGTAAAAATATGAAACCTTATGAAAATGAGAGCATTATATTCAAGCATCTGTTATTATTTATTATCTGTCGTGGAATGATCTTATTGTAATTATTTCGAGATGTTACAAGTCGAATATAGACTCCACAAATATAAACATCATTTCCAGAAATTATTTACTTCTAGTATTTTTTATTACAAAGATATATTTTAATATTTACTTCTAGTATCTTTGATTACAAAGATATATTTTAATTTTTGGTCTGGAAGTTTAAAACAATCAACATGTCTAGTTTAATTATGATTTCATTATTTCCAGGGAGTGACAAGAAAGCTTTAAAAAATTTATCCAATCTTTGCATCATTTTATTATAAATATTTAATGCTTTCGATGAACGGCTCTATTTGTTTAATATAGATCTGAGTGATCTATTAACTTCTGGGCTAAATTGATTGACTAGTTGTAAAAATAATGGCGATAGAGAAGGCATTTGAGGTTTTTTTATTTTTTTAATTGATCTGTGTTAAATCTTTTTCTTTTTCTTTTTCTTGTTCTTTTTTTAAGGTTTGAGCTTAGATCTAGATCTATTGTTCTCGTTGTTGATTATCCTTTTTTTCTTTGTTTTTGTGGTTGTTGATTGCAATAGATAAAAAAAAAAAAAAAAAAAAAAAAAAAAAAAAAAAAAAAAAAAAAAACTAGATCTATGTATAGCCGTGTAATCTTTGAATGTTGCTTTCAACATATAGAAAAATATAATTTGAATAGATAACAAATTGAACAAATAAATTTTTACAGATTAAAATCAAAACAAATAAAGATATGAAAAGATAAATTTTTTACAAATAAAAAGTAGAACAAGAATTAACATATATTTCAACAAATAAGGGAAAAATTGAACAAATAGGGAAAAAGTTTTGGATAGATAATAAAACATGAACACATTTCAACAGATATTGCTTCGCTAGATAAGAACAAAGAGAAACCTACATAATTTGAACATATATATATATATATATATATAGAGAGAGAGAGAGAGAGAGAAAGAGAGAGAGAAACCCTCATAATTTGAACAGATTGGAAAAAATTGAACAAATATGGTAAAAAAATTGAACAGATAGTTAACGAAAATCAACAGATAAAAAAATTAAACAGATAAATTAAGGGGTAAAATTGAAAATAAAATGTCCTTTAAAACAAACAAAAGAACTTCTCACCAAACTATTTCACAAATGGTGGATCTCTCACCAAGAAAAAAATATCCACATAACCTAATATCTTATACCCTCCTTAGATTGGATTTTTCAGCAATTTACTCTTATCTATTTATTAAATTAATCAACCAACTAATAAACTTAGTCAATTAATTAAATAAAATAAAACAGAGAAAATTAGTGATAAATTCAATTTAGAGATTGTCTAAGGTATTAAGTCTAGTGGATATTTTTTCTTGGTAAGAGACCCACCTTTTGTGAAATAGTTTGGTGAGAAGCCCTTTTGTTGGTTTTAAAAGACATTTTGTTTCCAATTTTACCCCTTGACTTTTTTTTTATCTATTGACTAACTATCTGTTCAAAAAAATTCCTATATATTCAAAAAGTTTTCTATGTGTTCAAATTTTTTCCTATCTGTTCAAAATTTTTACCTATTTGTTCAATTTTATGATCTTTTCACTTTAAATTTTATTCCTATTTGTTCAATTTCTTTTCCTGAATTTTATTTGTTAAATTCTATCGGTTCAAATTTTTTTTTTTTTTTTCTATCAGTTAAAATACCAAGCCAAACCAAATCCTATCTATTCAAAAATTTCTATCTAGTCAAATATTTCTACTCTCTATCTATCTGTTTGTCTCTCTCTCTCATCTATTAAAAAAATCATCAATAAGAACAAATCTTATATGTTCATCAACAACAACATCATCACTAAATCCTATATGTTCATCATCATCAACATCAAAAATTAAAAAATTAAAAAAATAAAAACAAACAGATTTGTGTACATAACATGATCAGATCGATCCAAAATCACAACCAACCAGAGAAAATTAAAACAGTAGCACTATCTGTCTATATGTCTCTTATTTGTTTATTTGTCTATCTCTTTTCTCTTCTATATCTGTCGAAGATCTGCATATGTTCAACACAATAACAAAAAAATAAAATAAAGTAATTACAAATTCAAATAGAGAATCAACAAATCCAATAATAAAAAACAATTAATTAGTTAATTACAAATTCAAATAGAGAATCAGTAGATCTAGTCCAACACTCTGTATCTCCAACCAATGTCTTCTTTCCATACCAAGATCTAGATTTGGAACCTAGATCTGGAAAATCAAACCCAAAGGTCTTAAAGAGCCAGATCTATGTGCGGTTGTATCTATGAAATATATATATATATATATATATATATATAAATATATATGGAGAGGGAGAGAGAGAGTGAGAGGAGAAGAACAAGAAGAAGAAGAAGTAAAAGAATGAAATCACAATCCTGAGCCGTTGTCAGTGAGACCCGGAAGCATGAGGATCGTCGGTGAGACACTGATGCCATTGATGGAGGGTTTAGCTACGACGCCAAGGCATTTGAAATTAGGGGATTTTCCAAGTTGTCGATCATCGAATCTATTGATCAAACAAGCTCGACGGAGACCACAACTCTACTTCTCCACGAAGTCAGATAGGAGACAGAGACCATAACTCTACTTCTCCACGAAGTAGTTGAGGAATTTGAAATTCTTCTATGTGCTTCTCTTATGCTTATGTACGCCACAGCATTGAAGGCGACAAAGAAACCGAGGTAGTAGCGGCCGTGTTGGTCGTTGCTGGCGAAGGAAAAGATGGTGGTAGTGCTAGTCGTTGATGGCGGATGATGAGGCGACAGCATGGAGAAAGAAAAGAGAGCAATTTCGCCGCCGTCATCGTGGCAACAACATGCAGATGAGAGAGAAACGGTGTGGTGGTAGAGTCGTGGTGGTTGAACTTAAGAAGTGATGGAGTAGTGGAGGCAGTGGCGAGGAAGTGGAGAGGCGCTGCAGAAAATGTGAGAGAGAGAGAGAGAGAGAGAGAGAGAGAGAGGCGCTAGTTTGAGAGTGAGTATGGTTTTGATCTGGAAACAAAATATATATATGGAGGGTAGTTTGCGCATTGCCAAAAAGTATGTCCTTATGAATAAAGTAATTTTGAGCATGGATCTTAGGAAATTCTATTTCTACCCACTAAGTTTCCTTACTCCATACACTTAATGAATTTTTTCAAAATCACAATTTTATCCTTTAACAAAATTTTCATCTCACCCACCACCATCTCAACCACACATCTCACAATTTCTCTATACACATCTCACTCACCACATCTCACCAGCCACTTCATGTCACAAATTACCAGTAAACTCAAGTATTAAACCATGGAGCTCATTTCGAAATAGATTGAGAAGGGTCAAGTTCTTGAGCTGGGCAAATAACGCCCGTATTTCGCTGGAAAACATGTTTGACAGATCCATAGATTTCAAGCTCTTTAAGTAACCAAGCTCAGTCATTAATGCTCCCACAAATGCGTTCACTTGAAGAAACAAAGTGTCCAAGTTCTGAAGCTTGCTTATCTCTGCCGGAATTGCGCCGAAGAGTCCACAGCTAGCGTCGTCGAATCGGACTAGTTAGGATAAGTTTCTGAAAGGTAACTTTTTTTTTTCCACTGAATTGGCTCTATTTTTGATTGACGTAATCAATCTAACACAAGCTTGATTTTGTCTTTGTTCGCAGTTTGAGGCAGCATGGGCTTTGACCAATGTTGCATCTGGGACATCAGAGCATACTCGAGTTGTCATTGAACATGGTGTTGTCCCCAAGTTAGTGCTACTTTTGAGCTCTGCCTGTGATGATGTCCTTGAGCAAGTAAACTCTTGCCTCATTTTGCTTTGAAGCTCTTGTTATTCTAGGTTCATGTGTGACAAACTTTTCTAACCTTTTTGGAAGTCTTGTTAAAATTCGTACAAAGTGTTTGGCTAGAGGCTACAGGCTACCGAAGAATGCCTGGTGGGGGATGGAGAGGCTGGATCGTACACGGTGGAGGGTGGGATGTGCAAGTTGAAGAAAGGGCTATTTTGGGAATTTGTGTGGACTAATATGAGAGTGTGCACACATTTTTTAATAAATTGGTATATTTAGAATGTGAAGTGTATGGACTAAGATAAATACCTAAGAATCAAATTATTAAGTATGTGGACTGAGAAAGGATGTACACAGAAATAATGCACTCAATAAATAATCCCTTTGCTCAACTGCCATTTCAAATTGGTGGATTCCCTTAAACAATCCTCGGACACTTCATCATCCATTGCCATGTGACATTAAATATAATGAGGAATTGTCGCGTGGCAATTTTGCTAAAAATGATACAAACAAAATGGCTTGAAACCTTAATAAGTTTTAAAATATTTTTAAACTTGACTTTTTTTACCTAACAATCCAGTCTTGAGTAAGTTTTTAACGAGTTGAGTTCAAGTAATTCAATTTTTTATAGTGTATATAAACTTTTTAAATCAAGTAATAAATTGTTAAACCTTGATTTGAAAATTTAACGAATTTAAAATTATGATCAAGCTTACTTTATTTATATAATAAATTGATCTCAAATAAATTTTTAATGAAGGCATCTCCTATTTTAGCACATCTTTTTATCTTATTTAAATCATATCACTCATTATTTAAGTCATATCATTTCTTTATTACTTTATACTTATTTATATGAAAAATAAAAAATAAAAATATATTTATTAAAGTTATTTCAAACAATCCCTAAATACAACTCAATTTGAAAACGCTTGTTTCATTTAACCGTACTAATGGAAGATAAGGAGATGAACTTGATCTTTGAGTAAACACCATGATGGGTTTGAACTTTGGTCGACAACTTGTAAGCTCAAACTCGTTCAAATCCAGAAAAGCCCAACAAAAAGCAGAACAACAAATTTCAAATCAATCCAAAAATAAGAGGTTTTAAAGTCCAATGAGCAAAAAAATATTTAAAAATAAAAAATAAAAAATCAGGGAACTAATTCTACGAGCAAGTCATCCATAGGAAAGAAACAAAAAAAGAATTTGCAAATGTGGTATACTCCTACAGTTAATAATAAAAAGAGTATTGCTATTTATGTTCAAAAATTAAACTCATTTTCTACATCAATTATCTTCTTGAATGTTACTTTTCAGTCTGAAAAGTGAGTTTAAAAAGTGAACTTATATATTACTTTTCCAATAAAAATTTAGTATTTCAAATAAAATTCACTAACCTTACTAAAAAAAATTCTCAAAATTTTACTTGGAATGAAAATATGGTGTTCTAATTTAACTTGAATGTTGTGAGATTTATGTATAAAATGAATTTTGACCATTCAATAATATGTATATTTTATATCACATTAGTATTTCATTCGCGAAATAAAATAAAATAACTTTGCACTTAAATTTATTTTTAAAAAAATTGCACATCATATACAAATATATATGATGATGCAGTTATTGATGGTAGGATAGGTTGGACTGATCCACACTCCTCAAGCCTAATGTCTGAATGACCAAACCCACCAGAGAACCTGCACAAGAGTTCAACGGGGAACGAGGAGTCCCCCAGCGAAGCCTCCAACGAGCAAGTTAGAGAGAGAGAGAGTGGAATATGTAGATAGATTAAAGATAGAAAAGCTTAACATTCTTCTCGTCTTCAACGTTTGTTTATATCCTTTGGTAATCATTTCGTTGTCCCTTCCAACCTGTCACCTTGGCCAAAAGTTTATACTGTAGCTTACCTTGTTCAGGGTGAGGGCGTGCTGTCCCGACGGAGAGGTGTTATCGTAATAAATGCAGTGAAGGGCTGCATTAATGGCTATGTGCAGTGGCAATAACTTTGCAGATCTTTGTCTGCTGATGTGGCTTGCCCTTTACCTGCCACGTGTCTGAATATCATTGGTCTTTCATGCCATGTTGACTTCTAGATGGTGCTAGGCCTTATCAATTGGGTTATGTATTGGGCCCTGAGTGGTAGGCTTGGGTTGTTCATAGTGGGTTATGGCCTTTATGGGCCTACACACGTCAGTAGTCCCCCATTCCCAAATGCAGCTTTAGTCTAACGAAGGGAATAATGCGAAAGATGGGGATTGAAGGTCGAAGGAAAGGAACGACCGACCAGAAGTGGTCGAGTGGTGAGACCAACCATGAGGAGGGCCGACCGCGAAGGGTGACCGGGTGAAGGGACCTATCATGAGGAGGGCCGACCGCAAAGGGTGACCGAGTGGGGGGACCGATCATGAGGAAGGCCGACTGCGAAGGGTGATCGAGTGGAGGGACCGATCATGAGGAGGGCCGACCGCGAAGGGTAGCCGAGTGGAGGGACCGATCATAAGGAGGGCCGACCGTGAAGGATAGCCGAGTGGAGGGACCAATCATGAGAAGGGCTGACCGCGAAGGGTGACCGAGTGGCGGAACCGATCATGAGGAGAGCCGACCGCAAAGGGTGACCGAGTGGAGGGGCCGATCATGAGGAGGGCCAACTGCGAAGGGTGACCGAGTTGAGGGGTCGATCATGAGGAGGGCCGACCGCGAAGGGTGGCCGAGTGGAGGGACCGATCATGAGGAGGGCTGACCGCGAAGGGTGAGGTGGCGGGGTGCGGGGCTCGAGAGGCGGCACGTCACGTGATGACTTGAAGTGGAAAAGACAGGGTAGGGGAAAGGGGCAGTAAATCGTGGTCATACACGTGGCAGCATCTCGTGGTGAGGGAGGTTAGGCATTGGGCCAGAAGTGAAACGATAGGTCATTATGGAGTGTTAAAAGGACAGTTTTGGCGGTGTTTTGAAAAATTTTCAAACTGGCGAAATTTAATAGGGACCCTTGGAATACGGGCAAACCTTGGGCCTTTGGGATTATTCGTTTTACCTATCTTTGTGCAAAACATCAAAACATTCCAAGCGTAAACTCCTTCATTGCTAACGATACGCCCCTACAACACTTCTTGAATTTTCTTGCGCCTGCATCCGAAGCTATTCGAAGATATACGAGAGAGATGGCACAAGAGGAAGTAACCACCGTAAGGGTTGATCCCCTAGGGGATGATGACGCGGTTGACCTGGCGGAACAATATAGGATGGAGGCAAGTGGAGAAGTCAAGGGAGCCGGTGGGTTTACCTCGTCCGTTGACAATGATAGCGGCTCCGAAGCCAATTAGCCAGGCTGAGCCAGATCACTGGCATACGAAGGCCGACAAGTCAACCGTTAGGGCGGAGGAGTTGGAGGGTATGTGAAAAAAATACCAGGTGCCTGAAGAAATAGAGTTAATGTTACCGATAGCAACGGAGAGGCCATCTGACGCCCGGCCGGGGGAGTTTTGCCCTCTACGAGGAGGCGTTGAAGGGAGGGTTGAGGTTCCCGCTTCCACAGGTGGTAGTGGATATCCTTAACCGACTGGAAGTGGCGCCAGGCCAACTAATGCCCAACGCATGGAAGATTATACTGGCCTGTGCAAGTGCATGGCCGAAGGCGAACGAGGGGGCGGCCATAACGGTGGACGAGTTTTTTGTTTGTTATAAAGCCTCGGGCCAACAAGAAACTTGGGTCACTTTGTAGGCGGCGGTAGGAAGGGGTTTGGTGGCGAGGTTGCCGTCATCAATTAAGGGATGGAGGCCGCGGTGGTTCTACGTATCCGCAAACGGCGGAGTTGGAGTACGCACGGTGTGGAAAGTACCCACCAAGTCTATAGAGCCAAAGCTGGGGGCGGCCGCGAAGGAGAGGGTGAAGAAGGTGAAGGCATAGAGAGAGAATGAGGGCGTTAGATGGGACGACCTCGTCCAGCCATCAGCTTTGTTTGCCGCAGGGTTGGGCCCTCAACCGACCGGTGGGGATCTGGCACCGGCAGAGCTTGAGGCGAAAAGGAAAGCGCAAAAGGCGAAGGACCGGACCATTTTTGCTAAAGCCAATAAGTTCAAAGAAGCACAGTTAGGCTCGCCACCAAAACCGGTCGCGAGGGAAAGAATTCGACTGCGCCCCAAGCCGTTGGAGGAAAAAGACTTGGACAGTTTTGAGCCACGACCGCCCCCCCTTAATCCAGTGAAGGAAAGGGCAAAACATGGAGGGGGAGGTCTTGAAGAAGAAGAAGAAGATGAGGGTTGCCCCTGAGGAGGCCTCAGATGTGCTTGGATCGAAGAAGGCCAGGGTGGGTGGTGAGGGCACTCCAATTGCGGAGGAGAGATGGGAGAAAAGGGTGGAGGCTTCTCCAGAAATGGTGCTTGCCCCAGAGGCGCAGGGGGAGAAGAGTCAAAGGGTCCTAGAGGAAGAAAGACACATAAGCGCCCTCGACCCCAAGATGTAATTGGAAAGTGGGTCAGCTGACCCTAAGGAAGAGATGGAGCAGCAACCCAAGGGGGGCCCTACGTCCCAAGGAGAAGGGGCCAAACTGACGACTGCTATCTACCACGCTCGCGCAATGTCTGGGCGGTTGGAGAGAGAAAAAGGCCCAGCCAAGGCGGCTGCAGATCGCCTTGTGGGAATTATGGACGACACAACCGTGCGTTCGGTGGTCAGGTTCAATGAGGCTGAGCTGCTAAGGGGGTTGTGCTCTGCCCAAATTGAGGTAACCACCTTAGCAGGGGCTCTGCTGAGAAAGGCGGCGGCTGCAAAGGTCAAGTCAGAGCAAGCTAAGGCCCAACTTTCAAGTTTCAAGAAGGAGAGTGCAAGCTGGAAGAAGGCTGTGCGAGGTGCGTGTGCCAGGGGTTGGCAGGAGGCTGAGAAGGCGAAGAAAATGGAAGTGCTGGTGATCGTTCAGTGTAATGTTGCCGCTCGAGCCTATGCTGAGCTGCTTGCGGTCAAGTTGGAGCTAGAAGACGAATGTCGCAAGGTAGTGTCGCTCGAGTTCCAGCTGGCTGGCGAGCAGAAGAAGCTGGGGGATGCTCAGAGTGCCTGCACAGTCGCCACCGAGCGATTTGAAGAGGCTATGATCAACAACGAAGAACTGCGTGCCCAGCAGATCAAAGAGAAGGATGAAGCAGACGTGAAGATTGCTGGGCTGCAGAAGGAGCTAGAGGATGAGCGTGCTAGGGCAACGGAGGAGAAGGCAAGATTGCAGAAGGAGTTGGAGGAAGAAAAGACCAAGGCAGCCTCTGAAAAGGCAGCATACCCCGATCTGTGCGTTACAGCAGTAGAACAATTCAAAGGGTCTGCTGACTTCCAGATGGCGATCAACGCCGCGGTCGCCAGCAACTTGGCAAGGGAAATGTCTGGGGGGGCGGGCCCGTCGAGAACGACCGCTGGAGGTAGGACTGAAGCGGAAGTTATTGAGAGCTTCCAGCGGTTGGACTTCTATAAACACGAAATGGCTGAGTTCTGGGACAGTGGCTGGAAGATATTCAAGCGGAAGGGAGAAGAACTGTTCCCAGACTTGGACCTTAGCGGTGTAAGGATTGATGATGACGACGTGGCCCAGACCCCCCTAGATGAGGGCTTTGAAGAAGAAGACCTTGTGTCAAGTGAGGAGGAGTAACTGGTGTGAACAAAACCTGTACTTAGGGTTTGTTTTGTGTTTTTTTTGTTGTTGTTGTTTTTTTTTTTTTTTTTTTGTGAATGACGATAAGAAACTTATGTACAAGTTTGTGAATAAATAAAATTTTGAATCTTTTTCTGCTACTGCTTTTGTTTGCGCATCTGAAATGAATGAGAATGGCGACTTGTATAAGGCTTATGTATAAATCATTGTGAAGTGTAAAATGTAAGGAAAACTCAATGTAAAGTAAAGTTTAACTTGTAAGAAAAATTCAATGTAGAGTGAATGTGGGAAAAACTCAATGCAGAGTGAATTTTAACTTGTAAGAATGATTCAATGCAGAGTGAATGTGAGAAAAACTCAATGCAGAGTGAGTTTTAACTTGTAAAAATTTAATGCACAGTGAATTGTGAGAAAAACTCAATGTAGAGTGAATTTTAGCTTGTAAAAATTCAATGCAGAGCAAGGTTTATGGATCCCGACCCAGCGAGGAACGAGTCTGATTTGGAAAACGTTGGACTAAAAAGTGACCAAGTATGGCCACTATGCTTATGATCATAAAGTCGCAATGGTGGCTTCGGCCTGGCTGGGGCTTGAAGGAACTCAGTCTGGCGGGGCTCAGCATGCTCAGTCTGGCTGAAACTTCTTGCGCTCAGTCTAGCTAAGGCTTTAAGTGACTCAGTCCGGCCGAGCTCTTCAGGCTCAATCTGGCTGAGGCTTTTTGTGCTCAGTCTGACTGAGGCTTTAAGTGACTTGGTCTGGCAGAGCTCTTCATGCTCAGTCTAGCTGAGGCTTTTTGTGCTCAATCTGGCTGAGGCTTTAAGTGGCTCGGTCTGGCCGAGCTCTTCATGCTCAGTCTGGCTGAAGCTTTTTGTGCTCAGTCTGGCTAAGGCTTTAAGTGGCTCGGTAGCTGAGGCTTTAAGTGACTTGGTCTGGCCGAGCTCTTCATGCTCAGTTTGGCTGAGATTTTTTGTGCTCAGTCTAGCTGAGGCTTTAAATGGCTCGGTCTGGCCGAGCTCTTCATGCTCAGTCTGGCTGAGGCTTTTTGTGCTCAGTCTGGCTTAAGCTTTAAGTGACTTGGTCTAGCTGAGCTCTTTATGCTCAGTTTAGCTGAGACTTTTTGTGCTCAGTCTGGCTGAGGCTTTAAGTGACTTGGTCTGGCCGAGTTTTTCATGCTCAGTCTGGCCGAGGCTTTAAGTGACTTGGTCTGGCCGAGCTCTTCATGCTCAATCTAGCTAAGGCTTTTTGTGCTTAGTCTGGCTGAGGCTTTAAGTGGCTCGGTCTGGCTGAGCTCTTCATGCTCAGTCTGGCTGAGGCTTTTTAGCTCAGTCTGGCTGAGGCTTTAAGTGACTTGGTCTAGTCGAGCTCTTCATGCTTAGTCTGGCTGAGGCTTTTCGTGCTCAGTCTGGCTGAGGTTGCAATCAAAGCGTTATTGAAATACCACAGATAACTGAGATATAAGCTTACTGTCATACAAAGTGTAGCCCGTGGGGTCACAAATTTACACTATATGAGGAGAAAATGAGAACATAGATTTTCAAAAAGAACATACAACATTTTGGACAATACAAAAATACAACTTTTATTGAAAATAGCGCTTCAAATGTTCAACGTTCCAAGGATTGGAGAGGTCTCGACCTTCCATGCCCTGAAGTCGGTAAGTTCCCGGACGTGGTCTGTCTTTCACAACGTAAGGTCTCTCCCATTTGGCTGCCAGTTTGCCCTCAGTCGGGTTTTGGTGGCAAGAGTTACTTCTAGCAAAATAAGGTCCCCCACGGCGAACTCCCTTGGTCAGACTCTACGATTGTAATGTGTTCTCATTTTCTGTTGGTATGAGGCCCGTCTGACTGCAGTTGTTTCTCGGAGCTCTTCAATCAAGTCTAGGTTTGCCCAACGCAGCTCTTCAGTTAGTTCTGGATTTGGATGTAGAACCCTAGGGGTAGGAAGACCGATCTCCACTGGGATGACCGCCTCTGCGCCGTATGTAAGCGTAAAGGGGTCTCCCCAGTGGGAGTTCGAGCAGTAGTGCAGTAAGCCCAAAGTACATTCTGTAACTCCTTAGCCCAGAGTCCCTTAGCAGCTTCCAGCTTAGTTTTGATAATCTTGAGAAGAGAACGGTCGGTGACCTCAACTTGGCCATTTGCTTGGGGGTGGCCTAGGGAGGAGAAACATGGCTAGATTTGGAGCTCTGCACAGAATTTCCTGAATTTGGCATTGTCAAAATGTTTGCCATTATTGGAGACGATGGCTTGAGGGATGCCAAATCTGCAAACGATCGACTGCCAGATGAATCTAGTTGTGTTCCGCTCGGTAATGGTGGCAAGGGGTTCTGCTTCAACCCATTTGGTGAAGTAATCGATGGCGACAATGGCGAATTTAGTTTGGCCTCGTCCAGGGGGCAGTGGGCCAACCAGGTCGATCCCCCATTTAGCGAAGGGGTAGGGACTGCAGAGTGTAATCAATTCTATGGGAGGGGCGTGGGGGATGTTGGCAAAACATTGGCACTTGTCACATTTGAGCACAAAATCGGTCGCGTCTTGATTGAGAGTGGGCTAGAAATAACCAGTGCGAAGTATTTTGTGGGCTAGGGACCTGCCGCCCGAATGATTGCCACATATACCCTCATGGACTTCTCTCATTGTGTAGGTCACCTGAGCAGGATTGAGGCATCTCAAGTATGGGTGTGAGAAGCCCCTTTTGTACAAGAGTCCGCTGACAAGAGTGTAATTAGCCGACCGGGCCCTGATTTTGGCGGCCTGCTATTTGTCGTCTGGAAGTCCCCTTGTTGTTAGATACAGGAAGATGTCTGCGGCCCAAGGGATGGGTTCATTTTAGAGGAACTGGACTTCTTGCTAGTTGGAGGAAATGGCAGGGTGGGCTAGGTAGTTAAGGTGGACACCATGGCTGAGGTCGGACTGGTCTGAAGAAGCCAATTGAGCCATCTCATCCGTCTTAGAGTTTTTCGCCCGAGGGATGTGTTTGATATGGAAGGTATTGAAGAGGCGAACAAGGGGGAGTGTTATATCCCTGTAAGCCCGCATTGTGTCCTCTTTGGCATCAAATTTCCCCGTAATTTTTCCGACAATGAGTTGGGAGTCGCTGAACACTCGGATGTGGCTGACACTAATATCTCGGGCTAGGCGGAGACCTGCGATCAATGCCTCATATTCAGCCTCATTGTTACTGGCCTCGAACAAGAAACGGAGAGAACATTTGAAATAACCACCCTTAGGGGCGTGAGGATGAGACCAGCCCCACTACTTTCCCTGCAGGATGATCTATCGACGTTGAGAGTCCAAGAGTGAGGGTTTTTTGGGTCGGTAGGGGTTGGTGGGGGTGGAGGGGCCGTGGTTGGGGTAGGATTAGTGAATTCTAGGATGAAATCGGCGACAGCCTGCCCCTTAATCGTTGTTCGAGGCCGGTAGGAGATGTCAAACTGGCTGAGTTTCACTGACCACTGCATGAGTCTGTCGGAGAGTTCTGGTTGCTGCATTACCTTCTTCAAGGGTTGGTCGGTGAGGACCACTATGGAATGGGCTTGGAAGTAAGGACGGAGTCGTCTGGAGGCAGTGACCAAACAATTTTTCTAACAGTGGTTAATTTTGCTCCGCTCCCCTAAGAGCCCGACTGATGTAGTAGACCGGCCATTGGACAGAGTTGCCTTCCCTGATAAGAGCGGCACTGACTGCGATGCTTGACACGGCTAAATAGAGGAAGAGGGGTTCGTCCGTGATTGCCTGTGAAAGGAAAGGGGGTTGGCCATGCACTGTTTCAACTGCTGAAAAGCCTCTTCGGATTCGGTCGTCCATTCAAAAGTTTGCCGAAGAACTTTGAAGAAGGGGAGGCACTTATCCATTGCGCGGGAAATGAAGCGGTTGAGGGCGGCAACTCGGCCAGTGAGTCTTTGAACCTTCTTAACTGTACTGGGTGACTGCATTTCAACCAAGGCCTTGATCTTTTCTGGGTTGGCTTCAATGCCCCGCTGACTGACCATGAAACCCAAAAACTTCCCAGATCCTACGCCGAAGGCGCACTTCTCCGGGTTGAGCTTCATTTGGTACTTTCGTAGGGTGGCGAAGGTCTCTCGCAGGTCGGTCAGATGATCAGCGGAGAGTTTGCTCTTTACTAACATGTCATTGACATATACTTCCATATTCCGACCTATCTGATGATGGAAGACAGCATTGACCAAACGTTGGTAGGTGGCCCCAGCATTTTTCAGTCCAAACGGCATCACATGGTAATGGTAGGTACCTCGGTCGGTAATGAATGAGGTGTGTTCACGATCAGACGGGTGCATCAGAATTTAGTTGTACCCAGAGAAGACATCCATGAAGCTGAGCATTTGATGACCGGCCGTGGCGTCAACCAGCAGATCTATGCGGGGGAGAGGATAGCTGTCTTTGGGGCAAGCTCGATTGAGGTCGGAGTAGTCGACACAGAGTCGCTATTTACCATTATTCTTACGAACCAAGACGACATTTGACAACCATCTAGGGTAGTCCACGTTTTTGATGAATTGTGCCTCAAGGAGCTTGTCGACCTCTGCGGCAATGAGAGTGTTGCGCTCCGGATGAAAAATGCGCTGCTTCTGGCAGTAAGGTCGGAAATGGGGTTCAATGCTGAGGCGATGGGTTATGAATGAGGGTTCAATACCCGGCATGTTTGAGTGGGTCTATGTAAATATATCATTGTGCTCGATCAGGAGGGCCGTAAGGTCGGCCTTTGCTTGGGGGGATAGTTGGCTGCCGATTTTGGCAGTTTTCGTCGAGTTGGCAGGGTCGATGGGAACCTCAATGAGTTCCTCCATAGGCTCTCCTCTGACCAGCTCGTCCTCATCTTGGACGTCAAGTCCTTCAATGATCATGGTTTCCTTAAGCTTAACTTCTTTAAGTGAGGCAACATAGCATTCTCTGGCCACAGTCTGTTCTCCCCTGACTGTGCCGACCCCAAGGTCGGTGGGGAACTTAACGGCGAGATGGAAGGTGGAGGTGATGGCTTGGAAGGCGTTTAGGGCGGTTCGGCCAAAGATGATGTTGTAAGCAGAGGGGCAGTTGACAACAAGGAAGGTGAGCAACTTGGTGGTCTGCCGTGGGTACTCGTCGATGGTGATGGAGAGATCGATGGAGCCGATAGAGGTCACCCGGTCACCAGTGAAACCGACCAAAGGGGTTTGGAGAGGGGAGAGACTTTCTTCTCCGATCTTGAGCTGACAAAAGCAGTTGAGGAACATGATGTCTGAAGAGCTGCCGTTGTCTATGAGAACCCGTCTGATCTTGTAGTTTGAGAGGAGGGCCGAAATGACAAGGGGATCGTCGTGGGGGTAACGAATGCCTATGCAGTCGGTGTCCGTAAAGGTGATAGGCTCAGTCCACTGCCTGGGCTGTTTGAAGGGTCGATCCAACGTGGCAATTTTTTTATCTGAGCCTTGCCTTATTTTTCTGAGTTTTGCCCGCTGAGCCGAACGGGATGGTCCGCCACAAGTAAGTCCGTCGGAAATAACTCTAATTTCTCCAACAGGTGGGGCGGGGTTACCCTGTGCCCAAGGTCGCTGTGGAGGGCAATCATGGCCTTGGTTAAGTTGGGCTGGCTACCGAGGAGGGGTGCGCCGGGGATTGCTTCTGTTGGGCTCAGTCCTTTGCCTCTTGAGGGCGGGTGTCCGTGAACCAGCTATGTCGTCCTTGACGTATTAAGGTCTCGACCTGATCTTTGAGGTTAATACACTCATCGGTGTTATGGTCGTGGTCTTGGTGAAAGCAGCAATATTTAGACTGGTCTTCCCGATTAGAAGGGGTTCGAGATGGTTGGGGCCATTTCAGGGGATAGTCTTGCTGGATCTAATTGAGGACTTGTTCTATGGGGGAGTTTAGGGAGATGTACCGCTCGAACCGACCGGGCGGTCGGGCTTGGTCCGATCGCTCAGTTCTGGGGGGTCGGTCAGTGTATTGAGACGTTTAGTTATTGTACTGGGTATTTCTGGTGTCTAGATCTTTCCTCTTTTCTCTGGGGGTCAGGTTTTTGGTTAGAGGATTTTGCCGGGCGGCTAGGGAATCTTCAGCATTCATATATTGTTGGACTTTGGAGAGTAGGACTGCCATGGAGGTGGGAGGGTTTTTAAAGAGAGAGAAGAAGAAGTCAGACGACCATAGTCCGGCCATGAAAGCTGTAAGGATGACCTTATCATCGTTTTCTGCCACCTGCAAGGCTTCGGTGTTGAAGCGGGTAACGAAACTGCGCAGGGACTCCCCCTCGGTCTGGCGGATGTTGAGGAGTTGGGTTGCCGGACAGCGTTGGCGCTGGACTCTAATAAAATGACTGAGGAAGGAGTCACTGAGATGCTGGAAAGTGAAGACGGAGTCTGCTAGTAACTGGCTAAACCACAGCCGAGCTGACCCCTTCAGTGTCACGGGGAGAGCTTGACACATGATCTCGTCAGGGAATGCATGGAGGATCATGAGGGTTTTGTAGGTCTCCAGATGGTCGACTGGGTCTATCATACCGTCAAAAGAGTCGATGGTGGGCATTTTGAACTTGGGGGGTAGAGGTTTGTCCCGGATAGAGGCCACAAATGGTGAATTTGCTGTGGTAGAGGGTTTATACTGGATGTTCTGCATGACCCCTTGGAGTTGGAGCTTCATGGCTCGGAGTTCGGCATCCTAGAGAGGGATTTTATCACCACCAAAAGGCAGCGGGGGTTGGACGCTACTGGCTTCCCCTTTAGGGGTTGGTGCCAGGACCAATGGATGTGGGGGTCGGGGTGGTGGATTTATATTAGGAGGAGGAGGCTACAAGCCTTCTAAGTTGGGTGGATAGGGCTGCGGAATAGTATGGCTCAGGGCTCGTTCTTGGTTCGGCGGAACATCTGGAGGTGGTGGAGGAGGCATAGGAAGGTTTCTTTGGAGTAAAGTATTTATCAGGGCTTGGTTTTGCTCGGCTATGCGGTTAATGCTGTTGATAAGCTCGATGAAATACTGTGGTGGGTTGTTTGGATTGGGAGGGTCAGCTTGGTGGTCGGCGGTATTTTGATGAGAAGCCATGGATCTAATCGTGACCATACACTTTGATGGGTATCAAGAAAGGGTTATTGGGACAGGGTCTCCGGCGACAATGAACACAACTAGCGCGAGGAGCAAAGCGTTCCCACAAACGGCGCCAACTGATGATGCAGTTATTAATGGTAGGATAGGTTGGACTGATCTACGCTCCTCAAGCCTAATGTCCGAATTACCAAGCCCACCAGAGAACCTGCACAAGAGTTCAACGAGGAACGACGAGTCCCCCCAACGAACCCTCCGACAAGCAAGTTAGAGAGAGAGAGTGGAATATGTAGATAGATTAGAGATAGAAAAGCTTAACCTTTTTCTTGTCTTCAACGTTTGCTTATATCCTTTGGTAATCATTTCGTTGTCCCTTCCAACCTGTCACCTTGGCCAAAAGTCAATGTTGTAGCTTACCTTATTCAGGGTGAGGGCGTGTTGTCCCGACGGAGAGGTGTTGTCGTAATAAATGCAGTGAGGGGTTACATTAATGGCGCTATGCAGTGGCAATAACTTTGCAGATCTTTGTCTCCTGATGTGGCTTGCCCTTTACCTGCCACGTGTCTAAATATCATCGGTCCTTCATGCCATATCGACTTTTAGATAGTGCTGGGCCTTATCAGTTGAGTTATATATTGAGTTCTAAGTGATAGACTTGAATTATTTATAATGAATTATGGTCTTTATAGGCTACCCACGTCAATATATATATTATATATTTATACAATGAAAATTCAAACACGTTGCCAACAGCAAGCGACAGCAAGTGGACCTGGAGAGCATGGTGCACTTGGACTCGCACCGTCCTCTGGTATTTTTTGCAGGGGAAGTAATATCTCGCTGTGGACGAAAAATCGAACACGTATCATCTACGCAATTCCAATCCTAGTGGGGCTCACTTTGAGTTGGAATTACCTGCTCACAGGAGGGACCAAGTTTTACCAAGTCCAAAAAAAACACAAAATGTGACCAAACTCTGTATCTAACCCAATTAAATCAATTTCATGTGCAACCCTAATATCACCTAAAGAATGTTTGGTTAAAAGATTTAGGGTGTGTTTGGTAAGAAAAATTTTAGCTTGGTTAAAATGGGTTTAGGATGGCTGTTGTGCGAGGTGCACAATAGCTACTATTATGCACTCAAATGGGTTTATTTTGAGTCTCATTTTGATAATCCGAATCGTTCACATTTTAAAATACATCAAGTAGAACATACTTACAAAAAATCAAATTAATCAGATATCGCTGACCATTTCATTCATCACATTTGTGTTTACAAAAATAAATAACAATTTGATTTAAAATATTAAAATGAATACAAATGTGAGTAGATGAAAGGATAAATGATATCCGATTAACTTGATTTTTTGCAGGTATATTCCACTTGATATATTCTAAAATATGAACGGTTCGAATTATCGAAATGGGTCTCAAAATGAGCCCATTTGAGTGCACAACAGTGGCTATTGTGTGGGGTGCACAGCGGCCACCCCAAATCCGGTTAAAATAGACTAAAGGTCACATTAAATTCATACTTTTTTCCTCACAAACTTCACATTCAACTACAAAAAAATCCAATCATCTTCCTAAACACAAAAATTTTAACCTACTAAAATAACTAAAAACTAAAATAGCCTACTAAAATAACAACTTTCCAAACACCGGAGAAAGAGAAATAGAAATCGAAAATAAAAAAAGATCGGATAGAATTTGAATTTTAAATTATTTTTGGTTGAGTAGATGAAAAGGTAAATGATATCCGATTAACTTGATATATTATAAAATGTGAACGGTTCGAATCATCGAAATGGGCCTCGAAATGAGCCCATTTGAGTGCACAACAATGGCTGTTGTGCGGGGTGCACAGTAATCACCGCAAATCCGGTTAAAA
Organism: Camellia sinensis; assembly: GCF_055761805.1. Lineage (NCBI taxonomy): Eukaryota > Viridiplantae > Streptophyta > Magnoliopsida > Ericales > Theaceae > Camellia > Camellia sinensis. The sequence goes on along the minus strand of NC_138973.1, from coordinate 72,892,910 downwards.
TAGATTTTACATTAAATTCATAATCATTTCACTTTTTCTTTCACAAACATCACATCTAACTATAAAAAAATTCAATCATCTTCCTAAACACAAAAATTTTGGCCTATTAAAATAGTCAAAAACTAAAATAACTTATTAAAATATCAACTTTTCAAATACCGGAAAAAGAGAAATAGAAATAAAAAAATAAAAAAAGATAGGATAGAATTTGAATTTTAAATTATTTTTGGTTGAATTAAAAAACAGAAAAAAAAAATCATAATAAACTAAAAAGACAAAAAATCATATTTACTTTTTTTTCCCTCTATATTTTTCATTATTTGGCCCAAAGATATTAATAAGATTTCAAACCTCAGTTATATAGACGTTCAGCCTAAGCTTTCAAAAGAATATTCTCGGCGGGAGGCCAAGTGCTTGCTACCTTGTTCTGTCTCGCACCCTTCATGTTTAGAAGTGTTGATAGAGTGGGTAGAATTTTAGAATTATAATTTGAGAATAAAATTATATTTTGAGTTTATGAGTTTTAGAATTATAATTTAAAAAGAAAAAAATTTGTTTAGTTATGAGTTTTGAAAAGAATTTTGAATTTTTGATGTGACATATGAAATGAGAAAAGTTTTTTAGTTATGAGTTTTGAAAAAAAATTTCAAAACTTGATTAAAAAAACTTATAACTCATAAACCAAACACATAACTCAAAACTTTACTGAAAATTTTATTCAAAACTCATAACCAAATTCTTTTTAACATTCAATTCCAAAAAAAAAAGTTTGTCATTTTGGTCTAAAAAAATAATTTTTATTTTTAAAAAATATCAAAAACAAATATAATTTTTTTTTTTTCAAATAACAAGTGGCGATTAGCGATTAGCAATTGTGAAAAAAATAAAATAAAATTACACTGTTCGAGTGACGTTCGGATAGACCCAAAATTCAAAAATCCTTTACTTTTCAGAATGAAAAACACGAAAGAGAGAGAATAACCAAACGTAAAAGAAAAATATGTTTTAAAGTGTGTGGTGAAATCACATTTTTAAATCCATAGCTAGCAAATTTGCATATAGATAAATAATATGTGAATTTTCACCACTAAAAGAAGAGCACTAAAGACAAAAGACAAAAGACAAAGAGGAAAAAGTCGCAAATTCACAGATAGATAAATATTCAAATCCATACTTTAAATATTAGATACGATTCATTTAAACTTAAAAGACTCAGCTCTATTAACTTTTTGTTCTGATATCTAAGTGACTAACTCAAAGATGAATCAAAATGGAGACATTACTTGAGCAACACTCAATTCTTGTTTGTTAATTATACATTTTAGTCAAAAAATTTAAAAATTATTCTCATATCATTCTCTTTATTTTTTTATATATTTTTTTATAAAAAATTAAAAAATTATTAAAATAATATATTCCCAAACAAAACTTCTATGATTAGAAGAGAATAATAAGCAAGGCATATAGGAGCAAAGCAATGTATTTTCTGGGATATGTGGGCCAGGTTCACCCTTCATTGTCATTATTAAAAAAATAACAATAAAGAATTGTTTTGTGCTGTCAAGTAAATGTGTGCAAGTCATCCAAAACAAGAAGCATTGAGGTAATATTGAATTGAGCTAGAGACAATAAAAAGCAGAAATGGAATAACTTTTGAAATTGGAGAAGGGTTTACTTTTTCACAAAATCTTATCCAAAACCCATCATTAAAATAATGGTCAGTCTCATTTGATAATGACTATAAAAATAAGGGTATTGTTATGATGTGCAATCCCTTAAGGTTGTACACCATATGCAACCAACACAAAAGGTGTAAATAGAAGGTGTAAATAGAAGGTGTAAACATAAAACAGGACAGCAAACAGAAAGACGTAAGTGTAAGGTGTAAGTTACACACTTAAGAAAAGTCCTAAAAATAATGCACCATACCTCGTTTATGTCATCCAACTGTTTTTATTTTATCCTTTTTTTTTTTTTTTACTTCTTCCTTGATTCCTCTTTGGATGGCATACCCAAGATGCTAAAGTTTGTGCAACCACAAAATTCACTGTAATTTACAGGTCTAACCTCCCAAACAATGCATGAGATTAATACAAGACTCAAATTGTTATATGATTGTTTGGACAATTTACTCAAACATAGCTAGCAAACACATGGTTGCTTCCTTTATAAGTATTCTCTTCACCTGGTGATATATTGGGAGAGGTATTATTAGAGGTGGATGGATCAAACCATATTTTTATAAGATTTATCGGATAAATTATTTATATGGAAAAAAAAATTAATTTATTAAAAATTGATAGTTACATGATTAAATTATATGTATTTCAAAAATAGATAAAATATAAATATATTTCTTGAGATTTGTTTAAAGTACGATTTATCCTCTATGATTTTGGAAATTATATCACACCTCTGAAAATTTATAATTTTATAACTGTTAATGTACATTGTATAATTTACCATCACCTACCACACACTTACCATCACCTACCACACACTCACCTACTACACTCACCTACCACCACCTACTCCCTACACCTACATCTATATAAGGAACCCCTCATTTGTAATACAACAATCAATACAACATATATCAATATATACATACAATTTATTCTCTCTATCTATTTATCTTACATGGTATCAGAGCCAAGTTAACAACCTAGTAATTTCGCTTCACCGGCGGGCGGCAGCCTCGCCCTGGCCGCCCGCCGGACGATGAGAAAACTAAGCACATAACATCTTCTCTCTGTCTCTCAACCAAGTCTTGAACCACACTGGTTAATCATATACAATAAGATGGCAAAAGGAGGCAAACTAACCAAGCTCAAGTCAGCAGCCGCTCCACCTACGGCGGCTCCGTCGTCGCCGCCGCCTCGTCCTCAACCCACTCTTCCTCCAACGATGACTACTCCTCCTCTTTCCAAAGCCCTCCACCCCGTCTACGTCGGCAAGTCTCGCCGTCGCTACCTCGTCGGCTCCGACGTCGTTGACAACCCCGTCTTCCAGGAGCTCGTCGAGAGGTCCGGCGACAACGATGGATTCATGTTCCTCTCTCTCTCTGCACCTGGGCTCTCTCTCTTCTCGGTGGACCACCACCGCCGACCATGATCTGTGGATAATGAAGTAATATTGAAGGACACCTTCAAAAACTAGGATTAATTGAAGGCCCCAATTTGTTTCAGGTTTCGATTATGAAGTTTACCTCGTAATACAGATGATACGAGGAATGTCCTCCGTCAATCTCTCATCTTCCCATTTGTAGCCAAGATCACAATCAAGGACTGTCACATATGTTTCTTGCACGTAGCTCCACAGTCCTCAAATCACGTAGATGTCAAATTTCTTGAAGAAGATCCATTCCTCTATCTCCTTTCTTTAAGGAGCTTATGCAATGCTTTAGGAACTCCCTGTCGGTTTCAAGTGCTTGTAGCCTTTCATAGACGTGATCTACATCCTCTTCGATAGCAAGTTTCTTGTTCAACCGAATCAACTTTGGAACCAGATTCGATCCAGTCTTCATTCAACTCCCCTTCTTCTCTCTCTCACACAATACTCACCCACGGCCCTCACAGCAGACCCACACTCACACACCCACGGGATTTCTACTGCCCACATTTTTTTAATCATCACACACATACACCAGCACATACACCACCCACACAACAGAACCCCTTTCTTTTCTTTATTCTCCACTCACCAAACATTATCATCCCCGTTGCTCCACTTTTTCTCTTTTCTTTTATTTTTTTTTATTTATTTATTTATTTATTTTATTAAAAAAAAAAAAAAAAAAAAACAAACACGGAGGAAGAAGACGAACTGCAAAATTTTATTCATATCGGGCCTCACCCCGATCATCATTTTACACACAAAAAAAAAAAAAAAATACAAACAAAACAACCCCAGTGGGATTTTTCTTTTCCCTTCTCTATTCTACTGCAGGTCTCTTCTTCTTACTTTTATCTTGGGTGTCCCGTGCCAGTCCGGTCTCCGTGTTTCCTTGTCCACTGAGCACGTTCACTCCCCCATACTCCTCCACTGCAGCATATGGAGGACCTCCAAATCGGAACATCACGGTGGCCTTCCGCTTCAGCTCCTTGTTTTCTGCCCTTAGCACGCTCATCTCTGCTCGCGCATCCTTATACATGCGTTGGAGCAGAGCCAGCTGGGAGTTTAACTGCTGCACCTCATTTGTCCTACTCTGTAGCCGGTGCGACAGATTTGTGACCGCCGTCATGCTTTCCACACATGCCTTCAGCGTATACTGATTGGCCTCCACATCCGACTGCACCGCCATTTTTTGCTCCACAGACCGCATCGGAAAGTTCAGAGGAGCAAACCCAGCGGTGTTTGGTTGAGGTTCACTGGCCACCGCCCCAGTTCTCTCTCCTGTGGACTCGTTGAGGTCGGGAAAGAGGGTAAGCAGCCCGCGGGAAGACGAAGCCATTTTTTTTTTTTTTTTTTTTTTTTTTTTTTTTTTTCTGGGCAACAGAGTGTTATAGAGAGTGTTACAGAGTATCTTCTCAGCAAAACCTTCTCAGCAAAACGAAGAGTTTTTCAGAGGATTTTCGCCAATTGTTTGTCTTCGCCTCTGCCTCAGCTCTGTCTTGGTTAAATAGCCGAGGCAGCCACGCGCATCGCGCGCCTCTTCTCGCCGACAAACTGGCACGCCTTTTCATGGCACGCCTTTTGATGCATTCGGACACGCCTTTTGATGGCACGCCTTTTGAGGCTACGGGCACACCTTTTGAGGGCACGACTTTTGAGGGCTCGATATCTACATCCATGTATATTTTTTGGGCAGCCTATATACACACTCATACAGTGTCTTTTACACCGGTCAGCTTTATCACTCCCTTTTCAACCTCAAATAGGTTTCTATCTTCACACCTATTTGAGTTTGAGGGGGGGTTATACCAGTATCATGTATCATGTTCAAGTCACCCCATGGCGCACTCCCTAAGTCGCCCCCTTGGTGCACCACCACAAGCTTCTACAACGGTCCGACATGACCCCGTAAACTGTCTTCTACAACGGTCCGACATGACCCCGTAAACTGTCCTGCTACAACGGTCCGACATGACCCCATAAACTGTCTTCTACATCGGTCTGACACGACCACACAGTGTCTGCTACAACGGTCCGACATGACCCCGTAAACTGTCTTCTACAACGGTCCGACATGACCCCGTAAACTGTCCTGCTACAACGGTCCGACATGACCCCATAAACTGTCTTCTACATCGGTCTGACACAACCACACAGTGTCTGCTACAACGGTCCGACATGACCCCATAAACTGTCTGCTACAACGGTCCGACATGACCCCATAAACTGTCTGCTACAACGGTCCGATATGACCTCGTAAACTGTCTTCTACATCGGTCTGACACGACCACACAGTGTCTGCTACAACGGTCCGACATGACCCCATAAACTGTCTGCTACATCGGTCTGACACGACCATACCGTGTCTCCTATCCTGTTTTATTTATCAGTTTATTTTTCTGTTTTGTTACTCTCTCCAAACTCAAGTTGGCTAGTACCTATCCTCCTTGAGTTTGAGGGGGGCTGTTAATGTACATTGTATAATTTACCATCACCTACCACACACTTACCATCACCTACCACACACTCACCTACTACACTCACCTACCACCACCTACTCCCTACACCTACATCTATATAAGGAACCCCTCATTTGTAATACAACAATCAATACAACATATATCAATATATACATACAATTTATTCTCTCTATCTATTTATCTTACAATAACAAAATTATCTATTTTATTAATAAATCATCAAGTTAATTAATATTTTTTAATGATATCATAAATTTGTTTCAGGTAATTTTATTATTGTATAAGAAAGCAGTTATGAATTTATTTTTTTAGTTAATTATGTTAAATAAAAAATTATGATAATGAGGTATTTATAATTTTCTAAACTAGAGGAAGTAATTCGTATTTTAAGCAAACTCCAAGAGGTGTATTTGTAATTTACTTTTTAAAAAAATAGATGGTGAAAGTACTTACTGGCCAATTTTGTAAGGCAAATTTGATCTAATTATGGGTTGTTTTGGAAAGATAGTTAAAACTTAATTTTTTGATTTTTTGACTTTTTTTAAAAAAACGTGTAAAAAATGTGAAAGATAATATAACTCAAAATAGATTAAAAGCTAAATGATGATTTTTAACCATCTTCCTATTCAATCAATTTAATTTATTATGCAATAAGAACCTTATAAAATAAATGATTCATATCATAAGTCTGGAACGAGCCCACTAAACCCCAACATTACACCTCCAATTATATCACCAATTTGAGAGAAGTCATTCCTTTCTTCACAAAGGCTTAGATTATTTTTTTAAGAAGAAATCTATCTTGAGATATTTGAATAATTTAGGTTATAGTTGAATAACATAAATATATAAATGATTTATTTCAAATTTCTTGCCTAATCTAGGTTATAGTTGAATAATATAAATATGTTTTCATTTGGGAAGAGCTAAAATAATTTTATTTTTTTACTTTTTGGCTATTTTAGCCTTTTTTTTAGCCTCGTTTGGCTTTTTTTTTTTTTTTTGATTTTTTCAATTTTGTGAGAGAAAAAATATAATGACTATGATCTGGATGTGACATTTTGTCTTATTGACTTATGTAGTCAATTTTATCTTTTGTATTTTTTTTAATCAAAAAGTCAAAACCAAACATAGCTTATAGTACTTATTTCAAATTTCTTGCCTTTCGTTTGGGGTGTATCCCTACTACATGAAAATTTGCATGAGTAAATCATTTACATTATCAAACAAGTAGTTTCAACATCCCTCACCTCACATTTTTGTATTATTTGTGAATAAAAATAATGATGACCCGATAATATTAAAATTCCTATCATTTTCTCATAAAAAATTAAAAAATGTTTGAATAGCATAAACAAATGAATATTGATAATGAAGTTTCCATTCTATATCTTCCATTCATGCTATCCAGATAGGGCTATTTATTTAATGTACTTGATCAGTTGTTGATTAGGTGCAATTTTTGTGTAAATGCACTGAGTGATAAATTTCAGAGGGTGACCTCAAGGGAAATGATGGAAACTTGGGAGCTGTTTTTTTTAGGTCAATTTGTGGTCATTTTAAATTAACAAGGTAAATTTAATTGATCAGAATTCTTATATGTCGTTTTAATATTACATTAATTAAAGGTTATTTTCAAATCACTCACCAGTAAAACACTTAGGCCTCGTTTGGAAATAGGCTATTTTAGTAACTCTTAACTTTTTGACTAAAATATGAAGAAAAAAATTAATATGTTTAAATGATTTTTTAATTGTTTATAAAAAAAAATGTGCAAAAAATAGAAAAAAAAAGAGAATCTTTGACATTTTGGTATAAATTAAAGGTTTTTTTTTTATTTTTTAATTATTTGACTTTTTAGCTAAAATACTCGCATGCCAAACGAGATCTTAATCAAATTATAATCAAACTCATATTAATCAAAGTTTGACATGCATACCTATTAATTTTGTAATTTTGTAGCTGGGATAAAGTAAGAGTATAAAATGTAAAGATTTTATGACTTATTAGTTGAAAGTGTACAGAGTAACCAATCTTTAACACACTAGTTTAATATGAAATTAAGGTATTATTCGGCATAATTTAATAAGTGCATTTATTTAAGTCATATCATCTCTTTATTTTTTTATATATTTTTTCTTACAGCAGTGCTACATACACCAATTAATGTACACACTAGTATATCAAGTAGTATTACGTCATTATTACTGACCTCACCTATTATACAAATTACAAATGTTTAAAATCTCTAAAATTATGTCACATCATCTATTAGTATACTAGTTAGTATATTAATTAGTACATATTGCATTATTCTTTTTCTTAATAAGTAAAAAATATATGCTTATTTAGATCATTCCAAACAATTCCTAAATATTGTCAATATATTTTTCTCACTAAGGGCTCGTTTGAGAATAAATCATTTTAATAATTTTTTGATGTTTTAATGAAACAATATATAGAAAAATAAAAAAAATAATATGACAATTTATAGTTACTTTTTGACTAAAATAATTCCTTTTCAAAAGGCTATGCATATGAAATCTATGTATATGATGTTTAGTAATAAGGAAATTATATAAATAATATGTTCTTTGATCTCTAAGATATTTCATAAAATTCTACATGAACCTCAATCACTAATCTTGCATAAATATTTTTTTGCTCGACAGGCATCGATTAGACCTGTCAATCAAATGAATCGTAACATTTGTAATAACCGACTTCATGAAGATATCATTGGATTTCAAAACCTTGTAGCATTGGTTCAGCGTCATTCTCAAACTGAGTGCCGTTTTGGGAACCAAAATAAAAAGTCACGTTTTTATTAAATTGTTTAAAAATGTAAATGGCAAAAATACAACAAAATTAGTTTGGGAAGTGTCAAAAATACAAGTGTGAAATTACAAATTGGGATCTATGACAAAAAAATAAAAAAATAAATTTCTTATGTTGGGTAAGGATATTTTGGTTATTTTAATTTTATTTGACACCATAAACAAATATTAAACTAAAAAGTCAAAAGTTAGTTTTTTACCAACTTCCCAAGTCATTTTTCAAAAAGTAAAAAACTTAATAAAAAATCAAAAACTAACTTTTTACCAATTTCTCAAAACACTCTGAAAGAGCTAAGCGTGTCTACTGGCTCCTGACCTACCTTTAATTACTAAAAGTGAATTGGTTTTCTATTATCCTAAGCCAATTCTACTAAGGAATAATGTAAAAGATGTCCTTATTATCAATGGTAGTAATTTTTCCCTTCCCTTGGCAATAGAAGGGGCCATCTTACCAGCCTATCTTCTTTCTCTTGAAATAAAACAATATCCGAGTTCCAACTTTGCTTGTGTTCTCCATCAGCGCATGTTGGATGTATCACTTATCTCACTCCTAAGGTGTAATAAGGAGTTCCAACTTTATCATTTAACTCATTTTGGAGCAAATATGTTTGATTTGGCTTTGTAGAATGATTTTGAAATTTTTTTTTAAAAAAACTTGTTTGGTTTGTAATTTTTTTAAAACAATTTTTAAAATTACTTTCTCTCTCTTACACATCAATCAATCACTTTTTCTCTCTCTTTTCTCCTTCTTAATCACTTTTTCTCTCACACACATCTACTTAATTACAATAAAATATCAAATCATTTCAAACTCCCAAACTCCAAAACTACTTTTAAAATACACAACTAAACAAATCAAAAAAAATTCTAAGGTAAGTTTGGTTTGTGTTTGAGAGATGTGTTTTAGAGATAAAAAGTACGAAAAGTTGTTTGGTTTGATTTTTTTCAAAAGATGTTTTGAAAAATTATTTTGAGAGAGAGTTTTAGAAAAAGTGATTGATTTGATGTGTGTGAGAGAGAAATTTGTTTGGAAAACTTGTTTGGTTTACAAGTTTTGAGAAATTTTTTTGAAAAAATTTGTTTGGTTTGATTACTTTTAAAAACTTATTTGTAGAGAAAATTTTCCAAAAAATTTTCAGAAATTCAAACCAAACGAGCCCCTAAACTCTCTTTCCAAAACAAATTTTAAAAACTACTTTCTCAAAACCAAACCAAACACACCCATCATCTTTCACAACTTTCCAAATCACCCTTATGTGTTATAATCTTTGAGCAAGGATCCTCTAGAGTGATTTTTTTCTAAAGTTTCCTAGAGTACTACATTGTGTGGTTGAGATTTACTGGCAAGTCACATTAATTTTTCTGATGTGACTTGTCAGTAAATCTCAACCAAACAATGTAGCACTCTAGGAAACTTTAGGAAAATTTCACTCTAGAGAATCCTTGGTGATAATCTTTATAGGAATGAGAATCTCACATGACAATTAGGGGTGATTTGGGAATGAAAGAAAATAATCAAAAAATCACAATAAAAAATTAATATATTCTCTCTAATTTTTTTATATATTTTTTTGTAAAATTTTTAAAATTAATTTTCAAACGACTCTTCATCCTAATTTTGTATTTTATGCGGATTTTTTTTTAAGATAGTAATTTACGAGACTTTCAATAAAATAAAATAAAATAAAATGAATTGTCAACAAAATCACTATCGTGTAATTGTGGGCAATTCCCAGTTTCAAACTGGAAATTGTGGCAATGTTGTGATATTGAGTTAAATCGGGGGGCAAATTGCACTACTAAAAAGCTACCAGTCAATCAAGGCAGCTTTTATTTACACATCTACCTTCCCGCACACACTTCATAAAAATTATTTTTATTATAAATTTTTTTAAAATAAAATTATTATTATAGACATCAAATAAATATATTCAGAAGTTAAATGTCAAAAAAATAATAAAAATTCAAAAGTTTACTTCCGAACTAATTATTTATTTTCGAAAAATTACTTCTAAACCAATTGTTTATTTTCAAAAATTTATTTTCGAATCAATTATTTATTAAAAAAAATGTGTAGATATGTAGATAGAAGCTCACGTCAATCAAGAAAAAGAAAGAATGACATCACATCAAGGACACGTGTACCCGGTTGGCCTCGCCTGCAAGCGTTATGAACGCGGTCCTTTTTCTTTTTCTTTTTCTTTTTTATGAATTTTTTTTTGCTAATTAAGATCCTTTCGATAAAAAAAAAATTGTGATCATAATAGAAAATTTTCGAAATTTTTATGTGAAATTAGAAAAAAATTTCTGTAAAAATTAAGTTTTTTCTATGTCAAAATCAAAATTTCTCTAAGTCAAGTTAAAATTTTTCTGAATCAATATAAATTTTTTTAAGTTAAATTTTCTCTATAATTAAGTGATTCTAACTAAACCAAGCTTTAAGTCTCGTTAAATGGGATCGGTTACATGAATCCTTTTTCTCCATGCGGTCCTATCAAAGGCAATTTCATTAGTCAAATTAAGTAGATCCATATCTCTATTTATAATACTGCTCAACGTTAATTTAGACCTACCCCGTCCCCTAACACTTCTATATACCGTTAGAGTATTGCATCTCTTCACTACTACTTCTGTTGGTCTCCGTTGAATATCACCAAACTATCTTAATCGATTCTCTCTCAACTTATCTTCTATCGATACTACTCCTACTCATTCCCAAATACACTCAGTTCTAATTTTGTCTTGTTTAGTCTTGTCACACATTTACCTTAACATTTTTATCTCAGTCACACTCATCTTATCTACATATTGTTTCTCAATTACCCAACACTCTGTCTCATACAACATTACTGGTCTAATAGCCATTCTATAAAACTTATCTTTAAATCTAATGGGTGTTCGTTTATCGCACAATATGAAAATATTATATATTTTTTATTTTATTAAATATTAATATAATAAAATTATATATTTTTTTCCTCTATCCTTCTATAAAATAAAAAATTTAAAAAAAATACACCACATAAAATCCTATTAGAGGAAGAAGAATCCAATCGCACTCTGTCTTTCCTATTACAAATTTGATGTCCCAATCTTCAACCAACCGTTGGCTTGTACCCCAGGTTCTTCTTCTTCACACTTCCTTATTCTCTCTCTTTCGCTCTCTGTAAATACACATCTCATCATAGTTTCTTTTTTATAATTGCCCACAAATTCCAGATTTTGTTCTGTTTGGTGTGCTCTCTTGCTTCTAGATTATCTGAAATTTGGTGGGTATTTCTTGTATATATTCTGTTTATTGTTCTGGGTTGAACATTTTAGAGGTTTTCAAGCCTTGTTGCTTCTTGATTGGTGTTTTGGTTTATGTGATTGGCTTAATTTGGGGGATTGAATGAAATTTTTGAGCTGATATTTTGATGGGTATGAAATAAAGTTGGGATTTTTTTTCCTGGAAAAAGAGGGTTTGTTATTCTTTTCCCTTTGTTGTTCAACAGTGTTCTGAGAAAAAAAGATGGTCTTTAGGTTTGGGATTGTATTTATGTTGTAATTGGGTGGGTATATCTGTGAAAACCCTGGTTGGGTAGGTGTTAAATTAGGCCTAGTTTGGGTTGTTTTGTGGTTCACTTCAATAATTACTCTGAAAATTTGTGACTCAAATAAGGGAATTTGTGGAGATTGGGTTTTGAATCCCCAGTTGGGTAGGATTGATTTAAAGATATTGGGTGTATTCTAGTTGGTTTTGTGGGGATTCTGAATTTGTTCCACTCAATAAGGGTTTTTTGACATAAAGGGTAGGTTTTGAAGGTAGGTATCTGTTTGGATTTAGCTGTTTTTGCTTGGTAAATATGGTGGAATCGATTGCTGCAACGTCCCTTTTGGGGCACCGACCGGTATGTGGAGGATATTGCTTCACGGATGTCTCAAGAAGAAGAAAGCAATTTGCTGTATGCCGAATCCCTGTAACAAAATTTCTTGGTAGGAATGTTGTCCGCACTCGTTCTTCGTTGAAATTTGGAGTTGATCGATTGGTAGTTCCATCAATTAAGGCTCAAGCAATGGAATTGGCAAAGGAGGCCTATGAGTATAGAGAAGAAAAGCGAATACCCCGGGATTTCGAGTACGGGATAGATACTGGTGTAGATCGAAAACCCGGCTTGTGGCCACCGGAGAACAAGGCCGATAATACTTCACTTCACAACCCTTTGCTTCGACAAGAAAGGATGGGTTGTGGGTGGTTAGGTGCAATCTTTGAATGGGAAGGAGTTCTAATTGAGGACAATCCTGATCTTGAAAAGCAAGCCTGGCTGGCTCTTTCTCAGGAAGAAGGAAAATCCCCTCCTCCAGCTTTCATTCTTCGTAGAATAGAAGGCATGAAGAACGAACAGGCTATTTCTGAGGTCCTTTGCTGGTCTAGAGACCCGGCTCAGGTGAGACGAATGGCATCTAGAAGAGAGGAGATCTACCAAGCGTTACAAGGTGGGATATATAGGTTTCGATCTGGGTCTCAGGAGTTTGTGAATGTTTTGATGCATTACAAGATACCTATGGCGTTGGTTTCAACCCGCCCAAGAAAAACCCTTGAAACTGCAATTGGAGATATTGGGATCAAAGAGGTCTTTACTGTAATTGTAGCAGCCGAGGACGTTCACAGAGGGAAGCCCGATCCTGAGATGTTTGTGTATGCAGCACAGCTTCTAAATTTCATACCTGAGCGGTGTATTGTGTTTGGAAACTCGAACCTGACGGTGGAGGCTGCTCACGATGCACAGATGAAGTGTGTGGCTGTTGCTAGCAAACATCCTGTGTATGAACTTGGAGCCGCTGACTTGGTGGTGAGGCACTTAGATGAGCTTTCGGTGGTTGATTTGAAGAACCTTGCTGACATTGAATCAGCTGAGTTTGGGTCCGGTGAGCCAGAGTTGGAGATGGAGGAGGAGAAATGTGATGAGCCATACCCATCCACCTCCGTGGCTGTTGATGATTTCTGGTAACCTCTCTCAAATGTACAGTAATTTGTGCCTCGTGCCTTTTATCTAATTCTTGATGACAAGTTCATATTCGCTATCCTGTGTATAAAAAAAAGGAAAATTTGAAAACCAACAAAAAGCAAGAATTAAGTTGGTCTACATTGGACCATCTCAATGTCATCATGTATTTATTTTATGTATTACTATATATGTAAGTGTATATTTGGTACTTGCTCGTTGTGTTCTTTCTTTTCTTCAAACTTAATTCAACTTTTAACAATGATCTGTCCTGCGAACCAGTAGCGTTTGGATTACAGGAAAACCATCTCTCCCGAAATATGACATGGGCAGCACAACTTGAAGCAACACAAAGCAAAAATTGAAAATGCTACATATCTATTGGCAGTTTTGACACTTGAGGTTTCTGGAATTTTGAATTGAGATTCAGAGAATGTTGTTGTTGAGCACGCTTTTCAACTGATATTTTTCTTATGCTGGCATTTCTGTGATGTTGCTTTACTGGTCTTCAAGTATGTTTGTTGCTCTCCCTCGGTGATGTTTTAAGAATCTTTTAATAGACTACTTAAGGTAAGAGCTAATCCATGATGGGAAGTGGAAGATTGGTAGTTTGTTGTATAAAGCCCTTGTTTGGTATGTTGGTTTTAAGGGCTAAAAGATTAAAATAGTCACAAAAAGATAAAATATGCTGAAAAATTAATAAGATAAAATGTTACATTAAAATTATAATCATTTTATTTTTTTTCTTAAAAAAGTCAAAAAAACTCAACTCAAACAAGACTAAAAACGAAGCCAAAATAGGACTCATTGGACAGCAGAAACTGTTCAAAGGCTCTGTATAGGATGGTTTTGATGAACAGCCTATAGCACAGTGCTTTTTCGGTTTCTTCAGCTTTGGGCATGTTAGGCATTTTTTTTTTCCTCCCTATTTTGTTCTCCAAAATTGGGACAGAATTTGTTTGGCAAACTTTTGGGGAAAAAAAAATTAAAAAAATCTCTTTTTAGAAAGCCCTTTTTAGTAATTTTCTGCATCTCCACCCAAAAAAAAAAATAATAATAATAATAATAGTGTTGCATAAAATGGAAATGATACACTGAAAATAATAGTGTTTTCCAATTTTTTATGTTTTTGCTTCTGGGAAAAAAAATAAATAAAAGCGAAAGTAGAGTAAACCTCAAAAATGAAATAATAAGTGTGTTTCAATTTTTATTTATTTATTTATTGTTTTTGTTTCTAAACAACAAAAACGAAAATGAAAACAAAAATCATAAACATAAATGAAAACTAGAGAAAGCTGGTTCCCTCTGCTGAGACATGCTCTTGCACGTTTAAAACCCAGGGCCATCTGTTTGTTGCTTGCTTCAATGATAGAAGTGAGGGCAGTGAGCAAAGCAGTTTGCTGATACTACTTGTCCCAGTGGGACAGGTCGGCTGGTCCACGCCCCCAACACCGTTGTCTGGTCGCTGGATTTACTGAGATACCTACACAAAAGTTTTCTGGGAAACAGGAGTTTCCCAGCGAACCTCCCGACGAACAAGTTAGAAGAGAGAGATTAATGGTGTGTCGAAAAATAGAGTAATGATAGGGAACTTAACATTCTTTTTGTCTTAAACCTGCTTATATCATTTGTTCATCATTTCTTTGTCCACTCCGACCTGTCATATTTGCCGAAAGTCTATGCTCTAGCTTGCCTTGTTCACGATGAGACTATTTTGTTCTGACGTGAAGGGGTTATCGCATTAAATGCTGTAGGGGACCTCATTAATGGCTGATGTGTGGTGCAATAACTCTGCAGGATCTTTGTCTGCTTACGTGGCTGGTTCTTCTCTTGACATGTGTTTAGATGCCATTTGTTCTTGGTGCAACGTTGGGATCCAATAATGTTGGACTTTAGTGTTTGAGCCATGCATTAGGCTCTAAGTGGCGGGCCAAAACCCCCTATGGGTCCACCTATGTTAGTAGTCCTCCATTCCCAAGTGCAGCTTCAGTCCAACAAAGAGAATAAGAAAGAAGACGGGGATTGTGGGTGGCCGAGTGAGAGAAGACCGACTGGGTGGAGGACCGACCGCGAATGGTGACTGAGTGAAAAGGCCGACTGGGAGAAGGGCCGACCGCGAAGGGTGACTGTGGGAGCCGAATAAGTAGAACAGTCGGAAGATGCGTACCCTAGAAATTAGATACTGTTCGGCTTCATGTTGCGTGACTAGGACGCCGAATACGTTAGGAAAGCCGAATAAACGGAAGACAGTGGCTCCGAATGAATAAAAGGGGAATGGGATAAAAGTAGGCTCAGGCCCCGAGGTCCAAAAAGTAAGTATAAATACAAGAACCACAGATTTAGAAAGATATGTAAGAATCACTTCACAAAACTTAGTAGACAAGCTATTCTGAGTGTCTAAATTAACTTGTCCGTCGGAGTGCTAATTCCGGCACTCCCAACCAGAGTGTTTGTGTCTTTTCAGGTGACTAGCTGAGGATCACTAGCGTCTCCCAGGATTTGAAGAGTATTTCCAAAACCACTTCTCCACAACTGGCGTCGTCTATGGGAATACTCAAATACATCCATGGTAGGCGTGACTGAAGATCCTCCGATAGCCACTGACGAGACCGCACAGAGAGGTGACCTCATTCCAGCGAACTCGCTTGAACCAAAAACCATCACAGCAAGACTTGCCTCGGACCTCTGCTCATCTCCAAACCCAACGCAAAAGACAATACAAGTGACCATGGCACAAGCTAGGCAAACCAAACAGAGGTTGGACAACATCATCGCTAAGAACGAACGCCTTTGTCGCAATCTAGCCTTGGAAATGGCAAAATCCAAACAAACGATGCGCCAGGCTTCTGAGCGACCCCCGAGGGCAGATGATCGACGATCTCGGACCCGACAGCAAGAAACTGACGGCCGCCATGCTTCAACAGATCATCTTAAGGAGTTGGCAAAGGACGAACGTCTCCACCAATGCGTCTGGAGGAGTGTGGTCGAAACACCTGCCCGTCCGAATGATGCATTTTCGCTTGACACCGTCCACATGATATACAGTCTGCCAGCAGCCCCGGCCGTGTATGCGATCCAATCACATCCAAGTCCCCAACAGCAACTCATGCCAGCAAAGCGGCCCCGAGAAACGCCAAGTATCACCTTTGACGATTCTGATTTGATCGGTGTAACACTCCCTCACATTGATCCGTTGGTTGTTGAGCTATGCGTAAACCGGTTCACCGTCGAACGCGTTCTTATCGACCAGGGCAGTACCTCGGAGGTTATGTATTATAAAACCTTTACCAAACTCGAATTCAACGAGTCAGACCTAACTCCGTCTCCTTATCCACTATTCGGCTTCAATGCCACTCCAGAGTATCCATTGGGAAAGATCAGCTTACCCGTTCGAGCAGGCTCTAGAACGGTGAATGTGGAATTCTTGGTCGTCAGGCTGCCATCGCCTTACAATCTCATCATGGGGCGATCGTGGTTGCATACCTTGCAGGCCGTCCCAAGCACCTATCATCAACTGCTACGTTTCCCAACAGAACACGGCATTGAGCAAATCCGCGGATCCTAAAAATCAGCACAAGCATGTTATCTCCTTATCACCAGAACGCCAAAGGAACTGCAAGTAAGCTCCATTGAGGTGCCGAATCGGGAGATCCTGGACGATGTTGGGCGGTATCCAAATGAGAAGGCCACGGAAGATTTAGACTGAGTTGACATTGATGGCAGCCCAGAAAAGTTCTTCATGATCGGCGCCTCTCTGAATCAGGGCGACAGGCAGCAGCTGATCTCTTTCTTGCTCAACAACCTTGACGTCTTTGCGTGGACTCCGTACGAAATGCCGGGAATAGACCCGTCAGTTTCACAGCACCATCTGAATGTCGATCCGAAATGTAAGCCGATCATTCAGAAAGGCCGACGGTCAGCCGCGGAGCACACTGCCGCCATTGTTGAGGAGGTAGACAAACTACTTGACGCCGGGGCAATTAGAGAGTCACTTACCCTATGTGGCTCTTCAATGCAGTGGTGGTGAAAAAGAAAAATGGGACTTGGCGAGTATGTGTCGACTTCACGGATCTGAACAAAGCTTGCCCCAAAGACTGTTTTCTTCTACCTAGAATCGACCAGCTCGTCGATGTGACGGCACGTCGTCAATGCATGAGCTTCCTCGATGCTTACAGAGGCTACCATCAAATCGCCATGCATCCAGATGACAGGACAAAACTGCCTCCTTCACCCCAAGAGGAACCTATTGCTACAAAGTTATGCCCTTTGGGCTGAAGAATGCAGGGGCAACCTACCAAAGATTGGTCACCGCCATGTTCAAAGAGCAACTCGGCCACACTATGGAAGTATACATCGACGATCTGGTGGTCAAGTTCAAAGAAGAACAGAGTCCTATAGCCGATCTAAAAGAGACATTCAGCGTCTTACGCAAATACAGAATGAAACTGAACGCTTCTAAGTGTGCGTTCGGAATCGGCTCTGGCAAATTCCTGAGTTACATCGTCAATCACCGAGGAATTGAAGCCAACCCGAGGCAAGTCACAGCAATCTTGGAACTCGGCTCCCCCCGTTCAGTAAAAGAAGTCCAAAAGTTGATGGGGATGGCCGCTGCACTCAACAGGTTCATCAGCCGGTCTACAGATCGTTGCGGACAATTCTTTCAGACATTACGGGAAGGTAAGGCTTTTGAATGGTTCGCCGAATGCGAATCAGCCTTCAACAGACTCAAGACCTACCTCCGCTCAGTACCTCTCTTGACAACACCCGCCACTGGTGACCCGTTCATCTTATATTTGGCAGTTTCCGATAGGGCCGTCAGCGCCGTACTGTTAAAAGAGGAGGAGGGGGAGCAACGGCCAGTGTATTATGTGAGCAAGGCAATGGTTGACGCCAAAACACACTACCTTCCGCTGGAAAAACTCATCTTAGCCCTAGTCATGGCGGCAAGAAAACTGATGCATTACTTCCAGGGACATAGCATTGGGGTGCTAACAGATTATCCCCTCTGATCAGTTCTACGAAGTGCAGAAGCATCAGGACGTGTTTCAAAATGGGCTCTTGAACTCGGCCAATATGACATTCAATTTTTACCTAAAACTGCAATCAAGGGGCAGGTGTTGGCCGACTTTGTTGCCGAATTCACCGGCGAGCTTGCCAGCCTCAAACCTGATGAAGTTCGACCAGAGGCTGAAGTTCTACCAAAGCCGAACTGAAGAATTTATGTCGGGGATATTTGGCAATTATACTGTGATGGATCATAAAGGGGCAGTGGCGCCGGAGTTGTAATCATGTCTCCAGACGGCGTAGTAATTGAGCAGGCCGTCAAGCTTGGCTTCGAAGCATCAAATAACGAAGTCGAATACGAAACCCTTCTAGCCGGTCTACGGAATGCGCACCTTCTCGGCGCTCGGCGTCTGCTTGTGTTTTGTGATTCAAAATTGGTAATCAATCAGCTAAAGGGGGAGTACGCGGCAAGAAACGACCGTATGGTGGCCTACATGAAAACGGCCAATCCCTTGCTAGCAAAATTTGACCATCACGAACTGAACCAAATAACACGCGACTAGAACACACACACGGATGCCTTAGCGTGCCTAGTCTCCGCCATCAATTCTGAGATCAAACGGACCATCGAAGTAGGTTTCGTCCCGGAGCCGAGTATTGGCCCTTCGGAGGAAATCCATGTCAACGTTATAGAATTCGCACCAAGCTGGATGGACCCCATTGCTGCATTCCTCTCTTCTGAACAACTCCCAGAGGACAAAAAAGAAGCACACAATCTGCGAAATAAAGCCCTGCGATACTATCTGGATCCGCAAGGAGGGCTTTACAAAAAGTCCTTCTCTGGTCCATATTTGGAATGCGTGCACCCCGACAAAGTGGAGGAGCTTCTGACAGAGATACATGAGAGCAGTTGTGGTGCCCATTCTGGCGGACGCTCCTTGGCCCATCGGGCTATAACGCAGGGATACTATTGGCCGACAATGAGAGCTGACGCGGAGAGTTATGTAAAAAAATACGAACAATGCCAAAAGTTTTCCCTAGTAACCCATCTGCCTGCTGAAGAGTTGAACTCTATCAAAAGCCCCTGGCCATTTGCTCAGTGGGGACTTGATATCATAGGACCATTGCCCAGGGCCCCAGGGAACAAGCGATTCTTAATCGTCACAACAGACTACTTCACAAAATGGGTCGAAGCGGAGGCTTTAACGCATATACGAGATGCCGACATTAAACGCTTTGTATGGAGAAACATCATAGCACGATTCGGCATTCCGAGAGCTCTCATCTCAGACAATGGCACCCAGTTCGATTGTGGCGTATATCGAGAGTTATGCAGCAAATATGGCATTCGGCCTTACTTCTCGACACCGGCCTACCCCCCAAAGTAATGGTCAAGCCGAAGCCTCTAACAAATCCATCTTGGACAGCATCAAAAAGAGACTGGAAAAGGCTAAAGGCAAATGGGTCGAAGAATTGCCGAGTGTATTGTGGGCTCATCGTACTACGCCGAGGAGATCCACTGGAGAAACGCCGTTTGCTCTATACTTTGGAACCCAGGCAATCTTACCCCTGGAAATCGGCCTCCCAACTCTGAAATCGCAAGTTTTTGATATGGGCCGACACGACATGATGCTTGCCCTGGATCTGATTCTGATCGAAGAGCGAAGAGACCGCGCCCTGACATCCATGGCACAGTATCAGCAGCAGCTTGCCAAATCGTATAATCAGTGAGTTCAGTTGCCCCGATACACGCCAGGGGAGCTTGTCTTGAAGAAGGTACTTCCAGCCGACCGGAGACCGGTCGATGAAAAATTGGGTCCAAACTGGGACGGCCCCTATCAAATTGAATCCATCGCAGGAACAGGGGCATATCGGCTCTCAAACATGTTAGGAAGAAGCCTGCCACAGCCTTGGAATTCAACACATTTACGTAAATTCTATCATTGACCTGACTTATGGGCTTGATACTTGTACATATTCCACCGTTGCAATATAAAGCTTCTCGTTTTCTCAAGCTCGCCCCCAAGCCTTTAAGGGCTGATTAAGCCTTCTAAGGCCAAAATAAGCCTCCAGATTCGGAGCCCTCTTTGGTGCAGGTCACCTCAGGGCCGATTAAGTCTCCGGATTCGGAGTCCCCTTTGGTACAGGTCACCTCAGAGCCGATTAAGTCTCCGGATTCGGAGCCCCATTTGGTGCATGTCACCTCAGGGCCGATTAAGCCTCCAGATTCAGAGTGCCCTTCGTAGATATCACGATTGGCCAAAATAAAGTCTCCGAATTCAGAGCCCCCTATGGTGCATGTCACCTCAGGGCCGATTAAGCCTCAGGATTCGGAGCGCCCTTCGTACATATCGCGATTGGCCAAAATAAAGTTTTCGGATTCGGAGCCCCCTTTGGTGCAAGTCACTTCAGGGCCGATTAAGTCTCCGGATTCGGAGCCCCTTTTGGTGTATGTGACCTTAGGGCCGATTAAGCCTCCGGATTCAGAGCGCCCTTCATAGATATCGCGATTGGCCAAAATAAAGTCTCCGGATTCGGAGCCCCCTTTGGTGCAGGTCACCTCAGGGCCGATTAAGTCTCCGGATTCGGAGCGCCCTTCGTAGATGTCACGATTGGCCACACTAAGTCTCCGGATTCAGAGCCCCTTTTGGTGCACAACACCTTAGTGCCGATTAAGACTCCGAATTCGGAGCGCCCTTCGTGGATATCACGATTGACCAAAATAAAGCCTCCGAATTCGGAGCCCCCTTTGGTGCATGTCACCTTAGGGCCGATTAAGTCTCCGGATTCAGAGACCCCTTTGGTGCATGTCACCTCAAGGCCGATTAAGCCTCTGGACTCGGAGCGCCCTTCGTAGATATCACGATTGGCCAAAATAAAGTCTCTGGATTCAGAGCCCCCTTTGGTGCAGGTCACCTCAGGGTCGATTAAGTCTCCGGATTCGGAGCGCCCTTCGTAGATATCACGATTGGCCACAGTAAGTCTCCGGATTCGGAGCCCCTTTTGGTGCACGACACCTTAGTGCTGATTAAGACTCCGAATTCGGAGCGCCCTTCGTGGATATCACGATTGGCCAAAATAAAGCCTCCGAATTCGGAGCCCCCTTTGGTGCATGTCATCTTAGGGCCGATTAAGTCTCCGAATTCGGAGCCCTCTTTGGTTCATGTCACCTCAGGGCCGATTAAACCTCCAAATTCGGAGCGCCCTTCGTAGATATCACAATTGGCCAAAATAAAGTCTCCGGATTCGGAGCCCTCTTTGGTGCAGGCCACCTCAGGGTCGATTAAGTCTCCAGATTCGGAGCGCCCTTCGTAGATATCACGATTGGCCACACTAAGTCTCTGGATTCGGAGCCCCTTTTGGTGCATGACACCTTAGTGCCGATTAAGACTCCAAATTCGGAGCGCCCTTCGTGGATATCACGATTGGCCAAAATAAAGCCTCCGAATTCGGAGCCCTCTTTGGTGCATGTCACCTTAGGGCCGATTAAGTCTCCGGATTTGGAGCCCCCTTTAGTGCATGTCACCTCAGGGCCGATTAAGCCTCCGGATTCAGAGCGCCCTTCGTAAATATCACGATTGGCCAAAATAAAGTCTCTGGATTCGGAGCCCCCTTTGGTGCATGTCACCTCAGGGCTGATTAAGTCTCCGGATTCGGAGCCCCCTTTGGTGCATGTCACCACAGGGCCGATTAAGCCTCCAGATTCGGAGTGCCCTTCGTTGATATCACGATTGGCCACACTAAGTCTCCGGATTCGAAGCCCATTTTGGTGCACGACACCTTAGTGCCGATTAAGACTCCGAATTCGGAGCGCTCTTTGTGGATATCACGATTGGCCAAAATAAAGCCTCCGAATTCGGAGCCCCATTTGGTGCATGTCACCTTAGGGCCGATTAAGTCTTCGAATTCGAAGCCCCTTTTGGTGCACGACACCTTAGGGCCGATTAAGGCTCCGAATCCGGATTAGCCTTTTTGAGAGATGCATTCGGACCACTTTATTGGCCGAATAAATATTCACTGAATCGTTCTTAATTCAAGTCGGTCAATGCATGTTTAAACATTTACACCACACAACACAAAACTTGTCAGTAAGTTGAAATAATACGATTAATTAAACACATGACATTTCAAGACCAAATACAAACGTTGAAAATAAAAGAAATTCTGTGGATATTCGGCGCGAAGTCTATTCATTCGGCACCCTCATCGTCGCTCTTCTCAATGTCGAAATCGGAATAAGGAAAGTAGTGGCGATGATACAGGGGCGAGGCCGAATCAATACCCACGGCTTCGAGAGCTTCCTCGGTTTGAAGGGCCTTGATCCAGCCGTGCTTGAATCCACGATTTTCACATCAGCAGACCTCCTCGGCAAGGTCATGTTTGGTCTTCTCTATCCCGACCTTCAGGCCGTCCTGAAACCCTTTTTCATAACCCGAGGTCTGTTTGGTCACTCCCTCTACAACAACCAATTTAGATTGACTGGCCGCCACCGATGCGCTCGTTTGAACATTCTTCAGCTCCCGAAGCTCACGTTCAGCCTTTTCCGCGCGAATCTCCAGACTGCGATTCCTTTCGTCCTTTTTCTCACTCTCACGACGTGCTTCCCGCAGACGCATGCCGACTTCGTAAGCAGTATATAGTCCTTTTACGGCCCCATGTATGCCGTCTCGAAATACTTCGAAATCTCGACGTCCGACCATCGATTGTTGGACTTCCGGCGGGAATATCTATCGAGCCAACTCGACTGCCACATCTGGGTCTTTAATGATAGAATCCGCCTCCGTCATTGGTCTATTCCTCACAAAAACCGCAAAACTCAACGGTCATGGCGTCGCATCAGGCTCAAATTTCAGTCGCGGGCGCGGAGAATTTCCCCGTTGTTTTCTGTCCTTTCGGGGCGATCTGCTTCGATGACTAAGGGGCTGCTGTGTTTCCCGATCCTTAGACGTTCTTCTTCTCGTGCGCGTAGGCTCGCTACTACGACTCATTGCGGCGTTTGATTCAGTCAATCTTCGTCCCTCCCAAGTTGCCTGAACGGAAATAAGTAGGGCCTCTGGCGTGCACCCGCCCCATTTATCCTTCAAATGTTTGCAGCTCTCCCGAGGCAACGTTAGTGATCCCAAACGTCAACAGTCGGATGACAATTGTCTAGCCCATGAGCTGGGCCAGCTCACGCCTTGGCTAAGGCAAGGACAGATTTGCCTTACTAATTTGGTTGGCCATGTTTTCAAGCGCAAGCGCCGATCCATGTATGCCTCAGCCAGCCCACGAGTTACGCCCATTCGGCTTCCCAAGCTCGCGCCCTGGCTAAGGCAAGGGCAGATTTACTAATCTGGTCGACCATGTTTTCAAACGCTAGCGCCGATCCATGTGCGCCTCAGCCAGCCCACGAGTTACGCCTATTCGGCTTCCCAAGCTCGCGCCCTGGCTAAGGCAAGGGCAAATTTACTAATCTGGTCGGCCATGTTTTCAAGCACAAGCGCCGATCCATCTGTGCTGCCCATTCGGCTTCCCAAGCTCGCGCCCTTGCTAACGCAAGGGCAGATTTACTAATCTGGTCGGTCATGTTTTCAAACGCTAGCGCCGATCTATGTGTGCCTCAGCCAGCCTACGAGTTACGCCTATTCGGCTTCTCAAGCTCGCGCCCTGGCTAAGGCAAGGGCAAATTTACTAATCTGATCGGCCAAATACCTAAGCTAAGCAGCCAATCTAACCATAACCGAAAGCAATATCATTCATCAACATTTTCCTTAGCCGGTTGAGCACAACTCATAAAATTTTATATACTCAAGTTACCAAACAAAAAGCTACAAGCCCGCATAAAAATGCCTAGCAAAAAACTATGACTGTAGCAACAGATGAAAAATACTAAATTAAAAACTGTAAAAATACATTCGACATCCTAAAAACTATGTCAGTCGGCCGGATTAGCCATCGGAATCAGACTCCAATGGCTCAGCATCCACTTGCTCATATGGCATTGGCATAATCAATGAAGCGTTAGCAGCAGCAAGGGCTTTGTGCTAGCCATGTTTGAATCCTCGATTTTCAAACTTGGGGACTTGGTCCATGTACTCGGCAAATCCAACATTTTCCCGGCCTCGAATACTTTGGAAGACTCCGAGTCGGCTGCTTCCTTCGCCGCCTTCATTTCAGCCAACTCAGCCTCCAGTTTGGAGATCGCCTTCTGGGCCAATTTGAGCGCATCTTCGCTCGCGTCCGCCTTCTTCTCGGCATCCGATCTCAATTGATCCGTGCAATGAGCCCTCTCTATCTCGGTGTCGGCCCATGAGGCTTCCTTGTTCGCCCTCAAAGCTTCGACCTCGGCCCTTCTCCTTTGGCCTTCAACTTCCTCGCGTAAATGACCAATTTGCTTGACAGCGTCGCCATGGCGATGGCCCATATCGGCTATCCATCCGACGGTCTGCAAAACAAGAATTCAAAACCATAACTTCAACAGTATTTGGATTAAATGAAGCTAAGTTCGAATATGTACCAAAAGTGCCGATTGGGCGGCTAGTGCTGTCGCATTTAGATCCGTTTCCACCCGGAAAGCCTCCTTGTCAGACGGCAATGACACGAACGTAGCCAAGCTGAATGTGACTTCTGGATCTTTAAGCGCCGAAGCGTCAGAAGAAACCGGCATGTTTTTTATCATCGGCTGAATGACAAAAGGAACGATCACGTCCGATCCCTCTAATCGAGGACGTTTGCCATCGTGTTCTTCTGAGCCGACCTCAAACCCGGCAGGGCGTTTCTCTGCCTCAACTTCTTGGCTGGCCTGCACAATCAACATAGATTCGGCATTCCGATTTTTCGCCATCTCCACCTCAACGCGCAAGAACTCTGATTCGCTAACAGGCAGGGAGAATTGAGATTTGGTGGCGGGTGGTACTTCAGACGGAAGGGCCTCCGCTCTTCGCCGTGCGGCCAACCTTTCCGCATTCGCCTTCCTGGCAAGTTTTGTCAGGCTTAACCCGGCCATGTCTTCAGGTTCTGTGGCAGGAATATCCTCTAAGCCGTGAAAAACACCGTCAAGTGAAAGATCCCCTCAGCCCGAAGTGGGTGGGGGATCGGCCGAATTCAATACCGCGTCAGACTCGGTTTCAGACTGATCTAATTCGGTAACATTAGCTACATCCCGCTCCAAATCGGACCCTCCAAAACTAACCTGCCTCAAGTTTTTTAAGTCGGACAAAATAAGAGCGATGAGAGAATCTTCACCCTCCGAAACTGGGATATTTTCCGCCGCCGAGAAGGTCGTATATGTCGGCTCGTAACGAAGCAGAATGTGGGCCGCCCTGCCTTGTTTCTGTAGACTTTGACGGTCGAAATATTTGAGCACGACTTCGATATCCGAAAGAACAGTGCCGTTAGTTGAAGACTAGGGGTGGGCAACGGTTTATCCGAACCACTCAAACCGCTCAACCCGGCCAACCCGCATATAAATGGGCGGTTTCGCAAACATAATGCGGGCGGATGCGGTTTGAAATATGACAAATTTGCGGGTTGCGGGCGGGTCGCGGGTTAAAACCGCCCGCACTTTAATTAGTATTATTATTATTATTTTTTATATACCAACTTTGTAACTTTAACAGGAGCACCATTATGTTCTCTATAACACTAAGATCCTTATTTTTAAGTATTTCTCAACTTTCTTAATGTCATAGAATTACCAAGTCCTAAACTTGGTTTCTTATATGATTTTCATTGATGACTCATCCATTTTTTCCTAATAAAATTCTTCTTCTGATGATCGATGAAGCTTCAAGTTTGATTATTGATTACTGAATTGACAATTCTAATTGAGTACAACCTTTAATACATTGATATACATTTTTTTCATGACGAAAATGCTAGTGATATTAAATTTTTATTTGTAAACTCATCAGAAAATTGTTATCAAATGATCACAAATATATAAAATGAATCTAATGCTTAAATTCGATGGGAAAAAAAAAACTTAAAAATTAATTTTTAAAGAAAAAAGTATAAATCGTAAACCGCCCGCAACCGCCCGCACATCTACAAACCCTATCCGCACAAACCGCAAACCGCACTGCGGGCGGTTGCGGGTTGACTTTTTCCTAAACCGCATAGATGCGGGCAGGTCAAAACCGAACCGCAAACCGCACAAAATCGATCCGCGAACACCCCTATTGAAGACAGAACTTTCTTCAAATTGCTCCCTGCACAAGCCAAGCCGTAACATTTCAAAGAAGAGGCTTTACAACAAAAACGAACAAATAATAAAAGCGAGAAGGCAATCAGCCACCTGGCTCACCCCTCCGTCTAGGAATAGGGTCGATGTGATCCTCCCTTTCGCCAAATTCCCAGTTACCCTGGACAACGACCATAACATCATCAACTCATTTTCCAGAACTGGAAAGCATAGTAATCAGCTGATGGTCGATATCCTTGGCCCTAAGGAAGAAACGCCCGTGCCGACCAGAAGACTTAGCCAAGGCATAACATTGCCGGATGGTTGGAATGCCAAGGTTAATTCTTAGGCGACGGTTGAGCGCTATAACCCCCATTATGATTCTAAAGAAATTCACATTAGGTTGGGAAGGGATTAAACCCCAATGGCGAAGCACGGCGCTAAGAAACGGATGAAGGGGGAAACGGACTCCACCCTTTGCAATTGACAAAAGAGCAAAGACAATCGTGGTTTTGTCCTCCCCTCCATATCACGAGTGTCGTCTGCCACAAGCGACAGACAGACATCATCAGGAATGGAGAAATGGTGTTTAAAGCCAGCAATTCGATCTGACGAGAGGAGGTCTTTTAAATGTTTCGCCATACCCTACAACTTATGAGAATATGCCAAGGAAAGAATAAACTAGAAAGAGTCTTCAAAGCAAGGGAGGAGAGAACTTACAAAGGACGAAGAGGATATCGGAGAAGAGAGTTTCAGGGATGATTCAAAAGGCAATCCAACGATGAGCGTCATAAAATACGTACTTGAAAGGACGTCAAAATTTTAAATCGCAATAAATAGACACGTACGAGGGGACGAGAGGTCGACACGACAACCGAAATGGGTGCGCTTAGATATCCGCATGAGGATGAGGCCAACCGCCGAATTTTGGCTCCGACTTTTCAAAATTCAAAACCAAGCACTCCAGCCAACTGTCGTCGGTGAATTGCTTGGGGGGCAATTGTGGGAGCCGAATAAGTAGAACAGTCGAAAGATGCGTACCCCAGAAATTAGATACTGTTCGGCTTCGTGTTGCGTGACTAGGACGCCGAATAAGTTAGGAAAGCCGAATAGACGATGGACAGTGGCTCCGAATGAATAAAAGGGGAATGAGATAAAAGTAGGCTCAAACCCCGAGGCCCAAAAAGCAAGTATAAATACAAGAACCACAGATTTAGAAAGGTATGTAAGAATCACTTCACAAAACTTAGTAGACAAGCTATTCTGAGTGTCTGAACTAACTTGTTCGTCGGAGTGCTAATTCCGGCACCCCCAATCGGAGTGTTTGTGTCTTTTCAGGTGACTAGCTGAGGATCACTAGCGTCTCCCAGGATCTGAAGAGTATTTTCAAAACCACTTCTCCACAGTGACCGAGCAAGAAAATCGACTTGGAGGAGGGTCGACCGCGAAGGGTGACCGAGGGAGAAGGCTGACTGGGAGGAGGGCTGACCGTGAAGGGTGACCGAGTGAGAACGCCGACTGGGAGGAGGGCCGATCGCGAAGGGTGATCGAGCGAGAAGGCCAACCGGGAGGAGGGGCGACTGCGAAGGGTGACCGAGTGAGAAGATGGCAGCGCGCGGGGCTCGAGGAGTGGTAGGGCACGTGGTGATGTGAAGTGGAATAGGAAAGAGGAAGAGAGTAGTGGATCGTGGTCGTACACGTGGCACAATCCCGTAATAAGGCAGGTGATGCGTTAGCAGGAAGCAAAGGGGTAGGCTAATATAAGGCGTCGAAAAGG
Organism: Camellia sinensis; assembly: GCF_055761805.1. Lineage (NCBI taxonomy): Eukaryota > Viridiplantae > Streptophyta > Magnoliopsida > Ericales > Theaceae > Camellia > Camellia sinensis. The sequence continues at coordinate 72,864,552 of NC_138973.1, read as the reverse complement.
CGGGGGCAGAAGTTTTCAAAATTTTTCAAACTGGCGAAATTTAATCTCGATCCTTGGAATATAGGCAAACCGTGGGCATTTGGAATTATTCGTTTTACTTACCTTGTCACAAAAAACCAATACATCCCAAAGCTGCAGTCGTTTGTTTCGTGTGATACGCCGCTGCAACACTCTGCGAACTTCCTTGTGCCAGCGTCCGAAGCGATACGCAGACACGTAGAAGGGATGGCTCAAGATAAAGTGCCAACCACGAGGCTAGATGCGTTGGGAGAGGACGACGCAGTGGGGTTGGCTGAACAATACAGGGTAAAGAGGAGGGAGGAGAGGGGGGCTGGGTAAGCGGTGCGGGCTCGCCCAGCAATGATAATCGTAGCCGCTAGGCCGCTTAGCCAAGTGGAATCGGACCGCTGGCACACCAAGGCCGACAAGTCTACGTTCACGGCGGAAGAGTTGGAGGAGGTACGAAGGAAGTACCAAATTCCAGCGGAGATAGAGCTGAGGTTCCCCACATCTAAGGAGAGGAAGTCGGATGCACGACCGATGGAATTCACGCTGTACGAAGAGGCCGTTATAAGAGGGGGCTGAGGCTGCGGCTGTTGCTCCCCCAAGTAGTGGTGGATGTACTGAATCGACTGGAGGTGGCGCCAGGGCAGCCAATGCCAAATGCATGAAAGATACTAATGGCCTGCGCGGTCGCATGACCATAGGCGACCGGGGGGACGGCTATGACAGTGGAGGAATTCTTCTCCTACTACAAGGCCTTCGGTCAACAGGAAACGTGGGTGACCTTGCAGGTGGTGGTGGGCCGTGGTCTAGTGGCAGGCTTGCCATCTTCAGTGAAGGAGTGGAGGCAAAGATGGTTTTATGTATCGGCGAACAGTGGGAGAGGGGTTCGCACAACGTGGAAAGTCCCCACCAAGTTAGTAGAGCTAAGGCTAGACACGGAGACTGAGAACAGGGTGAAGAGGATGAAGGAGTGGAGGGAGAAGAAGGGGGCAAAGTAAGATGACTTGATTCGACCTTCAACCCTGTTTGCCTTGAGCCTGGGGCCGCAGTCGACGGGGGAGGATCCGGCGCTGGAGGAGTTGGAGGCAAGGAGGAAGGCGGAGGAGCTCAAGAGCGGAGAGCATTCGCTAAAGCGGACAAGTATAAGGAGGCAAAGTTGGGGCCTGCGCCTAAACTGGTGATGAGGGAGCGGGTCCGACCGCGTCCCAAACCGCTGGGAGACTAAGACCTAACTAACTTTGCCCCACTGCCGCCCCCAGTAGACCCACTGAAGGAGAAGGGCAAACAGGAGGTAGAGGCAGTGTTGAAGAAAACAAAGAAAAAGAGGGCGGCGGCAGAGGGGAGTAAGGATGCCCCTGTTTTGAAAAAGATGAAGGAGGGGAGGGCGGAGGAGGCTCCAGAAAGGGAGACCGCCCAAGTGGCGAAAGAAGATGTGGGCCCATGTGCTGAAAGAAGACATGGGCTCAAGTGCCCAAGTGGTGGCGACGGTGGGGCCTGTGGTAGAAGTATCTTCCAATTCTGGTGAAGGAAAGACTGGAGTTAGCAAGCCAGAGACGAACGCCACGTTGAAGACCGCCATGTACCACGTACGTGAGTTGGCAGGTCGCTCGGTAGAAGAAGGGGGGAAAGCTAGGGTCGCTGACGACCGTCTCGTTGGAGTAGTGGAGGATGCGGCTGTGCGATCGATGGTGCGATTGACAGAGATTGACCTCCTGAGAGGGTTTTGCTCAGCGCAGATGAAGGCGACGACCTTGGCGGCTGCCCCACAAGGCAGTATCGCTGGAGTTTGAGTTGGCGGGCGAGTAGAAGAAGGTAGGCAAATCCAGGAGGCCTGCACCACCGCCAAGGAAATGTTGGAGGAAGCCCTGGTTAACAACGAAGAGTTGTGGGACCAGGCGATTAAAGATAAGGAAGAGGCAGAGGGGTGAATTGCAGACTTGGAGAAGGCCTTGGCGAAAGAGGGCCAAATTGGCATCTGAGAGGGCAGCGTACCCCGACTTATGCATGGCGGCCGTAGAGCAATTCAAGGGGTTCGTCGAATTCCAAATTGCCATTGATGTCGCGGTCACCAGGAGCTTGGCAAACGAGGGGGAAGGGGGGGTAGGCCATTGAGAGCGGCCGCTAAAGGTAGGAGCGAAGAAGAAGTGATCCAAAGCTTCCAGCAGTCAGACTTCTACAAGCACAAGATGAGCCAGTACTGGGACAGTAGCTGGATGAGCTTCAAGTATAAGGCACAAGAGTTGTTCCCAAGCGTGGACTTCAGTCTCGTGAAGGTAAGAGAAGACGACGTTGCCTCGACCCCCTTGGACGAGAGGATTGAAGAAGAAGATCTCGCCTCTAGCGAGGGGGAGTGATCTCGGTCACCCTTCGCGGTCGGCCCTTCTCCCAGTCGACCTTCTCACTCGGTCACCTTTCGCGGTCGGCCCTCCTCCCAGTCGGTCTTCTCTCACTTGGCCACCCACAATCCCCGTCTTCTTACTTATTCCCTTCGTTGGACTGAAGCTGTACTTGGGAATGGGGGACTACTGACATAGGTGGGCCCATAGGAGGTTTTAGCCCGCCACTTAGAGCCCAATACATGACTCAAACACTAAAGTCCAACATTACTGGAACCCAACGTTGCACCAAGAACCAATGGCATCTAAACACTTGTCAAGAGAAGAACCAGCCACGTAAGCAGACAAAGATCCTACAGAGTTATTGCACCATACATCAACCATTAATGAGGTCCCCTGCAGCATTTAATGCGATAACTCCTTCACGTCGAAACAGAACAGCCTCACCATGAACAAGGCAAGTTAGAGCATAGTCTTTCGGCCGACATGACTGGTCGAAGTGGACAAGGAAATGATGAATAGAGGATATAAGCAGGTTTCTAAGACAAAAAGAAGGTTAAGTTCCCTATCATTACTCTATTTTTCAACACCATTAATCTCTTTCTTCTAACTTGCTCCTCGGAGGGTTCCCTGGAGGACTCCCGTTTCCTGTTGAACTTTTGTGTAGGTATCTCAGTGAGCCCAGCGACCGGACAACGGTGTTAGGGCCGTGGACCAGCCGACCCGTCCCACAGGGACAAGTAGTATTATCAGTTGAATGTGAAACTTGTAAGTAAATTGTGATGTAAAAATGTTAAAAATGAGCAATCAGGCTCACTTGTATATTCAAATTTGGGAATATGAAATTTTGTAAGTAAACTATGGTGCAAAAATTGTTAAAAATGGGCAATTAGGCTAACTTGTATGATTAGTAAAAAATGGATGATTATGCTATGGGATTTTAACGAAGTCTGGACGAGACTTGGAGGGCTCAGTCTGGCTAAGGTTTTAATTAGCTCAATCTGGCTGAGCTCTTCGTGCTCAATCTGGCTGAGGCCTTTAGTTAACTCAGCCTAGCTAAGCTTTTCGTGCTCAGTCTTGCTGAGGCTTTTAGTTAGCTTAGTTTGGTTGAGCTCTTCGTGCTCAGTCTTGCTGAGGCTTTGAGTTAACTCAGTCTAGCTGAGCTCTTCGTGCTCAGTCTAGCTAAGGCTTTTAATTAACTCAGTTTGGCTAAGCTCTTCGTGCTCAGTCTGGCTAAGGCTTTTGGTAAAGAGTTGTTATTAAAATGTAACACAAATAATGGAGATGTCAAATCGTTGTCATTTAAAGCACTGCATGTTGATCACAAGTTTACACCATGTATGGAAAGCGCAAAAATGAACAAGTGTGCAGATCGTCGAAAGGAACATACAACAATCGAACAATACAAAAATAGGAGATGTCATTTTACTGAAAATAACACTTCAAGTGCTCAGCATTCTATAGATAGGGGAGGTCTCTGCCTTCCATGTCTTGGAGTCGGTAAGTGCCTGGGCAGGGTCTGGTCTTGACAACGTAAGGTCCTTCCCATTTGGCTGCTAGCTTGCCCTCGGTGGGATTTTTAGTAGCAAGGGTTGCTTTAGGAAAAACTAGGTCCCCCACTGCGAACTCTCATTTTCGGTTATAATGTGTTCTCATTTTCTACTGATATGACGCCCGTTTGACAGCAGTTGTCTCTCGGAGCTCTTCAATTAGGTCCAAGTCAGCCCAACGCAATTCTTCGGTTAGTTCTAGATCCGGGTGCAAAACCCGAGGGGTCGGCAGGCCGATTTCCACGGGGATGACCTCCACAGTGGCATATGTTAGGCGAAAAGGGGTCTGGCGGCAGTTCGATAAGCCCAGAGTACGTTTGGGAGCTCCTCAGCCCAGAGTCCTTTAGCGGCTTCTAACTTAGTTTTGATGATCTTCAAGAGAGAGGGATTGGTGATTTCGACTTGCCTATTGGCTTGGGGATGACCTGGGGAAGAGAAACATGGTCTGATGTGGAGCTTTGCACAGAATTTCCTGAATTTGGCGTTGTCAAATTGTTTGTCGTTGTTTGAGACGATGGCTTAAGAGATTCCAAATCGACATACGATCGACTGCCAGATGAATCTGGTTGTGTTCCACTCAATGATTGTAGCGAGGGGTTCCGCTTCTACCAATTTAGTGAAATAATCGATGGCGACTACAGCGAACTTGGTTTGGTCCCTACCGGTGGGCAATGGACCAACAAAGTCGATGCCCCATTTGGCGAAGGGGTAGGGACTGCAGAGTGCAATCAGTTCTGTCAATTGAGCATGAGAGATGTTGGCAAAGCGCTGGCATTTATCACAATTAAGCACAAATTCGGTGGCATCTTGGTTGAGAGTAGGCCAAAAGTAGCTGGAGCGAAGGATTTTATGGGCCAGTGACCTGGCACCCGAATGATTACCACATACGCCCTCGTGGACTTCCCTCATCACATAGGTCACTTGAGCAGGACTGAAACACCTGAGGTACGGGCGTGAGAATTCGCGTTTGTATAGTAGGCCGCTGATGAGGATGTAATTGGACTACCGGGCTCTGACTTTGGCGGCCTACTGTTTATCGTCTGGTAACTCCCCACTTGTCAAACACAGAAGGATGTCTGCAGCCCATGAGATGGGTTCGTTTTGGAGGAAGTGAACCTCCTGCTGGCTTGGCGAAGTAGCCGGACAGGCCAGGTATTCAAGGCGGACGCCGTGGCTGAGGTCTGACTGGTCGGCCGAGGCTAATTGAGCCATTTTGTCTGCCTTGGAGTTTTCTAACCGAGGGATGTGTTTGATATGGAAAGTATTGAAAAGGCGAACAAGAGGGAGTGCAATGTCCTTGTAGACTGGCATCGTGTCTTCCTTCGCGTCGAATTCCCTCGTAATATGCCCGACGATCAATTGGGAATCACTGAACACTTGGATATGGCTTACACCAATGTCTCTGACTAAGCGAAGACCTGCTATCAAGGCCTCATATTCGGCTTCATTATTGCTTACGTCAAACAGGAAACTGAGGACACACTTGAAATAACTGCCCTCGGGAGCGGCAAAGATGAGACTAGCCCCACTACCTTCTTTGCGGGATGATCCATCGACATTGAGGGTCCAAGAATGGGGGTCTTCTGCCTCAGAGTTGAATTGCCTTGGCGGAGGGGGCGCGGTTGGAGTGGAATTGGTGAATTCCAAGATAAAATCGGCGACGGCCTATCCTTTGATCGCTATTCGAGGTCAGTAAGAGATTTCAAATTGGCTGAGCTCGACGGACCATTGCATAAGTCTGCCGGGCAACTCTGGCTGTTGCATTACATTCTTTAAAGGCTGATCAATGAGGACCACTATGGAGTGAGCTTGGAAATAAGGTCGGAGTAGCCTTGAGGCTATGACCAAGGCAAGGGCCATTTTTTCCAGCAACGGGTAGTTCTGTTCTACCCCCCCCTAAGAGCGCAGCTAATATAGTAGACCGGACGCTGTACTAAATATATATTGTTCAATCTTCAATCTCATCTCAAAAAATTTCAATAAATATCTAAATAAAGAAACCAAATACATAGCAAACAAACTAAATTAGAGTTAGCAGTTATCAAATAATATAAATAATATGTAGATCAAAAAAAATTATATTAAGTATTACATTTTGGTGTATGTTTTGCTACATTAGTTATGAATCAATTTTTTTTTTTTTTTCAAATTCAAACGAATTGTAAGGTTGATAATCTGTTGGGATAATACGATCAATAGAGAAAAAATTGCTATGTTAGGAAAAGAATTGATTCAAATTTATTTTCACACACCTAATTATCTCAGTGCACACACTTAATAAAATATTATTTTAATAACAATTAAACTTTAGATTAAAATGACCATAATGGACATCTACCGACACCCATAATATGATATGAAAATATTTTCTGCACACATCTTTTAAAAACAAAAAAAAAACTTAATGTACATCTTTTGAGCTAAAAAAAACTAAATCCTAATTTTTTCATTGTTGTCACTTTGCTTGCTACACAATCTATACTCCTCTATTGCTTGCAATGCAATACTCTCATAACAACTTTCATAACAACTCTCATATTGCTTTAATTTCTAGGTTTATAAAATGTTAATTTTTTCGTGCATAACTTTTTTTTTATTTTTTTTCCTTTTGGGATTTTCAATCAGACAACCAGTGCCAAATTATTATATTATATTCGAACATCAACTATTGGATTATTTCATTATATTCGGACATCAACTACCGAATTTTTTTTTTTTTTTGGAACAAATTTGTGGAACTAATCACTTTTATTCGGAAGTTAAGTTTCGAATTAAATGTATAATTTCGGAAAATCAATGCCGAAATCCCCAAACTGACATAAAATAAAAATAAAAATAAAAACCTAGGGTTGTATGGCAATGGAGTGCACAAAGATCTGGAAATGGTAAATGTAATAACAAAATGGAAAGATGCCTCATCTTCAACAATATTTTACAGAGTTTTCAATGTTGTTTTCAATGGAGGTTCAATAGGATCTTCAATGGAGGTGTGGGAAAGTATTTTGTGAATGACAGCACGTGGCTAAGGTGACGCCGAAAGGTCAGCCGAGGTGCCACGTGGCCTGGTTGTGCGCTAAGGTGATTTCAGCTAGGTTGAGGTTACCTGCAAAGATTCTAGAATCCGAGTTGAGCGGATAAGGGGACAAGAGTCCTAGAACAGGGGAGGATCTTAGTCTGGATAAGGATAAGGCTCAAAAAGAGTTTTTCTTTATCTAGATGAAGGTCTAGGATCAGCATTGAGCTTGAGTCCATTGAAGTGAGGTTTCTAATGGAACCAGGTCACTGCTGGTTATAAAAGCAGGGCACCCTCGTGAGTCTGAGGTAAGTTCTTTCTTGTGAGTTTAAGCGTAATTTGCTATCTTTGAGATATATTGATTACTGACTTGATCGTCGGAGTGCCCCTAAGTGGACGAACCACCGTCAGATTCTCATCATTTTGTCACAAGTTGTTGGGCTTAATCTATTCTGCTGGTGCTCTCCAGCTAAGTTCCTCTTTTGATTGTGTGGTCGGAAATCAACACCCACAATTTGGCGCCGTCTGTGGGAATGTAAGGAGAATAGATGGCTAACAACGGGTAGGAAGAAAAGATTGGAGACGACATCCCTAGTGGGAGTAGTAAACATGCCGATCTTAATGTTGAAGAAAAAAACCGTAATGAGGAAACACAGGATTTGAATCCTGGGGAGAAGGACGTAGGTAAAGAAGGACATGCCCTGAAGAAATCAGGCCGAGATGAGTATTACAACGAAAGTGACCTCCAGGAATGGAAAGATCGATGCTTAAGGAGGGACGGGGAGATGAAAGGAATGACAAACAAGTTGGCAGACCTACAATTGGTTGTCAACTTCATGATGCAAAACAACGTCATGTAACTATCGTTTTCGTTGAAGGACACGTCGATACCAGCGGCCAAGACCGACGCCCAGAAAGGGGGACAGAAAGCAATCCCAGCAGTCCCTCAGCATGACAAGGAGAAGGAACGCTCACATCGGCCTTCACGGGATGCCAAACGAGCGGAGTTAGTAAGAGATGAGACGCAAAAGACGCCGCGAACAAAGGGGACCTATGTTAAAGAACCTCAGCATATCTAGAGGAAGGGACTTTGCTTTGATACAGTGAACGAATAGAAGTCCAAGAGGACACACAATGACGCTGGGAGCAGTGCGCCAAAAAGGTTGAAATCTGTTGACAGCCGAGCTCTCGGACGAACAATTGAGGATTTGAGGGACTATCTCTAGAAAAATGGCAGAATGCCAAGGTCACATCACCCGTCAAGCCGAGAACATCATTCTCAATGGAGTTGGATAGGTTTGAGGCCCCAAAAAGTTTCCATATGCCGAGGTTCCAGATTTGTAAAAGTAAGTTCGATCCGAAATTTCATGTTGGCTTATATCTGAATTCAATGGCTTTGTATACCGGGAACGAGCAGTTGTCAAAAGGAACTGTGAAGAGTTGGAAAGGCCCGACCGAGATGTTTGTGGCCAGGTTTGTTACGAACAAGTTGCAGCCACTAAGGGTAGACTCCCTGATGGCTCTGAACATTGGCGAGGGTGAAAGCCTTAGGGCATAAGCCAAAAGGTATTATGAGGTTTTCAACTAAATACCGGGATGCAAGTAGGAGCTGGCGGTCATGTCTTTTAAGAACGGCCTAGAGGATGAATGCCCTCTCTGGAAGTCGCTAGCGAAAACTCTACCAAAAAGTATGGAGGAGCTTATGGCACGAATTGAAAAATATACCAGAGCAGAAGAGGATACGCTGGGAATAAAGGCACCGAAGCAAGAAAAGAGAAACGGCTCGCCGAAGCGAGGCTGAGGTAACACTGGTTTTAACAAACAGGAAACAAGGTTAAGGGCTGCACAAGCAGTCACCACTATGTTCCGGATCCCAGTTTACAAAGTTCTAGAAAGGATCAGGAACTAGCTGTATTATAGAGCACAGAAGAAGATCCTTGGTGAGTTTATAGAAAGGAGCCTTGGGAAACACTGTGCCTACCATAATGAGGATGGACACTTGACTCAAGGGTGCAGGGCTCTGAATCTAGTCAGACATGGTCATCTGAGAGACCTAGTAAATAAGGCCAGAACAAGGGAAAAGTAAGCAAGGCTGCCCCAAGCACTGGAAGCACCACCTTGGCCACCTTCACCACAGCAAGTAAATGGACCTCGGGTGATCAATGTGATTCACTCAAAGATCAATGAGAATGAGGTGCGTGGGGAGACTCAGAGAGTGAAGCACCTGCAACATGTGTACCAGGTGCAACAAAAGAAGCCTAGGACCATTGAGAACCAGGTACCAATGATCTCTTTTACCAAGGCAGACCTGGATATGGTACAATATCCACACAATGATGTCTTGGTGATAACGCTGAAGATTGGGGAGTGCCAGGTAAGGCACATACTGGTTAATCAAGGTAGTTCTTGTGACATCATGTATGTTAGATGTTACAAGGAGCTTGGCCTCCACCCAGATGATATGAAACAATCCAACTGCCCGATGGTTGGATTCAACGGAACGCCAACATGGCCTCTAGGAGCCACGAATTTGAAGGTGCAGGCAAGCACAAAGAAGGTAAGCACAAAGTTTACAATAATTGACACCCTTTTCCTTACAATGTTACCTTAGGAAGACTGTGGTTGCACGTAATGAAGGTTGTTCCCTTAATGTTGTACTAGCTGTTATGGTTTCCAACGGAGCATAGAATTGAGGAAGTCAAAAGGGACTAGGTGCAGGCAAAAAATTGATCCATGGTAGCAATGAAATCCACCAACATCGTACGAGAGGAAAAAATAGTAGAAATTGAAGATGAGGGCATGAAGGTCCTGGATGACATCGGCAAAGAGTCGACCGACAAGAGTGAGGAAGCCTTGAAGAAGATTTTAGTAAAAGAAGATGTTGTAGAGCGTTTCTTCCTCCGTGGCTTAGACTTAGCTGAGGAGGAGGAAAGAGAGTTAGAGGCTTTCTTGCAAGCAAACATAGAAATGTTTGCATAGACGCCATACGAGATGCCTGACATTCACCTCGAGGTCACTTTTCATAGGCTTAATGTAAACAGGTCGGCTAAACCTGTCATTCAACGGGCAAAGAGGCTGATGTTGATTTATGTGGAGGCAGTAGAGGAAGAAGTGGACAAACTGTTAGAAGCCAAGGCTATTCGGGAGGTGAACTACCCAGCCTAGCTGTCCAACACAATAGTTGTGAAAAAGAAGAATGAGAAGTGGAAGGTCTGCGTGGACTTCACCAGACCAGCCTAAATAGGACTTGTCCTAAAGACAGCTTTCCTCTACCCAAAATTGATCCGCTAGTGGATGCCACTTCGGGGCATGGGAGGATGAGCTTCCTAGATGCTTACAGGGGATACCACCAAATAGCAATATATCCCCCTAACGAGGAGAAGACTGTATTCATCACCCCAAAAAGGTTATACTGCTACAGAGTGATTCCTTTTGGGTTAAGAAATATAGGAGCAACCTACCAGAGGTTAGTGACCAAGATGTTCAGGCATCTAATTGGTAAGATAGTAGAAGTGTACATTGATGACATGGTCGTGAAGACCAAAGAACCTAACCTAAAAATCATTTGGCCGACTTGAAGACAGTTTTTGATATCCTAAGAATATATTGGCTCCGACTCAATACTTCGAAATGTGCATTTGGAGTCGGGTCTGGTAAGTTCCTCGAATACCTTGTCACCAAAAAGGGCATTAAGACAAGCTAAGATCAAATCAATGTCATTCTTGACTTAAAGAGCCCGACGTCAGCCAAGCAGGTCCAGATTTTGACCAGCAAGACAGCAGCCCTGAACAGGTTCATTAGCTGAAGTTCAGATAAGTGTAAACCATTTTTTAGTTTGTTAAAGAAGGCCACAGATTTTTTGTGGACAGAAAAGTGCGAAGTCGCCTTGGCCGACTTGAAAAAGTACCTGACAACAGCTCCAGTTCTGTCAAATCCAGTACCTAGAGAAGAATTGTTCTTATACTTTACAGTTTCAAAACATGTAGTAAGCGCGGTAGTAATCCAAGAAGAGGAGGGAGAACAAAAGGCGGTATACTATATGAGTAAGACCCTAGTGGGTGCAGAAACTAGGTACCTGCCCTTGGAGAAACTAACACTAGCCGTGGTGATGGCTTCGAAAAAACTGAATCACTACTTCCAAGCCCATAAGATTGTGGTGCTAATTGAGCATCCTTTGAAGTCCCTGTTGCAGCAAGGAGATCTGACAGGCAGGGTAGCCAGATGGGTAGAAGTGTTGGGCCAACATGACTTGAAGTTTAGGCCCAAAACAGCAATTACGGGTCAGGTTCTGGCCGACTTTGTGGCCAAGTTCACCCCCAGTGCCATCCCGCGTTGGACTTCGGTGAACCGTGGCTTGAGATACCTAGAGGAGCAGGAAGAAACCCAACTGGGGCCCAAGAACCCCACTCCAGCAAAACAGAAGAAAAAAGAGAAACCAAAGCCCTACGACATCTACATCGGTGACTCCTTCTGCCTGTTTGTTGATGGAAGTTCAAACCGTCAAGGAGCGGGGGCAAGGGTAGTGTTAGTATTGCCAGAAGGGCGAATGATAGAGCAGTCTATTCGTTTGGGGTTCAAGGCCTCAAACAATGTAGCAGAGTATGAGGCACTGATTACAGGGTTGAAGTTAGCAGCAGCAATGAAAGCCGATGGAGTGGTGGTCTTTTGTGACTCCCAACTTATTGTAAATCAGGCAACAGGCAAGTATACAGCCCAAAATGAACGAATGATAGCCTATGTCAAAGAGGTTGTCAAACTACTAGCATTGTTCTAGGATTACTGACTACAGCAGGTTAGCCGAGATGATAATAGTCATGCCGATGCCTTGGCTAACCTGGCTAGTGCAATGAAATCAAGAGAGACAAGGACAATAATGGTTGATTATTTGTCAGGCCCAAGTGTAGAACCACTGATTGCAGAGTACGAAGCAATATGTGTGGAGATGAGTCCAAGCTAGATGGATGTAATAGTAATATTCCTGAGGGATGGTAAGCTGCCGGATGACTGAAAAGAGGTACATAAGATCAGATTGAAGTTGGCCAGGTTTTGCTTGTCAACAGAAGGCCGTCTTTACAGAAGATCTTTCACTAGGCCCCTTCTAAGATGTGTGCATCCATCCCAAGTTAAGGATTTCTTGTATGAAATACATGAAGAAGTATGTGGAAACCATGTTAGGGCAGGTCACTTGCCCATAAAGCCATATCCCAAGGGTACTGGTGGCCCTGCATGCAAAAGGATACTGAAGCCTATGTCAGGAAATATGAGAAGTGTCAAATATTTGCACCTTTGATACATCAACTAGTAGCAGATCAAACCCAGTATCCAGTCCTTGGCCATTAACTCAGTGGGGCATAGACCTAATGGGATAACTGTCCCAGGCAACTGGACAGAGAAAGTTCATACTGGTGGCAACTGATTATTTTACGAAATGGGTAGAGGCAGAACCCTTTGCCAAAATCCGAGATATTGATGTGAATAATTTCATCTGAAAGAACATAATCACCCGGTTTGGGATTCCGAGAGCCATTGTGGTAGACAATGGCACCCAATTTGATAGTAAATTGATCAAGAGCTTTTGTGCCAAGTACAAAATTAAGAACTATTACTCTACTCTAAGTTTCCCCCAGAATAATGGTTAGGCAGAAACATCTAACAAGACCATCTTGGATGGGATCAAGAAGAGGCTGGAAGCAACAAAGGGAAAATGGGTGGAAGAGTTGCCTAATATACTCTGAGCATATTAGACTACGCCGAGGAGATCAACTGGGGAGTCTCCTTTTGCCATGGCATATGGTACTGAAGTAGTTATCCCGCTGGAGGTTGGCATCCCTGGAATTTGAACCCATGGAGTGGAAGATGGGACTAACTAGGCATTCTTGGCCCGAGATCTAGATCTTTTGGAAGAAAGAAGAGAAAGAATAGCAATTCGGCTGAGGGCATACCGACAGTAACTAGCTAGGGCTTACAACAAGAAGGTCAACCCAAGGAAATTCAAGGTTGGGGACCTCGTCCTAAGGAAAGTTGTTGGCAATAAGAAAGATACTAAGGAGGGCAAGCTTGGGCCAAATTGGGAGGGACCTTATAGAATCATCTCGATTGCCTAAGACAGTGATGGCAAGGAGTTGCCACGACCCTGGAACACTTGCAATTTGAAGTTTTTCTTTCATTAAGCTTTTTGGGATTTATGTAATTAGTCGAAGTTTTAATAAAACACTAGCTTGGTTTTGTTTTCATTACTATTTGTGCGATAAGGCCGAAGTAGCCTTATGACAATATTTCCGATTGAAACATGACGAATAATTTAGACTTATCGTATGGTAGAGTTGAATTATATTTTTCATATGATAAAATTGAACTAAGTTAGCGATATTTTCATTTGAAACTTGACGAACAACTTAGAATTATCATATGGTAGAGTTGAATTATACTTACCATATGATAGAGTTGAACAAAGTTGGCGATGTTTCTGATTAGAACATGACGAATAACTTAGACTTATCATATGGTCAAGTTGAATTATACTTTCCATATGATAGAGTTAAATTAAGTTGGCAATGTTTCTGAATGAAACATGACGAATAACTTAGACTTGTCACGACGGCAGAGTTGAACTAAGTTTGATCTAGATAGATTAACAGAGAAACCTCGATAGAAACCTCGACTAATTTTCGTTTGAATCAGACCCCAGCAAGAATTAGAGTTGCATGCTTAATGTGAGCATAAGTTGTACTTAGGTTCACATTAGGGGGCAGGAAATGGGAATGGATAAAAGCATAACACTTGTGAAATTTTCTGAAATTTCAAGTTGAAGTTATGAATAACACTTGAGAATTTTTTTGAAATTTCGTCCGAGGTCATCGATAAATGGAACTATCCGAGATAAGTTAATCCAAGATGGGAGTACTATTTTTATACCCCGAAATATAATTAATCGAGATACCCAGCCAAGGTGCTGGACCTGGAAGGGTGAGGTTTTGCTAGAAGACAGCAAATACAAGTAAAGAGAAAACACTTGTAAAATAAAATATTTTTGAGTGTTGTTTGGCCAAGATCACAGTGAAAGGTGAACTCCGAGGTGAGTTGGTCTAAGGTGACCAACTAAGGTTACACCCGAGATGAAGTATATCTGAGATAATACACGTTAGATATGTTCTAACCCGAAGTCATTACATAGTTAAGGCGTAATTAGAAGGAATGCAAAAATATTCTAAGTATGAAAGCATACAAAGATAATGAAAGTTTAAAGAAATAGGCACACATTCAATACTTAGAAGAAAGGAAGGCATTCATTTAAAAAAAACTTGTTCAAAAACAAAATGGCACTTCGGCCTGACATAAGAGATTACTTGTCCAACTTACAAAAAGAAGTTACAATTGAAAGAGAAAAGTTCAAAGTAAGGAAAAAATCCTAAATGCTGGAGACATTGGCATTTTTATCAGATTACTCAACCTCGGTTGTTGGCATTATGTCAGCCTCCGTTGGCAGTAAGGCTTCTTTCTCTGCCGTTATCTCAGCGTCAATTTCGAACAACATATCATTGAGGCTTTTCTCGGCTGTATGGACTTCGGTCTCAGATGTCATCTTCTTAGGAGAGACGCTTTTAAAGACCTCGTCCTCATTATCTTGAGTCAAGTCCAGGACTTGCTGATTCAAAGTGGGGGACTTGGCCCGAGCAGCAACCTTCTCCTCTTCATCGAAACCATCAGCCTTGACGTCCTCCTCCTCGGCTTCATCCTCGGAGTCTTTTGAAGGAGGAGGAAAAGACACACTGAGCTGGTTAATGTCTCTAAGTGGGGAGTCCATAGGGACAGACAACTTGTTGAGAACTGCCGTCTAGGTGAGATAATAACCTCGGTTGCAAGCTAGATTGACTTGCTCTTTGTATTGATCGTGGACGGTAGCTTGGCCTTCTTCAAAAGCCTTTTCGTCGCCCGCCTTGACCTCGGCCTCTTTTGAGTCAATGGCCTCCTTGAGCTTGGCCCCTAGCTTTATCACCCTGGCCTTAGCTGCTTCAGCCTCGGCAGTAACATCAGCAACTCTGACTTTAGTCTTAGCCTCTATTTGAGCAGCCTTGGCAGTCTTGGCTTGATCTAGTAGACTTCGGTTGCTGGCCTCGGCATGGTTGAGTGAGGAGAGAAGTTTGGTAGCTTCTTGAGTTTTCTTTACCAACTCTTTCCTCATCATCTCAGTCTTAACCACATATGAGTGCGCATGCTGGATAGCCTGCAAGGAATGAAACAAATTAGTAAAAAATTATTTTGGCTAAGTATTGTAAAGCTTAAAAAGATATAACAGGAGACTTACGAAGACTGAGTGCTGCATCATTAAGTCAAAGTTCTCGTACTCATGGAGATCGGCCATGTGGTTTATATCTTCTAGTAGGAGTACGGCCGTTGACAGGGCAACGCCGACTTCGACGCTTTCAATCGCACTGTCATCGGTTGTCAATGGTCTATCCCCCACCATGACCTCGAGCACCTAGGTCATATTGCAAGGAAAATTGCTGCTGTAGGGCATCAGGTGTTGCGGCCTCGGCTGGCCTCTTCGTGGCGACAGTAGTTTTCTTTTCAGTCTCGGCCAACTTGGAGATTGGCATAGTATTCTCAGAGTCAACTTGAGTCATTGTAGCCTTGGCCTTGTGTAGACACCCTATTTTTGACTGTCCTCAAGACTTGGACGTCACCGTTTGAACACTCGGTGATCATCCACGATTGTGTTCGTCTTGAGTTCCCGGAGGTCTCGGCTACGTGCCTTGGCCTAGAACATATATATTCTGATACATATATCTTCTCTCTCTATATCTCTCTCTCTCTCCTCATTTGTGTGTGTTTGAGGGCCTAAAAGGGTGATTTGTTCTTACTTTTGCACTAAAACACACACCATTACACCATACTTCGACTTTGGGAGGTGTTGAGGGTTTATTCTTGAGGTTTTGAGCTGGTTTTGATCAGAAGAAGGTGGCTGGACTTGCTTTTCTAGAGGTGTTCTTCAAGGGTAACACTTTTGCTTTAGATTCCCCAATCTTGCACTAGCTTTTGACATGCTTTGCATACTGATTTGAGCTTCGTGTATAACTGAAAAAGTCTTGTATTTGCATGCTTAAGATTTTTCATTAAGGTCCTTTTGGTGTTGGGGGTCGACCTCCCCCTCTTAGGCCTTGTTTGGCCCCCTTTGTGCTCTCTTTGATAAGTTTTGGAACCTCTTGTGTATTGGCCTTCTCACCACTGAAATCCAGTGGATTTTCAATGGTGAAGAAGGGGTTTTGAGGTCTTGCATAGGGGTGGGACACCCCTCTCCCTTTGTCTCTTTTTTTTTTTTTTTTTTTTTTTGCATTTTTGGCTCTTAATGGTAGCATGCATGAGTAGTTGTCTTTGGTGCCATTTCAGAGGTTTTTGGATGTTGTTAGGTCACAATATGCCTCTATTTTTGGTCGGATTAATGACCCCTTTCATGCCTAATATACTTGTCTTGTATTCCCCCATTTTGCCTAGAAGTGCATCTTGCATCTAGCCTACCATGCTCTCATATTTTGGCATAATTTTGCGAAGTTCTTTGCCATATCTTACCATGGTTGAGGTCTGTGGGGTGCTATTTTGATCATATTCGCCATGTTTGCTATAGCCTCTTTGCATTTTGGCTTGTGAGCCTTGAGGGTGTGAGTTATGAGCATGCTTTAGTTGGGTTGTTTCAATGATTTGGGGTCATTTTACATGCCGTCTCAGTCCCTAATCCATGCTTGCATGATTGCATTCATCATCCCTTTCATGCCTCGAAGAGTTGCCTTGTTGAGCCTTAAAATGAGCATTGTGCATGCTTATGTGTTTGAGGCTTTGAGTTGCCATGACATTGGGTTTTAGGGGTCCCTTTTGCACACTAAAATTCTGTTTTGCATTGAAAAATCCATGCCTTTTTTGCTTGGGGTAGGTGTTGAGTAATGCCCTCATTGGAGGCCTTGAATGCTCCTTTTCTTTTACATCCATTTCCTAGCATATTTCGGCATCATCCTTCGTATGTTTTTCAGAGTTTAACATGAGTGTTTGATGTCTTTGTTTGTCACCCTTAAGTGTCCTTGAGGGCTCCCCCTCCCATGCTTAGGTGATAGGCCTTGGTGTGTGCATGCTTGCATGCATAATTTGTGCCATTTTTGGCCACTGTTTTGGGGTGTGGCTGAGGCCTCCCATTTCAGTCTAAGTCCATCCTTGTGTATAGTAGTATGTTTGATTTATTGCCTCTAGTTGCATGCTTGCAATATACCATGTTTGCATTACATGATAGGTTGCATTGCGTTGCATCTCGCATGCTTAATACATCACATTTGCATGCATAGGTTACATTGCATTTGGCATGTTTTGTGCCTTAGTCATTTCGCACACTCAGGCCATGTTTGTATACATGTATTGCATTGCTTGGTTTGGGGTGTCAAACCAAGCATGAGGGGTGAGGTGTGTTCGTACTCAAAGTGACGAAACACGTTTCACTCCTCGGTTGCCAATGCCCTTGAACTCAAGCATGATAGAGTGTAAGGCACTCATCTCTTTTGTTGCATGCATTTTACATTGAATGGCAAGCTTGGCCTCTTAGGCCATCATGCATCAAAATGCATAATTGATGGCCCGAGGATCGAGAGCCACGCTCCCTTGAGTCCATTGCATGATAGGGAGTGCGGCCACGCACACATTTGCTTGAAAATCCCATACCATACACTGTCTGTCCTCTGCTGTTGTCAAAATAGATTTCTGTAAGAACATTTGGCCGACCGACTACTTATTGTGCCGACCGACCAAATACAATTAACCGATAGTTAAACCAATGGTCGGTGACCATTCCCTTTGGCCAGTGATGTTCCCACTTGGTCGGTGATGCTCCTCAATGTTCAGAGAAGCATCCTTGGGACTCGTGAAAATTTTCAGAGGAGCAAGGCAGTGTAAATAAAGGCAACAGTGGCATGGTATGGGTTTCCGGGCGAGACGAGTCAAGCATGCACCATTCGCGCATTCCGAGGCAAGGCTGCGGCCATCTTCTTTCTATATTTAATTCGTTAATTAATTAGAAGTTCTGTAATAATTAATTTAGCAGTATTCATTTGGTTGTGTAATATTATTTGGACCCTCCGTGCGAGGGCAATTGTGTAATAAGCGTATGTGAGTGTGTGTATGTCTTCCAACCCCATTTCTTTCTTCCCTTTTATTTACTAGCTTTCGATGGTTCGTATCAGGACATATTTAAATTAGCATACCTCATGTTATGCATGCATGCATTCATACATTTGTCTTGCATGCACCGGGCTCGGCTCATCATACTAACTGCATTTGTGTTTCAATTCTAAATTGAATACGTGTTAGTTGTAGCATTTCGCATGTCGTTTTAGAATAGCCGAGCCTATTGTATTCGCATTCCTGCATGTGTTGCATTAGGCATTTCTGTATAGTTAGGATCATGCATGGATTTCTAACATAGCTTTTGTTTTGGCTTGGAGTACTCGGTAAGCTTTTACGTTT
Source organism: Camellia sinensis (assembly GCF_055761805.1). Classification (NCBI taxonomy): domain Eukaryota; kingdom Viridiplantae; phylum Streptophyta; class Magnoliopsida; order Ericales; family Theaceae; genus Camellia; species Camellia sinensis. Next base: position 72,846,148 of record NC_138973.1, on the reverse strand, counting down.
TAGCATCCTTGCATGCGTGTGAGTGTTGCCATGCCAGCATGATTACCATGAGACTATTTGCTTATGTGATATAACTGCTTGAATGCCTATGGATGGAGGTTGAATTACCTGAATTAGAATAATGCATTAAAACCGTGAGTTTTAAGCCCACTTGATAGTGGCAAAAACCATCTTTTCTAAAGCCCACTTGAGGGTGGCAAAACCTGCATTTTAGCCTACTTACAAGTAGCAAACTGCTTTCAAAAACAAACATGAAATGTTTTGTTCTAACTCAGGCGATTCAGTCTATACTTGTATGCTGTGCGCATCACATAGTAAATCTAGGCTAATAACCGGAATAAGAACGCATAATGTTTTCAAAACAAGATATCATGGTTAGTAGAGGCCGATCTTCGGATTGGGCGAGAGGGAGTGCTCATAGCTGACCTTCCCCAATCGTACCCAAGTTCCCGAGCTGAGGCAACTTTGGTGATGACGAACACGTGGCCTTAGGCAAACGAGTCAGGGTTTCTTAAATTCCTCCAAAATAAAATATTTAGGTGGCGACTCTGTATCTGGCAAAGCAGTCCATGTTGGGCACTTCTTTTCTAAAAATCTGTTTTCCCAAACGATTTGCTGGATTTGGACTCTTTGGTTCAGATTAAGAACCATGACGATTTGAGAGTCCGAACTGTAGTGAGCCCCAAACGAACAAAACGAGATTCCCTCCCGGGGCGTTCGGGGGACGTCTACAGTTTCTGGCAACTCTGCTGGGGAGTTAGAGAACTTGACTCGAACCCGTGATATCTTGTTTTGACTACACTTATGTGTTTTTTTGCATTGCATTTGCAGTGGTGCGCCTAGGACACCGTGTTTGCCATCTATTATTCCTGAGCGGTTAGCCTGAGGCTGTGTGCCATAAGGTTGACCAGTTACGGGCTCTACCAGTATGGGAACACAAACAACGGTTTTATCGGGGCACCCTTTTCGACCATTCGACCTAGTGCATATTCAGAATCCATAGTGACCATTCCAAGCTAGGACAGGTTGCTTACCCGATAGGTTGTTTGAAACCGCTGCGTGCGTAGTGAAACCCTAGCTCCTGACAAAATAGGACAGGGAAACCCTACCCCAACATAGGGGTATTTTGGCTCTCACTTGCTTGTTATGTGCTTTTAGAGTGTGTCTCTACAGGAATGCATATATCAGTTTCCAAGTGTGGGTATCAGGCCTGAGGGCATCAGTATTTGGGGAATCAGTTTTACCTGAGGGTAGCAGTTTACAGGCAGAATTTTGGGACAGAATTCAGTAGAGGGCACAGTCATCCTGTTATGCCCATATCTATTTTGGCGAAATTGGGCTGAGATGCTGCATGTTTTCTCTTTTGCTAGGGTAGTCAGGGAACCATAGCTTCAGAGGGCTCCAATATCTCCCGAGTACACCGAACTTGTGTTGATAGACTTTGTCAGGTCAGAGACTCAGCTCAAGGGCAATCAAAGCCAGAGAAGGCTAGTCAGGTGCAGACCACCAGTGCAGCAGCTACCAGATCAGTGGTCTTAGAGTAGTCAGGTTGAGATTTCCGAGCCTACTGCAGAGACAGATATACCGGTAGTTCAGTCAGATCAGGGCAGTATGGCAGGAATGGAGGAAATGATGCGTCAACTCCAAGAAACCATGAAAACCATGCAGCAGGATGCTGCTAGTTAAGCAGAATTTGCCAAACAGCAGGCTGAGATCACAGCCCAACAGGCAGACTTAATTGTCCGGCTACAACAGCAAACAGGAGCATCTGCTTCACATCAGGCTCCTCCCCCACCCAGAGTTCCAACACTCGGGGAGACAGCTAATGTTCACGAAGATACAGACATTCCGACAAGGCCACCTCCGCCCCCGATCCTACCCCAGCTATCTAAAGCACCGATCAATCTGTCGAATTCACCCTTTGAGTTCGAGTTAGACCCTACAGCGCTAAAGGTGAGCAAGCTGGAAAAGATGTTCAAGAAATCTCAGGGAGTAAAGTCCATTCTAGACATTGAGGACGAATACATCGACGCAGCTGTGACACTGCCAAATAGGTTCAAGATGCCACAAATTGACCGCTTTGATGGATCCGGGGATCCCATGGTACATCTACGGTTGTTCTCAGACATACTACGGCCGATGGGCCTCACCAGACTACAGAAGATTTCATTATTTGGCCAGACCCTGTCGGGTGTGGCGGCCATCTGGTATGAAAAATTAGAAGATGATGTCAAGAGGAATTAGGATGAGATGGCCGAGGCCTTCGTTGCACAATACTCGTATAACACGCAAATCGAGATTACGACCCGTGATCTTGAGACGACAAGGTAGGAGCCTAAGGAGAGCTTCTCAGAATTCGTGGCTTGCTAGAGGGCAAAAGCCTCAATGATGACCATTAGGCCAACAGATAAGGATCAAATACGGATGGTTGTGCGCAACCTCCAGCCCAAACTAATACAGAAAATGATCGTGTTCCCCTTCCCTACCTTTTTAGATTTGCATGAGATGGGGGTACAGATCGAGGATGCCATGAAGCAGGGCCTTATTGACCAGGAGAAGGAGCAGCCTAGGCGGGCGTTTTCCCGCAGTTCGAATGCGACCACTAGCGGTGATGCAGCTGCAAGATCTTCTGAAGTGGGCATGGTTACCGCCACCACCTCAAAAAAAGCTACCCTATTTACCGGTGCGTCCGGAAGTAGCTCACAAAAAATCAAATATCCACCTCGAGTCAAGAGGGTTTTTACCCCACTTTATATGCCTTTGTCAAAGGCTCTAGAGGTCTTAATCCAGAAAGGACATCTGAAACCATTGGAACAACGGCCTTTACCTGATCCTCTCCCTCCAAAGCATGACCAGACTAAGTACTGTGCGTACCATCAACAAACCGGTCATGAGACCGATAGCTGCTTTCGTCTGCGCCATGATGTACAAGATTTGTTTGACAACAAGGTCATTGCCGCACCGGTCTAGCAAAGTCTATCGTCATTGGATCAGTGAACTTGTGGGGGATAATGTGATTTTGTGATAAGGGGATGAACCACCTGCGGATGGCGCTCAGTTTACTCCGGATGTAGCGTTTGGCACGCACTGTTTTGAGCATTTGCGAATGCTAGTTTTGTAGTTTCTAACTTGGATGTTGAGTCAGTTCTGTTGTTTTGAGTCTATCTCTTTGTCCCGAGTTAGTTGGGTCTGTCTTGTTGTACTGAGTCAGTCCTATTTTGTTGGAGTCAGGTGATTTCGGGGGTGTTACCTCGGACATCACTTGCTTTGTTTTGTGTTTGTCTTTTCGTTTTCTTTTGAGTCTGTTTCTGCCTTGGAACCAGTTACACCTGAAGATTTGAATGAACAGCAGTGATTTTCACACTCTTGTGTTTGCTTTTGCCTTGTGCTAGTTGTACCAGAAGTTCTGAATGAAACGACAGTATCTGACTAAAAATTGTGTCTTTTCTGTGCCTTGAAGCCATTGCATTGACCTAAGTTTTTCAAAACTTTTTGAACACTGTGGTGAAAGCAAAGAGGGAGGAATTCCTCGGGTTTTGCAAAGTTTGATCAATTGAGAGAAAGAGAGGCATGCTAAGCCCTTAATGAATGAAATCATGTTTGTTAATGTGAGTACTGAGAAGGATCCTAGCTTGATCCAGATTGGTTCTACACTGTCTTCAGCACAAGCGATTTGTCGCTTTCTTAAAAAATTTCAAAAAATATTTTGCGCGGTCCTGCGAAGACTTGTGCGGAATCGCTCTTGAGATTGTGCAGCCTAGGATCGCTTTCAGCCTCAAGATTCAACCCCCTTTCCTCTCAAAACCTTGAACTTGGGATCAGAATGATCAATGGTCAACCATCAATGTGAGGCTTGTGTGGCCAGATTTAAAGCAGCCCTCGAACAAGAGGCACCAAAGTCAAATCAAGAAGATCAGATGTTGTCAGAAGAAGCTTGCGAAGCTAAAACAGAAGTGCCCCTCGAACTAGGGACAAAAATGTCCGATGTGCTCGAAGAGTCGAAGATGGATCTTTCTGTAAATCAATACAACAGCCACTCTCCTGAATACGGATGGCTTCAAAACCCTAAAACCATTTGGCATGGACTTGTTACACTTTTACCCTTTGAGAGGCTCGCTGGGCTGAAAACCCGGAAAAGCGACCCAAGCAAAAGTTAGAGCAAGAGAAAAATACCAAAAAAGAAGAGAAAAAATGCAAAAGAAAAGAGAAGAGAAAAGATGAAAAGATTTGAAAAAGAAAAGACAAAAAAATGAAAAGAAAAAAAAAAAGAGAAGAATTGAAAAGAAAAGAAAAACAAAGCTCGCAAGGTTGAAAACCCAGAAGGGCAGCCTTGGCAAAAGTTAGAGCGTAAAAAAGTGAGGGTTAATACACGAGTGTACCTTAACCTGAACTACGTATGGCTTGATTCCCATGTTTGGGATACGTAGGCAACTTCATCTTGAAGTTCAGCCACAAACACTTCGAATTCGACTATGTCCATGTGATGGTTCTGGTCATCTTTGTCTTCTTTGTATCCGAGAATTTGGTTGTGTTCGTCACTCTGAGGACTGACTACAATGCGCTGCGGTGCCATTCAAACAAGGGGCAACTTTCCGTTGCCATTCAATGCGCTGCGGTGCCGTTCAAACAAGGGGCAACTTTCCGTTGCCATGCAGATCTTTTCAAGCAAGGGGCAATTATCCTTCGGATCTAAGGTTGTGCACCTCGAGAGTAAGTTCCGTGCTCGTTGAGCACTGGCTGTTTGCCAAAACGGTTTTTGAGAATTTTTACTGAGGTTGACTAATTTCTCGAAAATTATTTCATTTTCCAAAACTGGACCATTTTCTTGGACCCAAAAAAAGAAAAATTTTCAGTACTCATAGCCTGACTTGCATGATTTTAAATCAGAAAAGTTGAACAAGCATGTTAATCTAACTCTCATATTGGTCAAAATTGTTTTAGTAGAAAGCCAAAAACAAAAATGGTCAAAATAATGAAGTTAGGTTTTCTGTCTTTTCCCCCTTTATCAACGCACTTACCAGAAAGGGCATCATACCTGCCGGAAAGGGGGACCACTGAAGCTAACCGCAAAAGGGCAAAAAGCTCTCACACCCTTCGAGCAACGAGGTATCAAGTCAAGTGCGAAGCACGAACTAGAATAGAGCAAGGTATTCCACTCCCTCATCTGGACAGATCTGATCATGTCCAAACTCCCCAGCAGAGCATCGTCAACCGATGTCAGCTGCAGATTTGCTACACACCCAGTTGTAGCACAGCCCCTCTGTGGAAGAAACTCACTGTTGTGAACAAGAAGAAGAATCTAGCGGAATGCTAGGGGCAAGACCCCGCAACTTTCTATTTATCCATCAACCACCCAGGGGAGGGATTAAAAATGAGAGATTGAAGAATAGAGAGATGTGCGCTGAGAGAAAAAGTGAGAAAAAAAGGGGCTTCATTTTCAAAAAACAGAGCCTGAGGGCCAAGTGATGTGAGAATTACAAATGAGGAAGGGCGGGAAACAATACCCGAAGAAACTGGCTCATCGTGCACCGAGAGGTCTCTTGCCTTTGTAACACATCCGAGTGTTGTGTTTGTGTCTTTGTTTGTCTCGATTCTTGTTTTGAGTCGTTTTGAGTGTCAACGGATGTGTTTAGGTTGTTTTATCTTTTGCTTTCCGTTGTTGAGTCATTTTTGCTATAGTCAGTCGTAGGCTCAATACCTGGTCGAGAACTCATCTCTCAATTTCAAAAAATAAAATCATTTTGCGCTCCGAGTGCCGTGTCGTTCTCCACATCTGTGTAAAACAAGATTCGTTCTTTCGTAAAATCGCAGGGTTCAACCCAGGTCATGTCAGAACAGTAAAACCAGGACCTATTTGAAGCTATATGGGTTCCAGACTACAAAGCAAAAGAAAAGAGGGAAAACGTCGGATATCTAAGTTTGTTTCAACTTCAGTAAGTTCCGAGACTACATTCCGTGTGTACCTCTTCAGGTCTTGCCAATGCTCCGAAGTTTGAGTGTGCCTCTACCTCAAGCTCAAGATCAAGTCTGCTTCAAGCCAGAATGGCGATCAGAAGTGCTCTCCATGAGTACCGTTTCGTGCCAGGGACATCTTGGTCGTGTTTGCAATGAGTTCCTAGGAGACCAACTGCGACGGTGGAAACTAGAGTTCGAATGGCTGATGCCTAGAACGTAAAGGTTCGGGATTTCCGGGACTAAAGTCTAGTTTAAATACCTAGGGGTGTATCCCCGGCTTGAAATTTGTATGGAAGCCCCATAGGTTGAGATAGCGTGTATGCACCTCAATTCTGGATACTGAACCAACCTAGTCTGTCACCCCGTTGGAGAATAGGGAAAGTTGTGAATATGATCAGGAAGAAAGGCAGTATCCAAAGTTTTCTACGTGAAGAACCCTTGTCAGTATTTCAGAGCCTTTGTACTGTAAGTTGAAGGTAAGTGTTCAAAGAGCACAAGAGGAGATCCCTGTCGGAGAAGAGCGGTTCACTGCCACTCACCTCATGAGGTGCTTTCTAAAGCGCCGCTTTGTCCATTTATTGCTTTCCTTAAGCATCATGCATTGTAATGCATTGTACCTATCAAATTTCTTTCTCAGTCATGCACGATATTGTATGTACGGTTCATTCAAAGAAGTTCCGTTTAAGATCATTTATTTAGTGTATCAATCACACTTCATTCAGTGTATCAATTACACTCTCATCTATTTAGTGTATCAATCACACTTCATTCACTTTGTGCATCTATTACACTCTCACTCATTTAGTGTATCAAGCACACTTCATTCATTTTGTGTATCTATTACACACATTCTCATTTTGTGTATCTATCACGCACATATTCACTTTTGTGTATCTATCACACACCTTCTCATTTTCTATATCTATCACACTTCATTCATTTAGTGTATCAATCACACTTTATTTATTTTGTATATCCATCATACTTGTTCACTAAGTGCATCTATCACACTTCGTGTTCACCTTTAGTATATCCATCATACTTGTTCACTAAGTGCATCTATCACACTTTGTATTCACCTTTAGTATATCAATCATACTTTATTCACTAAGTGCATCTATCACACTTTGTGTTCACCTTTAATATATCAATCATACTTGTTCACTAAGTGCATCTATCACACTTCGTGTTCACTTTTAGTATATCCATCATGCTTGTTCACTAAGTGCATCTATTACACTTCGTGTTCACCTTTAGTATATCCATCATACTTGTTCACTAAGTACATCTATCACACTTCGTGTTCACCTTTAATATATCCATCATACTTGTTCACTAAGTGCATCTATCACACTTCGTGTTCACCTTTAGTATATCAATCATACTTTGTTCACTAAGTGCATCTATCACACTTCGTGTTCACCTTTAGTATATCCATCATACTTGTTCACTAAGTGCATCTATCACACTTCATGTTCACCTTTAGTATATCCATCATACTTGTTCACTAAGTGCATCTATCGCACTTTGTGTTCACCTTTAGTATATCAATCATACTTTGTTCACTAAGTGCATCTATCACACTTTGTGTTCACTTTTAGTGTATCCATCACACTTGTTCACTTAGTGCATCTATCACACTTTGTGTTCACCTTTGTGTATCCACCACACCTGGTTCACTAAGTGCATCCATCACACTCTATGTTCACCTTTTGTGTATCCATCACACTTTGTTCACTTAGTGCATCTATCACACTTTGTGCTCACCCTTTGTGTATCTATCACACTGTGCTCACCACACTCGCTTAGTGTATCTATCACGCGCTCAGCTACTGTATCTATCACATTTTGCATCATATAGTGTATCTATCACATGCTCACTTTGTGTATCTATCACACATTCTCTTTTTGTGTCCATCACACTATGCTCACTACATTCGCTTTGTGTATCAATCACACACTCTCGCTTTGTGTATCTATCATACCTTGTTCACTTAGTGCATCTATCACACTTTGTGTTCACCTTGTTTGTGTATCCATCACACTACATCCGCTTTGTGTATCTACCACACATGCTCACTTTGTGTATCTATCACACATTCACTTTGTGTATCTATCACACATGCACACTGTATTCGCAGTGAGAATTGCAGTAATTCTCTTACACCCTTTCTACATTGTAATGTAGCTTGGTTTCTACTTGCTTAAAACTGTTGCATTGTTATGCTTCGTTACAGCTTTCTTTGCATGATCATAAGTTATGCTCGGCTTTGTGCATTGTTCTTGCATTTCGCCCCTGCCCTCGGGCGCATATCTTTGTCTGTAGCTTGTATGCTTTGTCTAAGTCTTCGGCCTTGTCAAAAATGGGTCATCTCTGGGTTTTGACATTTACTCCCGTCATTGTTATGAATTTCGAGTTCTGTCAAAGAGGGGCAACTGTAGACACCCTATTTTTGACCGTCCTCAAGACTTGGACGTCACCGTTTGAACACTTGACGATCATCCACGATTGTGTTCGTCTTGAGTTCCCGGAGGTCTCGGCTACGCGCCTTGCCTTCGGACCTCTCGACTCGACTGTGTTGTGTTTGGTTTTGCACCAAACACTTGTGTTTTTGTTTGGAGGGCAGGGAATGGCTTGTTGGCCATCCCCACTCCTCACCGGCCATGGCTTGAGGCCACCGGCCGTGTATTCTTGCCACCGACCATTGGTGATGGCCAATCGGCACTTTGTGTGGTCAACCGACCATTTAGTTGGCCGATGGCCTCCTTTTCTGGCCGGTACCACTTTTTTGCCTCTTGCAGGCATGGTGCATGCCAGCTGTGCCAGCTGGAATGCACGGACCCTGCCCCCCATGCACGGGTGTGGCTGTTTTGCACCTTTACACCCTTTTAGGTCCAAGCTTCCTAGAGAAGATTGCACCCTTTGCTCAAGCTTATTGAGGAAGCTTGAGCCTTTGTCTTAGCTTCCTCAAGAAGCTTGCACCCTTAGCTTAGCTTCCCTTGGAAGACTTCACCCCTTTAGGATAGCTTCTCTTGGAAGCTTAGCCTTTCCCCTTGTCTATATAAGGAGACCTCTCTTCTCCATTAGAGAGGTTCAGCAAAATCAGACCTAGAACATATATATTCTGATACATATATCTTCTCTCTCTATATCTCCCTCTCTCTCCTCATTTGTGTGTGTTTGAGGGCCTAAAAGGGTGATTTGTTCTTACTTTTGCACTAAAACACACACCATTACACCATACTTCGACTTTGGGAGGTGTTGAGGGTTTATTCTTGAGGTTTTGAGCTGGTTTTGATCAGAAGAAGGTGGCTGGACTTGCTGTTCTTGAGGTGTTCTTCAAGGGTAACACATTTGCTTTAAATTCTCCAATCTTGCACTAGCTTTTGACCTACTTTGCATACTGATTTGAACTTCGTGTATAACTGAAAAAATCCTTGTATTTGCATGCTTAAGATTTTTCATTAAGGTCCTTTTGGTGTTGGGGGCCGACCTCCCCCTCTTAGGCCTTGTTTGGCCCCCTTTGTGCTCTCTTTGATAAGTTTTGGAACCTCTTGTGTATTGGCCTTCTCACCACTGAAATCCAGTGGATTTTCAGTGGTGAAAAAGGGGGTTTGAGGTCTTGCATAGGGGTGGGACACCCCTCTCCCTTTGTCTCTTTTTTTTTTTTGTATTTTTGGCTCTTAATGGTAGCATGCATGAGTAGTTGTCTTTGGTGCCATTTCAGAGGTTTTTGGATGTTGTTAGGTCACAATATGCCTCTGTTTTTGGTCGGATTAATGACCCATTTCATACCTAATATACTTGTCTTGTATTCCCACATTTTGCCTAGAAGTGCATCTTGCATCTAGCCTACCATGCTCTCATATTTTGGCCTAACTTTGCGAAGTTCTTTGCCATGTCTTACTATGCTTGAGGTCTGTGGGGTGCTATTTTGATCATATTCGCCATGTTTGGTATAGCCTCTTTGCATTTTGGCTTGTGGGCCTTGAGGGTGTGAGTTATGAGTATGCTTTAGTTGGGTTGTTTCAATGATTTGGGGTCATTTTACATGCCGTCTCAGTTCCTAATCCATGCTTGCATGATTGCATTCATCATCCCTTTCATGCCTCAAAGAGTTACATTGTTAAGCCTTAAAATGAGCATTGTGCATGCTTATGTGTTTGAGGCTTTTAGTTGCCATGACATTGGGTTTTAGGGGTCCCTTTTGCACGCTAAAACTCTGTTTTGCATTGAAAAATCCATGCCTTATTTGCTTGGGGTAGGTGTTGAATAATGCCCTCATTGGAGGCCTTGAATGCTTCTTTTTTTTTACATCCATTTCCTATCATATTTCGACATCATCCTTCGTATGTTTTTCAAAGTTTAACATGAGTGTTTGATGTCTTTGTTTGTCACCCTTAAGTGTCCTTGAGGGCTCCCCCTCCCATGCTTAGGTGATAGGCCTTGGTGTGTGCATGCTTGCATGCATAATTTGTGCCATTTTTGGCCACTGTTTTGGGGTGTGGCTGAGGCCTCCCATTTCAGTCTAAGTCCATCCTTGTGTATAATAGTATGTTTGATTTATTGCCTCTAGTTACATGCTTGCAATATACCATGTTTGCATTACATGATAGGTTGCATTGCATTGTATCTCGCATGCTTAATACATCACATTTGCATGCATAGGTTACATTGCATTTGGCATGTTTTGTGCCTTAGTCATTTCGCACACTCGGGCCATGTTTGTATACATGCATTGCATTACTTGGTTTGGGGTGTCAAACCAAGCATGAGGGGTGAGGTGTGTTCGTACTCAAAGTGACGAAACATGTTTCACTCCTCGGTTGCCAATGCCCTTGATCTCAAGCATGATAGGGTGTAAGGAACTCATCTCTTTTGTTGCATACATTTTACATTGAATGGCAAGCTTAGCCTCTTAGGCCATCATGCATCAAAATGCATAAGTGATGGCCTGAAGGTCGAGAGCCACGCTCCCTTGAGTCCATTGCATGATAGGGAGCGCGGCCACGCACACATTTGCTTGAAAATCCCATACCATACACTGTCTGTCCTCTGCTGCTGTCAAAACAGATTTCTGCAGGAACATTTGGCTGACCGACTACTTATTGTGCCGACCGACCAAATACAATTAGCCGATAGTTAAACCAATGGTCGGTGACTATTCCCTTTGGCCGGTGATGTTCCCACTTGGTCGGTGATACTCCTCAGTGTTCAGAGAAGCATCCTTGGGACTCGTGAAAATTTTCAGAGGAGCATGGCAGTGTAAACAGAGGCAACAGTGGCATGGTACGGGTTTCCAGGCGAGACGAGTCAAGCATGCACCATTCGGGCATTCCGAGGCAGGGCTGCGGCCATCTTCCTTCTATATTTAATTCGTTAATTAATTAGAAGTTCTGTAATAATTAATTTAGCAGTATTCATTTGGTTGTGTAATATTATTTGGACCTTCCGAGCGAGGGCAATTGTTTAATAAGCGTGTGTGAGTGTGTTTATGTCTTCTAACCCCACTTCTTTCTTACCTTTTATTTACTAGCTTTCGATGGTTAGTATCAGGACATATTTAAATTAGCATACCTCATGTTATGCATGCGTACATTCATACATTTGTCTTGCATGCATCGGGCTCGGCGCATCATACTAACTGCATTTGTATTTCAATTCCAAATTGAATACGTGTTAGTTGTAGCATTTCGCATGTCATTTTAGAATAGCCGAGCCTATTGTATCCGCATTCCTACATGTGTTGCATTAGGCATTTCTGTATAGTTAGGATCATGCATGGATTTCTAACATAGCTTTTGTTTTGGCTTGGAGTACTCAGTAAGCTTTTACGTTTTAGCATCCTTGCATGCGTGTGAGTGTTGCCATGCCAGCATGATTACCATGAGGCTATTTGCTTATGTGATATAACTGCTTGAATGCCTGTGGATGGAGGTTGAATTACCTGAATTGGAATAATGCATTAAAACCGTGAGTTTTAAGCCCACTTGATAGTGGCAAAAACCATCTTTTCTAAAGCCCACTTGAGGGTGGCAAAACCTATATTTTAGTCTACTTATGAGTAGCAAACTGCTTTAAAAAACAAACTTGAAATGTTTTGTTCTAACTCAGGCGATTCAGTCTATACTTGTATGCTATGCGCATCACATAGTAAATCTAGGCTAATCACCGGAATAAGAACGCATAATATTTTCAAAACAAGATATCATGGTTAGTAGAGGCCGATCTTCTGATCGGGCGAGAGGGGGTGCTCATAGCTGACCTTCCCCAATCGTACCCAAGTTCCCGAGCCGAGGCAACTTTGGTGATGACGAACACGTGGCCTTAGGCAAACAAGTCAGGGTTTCCTAAATTCCCCCAAAATAAAATATTTAGGTGGCGACTCTATATCTAGCAAAGCAGTCCATGTTTGGAACTTCTTTTCTAAAAATCTGTTTTCCAAAACGATTTGCCGGATTTGGACTCTTTGGTTCAGATTAAGAACCGTGACGATTTGAGAGTCCAAACTGTAGTGAGCCCCAAACGAACAAAACGGGATTCCCTCCCGGGGCGTTCGGGGGACGTCTACACATTGGCTTTCTTCATTCTTTTTGGCTTCGGCTTGGATTGGGATGGGGAAGAGGAGGACTACACAGTCACAATCCCAAGAATGTTGGCAAGAAGATCTTCAACGACGGTTGGTTTGGGGCCCATCTCGTCAGCTGTTGCAGCAATTATGACTCTGGTGCCAAAATTTATTGCTGGGAGGGCAATAGGAGGGTTTGAGGGGTCGGTCTCCGAGGATTCAAGACCTCGACGTCTTCTACTTCAAATTCTGCCGGCAAGGGCATTAGCAGGAGCTTAGCATTGGTGATGGCGCTGAACTGGAGGAATTAACTGGGGGACAGAAGTTGATAGCTGATTTGCAGGATCAAATGTGGAGGCTTGATCTGGCCTTGGCGACGATGTAACTGGCGGAGTTGTAGTGAATGGAGGGGACTTGCTCTTGCAAGGGATATCGGGCAGAGGGCTCTTGTATGTCGGGATATAATTGAGGAAGATGGGAGCCTTGAGAACTTCAATTGCTAAACCGAGAAGGCAAACCAAGTCCTTGCTAGGCACGTAGAACTGGCGAAAATTCTTTTCTGGCTGAGAAAGGGCTACAAGGTCTAGGAAAAAACATCAAAACAGATTAACAGAAAAATGACTAAGTAGTAAAGAAGGGACTTTGAGCCTTGTCATCCCAAAAAAACTTCACGGCACAAGGGGAAGAGGTGGAGCTCATCATCTGGCGCGAACTCCCAATTGCCCGAGATAATCAGGTAGTTGTCTGCCGTGCCCTTATTTGAGTCTAGAATGTCAGCTATCAGTTTGTACTGGGTAGATCTCAATTTGAGGTAGTACATGTAGCCAGAGTTGGTTTTAAGGCCACACATTATGTAGCAGTACTGGATGTCGGATAGGGTGATTCTAGCATTTTGCCGGCGTGCCAACTCGGCGATGCCGTTGATAATCCTAAAGGAGTTTGTAGCTAATTGCATAGGGTTCAGTTTATAATAAGGGAGGACCTCCTTAAAAAAGATATCTAGGGGGAACCTAACTCCGCCCTCAACTATGGGGACTATGGGAAAGGGCATATAGTCCTTCCCAAGCATGATAGAGTCATCCTTTCCAGCCAACCGAAGATGAGCGTTGGCTGGAATGGAAAACTCTTGCCTAAAGTACTCTAGTTTGGAAGGGGTGTATATTCTCCACCTAAACATGCCCATTATGGATTCGGTAAATAGAGTTTTGATAAAACGACTTGGCAAAGGGTTAAAGACCTCGGTTAAATCCTAAAGGCACTGGGGCGAGGGTTCTGAAGATCTAAGGGGAAACTTGTTTCAATTTTTATTAAGTGTGTGGATTCTAAAGCAAATCCCAAACCTAGAACTACAGAAACAAGAATCAAAGGACAGGAATCTGAAAACAAGCAAGAAAATAGAAAGGAACATGATTCAGAATCAGAGGCAAGCAAGATTCAAGAATGAAACCGAAGCAAAGATATAGAGAAAGTAACACAGAAATACCAAGAACAGTGCAGATGACACTCAAGAAACACATGAACAGAATAATCAAAGATAATGACAGATTAAAGCATTCAATAGTAACGCAGATATGATTTCAGATATAGTGCAAGACAATGTGCAAGAATCACAGCAGGCAAACACAATATAAACATATGACAGATGCGAAGAAGAAAACATATTAAGAGAACAGTGGAAGGCGGAAATTAAAAATCAGAAATTGAGAACTTACCGTATAAGGCCAAGGAAACAAGGCCGAAGCAGTACTCGCCGGAGTCAGATGATAACAAACACTGGAGCAGAACAATGAATGCTTTGTCGGAAGCGGTGGATGGAGCAATTACAGATAACTTGAAGAAATAACAATGGCGGATTGGGAAACTTTAGAGAGAGAAATTCTGAGAGTCGAGAGAAAGTGTACATGCAAAGGTGAAAAGACAGAGAGAGAATGGAAAAGTTTTGTCAAAAACACGAAAGGACAACAAGAAATAATGAATTATCCTTGGACGACATGTGTTGTCAGGCTGCGTGAGTAGAAGCGACGCAACTTAATAGCGCATGTCAGGTACGAACTAATAAGGAAGCGACACGTGGAAGAAACGGTTGAAAAGACCGTGCATGACAGCTCATGCACAATTAGAACTAGAGGTAGCAATTTGAAACCGACCCGACGGGGATCCCTGGCCCCAATTTGAGCAGTTTTTCTCCGAAAAATACCCCCGATAGGGAGAAGGCGGTATTTGAAAATCAATCCCCGATCTGTTTTAGGCCGGGGACAGTGATCAGTGTTTAAGCCCCGACCCCGGCCCCGAATTTTCCCGAAGTAAAATTACTTTTATACCCCTTATATATATATATATAATAAACCGAGTTTTTTTTTCAAATAATCCAAAAAAAGAAACAATTTAGCAAATTGACCCGCTTTTCAAACTATTTGGGAAACTAACCTATTTTTTAAATCGCATTTTGAAAATGCGATTTTGAAATTGAAATTGCATTTTCAACATGCTATTTCACCTTGAAATCGCATTTTCAACATACAATTTCACCACGTCATCATTTTCAAATTGCGATTTTAGGGTGAAATTGCATGTTCAAGATGCAATTTCAATTTCAAAATCGCATTTTGGAAATGGAATTTCAAAAAGTAGGTTAATTTCTTAAATAGTTTGAAAAGTGGGTCAATTCGCTAAATAGTTTCTTTTTTTGGATTATTTGAAAAAAAAAACTCTAATAAACCAAACCGTGTATTATATTTATAATAAACCAACCCATGTATTATATTGATACCTCAGATATATCTCTCTTTCACTCTCATCTTAACTCTCTCACTCTCTCGTTCTTCTCTCTCTGTCAACTCTCTCACTCTCGCAGTCACCGACAACGACATTACCACTACCACTGGCCCCAACCACCTCTCTCTCTCCACTTCGTCTCTCTCTATTCCTCATGGCCACTACCACCGCCGCACAAGGTCTATCTCTTTGTCACCACCACAGAACCCACCGCCGCAGCCAACCACTATCGATCTCGTACCTAGTCACTAGCGTCACTCAGATCTGTTAGATCTGTTATCTCTCTCTCTCTCTCTCTCTCTCTCTCTCTCTCTCTCTCTCTCTCTCTCCCTGTGTGTGTGTGATCTGATCTGTGTGTAGGGATGACAATATCTATATGTGTGTGATCTGATCTGTGTGGTGTACTCACACTGTGATTTTTTTTTTTTTAAATTTAAATTTGTATTTGTTGATGATGATGAAACATAATGATATATATTGATTTGTTGTTCTTGTGTTGAAGCTTGGGGATTTTTCAGGGTCGGGGAAACCCGATCCCCGTTAGGGGACGGGGACATGGACGGGGGGGTGATGGGTTCCCCGGCCGGGGATCGGGGGCGGAGACAAGGATTTCTTAGCCTTCGGGGATCGGGGACGGGGAATGTAGTCCCCAGCCCCGCCCCGCCCCGTTGTCATTCCTAATTAGAACTCTTGAAATTCTTGAAGTAGAGAGGTCATAACCTCGGCTAGAGAAGCGATCTCAGTTGAAGATGCTTAAAGAAACTTGATTTTTGGTTCTTGGTCCTTGATAGAATGGGCAGCAGAGTCTTGGTTACATAAAGCTGACGAATCATAATCTCAGTCGGAGAGAAGAATGGATTGTTAGCCAACATGCTATGTGGAAAAACGATGTAGGTTCCATCACCTCAGATTGTTAAGGTAATAGAACCTAGAAGCAGTTATGGAGAAGTATTTTGTGAATGATAGCACGTGGCTAAGGTGACGCCGAAGTGTCAGTCGATGTGGCAGGTGGCCTGGTTATGCGCCGAGGTGATCTCGGCTAGATCGAGGTTATTTGCGGAGATACCGGAATCTGAGATGAGCGGATAAAGGATAAGAGTCCTAGAACAGGGAAGGATCTCAGTTTGGATAAAGATAAGGCTCAAGAAGAGTTTATCTCTATCTAGATGAAGGTCCAAGATGAGCATTGAGCTTGAGTCCATTAAAGCGAGGCTTCTAATGGGACCAGGTCACTGTTGGTTATAAAAGCAAGGCACCATCGTAGGTTTGAGGTAAGTTCTTTCTTGTGAGTTTAAGCACAATTTGCTATCTTTGAGAGATATTGATTACTGACTTGATTGTCAAAGTGCCCCCGGGTGGACGAACCACCGCTGGATTCTCATCCTCTTGTCACATGTTGTTGGGCTTAATATATTCTGTCGGTGCTCTCTAGCTGAGTTCCTTTTTTGGTTGTATGGTCAAACATCAACACCCACAGGAGGATTTTGTCTTCACTTCACTTTACACTATGGTCTTGAATGGTCTTCATGTGGCTCTACAATGGGTCTACAAATCTAGAAGCAGGGCTAGTCAACAGGTGTATGGAAAGGAAAGTTGAGTGATGTTTATACAATGGTTATTAGTGAATGGTATAATTATAACTTTTAGTGTGTGGATTAAGAAAATTAATTACTAATCAAATTAATAAGTGTGTGTACTGAGAGAAGATGTGTACTGATGTGGAAATAGAATTTCCCAAAGTGATTCTACTTACATCACTAGTTTACTTCCTTACACTTTTTATATGAGGTTTTTTTTTTTTTTTCAATTTTACCCATGTGTGAAATTACTTTTACGGATAAAAGGTTAAAATTAAATATATTTTATTATCTCCTTACACCCATTGCTCTTCAATCCCTACTGTTCTTATTTCCTTCTCAAATTTTCTTCTTTGCTACATATCTCTTTTTTAAAAAGTATGAATCATAGTGTTTTGATCACAAAAGAAAACAATGGATGAAGAAACGGTGATAAAAAACCATCAAAAAAGTGAAATTGTGAGTTTTTTTATTTGTTTGGTAAGTTTTCATTTCATTTTTTGAGAGAGTTCTTCGACTTTTTTTATATTTTTATTCTACTCATTACAACAATGCAAGTACAATCATCCAGCTTCTAACATCTTGCAGGGCACTCATTTGCTGGTAGATTATCTAAGGATAGATCTTTGTTAGTTGATATGTCAAAGAGTTTAGTGTGATCAAAAGAGATATTAATTACATTAAAACAAAGGGATGCCTTTAATACGACAACAATAAAGACAATCTACAACACACGTAAAGCGACAGGTGATTGAACAAATTTATTTTAGTTCAACAATATGACACTAGAGTAATCTAATTTGTAAAGTAATGTATCACCAGTCAGGCACTTCACAAATGGCCCTCCAACTAATTTCTTGTTAAAGTAAAGTAAAATCATCCAATTGAATGACAATAAATGGGTGAAAAAAATTAATTTGTCTGCTAACACAACACTAAAGTTATTCAAATTTTTTAATATTGTATTACCAAAAGCTATCGTGTAAAGAGATAAAACTGAAAGGGTTTTGAAGAGTTTTTAATTTAGGGTTAGTTTTAGTAGTATAATGGATGTAATGAGAATTATATATATATATATATATATATATTTTTAGTGATGTAATGAGATGGAAGGTATAAAGAGATAAACTAATGATGTAAGTAAAATCACTCTTCTATTTTTTTTTTTTTTTTTTGTTATTGAGGAAGGAAACACTGCTTTTTGAGAGGGTTTACAAAATAAAATATTTAGGGTGAATATTTCATAAAGGGAAAAAAATTCTTTTAAAATATAGAAACTAATGAAATATTACAAAAACTTGATTAAATAGATTAAGTATTTTATCTATTGAAAAATTATAAACAACACAAAATCATACATACGATTGATTTACTCTGTTTGGTTTGAAATTTTTCAAAATAATTTTTGTTTTAAGAAAATTATTAATTATTAACCATTTTACAATTGTTTCATAAATATATTTTTAAAATTAAAATTGATAAAGTCATACATAAGATCAATTATGTCACGAGAAATATTAAATAGATTAGTCATTTTATCAATTAAAAATAGAGAAAATTAGTCTAAGGTCCCTCTTTCACTTTTAGTAATGTAAGAGATCCACAATATTATGGTGTGATGTCTAAGGTCCCTCAGTGAGCTGCTTCCCGAAGAGCGTGAGATCAATTTATATAGTCCAGTAAGCCCTCTCTCTCTCTCTCTGTCAGTTCCATAAAGGCTTGTTGGGCTTTGATTTCTAGGGTTTCTTTCTCTTAGATTCTTCTAATCGACTCGTTTTTCCTTCGAATTTCTGTTTTTTGAGGTCTTTGGGGTCAAATTCGCAGCTGATCAAGAGATATTGATGGTTCAGTTGATGAATTCAGGGAAATCTTTGCCGGAATCGGAATCTTAGAGCATGAAAATGGTGTCGGTGAAGCTGGAGGTAGAGAACCCTTTGGAGGACGAACATGGCCTCTTCAACAAACGTTGGCCCTAGTGCAGAGGCTCACTGGTCTCTCCTCTTCCTCGCGATCATCTGAAAAGAACAAAACTTCATAATCTCAACCTAGAAACAACACAAATAGTTATGAAACGAAGAGTATCAAAGTTGATGATGATGAGTCCTTTTTAAACCCAACAGATCAGAATTGTGGTGGTCACAAGTATAGCTCAGTTTTGTTGAAAGTTGACAGATGATGGCAACAAAGTTTCATGGTGATGAAAATGAGAAAATGGTGATCAACAAAGACTCCTATGTCATCCACAAATAGCTCTCATCCCCTGGTTTGCTCTCTCTCTCTCTCTCTATATATATATATATATATACATGGTTGATTGCTAAGTGGGTGTGAGAGATAAGTAGAGAGACATGCCTTTGGAAATCACAGAAAATCAAATTTCTCTGGGTTTGAGAGAATTTCCCTGGAAGTAAATTTCTCTGTACTTGAATTTCTCTGACTAAAAAGAAAACTGTGTGCACTGTGCATGTGCATGCTCCAATTCATGGTGCACACTTTTGTTTGTCCTGTAATAACTACTCTGGAAACAAACAAGGGGAAAAAGACCTTTACTAATAAAAACATACTTTTAAGATCTTGAATTGCCTTGGCATTTCATTTTTTCTGAAATAGTCTGAGAGATAAGTAGAGACCCGCCCTTGCAAATCACAGAAAATGAAATTTCTCTGGGTTAGAGAGAATTTCTCTGGAAATGTTTCTTTGGGAATTTCATTGATTTTGAGAGAATTTCTCTGGCTTAAAATGATCTAGAGAAATTCTTCATTCATTTTCTCTGGAGAAAATTTCTATCCAGAGAAATTCTTTGGGATTTTGGCCATTGTGTAAATTTTCTCTGAGAAATTCTCTGGGAGGTCCAGAGAAATAGAGAAACCTCCCAGAGAAATTCTAGTTCTCTGGAGAGAAATTCTCTCAGAGGTCAAGAGAAATTCTGGAGAGAAATTCTCTAGGAAGTCCAGAAAAATTCTCCGGATGAAATTCCTCTGGATGGAAATTTCTCTCTGGGAAGTCCAGAGAAATTTTCTGGATGAAATTTCTCTGGATGAAATTTCTCTGGATTAAATTGAAGGACCTTAGACATAATGAAAATATTTTGTGTCCTTGATGCTATAAAATTTTAATACTAGAGACCTTAAAAAAAAATCCCCTTAAAAATATCCATTTTATCAACCTTTTATTTATCAATCAAAACAAAATAAAAGATGGACATTCTACAACTTTTCATTATTTTTGTTTCAAAAAACACAAAAACATTGAGTATGAATAGGAATAAACCATAAGTAGAAGGGTATGAATGCAATTTTATTTGGGTATGGCTTCTGTCCAGTCCACGGGTCCCGTTTTGATAATCTGAACCGTTCAATATGTAGAAATCGTCGAGTACTATATGCCTATTAAAAATCACGTTGATCGGATATCGATAGCTATGTGATCAAACAGTTTTTTGTCAACCGTTAATTTGTTCACCGTCTAATTTTTTTAATACGAAACTGATTTGATCATATATCTATCGATATCCGATCAACGTGATTTTTTACAGGCATATAGTACTCGACGATTTCTACACATTAGATGGTTCAGATTATCAAAACGGGACCCGTAGTGGACCCCCACGGGCCCAACAGCATTATGTTGACTAGGGGTGTGCATAATACTGCCGAAACCGTCAAAACCGCACCGAACCGCACCGCCAAGGAAAATTCGTTATTATTTGCCAATCGAACCGCCGGTTTTTTGTAAGAAAAATGGCAAATTCTAGTGACACTTTTATCAATCCGCCAGTTTCTATTTTTCTTTCAAACCGCACCGACCTGCACCGCTATTAAATCATGTTTTATAAGATTTTAAAAATTCTTTTTTACTTAAGTTTGCTTGTTGTTCTATACCTTAGAATATAGTATTACATTGCTGTTCGAGGGGAATTCAAGATGTCAGTAATCCAAAATAAAGTTGGATTCCAATTCACTTTTTAATCTTTTTTTTTTGCCATGTTGCAAACTTGCATCAGCTCACTTTTCAATCTAAATACTTTTCAACAGTAAACATTTTCAATATATTGTAAACCCTGAATAATATTAATTTTATGTATTGTATTTGATCATTGTAGCTTCCACAGATGCTTGTAATGAACTGATGGCATAGTCGTTGATATTATCATGTTGTTGCTACAGTTGCTGCATCAGAAGAAAGCTTCACAAGATGCTTAACATCACGGTATCTCTCATTTTTTTTTTACTCTTTGATTTAAGTTTTGTAATTTGAATTTTATTTTTTATAAACCGCCAATCCGCCCGAACCGCCAAGGCAAATCCGCCATTATTTGCCAACCGAACCGCCGATTTTTGATAAGGAAAATGGCAAATTCTAGTGACACTTTTATCAATCCGCCACCCGTCATACGGTTTCTATTTTTCTCTCAAACCGCACCGATCCGCACCGCGCACACCCTTGTTGACTTATCTATAGACTAGGGATAAGGACCATAGCGCAATAAATGTAAGATAGTGCAGCACTAATTTCCCTCCAGTCCCCAGCCATCGTTTCTTTTCATTTATAGCACAATTCAAGCAAAAATGATTTCTTCCATTTTCATCAGAGATTAAAAAAAAAAAAATTTGGTTGAAGATAAAAGCACAATCAATACCAATCTTAACCCTAGAATTCTTTGCAGCCTGTATTAAACCTTGCTCCTTGTTCTTACTGGATTATCTTTGGTTCTCTAGATCTAACTCGCATAGAAATTAAACAGATTGCAACATCACTGTTTGCCAATTCACCTTTCACTGAAGGAAAGCCGAATGGTTATCTTAGTAAGAGAAGGTTTTTATAACTTGCCATCTACTTGTTACCTTCATGTTCTTCTAATATTTCACTAGGTTTGATTTATTAATTCTTATATGTTTCACCAGCCAAATTTGGACTGATACGGATTAACAACCGTATTGGCATGCTCCCCTTTGTTTTTGTTGACTCCTTTGGGTAAGTTTACATTTTTGTTAGGTAGAACAGATAGAAAGAATGGTATATGTCAAGGTTTTCCGTGCTGTCTTGGAAAATTATTTTATAAAATTGGGGTGACAAGCCACTAACAAAAAACTGTAGATGTGCTATTTTAGTCATAACAAACAAAACATCACATCCAACCCATAATCATTACATTCTTCTCTCACAAAAAAACTCAAAAAAGCCAAAAAGCCAAAAAGCCCTTCCCAAACCAAGCTTTTAAGCCCAGGCTAAAATAGCCAAAAAAGCCAAAAAGCCAAAAAGCCAACCCACTTCCCAAACGGAGGCTAAATGAATGAAGCTTTTTTTTTCTTCTCTTCATAATTTAAATAGAATGTTAACTAGCAAATATTAGTTGTTATTGTAAATAATTTAGAACACAGCATCTTTCTGCTCAATGATTGGGAAAGATTAAGTTCGCATCAGTAATAAGAATGCTATGCCACCTGTTTGGTTTAGTCCTTTCAATTTCTTAAGTAGCATTATTTGTAGGGCTGAGCAAGGAATCCGTGAAATCCGTAATCCGATCCAGTCCAGTCCAATCCGATAGGTTTGGATTGGTTTTTTGAATCCGCGGTTCGGTTCCGGATTGAAGAATTAAAAATCCGTAGTCCACGGATTGGTTCCGGATTGAACTCCACGGTTCCGGATTGGAACCGATCCGGACCGTATACAAATAGTCTATATTTTTATTATACATCATCCCTCATAGTATCTTCTCTTATTCTATATAAAATCTAAACTCAAACCTAAAACCGTATAATATCTTATTTTATTACTTTTGTTTGTATTTTCTTATGATTGTTTAAATTCAAGAACAGTATGTCACTATTATAGAAAAACATGTTGCTATTATGGAATTGATATAGCGCTATGTTTATATTTTTATGAAATTAAAGTGTTATATATATATATTTTTTGTTATTTAATTATGTGAATCCGTGGTCCTAAACCGATCCAATCCGTATTTAAATGGATTGGTTCGGATTGGTTCCATGATTTAAACGGATTGGATTGGTTCCAATTTTTCAGGAACCGTAGATAACGGATTGGTCCTGATTTTATCCCAATCCGGTCCAATCCGGACCATGCTCACCCCTAATTATTTGGTGGCTTATTGATTTTTTATTTTTTATTTTTCCAATATTACATTCACGAATTTTGAAGATCTATATTGTTGCTTTGTTGTGAATATAATTTAATTGAAGATGACAATGACCTTTCCATTACCTTTTCTAGGCACAGGTTTGAAAAGTATGTAGATTATGCGCTTGATGTGACGATGTATTTTGTTTGTCAGAAAAAGAAGTATATTGACTGTACTGGAATGTCCTTTCAGGTTACCATCTATCCTTACTAGTTTCTCAGCTGAGTTTTGGCTTTCTTTTATTGCTATGCTTGGCTTTGCTCACACTGAATTTTGTTCAACCATGACTTTTTGTCTTGTACTTCTGATTTATTTTATATGTAATGCTTCTCATTTGATATTTTTGCAGGATTTCATGTCAGGAAACTGGCTCCAATTCCAGGCGAATTGCCAACCTTGAATGATTGGGAGAATCATCTGACAACAATATTTCTCGAGGTTTGTGCTTGCAATAGTGTGAACATGCTGGGTTAGTTATAAATATATTTATCAGAAAGTATTCCTCTATCTGTTATATTGTTCACCAAAAGCCACATTCTACTTATTCCATTCAGGTCATGTTGAAGAGATACTTGGAGATGAGGGGTGCTGATGGGGGACCGTGGAGGAGGTTATGTGCATTGCCTGCATTTTGGGTATTTTGCCTCTTTTATCTGTATATATAGTCAATCGATTTGTGCAGAACTTGTCAACACTCATAAGGGGAGAATAAGAATTGATGTCGCGAAGATTGTTATAAAATGATGTAATCTACTGATGCATTAATGAATCTAGATATTATGCAATTTACAATGTATCCTAAATTCATTGCAGAGATATTCTACATTAGTTGGTCAATGCTAATATAACTTTAAGTTTATATTAAGACATTGTAAACCTTACTTTTAGTCATGGATCGCAGCTGTGTGTGTATCTATTCATTTTTTATGTAGTTTTTATTGATTATTCAAACAAAAGGAGAAAAAAAATTATGGAAGACTTTTCGTGTTGAGTACTTTACCTTTTACAAGGTTCCTTTCATTGTCATCTCACTGAACCTTGTCGAATTGACACCCATGTTGTTTAGTTTGCATTGATAAAATAATTAATTTTTTTTTTGATAAATAAGCAAATTTATTTAAAAAAGCATTAAGACGATACAACCAATACAAGAAAAACCACCCAGAAAGGGAACCAAGAAAAACCAGAACTAACCAATCACCTCATCTAGAAAATCTAAAAATACAAATAAATCCGGATCGACCCTCCCTTCCAACCAACTATACAAAACTATAAATTGACGACTTTGTAACCAAGAAACACTATGAGAAACTGCTAAGAAGGTATGACGATTTCGTTCCAACCAAAGCAATCACATCAAGCAGAACAGAGCCAATAACCAAGCTCGGCGCCGCAGCCGACCAAGACGAACACCCCGCCAAGCCCAAAGGAAATCAACACCCCTTGTGGCTGAACCCAAGCAAGGCCAAAAAGTGAACAAACGAAGCCCCACAAACGCGAAGCCACCGAGCAATAAAGAAACAAATGATTCACTGACTCCGCATCCGCGCAACACATACAACACCGATTCACAAGGATATGCCCCCGCCGCATCAAATTATCCAAACTAAGATTCCGACCTAAAGCTACCGTCCACATAAAAAAGGCAACCTTAGTCAGAACCCCCGGAACCCAAACACTTTTCCAAGGGAAGACCCAACCAGCATCTCCCATCAAACCCTGATAAAATGAGGCTACTGTGAACTGCCTCTTTGCCCCCAACCTAGTCCATACCAACACATCGGGGCCCACCCCGACCATTCCCAGACCATATAAAAAACCCCACAACTCCACCAACTGAGCGACTTCCCAATCACGAACCTGTCGCCGTAACTAAATATCCTAAATTACCACGCCCCCACCATCCAAATAAGAAGCCACCAATACATCTTGATCTAATACAATATTAAAAATCAACGGGAAACAGGTCTCCAACACCAACTCCCCACACCACAAGTCTTTCCAAAACCGCACCCTACTCCCCTCCCCCATCTTAAACCCTATCCATTTCCAAAACTCTACCCTGCCCAACCCAATTTCTTTCCATAACCCACACCCATAAGTACAGGTCTCAGACCTAGAAACCCAACCCCCTCTGCCCAGACCATATTTAGACGCCACCACCTGCCGCCACAATCTGTAAGGCTCCAAAGCAAAACGCCAAAGCCACTTCCCTAACAAAGCTCGGTTAAAAGTCACCAACCAACGTACCCTCAGCCCTCCAACTCGCTTGGGTTGACAAATCTGACCCCAATCAACCAAATGATACTTAAAATCATCACCACCAGTCCCCCACAAAAAATCCCTCTGAAGCTTTTCTAACCGATGTGCCACTGACACTGGAATAACATGGACCGACATGAAATAAGTGGGGATACTACTCAACACACTCTTAAGCAAAGTCAAACGGCCGCCTTTCGAAAGATATTGGCACTTCCAACCTGCCAACCGACGTTGCACCCATTCCACTACTCCATCCCACACCCTCTTGGCCTTAAAAGAAGCCCCTAAAGGCAAACCCAAATAGGACACTAGCAAAACCAAGATCTTAAACCCCAAAACTGCAGCCATAACAGGTAACCTAGCAACCGCCCCCACTGGAATGAGCTCCGACTTCCACAAGTTAACACGAAGGCCCGAAACCACCTCAAAACAAAACAAAACACATCAAAAAATAACCAACCTGCCCAGTTTTCGCACCACAAAAAATCAAGGCGTCATCCGCATATAACAAATGCGAAACCCCCAAAGGAACCCCCGCCAGTGACCCCACAACAAAACCTTCCAAGAAGCCTTCGGGCACAACTTTATCCAGCAATCGACTCAACGCCTCCATCACTAAGATAAATAGTAGGGGGGCAAAGAATCCCCCTGCCGAAGGCCTCGATGAGTCTGAAAGAATCCCGCCGGAGTCCCATTAATTAACACCGACATCTGCACAGTCGAGATACAGAACTTGATCCACTGATACCAAGTCGCTCTGAAGCCCATATGATCCAGTACATACAAGAGGAACTCCCAATTAACATTATCATACGCCTTCTCAATATCCAATTTGCAAATCAAACCAGGGCGCCCCTGGCGAATCCAAGAATCCACACACTCATTGGCAACCAAAACTGCATCTAAAATCTGCCTCCCCCCAACAAACGCATTCTGAGACTCTGACACCACAGTCGATAAAACGCCTCGTAAACGATTTGCCAACACTTTAGCCAATAACTTATACACACTCCCCAACAAACTTATAGGTCTAAAATCCCGAATATCATCAGCCCCTCCTTTCTTCGGAATCAAAGCCAAAAAGGTTGCATTGAAACTTTTCTCCAAATGCCCAGACACCAGGAAATCCGCCAAAGTTGCCATGATATCACCCTTAACCACGCTCCAACAATGCCGGAAGAAAGCCATAGTGAAACCATAAGGACCTGGGGCTTTATCCCCACTCATCGCCCGCAAAGCTCCAAACACCTCCTCCTCAGTAAAAGCTCACTCCAAACTCTCCCGATCCTCGCCCAGAATCGTAGCAAACTGAACACCTTCCAGGCCCGGCCGCTAAACCCCTTCTTGAGGCCGGAATAAATGCTGATAGAAACCCACTACCCCGTCCTTAATCTCTCTATCGATGTGCAGCTCCCGACCATCCACCCATAACCTACTAATCTGATTAACCTTTCGATGAGCGTTAGCCATACGGTGAAAGAATTTCGTATTTCGATCCCCATCCTTTAACCACAAACATCTAGACTTTTGACGAAAACAAACCTCCTCCATACGGGATATACGAACAAAATCCTGTCTAGCCGCCTCCTTACGAATACCGGCCTCAGAGGCAGCTCAGTTTGCACCTCCAGCTCATCGAAGGATTGAAGTGAAGACACCACTGCAGCTTTTTGGCCCTCTAGCCGACCAAACACCTCCTTATTCCAATTTTTTAAGGCCGCTTTCAACATCTTCAATTTTTGAGCCAACACACAATTAGGAGAACCACGAACCTTGTAGCTATTCCACCAACCACGAACCAGGTCTAGAAAACCCTCGTGTTGCAACCACATATTCTCAAAACGAAATGGCATAGGACCACGTTGGATCCCTCCACTATCCCAACAAAATTGGCCAATGATCAGACACAGGTTGAGGTAAACGAAGCTGAACCACCTCAGAAAAGTGCTCCTCCCAGCCCACAGTAACCAAGAACCGATCAATTCGAGACAAACTCCAACCATTTGACCAAGTGAAGCTGCCCCCCTGGATAGGTAAATCAACTAGCTGTAAATCATCAATAAAAGAGCAAAAAGCCCGCATTGCCCCCGAACTCCTGGCAATCCCCGACTTCTCCGAAGGCCAACGGACAACATTAAAATCACCCCCTACACACTAGAGGACATCCCAGCCAAAGGCTATATTCTCCATCTCCTCTAAAAACAAACCCCGCTCGGAATCCTGCACAGGCCCATAGACCCCAGTAAAACCCCATCGGAAATTATCATCCACACAACGGAACAGACAAGAGACAGAAAAACCTCATATCTCCTCCTCCTCCCTCACCACTACCCTCTTATCCCAACAGAGAAGAACTCCACCTGCCGTGCCTAACGAGGGCAAAAAGGTCCACTCCACAAACCTCTCCCCCCACACCTCGCGAATCAGCTCCACTCCCACCTCTTCCATCTTCGTCTCTTGTAAGCATACAATATCCGGGTTGGCACTCCGCAAAACCGCCTTCACCGCCACCCTTTTATCTCTATCATTCAACCCCCGCACATTCCACGATACAATTTTTAACATCATTTCAACAACAATGGGCCCCTCCGATCTCTCCTTTCACCTCGTCCTACATTCCTCACACCATGATCATAATTCACAGAACATTCCAAATATCCCTAGCTCCCTATTTCCTTTAGAAAGGGTCACCAATGAGCGAGACACCCTTGGACTGGGAGTACCTTGCCTCCATGAAGCCTCCACCGCCGCAAAAAGTCGCATAGCCTCATCTTCATGGCCTTCAAAGGACCAGCCCAAACAACGACTAACTTCACTAATCCGATCCAACACCCACTGTGACACAGCTTCTGCCGAAGGGATTTCCTCCCCCGATAATCCCCCAATATCCTCAAACCTCTGTTTTTGTTTGAAACAAGTGACCAAGTCACTGTCTTGCACTGCTAAGGGCTGCAACTCCAAGACTTGTGGCTGTCCCACACATTCATGCCCCTTTCCTCCTCGGTCAGCCCAAGATGCATCGCGAGACGTCTCCAACACCAACTGGGACTGTCGCTCAACCGACTCTGAGGTCACTGATTGAGAAGTATCTCTTTCAGACGCCACTAGCAGACGCGACCCATGTTTCTCATCAGATGACACATCGCGAGGCATATCTAGCTCCAACTGGGACTGTCGCACATCCAACTTCGAAGTCGCCAACTGTGAAGTGCCACTCTCCGACGCCTCTACCAGTTGTAATCCTTGTGCCTCAACAGATATGGCACGGTGGACCACCAACTCCAGTCCAGACGGCAACACAGTCGCTAATGACCCCCTAGCCCAAACGGAGCCACTCGACCCGACTCACTCATATGTAGATCACAGGAAGCCCTACAATCCAACCCACCCTCAGTCCGACCCACATCCGTATTAACAAGACTATTGGGCTGCTCAGAAAGGCCCAAATCACCAACCCCTTTGAGGCTTGAGAGGCCACCCCCCTGTGGGCTGGACTTATAAGCCACCGGCCTCACCTCCTTAACCACCTGGGCCCCCAAATGAGTCCCCTTATTTTTAACCACAACCCACCTACGTTGGGCCTGGGCCTGTCTTGGATGACCCACCGCTGCCCCCACCCACTAGGTAAAATTACCCTGAAAGCCCATGGGTCGTTCCTCTCTCCTAAATCTTTGCAGATAGTCATTCACCCCTATTCTCAGATAGTCATTCACCCCTATTCTCGACTGAAAATCCTGCCCTAGTTGCCCAAAATCCGTTGTTACCATATTCGGCGCAGAATCCCCATCTTTCACGGTCGTCGGCGTCCACCGTTCCACCACCAGATCATCTTCTACCCAAACTGGCAGTGAAAACTGCCATATCCCCTAGCGGAAGGACACTAGCGAAGGCGTGAACTCTGAGCATCGCACACGAAGCCGAATGGAACCTAGATCCACCGACGACTCATCTGCCTCGATGAAGCCACCACAACGATCGCTGATGAAACGAAACACGACCTCCCCTCGGAGATGAATAGGTAGACCCATCAACCAAATCCACACACTCTTTTCAAGCCGCGAAGTCTTTGCCGGAGTACAAAGAGCTAGTGGTGACCACCACTCCAGTAATAAATCACATCCTTCCACTGTCCACCGCCGTCTCAACAGCGCTTCCGCCTCACCTCTATTTGACAAAACAAACAAAAAAGCTTTATCCCCCAAAGGTCTTACGTCCACCTTCCCCGAATGCTTCCACCATCGGGCAACCCAATCAGAGATGGTCACGAAACTCAAGCCTTTCCCCCCCCCCCAAACCCCCCAATTTACCCACTAGCGATCTATCCAAGATGCGAAACCAATCCACCTCCACCTCAGAGCGTACAACCCCTACAGACTCACATTCGGCGGTAGAAGTTGAAGAAACCTTCTTGAAGCCAATGGGTCGGAAGGCTTTGCAACACACAACCTAAAGCCATCGATAACCAACGCCACCCCTTCCCAACCATCACCGAATGCAGACACAGGTATGTAAACTTGTTCACGTCTCTGTCTTGTGGTGACCACAATTTGAAAAGAAGTCCCCCCACCTTCCTCACCTCGTACCCAGGCCGCTGTAGTCTGACTACCCCCACTGAGACGGCCCCAAAACTTGAGGCTGTTGGATTCCTTAGATGCCAACCTCATCCTGACCACCAACCAACGAACTTCTGAAACATTCAGCACCACCGTCCGTCGTAACCCCTCCCCCCTCTCAACAATCGATAACCCGCACTTCCCATCCACTCCATCGGACTCCTCAAATTCAAACGACCGGCCACCAAGAAACAAAATTCGCCGGATTAATTTCTCTGTTCGGATATAGTTACTTATGTGGATATTCAATTTCAGGTGGGTCTATTGTATGATGAGGTTTCTCTACAAAATGTGCTAGACATGATAACTGATTGGACCCCAAAAGAAAGACAAATGTTGAGAAATAAGGTAATATAAGCATTCTAAACAGTCGGTGGTGTGTCATATTCATCTTTTTATCATTATTTGCATTCTACAATATAATATAAGTTTTGGTGTGGTTGGAATGGGTTGGGAGAGAAACACATTAAATTATAGTTTAGGAATTGCTTATATGTATGTATGTATATTTTTTTTACTGAAACTTCAAGTTAATGGCTCTTTAATTTGAAATTATCTCAATGACACTGTATTTATAAGTGACACATCAACCATTTTGATTATCAGATATTGGTTAAGTTATTTTGTTACTGTATATTGGTTCAATTACTAAAATATGGTTAAAAGGTAATCTGTGGATTGAATTAAAAGATGGCTTGCATCCTTATACAAATGGTATATTTTCATCAATCGGGTTTTCAAATTTTCTTTCAAAACGTTTTTGATAGGTACCAACGAGTGGTCTAAAGACACCATTTCGAGATGGAGGCATGTAGCGGAAGATGTTGTTAAGTTGGCAAAGGTTACCTGGAAGTTAATATTACTGTTGTTGTCATTGCTGCTGATCATGATGATGACGATGATGTTGAAATAACAATTCATAATTTGTGCATTCTTTTGTAGCATGGCCTGGAAAGGAGAGGGTTCAAGGAAACAGGGTTTTTGAATGAAGTGGCTGAGGTGTATAGAACAGGTAGATCATCTGGGCCTCACATATTTAATAATCCTTTCTCTTTTCTTTTTTCTTTTTTGGTGTGGTGGGAGAGGGGGGGCGGTAAGGGATGGGGTGGGAAAGACGGCAATCACTGATTCAGTAAGATACGAGTAAAAGCATTACCTTCTATGGTGTGGAGACTGCAGAAGTGAATAGGCTGAGACAGGCAAAATCTTGTCTGAACTGAAATCCAGAGGCTTCCAATATTTTCAATAGTCACTAATATGATTAGTAGGGTAATGCAGAGTTATAATTTTAAGGTTACCTATTTATCAAAAAAATAAGCAAAAAAAATTTAGGTTGGCGACTTCCCCTTCGCTCCTTTTACATTATGTGTGAAATTTGAACATCGTCTAACTGATTAGAGTCCTGGAAATGTTGAAGCATTTTTTCTAGATATCATTACTTGGTTTTTTTTATCGATATTATTATGTAATTTTGTTTTAAATTTTTCTTTGGCAGGAGTAACACCAGCTGAGAAGCTTTTGGAGATGTACCACGGCAAGTGGGGGCAATCTGTGGATCCTGTTTTTGAGGAACTGCTATATTGAGGTGATTCAAATATCTTGCTCGCACTTCATCACTAGGGTCTTTTGTGTGTAAATCTCCTTCCAATTTCTGGGTGTAATGTCAGTGTTTGTTGTTGGCCAAACTTTTTTCAATTAATGCCCATGACTTCCATTTTAGACAAATAAACTACAAAATGTGTAACCTTGGCATGATGCTTTTTTCATGCTACTCTTTGATCTTACCAAATAATATAATTGGCCAATCTCGTATCTCCTCTTTATCTTTAAAAATATCTTCATTTTGGAGATCAAGACATACGGCTTTTGCCATTGATCGGAATCCTACCTTGGGGATTACATTTTGTTAGTACAGTAGTAAGTAATTTTATATTGTTCATTATTCAAGGCTTTATTTGAATCATTCAATTTTGTACATAAGCATGTCACCTGGTCATCACCACTCTCTTTCCCTATGCTGGCATTTGTTGATTATAAAGAGATCTTTATTACATTGCAGCTTTTATAGGGATATAATTAGGCATTTAACCCAAGGCACGTAGCGCACTTGGTAAAGGCTTGGGGGTTAAGACTCCAGATCTCAAATTCGAAATTTCTTGGACCAATCTCCTAAGCATAGCACAGTTGGTTACCCTCAATTCTCGTTGCATGAGTCATGACTTAAGCGAAACTTGTCTTTGGAGGTCAGGATAAGGTCTTTGGTGATAGTCTCTAACTCAGGACGATCTTGGTGATCTCTGCAATGGGCATTGCCTTGGACCTAGAGAGAGAATGAGGATTTTCCGGTTAAAAATAAAAATAATTAAAAAAAAAAAACCTAGGTCATTCATGTTCACAGGTTTCCAATAAAAAAAAGATTGTCGTCGTTACACTGTTATAAGTCATAACTACCATGTATCTGTATAATAATTGCTATGACATCATAATATCTGCAGAAGGGCTTATTTATAAATGTTTCCGCTCTGTTGTTCTAGTTCAATTTTGTGCTCACCAATGGTTACCACATCATGTTTGTTCCCAACATATGTGGTTGATTTTTTTGGGCGAATTACGCTCACCGTTTTTATAATTTGGGACTCGAGTCACTTTGATCTTAACTTTTTAATTATGATACATTTGATCTTAAATTTTAAATTTTATTTTAAATAAAAATAATTGAAGTTATCATTGCTCAATTTTAAGGGCAAAGTCGTCAATTTATCAAAACATAAACTAATTTGACAAAAATAAATGTCAAAAAAATATTTTTGAATTTTTAAAAATAATTTCTACCCACCAAAGATAAAATTATGTAAAATTGATAAATCTTTTAGACATTTATTTTTTTTAATTAAATTAATTTTTATTATGGGTTTGAATGATGATCATGTAATAAATTGGTTTAATAATGATATCAAAGTTATCGACATATTTGATTTTTAGAAAAATAGAAACTAATTTAATGAAAATAAAAACAGTCACCCATTATATGATCATCATCGAAACACATAATAAAAATAAATTTAGTAAAATAAATAAATAAATTTCTAAAAAATTTGTCAATTTTACATAATTTTATGTTTAGTGGGTAGAAATAAATTTTAAAAATTCAAAAATATTTTATTGATATTTATTTTTATCAAATTAGTTTATATTTTTTTAAATAAACAACTTTGCTTTTAAAATTGAGCAATGGTATCTACAATTGTCTTTATTTGTAACAAGATTCAAAATTCAACATCGAATGTATCACAATTAAAAAATCAGAAATCAAAATAACACAAGACCTAAACTATAAGGACAATTAGTGTAATTCGTTTTGATTTTCTTACAATCATAGCGTAGAATGTGGCTATACTATTGTCCACCTTGTGATTTGGGGTGAAAGATCAGCGCTTTTGATTATTTGCAATCTGAAAGATGCTTAAAAGTACAATTGGCTCCCTTAAAAAGATGAATTATACTAGCAAATTGTCTCTTGATTTTAATTCAATTGTTGTAATGCCACTGAATTGATTGCACTTTTGAATATTTTTCATCAAAATTTCTGATGTTATGCTTAGTTCACTGAAATAAAAATAGAATTGAATTGCATTCATTTATATAATTTCATTTGTAATGTTGTATCATTCTTTTTTGCGAGTGTTTGGATCATAAAATACAATTAAACTCAATTAATTAGGTTTTTTTTTAAAGCGTTTGAAATTTATATTTTAACTTATAAAATTGGAGTAGATTGAACATAATGGTAGGATGATTATCCACAAAATTTGTTTACACTCCATTTGTTTGCATTAGAAAATGTTTTTTTTTTTTTTTAACATTTAGTATTAGTATAATAGAAAATAAAAGTTAATGAAAAATATTTTTTACAGTCAACGGAAAATAAGTCTATTTTGACAGAAAATATTTTTTACTTTTAAAAAGTAAAATATATTTTATGAACTAAAATTTTACCCATGCTAGATCACCACAACCACAACCACCGCCACCGCCACCGTTTCCACCCCACCACCTCCACTTTCGCCGCCCCATAACTGTCGCCTCTACACCATCATCACCAAATATTAAAAAAAAAAAAAATTAAAAAAATTTTAAAAAGCATAAAAAATATTTTATGTTAAAAAATATTGGGGCGACGAACATCTAGTGGTAATTTAAAACAATTATCACATATACATGCAAAAGTTTAAAATTTTCATTATTAAGTTTTCTACTAATTTGTAATTTTATATTTGAAACTTCCACTCATATCATATGTTATCTCCCGAAAAATATTTATTTTGAATTAAAAAAATGCTCGGTATATCATGGGAAAAAAAAATTAATGCAACACTATTACCATATCATCACTATCACCATCTAATAATTTCTAGTCATTTATCCTCCCATTTGTGTGTAGCAAGGTAGTTTATATTTAAAAAATGAGTTCATGCTCTACGTGTAAATTTATTGTTAATTGATGATACATGTCATCGGTATTACTATGACATTGTATGTCACAATATATTTCAATTTTCATCATACATTTTAATTCTAGGAAGGAGTGTTTTTTTTCAAGTCATATGAT
This sequence comes from Camellia sinensis, assembly GCF_055761805.1. Lineage (NCBI taxonomy): Eukaryota > Viridiplantae > Streptophyta > Magnoliopsida > Ericales > Theaceae > Camellia > Camellia sinensis. The sequence continues at coordinate 72,811,643 of NC_138973.1, read as the reverse complement.
TCATATTAAATGGGTTAGTGATGTTTAATTTTCGTTTATGTTTAATATTAATTATAATTTTTCTAAAATCCTCTCCATCAAAGGGTCCATAGCTCAGTGGTAGAGCATTTGACTGCAGATCAAGAGGTCACCGGTTCGAACCCGGTTGGGCCCTTTACTACTATTTCAATTTTTTAGATTTTCCCTTTTATACAAACCACTGTTTTTCCCTTTTTATAAACCACTCTATTTCTTCTTCTTTTTTTCCTTTTGTTAACCATTATTTTTTGATTTTTCATAAACCATTCATTTTTCATTTTCTTTTTTTCCACTCACCCTTTTGAGCAAATGTACTACACATGCATTTTATTGTAGAGTTCACTGATTAGTGTTATGGGAGACGGAAGAGAAGGGACCCTATTACTGTTTCATATCTAAAACTCTATTCCCATGTTTGGTGTCTATTTCTAAAAACTTCGTATGGTTGTCCGGTATTACCTGGAAATGAAATGAAAGTTGCACATAAGATCATTGAGATAACAAGTTGAATGAATCCCAAGTCATTCCATTTTAGCAAAAGAGAGGAGGCAAGAACATATAAGATTTCATGTTTATTTTGGTGTGTTTCATAACCACCGCGACGGATATTCATGAACAAACGCAAAATAAAAAATAGAAAGTGTCAATTATATTTAAATCAAACCAAACTAAACCGCATATCCCCACCGGACAGAAAAGCATAAACAGAAGGCAACAGCATACAAAAGCATCAATTTCACATCAGCAGAAAGCAATAGAGTACTGTACACAAATTACAGCATGGCAACAATTACTTCTACACCCCCAAGGCATGGAACTCAACAGTTGATATTCCTCTATGAAAATAATCTGATCCAATGGTATCTGAATTATTCCCAAAGTTGTATGTTACTGGAAAGAGGTCAGCTAAACTGTCAGCAGGGGCAGAATTGTCATAAACACTAAGGGATGCATATGCCCTAATAAACTGACCAAGCCAACCTATCCAATAATGTTGCAAAAGAATGATTCAACATGACAACAAAACCAACCAATTGCGCAAGCAGAGGACCGAGACTCTGTGTCCATTACGATCCAAATTTCTCTGACCATGAGTTTTGCTTCAAAGCCAAGAAGCTTGCCTTTGATGTGCAATGATCATCTTCAGAAAAAAGGAACAATTCAGTAAAGAATAAAAGACAGTAGGCCAGGCCACCTCTTCTCCGTTGTCAGGAAGTCGCGTTCCTCTTTTCTTCAAGTATTGAACCCTCTTTGACTGCAATTTGTGCCTCATTCTCCCTTCCCAAAGCAAAAAGACTAGCAGCTTGTAGATATGATGCAATGTGCCAAACAGGGGATATTACTTGTGCTTGCACTGCATCATTCAGCGCTTCCAGTGGCATATCATTCATGAGATACGATAGGCTACGGCGAGCAAAAACTGTTGGGGAGACCATGGTTCCAACATCAATAAACTGTAAACAAAGCAAACAATTAGCTTGAAGATGAAAACATTCTTAAATGCAGAACAGCAAAAAATCATAGACTTCAGAACCTTCAAGAGTATACATGTTTTCCCAAAAATGGATGTCGCCCTCCATTTGGATTGTTGGATGAGAAAAGAAAAGAAATGGTTGCGCTCTCTCATCTAGGTGAGAAAAGAAAAAAAAAATCTGTTGTCTCACTTTCATGTTTGGATGAGTAAAAAGGCAAAGTATGTGAAATAGGGATATGGGTGGAATTTTTTTTCTCCTCTGTTTAGGGCTATTTTGGGAAGATGGTTATAATCAATTTTTTTGTGAAAAGCTGCTTATAAGCAGCTTTTTTGTGAGAGAGGAAGTGGGTTATAATCTGGGAAGTGGATTATAACCCACTTCCCAAAATAGGGCAATGTTGGTATTATGAAAAATACAACGCACAATCAACTTGTTTCTCACCAAATCTCACCACTTTTGGTGATAAATTAAACCTATAAAATAGGAGAATCCTCATTCTCACCGATTCTCATTGTTTCTCCCTAACTTGTACACTAAACATGAGAAAAGAACTCTCTCTCCCTCTCTCTCTCTCTTAATATTTCTCACCAAATCACTCGATCCAAATGGAGTGCTAGTACGCAAAACATTGTGACATAGCAGCACGCACAGTTGAAAAAGACCAAGCTTTGAGAAGTAACAACACATTTGATAGTTAACTTTAATCTGTTTTTGGTGGTCCGTATTTTCTGCTTTTGACACCCCCACCCCCTTTCCCCTTTTTTCCATCCTTTGTCCCCCTTGTTCCCAAGCCACTAGTGTCTTATTAACAACCAATGTTCAGGAAGAAAATGGAAAATATTGAAAGATAAGAAGGGCATCTTATGTGCAACTAAACTAAAACAGAATTCTACATTCAACCTCGCCCAAGAATACCAGTATGATAGATATGCAAAGCCAGGTTGACAAGGAATGCGGTAGCCAATGGCAGACAACAAATTGGAGGTCAAAGTGCAAGCGAATTCAAAGAACAGTGGTAAACATTTTTAACCTGTGTGTAACATTCAACTGCAGCTCTGAAGTCTTTATGCCTGAAAGCAACATCACCCTTTTTCTTAGAGTTCAATGTCTCCTGCATCTGGTTAGTCCACATCTGGAATGAAAGCTGTAAGCAAGTAAAGCAGCAGTGTTAAGCAGGTGATAATGTGTTTGTGTGTACTGAGCACGAATAGAAAGAATTCATTTATGTGCAAGTGCTAATACATGCATGTATATATTGTGTTTGTGTGCATATATATGACAACTTCGAATTCAGCTTCATCAAAATAGTAAAAGAAAACACACCAGTAATGAGCATGGTTATCAGAATCCTGATCCGGATCTTACGATCCTATGATCCATTTGAGTACAATCGATCCGGATTGTGTAAAAAATTCCTTATAGGTAGAATCTTTTGATCCTGGTAATAGGATCTTATAGGATCGTGGAATCCCAATCCGAATCCGATCCTATCCAATCCAATTTACAAGCCTTGTTTTGTATTGTATAACATATTTTATTGTAAATTTTATATTTGTTGTCTAAATACCAATTTATATGATCAAAATAAATAATAAAAATTAAGTAATATTGAATCAAATAGACTAAGAAAAACAAACTAAGAAACAAACATTCAAATATTGCGGTAATTTAAGAAAATTGACTAGCCGGAAAAACAAACTTAGCTTTAGTGGAGTCTAAGGATGGTAAGATGATTGCAAATTTATCCCAATTTTTTGAGAGATTATTTTGTGACTTGAATCCGCTCCACCAGGGATGCTAACGACAAACCTTATCATTCGGTTAAGCGGATCTTTTGAGTTAATCTATTTTCATATCCAACTTTGTTAAATATTTTTTCTTCACTTTTTATGCATTATTGTATATTGTAAAGTATTTTGTCATAAAATTCTTCTTCTTCAGCTTCTTTTTTTAAGAAATACAAAACTTTTACCATCGAATTTTCTATTGTATAATATTATATGTACATTTTACATGGAGTATTATATTTTTCACAATATCTTCACTTATTTTTAATAGAATACAGGCTCATTTTGTGTAAACTTTTTAAGAAATGTTTATTTAAATTAAATTATTATGTAATTTGTCTTTTTTGGTAGGATCTTACGATTCTTGATCCGATTCTACGATCCGATCCTATAAACACATCCAACGATCCACCGTAGGATCCCGATTTGAACAACCTTGGTAATGAGACAAGAAGAAATCTCATATGAAAATGGGACAAATAATGTCCATTTAGTAACTTGCAAACCCTGACGCTAAGGGTAGGAATAACCATTCATCTATGGTAAAGACAAGGTTGCTGGAAACAAAGAAATATGAGTGGCATGGACATTTTGGAGGGTGCAAAAATGGTTTATTAAGCCCCAAGATCATTGGGGAAAAAAAGTCGTACACGACTGCTCATGCATCAATGCATTTATTGTTTTGTGTGGGTGGGACATGGGGCTCAAGGTTCTTTTTGCATATTTACTATGATTCTATCTCAAGAATGTAAATTCACTGTTTTATTACAAGACCTATTTATACACCATAAAAACCATTAAAAAAATAATAAAAATAAAACAAAATCTTCTTTTACAGATCTCATCAACATCATGACATCATATGGCCTAATTTCTATTCCTCAAACCTTAAAAAACGGAAGCAAATTGAATCAAAGACTACTACCAAAACTCATGCCACTGCAGTAAACATAGGAGTCATGCACTTCATGGTTCTGTGTCACATAGCCTTCCACGATTTGTGAACATTGTAGCATCAAGGATTGCGACAATGACCTCTTGTTGAAGGGAACCCAAAATAGAGTTTTGTATACACTGATAACTGAATGCAATGCTTTCCATCACCCTCCAACATTCCAATGACTTTTAAAAATTACTAGATTTCACAGTTCAGTTTACTATTGATGATCAAAGATCTAGCTTAAACATTCATTTTAGCATGCAAATAACATAACTAAGCAAGAACATTTTAAAAACTTCGTGAGCCATATCCTATCCACTCCACCTCACTTATAATATCCATGCGTCAATGCAGGACCTACTTTGGAGATAGTTAAGGTAACAAAATAAAATACACAAGTTAATATGCATTTGTATATCAGTTGACAAGTTTTTCAAACACATATCAGAAACAAACCTCAGTTGCTGCTCCCTCATCATCTTTATACCCAATCTTTTCTAAGATCTCGTGCATGGCAGTCATATCCATTCTTACGCAAGCTTCACCAAGCGGGGATAGAGAAAAAGCTGTGGCACCATGAGGTATACCCATTAATACATGAGAAGGAACCTGCAAAACAATGTGCTATCAACTTTCTACCCACTGCAAAGCCAATTTACTAGAAAGCAATCTATTTTATTTACAATAAACTATAAGGTTACTCCGATTTTTTCAATGGGACCTTATGAACAAATATGCAAGTACACAGGCACATATCCCAAAGCTACTCATGAGTCGTGTGTTTATGAACTGTTAGCACTAATTAGAATGAAAAGGTACTTTCATGTAATCCCCAAAACAGTGTACACACACAAAAGAACACAAGTATTTCCTCTCAATATCTCCCTTAAGAATTTCTTAAATTCAACCCCTCATATGATATGAACTCATACCAGATTCATCACTGCAGAACTCCTAAACCCACTCATGTTTAGATATGACTCCTTCAAAAAATCTCTCAAGGCTGTGAAATACATCAAAGTCTACTTCCCAGTAGAAATCAGGGTTCATACAGTGAAGGTTTTACTGTCTGTTGTTGTTCTCCAAACAAAATTAGAATTTTGTTCTTTTAAGCTTCAAGAATGGTTTTCAGCATCTTTCTGGTGCGACCTTTTTTATTCAAATGAGTTGCCAGGCTAATGTGGGACAGGTGATAGCCCTGTAGTTTCGTTCCCAAACTTCAGCACCATAAATAAGCAGGATCAGGTCTCGAACATAAAATAAAACAGATTTCAAGAATATTTGGAGAAAGTATTTGGGAAATAAAAGGTTTTTTTAGAAGAAATAAGAGCAGTTTTGATGTTTTAAAAGCAAGTTTACTGCATAGAAATTAAACAAAACAGCCAGTAGGGAAGCTATTTAAGAAGTAAAGAAAGAAAAGCAAGAAATCAGAAAATTATATTCCAGCTGCAACCTCAAAATCATTCAAACTTCCATAAAGTAATGAAACAATCTTTTCTTTTATAAACCTAAGAGTTAATTCTAGCCCTTGAACAAACCAGTATTCTGTTGGGATCAATTCCACATTCATATTATACAACTTCCAAAAAAAGTTAATATAATCTTACAATAACTTTTAGCCAACTACTACGAAGAAGAAATCTATGTTTTCTAACAAGCACCTATCCGTCTTATAGACTTCCATCAAGAGAAACATATGATAACTTTCTTACTGCCTTTATTGGAAAAATTGCTCTCTAATGACATTATCTTAATCACTGTCTAACCTAGAATGAACTCAAATCGGAATTGACAACAGTTCCCTTTATATTATTTCTCTAATTTCCATGAACTCGTTTAGCCCATCTAAGCAACAAGAGAAAATGAGAATTCTTCTTCAACCCATTATTTCCGCATATTTGGCCAGTGGTGGTGGTGGTGGTGGTGGCACATGGATTAAAAAAGCACAAAAAATTCAAGAATAATCAAGATGCTTCCATTAACAACGAATAGCATTCAGCAGGAATTGTATTATGTCCAACAGTGTGTGCCATGCCATGTTATTATCATGCAGTTAAATAAAACCAGATAAGAATGTACAAGTAGACAGAATTAAGCTCCCTTTTGTTTCCCCACAGAATTATGCATGTTAACTTAATGTCATTACGGCAATTGAAGAAGCATGAATAGGTTATGAAGGGATAGCCTGGAAATTTCAAAAGAATGCTCTTAGCAAATCAAGTTTGAGTTTTGCAAGACACTGTAGGAAGCACATAGAAAAGTAAGATACAAGATTTAACGGTATGCTCTACCACTATAAAAAACAATCAACCTCAGTTTCCTTCTGAAGAGGAATCAAAGCAGCAACTAATGACTTTGAATTTGGCCGCTCTCTTGGCTCATATTGTAAGCATCTCGAAGCTAAACGGACCAACTCAGTTCCTTCATCATTAGAAAATTGGCCTTCCAAGCAAGAATCTGTTAGCATCTGAATATTCCTGTCCCGTATAAGGTCAAGGGCCTGACATAAATTATTCAATGAAATATTAGTTGCAAAAGTATATGAAATGAAGTATAAGGTTCCATTTGGATGAGTGGATTTGAAATGAAGGGATTTGAATGTAACATGGTATTTCTCAAAATTTTAAGTGTAAAAATGAGTAGAGAGAAAAGATGTATTTTTTTAAATCCTTGTACAAGTAAAATATTCATGAAAGGACTTCAAAAGACTATAATTCACCAAGTTATTTCAAATCCATCAAGCTCTCAAATTCATTCTTGAAATCTAGAAATAAAATACTACATTGAATTATTACATATACTACTTGAATAAATGATGCGGATGCCAAATCTATTCATTCGAAATCCATAAATCCAAATGCAACCTAAGAAAATTCTCAAAAGAAATACCACAAACCTTGCTAGGACATATGTACAGCTAATGACAGAAATAAACAACTGATTAGAACTATGTCCTCAAATCAAAATAAAACCTGAAAGAGGATGCTCATATGTACAAGTCTTCTCAAATAAGGTTATCCATAAAAGGTGAAAGCATCTCCTGGCTTTTCACTAAACATATTTCTTCTATATAAAAATATAAAAGGTTTCCCAAGTTTGACATTTGGTATATCATTTCTTGATGGTGACAATAATGAAAAGACTGACTTGAGAAACCTAAATTACAATAAAGAGTGATGACAATTATGAAAACTGCAAGAAGCTTGGCAAGATAGTTTGAGTCTATGCAAGAGATACAATACAACAATGAACCAGAAAACACAGATTTAAATGGCTCTGCAGTTCCCACACAAAATCTGGAATTGAATTTTAATGTTGCAAAAATTGGTAACTTCATATTACTGCGTATTAAGACAACAAGAACAAGTTTGAGTAGTTTGAGATGGCTTAACATTTTTCACCACTACTTCACTTCTTTCTTTCTTTCTTCCTTCCTTCTTCAAAATTATTTATATATACTCTTTTAGCTTCATAGGTGTGGGCTACAAAACACACACAGCTATAACCACCAAATAGCTAGCTGGCACCCTCTCAACCATATCACACTAGGATAGCACAAGTAAACAACTAAAGGGTTCATTAAATTTGTGGAATAAAGAAGAACCAAGAAAGGATCAGACTTACATGGCTTGGAGGAATGTGCTTTCCACTGAGAAGGTCAAGCAAAAGGGTGCCGAAGCTATAAATAACACTTTCAGATGTCACTCTGCCTACAAGAAAGAATAGAAGCCTAAATCAATTAACACTTCAAAATCAACAGAAAAATGATTATGAAAAGAACGTTACATTACACATTTAAGCTACAGCAGCAAGAATCACACAAGTTCCCACAGATGACAAAAAGCTTCTACAGGGGGTGTTTGGGAAGAACGCTGAGCTAAAATACCTCACTAAAAGACAAAATAGGCTAAAATAGCCAATAAGACAAAACGTCACATCCAACCCATAATCATTCATTTTTTCTTTCACAATCATCAAATAAACTAAAATAGCCAAAAAACAACTAAAATAGCCAACTTCCCAAACAAGGCCATAGTTAGTCAGACAAAGCCTTCGCGCCATGATCTTTGTAGGGAGAGAGGGACGCAGGGGAGTGTTTGGTTAGTCTCACCTCATCCATATGAGTAAGGCTAAGTTCACATTGTGATGCCAATTTCCTCCAACAAAGAGGAGATGGCTAATATACATGCACATCAACAATGAAGAAAAGAAGAAAAACAAGATGAGAAAAAAAGAGTCTATTTTTCTCTGTGGAAAAATCAAGAATGAACCAACTAAATTGAGCATTTGAACTTGCTATAAAGAGATATAACAATGTGACAGATCATGATAGCCCTTTTATCCAGCCAGCCTGCTGTCATGGCTATATTAAGTGTCCAACTGTGTCATTGTGCAAATTATGTTAGTTTCAATTATTCATTGTAATAGCAGGCTGATTAGAACATTGGTAATTTGGTATTGCCATAAAAATGAAAGAGAGGCTTGACCCAACAATAAGGATTGCAACACGGAAACAGCCTCTCAATAAATGGGGTAAGGCTACATACAGCTTGTCATCCCTAGAGCTTGCCTTTAGCAGGAGCCCAGCGCAACATGTCATATCATATTGTGTAGCCTTAATTATGTCACCATAAAGGATATGGTTCATTTAGCATTTTATGGTTACAAAAACATTTATGTATGAGGGTTTCCAGTTATGCTAGGTGATCATGACCAAGGTTGTTAAATCGGGATCCTACGTTGGATCGTTAGAGGTGTTTATAGGATCGGATCGTAGAATCGGGTCGAGAATCGTAAGATCCTACCCAAAAAAACAAATTACATAATAATTTAATTTAAATAAATATTTCTTATAAAGTATACACAAAATGAGGCTATATTCTATTAAAAAGAAGTGAAGATATTGTGAAAAATACAATACTCCATGTAAAATGTACATATAATATTATACAATAGAAAACTCGATGGTAAAAGTTTTGTATTTCATCAAAAAAGAAGGTGCAGAAGAAGAATAATTCTATAACAAAATACTTTACAATCTACATTAATGCATAAAAAATAAAGAAAAAATATTTAACAAAGTTGGATATGAAAATAGATTAAGAACTCAAAAGAGTAGCTTAGTCGAATGATAAGGTTTGTCGTTAGCATCCTTGGTGGAGCGGATTCAAGTCACAAAAATAATCTCTCCAAAAATTGGGATAAAGTTGCAATCATTTTACCCTCCTTAGACTCCGCAAAAGCTAAGTTTGTTTTTTCGACTATTTAATTTTCTTAAATTATCACAATATTTGAATGTTTGTTTCCTAGTTTGTTTTTTTTAGTCTATTTGATTCAATACTACTTAATTTTTATTATTTGTTTTGACCACATAAATTGGTATTTAGACAACAAACATAAAATTTACAATAAAATATGTCATACAATACAAAACAAGGCTTGTAAATTGGATCGGATAGGATCGTATTCGGATCGAGATTCTACGATCCTATAAGATCCCATTACCAGGATCGAAAGATCCTACCTATAAAGAGTTTTTTACACGATCTGGATCGATTGTACTCAAATGAATCGTAAGATCGTAGGATCGTAAGATCCGGATCGGGATTCTGATAACCATGATCATGACTATTTTGCTTACTATATTTATCTTGTTCTATAAAGCATCCCAAATTTATATATTCATTTTGGCCAAGTCTTTATGCAAGGGATGGAGCATAGTTCCCAGTTTAATATTCTCAAGATGAGAGGGAACATTTTTATGACAATAAAAGAAAATAAAAAAGAATAACCCAGAGCACAATCTTTTTTTTTTTTTAAATAACTGTCACATGTATGGAGTGTTTCAGTTCAAAAGCTCATGTGACATCAATCAGTTGGTTGACTCGAGAATATTGCACTTGACCTCATATATAAGAGAGACAGTTAAAATGTCAAACAATTAGATTGAGCCTGGTGATGAATGTGGCAGAAGCAGATTTAACAAAGGAAAGAAGGTACTAAAGAGTTTGTTCTTTTATCTTCACGTATCAAGCCAAAAAGAATAAGAAACAAGTTTTCAAACAGACTTGGCCAGAGTCTGGACTGGAGGTGTACATCCAGAGAATGAATTTGGCTTAAAAAATGATGGTCAACAAGTTTATTAATCATTACCATAAAATAGCTAAGGAAAGAAAAAAAAACATGGCAGTACGCAGAACCCACAGTAAACAAGAAGATTAGCAAATGCAAAACCCTTAAAAGTTGGCAAGTGAGGATTCAAATTCAAAGGTAAAACTTACACAAATGTCCAAAAAAAATTAGAAAGACTGAAAATGATTAAACATAGACAGTTAATACCAGTCCTCAGATACTCTGGAGGGGTGAATGCAAGGTTCGTGCTATAACTTTTTCCATCTCTACTGTTCTTCATTAAACCAAAGCATGACAGTCTAGGATTGCCATCCTGTGATATAACAAGATATAGCAAAGAAGTAAATAAATTCCATCCTGACCACCAGCAAAAAAGGATGATAGCAGTGGAAAATAATAGCATACTTACATCATCAAAAACTACTCTGTAAGCATTAAGATCATGATAAAGGGCACGCCCTTTGCTCGTACAGTATTCTAGAGCTTGTGCAAGATATAAAGCTACCCTTAAACGCATTGCCCACTTCATAGGCTGTGTTTCCCCTGAGTCAACACATAAATAAATTTTAATAGTCTATTAGGATAAGTACCTACATTGCATATGAGGGATAACTAACTAAGGCCAAGTTTGGCATGATTGAAAAAAGACAAAAAGTCAAAAAGTCACTATCCTATTTAAGTCACATCATCTTATTTAAGTCACATCACCTCTCTAACACATCACTTCAAACCCAACCCAAACCCAACCCATATTTCATAAAAAGTCAAAAAATGCACTTATTTAGATCATCCCAAACAACCCCTAAAATGAAACCAAATCATTAAAAAGAATTGGATCAAATAGAGAGGCAAATTTAAGACTTGAGTGTGCAAATACGAGAGAAATAAGATAAAAGATTAAAACTACTAAACTTGAGCTTGAGTTATGGAACAGGAAACCCAAAAAAGGCAACCCACTAGACTTTCTTTGAAACTCTGTGAGAGAGAGAGAGGGGGGGGGGGGGAGAGAATAATGGCACAGACCAGTGTGTAGTATTACTAAATTATTTGATGTGACTGACTAAACCAACAATTTATTGATGAAAGGGATCAAAGAAATAAAACATATAGATAGAGGGAGGTTAGGAAAGAACACATACAAGAGTCCCTCGAAGTGAAGAAGGAAATGTTTTCTTTTCACAGTCATAAAAATATTAGTGCTCCTGTCACTAGATCAATGGTAAAATAGAGAAAATTCAATTGTCTAATGGAGTGTGGGAAACAAGGGCCCTATGTTCCGTAATAGATAATTAAACAAGTATAAACATCACATACACACCGTCAGTAGCTGCTTAATAAACTGAAAGCAATTGTGCTTAACTGTAATCAACCATAATTTCTAGTCTCAATTTCATGATATAACTTGCAAACTCCAACATATGTTGGAAAACTATTCAATGACATGCAATGATGACAAAATAAGTTATATAGAAAATAAACTTACAATGGAATAGGTGTTTTGCAAGTGTCTCGTTGGGCATGAATTCTGCAATAAGTAATCTCTCATCACCTTCACAGCAACAACCAAGTAGATTTGCTAATCTATGGTTCCTGAGTTGACCAACAGATCTTGCTTCTTCCTAAAGAATTAATGGTGATGAATTCAAAGCTTAGTAATATATAAACTCAAACTTCTATTGTAACTAGAAGGATCATATCCAAGTTAGAAACCATTAACAGTTCAAGTCAAGTGCAAGCACAACATGATGAGCTTTGAAAGCACAATGTTTGCAACATTACTCATTGTTTTTAGCAGGAAAGACCTATGTTACCAGGAACGTGGATCGTTCCAGTACGTGAAACGGGAACGTGATACGCCACATGTTCTAAAATGTGGTACAATAAAGGTAGACTTGTATATATTATACTTAAAAATTTAAGGTACTTCTAAAGTAATTTTTTTTTAACTATTAGATATCTAATAAAATGTAATATTTTCTATGAGCATTATGACCCATTTTTTGATTTTTTGTCTTATCAAAACTTAACTCACCTCAAATTTTGGTTCATTATATTTGAATTTTTTCCTTCTAAGGTAACATTTAAGGACATATTGGGGAAAAAAATTTGGGATCGGGATCACAAAATTTACTATTTCAGAACGAAAATGTACTATGTACCAATACGCAATTCGCTAGGCTATTAAGCATTTTCTGGTAACATAGGAAAAGATAATATAAGGCACCAAATGCATAAATGGTCATTAATGTTCAGACAATGCTCACGGCAGACTAAATTATGAGCATTGAACCTGTCAAAGGTAGGCATTTCCCGTGACGCACCTCTTTCAAGGACTCCAAATTGCCATTCAACCAATTACAATTAGTTTGATATGTACTATGTTGAATGTCGCATAAGTATGAGAAATAACTAAAAGAAACTGTTATTAGGGACTTTGCAATCACTTGGGTAGAGTAGAAACTGTCTCTTGATATGTTTTTGAGTTGCAACCAAACCCAAAAGTAATCAGTTATAACAGCAAAAAACTTCATGAATCTAAAAACAACATTGATACATGAAAATGCAAAGGATAACTTCATTAGTTAGCTCATACTTACCAAGAACTGCCGAGCATCAGGCCAAGCAGATCTATTGAAGCGTTTAACGGCAATACGACTTTGATTCTCCAATTTCCCTTTATAAACCACATTTGGAGCCTTTTCCCCATGTTCAGAAACTATGTTTTCTACTGCAAATCCAGATGTAGCTATCCTAAGTTGTTCAATAGTGTATTCACGAAACGTGGGCAAACCATCAACCTCACTCTTCTCCTCATTTTCTGCCAAACAAATACAAAAACGGTCCTCCTTATCACCAAAATGTAAAACAAAAAAGTTCAATTTTTTTAACATACCAACTTTCGGTGCCTCATGAATTGGCCCGTTTTGTTCCGAAACCCAACAACATGCAGTGAGTTTAGAGCACCGACAACCCATCCCAATATCAGAATTTGGAAGAAAACACCAATGAGTCTGGAAACTTCTCACCAGAGATAACCAACAATCAAACCCAGATTCACATGCCAATCCAGTTAAGCTCCTCTTTGAAGACCCATTTAAAATTTCTTGTGATAGCAATTATTATTCCTGAACCAAATCCAAATCATCTCATGAAAACACTTAATGATATAGTAAAACCCATGTTTGAATTGCTCTCAAAAAAAAAAAAAAATACAAACCCACAAATCAAATATGCATATAGACCAATATAATTTGTAAATAGATAGAAGTAATAGCTAATTATTTGATACAAAAAATGAATCAAATGCTTACAAAATCAAGGAATGAGGTAGTAATACAAACAAGCATACCATCGAACTGTTCAAATCTGAGTCTTAGCTCAGAACATGAAGTTTTGAATCCCGAAGAGGCTTCTCTGGAACTCGAAAGCCTCCATTTACCGAGTCAACACGGTTCAGAACCTGACGAAGAAACAGTCAACCCATAAACAAAAGTCTCTGTGCTAGTCAAATCAGAAGTCTCAGAACAAACAATAAAATGCCCAGATACACAAAACCCAAATGAACTGTCTCGGACCTCGAACAACTCAAGAGACACAGTCGAACTCGATTCGATCGAAAGCACACAAACCCAAATCCTATATGCACAAATACACACACACATATATTATTAAGTGGGTTTAATGTGGTGATGAGCTGAATGAAGATCGTGTAATCTGGGAATGAGAGGTGTGAATCGAGAGAGACAGAGACTGATGAGATTCGAGTATATAAAGATGGATATAGAGAAGATATACAGACAGATACATATAAAAGATCCTGATCAGTGTAAACTCAGCTCATCAACCCTCTGATTTCCAATTTCTACCGACACAAAACCCTTTTTTCTATTTTTTTTTATTTTCCTATTTTGTTGTTCTTCCCACCAAAGCACACCCGTAATAATCAATTCTCTACAGCCCGACTGTTGGGGCTGTGGGCTTGGATTTAATAATTCGAATCTAATAATTCGAATTCGAATTGTTTAATATTTACTATTAATTGAATATTTTATTTTATAGAAAATTATATTAATCAAATATTATTAGTTATTTATTATATTAAAAAATATAACTTTAAAAATAAATTATTGATAAAAATATATTTTAATTAAAGGTCGGTTGATATTTGATTAATATAACTTTTATACATATAAAATACCCAATAAGACTTATATATTGAACGATTTAAATTATCGAAATAAAATTTATGGTAGACACTACGAATTCAAACAGTATTATTGTATGTGGACGGGAAAGAATTTGAACCATAATCAATTGCACAACCATTGGCCAAAATAAATAAACAAATTTTATTGGCATCAATAATTTAAAAGCAAAATCTCACAGATTAAATTATTAATAATGTTTTAAAGGATTTTCAGTACTTCATTTTCTTTTTTTTTATTAAATTTAAATTTTGTAAAAAAATATTTGAATGTTATCTCCAATTTTGTCATGATATATTCATCAAAGGGAGAGTTTTTATTTTTATTTTATTTTTTTTGTAAAATTGAGAACCTATCGAACCTTTGATTAAATTTCAATTTGATAATAAATGAAAAAATAAAATATTGGTGATATTTTTGTTTCATTAAATTTGATGAAAGGGAATTATTTGGATATACTCGAATTTTTAAAATATTTTGATTAAAATTTGATAAAATGATATCAGATTTAAAAATTGGAGATAGTGTTAGGACATCTCCAACAATGTATCAAATATTTCACAAAATTTGAGTAAAAATTTGAAGAATTCCTCTATCTAATATCCAACTCTCCAACGGTGTATTTTTGGCTATCAGCAAAATGCCAATCGACCGAGGGGACGACCGGCTAATCGACCGGCAAGATAATCCGAAAAATCTGTTTTCTTTGTTTGCTCATTCATAGTCTCGGACAATAGCTTCACAAAAAACAAAAAAACATAAAAATTTCCACTGCTCACAACCGTTCACAAATTCTACACACTATCAAGTTCAGTTTACAGTTAGCTCCGAAATTTCAGAATCACAACTATATGTTACTTCAATATTAAAAATATTCATTTTCTTCCTCATTTTCTCCAAGTTCCCCCAACAAATAAACAAACTTCAATCTTGCAGCAGCAGATTTGACTCAATATCACCAATCATAGCTCATTTTACATCCAATTCTCTTGCCAAGAAAATGCGTTGAAAATCAAACCAAAAAAACAGAAAATTCCCACTGTGTGTGTCAATTTCCAACCACACTGCCAATCAAGCACTCAGCTGGAGAACACTGGCAGAATAGATTAAGCCCGAACGACCTGTCACAAAAAGATAAGAATCCCGCAGTGGCTCGTCCACCCGGGAGCACTTCGACGATCAAGTCAGTGAAATATCTCTCAAAGATAATCAATAGTGCTTAACTCACTGTTCAGAATATAAATTGCGTACCTTAGACCCATAGGGGTGCCTCTCTTTTATAGTTAACTCAATCCTAGTCCCAATGGAAGCCTTGCTTCAATGGACTTTTAGCTCAGTGCTTATCATGGACTCTTCAATAGATAAAGATTAAACTCCCTAAGAGCTTTATCCTTATCTAGGTTGAAGTCCTTCCTCATTCTTGGACTCTTGTCCCTTATCCGCTTATCCCGGATTTTGATATCTTCAGAGATAACCTCAGCCTAGCCGAGATCACCTCAGCGTCGTGACCAGGACACATGGCACGTCGGCTGACACGTCGGCGTCACCTTGGCCATGTGTTGGTATTCAAAAAATATATCCCCACAACTACCCCCTAGGTTCTATTACCTCGGCATCCTGAGGTGATGGAACCTATATCGTCATACCGGATAGCATGTCAGCTATCTTGTTCTAACATTCATTGCCGTAGTAAGAACTTGTTGATTCAGTTTGTCCAAGACCTATAGTCTGCTTTTTATTTATGGTTTGGAACCATTAACCAGGGTTGTTCAAATTTCCTAGCCGAGATCATTCTCAAGGCTAACATATCTTCCATGGAACATGAATTCCAAGAGCCTTTTCTTGCGTATGAGCTGTTATGCACAGTAACTCAACCGTTTAGGACACGCGTCTACCCCTTACTAGATCGTATCTGTTACGCGCCTGTAAGTCGAATTCTTCTCGCGTGCGCCGTCTAACGCATATGTTCTTTTAGGCACATTAATGGCCTATTTGCCGCCGTTTTTGCATTCTGATCAAAATCAATTTCTCTCTCTTCATCTTTTCACTTTTGTATTTTCATTCTCAAGCTCTCAACTCTCTCTCCCTCTAGCTTCCTTATTCAAATACGCCATTGTTGCTCTCGCGAAGCTTTCTGCAACTACTTCCGTTCACTCCCTTCCGGCGAAGGTTTTTGCTGCACCTCTCTGGTTGCTGCCACCGTCTGATCTCGGCGACTCTAATTTTTCCATTGTAAGTCACTGTTTCCCTTGTTTTGACTTTTTACTCATTTTTAAACTGTTTTATCTGTATACTGTAATCGCCTTGTGTAGACACCCCATTTTTGACCGACCTTAAGACTCAGACGTCACCGATTGAGCGCTTGGTGATGTTGCATAATGTGCTCGTTCAGAAGTTTCAGAGTTGCGGCCGTGAGCCCTGCCTCCGGACTTCCGAACCCTCTTTTGTGCTTTGCCTCGGTTTGCGAACCAGGCTCGGTTTTCTTTGTTTCTTTTCCTGAGGGGAGGGAGAGGTCCCGTAGACCATCTCTCAGTGGCCGTGGGCTACATTTGGTGGCCGTAGGCCATTTTACCCATTTCGGAGCCCGGTTCCCGATTTTCGGAGCTGTCAGGCCGTGTGCCTCGGTTCGGGACCACTTAACCATCTCCGTTTGTTCTGATTTTTGGCATACTTCATTTCTACTCCCTTTTGAGGGACACTGGGGTCTGAGAAACCCACTTCGTGGCCGAATGCCACTTTCGGTGCTTAACAGCCCATTTTCGGGACCCCGAACTGCGCGTTTTGGCCCCCGAACATTCGTTTTGCAACGGTTTTCGTTCATTTTTGGCAGGTACCTCTGTTTTATCACTGGGAAGGTCACTGAAGGGTGGGAGACCAGTAATTGTTGCAGCAACCAGTTATATATCCTCCGACGCCCGTTTTTCACACTTCCGGGCTAATGTTGAACACCTTGGGGCCACTTTCTTGAACTTTGAACCATATATTTGTGATGTACACACATGGGAGGACCCTAAAAGTTGGTGGCCGGCCACTAATGTTGGTTGACCCTTTTGAACCCCTCCTTCCGGGCTAATGTTGAACACCTTGGGGCCATTTTCTTTAACTTTGAACCACATACTTGTGATGTACACACATGGGAGGACCCTAAAAGTTGGTGGCCGGCCACTAATGTTGCTTGACCCTTTTGAACCTCTCCTTCCGAGCCAATGTTGAACACCTTCGAGCCACTTTCTTGGACTTTTAACCACAGGGTTGTGTTGAGGGCACATGGGAGGACACCATTATGTGGTGGCCGGCCACTAAACCAACTTGACCCTTTTGACCCCTAGCCGGCCGACTAGGGGGTGTGGCCGGCCGGCCACCTGCAACAAAAATACCTGGCCGGCCATGATCCTCACACTGTTCACTTTACAGCTGTATGGCTTTATCTCCCAAAAAATATCTATATCCGGGGGATATTTTGTGGGGGAAAGCTTGCCTCCATTTTCCCCCACCTTTTGCCCCTCTTTTTGGTCCATATAACCAAAGGCCAACACTTGTATTAGGGGTTAGAGAAATTGCCTTCAAGCATATACATTCAAACCTCCCTCTATCTCTCTCATTTTCCTCAAAACATCCAAGTTCTATACTTCATTCCTTCATCACCACCAAGCACCACCACCACCACTCCATTTCCAGCAACAAGGAGGGCTTCTCAAAGGCTAAAGGTGTTGCAACTTGGTCCAAGAAGCAACCAAAGATTGGTCTACAAGGGTGAGTTGCTATTTCACCCTTTTTGGGCTTATTTTTGCAACTTTTCTTAACCATATATGGTCTACAAGGCCACTTTCAGTTATGGCCTTGTTTTGAGCTCATTTTCACTTTTTCTTAAGGGCTAACCCCTGTTTGAGCCCCCCATATTGCACTTGCTTCAATACCCTTCTTAAATACCGTTTTCTTGCATGATTTTTTTAGCTTGTGTGTGATCTGTTTCGGAGCATGATGTAAACTGTAAATAGGCTTATTTTGAGCCTCTCTTCAACATTGAAGAAGGGATCAACACTGTTTGGGACCTCCATGCTATACTTGCCTTTATACTCCCTTTTTGGTCCCATTTTTGCATGCTTTGGCAGCCTATTGTGCTTTGGTTTTTGGCCATTTTACAGCACTGAAAATAGTCTCATTTTAATCCATTCTTCATGTTTCATTTAGGTCCTTTCATGGTTTGGGACCTTCATATGCCACTTCATGTTATATCTCTCTTTTGGTCCCCATTCTTACATGTTTTGTTAGTCTATCATGCTTTTGTTTTTGGCCATTTTACAGTTCTGAAAATAATCTTATTTTGGCCCATTCTTCATGTTTCATTAAGGGTCTTTGGCCGTTTGTGGGATATTTTGTATACTTTGTGTTATAGCCTCTTTTGAGCCTCATTTTGCATTGCATTTCTAGCATGTTTGTATACTGTTTTGGAGTTTTTACAGTTCTGTAAATAGTCATATTTTTGGTCCCTCTTCAATGTTGTAGAAGGGAATTTTTCAGTTTGGGCTTTTCATATACCACTTGCCTCTTTGGCCACCTTTTGGCCCTTTTTTTTGCATGGGAGTGCAGCCATACCTGTGTTTGTTTTTGGGGTTTTTACAGTTCTGGAAAACATCATATTTTGGGCCCCTCTTCAACTTTGTTGAAGGGTCCTAACCTGTTTGAGGACAGCAGCTGTGAGTTGCTTCATAATCTCATGTTTAGGGCCATTTTTGCATGCCATTGTTGCCCTATCTTTGCTTGCTGTTTGGCCATGTTTTGAACTGGAAAAATGCTTATCTTGGGATTGCCTTGCTTCTGTATTTTCATTGCATGTCCATATTGTGCATGTTTGGTATAGCTATAGGCCATTTCGGATGCCAAAATTCATATTTCGGGAGAGATTCCATGCATCGGGTGTGTTTTCGCCTCATTTCGGGGCTGTTTTCCCCCACATTTCATTGCTGAAAATCCATTAACATATTTGCATGTCATTTCCATGCCATTGCATTGCATATGCCATTGCCTCGGTTTGCGTGCCCGTGTGCACGCACTTCGAGACACTTCATTTTCATCTACCGGCTTCTTATGTGAGTGTGGCTGAGGCTCTCTCATGTTAGTATAAGTCCATGTTGCATTCTATATGCCATTTTTGCCATATTACATTGCATATGCCATTGCCTCGGTTTGCGTGCCCGTGTGCACGCACTTCGAGGCACTTCATTTTCATCTACCGGCTTCTTATGTGAGTGTAGCTGAGGCTCTCCCATGTTAGTATAAGTCCATGTTACATTTTCCATGCCATTTTAGCCATATTGCATTGCGTATGCCATCGCCTCGGTTTGCGTGCCCGTGTGCACGCATTTCGAGGTATCTCATTTTTACAGCATAGTGCATGCTAGGTTGTATCTTAGATCGCATTCTGTCATTTTCTCGATTTGCGTGCCCGTGTGCACGCATTTCGAGGCATCTCATTTTTACACCATAGTGCATACTAGGTTGTATCTTAGATCGCATTCTGTCATTTTCTCGGTTTGCGTGCCCGTGTGCACGCATTTCGAGGCATCTCATTTTCATAGCATTGTGCATGCTAGGCTGTATCTTAGTTGCATTCACGCATATCATGCATATTGCATCGTGTCCGGGATAGGAGTTAGCTTGGACACGGGAAACGAGGTGCATTTCGTACTCCGAGTGACGGGATGTGTCTCAATTCCCCAGTCACCGACACTCCGGATCATCCATGATGGAGTTAGGTCTCGTTGTGTTTTCATGTGCATTCATTTCATAATAAATTGTGCAATTCGACTCCTCGGCCATCATGCCTCGATATGCGTGATTGGTGGCACGAGGATCGAGGCATGCATATATTTGTGAAAATACATTGCTATGCCCATTTCTTGCTCTCTGTTGCAGCAAAATGAAGAATCAGCAACTTTTCAGAGTTTGGCACGCTTTCCAAGAATAACTGCTAAACAGAGGCTAATTGGGGCATCCCGGTGGATTTCCGCGTAAGACAACCCGGACATGCATCATCCATCAGAAGCAAGGCAGTCCCTGGCTGGCACGCCAGTTTTATTTGCTTTCCTAGTTAATTCATTAATTAATTAGGAATTTGTATATTATTTGGACTGTAATATTCGGACTGTAATATTCTTTTATTTGGGACTGTATATTTATTCGGACCCTCTGCGCGAGGGCACAACTGTAATAAGTGTGCGTGTGTGTGTGTTGTATGTCTTCCAACCCCACGTCTTTCTTCCCTTTTATTTACCTGCTTATGATGGTTAGATTAGGGCATATTTCAATTAGCATACAGTATGACAGCATGTTTGCATCATTCATCTGTATTGCATGCACCGGGCTCGGCGCATCATACTAACTGCATTGTATTTTTCAATTCTAAATTGAATACATGATAGTTGTAGCATCTCATATGCCATGTTTAGAATAGCCGAGCCTGCTATAGTTTGCATTTTTGCATGTGTTGCATTAGGCATTTCTGTATATTTAGGATCATACATGATTTCTAATGTAGTTTTTGTTTTGGCTTGGAGTACCCGGTGAGCTTTATGCTTTAGCATCCTTGCATGCGTGTGAGTGAATGCCATGATAGCATGCTTACCATGAGACTATTTGCTTATGTGATATATCTGCCTGAATGCCTGTGGGTGAAGGTTGGGTTACTTAAATTGGAATAAATCATCAAATGTTTTAAGCCTACCTGCGGGTAGCAAACCATTTTCAAAAAGCGAACATGAAATGTTTTGTTCCAATTTAGGCGATCCAGTCTATACTTGTATGCTGTGCGCATCATATAGTAACCTAAGCTAATAACCGGAATAAGAACATACAATGTTTTCAAAAATAGATATCATGGTTAGTAGGGGCCGGTCTATGACCGGGCGAGCGGGGGTGCTCACGAAGTGACCTTCCCCAATCGTACCCAAGTTCTCGAGCCGAGATAACTTTGGTGATGACGGACACGTGGCCTTTGGCAACGAGTCAGGGTTTCCTAAATTTCTCAGAATAAAATATTTAGGTGGCGACTCTGTATCTGGCAAAGCAGTCCATGTTTGGCACTTCTTTCAAAAATCTGTTTTCTCAAAATGATTTGCCGGATTTGGACTCTTTAGTTCAGACATAGAACCGTGACTACAAATCGAGTCCGAGCTGTAGCGAGGTCCCCCGCGGGCTTGTTATACCTTGTTGTTCTCATTTGTCTTATTGAGTCCAACCATGTATTCTGAGCATATTTTTCTCATGATTCTGTTCTTTAACACACAAAATATCCTCATACTTTGTTCATTCTGCCACTGTTCTTGGCTTTACATACCAGCGCGAACTTTTGTCTTGTGTTTTTTGATGATCCATCACTGTTCTTGACTCTAAATTATCACTTTTGTTTGTGTTTTCTGCATTTTCTCCATATTCATGCCTTCAATCTTCGTTCCCATAGATCTAGGTTTGGGATTTGTTTGTAGAACCCACAAATCCTTAGGAAAAACTGAAACGATTCCACAGATTCTGTGTGTTTTTGAGCTTTAGCCGAGGTCCCTAAAACCCTCAAAAACACCCCATTCTGAAACCTAACTCCTCCAATTAAGCCGACATCATGGGTATGTGGAAACATAGAGTAGATACCCCGACCAAACTAGAGTACTTTAGGTGAGAGTTTTCTATTCCTACTGACGTCCACCTTAGGTTGGCAGGGGAGGAAGACGCTATTATGCCCGACGTAAACCTTATGCCTTTCCCAGTAGTGGCTTTTGTCGAATGTGGCCTTAGGTTTCCACTTGATCCCCTTTTCCGAGAAGTCCTTCACTACTACATATTGAGCCCAATGCAACTTGCCATCAACTCTTACAGAGTTATCAATGGCATAATTATCTTAGCCAAAAATGAAAACGCTAGGGTCACCCTTGCCGATATTCAGTATTATTATACCATGTGTCGCCTGAAATCAGAAAAAGGCCATATCTACTACCTCAAGCCAAGGTCCACCGAGTACAAGCTCATTGTCGACCTCCCAGACTCAAACAAGGATGTTGGAGACGATTACTTCATCGTCTCGGGCAACTGGCAGTTTCAGCCCAACGATGACTTCCACCTTTATCCCTTAAGCCGAACAGTTTTCAGGAAATGAGATGGTAAGGGCCAAGTGTCATTTTTGCTCTTTTTTTCTAAAGTTCTCAATACTTTGTTCTAATGTCTGTGCTCTTCTTTTTGCAGTTCTTCCACAGCCACCAAAGGGTTTCCGCAAGTCTTTTTTCCCTAGTAAGGATTTGAAGAGGCTACTTGACTTGCCTGTCCACAAACGGAAGGCCCCTTTACTACTCAATTTTATTCTTACCTATAAGTCGGCTCTTCCCGACAATAAGAGTCTGTCTCCTCCTTCTGCCACAACTCCTCAAGTTGCCTCTACATCTCGGCCAGATCAAGGATCGACTTCTGATCCAGCAGAGCATCCATCAACTTCGGCTCTATATCTGATCCCAATATCCCAGTGCCAACGCCGGCGACGAACTGTTTTTGCTGCCGAGATGGGCCGCCAGAAAGCAGTTGTTAAAGATCTTTTAGCCAACATTCCCTCTACCGTAGACGCCCAACCAGCACAGTCCCAGCCTCCACAAAAGTCAAAGCCAAAAAGAATAAAGAAGGCTCAGCCTAAGGCAACAGTGACTCAAGTTGATACTGAGGACACTTTGCCAATTTCGAAATTGATTGAGACTGAAAGTGAGAAAACCTCATTTGCTGCCGAAAAGAGGCCAACCAAGGCCCAACCGTCTGAATCCACTCGATCAAAGAGGCCGAGGTCCGAATCTGCAACAGCTTCAGGCTCTATAAAGTCTAGTTCCCTTTGGGCCCCCAAAATTACGCTGGAGGCAAGGCTAGTCAGAGCTGGTGATAGTGCCAATGATGTTAATGTCGGCGTTGCCCTTAGTACCGCTTTGTACCTCCCTAGAGATCTTGATTGAAACGCCGAGATGAGCGAGTATGAAAACTTTGCTCTGATGCTCCAGCGCTCTGTTCAAGTAAGTCTTCACACTTGGTGTCTTTCTTTTTTCCTTTATACTTAGAAAATTTTTCTAACAACTTTTGTTTTGTCTATTTTCTTTAGGCAATCCAACACGCCCACTCCTTCTCAATACAATCTTTTGAGACAAGAAAGGCGCTCGCCGACAAGACTAGGGAGGCCACTAGTTTGCAAAAGACCAACAAAAAGGTGCAATAAAAAATGAAGACTCTGGCAGATCAGGCCGAGGCTGCTGTCAAAGCCAAAGACGTGGCCGAGGAAAAGGCGGAGGCTGCTGATGCCATAATGAAGGTTCTTGAGGCCCAGTGAAAAGAGACCGAGGAAAAGACGACCAAGGCCCAGAAAGAGCTGCAAGATGCCTTGGCCACGAAAGACGCTGAGCTCAAGGCCGCCGATCAGAAGGGATATAATGAGGGAGTGGCCAATGTCACAGCGGATTATGAGAGACAAGTAAAGCAGGCATGCAATAAGGGTTTCGCCCTTGGTTGGATGACCTTGCTAAAAAAGCTTGAAATCCCCGATGACTCCCCCCCTCAGGAACACCGACATCCTTCCTCTGCCATTCCCCCCAACTCCAAGCCAATCTGAGGACGATTCTGAGTCTGAGGAGGAGGCTTTGGTAAGGAAGTCAAAGGAAGCTGCTGGGGCCAAGTCCCCTACTCCAATTGAGCAAGTCCTTGACTTGACTCAAGATGAGGAGGGTGAGGAGGTTCCCAAGGATGCTACTCCTGAGAAGGCATCATTGGACATTCCTCTTGCCGACAAGAGCCTCGATCAAACCCTTCAAAAGATAGATGCTGAGCTCGCGGCTAAGAAGACCGTCGAGATGTCTTCTCAACAGTCTTCTGAACTCCAGACCCAACCTCCTCAAGACACTGAAGAGTCTTAGTTTTGAAGTTTTTCTTTTGCTTCTGTACTTTGCACTTTGGTTTTCCTTTGAGACAATGTAAGCTCTGCATATGGCTGATGTGTCTTCTTATAAATACAACTTCTTTATTTTTCTTGCATATTTGTCTTCCCTTTAATGCTCTTGTATGATTCTATACTTAGAATATTTTGCATATCTTCAATGTACACCTGAGCTGTGTAATTTTTCTCGAGATAAGATACCTTGGCTATACCCACCAACGATTTACATCGGTAAGTACATAAGTACTCAGTTTAATACAACCTTGGCCATAATTTGTAAATTTTTCACAAATTTCAACAAATGTTAGACATAACCTCAGTTTACCTTAAACTTGTAAATTTTTCACAAATTTCAACAAGTGTCAAACATGATCTCGGTTTAACTTCAACTTGTAAACTTTTCTCAAGTTTCAACAAGTGTTAAACACGATTCTGGTTTAACTTCAACTTGTAAACTTTTCACAAGTTTCAACAAGTATTAAACATAACCTCAGTTTAACTTCAACTTGTAAATTTTTCACAAATTTTAACAAGTGTTAAACATGATCTCGGCCTAACTTCAACTTGTAAATTTTAGCTTGTATATTCTATCTTTCCAGGAACCATTTTCCAACTCTTTGCTCTCTAATGTGAACTTAAGTTCCACTTGGGTTCTCATTATGCATGCATTCTAGAAATATTATCAACTATCTTATCAGTTACAAGTGTGAAAAATCAAGCTAGAATTTTATTACTTCGACTAATAACAAAGAACATGATAATCTAATGATAGAAAATTTTCAGATTGCAAGAATTCCAAGGCTTTGGCAACTCTTTGCCTTCATTATCTTCAAGCTGATATGCCCCATTGCCCAACATCGAGATGATTCTATAAGGTTCCTCCCAATTTGGGCCAAGCTTGCCCTCTCTGGGATCCTTCTTGTTGCCGACAACCTTTCTCAAGATGAGGTCACCGATTTGAAACTCCCTTGGGTTTACCTTCTTGTTATAGGCCCTGGCAAGCTGCTGCTAGTAAGCTGCCAGTTGAATTGCAGCTCTCTCCCTTCTTTCTTCTAGTAGATCTAGATCTCGGGCTAATAATATATCATCAGTCCCATTCTCTACTCCCTGAGTTCTGATCCCTGGGATGCCGACTTCTAAAGGAATGACTGCTTCTGTGCTGTAGGCCATGGCAAATAGGGATTCCCCAGTTGATCTTCTCGACGTAGTTTAATATGCCCAGAGTACACTTAGTAGTTCATCTACCCACTTTTCCCTTTGTTGCTTGCAGTCTCTTCTTAACCCCATCCAAGATGACTTTGTTGGATGCTTCTGCTTGTCCATTACTTTGAGGAAAGCTTAGGGTTGAAAAATAATTCTTGATCTTGAATTTTGTACAGAAGCTCTTGATTAACTTACTATCAAATTGTGTCCCATTGACGGTAACTATTGCTCTTGAAATCCCAAATCTGGTGATGATGTTTCTCCATGTGAAGTTCTTCTCGTCCACATCTCGGATCTTGGCAAGGGGTTCAGTTTCTATCCATTTGGTGAAGTAATCTGTTGCCACCAGCAAGTACTTCCTTTGCCCAGTCGCTTGGGGCAATTGTCCAACAAGATCTATCCCCCACTGGGCAAACGGCCAAGGATTGGATACTGGGTTTAGGTCTGCTGCTGGTTGGTGTGTCAGAGGTACAAACCTTTGGCACTTTTCACACTTCTTAACATAGGCCTCTACATCTTTCTGCATATAGGGCCACCAATACCCTTGGGTAATGGCCCTATGAGCAACTGATCTGCCCCCAACGTGGCTCCCACAAATTCCTTCATGTATTTCATATAGAAAATCTTCAACCTGTAAAGGATGTACACACCTCAACAGGGGTCCAGTGAAGGATCTTCTGTAGAGATGTCCCTCGGCTGTTAGACTGAATCTTGCCAACTTCAATCTGATCTTGTGTGTCTCTTTGTGATTATCTGGCAGTTTTCCTTCTTTCAGGAATGCTACCATTGCGTCCATCCAGCATGGTCCCATGTCCATACACATTGCTTCTCATTCTGTGATTAGTGGTTTAATGCTTGGGCCCGACAAGTAGTCGACCATTATGGTCCTTGTTTTTCCAGGTTGTATTGTACTAGCCAGGTTGGCCAGTGCATTAGCGTGACTGTTATTATCTCAGCTAATCTGGTGTAGTCGACAATTCTGAAACAAGGCCACTAACCTGCTGACTTCTTTTGTGTAGGCCGACATCCTCTCGTCTCTGACTGCAAACTCGTCTGTTGTCTGGTTGACTATGAGTTGCGAGTCGCAGAAGACTATTACCTCATCTGCTTCTAGTGCTACTGCCAGCTTCAATCCTGCAATCAATGCTTCATACTCTACTTCATTGTTTGAGGCCTTGAACCCCAAATGAATGGACTGTTCCAATATCGGTCCATCTAGAGATACCAGTACTACCCCTGCCCCCGCTCCTTGTCGGTTTGAACTTCCATCGACAAACAGTCGGAAGGATTCACCGATGTAGATGCTGCAGGATCTGAGTTTTTCTTATTTTCTTTGTTTCGTCGCCTTCGGCTGGGCTCCTCCTTGCTTGCTATGACATCATTCACTTCGGCTCAGCGGAGCCCGGTGCATGATGGATTCTGGTGTGAACTCGGCCACGAAGTCGGCCAAAACTTGGCCTTTGATTACTGTTCTAGGTCTGAACTCCAAGTCATACTGGCCCAAGGCCACTGCCCATCTGGCTATTCTCCTTGTCAGGTCTCCCTGCTGCAACAGGAACTTCAATGGATGTTCAGTGAGCACCACAATTTTATGGGCTTGAAAGTAATGGTTCAGCTTCTTTGAAGCCATTACTAAGGCCAGCGCCAACTTCTCTAGGGGTAAATACCTAGTCTCTACATCAGCCAAGATTTTGCTTACATAGTAAACAGCCCTTTGTTCTCATTTTTCTTCCCAGATTACCACTACACTTACCGCATGTTTTGAAACTGCCAAGTACAGGAACAGCTCCTCTCCAGGTTCTGGATTTGAAAGAACTGGAGCCGTGGTCAAATACTTCTTCAAGTCGGCCAGGGTGGCTTCGCACTCCTCTGTCCATAAGAAATCTGTGGCTTTCTTCACTAAGTTGAAGAAAGGTTTACACTTGTCTGAGCTTCTGCTTATGAACCTATTCAGGGTTGCAGTATTTTCAGTCAGCATTTGTACCTGTTTTGCCGATATCGGGCTCTTCAACTCCAGGATAGCCTTGATCTGATCTAGGCTGGCCTCAATGCCCCTTCTGGTCACCAGGTATCCCAAGAACTTACTAGATCCAACTCCAAATGCACACTTCGATGCATTGAGTCGGAGCCGATATGTTTTAAGGATTTCAAATACTATTTTTAGGTCGGCCAGATGACCTTCAGGTTCCTTAGTCGTCACGACCATATCGTCGATGTAAACTTCCACCGTTCGGCCAATCATGTGTCTAAACATCTTGGTTACCAATCTTTGGTAAGTCGCTCATGCGTTTTTCAACCCAAAAGGCATCACTTTGTAGTAATACAGCCCTTTTGGGGTAATAAACGCAGTCTTCTCTTCATCTGGAGGGTACATGGCTATTTGGTGGTACCCCTTGTAGGCATCAAGGAAGCTCATCCTTCCATGCCCTGAAATGACATCCACCAGCTGGTCAATCTTGGGTAGAGGAAAACTGTCTTTGGGACAGGCCTTGTTTAGGCTGGTAAAGTCCACGCAGACCCTCCATTTACCATTCTTTTTCTTCACCACTACTGTGTTCGATAGCCATGTCGGGTAGTTTACCTCTCGAATGGCCCTGGCCTCCAGAAGTCTGTCTACTTCTTCCTTCACTGCTTCAACGTGCATCAATGTCGGTCTTCTTGCTCATTGGATTACAGGTTTGGCTGACCTGTCAACGTTCAGTTTATGGCAAGTGACCTCGGGGTCAATGCCAGACATTTCGTAAGGCGTCCAGGCAAACACTTCAATGTTTTCTCTTAGGAAAGCCTCCAACTCTTTTTCCTCTTCTTCGGCTAAGTCCGAGCCGAGAAGGAAGAAGCGTTCTTCATCTCTCTCCTGGACGAGGATTTTCTTCAGGGCTTCTTCACTTTTCTCGGCTGGCTCCTTGTCGACGTCCTTTAGGACTTCCACATCTTCGTCTTCGATCTCTGCCCGCTCTGGTTCTCGTATGCTATAAGTAGATTTCATTGCTGCCATGGAGCAATTCTGTGCCTGCAACTGATCTCCTCTAACTTCTTCTATCCCATACTCTGTTTGGAATCGTAGTAGTTGATGCAATGTTGAGGGAATAGCCCTCATTGCGTGCAGCTATGGTCTTCCTATGATTGCATTATATGGGGAGGGCGTGTCGATTACGGTGAACTCTGTCTTTATCTTCCTGGTGCCTGCCTGCACCTCTGAGCTCGTTGTTTCCAGTGGCCACGTCGACGTTCCACTGAACTCGACCATTGGGCCATTAGATTGCTCCATATCTTCTGGGTGAAGGCCAAGCTCCTTGTAACACCTGACGTACATGATATCACAAGAGCTGCCTTGGTCAATTAAGATGCGCTTCACTTGGCACTCCCCAGCTTGGAGGGATACTACCAAGGCGTCGTTGTGCGAGTGCTGAACCATCTCAAGGTCGGCTTCAGTAAAGGACACTACTGGTCCCTGACACTCCTCTGTCCGATGTCTCTTCTCCCCGACCTGGTACACATACTGCAAGTGCTTTACCTTCTGAGTTTCCCTCCTTATTTCGTTTTCGTTGACCTTCAAGTGAATTACATTAATTACCCGAGGTCGTCCTGCCTGTGGTTGCTGTGCTGGGGAAGGCGGAGCTGCTGGTGCCTAAGGCGGTCTTGCCTGTTCTTTCCTTGTCCTGGCCTCATCTACAAGGTCCCTCAAATGGCCTTGCCTTAACAGGTCTTCCAGGTGTGCTTTCAGGGCTCTGCAACCCTGAGTTATATGCCCATCTTCGTTATGGTAAGCACAATGCTTACCAAGGCTTCTTCCCATAAATTCTCCTGGCACCCTAGCTGGTGCTCTGAAATAGGGCTGGGATCGGATTTTGTCCAGGACTTTGTGGATTGGGATCCGGAACACAGTTGTGACTGTCTGTGCAGCCCTCAGACCTACCTCTTGCTTGTTGGACCCGTTGTTACCTCGGCCTCGCTTCGGCGAGCCGTTACCTTTCTCTTGCTTTGTCTCCTTAGCTCCTAACGTGTCTTCCTCAGCTCTGGCATACTTCTCAATTCTGGCCATGAGCTCTTCCATACTTTTTGGCAATGTCTTTGCCAAAGACTTTCGTAGTGGACAGTCGTCTTTTAGGCCGTTCTTAAAAGACACGACCGCCACCTCTTGGTTGCACTCGGGTATTTGGTTGAACACCTCATAGTAACTTTTTGCATAAGCCCTAAGGCCTTCATCCTTACTGATTCTCAGAGCCATCAATGCATCCACCCTTAATGGCTGAAGCTTGTTTGTCACGAACCTGGCCACAAACATCTCGGTCAGGCCTTCCCAGGTCTTCACACTTCCCTTTGGCAGTTTGTGAAACCAATTTGATGCAATCTCTCCGAAGAATGAGGAGAATATCTTGCAGAGCAGCGGCTCGTTCCCACTATACAATGCTATTGAGTTCAGGTATAATCCAACGTGAAAGTTGGGGTCTGACTTACCATCGTATATTTGGAACCTCGGCATACTGAATCTCTTTGGAGCCTTAAATTTGTCTAACTCCACTGAGAATGGTGTTCTCGGCTTATCAGGAGAGGTTACCTCGGCATCGGCATTTTGTTGTTTCCTCTTAAGGTAATCTCTCAAGTCTTCTTTGGTCCGCCCAGGAGCTCGGCTATCTCCTGATTTCAATCTTTTTGGTGCACTACTTTCAGCTTCGTTGTGAGCCCTTTTCGACATTTCTCCATTAGTCGTGTTGAAGCACAGCACCTACCTTGGAACATGCCGATGTTCTTTAAGGTCTGCCTCCTTGGTGTGATGTGTCCTTCGAGACTCTTCCCTCATCGACTCTCCTCGCCCGACCTCCCTTGAAGGCCGGTGAGAGTGTCTTTTACTTCTGGTGTGCTGGGGGACTATAGGGAGTGTTTTCTGCCCTCCCTTCTAGGCATTGGCCATTGGTATCGGCGTGTCATGCAGCAGGAATTGTGGCTACATGACGTTGTTTCGCATCATAAAATTGACGACCGATTAAAGGTCTGCCAATTTATTCGCCATCTCTTTCACCTCTTCGTCCCTCCGCAGGCATCTATCCTTCCATACCTGGAGGTCATCCTCGTTGTAGTACCCGCTTCGATTTGGTTTCTTGGACCCGTCGCCGTCCTGGCCGACGCCTTTCTTGCCGTGATTCTGGTTCTGAGTCTCCTCGTTGCGACCATCTTCCTCCATATTAGGATCAATGTGCTTACCGTTCCCAGCAGGGGTCTCGTCCCCAACCTTATCCTTCTGTCCGTTGCTGGCCATCTATTCTCATTTCTTTCCCATAGACGGCGCCAAATTGTGTTTGTCAATTTCCAACCACACTGCCAATCAAGCACTCAGCTGGAGAACACTGGCAGAATAGATTAAGCCCGAACGACCTGTCATAGAAAGATAAGAATCCCACAGTGGCTCGTCCACCCGGGAGCACTCTGATGATCAAGTCAGTAAAATATCTCTCAAAGATAATCAATAGTGCTTAACTCACTGTTCAGAATATAAATTGCGTACCTTAGACTCATGGGAGTGCCTCTTTTTTATAGTTAACTCAATCTTAGTCCCAATGGAAGCCTTGCGTTAATGGACTTTTAGCTCAGTGCTTATCATGGACTCTTCAATAGATAAAGATTAAACTCCCTAAGAGCTTTATCCTTATCCAGGCTGAAGTCCTTCCTCATTCTTGGACTCTTGTCCCTTATCCGCTTATCCCGGATTCCGATATCTTCGGAGATAACCTCGGCCTAGCCGAGATCACCTCGGCGTCGTGACTAAGACACGTGGCACGTCGACGTCACCTTGGCCACGTGCTGGTATTCAAAAAATATATCTCCACACTCACCACTCACGAATACTACACAACCATCAGATTCAGTTTACAGTTAATTTCGGAATTTCATAATCAACACAGTACATTACTTCAATGTTCAAAAACTTCATTTTCTTCAAGTTTCCCGGCAAAAAAAACCTGAATTTGCGAAATTCAATCAAGCATCGCAATGCGAGAATAGATCTGACTCAGTGTTACGAATCATAGCACAAATATAGCGTATATACATATATATATACACATATACATATGAAATAGATATACAATATACCAGATTTTGTTTACAGTTATGTTTTTTGGTTTGCTTTTCAACACAAAAAATTGATCTTTCGGAGTCAATTCCGCATTCACTCAAAAAAATGGTTTGAACAACCAAATATACAGAGTGAGTCACTACCCAGCAAAGAACGCGTTTCCACCCGGATACACCTCAATCGATGTCCCGAACCCATCTCAATTTAGGCTCAAAGTTAGCAAAAAGTCATGGTTGCACAAACTATTTTTCCAACACTTTGTGTTACCTATTTTTGTGCGAATTGTTCAAGGAAAAGGATGACCAGAGGAACATCCAACTGGACATCTGACCGGTTTTCCGGTGGGTCACACCTCAACGGTCATGCACAGTAAAATGGTGGCTCAAATCCTTAGTTTGGTGATTTTTTTTTACATTCTCATTTTGCTACAAGTTTGGTGAAACCATTGGCGTACAAAAAAAGGAACTTTTTCACCAAATTTGAATTTGGTGATAGATTTGGTGTAGCGTTAGAGATGACCTTAGGGCCTTTTTTTTTTGTTTTTCATTTTTTTGTTTTTTTTCTTCTCTTACATAGAATGTATGTTTAACAGAAAGAAAAGCATGTTTTGAGTTTTTTATTTGAACCGAATTGTAACACCCTAACCCTTTCACACATCATCGATATTATCCGCTTTGGGTTACACTTGCACGGATTTGTTCTTCTCAATTGATCAATCATCCCATAACTACTCCAGCCTATGCACGGTTAACTAGGGAATTCTGCCAGGGATTTCACCACTCAGGAAAAGGCCTCGATACTAGATAAGGGTCCAGGTTTTTACTTTTATAGCCTAGGAACTCTCCCTCCATTCCCGATGTAGGATACCGGGACCTTACAGAATAGTAGACGTGGACATGGGTTAGGCTTGGATGGGTTTAAATTTAACCCATATTATATATTAATTTTTGGGCAATTTTATTTACAATTAAAAAAATATTTAAGTAAGTCTAATTTTTCAGTATATTTTATTAAATTATTGAGGGTTACAATTTATTCTCAATACACCCTATATTGTTTTCCCAAATTACCCTTTTGAGGTACACCCAAATAGAACAAATTTAAAAATTTAAATTATTTTTGAAAAATCCTTTGAAAAATCTTTCTTTTGTTCACATACATATAGGGGATACGACCATGGAACCCGGCACTGACGAAGGAGGACAACAAATAAGAAGGAGAGTGTGAACTTCACGTTCGGACTTCCAAAACTGAACAAACTCACTTTGTTCAACTGTATATCACCGAACAAAGTGAATTTGTTCGATTCTGAAAGTCTGAACAATAATGACGAAAAACATATTGAATATTCATTTTTATGTATAAAAAAATATATAAATCAATAATTATACTTTGATATTTATGTTAATACTTACTTCATTTTTGATGGATTGCTTCAAAAAATTATTTTGATTATTACTCATTCATTGTTTATTTTGTTTAAACTTCCTTTTATTTGCAAGTAACAATATAATAAAAAGTAAAGATATTGATGATAATGGTGAGTTTTGGATGGGCGGATTGGAGTTTTGAAGTGAAAGAAAAGAAGAAAAAATAATTGAAATCTTGGGAAGAATATTAAAAAAATTGAATAGAAAAAATACGTATAATTGATTAGGATGTACCATGAGTATGGATGTAAGAAAAACTGAAAAAATCGACTAAATCGATTGAACCAGATCAAACTGGCTATATTTGGTCCGTTTTTTTAACAAAAGTCGATCTATTTTTTTCGATTTTCGGTTCAGTATCAATTCAAACACCTTGTGCACCAAAATAAACCGAAAACAACTACTTCAACATACATTGTATTTATAATACTGTCACGCCTCAAAATTTGGACAATTAAATATTAAATTAGGACTAAACCCCAATAAATATTCCATCATCCAAATCATAGGGGTGACACAAAATCTAAATATTCCCATCTCCATAAGGTTTAAGTGAATTTCAATGGTAAAAAAAAAAAATACAAGGGATAAAAAAATTAATAAACACCAACCAAACTATCCATCATAATTCATATCTATCCAATACCCCCAACATTAAAGTAATAACAACTATGACACCCCAAATTTTCTTTTGGAACATCATAAAATTTAAATGACAAATAACTTGCTAAATAAAAATTTTAACAACTAAATAGGAAAATTTAGATTTTCAACATAGTCAAAGCTTAACAACTAAATTACGAGTCCACATACAATATTACAATAACTTTATAACATTCGTGATTACTAATACCAAGGATAATAAAATTTTATTTCGATAGAGTCTTGACTTTAAGTTAGTCAAGGTTCAATATTAGCAACAGCTCCAAATTCAGCCTCAGTCCCTTCTTCGACATAATCTGGCATGAAACGTCAAGGCAACAAAATATATGCCATGAGTTTTGCAACATAGTAAGAAAACGTAACCAACCTACCATTCTTTTTAAGAGAAAATAATCAAATCATGATAATTAAAATAATAGTAAAATTCAATAGCATGATAAATGTAACAACCATTATAATAATTTTGACAATTTTAATAGTTTAGGTGACACTCAAAATCTCACCAAAGAGATTTTCTTACTAACCACTAAGTCATGGCCACGGTTAATTTGGAAACCCCCCCTTGGTCAAATATTAAAGAACTACCAAAGATGCCCACACTTGAAGTTATATACCCAAACTGTGGCATCCATGGTTTGCCCTAAGGGAACGGTCTGCCAGGGGTATGTAACCTCCCTACGTGCCACTCGCACATCCACCCTTATTCCAAAACCAAATACCGATAAGGGTTCAAATAAGTCTCATGCCATCTTAGGGTTTCGCGACACAATTTACGTAAAAAATTTCAAAAACTATGGCTCACCCTGAATAACCGGTATTAACCCTAAATTGTTAACTTCATATAATTTGTTAATCGTTTCAGTTAGTTTTTATATTAAACACAAATAATTCCAATTTTATTCATCAATAATGTTGTATCAACTCATGAAAATTCTTAACATAAAATGTTACACATGTCACACCAAAAATAAATTAATGTACAAAATTTAAATAAACAATTAATTTAAACTATGGTATGAAATGTAGATACCAAAAAGAAATAAATCATAATTACACACATGCATGGATTTTTAATCTACAAGATTTGACTAGCAAAATATTAAACTTTAGTCAAAATAAACAATTGAAGAGATAATTTTCTATTCCTCTTGAATGTACCAAAATTTTCAGAATGTATACCTCTCAAATAAAATTATAAATAAATTATTTATACAACTCTAAAATTCATACAAATCTACAGAATACTCAATAAACATGTTATGGTCTTTTTTCAAGAAGCATTTTTCAAAAATAAATTATAAATAATTCTCAAAAATTCCAAGAAAATTTATGACATAGATTTATCACATTTTCTTAAATTAATTCCATACTTAAATTTATAAATCAATTCCATAATCTAAAAATTTATTATGAAACTAGACTTCTCAAATTTCATTTTTTGTCTAGAAATTACTAGATTTGGTTTAATATAAAATTTTTAATGATTTTTCAAACACATAGTAAAATCTGCCTATTGCTCCAAATTTGGTTAAAAATCTGTATAAATTTTTACAAAACTCCATAATTGTTGCAAAAATGCATGGATAAACTAGACATCATTCTAAACAACTTTTTAAAATAAATCATCTTCAAATTTTGAGTATAAAATTATCTAAAAATTTGTACAAATGTTTTGACTGATTCAAGGACCAAATAAATTCTTCAATTCTCTCTTTAATGGGATAAACTACACATGCAAACCTATTTCCACAATAATACCATGACTTTAAGACTGTCAATATCTTCGAATATTTGATATACACATCAGAAAATTTACATACATATATATAAAAATTTCTATCTATAAATTAGTCATTTTATCTTATGAACATAATCTGAAAATTTCAACAATTAAAAAAAAATGAGAGGGTTGAGAGGATTTTCTTACTTAATAGTAGGATTGAAATGGGTGATGAAATGGTAGAAAAATTTAGCTTCCTTAACCTTCCTCTCTTCTTCTCCTTTTACTGCTTAGCTGAATTCTTTTTCCTTCTTTTCTCCTCACTCATTTGAAAGAGCAAAAATGCATATGTATAATATAAATACAAGCTAAGCCTTTTCTTGTATATATAGGATTATGCTGAGCCTTCCCCCCACCATCTCTCTCTCTCTCTCTCTCTCTCTCTCTCTCTCTCTCTCTCTTCATTCTATGAAATCACTTTCTCTCAATTCCAAGAGCATAATGACCTCTTCTTCCCTATATTAACACGCAAACAAACATGTGGCAAAGTTGCCACCGAAAATCTGCTATTTTTTTTAAAAAAAATATTTGTGTATTTGTGTGAGTTGCTTAAAATTGAGATTTTTAATTAAAGTATTAAGAATAATTATCATATTGAATCCTAATTAAAATAATTTATAAACAATAAATATTGAATACCTACAAAATTTATTATTCTCAATAATGTCTTTGTTAGTAATTGAATTAGGTTAATTTAAAACTAACTTTTATACTATTATATATTTTAGATAGACTCTGAATAAAATTAATTAATTAATTTATTTATTTATTTATTTTCTTTTAAGAATAATTAAATGCGGGTTTTCACAACAACTAATCAAAACAACTTAAATAATATAAAGTTGAAAAATAACCCACAATGCCAAATTGTCAAAATACTAAGGTCATAATAAATAAACTAATATAAACTAATATCAACCCTAAACTCTAGAAAACAAAAGAAGTTCGAAAGACATGTCCAACAACTATAGTTATTTCTCATCACCACCATAACCCCAACTAATCCTGCAAAGGAAGCCCGGTTGCACTCAAATAGAACGCACCCGAGATGCCAAGAGACAAAACGGATCAGTATACAAGTATATTGGTATGAGTACAAGATTTGACACCCACGTGTCCATCAGACACAAACAAAAATATATTTAATTCTTGTTACGGGACAAGATAAGTAGTTTCACCCGTACCGAGACGAAGGGATAGTTTCCCGAGATACGGTGACATTTAGTTTATTGCTCGTACACAACTAAATATCAATTGAGTATACAAAAAAATAAACAAAATAACAATAAAAATATGGTAGGTCAGCCTTGTATAAAAAGTTAGTAAGAGCCACCATCCTGTAAAAATAAAGTTAGTATAATTTAATCATAAGTAAATTATCGAAGAAGTATAAAAATGCACTGTTTCATGCTTAAAATCATTTGAATTAACCAAAACTCAAAGATTAAAAGTTGTACATAATCAAATTTCCTAAAGGGCATTGCGAACGAATTTAGTAGAAACCAAATAGGTTAAGAGAAAAACTTGATAGAAGAACCTAGACAGAATTCAACCAAAAAATCTGAAACTGAAAATGAAAAGAAATTGCCTTAAGATGATTTTTTTTTCGAGAAAAGTTCAAAACAGGAAAAATATTCAGAATAATGTTTTATTTCAGTTTACATGCAACCAATAAAAATGAGCTCGTTTCGTAGGTTAAAACAACATCTGAAATCTGCATTGTTAAAATGAATAAAAACTATTATAACCAAGATAATCCGATTACAAGTTCTAATCGATCTTTTTAGTACAAAGTTAAAATACAAAAAATTGTTTAAAATTGCGTATACATGCCTCTATCAAAATTTCATAATTTAACGAGGTCGCTTACTATTTCTCAAGATGTACAAATCAATACAATTCAAACTGTACCAATAAGTTCATATTTAATTCTTTGTACCTTAACTCCACCACTTCGACTCTTCACTTCTAACCTACACATATATCCCATGTGCCGTATACCTAACACCGCTCCGAAGCCAAACTTGCACGGGAATATCGTCTCGAGTTTGATCCATACTCCTCGGATGGTTAGTGTACAAGCACGAAATAATCTCCTCGTATAATCCTATTGATCAAGTTTGCGCTCCTCCAAATGTCGTCGCTTTACTTCCTAAAAATACAAATGTGAGCTAATCGGCGGGTGTGTGCCAGAAACCCCTCTGATGCCTAAGTCAGCAAATAGACAATAGACACAAAAGCTCTGTGTATTCTAGAGTAAAGATTGTGATACCTCTACATGGGTCCTGCTATAAGCTTTTATAGATTCCGTGTGGCACAATCCTAGTAGGACTCTTTTTCTCCAATATAGAGTCCTCATAGGAATCAGAAAGGTAATGCTCATATTTCTACACCCCCTTCACCGCCTAACCAAGTGAGATGGTCTTACTGCGGTAAAATGACAAACAACTGAGCTATCCATAGCCCTCAGACAGACTCAACACGGCTCGTCCACTAGTGACGCTTAGCTCGGTCACTGTTCAACTACACCTCGGTCCGGAATACTAAGACCGAGTTAATTACTACCATTGTAACCATACCTAGACCGAGCTAACAGATACAAGATCCATTTGCGAAATCTTTCACTATGGCCTATAGATTGGTTTATTACAATGTTTGGGCCTAGCTTAGTCCTAAAAGCACATAAAAACTCCCTCTTAATTGCCCCTTAATCCCATCTGCAATGCATGAGTTGGGATTACTTATTACCAGCCGAGCTAAGGGTCCAAAACCAACCGAGCTAAAGCAAGTAGTTCCACCGAGCTCATGTTCTACCGGGCTACCGATTTGCTCAGTTAAGAAACGTCTTATCAATTGCTCTGCATGTTGTTCCACTACTCAGGTACATCTAAATCGTTACTTATTTCCATGGACACGTGGCTTGCCTCTACTGGCCATGCACAACTGTCACAGCCGTTTCTGTACCTTGCAAATTTTGAACAGTCCCGTCCAAATCTATGCTTTATACAAATACCCTACTTTTTGAACCAAACACACCACTGTTCATCTTCTCGCACTTGACCTCTGAGCCTCCATTTTCACGATCATAACTCCTGTAAAGCTTGTGATTTCACTGTTATCCTTACCGTCTTGATCTCCATCCTTTCCTCCTAAAGCTGTAAGTGTTTCTATCCTTTTTCCTTTCCGTTTATTTTGTATAGTATAACAATATATAGCATAATACATGTATGTTTTTCAAAACACACTGGTATAGTTTTCACACCAATGAGTAGGAACCACTTAGTCCCAAAAACCACATGATAGATCCTCCCATGGATTTACTAACAATCTGTAATGCAATGCTTTTGATCTAAAATAACACCACGACCGAGATAGGAACTTGTTTGCCATAAGTGCATATTTAGACCGAACTGGAAGCCTCACCCAATGATCGAGCTTGAACTTGGACCCATCCCTTGTGTTGCGACCGAACTAAAAACCTTCCTACCCAATGACCGAGCCAAAAACTTGGAGCCTCTTCTTAAGTTACGACCGAACTAAGAACGGGCTGCATCTCACTCAACCGTACTAGGGTTTACTTTTATTTATCCTCCTTTTTTAGCCCGGCTCAATGATCTGGGCATAACACTTTTTATCTCCACTTTGCAGACTTTGACTAGGTTGGCCAGGCACTCCTTTGCACGCTCAACCGAGATATTCAACGTCATCTCAACACCGAGCTAGGCCATCGTGCTAATTTATAAACAACTAAAGTTTAAAATGAGTAAATACCAGTTCTTAGTAAACTCTTGTGGGGCTATCGTCGAATTCCGTAAGGACTACAATATTTCTAATGATGTCCATCTTTCATTAGTCGAACTAGATACCACGCCCTGGGGAAAACCGGGCTTTGTTCCATTTACCGTAATATCCATTGTTGAGGCCAGTCTCCGTTTCCCAGTTCAGCCACTTATATGTGAGTTCCTCAGGCAGACTAGGTTATGCCCAACTTAACTCAGCACCAACACTTATCAAATAATAAATGGCATTGCCGAGCTAAACCATCGGCTCAGTCTCAACCTCTGATTGGCCAAGCTATTCCATCAATACTCGCTCGGCCCAAATGATAACGGTTGGGTGTATTATTTAAGAGTAAGAAGAGGCCGAGAGAAGATAATTAAAAAT
The DNA here is from genome assembly GCF_055761805.1 of Camellia sinensis. Lineage (NCBI taxonomy): Eukaryota > Viridiplantae > Streptophyta > Magnoliopsida > Ericales > Theaceae > Camellia > Camellia sinensis. Next base: position 72,771,827 of record NC_138973.1, on the reverse strand, counting down.
ACACCGGACAAAGACTTCAATGATGATGATTTTTTCTGGATTTCAGGCAATTTTGAAGACCAAGAAGCCTAGATACCGGGATATAACATAAACTGGAATAAGGGGACTACCGGTAAGGATTCCTCAGTTCTCTCTTTAACTTGCTATTCCAGGCTATAACTTTATACCGTGCTAACCGTTGTCTTTCCTTTGGGGAGATTTAAACCAATTAAAATCACAGTACCCATACGTAAACTAAGACCCCCTTCGCGTCGCGCTGCGATACCGTCATCGTATTTGGGCCGAGCTTCTTAACTTCGAACCGACCTACCGATATAGTAAAAGGAGGAAGGTCAGAGTAACTGACTTTCTTCTGGAACCATCTCTAGAAACGAACCTAAACTTGCCACAAATCAACCTCGTTCCCTTAACTGAAGAGCAAGAAATGGCCAAGCGCCGAGCTGTCGGAGCCCTGATCACCGAGCAAACCTCCACTTCCAGTGTCGATGTTCAGACCGATGTCCCACAAGCTGGTCAGACACATGAAACAGTGTTAGCCCTCCCTTCAGCCTGAGCTACTTCATCCCGGCCAAGCAAACGGTCACGCACACAAAGCTTGAAGGATGAGGACGAGCCCTCCCAAACCGAGCTCCAAGAAACAACAATCTCCCAAGGCCGCAATCGACCTAACTCTTCGAACCCTCCCTCCCCGCCAGTGTGGGCACCAACAGCCACATTCAAGGGCCGAGCTATTACAGCCTCGGACTTCGTCAGCGTCGAGAAAGACCATCCGTTGGCTTTCAACCTAGCAAAGAGTGTCTGCCTTCCTGCCGACATGGAGCGACATGAGGGTTTGATCGAGCTGAAGGCTATTCGCTCGGCCTCCAAGTCAATGATTCCGGTAAGCACCAAAAATCCCCTCAAACTTTGAACATTTATTACGGTCCCAGTGCATTGGTCATCTCCTAACTGCTCTAAACTATGCTGGCGCTGCAAAAAAGCCAAGTAGCTCACAAACGAGTTCTTGAGCTCAGGAAGATTGCGCGGTCAGCCGTCGCTGAGGCAGAATCCAAAGCAACCAAGCTGAAAGATGCACATGCCAAACTGGCCGAACTAGAAGCCGAGAACTCAAGGCTTACCGGACTGGTTAGCACGATGGAGGCTGACAAGCAGAAGGCGTTAACTGAGAAGAAAGACCGTTACTTACGTGAGCTGGCCAAGATGGAGAAGAAGAAAAATGACGAGCTGGAGGACCTGAAGTAGAAGATACAGGACGCAGAGAACCAGGGTTTCAAGGAAGGAGAGGAGACGTACATCCAGCAATGCGAGGCTGCCAAGGATATATTCTTCAAGTGCAGTTAGAAAGCCACTGCTGAAAAGCTCAGTTGCGGACACGACTCCGACATCTTCCTGAATCCCCCTCCCCACTTCATACCGAGCTACATGGCGAACTATGCAATGCGGTCTAAAAAAAGTTCCTTCAGGTAGGGGAGAAGGATGAAGTCCCTGCTCCTGAGACTACGCCAAACATCCAGCTCGGTCGCTAGTCTTCTTCTCCTACTCCCGTGGACTCCAGCCTATCGCCTGCTAATGTGGTGCCTACAACCGAGCCTAACCAGGGGGCTCATTTCACAGCCGAGCTACCCCTGGGTGAAGTCCGGGTCGATTTGGACGCCGATTTGGACGATCTATTCTCTTGATTTTTCCTATTTCTTTTTTTCTGTTATCAATGAATGTTTGTAACCGGCTCAAGCCCCGCCTTCTGTATTGAACATTTTGAACTGGAATGAAATTTGCTCTTTTTTCTTCAACTGTTTGTTCGGTTATACTCTTTGTAATTGTCTTTTAACATTTTGCTTAATTGCCATGCCTTAATTTTTATGGCCGAGATAACCATCTCGGTTCAAGAGCTTTGTAATATGTTTGTTACATGTTGGTTATTCTTGCTAACCTTCTTCAGCCTAGATCCTAATCTCGGTTGAAGAGAGCTAAATGTTGGTTATTCCTGCCAACCTTCTTCAGCCCAGATCCTTATCTCGGCTGAAGAGAGCTAAATGTTGGTTATTCCTGCCGGCTGAAGAGAACTAAATATTGGTTATTCCTGCCAACCTTCTTCAGCCTAGATCCTTATCTCGGCTGAAGAGAGCTAAATGTTGGTTATTCCTGCCAACCTTCTTCAGTCCAGATCCTTATCTCGGCTGAAGAGAGCTAAATGTTGGTTATTCCTGCCAACCTTTTTCAGCTTAGATCCTTAACTCGGCTGAAGAGTGCTCAATGTTTGCTTATTCCTACCAAACTTTTTGATTGCCTCTTACTGGCAATGACTGAAAATAACTTTTACAATATAAAGATTTATGCTAAAAAATTACTTATTTTATTTGAAAAAAAAGGAAAAAAATACAAATATTCTAAGAAAAAAGCTAAAAATAAAATAACTTGAGATTAACAGTGCTCCATAGCTTGAGAATAGCCTTGTTGTCTCCATCTTCCAAGTAATATGCCCATTTTCCTACTAAACCAACCACTTTGTATGGTCCTTCACAGTTAGGTCCTAACTTGCCATCTTCGAGTACCAAAGTGTTGCCTATTACTTTGCGTAATACCCAATCCCCAATCTTGAATTGCCTCAGATGCACTGTTTTGTTATATTTTCTGGATAACTCCTGCTGGTATGAGGCAATATGAACTAGAGCTTTTTCCCTTCTCTCTTCTGCCAGGTCAAGTTCCAAGGTTATGGCTTCTCCATTAAAGTCTGGGTTAAAATTTTCACTTCTAATGGTAAGGAGGCCTACTTCTAGTGGGATTACAGCCTCCATGCCATAGGCCAAGGAAAAATGTGTTTCTCTAGTTGACCGCCGAGGTGTGGTACGGTAAGCCCATAAAACATGAGAAAGCTCCTCAGCCCACTTCCTTTTGCTTTCTCCAACCTTTTCTTCAAACCATCTAAGACGACTTTGTTTGATGCTTCTGCCTGGCCATTCGTTTGAGGGTATGCTGGTGTGGAGTTGTAGAATTCTATCTTGTATTTCTCGCAAAAGCCCCTGAAGATTTTGCCGTCGAACTGAGTGCCATTGTCAGATATTAGAGCCTTGGGTATTGTAGACGCGGCCGTGGGCCTCACTACAGTTCGGACTCAATTTGTGTCACGGTCCTTAATCTGAACCAAAGAGTCCAAATCCGGCAAATCGTTTTGAGAAACAGATTTTTGAAAAGAAGTGCCAAACATGGACTGCTTTGCCAGATACAGAGTCGCCACCTAAATATTTTATTTTGAAAAATTTAGGAAACCCTGACTCGGTGCCAAAGGCCACGTGTCCCTTATCACCAAAGTTACCTCGGCTCGAGAGCTTGGGTACGATCGGGGAAGGTCAGCTATGAGCACCCCCTCTCGCCCGATCCGAAGATCGGCCTCTACTAACCGTGATATCCGTTTTTGAAAACGTTATGTGTTCTTATTCCGGTTATTAGCCTAGAATTACTATGTTATACACACAGCAAACAAGTATAGACCAAATCGCCTAAATTGGAACAAAACATTGCATGTTTGTTTTGAAAATGGTTTGCTACTCGCAACTAGGCTAAAATGCAAGTTTTGCCACCCTCAAGTGGGCTTTAGAAAAGATGGTTTGGCCACTATCTAGTGGGCTTAAAACTCACAGTTTTAATGCATTATTCTAATTTAGGTAATTCAACCTCCATCCACAGGTATTCAAGCAGTTATATCACATAAGAAGTTAGCCTCATGGTAATCATGTTGTTATGGCAACACTCACACGCATGCGGTATGCTAAAGCATAAATGCTTACCGAGTACTCCAAGCCAAAACAGAAACTAGTTAGTAATCGTATGCATGATCCTAGTTTAAGATGACTAATGCAACACATACGAAATGCAACTAGAAATGGGCTCGGCTATTCTAAACATGGCATGTGAAATGCTACAACTAACACGTATTCAATTTGGAATTGAAATACAATGCAGTTAGTATGATGTGCCGAGCCTGGTGCATGCAAGACAAATATATGAATGCACGCATGCATAGCATAAGGTATTCTAATTTAAATATGCCCTAGTCTACCATCATAAGCGAGTAAATAAAAGGGAAGAAAGACGTGGGGTTGGAAGACATACACACACTCACGCACACTTATTACACAATTGCCCTCGCTCGGAGGGTCCGAATAAATATTACAATCCGAATAAATAATGCTAAATTAATTATTACAGAATTTCCAATTAATTAATCAAATTAAACAAAGAATTAAAGTGGCCACAGCCCCTGCCTCGAAATACGTGGATGATGCATGCTTGACTCGTCTTGTCCAAAAATCCGTACCATGCCACTGTTGTCTCTGTTTACACTACCTTGCTCCTCCAAGGACTGCCAAAGTCCAGGGATATGCTCTTTGGATGCTGAGGGGTATCACCGACCAAGTGGAATTTCCACCGGCCATGTCCGGATGGTTATCGATCATTTTTAAATCCATCGGCAAATAATGAATGGCCGGTCAGCAGTATAGGTGGCCGACCGGCCAAAGATTCCTGCATAACTTATTTTTGACAGCAGCAGAGGGCAGACAGTGCATGGCAAGGAAATTCAAAGCAATGTATGCATGGCCATTCTCCCTATCATGCAATGGACTCAAGGGAGCATGGCCCTCGACCCTCGGGCCATCAATCACGTACTTCAATGCATGATGGCCCAAAAGCCAAGTGTGCAACTTCGATATCAAATGAAATGCAAGCACAAAACACATCAAAGGGCCCCAACCCCTATCATGGTTGGTCAAGAGGCAAGGGAATGCACAATGATGCACATGCGACCTAAGCATGCAAACAAACATACGAACATGCAATGCAACTACATGGCACACACAATGCTAACAACATAACATGCACAACGCATTGAAACATGGCATACACAATGCAGGATGGACTTAGACCAATGTGAGTGGACCTCAGCCACACTCACATCGGTGGCCAATAAGATGGAAATGAGGCAACCGAAATGCACACAAACATGTCCAATGCATGGACCGATCCTAAGATACAACACGCAACTCTAACTAAGCATGGAAAATGATGAAACATGGCATATGAATATGCAAATTTCAGCACTGAAGTATGATGCCAAACAGTCCCGAAACATGGAAATATGGCACCCGATGCACGAGATGAACCCCGAAACTCAAAACTAGGCATACGCAATGACTTATAGCTATACAAAGCATGAATTATTTGATCATGAAGCATGAAGACAGATGCAATAAAGTCACAAAACATGCATATTTCCAGTTTATAACAAGTCTCAAAAATGAACACAAATAGGGCTAATCTATCATGCAAAAATGGCCCTAAAAGAGAGATTAAACACAAAGGGACAGCAGCTGACCCCAAATGGAAAAGATCCCTTCAAAAAAGTTGAAGAGGGGCTAAAAAAAAGGCACTTTACAGTTTACATCAAGCCACGAAAATAATCACAAATAAGGCCAAACTATCATGCAAGAAGAGGGCCTAAAAGAGGGGTAAAGGGACAAGTGATAGCTGCTGGCCTCAAACAGAGGAGATCCCTTCAACAATGTTGAAGAGGGACTCAAAACAAGATATTTCATAGTTTATGGAAAAGTTCAAAACAGCTCACAAATAAGCCTAAAATACTATGCAAAAATAGGCCTAAAAGAGAGTTTAAACACAAAGGGTGAGGAGGGGACCTCAAACAGAGAAAGAACCTTAATCAAACATGGATATGAGCACAAAATATGATTATTTACAGTTTGGTTCAGAGCTCAAAAATGTAAGCAAAAGGAGCTAAAATATAGAACAAAATAGTGCAAAAAATGGGAGCATAGGAGCTTACCCTTGTAGAACAACAACACAACAGCTTTTGATCCAAGGAAATGAGCTTCTAGCCTCTGGAAATCAGCTCCAAATTGATGGAATGGAGTATGGAGGTCGTAGGCTTGGAGGTGTAGTGTAAAGGGTGCAAGAACCTTAGGATTTGAAGGGTTTTGGAGAGAGAGATAGGGAGAGAGAGCTGAGAATTTTTTAAAGAGAGAGGAAAATTCTTCTTTTTCCAAGTTGTATCTCTCTTCTCTTCTTTCCTTGTGTCCCTTGTTTTAGAGAGCTTGATTGATATAGATATATCAATCTGCAGCCCCCCTCAGAACTCCCACATCCAGGCATGGGCTGGGGTATGGCCTGGAATGATAGCTACCAGCTGTCTACAGAAATATCTGTGGAAAACAACATTTGGCCGGCCGGCCATCAAAGTGGTCGACCGGCAATCAAATTGGCCGGCCGGCCATCACATTTGGCCGATTGAAAATCAAGGTGGCCGGTGGGCAGGAGACTTGGTCGACAGGCTCCCCCCTGTTCTTAGGAACACATCCACAAGCTCTTGGTGCAAAACCAGACACAAAACAGTCGAGTCGAAAGATTCTGAGGCAAAGCGCGCAGCCGAGGCCTCCGAGAACTCAAGACGAACACAAACATGGATGATCACCGAGTGTTCAAGCGGTGACGTCCAAGTCTTGAGGACAGTCAAAAATGGGGTGTCTACAGTTGCCCCTCTTTGACAAAACTCGAAAGTCATAAAAATGACGAGAGTGAATGTCAAAGCCCAGAGACGACCCATTTGACAAGGCCGAAGACTTAGACAAAGCATACAAGCTACCGATAAATAAATGGTTGTGCCCGTAGGCTGCCTACGTATCCCTTTGCAAGAAATCAAACCAGCGTAGTTCCGGGACAGGATGCAAATGATATGCAAGAAGACTTTGAGAATTTGGCCTTATACGCTACACGAAGCCGGTTTGAAAATTGGACTTATACGCTACGCGAAGCCTGTTTCAAAATTGGACTTATACGCTACGCGAAGCCGGTTTGTAATTGGACTTATACGCTGACGCGAAGCCGGTTTGTAATTGGACTTATACGCTTTCGCGAAGCCGGCTTGCAATTGGACTTATACGCTTTCGTGAAGCCAGTTTGTATTCAAAACAATGCAATGTACTAACAAGTACAGGTGAGATGCACAAGATAGCGCGAATGAAATGCTATGATAGTAAAGATGCAAAGGGTGACAAACTCCAACCATGACGGAATCATGAGAGGAGGTCCAAAATAAGCAATTAGGAGTGCATACAACGCAACCTAAGTCAAATTCCAAACACGCCGAAATTGTGTGAGGAAGGAACAAAGAGAGAAACATAGGGACATATCCCAGTGTTTCGGAAAAGGAAAAGAAACATAGGGACGTATCCTGGTGCTTCGGAAAAGGAGAAACATAGGGACGTATCCCGGTGTTTCAGAGTGGTTCAAGCATTGGAATGTATTCCAAATGCTCTTAACCAAAGAGAGAGAAACATAGGGACATATCCCCGTGTTTCGAAAATGTATAAGCATTGGAACGTATTCCAAATGCTCGTAACCAAAGAAGGAGAAACATTAGGACATATCCCGCTGTTTTGGATTGAGTGAGAAACATAGGGACGTATCCTGGTGTTTCGGAATGGTATGAGCATTGGAACGTATTCCGAACACTTTTAACCAAGGGGAGAGAAACATAGGGACATATCCCGGTGTTTCAAAATGAGAAGAGAAAACATAGGGACGTATCCCGATGTTTCGGAAAAGTAGGAGGAACATAGGGACGTATCCCGGTGTTTCGGAAAAGTAGGAGGAACATAGGGACGTATCCCGATGTTTCGGAAAATGAGGGAGAAACATAGGGACGTATCCCGGTGTTTCGGAAGGAAGGAGAAACATAGGGACGTGTCCCAGTGCTTCGGAAAAGAATGAGAAACATAGGGACGTATCCCGGTGTTTCGAAAAAAGAGAGAAATGTAGGGACGTATCCCGGTGTTCCGCAAGGAATGAGAAACATAGGGACGTATCCCGGTGTTTCGGAGAGAAAGAGAAACATAGGGACGTATCCCGGTGTTTCACAAGCAATGAGAAACGTAGGGACGTATCCCGGTGTTTCACAAGCAATGAGAAACATAGGGACGTATCCCGGTGTTTTGGAAGGAAGGAGAAACATAGGGACGTATCCCAGTGTTTCAGAACAAGGAGAAGAAACACAGGGACGTATCCCGGTGTTTCAGAACAAGGAGAATAAACATAGGGACGTATCCCAGGGTTTTAGAATGAGAAGGGAAAACATAAGGACGTATCCCAGTGTTTCCGAATAAGAGAGAGTGCATAACAATGCAAGGAGAAAGTGCGTGACAACGCAAGTGAAAAGGTGCAAGACAGTGCAAATATAATGTGCATAACAATGCAGGTGTAACGGTGCATAACAATGCTAGATAGATGTGCATAACAATGCAACGAATGGAGTGCGTAACAATGCGAGAAATGGTGTGCATAACGATGCAACGAATGTGCAACTTCAAAAGCACGTTTGAAACAAAATGCCGAATGAGGAAATACAAGCCTTAACGAGGCCAAATCCAAACGCAACCTCCGATTTACCTCTCGGAGGGGTTTGTAACACACTCCACCTGAAAAGGGTACACCCTAGTTATATTGGTGAGAGATAACATCTGCAGCTGCTTTAATTGCCATTCTGACTCGAAACAGGCTTAAGCTTGGAGTAGAGGCACACTCATTCTTTGGAGCACTAACAAGGCCTGAAGAGGTACATCCAAAGTACAATCACGGAATTTGCTGAAGGTGAAACACACTCAGATGTATAAGCACATGTCATGGATCCCCCTACGGGTGATGATACGGCTAGCAGATAGTTCATGGGTTCTAAGGGTCTATCCAATTTCCGTGAAAAAGCATATGATACATAAGAATGCGTAGACCCCGAATCAATCAGTACATATGCATTTTGAGTACAGATAGAGAGAATACCTGACACAACGGTCTCGGTATTCTGCACATCTCCCGGTACTAGTGCGAACACTCGGCCTTGCCTCATAGGCTCTTTCCCGGTAGCTTTAGGGTTAGGCTTTGGTGGAGCATTTGATACTGCTGCGCTTGGTGCAGCTTTACCACTGGCTTGTGGAGCAGAGGGGCAGTCTTTAACCATGTGGCCCACCTTGCCACACCTGTAACAGGCTCCAGATATTCTGTAGCAAACCCCTTTGTGCTTCTTGCCACATTCAGAACAGGGTGGTATGAAACCACTCCCTTGGCTGGGGCTAGTTGTCAACCCCGTATTCTGTTTCTTGTTGGCTGGGTTGTGCTTGCCTTTCTTAAATTTGAAACCCTGCCTTTTACCATGCCATTCAGTTGTTGGTGTTTCAGATTGTTTCACTGCTGCAATGTTCGACTCGGCCATCAATGCCCGGTCGAGAACACCCACAAAAGTCGGTAATTTCAAAACATTTATCCGGTCAAGTATTGCCACATTAAGGCCACCTTCAAATTTTCTGGCCTTCTTATATTCAGTATCCACCATGTGCGGTGCATAACGGGCAAGTTCAGTAAATTTGGTTTCATATTCTGCAACGGACATTGTGCCCTGCTTCAGCTGTTCAAATTCAGTCACTTTTCTATCCCTGACACACTGAGGGAAGTACTTTTCAAAGAAGGACTCCTTGAACTGAGCCCAAGTCATAACAGTGTTTGTTTCACGGATTAACATCCACCACCTTCTAGCTTCTTCTTGTAAGGTGAAGGTAGCTAACAGTACTTTATTCGCTTCAGAGCACGGGAACACCTCAAATAATTTCTCTGTCTCAAGCACCCACGCTTCAGCTTTTAACGGTTCAAGGCCTCCCTGGAAGGATGGCGGTTTCATCTTACTGAATTTATGGGTGAGAGCAATAATATCCCCATCATCCGCATTCGCATTAGGTTCCGGCTGTACCGGAGGAGAAGGAGGAGGTGGGGGCTGTTGGTTCTGTTGTTGTTCCAGTCTAGCAGTTATCAGTTCTATCATTCTTTCCATTATTTCCATTCTTGCCTCAGTAGATGAGGACTCAGGTTCATTTGCATTGTCCATTTCACTATAAGCAGTTATAACAGTTTTAAACATAAGCAGTCATTTGTTTACCAGTCTAACACATTAACAGATATTCAGTCATAACATAACCACACACTTATCATGCTCATGAGATGCCCTAATCACTTTTCTAGGACACCCTATAGCTCATTTGGACACGTGTGTGCGGTATAACTCGTGGTAAGTATCGCTCTGATACCACTCTGTCACGACCCAAACCCGGCCCTATGGGTTTAGCACCGTAACCGGCCAGTAATCCGAGATTACCGAAGGCCTGCTGAACAGTAATACAGTGAAACAGAGTACAGGGCCTGGCGGAAGCCAATACAGTAAATAAATAGTGTCCATTGAGCTGTGACAGTCTGTATGCAAAAAGGCTTTTCATACATTATACAAAAACAGTACAGAACAGTATACACAATATTCACATCCATTTAACTAGGGACTCAACCCCACATAACAGTACAGAAAACATTCCGTCTGTACAACACAGTATACAAAATTAACAGTCACACAGTACAGGGACCTAATCCCTGTATAACAGTACAGTAAACAGTCAGTCTATACAAAACAGTGAAACAGTACAAAAAGGGGGGGGGGGAAATTCTAAAACACCCCTAAGCCTTAACAGTAGGCTCGGAACCTCGCAGTGAGGCACAAAGGCTGGCTTGACAAAACTGGAGTAACCCTGACGCCTCTAGCTGCGGTCTGGTGCCTGTACACCTACATATATATATGAGCAGTGAGCTAAAGCCCAGTGAATAACATAAAGCGTAAAGGGGTTTAGAATGAATGTCCTTACAGTAATGAAAACAGTTCATTTCAATCAGTAATTCAGTTGCTCAGTACAGTAAACAGTCATATGTGGTACATCCATTAGCATAACAGTAACAGTAGGTCTTAAAACACCGAACAGTAATGATGGCCATCAGTCAGTAAACAGTAGTGGTTCCACGAGGGAACCGACAGAGATCTCTGTGACAGTAACAGTAACAGTAAACCGTAGATACTAAGGATGCCACAGTACAGTTCAGAAATAAAGGACATACATTCATTCAGTAAATAATACCAGTTCAGTAAACAGTTCAGTTCAGTATTCAGAAGATAATCAGTTGAACATATCTTTACACAATTGTTACTCACAGAGTTCTGGGCTACAGTATGCTAGAGCGTGACTCCCTAGTCGCCAACCCTACACAGTTAACAGATTGAACACACACTAAGCTACACAGTTGGGAAATCTCATAACTTAATCCCTAATTTGCCTTGGTGTGTTCTACAATGATATCCTCATCAAGATGCCTTAAACTAGGCCTAAGAATGCCTAGGATGGGATGAGGATGCAAAAATACACTTAGAAAACATTTTGCAAACTTTGCTGAAAATAGGAGCCTCGCTCGAGCGAGACTTTCTACGCTCGAGCGTAAGTCCAAAATCAAAGGCTTCGCTCGAGCGAGTAATCCTTCGCTCGAGCGGTCTGCAAAACAGTAAAAGTACTGGATGCTGAAATTTTACGCGCGATGGTCGCTCGATGGTCGCTCGAGCGGAGCCCTGGACAAAGGTGCTCGCTCGAGCGGGGAATCCTTCGCTCGAGCGAGGAAGCCAAATCTGGAATTTCCAGATCTGCCTCCCAAGCTCAAACCAAGCATTCTACCACTCCAAACTCGACCTCTTGGGCCCAAATTCTGGAAAACATAACTAAATTCAATGTATAACAAGTTTCAAAGCTCAATTTATGAATTCAAGCCCCAAAGGTGAGTCAATTAGAACCATATTCAAACCCATTTTCAAGAATATGAAGAACATGCAAACATGCAAGGATTTAAACCAAATCAAAGCTTCAAAGCTTGTTCAAATGAGCTCATTCTTTTCAAAACAAGATGAAAACATGGTCTACTCTTACAACATGGACATGCATGTAACCATTTACCATGAATTCAACTCAAAACTCATTAATTCAACCATGCATGCAAGAAATGAGCTTCAATTCACTATTAATGACCCAAATCATGACTTAGTTCTACAATGAAGCATGAACCATGCAAGAACTAGTTCAATAGCATCAATAAGAAGATAAGATCCTTACCTAGAGCTTGAATTAGAAGACTAGGAGCTCAAATATGCAATCTATACTTCAATTCCTTCAATTCTCCAAGCAAAACCCAAGGTAGAATTCAATTCCTCTCACTCTCTCTCCTCTCTTCCCTCTTGGTCGGCAATGAGAAGGAAAATGGCTGAGGAAATGTTGTTCTTGGCTCAAGTATGTGTGTGAGATAGTGGCCCACTCAATGGTAAAACGGTAATTAAGTCCAACTCTTCAATTGGCTTATTTTAATCTAATTTAATCACACCTAATCAGTTTTCCGATAATTATACCATAAAATCATATTAATTATGAGGGTCACGGAACATCAATCGGTTTCTAGTTCGGCCGCCGATAAGGCCTTCAATTAGCAGTTTAAACATATAAGCATGAACAGATAATCAGACAATCAAACAGATAGAATGCAATTAACTAACATATACTCAGTCAATTCAGTTTCAATTTCAGTCAGTCGGTTCAGTATTTCATTCAGTTCGATTATCAGTTAGTTATCAGTCATTATCAGTTTCGTTTAACAGTAATCGGTGATTAACGGTAATCAATCGGTCATAAATCAGTAAACAGTACGAGGGTTGTTACAGTCTCCCCTCCTTATAAAGAGTTTAGTTCTCTAAACTTGAGTTACCTTCATTCTGGAAGAAAACAGGATTCAGTGGAAACAGTTCAGGATATCGTTTGGCCATGTCATATTCCCTTTCCCAAGTGGCATACGCGCCACCGTGGTTTTGCCAGTCAACTTTCACTAACGGGATCTCTTTGTTCCTCAGTTTCTTGATCCGTCTGTTTACAATCTGTATAGGCCGTTCCTCGTATGTGTAGTCATCACTCAACACTACGTGGGTAGGCTCTATTACATGGAAGGGATCCCGGAGATAGTCTCTTAACATAGAAATGTGGAAAACATTATGCATGTGTTCCATTTCAGGAGGGAGCGCAACTTGATACGCCACCGGATTAATTTTCTCAATAATCTCATAAGGTCCGACGTATCTCGGTGCTAACTTGCCTTTGACTCCAAAACGAGTCTGGCCTTTCATTGGTGTCACTTTCACAAAAACGTGATCACCCACTTCATACTCTCTGTCCCGTCTTCTGACATCTGCATAACTTTTCTGTCTACTCTGTGCAGTTTTCAATCTTTGCTGTATCAGTTTCACTTTTTCAGTTGTTTCATATACAATCTCGGGCCCAAGCAAAGGCCCATCTCCAACTTCTGCCCAGCAAATTGGAGATCTACATTTTCTGCCATACAATGCCTCAAAAGGCGCCATACCAATACTCGAATGGTAGCTGTTGTTGTAGGCGAATTCAGCTAAGGGCAAATGGCTTTCCCAGTCTCCCTGAAAATCAAGGACACACATTCTCAGTAAATCCTCCAGAGTTTGGATGGTCCTTTCAGATTGGCCATCTGTCTGAGGATGATAGGCACTACTCAGCCTCAATTCAGTACCCAGTGCAGTTTGTAGGCTTTGCCAAAACCTCGATGTAAACTTCGAATCCCTGTCAGAAACAATAGACACAGGCACTCCATGCAGTCTAACAATTTCATCAATATAGATAACAGCCAATTTGTCCGCATTATAAATCGTCTTGACAGGTAAGAAGTGAGCAGATTTGGTTAGTCTATCAACAATAACCCAAATTGAATCCATACCTTTTCTGGAGCGAGGTAATCCAACGATAAAATCCATCGTGATATGCTCCCATTTCCATTCCGGTACGGGTAAGGGTTGCAGTAATCCGACAGGTCGTTGATGTTCAGCTTTGACCTGTTGGCAATGAAGACATTTGGATACAAAATCAGCAATTTCTTTCTTCATTCCCGGCCACCAGAAATTCTGTTTCAGATCTTGGTACATTTTCGTATTCCCCGGATGGATAGACAATTTCGAATTGTGGCCTTCTTGCAGAACTCTTCTTTTCAGTTCAGTATCATTCGGTACACACAGTCTTTCTTGAAATTTCAGTACATTATTCTCAAATTTGAATCCCGGTCTCGGTTTAGATTCTCTTTCCTCGATGATCTTCTTCAAGAAATCATCCAGTTGCGGTTTCTCTTTAATTTCCTCAATCAGTGCCGGTTGAGCAGAAATAGCAGCTAAGGTTCCACCTTGTTCCCGTAAAACAATTTCAATTTCAGATTTTTCAAGGTCACAAAGCAACTCTTTCTGTCCTGTAAGCAAACATGCTAAGTTTCCAATCGATTTCCGGCTCAATGCATCGGCAACGGTATTGGCTTTTCCTGGGTGGTACAAGATCTGTAGGTCATAATCCTTTATCAGTTCTAGCCATCTCCGCTGTCTCATATTCAGTTCTTTCTGTGTGAAGAAATACTTCAAGCTCTTATGGTCGGTATATACTTCACATGTTACCCCGTACAGGTAGTGACGCCAAATTTTCAGTGCAAATACTACTGCAGCAAGTTCCAGATCATGGGTCGGGTAATTCTTTTCATGTGGTCTCAGTTGTCGGGAAGCATAAGCTATAACCTTCCCATTCTGCATTAAAACACATCCCAAACCCTTATGAGAAGCATCACTAAATACAGTATAACCATCCGTACCTGAGGGTAAAGTCAAAACTGGTGCAGTCACGAGTCGAGTTTTCAACTCCTGGAAAGCAGATTCTCTTTGGTCGGTCCAGTCAAATGATGTCCCCTTTTGAGTTAACTGAGTCAATGGTAGAGCAATTTTGGAGAAATCTTTGACAAATCTTCTGTAATATCCAGCCAATCCCAAAAAGCTTCGGACTTCAGTCACATTTGTTGGTCTAGGCCAGTTCACCACAGCTTCAATTTTCTGCGGATCAACAGAAATTCCATCTTTGCTAACGACATGCCCCAAAAACATAACATGGTCAAGCCAAAATTCACATTTAGACAGTTTAGCATACAGTTTCTGTTCCCTTAAGGTTTGTAGGGCAAGTCTCAGATGATGTTCATGCTGTTCTATACTTTTGGAGTAAATCAATATGTCATCGATAAATACAACAATAAAGTCATCAAGGTATGGTTTAAAAATTCTGTTCATGAGGTCTATAAAAGCAGCTGGTGCATTCGTGACTCCAAAAGGCATAACCAAAAATTCATAATGTCCATACCTCGTTCTAAAAGCAGTTTTATCGATGTCTTCCGGTTTAACCTTCAGTTGATGATACCCCGATCTGAGATCAATCTTAGAAAACACTTGTGCACCCTGTAACTGATCAAATAAATCATCAATGCGTGGCAAAGGGTATTTGTTCTTTACAGTTACCTTATTCAGTTCACGGTAGTCAATGCACAGTCTCAGTGAGCCATCTTTGTTCTTGACAAACAGAACTGGTGCACCCCATGGTGAGGTACTGGGTCTGATGAACTTTTTGTCTAACAGTTCTTGCAATTGCACTTTCAGTTCCTTCAGTTCAGTTGGAGCCATTCTGTAAGGAGCTTTAGAAACTGGTTGTGTTCCGGGAATCACATCAACGGTAAATTCAATCTCCCTATCAGTCAAATCTCCTGGAAGATTATCTGGAAAAACATCTGGAAATTCCCTGACTATAGGAATACAATTCACATCAGTTTTAACACTATCATCAGTAGACACAGTCAGTACAGAACACAGATATCCTTTACACCCCTTTCTAATTAATTTAACAGCTTTCACTGACGAAATCAAATACGGAGGAGGTACTACTCCACTCCCATTAAACACAAATTCAGGCAAACCAGGTGGACGGAAAACAACTTGCTTGGTCACACAGTCAATAGTGGCATGATATTTTTGTAACCAATCCATCCCCAATATTACGTCAAAATGATCAATGTTCAATGGCAGTAAATCAATAAACAGATGCATATCCCCAACAATAATTTCACATGCGGGGTACATATAAGCACATGTCATGGATCCCCCTACGGGTGATGATACGGCTAGCAGATAGTTCATGGGTTCTAAGGGTCTATCCAATTTTCGTGAAAAAGCATATGATACATAAGAATGCGTAGACCCCGAATCAATCAGTACATATGCATTTTGAGTACAGATAGAGAGAATACCTGACACAACGGTCTCGGTATTCTGCACATCTCCCGGTACTAGTGCGAACACTCGGCCTTGCCTCATAGGCTCTTTCCCGGTAGCTTTAGGGTTAGGCTTTGGTGGAGCATTTGATACTGCTGCGCTTGGTGCAGCTTTACCACTGGCTTGTGGAGCAGAGGGGCAGTCTTTAACCATGTGGCCCACCTTGCCACACCTGTAACAGGCTCCAGATATTCTGTAGCAAACCCCTTTGTGCTTCTTGCCACATTCAGAACAGGGTGGTATGAAACCACTCCCTTGGCTGGGGCTAGTTGTCAACCCCGTATTCTGTTTCTTGTTGGCTGGGTTGTGCTTGCCTTTCTTAAATTTGAAACCCTGCCTTTTACCATGCCATTCAGTTGTTGGTGTTTCAGATTGTTTCACTGCTGCAATGTTCGACTCGGCCATCAATGCCCGGTCGAGAACACCCACAAAAGTCGGTAATTTCAAAACATTTATCCGGTCAAGTATTGCCACATTAAGGCCACCTTCAAATTTTCTGGCCTTCTTATATTCAGTATCCACCATGTGCGGTGCATAACGGGCAAGTTCAGTAAATTTGGTTTCATATTCTGCAACGGACATTGTGCCCTGCTTCAGCTGTTCAAATTCAGTCACTTTTCTATCCCTGACACACTGAGGGAAGTACTTTTCAAAGAAGGACTCCTTGAACTGAGCCCAAGTCATAACAGTGTTTGTTTCACGGATTAACATCCACCACCTTCTAGCTTCTTCTTGTAAGGTGAAGGTAGCTAACAGTACTTTATTCGCTTCAGAGCACGGGAACACCTCAAATAATTTCTCTGTCTCAAGCACCCACGCTTCAGCTTTTAACGGTTCAAGGCCTCCCTGGAAGGATGGCGGTTTCATCTTACTGAATTTATGGGTGAGAGCAATAATATCCCCATCATCCGCATTCGCATTAGGTTCCGGCTGTACCGGAGGAGGAGGAGGAGGTGGGGGCTGTTGGTTCTGTTGTTGTTCCAGTCTAGCAGTTATCAGTTCTATCATTCTTTCCATTATTTCCATTCTTGCCTCAGTAGATGAGGACTCAGGTTCATTTGCATTGTCCATTTCACTATAAGCAGTTATAACAGTTTTAAACATAAGCAGTCATTTGTTTACCAGTCTAACACATTAACAGATATTCAGTCATAACATAACCACACACTTATCATGCTCATGAGATGCCCTAATCACTTTTCTAGGACACCCTATAGCTCATTTGGACACGTGTGTGCGGTATAACTCGTGGTAAGTATCGCTCTGATACCACTCTGTCACGACCCAAACCCGGCCCTATGGGTTTAGCACCGTAACCGGCCAGTAATCCGAGATTACCGAAGGCCTGCTGAACAGTAATACAGTGAAACAGAGTACAGGGCCTGGCGGAAGCCAATACAGTAAATAAATAGTGTCCATTGAGCTGTGACAGTCTGTATGCAAAAAGGCTTTTCATACATTATACAAAAACAGTACAGAACAGTATACACAATATTCACATCCATTTAACTAGGGACTCAACCCCACATAACAGTACAGAAAACATTCCGTCTGTACAACACAGTATACAAAATTAACAGTCACACAGTACAGGGACCTAATCCCTGTATAACAGTACAGTAAACAGTCAGTCTATACAAAACAGTGAAACAGTACAAAAAGGGGGGGGGAAATTCTAAAACACCCCTAAGCCTTAACAGTAGGCTCGGAACCTCGCAGTGAGGCACAAAGGCTGGCTTGACAAAACTGGAGTAACCCTGACGCCTCTAGCTGCGGTCTGGTGTCTGTACACCTACATATATATATGAGCAGTGAGCTAAAGCCCAGTGAATAACATAAAGCGTAAAGGGGTTTAGAATGAATGTCCTTACAGTAATGAAAACAGTTCATTTCAATCAGTAATTCAGTTGCTCAGTACAGTAAACAGTCATATGTGGTACATCCATTAGCATAACAGTAACAGTAGGTCTTAAAACACCGAACAGTAATGATGGCCATCAGTCAGTAAACAGTAGTGGTTCCACGAGGGAACCGACAGAGATCTCTGTGACAGTAACAGTAACAGTAAACCGTAGATACTAAGGATGCCACAGTACAGTTCAGAAATAAAGGACATACATTCATTCAGTAAATAATACCAGTTCAGTAAACAGTTCAGTTCAGTATTCAGAAGATAATCAGTTGAACATATCTTTACACAATTGTTACTCACAGAGTTCTGGGCTACAGTATGCTAGAGCGTGACTCCCTAGTCGCCAACCCTACACAGTTAACAGATTGAACACACACTAAGCTACACAGTTGGGAAATCTCATAACTTAATCCCTAATTTGCCTTGGTGTGTTCTACAATGATATCCTCATCAAGATGCCTTAAACTAGGCCTAAGAATGCCTAGGATGGGATGAGGATGCAAAAATACACTTAGAAAACATTTTGCAAACTTTGCTGAAAATAGGAGCCTCGCTCGAGCGAGACTTTCTACGCTCGAGCGTAAGTCCAAAATCAAAGGCTTCGCTCGAGCGAGTAATCCTTCGCTCGAGCGGTCTGCAAAACAGTAAAAGTACTGGATGCTGAAATTTTACGCGCGATGGTCGCTCGATGGTCGCTCGAGCGGAGCCCTGGACAAAGGTGCTCGCTCGAGCGGGGAATCCTTCGCTCGAGCGAGGAAGCCAAATCTGGAATTTCCAGATCTGCCTCCCAAGCTCAAACCAAGCATTCTACCACTCCAAACTCGACCTCTTGGGCCCAAATTCTGGAAAACATAACTAAATTCAATGTATAACAAGTTTCAAAGCTCAATTTATGAATTCAAGCCCCAAAGGTGAGTCAATTAGAACCATATTCAAACCCATTTTCAAGAATATGAAGAACATGCAAACATGCAAGGATTTAAACCAAATCAAAGCTTCAAAGCTTGTTCAAATGAGCTCATTCTTTTCAAAACAAGATGAAAACATGGTCTACTCTTACAACATGGACATGCATGTAACCATTTACCATGAATTCAACTCAAAACTCATTAATTCAACCATGCATGCAAGAAATGAGCTTCAATTCACCATTAATGACCCAAATCATGACTTAGTTCTACAATGAAGCATGAACCATGCAAGAACTAGTTCAATAGCATCAATAAGAAGATAAGATCCTTACCTAGAGCTTGAATTAGAAGACTAGGAGCTCAAATATGCAATCTATACTTCAATTCCTTCAATTCTCCAAGCAAAACCCAAGGTAGAATTCAATTCCTCTCACTCTCTCTCCTCTCTTCCCTCTTGGTCGGCAATGAGAAGGAAAATGGCTGAGGAAATGTTGTTCTTGGCTCAAGTATGTGTGTGAGATAGTGGCCCACTCAATGGTAAAACGGTAATTAAGTCCAACTCTTCAATTGGCTTATTTTAATCTAATTTAATCACACCTAATCAGTTTTCCGATAATTATACCATAAAATCATATTAATTATGAGGGTCACGGAACATCAATCGGTTTCTAGTTCGGCCGCCGATAAGGCCTTCAATTAGCAGTTTAAACATATAAGCATGAACAGATAATCAGACAATCAAACAGATAGAATGCAATTAACTAACATATACTCAGTCAATTCAGTTTCAATTTCAGTCAGTCGGTTCAGTATTTCATTCAGTTCGATTATCAGTTAGTTATCAGTCATTATCAGTTTCGTTTAACAGTAATCGGTGATTAACGGTAATCAATCGGTCATAAATCAGTAAACAGTACGAGGGTTGTTACATTGATCGTTGAACTTTCTGAATCCAAGTTCAAGGTTTGAAAATGAGGGGTCGAGTCTCGACGCTGAGAGCGATCCTAGGCTGCACAATCTCAAGAGCGATTCCACACAGGTCTTCGCAGGATCGCGCAAAACATTTTTTTGAAATCTTTTAAGAGAGCGACTAGTCGCTCGCGCTGAAGACAATGTGGAACTAGTCTGGATCAAGCCAGGGTCCTTCTCAGTACTCACGCTGACAAGCATGATTTCAATCATTAAAGGCTTGGCATGCCTCTCTTTCTCTCAATTTGATCAAAGTTTGCAAAACCCGAGGAATTCCTTCCTCTTTGTTTTCACCGCAGTGTTCAAAAAGTTTTTGAAAAACTTAGGTCAATGCAATAAGTTCGAGGCACAGAAAAGTAGGCGAAAAGTACTGTCGTTCCATTCAACTTTCTGGGACAACTGGCACAAGGCAGAAGCAAGCACAAAAGCATGAAAAACCACTGCTGTTTCATTCATAACTGTTGGTGTAATTGGCTCCATGGCAGAAACAGACTCGAAAGAAAGCAAAAGGACAAACACAAAACAAGGTAGTGATGTCCGAGGTAACACCCCCGGAATCACCCAACTCCAACGCAACAGGACTGACTCGATATAACAAGACAGACCTAACCGACTCAGTACAAAAAGACTGACCATATATAAAATAGCAAAACTGACCCAATACCCAAGTCAGAAAGCACGAAAACTAGCATTTGCAAAATGCTCAAAACAGTGCGTGCGATACGCCACATCCGGAGTAAGCTGAGTGCCGCCCGCAGGTGGTTCATCCCTCGATCACATCACATTATCCCCCATAAGTTCACTGATCAAGTGCCGATAGACTTTGCAAGACCTGGTGCGGGGATGACCTTGTTGTCAATCAGATTTTGTATCTCGTGGCGGAGACAGACGCAACTGTCGGTGTCATGACCGATTTGTTGATGAAAAGCACAGTACTTAGTCGGGTCATGCTTTGGAGGGAGAGAATCAGGTAGAGGCCGTTGTTCCAACGGTTTCAGATGTCCTTTCCTGAGTAGGACCCCTAGGGCTTTAGACAAAGGCATATAGAGTGCGGTGAAAACCCTCTTGCCTCGGGGTAGATAGTCTGAAGTTCGGGGGTTTCAAGTGGATGCACCAACAAAGGGGGTGGTTGTTCTTGGTGTAGTGGTGGCGACCATGTCCACGTCTGAGGTCCTGGCAGCTGCGTCACCACCGGTGGTCACATTCGAACTGCGGGTAAACGCCCTCCTGGGCTGCTCCTTCTCCTGATCAATAAGGCCCTGCTTCATAGCATTCTCGATCTGTACCCCCATCTCATGCAGATCTGAAAAGGTAGGGAAGGGGAGAATGATCATTTTCTGCATCAGTTTGGGTTGGAGGTTGCGCACAACCATCCTTATCTGATCTTTGTCGGAAGGCCTTGTAGCCATCATCGAGGCCTTTGCTCTCCACCTCGCCACAAACTCTGAAAAACCCTCCTTTGGCTCTTGGCGGGTGACTTCAAGATCACGAGTTGTGACCTCAATCTGTGTGTTGTAGGAGTATTGATCACTGAAAACCTCAGCCATCTCTTCCCAATTCTGTTTCACAGAGTTCTCCAATTTTGCATACCAGATTGCGGCTATCCCAGATAGGGTCCGGCCAAACAATGATAGCTTCTGTAATCTGGTGAGGCCCATCGACCTTAGTATGTCCGAAAACAGCCGCAAATGTACCAAGGGATCCCCAGATCCATCAAAACGGTCGATGTGCGGCATCTTAAATCTGTCCGGCAGCGTCATAGCCGAGTCTGTATACCCGTCTTCAATGTCAGGAATGGAGTGGGCCCCTTGAGACTTCTTGAACAATTTCTCAAGCTTGCTCACTTTCAATGCTGTGGGGTCCGTCTCGACATCAAAGAGGAGGTCTGGTAGGTTGGTGGATGTTTTAGATAGCTGGGGTAGAACCAGGGGCGGAGCTGGCCCTGTCGGAATGTCCGTATCTTCCTGGACATTAGCTGTCTCCCCGAGTGTTGGAACTCTTGGTGGGGGAGGAGCCCGGTGTGAAGTAGATACTCCAGTTTGCTGCTCTAACTTGGCAATTATCTCTGCTTGTTGGGCTATGATCACAGCCTGTTGCTTGGCGAATTCTGCTTGACGGACATTGTCTTGATGCATGGCTTTCTTACTATCCTGGAGTTGGCACACCATCTCTTCTAGACTCGACATATTCTTCTAATCTAACCGAGCAACCAGTATATTTGTGTCGGCAGTAGGCTCGGAAATCTCAACCCGACTGCTCAAAGATCACTGATCTGGTAGCTGTTGTACTGGTGGTCTGTGCCTGACTAGCCTTCTCTGGCCCTGATTACCCTTGAACTGAGTCTATGACCTGACAAAGTCTATCAGTACAAGTCCAATGAACCTCGGGGGATATTGGAGGCTTCTGAAGCTATGGTTCTAGGACTACCCTTGTAAAAGAGAAAGCAGGCAGCATCTCAGCCCAATTTCATCAGAGCAGGCATAGGCACTGAATAAATGTATTCTACTACAGATCACTGTTCCCCAAAATCACTGCCCCAAATCTGAATCTGATACCCGCAGATATAACTGATTCTTAAAACACTGATGCCCGCAGGCCTGATACCCAGACTTGCAAATTGATATATGCATTCCTGTAGAGGCCAACTCCAAAAAGCACATAGCAAGCAAATGAGAGCCAAAACACCCCTATGTTGGAGTAGGGCTTCCCTGTCCTATTTTGTCAGGAGCTAGGGTTTCACTATGCACGCAGCGGTTTCAAACAACCTATAATCAGGTAAGCAACCTGTCCTAGCTTGGAATGGTCACTATGGATTCCGAATATGCACTAGGTCGAATGGTCAAAAAGGTTGCCCTGGTAAAACCGGGGTTTGTGTTCCCATACTGTCAGAGCCCACAACTGGTCAGCCTTATGCATGCTTTGACAAAGTCAAGCCTCCGACAAACTGTTCAGGAATGGCAGATGGCAAACACGGTGTCCTGGGCGCACCAATGCACATGCAATGCAAAGAGACACATAAATGAAATCAAAACAGGATATCATGAGTTCGAGTCAAGCTCACTAAGCTCCCCAGCAGAGTCACCAGAAATTGTAGACGCGCCCGTAGGCCTCACTACAGTTCGGACTCAATTTGTGTCACGGTCCTTAATCTGAACCAAAGAGTCCAAATTCGGCAAATCGTTTTGAGAAACAGATTTTTGAAAAGAAGTACCAAACATGGACTGCTTTGCCAGATACAGAGTCGCCACCTAAATATTTTATTTTGAAAAATTTAGGAAACCCTGACTCGGTGCCAAAGGCCACGTGTCCCTCATCACCAAAGTTGCCTCGGCTCGGGAGCTTGGGTACGATCGGGGAAGGTCAGCTATGAGCACCCCCTCTCGCCCGATCCGAAGATCGGCCTCTACTAACCGTGATATCCGTTTTTGAAAACGTTATGTGTTCTTATTCCGGTTATTAGCCTAGAATTACTATGTTATATGCACAGCAAACAAGTATAGACCAAATCGCCTAAATTGGAACAAAACATTGCATGTTTGTTTTGAAAATGGTTTGCTACTCGCAAGTAGGCTAAAATGCAAGTTTTGCCACCCTCAAGTGGGCTTTAGAAAAGATGGTTTTGCCACTATCTAGTGGGCTTAAAACTCACAGTTTTAATGCATTATTCTAATTTAGGTAATTCAACCTCCATCCACAGGCATTCAAGCAGTTATATCACATAAGCAGCTAGCCTCATGGTAATCATGCTGCTATGGCAACACTCACACGCATGCGGTATGCTAAAGCATAAATGCTTACCGAGTACTCCAAGCCAAAACAGAAACTAGTTAGTAATCGTATGCATGATCCTAGTTTAAGATGGCTAATGCAACACATGCAAAATGCAACTAGAAATGGGCTCGGCTATTCTAAGCATGGCATGCGAAATGCTACAACTAACACGTATTCAATTTGGAATTGAAATACAATGCAGTTAGCATGATGTGCCGAGCTTGGTGCATGCAAGACAAATATATGAATGCACGCATGGAGGGTCCTCGTTAGAGTGTAACTGAAAACTAAGATCGTTAAGCTTATATTACATTGAAAATTCTCCTCGTTAGAGTGTAAAGATGGTTAGTTTATTCACCCCCAAAAAAAAAGATGGTTAGTTTGAGCTAAACTTGGCCACTTAAGCTAATGAAACCATTAGTGACCTATGCTAATTAGTTCCTAGAATAAAATAGAGAAGGATGTAGAAGGACGAAGAAAGTAAGGGAGAAACTTTCTTCTTCAGAGCTAAAAAAGACAGTTATAGAAATAAAAGAGAATTATGAATAAAATCGAAGGGAATTCAAATTCATGCTTGCGGACTTAAGAATTCAACACTTTTTTGGGCGAATAAGAATTCAACAGTTAGGTGATTAAGAAACCTTGAATCTGGTTCATAAGTTAAACTCAAATTGTTAAGCTACAACTACACAGAAAATTCTCTTTCCTAGAGGCTGTTCAAGGTTAGTTTGAGTTAAACTTCCCACTTAAGCTAATGAATCAGTTTGGAATGCACACATGAATGCACAGAAAATTCAGTTTGGAATTGACATACACACACTCACGCACACTTATTACACAATTGCCCTCGCTCGGAGGGTCCGAATAAATATTACAATCCGAATAAATAATGCTAAATTAATTATTACAGAATTTCCAATTAATTAATCAAATTAAACAAAGAATTAAAGTGGCCACAGCCCCTGCCTCGAAATGCGTGGATGATGCATGCTTGACTCGTCTTGTCCAAAAATCCATACCATGCCACTGTTGCCTCTGTTTACACTGCCTTGCTCCTCCAAGGACTGCCAAAGTCCAGGGATATGCTCTTTGGATGCTGTGGGGTATCACCGACCAAGTGGAATTTCCACCGGCCATGTCCGGATGGTTATCGACCATTTTTAAATCCATCGGCATCTAATGAATGACCGGTCAGCAGTATAGGTGGCCGACCGGCCAAAGATTCCTGCAAAACCTGCTTTTGACAGCAGCAGAGGGCAGACAGTGCATGGCAAGGAAATTCAAAGCAATGTATGCATAGTCATTCTCCCTATCATGCAATGGACTCAAGGGAGCATGGCCCTCGACCCTCGGGCCATCAATCATGTACTTCAATGCATGATGGCCCAAAAGCCAAGTGTGCAACTTCGATATCAAATGAAATGCAAGCACAAAACACATCAAAGGGCCCCAACCCTTATCATGGTTGGTCAAGAGGCAAGGGAATGCACAATGATGCACATGCGACCTAAGCATGCAAACAAACATACGAACATGCAATGCAACTACATGACACACACAATGCTAACAACATAACATGCACAACGCATTGAAACATGGCATACACAATGCAGGATGGACTTATACCAATGTGAGTGAACCTCAACCACACTCACATCGGTGGCCAGTAAGATGGAAATGAGGCAACCGAAATGCACACAAACATGTCCAATGCATGGACCGATCCTAAGATACAACACGCAACTCTAACTAAGCATGGAAAATGATGAAACATGGCATATGAACATGCAAATTTCAGCACTGAATTATGATGCCAAACAGTCCCGAAACATGGAAATATGGCACCCGATGCACGAGATGAACCCCGAAACTCAAAACTAGGCATACGCAATGACCTATAGCTATACAAAGCATGCCTTATTTGATCATGAAGCATGAAGATAGATGAAATACAGTCCAAAAACATGCATATTTCCATTTTATAACAAGTCTCAAAAATGAACACAAATAGGGCTAATCTATCATGCAAAAATGGCCCTAAAAGAGAGATTAAACACAAAGGGATAGCAGCTGGCCCCAAATGGCAAAGAGCCCTTCAACAAAGTTTAAGAGGGGCTCAAAAAAATGCACTTTAAAGTTTACATCAAGCCACGAAAATAATCACAAATAAGGCCAAACTATCATGCAAGAAGAGGGCCTAAAAGAGGGGTAAAGGGACAAGTAGTATCTTCTGGGCTCAAACAGAGGATAGCCCTTCAACAATGTTGAAGAGGGGCTCAAAACAAGATATTTCACAGTTTATGGAAAAGTCCAAAACAGCTCACAAATAAGCCTAAAATACTATGCAAAAATAGGCCTAAAAGAGAGTTTAAACACAAAGGGTGAGGAGGGGACCTCAAACAGAGAAAGAACCTTAATCAAACATGGAAATGAGCACAAAATATGACTATTTACAGTTTGGGTCAGAGCCCAAAAATGTAAGAAAAAGGAGCTAAAACATAGAGCAAAATAGTACAAAAAAGTGGAGCATAGGAGCTTACCCTTGTAGAACAACAACACAACAGCTTTTGATCCAAGGAAATGAGCTTCTAGCCTCTAGAAATCAACCCCAAGTTGATGGAATGGAGTATGGAGGTCGTAGGCTTGGCGGTGTAGTGTAAAAGGTGCAAGAACCTTAGGATTTGAAGGGTTTGGGAGAGAGAGATAGGGAGAGAGAGTTGAGAATTTTTTTGAGAGAGAGGAAAATTCTTCTTTTTTCAAGTTGTATCTCTCTTCTCTTCTTTCCTTGTGTCCCTTGTTTTAGAGAGCTTGATTGATATAGATATATGCAGCCCCTCTCAGAACTCCCACATCTAGGCATGGGCTGGGGTATGGCCTGGAATGACCGCTGCCAGCTGTCTACAGAAATATCTGTCGAAAACCACATTTGGCCGACCGGCCATAAAAGTGGTCGACCGGCAGTCAAATTGGCCGGCCGGCCATCACATTTGGCCGATTGAAAATCAAGGTGGCCGGTGGGCAGGAGACTTGGTCGACAGGCTCCCCCCTGTCCTCAAGAACACATCCACAAGCTCTTGGTGCAAAACCAGACACAAAGCAGTCGAGTCGAGAGATTCTGAGGCAAGGCGCACAGCCGAGGCCTCTGGGAACTCAAGACGAACACAAACATGAATGATCACCAAGTGTTCAAGCGGTGATGTCCAAGTCTTGAGGACGGTCAAAAATGGGGTGTCTACAGGTATGTCGAATCGTGTAATGATATTTTGCCAGATGAATTTCTTAACATCCTTCTCTTTTATTGATGCAAGCGCATTGGCCTCCACCCACTTTGTGAAGTAGTCAGATGTTACGAGAAAATACTTTCTATTGTCTGGTGCTGTTGGAAGTGAGCCCACTATGTCCAGGCCCCACATTGCGAAGGGCCATGGGCTAGTTAATGGTAAAAGTTCTCTGGCTGGTTGGTGTATTTGGTATGCGAACTTCTGACATTTCTCGCATCTCTTGACATACTTCTCAAAGTCTGCTTGCATGTATGGCCACCAATATCCTTGCGAGATTGCTTTGTAAGCTAGTGATCTTCCCCCTTTGTGGCTTCCGCATACGCCTTCATGTATCTCGAACAAAAATGCCTCGACCTTGCTAGGATGGACACATTTCAAGTAAAGTCCTGTGAAGGATTTTTTGTATAACGCCAATAATGGAGAGAGTCAAAATCGCTGTGCCTTTGCTCTTATTTTGTTGGCATCTTTCTTCTCTTCAGGTAAGATGCCGTTTTTTAAGAATACTATAATGGGATCCATCCATGAAGGGCCTAGTTCGCCACAATGTACCTCAGCTACATCGGGTTCTTCAATACTTGGTCTGGGTAGGAAGTCGATTAGTAATGGATGTGGGATAGATATATCTGCCATTGAAGCAAAACCTGCCAGTTCGTCTACTCTACTATTTTTTTCTCGGCCTATTTCCTCTATCCGCACTACTTCAAACTTCATGATCTCTTTTCTGACTAACTTTTGGTACTTAGCCATCCTCTCATCATTCGCCTCGTAGTCGCTTGAAATTTGGTTTACTACCAACTGGGAGTCACTGTAAACTATTAGCTCAGTGGCCTTCATGAAAAATGTTGATTTTAGGCCTGCTAAAAATGCTTTATACTCCGCCTCGTTGTTTGATGCTGGGAAACCAAGGTTGACTGATTGTTCCACTATTAGGCCATCTGGTGAAATGAGGACTATGCCTAGTCCTGCACCGTGCCTATTGGATGTTCCATCAACGAAGAGCTTCCACATCTCTCCAACGAATAGTTTCCAACAAGTAGAGGGGTTGGATGATGTTTTGGGGTTATGGGTGTTGCTGATGCTTTCTTCAAAGTCCATGCCTGTTGTTAGGGTTTGATCTTCACTATCTGACTGCTCCAAGTCTTTACTTTTCGATGAGTCCTTGCTGGGAATAGCATGGTTTGCCCCTTCCTTTCCGTCTTCAATCTTGTATGGCTTGAAATGTAGCTGGGCATCTTCTTTTAGGGGCTGCGCAGTTCCTGTGGCACTCTTCATCCCCATTTCGGTTGTATCGGTCAAGTCAACTAGGTAGATATGATGACTTCTTGGTGTGAACTCAGCCACAAAGTCTGTTAAAGCTTGGGTTTTCATTGCGGTTCTGGGTTGAAACTTGATATCGAACTGCCCTAATTCTACCGCCCACTTCAAAATTCATCCAGAAAAATCTGCCCTATCAAACAAAGCTTTTAAGGGAAAAGCTGTTAGGACGATTATGGTGTGGGCGTGGAAATAATGCGACAACTTCTTGAGGCCATCATCAAAGCTAAGGCCAGCTTTTCCAATGGTAGTGTAGACACCCCATTTTTGACCGACCTTAAGACTCATACGTCATCGATTGAGCGCTCGGTGATAGTGCATGTTGTGCTCGTTTTAAGTTTCCTGAGCTTTGGCCGAGTGCCTTGCCCCTGGGCCTCTTAACTCTTTGTGCTTCGGCTCGGTTTGCGGACCAGGCCTTGATTCTCTTCCCTGAGTGAGGGAGAGGTCTTGTAGACCATCTATTTGTGGTCGTAGACCACTTTTCGTGGTCGTAGACCATTTGTCCCGTTTGGAGACTAGTTTCCGGTTTTCGGAGCCTTCGGCCGTGTGCCTTGTCTCGGGACCTCTTAACGTTCTTCGTTTGGCATGATTTTTGAACCACACCTTGTTTCCTTGGCCTAGAGGGCCACTGTGGTTTGGGAGACCACTTTTGTGGTCGTAAACCACTTTTGGTGCTTGTCAGCTAGTTTTCGAGGCTCCCGGCTACGCGCTTTGCCTCCCGAACTTTCGTCTTGCATCCATTTTGGTTTGTTTTTGGTACAAACCTTGTTTTCCTTGTTTGAAAGGTGGTACAAGGGTGGGAGACCAGTATTTCTCCTTAGAGACCACTTTTCTTCCCACTAGATAGTTTTTTGATCTGACAACTGGTCTCCTAGGTCTTTGAGCCATCTTTTCTGGTCGACCACCCCACCTCTGGCTTATTTTCAGTGTGCTGATCATCTTTCACCATGGCCGACCACTTGTTGTCTTGGGAGACCACTTGTGGTGGTTGGCCGACCACTTGAAGTAGCTGGCCGACCACTTCGGCTGTTTTTTGCCACCTTTTTGGAGATATTTTCCTCCAGCCAGCTGGAGAGCACTGAAGCTATCCTCCATACACGTGTATGGAGGGATTGCCTTGAACCTTAACTTCTCCAAAAAGCTTTGTTTTTGGTTCTCTATAAGAGAGAACCATCTTCTCCCTCCTCTAGGTTCAGAAATTTGAGTCTTGAGAGATAGATATAGACTTGTATCTATTCTTCCTTGTTTGCTCTTATTTTGTGTTCAAAAGTGTAGATTTGTCATACTTTAACACATAAACACACACTCAAACACCTTACCCTTGGAGCTGAGGTCCCTTGTGGTTGTTCTTGAAGTTCTTGGACTGGTTTTGGTTCAAAAAGTGTACTGGAGTTACAGTTTTAAATAAGGTCTTCAAGGGTGAGTCTTTAACCTTTAAATCCCCCATTCTTGTTTAAGCTTTTAGACCCTTTTGCATGTTTTTTTAAGACTAACTCTTAACTGGAAAAAGTTATTTTTTTTAGTCCTTAAAAAGTTTGTTTAAGGTCATTTTTTGTGTTTGGGGTTGTCTACCCCCTTTTAGGCCTTGTTAGGCCTTGCATTGAGGATCTTTAGGCACTTGTTATACCCTTTGCATGACCTTCTACCACTGTAATCCAAAGGATTTTCAGTGGTGGAAAAGTGGTTTTGAGGTCCCAAATAGGAGAGGGTCATCCCCTCTCCTTGTATTTTGAATACTTGCCATATATGCCTCATGTTTGAGCATGTGTTTTAAGCTTGTGTTGGCTTGTTCTTAGCATGTATTTGTGGCTATTTTGCTAAGGCTTACCACTTTTTTTGCTTGGTTTGGTCATCCCTTGCATGCCTTATACACTTGTAGTGTAAATCACACACACTAGCTTTGCATGCTTCATGAAATAGCATGTCATTCTAGCTTATGTTGAGTCCGTTTCAGCATGTTTTTGGGCTTGTTTTTCCATGTCATACCTTTGTTAGGGTTTGGTTTGGTTAGCCTTTGCATGCTCCATGTACTTGTAGTGTATTTGAAATAGCCTAGTGTGTCTCATGCTTTAACATGTCATTCTAGCATGATTTTGGCTTAACTTCATGAAGCTTTTGTCCATGTTTTAACATGCCTTAGCTCTGATTTGTGTTGTTTTGACCATGTATGACTTGCTTTGTATAGCCTTGGTTCATTCTAGCTTGTTAACTTTGTGCATCAAGTCCATTAGCATGCATTACTTGGACTATTTGAATGATTTGGCATCATTTCATATGTGATTTCAGTCCATGTTTCATGGCCATGCATTTGCATTTATCACTCATTCAATGCATTGGAGGGTTTGCCCCTTTATGCTTTAACATGAGTCATTGCGTATGCCTTCATGCCTTAGCTTGCAAGCCATCATTTCAGTGTATTTTTTGGGGTTATTATGCCATGATATAACTTTGATTTTTGTTGCTTAAGTCATCCCATGCTTGGTCCTAATAGGTGTAGTGTAATTCACCTTATTTGCCTTGTATGCATCATGTCTTATGCCCCTGATGCTAGCATGTTTTGGCTTCCTTCTATGCATGTTTTAGACTCATTTTAACATGTTGTAGGACTGTTTTGGGTTGCCTTAGCCATATGCTTTATGTTTTGTATAGCTACAGTACAAGTGCTCTTGCTTGCTTCAAGCTTTGAGCATCTTAGCATGCTTTATTTGTGTTGTGCACATGATTTAGCATCACTTAACATGACATTTCAGAGCACTTAGCATTGCTATGTTCCCACTTCATTCACTCTTTAAGTGCCTTTGAGTGTTGTGCATTAGTGCCTAGTTTGTGGCTTAACTTGAATGCTTGCATGCCTAGGTCTTTAAGTCTTTAACTTAGCATGTTTTGGTCCTTGTTTTAACCTACTTGAGCTCTGTCCATAGTTGGTTCATGCCTTTGTACCATGTATTGCATGTCTCTAGAGTAATCCTCTCTGTTAGCTTTCATGCTTTAGGATTCTTGCATGCTTTACTTGCTTTGTTTGAATGATTTGGCATCATTTCTTACCTCATTTCAGTGCACTTAGTGTTGTCACACTTGCACATTTGTTACTCTTCGAGCCTTCTTGAGGGTTGTGCTCTTGGGCCTAGTTGAATGGCCAATACGTTGTGCATGTATACCTTGCCATTTGTGCCTCTTATTTCATCATTATGGCCATTGATTCGGGCATGACTGAGGTCTACCCCCCTTTTTAGCTTAAGTCCATTTAGCATGTTTATTTACATGTTGTTCGCATGCTTATTGTTCATTGCATTAAGTATGTCATCTTACATTGCATTGTGCATGCCATGTGGTTATTTGCATTGTGTATGCCAAGTAGCTTCTTTGCATTGAGTATGCATGTCCATAACATTGCTAAGTTGCCCTTGTAGCATTGCATTGTATATGCATGTGTTAGCATTGTTTGCATGCCATTTGCATTGGTAGTTTGATCATGTTGCATTGCATGTTGTTGCATGATTGTCCCTTGCATTGTGTATGCCATGTAGTTGCATTACATGTTTTCCATGTTAGTTGCTTGCATTGTGTTTCGAATAGGTGTTAATCCAAACACGGGAAAAAATGGACATTTCATACTTAAAGTGATGAAACATGCCTTAATTCCCAGTCGCCGACGCTCTTGATCATACATGATAGAGTTTTAGGCCTTATGTGTTTACTTGTGCATTCATTTCATATTGAATTGTGCAATTTCGCCTCTCGGCCATCATACATTGAAATGCGCGATTAGTGGCCCGAGGGCCAAGAACTACACTCCCTTGAGTTCATGACATGATAGGGAGGGTGGTTGTGCACACATGTCTTGCAAATACATTGCCATGCCCTTTCTTGCTCTCTATTGCAACAAATTGCAGTTCAGCAGCAACAACTGGTCGGCCAGCCAGAAAAACTAGCTGGCCGACCACTTTTTCTAGCTTTCAACAAATATAGGTGGTCGGCCATGGCTGCAGACACCAACAATTGGTCGGCCACCCTCCCACAGGTCCCTAAGGTGGAGTTTCAGCTTTCTGGAGCTTTGTGCAAGGTTCTGAGGACAATTGCAAACAGAGGCAAATCAGGGCATCGCATTGGATTTCCCAACGAGGCAGCCGGGCATGCATCCAGTCTTCTCGCTCTGAGGACCTCCTGCTTTTATTGATTTCCTTAGTTGCCATGCTTAGATAGCTAGCCTTTGCTTTGGTTTGTACTTTAATAGTTAATGCGTTTAGCTATTTCAATTTATTTTGTAATAATTAGTTAACTAGGATTAGTTAATTAGTTGTGTTGTGTAATAATTAGTTTAATTAGCTTAAATTAGCTAGTTAGCTTCTTATTCGGTCTCTCCCTCAAGAGGGCCAACAGTTGTAATAAGCATGCGTGTGTATGATGCATGTCTTCCAACCCCCATTTCTTTCTCCCTTTTACTTAACCGCTTACGATGGTTAGTTTTAGGACATATTTCGATTAGCATACTTATGCTTCGCATGCGTGCATCCATTCATCTGTTTTGCATGCACCGGGCTCGGCGCATCATACTAATTGCATTGTATTTCAATACATTTACTTGAATACATGTATTAAATTGTTGTATTTCACATGACATTTTAGGTAGCCAAGCCTATCTTAATTGCATTCTCGCATGTGTTGCATTAGCCATCTTAACATGAACTAGGATCATGCATGATTTCTAACTAGTTCTCTGTTTTGGCTCGGAGTACACTGTGAGTGTTTATGCTTTAGCATACTGCATATGTGTTATCGATTACCATGAAAGCATGCTTGCC
Source organism: Camellia sinensis (assembly GCF_055761805.1). Classification (NCBI taxonomy): domain Eukaryota; kingdom Viridiplantae; phylum Streptophyta; class Magnoliopsida; order Ericales; family Theaceae; genus Camellia; species Camellia sinensis. Next base: position 72,738,765 of record NC_138973.1, on the reverse strand, counting down.
ATGAGGCTAATTGCTTATTTGCTATAACTGCCTGAATGCTTGTGGGTGAAGGTTAGATTATCTGAATTGGAACAAATTCATCGAAACATGATTTAGCCTACTTGCGAGTAGCAAACTTCAAATCATTTTTACAAACGAACATGCAATGTTTTGTTCCAAATTAGACGATATAGTCTATACTTGTATGCTGTGCGCATCACATAGTAATTCTAGCTAATTAACCGGAATAAGAACACATGTGTTTTCAAAAATAAGATATCAGTTTAGTACAGGCCGATCTTTGATCGGGCAAGCGGAGGTGCTCATTATATGACCTTCCCCTCTCATACCCAAGTTCCCGAGCCGAGGCAACTTTGGTGATGACGGACACGTGGCCTTAGGCACGAGTCAGGGTTTTCTAAATCCCCCCAAAATAAAATATTTAGGTGGCGACTCTGTATTTGGCAAAACAGTCCATGTTTGGCACTTCTTTATAAAAATCAGTTTTCCAAAACGATTTGCCGAATTTGGACTCTTTGGTGATTTATCGGTCTCACATCGCACATTGTGAGATTAGATTCAGAACCATGACATTTGAGTCCGAACTGTAGTAGCTCAGAAAACAAAGCGAGATCTATGCCGCCTCGTCGCGCGCGCGGATGTCGGGGAGTTCCCGGGAGCACGTCTACAGGTAGGTACCTAGTTTCTGCGCCCAACAAGGTTTTGCTAACATAGAAGATAGGCAGGTGTTGGATTCCTTCTGCTCTGACTAACACTGCGATGACTGCATGCTGTGAAACTGCTAAGTACAAAAAGAGCTCTTCTCCAGACACTAGGGTTACTAGCAACGGAGGAGAGGTCATGTAGTCTTTTAAGCTCTCTAGGGCGCGGTCGCATTCTTCATCCCACTCAAATTTGGTCTTCAATGCTTGGAAGAATGGTCGACATCTGTCTGATGACTGACTTATGAATCGGTTGAGTGCGGCTGCTAGGCCAGTGAGATGCTGCACCTCTTTGACTGTGTTGGGCCTCTCAAGATCCTAGATTGCTTTGATCTGAGAGGGGTCAACTTCTATACCTCGGTTGGTTACCAGGAAACCTAGGAATTTTCCTGATCCTACGCCGAATGCACATTTGGATGCGTTCAGGCGCAACTTGTTTTTCTTCAGGATTTGGAACATTTCATCTAGGTCCCTGAGATGGTCCTTCTCATCCTTGCTTTTGACCACCATGTCATCTATGTAAGTCTCCATTGTTTTGCCTAACAATGGTTTAAATATTTTGGTGACCGTCTGTTGGAATGTAGCCCCTGCGTCTTTAGGCCAAAGAGCATGACCTTGTAACAGTATAATCCTCTAAGCGTTGTGAATGATGTGACCTCCTGGTCTGGTTCATACATAACGATCTGATGGTAACCCCTATACGCATCAAGGAAGCTAAGTCGATTATGCCCTGCTGTTAGGTCCACTAGTTGGTCTATTCGTGGTAAGGGAAAACTGTCATTTAGGCATGCCTTGTTGACTGTTTTGTAGTCGACGCAAACACGTCATTTTTCGTTCTTCTTTGGCTCTACCACAGTATTGGAGATCCACCTGGGATAGTGCACTTCTTTGATGGCTCCTGCCTCTTGTAAGTTCCCCACTTCCTCTACTTCTATCTCTGCGTGGTGGAGTGCCGATCTGCGAATGCGCTGTATAATTGGTCTGGCAGTTGGGTGGACATTAAGTTGGTGGCAGATGAAGTTTGGGTCAATGCCAGGCATGCCGTATGGTGTCCAGGCAAACACTTCGATGTTAGAGGTTAAGAATTCCATGACCTCTATTCTCTCAGTGCTGGACAAAAACGAGCCGAGCAAAAAGAACTTTTCTGGGTTCTTTGCATCTATCCTTACCTCAATCAAGTCTTCCACTGCCTTCTGCTCTACTGCTTTGTCGACATCTGCAAACAGTTCGTTGCTTTCTAGTTCCTCCACCATCTGAACGAACCCTTTTGCAGTCCAGCTGCCGTTTACTATGACGAAGCACTATTTTGACATAATTTGGTCTCCCAAGACCTCTTCGATCACTCCGGCTTTGTTGGGAAACCGCAATGCCTGATGGTAGGTTAACGCTACTGAGCGCATGGCATGCAGCCATGTCCTTCCCAAGATTATGTTGTAAGTGGAAGAGACCTTCAATATCCAAAATTACACCTGTTTTGTCATGGTTCCTGCCTTGACTATGAGGATTATCTTACCCACTGGCCACTCTAGCATTGAGTTGAAACCGACTAGGGAAGATATCGCAGGTGCCAAGTCTTTGTCCTCCAGCTTCAATTGTTTAAAGGTCTCGTAGTACGTTATCTCGCATGAGCTTTCTTGGTCAATCAGAATCCGCTTGATGTCGAAATTCTTGGCAAGCAAAGTCACCACCAGTGCGTCATTGTGAGGGCAATATAGCCTTGCTATATCTTTGTCTGAGAAGGATATGATGTTCGTAGCCTCCGTTCTGCCCTTTTTGATGGTAGGTTATGCACTTAATACCTCTCTCAGGTGCTCAGCCTTTTTGATCATCCTCCCGAGTTCACATACCCACTCAGGTTCGACGATCCCATGTATCACATTGATTACGTCTTGAGGTGGACCGTTGACCGGTATCCTGTTTGGTTTGTTAGGGTCCTGTGGGGTTGACTGTGTCCCCCCTTCTATATACTGGTCCAAGTGTCCAGTCGCCACTAACTATTCCAAATGCTGCCTCAATGGTGTGCAATTTTCGGTGCGGTGCCCCTTCTCATCATGGAAGGTACAACGGGACCTCTCATCATAGTCTTTTTGTGCTTCTCCCAACTTGGATGGCCGCCGAACGAAAGGTTGTTCCCGTATCTCGCTAAGAATCTGGTAGATTGGTTTGTTGAATACTGTGGTGATGACAATGCAGACTCTTAACTTCTTTGTTTTTGGGTCTTCTCTATTGGCTCGTCTGCCTCGCCCATTCCTGCTTGATTGTTCCACCGTGTTGACTTTTGCTGTAGTCTTTTTATCTTACATTGTTATTACGCCAGATTTTGCTTTAGCACAGGCGCTATCTTCCTCTACTCAGATATATTGATGCACCCTCTCCATTAGGGCCTCCATCATAAGGGGTGGCATCATGGTAATTGAGTCCCTCAATTTGTTTCCGACTGGTAGACCCGTTTTGTATTGTGCGATGGCGAGATTTGTAGGGCAATCCCCAATGTGGTTGAAAGTCTTCCAATATCGACTATTGTAAGACCTCAACGTCTTCTTTTCGCCCATGTCAATGGAGAGTAGCTGATCAATCTCCACTGGTGTCTTGGTGTTCGTTCTGAATCTAGTCACGAACGCCCATGCCAATTATGCCCATGAGGCAATGCTGCCTTCTGGTAGCCTTTCGAACCAGGTTAGACCTAGGTCGCCAAGGCTGGATGGAAACAGGATACACATTAGAGCCTTGTTTTGCCGGTATACTGCCACAACCTGGTGAAAGTGGCTTAAGTGCATGTAGGGGTCTGACTTCCCTTCATAAGTAGTGAATTTGGGCTAGTGGAAGCCTGAAGGTAATAGTGTGTTCTCTATTACCGGAACGAACAGCGAGCTTTGTAACCTTGCTAATACTTTATCCGCTGGTTCGTAAGCAAGGCGCGACATTGGCATCCCTACCTCGACACTCCCATGTGTCCTAGGGGGCAATTGCTGTAGTGCTGAAACCCTGCGAGGGTCGCGAGCCCTGGTGTCTTCCTTCCATCGGGCCCTCTCCTCAAGCACTGTTCGTAGGCCGCTGACCTAGGCAACTCTATGTGCCTAGATGTCGTCTGGTACGTGTGTGAGGGGCGATAACTGCTTCCCTCTGTGTATGACCTTTCAGTCCTCATTCTCTCAAACCTAGAGTGACGAGTCCTATAAGTCTTTGATTGAGTGTCGCCTATTCTAAGGCTCCTGCTTTCTGCTTGTGATGGTGTGGTATGTCTGTCACGATCTTCCGAGTGGCGAGGGGGCGTGTTGCCTTTGTGCCCCTCTCCTGTCGCCACCCATTTTCCTTTTATCTGGCGTTTCATTGTTTCCATATCTGCCGCCATCCTTCGTATTAGCTCGTCTTACTCCCTCACGCGATCCTCCAGAACTTGAGGATCCAACCTCCGCCTCTGCCTTTCAGGACTTTGAGAGCGATGGGGACTGGCGCCCTGTCTCTCCCGTGTGTCCCTCCAGGAATTCCGTCGCTGGGGCTCTAATTCTGCCATGGGTGGGATAGAAGACAAACCTTCGCGCCTCCCACCTCCCTCCGGGGTTTGACCATCAATAGCAGATTGAGGCAAATCTTCATTGCGCGCCATTGATTTCAACTTAAAGAGAAAAACTTGATCAAAAGGTTTTGTTCTTTGTGAAATTCCCACAGATGGCGCCAATTGTACAAGCACGAAATAATCTCCTCGTATAATCCTGTTGATCAAGTTTGCGCTCCTCCAAATGTCGTCGCTTTATTTCCTGAAAATACAAATGTGAGCTAACTGGCGGGTGTGTACCGGAAACCCTTCCGATGCCTAAGTCAGCAAATAGACAATAGACACAAAAGCTCTGTATATTCTAGAGTAAAGATTGTGATACCTCTATATGGGTCCTGCTATGAGCTTTTATAGATTCCATGTGGCACAATCCTAGTAGGACTCTTTTTCTCCAATGTAGAGTCCTCCTAGGAATTATAAAGGTAATGCTCATGTTTCTATACCCCCATCACTGCCTAACCAAGTGAGATGGTCTTACCGCGGTAAAATGACAAACAACCGAGCTATTCCTTGCCCTCAGACAGACTCAGCACAGCGCGTCCACTTGTGACACTTAGCTCGGTCATTGTTCAACTACACCTCGGTCCAGAATACTAAGACCGAGTTAATTACTACCATTCCGACCGAGGTAATTGTAACCACACCTAGACCGAGCTAACAGATGCAAGGTCCAATTGCGAAATCCTTCACTACGGCCCATAGATCATTTCATTACAATGTTTGGGCCTAGCTCGGCCCTAAAAGAACATAAAAACTCCCTCTTAGTTAGCATATACGTACGTGCGTAAATCAAAGCACTTGTCTACTTTTGAGAACGATGCAACAATATATATACACAACATCTCATCTACCCATGAGAACAAACATAACAATGCCAAACCTAAGTCATTCAAATCAATCTCATAGTCCTCACCTATTTTTTTTTTACACTCTTTCTCACCAGCACTCAAATAAAACAATAATCTACGGAGTCATGGTGGAGTATAAGAAATTTATCTATGGGTTCCCAATTTATTTTAATTTCATATAACCATGAGTGTGATTACATTCACAAAATAAATATATACAAAAACCCTAAACCTTGCATACACAACTAACTAAAATAATTAAAATCAAACTATCATCTTCATAAAAATACCATATCAAACCAACATCAAATAAATAAAAACAACGAAATAAACATAAATCAATGGAAGTTGATTTTGCATTCACAATTATTTTTGAAGATCAAAGAATCACTTAAAGAATTAATGAAACCATCAAAAACAAAACCCTAACCCCCCCCCTTTTTTTTTTCTTCCCTCTCCTCTTTTCGGCTACACTCTCTGATTTTTTATTGATATCTCTCCCTTTCTCGGCTGTTGCAATGAGCCCTCTTTCTCCTTTTTTTTTTCTTCCTTCTTGTTCTTAGTGAGAGCCTCTAATAGTTATAACCTAATTGACATTATATTATATTTTATTAAATAACTACCACATATATAAACATACTTTATAAAATCAATACATATATCACCCTTTTTTATATAAATATATAAAATATCAATATTTGGATTAAATATATATAATTAAATACCACAATAAATTAATTAAATATCATATTAAATTCTTCTGTATCTACGCAATTAATAAAGTCAAAAATAAAATAATAATAATAATAATAAATAAATAAATAATGACTTACGAAAAATTAGAGTCGCTACAAATATATAATCTAATAATATAATGATATTAATAAGTGTAATAAATTATTAACCTTAATTAATTAACCTTATCATCTTTATAATTTGAGTTCGTAAATTCTTATTATATATAATCTTAACCCTAACTCATTATTTTTGAAACTTTAGTTATTTTTATTATTATTAATTTAGGTATTGAAAAGTATTTATTAAATGGATGGATTGAATATGTTTGAAATGGTGGACAAATAACTAATTTGATGTTTTTATATAGATTAGTGATTATATTTAAATGTGACTCAAATTTGAAAAATCCTAAACCGATTAAACCATGGCAAACTAAACCGTTTCAATCGGTTCGATTCGATGCGGTTTGATGGGAGAAGCGGTTTATATCAGTATTCAAAATAATAAATTTGACATTATCGATTTGGTGAAATTTTTACTTAAATACCAACCGTACTAAACCGAGTACATCTATAACCATGAGAAAAAATAATATTTTATTTTAAGGTTTAATATATGTTGTCATTATTAGTAAATTTACATTAAGATATAATAAGAATTGAAATTTTAAAATTTGAGTTGCCATATCAGGATAATTTTTGGGTTCAATTAGAATGGCCCCTAATATTTGAATTTTGAAGTCATTTTTCAAGTCTGGTCCAACCCGAAATTGGGCTTATACTTTATTTTTAAACCCATCAAAAAAATAAAATAAAAAAATCCATACTTATCGCATGTTTGTATATTGTTTAATAGAAATCTTTTTTATATTTTAAAATAAAAAATATAATTAATTTAATTGTTTGGTGTCACTTTAACATATTCAATACAAGTAGTTCAATTTTATAACTAAATTCTTTATATAACTAGTAATACATCGTTTATGTTTATAAAAAATAAAGTTAAACAATATAAAATAAGGCACTGGGGCTATAAATTTAAATTTGGATTTATTTTACCCAAAAGTCCACCCTCTAAATTATTAAGTACATAAGGACATACTTTTATAAAATTATCAAAGTACCCACAATCACGCACCTTTCATTTATTTGGATTCAAGTGTTGAATTCGAATCCATTTCTTTCTCTCTCTTCCATCTCCCTCTCTCACTCCTCATCATTTATTTATCTCTCTATTTGTTTCAAGTAACTTTCCCTATAACTCCTCTCTCTCTCCGATTAGGACACGAATAGCACTGCGATAGTAGGCAGATGTGACGGCGCGGAACCACTATTGCCCTGTTGTGTCTCAAATCTAGACCTTGATTTCCTTGCCCTCAATTTCCATGTTCTAAGTTTGGAATTTGACTCCAGTGGTGGCCTTGGAGTGGGAGTTGAACTCGTTTCGAACATAGAGAGAAAACCAGTTCGATTTGCCTACAGTCGAGATGTCTATTATCACCACCTTGACGATGTACTCCTATCCTCTGCTACTTTCGTCGCCCGAAGACATTACTATAGAATATATGTTGTTGTATTTATGTATGTTTGTATTGTTTAATAGACCATTAATGGGTATAAATTGGAAATTTAAAAAAAATTAAATGTAAACCATGCAAATTTATTTTATTTTCTTTATTTTTTGTACAATATTTATAATTTATAATTGTATGATACAGACTTAAGTCACAAAAGCACTTTAACAATAAAGCAATTGGAAGATAGTGGCCAATTGAAATTTATTGTAAGAAAAATATATTTGTATGGATCATTTATTTTGAAAAGTATTGTTGGCTATGTTTGACACTTCAACGGTTAAAAATGTAATTTGAGCGTGCCAATAAGAATATGAAAAATCCTTACAGATAGTAAATGTCAATCTTATCAAGCTATTGTATTAAGGTCTTCTTAGTCTTGATAAAGACAACTTTACTACATTGTGTTGAAAAGATGAACCAGTGTTTTAACTCAAAATCGTAACAAAATGGAAGAAAGGAGATTTGGTAGAAATTGCAATTAATTAATTAAATAAATAATTACAAAATGTTACATTTAGCAACGTCAACTTTGAAACTTTAAACCGACCAAGTTCTAAAATTACAAAGTTAATTTGCTCTTATGAAATGTAAGTGCAATGTATAAAAGTAAAGTGCTGAAATTTAAAGATAAATGAAATTGACAAAGACGTAGAGTTTGAATTTGGTCGGGGGACTTCTTAGTCTTTACTTTCATCTATTTATAGCATTTTTCTGATGCCTTCGAAGTAGTTAGAATGCTATCTTTCATCATGATCTCTTTCTTTCTCGTTACTTTTTAGGGCCATAATCTTCTCCTCATGCGTGTTTCTAGCAACTGCTCTTTATTAACTCGTTATTCACGTGCATCTCATATGTTGTTCATCATCTTTACCGATTAAAAACTTGCATTCACAGTTCACGTGAACATCTTTGAATGTGGGGCTCTTCCCTATCTCCCAAATATCATAGAATACCCTTTGTCTGCCATGTGTCGCTTTTGAATTGGGTGGTTTAAATATGGGCTCAACAAGTATGCATACAATTTATTCTTGGAAAAAATATATATAAACATTGATTAGAATTTTGACTTGGTCTCTATTTTCGTATTTTGGTGAATGCTTTCCATATTTCGTAGGACATATAGTATACATATATATATATTTCTTTTGGAAATTTTAAATCATGGAATAATTAAGAGAAAATATTTAATAAATCCAGATTCACAACCCTATAGGCCATTAAGGACACATGATGAATATGTTGGGGACTTAAGGATCCTTTCTTGAATTTATTGGTTATAAGTCCATTAATAGATTTAGTTCCATAAATATCACCTGTATGTTCGAGTTTTTATTTGAGTCTATCTATTAAAATTTTTATTTTATCTGTTAGATTTTTTTGAACCTATCTATCCATATTATTTTAACCTATCTATTCAAATTTTATTTTATCTATTGAAACAACAATTCAACAAAGTAGTTAGCTGAATCAATTCAAGATGACTTTGATACCTTCACCACCACCAAGGCCGATGAAACTTTTTATCAATAACGAAGAGTCTCAGTATACAACTTCAACAAATTATCTTCGAAAAACCATAACAAACAAACAAACAAACAAATGAGGCATTGAAAGCATAATAATTTTCCCAAATTGTTTTCCAAGTTTAAGAAAATACAACTTTTATATGCATACATACAGACAATCCATCATCCGTACACACACACACCTACACCCACGCCCACATCCATATCCATAGGGCTATTGATTTTGGAGGTAAAATCATCGGCTCCGATGATCTCTGACCAAATAGGTGGCTTGATTAGAACTGTCGTAGTCAAATTTGAACTCTTATGGACGTACAATTCATGGACATCAATGGAACCATGTGGGTTTAGATCTAAACTTGATGGTTTCAACCTAGATCGTTGATCTAAACACCATTGATGTTGATCTCAAAAGCGGCGACCTGGTCAACTCGTGGATTGACTAGTTCGGGCCAACTCGGATCTTCAACATCGTTGTCCCTTACTCGAATCTCAAACCCAACCAAGACCCACTAAACTCAGCTACCGGTTTTCTCACCTTCAACATTGACCGCCTTCAGCTTCTCGAAAGCCATAAGAACTGAAGTAGCTATGGATTCAAAGAGAGAGAGTTGGGTTTAGAGAAAAATGAGTTTGATTATACATATGGATGAAAGTGCTGAGAGAGAGAAATAGAGAGAGATAAAGAGGAAGACCAAGCACTCTCTCTCTCTCTAATTTCAACAGATAAACATGATATGCGACTATCCTTATTGACCCAAACAAAAAGCGCGTGGATCTATCTATAAAATGGACTTATGGATTGAGCTTCCAATAATTAAAGTTTATTTTAATAGGTGTGTGAGTGATTTTCCGATCACACTGCCCAACTCAGTATTCAGCTGGAGAGAACTGGCAGAATAGATGACACCTAGCTGACCTGCAACAGAAAGAGAAGATTCCGGCAGTGGTTCGTCCACCTGGGGGCACTCCGACGATCAAGTTAGTATATCTCTTAAAGATAATCAATAGTGCTAAACTCACTATTCATAATATAAAATTTGTACCTTAGACCCATGGGGGTGCCTCTCTTTTATAGCCAACACAATCCTTGTCCCAACAGAAGCCTAGCTTCAATGGACTCTTGCTTAGTGCTTTACCTGGACTCTCCAAGAGATAAAGATAAACTCCCTAAGAGCTTTATCCTTATCCATGCTAAAGTCCTTCCTCATTCTAGGACTCTTGTCTCTTATCCGTTTATCTCAAATTTCGATATCTTCGGAGATAACCTCGGCCTTGCCGAGATAACCTCGACGTCATAACCTGGACACGTGGCACCTCGGCAGACACGTCGGTGTCACCTTGGCCACGTGTTGAGACTCAGGAAATATATCCCCACAACTGTCCCCTAGGTTCTATTACCTTGGTATTCTGAGGTGATGGAACCTATATCGGTACTTCCTGTCAGTACATCGATGTAAGCCGAACTCATCACTATTTGGCTGACATGTCTTCTCAAAGATCAAGAATTCCAAGAACTTCTTCTCGCGTATAAGCTGTCATGCATCACAATTCAACCGTTTTAGCTACGTGTCCTTCTCTTACTGGCTCGTACTTGTGACGCGCTTGTAAGTCGTCTTGCGCCTTCATGCGCCGTTTGACGTATTAGCTGTTCCAGGCGCATTAATTGCCCTGTTTTTGCCTCCGTTTCAAGTTTTTTGACAAAACCTGTTTTCCACCTTTCGTCTTTTCACTTTTTATCATCTTTTTTCAAACTTTTTCTCTCTCTTGCTTTCTCTCATCCTCTATTATTCTAAGCTTTGAAGCTCTGCCGCCACCGCTGTTTCACTTCTTCCGGCGAAGTTCTTGCCAACTTGTTCCATTACCGCCGTTCTTCTAACTTCGGCGATCTCAAGCATTGGCTTCTTTTCTCTGGTAAGTCAGCACTCATTCTGGTTTTAATTCTTGTTGTGCTCTAAGAAATTCTGTTTCATCACTAGTCACCATTGCTGTTTTACTAAAATTTTTAATTGATGAATCTTGTATCTGAACATATTTATGTCACAACCTTGCTTTTTGCCCATGTCTTGAGTATACGCACTGTTCATAACTTTTTTGCACTTTTGCCACTGTTCTTGACTTCATTCCCTTTGTTCTTGCGATGTTCTTGATAGTCCATCTTTGTTCTTGAATCTGAATCGTATTCTTGTTTCTGTTTGCCATGTTTTTCCAGATTCTTATATTCAATCCTTGCGTTCATAGATCTTGGTTTGGGATTTGCTTGTAGAACCCTCGATTTTTTAGGAAAACTGAAACTATTCCCACACATTCTGTGTATCTTCCAGCTTTAGCTGAGGTCCATAAAAAACCCTTTAGAGATACCCCTTTTAAAATCCAACCTTTTCAGTTTAAGCCAATATCATGGGCATGTGGAAACATAGAGTAGACACCCCGACAAAATTGGAATACTTTAGGCGAGAATTTTCCATCCCCGCCGACGTCTATCTGAGGTTGGTTGGGGATGACGACTCCATTATGCCCGATGTAAACCTCATGCCTTTCCCAGTAGTAGCGTTTATTGAGTGTGGACTTAGATTTCCACTTGACCCTTTCTTCCGTGAAATCCTTCATTTCTATAGGTTGAACCCAATGCAACTTACTATCAATTCCTACTGAATTATTAATAGTACCATAGCCTTAGCCAAACAAGAGAATGCTAAGTTCACTCTTGCCGACTTCCAGTTCTGTTATACCATGTGTTGCCTGAAATTAGAAAAAGGCCATATCTATTACCTCAAGCCGAGGTCTACAGAATATAAAATTGTTGCCGACCTCCACGACTCCAACAAGGGAGCGGGGGATGATTACTTCATCGTTTTGGGTAATTGGGAGTTTCAGCCAAACGATGACCTCCACCTTTATCCCCTAAGTTAAACAGTTTTTGGGAAAGTCGCTGGTAAGAGTCACCCTTCACAAGTTTCCTTACTTTCTTGCATAAAGTTTTCAACATTTTTGCTCTAATGTCTATGCTTTTTTCTTTTTTGCAGTTCTCCCTCAGCCACCAAAGGGCTTTCGTCAGTCTTTCTTCCCCAACAAAGACTTGAAGAAACTACTGAATTTGCCGGTCCACAAGCGGAAGGCCCCTCTGCTTCTTAATTTCATTCTGACGTATAAGTCGGCTCTTCCCGACGTCCCAAAGGCGAAGAAAAAAAGCCTTTCTCCACCTTCTGTCACAACTCTAGAAGTCGCATCCACATCTCGGACATACCAAGGATCAACCTCTGATCCAGCTGAGCAGCCGTCAACCTCGGCTCCATACCTGATCCCGATATCCCAACGACAACGCCGGCGACGAACCACTTTTGCAGCTGAGATGGGTCGTCAAAAAGCTGTTGCAAAGGATCTCTTGGCCAGCATCCCATCAACTGTTGATGCTCCACCAGCGCAAACCCAGCCTCCACAAAAACAAAAAAGAATTAAAAAGGCTCAACCAAAGGCCAAGGTGACTCAGGTTGATACTGAGAACACCTTGCCGATTTCTAAATTGCATGAGAGTGACAAGTCCAAGCCTACCGCGAAGAAGAGGCGTGTCGAGGCCCAACCTTCTGATTCTCTGAAAACAAAGAGGCCGAGGTCATCTTCTACAACCACCTCGGGGTCCAAAAAATATGATGCCCCCTGGGCCCCAAAAATCACTCTAGAAGATAAGCCAGTTATGGCTAGTGATAGCACCGATGACATAAATATCGGCGTAGCTCTCAGCACTGCATTGCTCCTCCCCGACGATCTTGACCGAAATGCCGAGTTGAGCGAGTATGAGAATTACGCCCTGATACTTCAACGCTCCGTTCAAGTAAGTGTCTTTATCTAACAACTTTTTATTTCTGTCTGTTTTTTCCATACTTGTAATTTTTTCTAACAACTTCTGCTCTGTTTATTGTCAGGCCATCCAGCACGCCCATTCTTTCTCAGTTCAATCTTTTGAGAATCGAGAGAGACTGGCCAAAATGAAGAGGGAGGTCTCTAGTCTTCAAAAGGCCAACAAAGGTTTGTAGTCAAAAATGAAAAAGTTAGAAAACCAGGCCGAGGCTGCCATAAAAGCCTAAAATGATGCCGAAGAAAAGACAAAGTCTGTCGAGGCCATCAAGAAGGTTCTTGAGGCCCATAAGAGAGAGGCTGAAGACAAGATGGCCGAGGCCCAAAGGGAGCTTCAAGACGCCCTGGCCACCAAAGAGGCCGAGGTTAAGGCCGCCGACGAGAAGGGCTACAACGAAGGGGTGGCCAATGTCACGGCGGACTATAAAAAGCAAGTGAAGCAGGCATGCAACAAGGGTTTTACCCTTGGTTGGATGTCTCTTCTAAAAAAGCTTGAAGTCCCCGAGGACTCGACCCTTAGGAACGCCGACACCATTCCTCTTCCATTCCCTCAAACTCCAACTTAATCTGATGACGACTCTGAATCTCAGAAGGAGGTTCTGGTGAGGAAGTCAAAAGATGTTGCTTGGACCAAGTCTTCTCCTCAAAATGAGCACGTCCTAGACTTGACTTAGGATGAGGAGGATGAGGAAGTTCCCAAGGATGCTACTCCAGAGAAAGCGTCATCGGACGTTCCCCCTACCGACAAGAGCCTAGACGAAACCCTTAAAGAAATTGATGCTGAACTTGCGGTCGAGAAGGTTGCCGAGATGTCCTCTCAGTAGTCCTCCGAGGTCCAAACCCAGCCTACTGCCGAGATGTCATTTTCTTTCATCTTTTGTATTTTTGCTTTTCTTCTTTTGGGAACAATTGTAGGCTTTGGCCGATATGTCAACTTTTTAATATAACTTTCTTTTATGAATGCTTGTATGTGTGCCTTCTCTATATTACTCTTGTATGATTCCATACTTAGAATAATTTTGTCTTCAAAAATGCTCTTTAGTCTTGTGCAACCTTCTCGGGGTGAAACACCTCGGTAAACTGATGATTTATCTCGGCAAGTACCTAAGTACCTTTCTAAAACATAACCTTAGTTTCATAAAACTTCAACAAGTGTTTTACCTTAGTGTAACTTCAACTTGTAAACTTTTCATAAGTTTCAACAAGTGCTAATCATAATCTCGGCTTAACTTTAACTTGTAAACTTTTTAAGTTTCAACAAGTGTTAAACATCATATCGGTTTAACTTCAACTTGTAAACCTTTCTCAAGTTTCAACAAGTGTTAAACATCATATCGATTTAACTTCAACTTGTAAACTTTTCTCAAGTTTCAACAAGTGTTAAACATCATATCGGTTTAACTTCAACTTGTAAACTTTTCTCAAGTTTCAACAAGTGTTAAACATCATATCGGTTTAACTTCAACTTGCAAACTTTTCTCAAGTTTCAACAAGTGTTAAACATCATTTCTTCTCTCTGCCCCCTAATGTAAACCTAAGTTCAACTTGGGGTCTCATTATGCACGTATTTCGAAACAACGTTATGTATCTTCATTAGTCACAAATATAGAAGAATTCTGCTAAAATTTTATTCATGATATCGGCAAATAACAAGGAAAATCTAATGGTAGAAAAACTTCAGATTACAAGTATTCCAAGGTCTTGGCAACTCTTTGCCCTCACTATCTTCAAGCCGATATGCCCCGTTGCCCAATATCGAAGTAATTCTGTAGGGTCCTTCCCAGTTTGGGCCAAGCTTGCCCTCCTTGGGATCCTTCTTGTTGCCGACGACTTTTCTCAAGACTAGGTTGCCGACTTGGAACTCCCTTGGGTTGACTCTCTTATTATAAGCTCTGGCAAGCTGCTGTTGGTAGGCTGTTAGCTGAATTGCAGCTTTCTTTCTTCTTTCTTCTAGTAGATCCAGATCTCGGGCTAAGAGTATATCATTAGTCCCACTTTCTGCTCCTTGGGTTCTGATCCCAGGGATGCCGACTTCAAGTGGAATGACCGCTTTTGTGCCATAGGTCATGGCAAAGGGGGATTCCCCCGTTGATCTTCTCGGCGTAGTCCGATATGCCTAGAGCACGTTTGGTAGTTCATCCACCCACTTTCCTTTTGCTGCCTGCAGCCCATTTTTTATCCCATTTAGGATTACTTTGTTGGATGCTTCTGCTTGACCATTGCTTTAAGGAAAGCTTGGGGTTGAAAAGTAGTTCTTGATCTTGAACTTTGCACAGAAGTTATTGATTAGCTTGCTGTCAAATTGTGTTTCATTGTCAGCGACTATTGTTCTCGGAATCCCAAATCTGGTGATGATGTTCTTCCACAAGAAGTTCATCACGTCTATATCTCGAATCTTGGCTAAGGGCTCAGCCTCTATCCACTTGGTGAAGTAATTTGTTGCTACCAGCAGGTACTTTCTTTGTCCAGTTGCTTGGGTCAGTTGCCCAACGAGATCCATGCCCCATTAGGCAAATGGCTAAGGACTGGATACTGGGTTAAGGTCTGCTGCTGGCTGGTGTATCAGTGCTGCAAACCTTTGGCATTTTTCACACTTCTTGACATAGGCTTCTGCGTCTTTTTGCATGTAGGGCCACCAATACCCCTGGGTAATGGCCCTATGGGCTAGTGATCTACCCTCGGTGTGGCTTCCACAGACTCCTTCATGTATTTCATATAAAAAATCTTCAACTTGTGATGGGTGTACACACCTTAAAAGGGGTCTAGTGAAAGATTTTCTGTAGAGATGCTCTTCTGCTGTTAGACTGAATCTTGCCGACTTCAATCTGATCTTGTGTGCTTCCTTGTGGTCATCTGGCAGCTTTCCTTCTTTCAGGAATGCAACAATTGCATCCATCCAACTTGGTCCCATGTCCACACACATTGCTTCGTGTTCTGTGGTCATTGGTTCGATGCTCGGGCCCGACAAGTATTCGACCATGATCGTCCTTGCTTTTCCAAGTTGTATTGCATTGGCCAGATTGGCTAGTACATCGACGTGACTGTTATCATCTCGGCTAACATGATGTAATCGACAATTATGAAACAAAGCTACTAACCTGTTGACTTCCTTTGCGTAGGCTGACATCCTTTCATCTCGGGCTGCAAACTCACCCGTTGTCTGGTTGACTATAAGCTGGAAGTCACAGAAGACTATTACCTCATCTGCTTCTGCTGCAACTGCCAGCTTTAGTCCTGCAATCAATGCTTTATATTCTGCTTCATTGTTTGAGGCCTTGAACCCCAATCTAATGGACCGTTCCAATACTTCTCCATTTGGAGATACTAGTACTACTCCTGCCCTCGCTCCTTGCTGGTTTGAGCTCCCATTAACAAACAATTGAAAGGAGTTGCCGATGTAAATGCTGTAGGGTATGAGTTTTTCCTTTTTCCGTTGTTTTGTTGCATTTGGCTAGGCTTCTCCTTGCTTGCTTGGACATCGTTCACCTCGGCTCAACGGAGCCCGATGTACGATGGATTCTGGTGTGAACTCAGCCACGAAGTCGGCCAAAACTTGGCCTTTGATTGATGTTCTGGGTTTGTACTCTAAGTCATACTAGCCCAAAGCCACTGTCCATCTGTCTATTCTTCCTGTCAAGTCTCCTTGTTGTAGCAAAGACTTCAAGGGGTGCTCTGTTAGCACCACAATTTTATGGGCCTGAAAGTAATGTTTCAGCTTCTTTGAAGTCATTACTAAAGCCAGTGCTAATTTCTTTAAGGGCAGATACCTCGTTTCTGCATCGGCTAGGGTTTTACTTACATAGTAAACAGCCCGTTGCTCCCCTTTTTCTTCTCGGATTACCACTGCGCTGACTGTGTGTTCTGAAGCTGCTAAGTACAGGAATAGCTCTTCTTTAGGTTCTAGATTTGAAAGGACCGGAGCTGTGGTCAAGTACTTCTTCAGGTCGACCAGAGCGGCCTCGCATTCTTCTCTCCATAAGAAATCTGTGGCTTTCTTCACTAAGTTGAAGAAAAGTTTACACTTGTCTGAGCTTCTGCTTATGAACCTGTTCAAGGCTGCGGCCCTTCCAGTCAATATTTGTATCTGTTTTGCCAACGTTGGGCTTTTCAATTCCAGGATGACCTTAATCTAATCTGGGCTGGCCTCAATGCCTCTTCTAGTCACCAAGTATCCTAAAAACTTACCAGATCCTACTCTAAATGCACACTTCGCTGCATTGAGTCGGAGCCGATATATTTTAAGAATGTCAAAGACTGCTTTCAAGTCGGCCAGATGACCTTCAGATTCCTTGGTCTTCCCGACCATGTCATCAATGTAGACTTCTACCGTTCTGCCAATCAGGTGTTTGAACATCTTGGTTACTAGTCTTTGGTAAGTTGCTCCTATGTTTTTTAACCCGAAAGGCATTGCTCTGTAGCAGTACATCCCTTTGGGAGTGATAAACGCAGTCTTCTCTTCATCTAGGGGGTACATGGCTATCTGATGGTACCCTTTGTATGCATCCAGGAAGCTCATCCATGCCCTGAAGTGGCGTCTACAAGCTGGTCAATCTTGGGTAGAGGGAAGCTGTCTTTGGGACAGGCTTTGTTCAGGTTAGTAAAGTCTACGCAGACCCTCCATTTACCATTCTTTTTCTTTACCACCACTGTGTTTGATAGCCATGTTGGGTAATCTACTTCTTGAATGGCCCTGGCCTTGAGAAGTCTGTCTACTTCCTCCTCTACTGCTTCAACGTGTATCAACGTCAGTTTTCTTACTCGTTGGACTATCGGTTTAGCCGATCTATCAACGTTCAGTTTATGGCAAGTGACCTCGGGGTCAATGCCAGGCATTTCGTAGGGCGTCCATGCGAACACCTCAATATTTGCTCTCAAGAAAGCTTCTATCTCTCTTTCTTTTTCTTCGACTAGGCTCGAGCCGAGAAGAAGAAGCGTTCTTCATCCCCCTCTTGGACGAGGATTTTCTTCAGTGTTTCTTCACTCTTTTCGGCCGGCTCCTTGCCGACATCCTCTAGGACCTCCACGTCCTCGTCTTTGATTTATGCCTTCTCTGGTTTTCGAATGCTGCAGGTGGATTTCATTGCTGCCATGAAGCAACTCTTTGCCTGCAGCTGATCTCCTCTGACTTCCTCGATCCCATACTCTGTTGGGAACTACAATAGTTGATACAAAGTTGAGGGAACAACTCTCATTGCATGCAACCATGGCCTTCCCAAAATGATGTTGTAAGGGGAGGGTGTGTCAATTACGGTGAACTCTGTTGTTATCTTCCTGGTGCCTGCCTGCACCTCCAAGCCAGTTGTTCCCAGTGGCCATGTCGGCGTTCCATTAAACCCGACCATTGGGCTATTGGATTGCTCCATGTCGTCTGGGTGAAGGCCGAGCTCCTTGTAACATCGGACGTACATGATGTCACAAGAGCTGCCTTGGTCAATTAGGATGCGCTTTACTTGGCATTCCCCAACCTAGAGGGATACTACCAAGGCATCATTATACGAATGCTGCACCATCTCAAGGTCAGCTTCAGAAAAGGACACTACTGGTTCTTGGCACTCCTCTGCCCGATGTCTCTTCTCTCCGACTTGGTAGACATGCTGCAAGTGCTTCACCATTTGGGTCTCCCTTCTAATTTCGTTCTTGTTGACCTTCGAGTAAATTACATTAATTACCCGAGGTCCTTCTGCCTGAGGTTGCTGTGCTGGAGGAGGCGGAGCTGCTAGTGCCTGAGACAGTCTTACATGTTCTTTCCTTGTTTTGGCTTCATCAACAAGGTCTCTCAGATGGCCTTGTCTCACCAGGTCTTCCAAGTGTGTTTTCAGGGCTCTGCAGCCCTGAGTCATATGCCTGTTTTCATTGTGGTAAGCACAATGTCTACCAAGGTTTCTTCCCATAAATTCTCCTGGAGCCCTTGCTGGTGCTCTGAAATAGGGTTGATTCCGAATTTATTCCAGGACTTTGTGAATTTGGATTCGGAACACAGTTGTCACTACCTGTACAGCCCTCAGTTCTGTTTCTGGTTTGCTCGATCCATTGTTACCTCGTTTCGGCGAGCCGTTTCCTTTCTCTTGCTTTGTTTCCTTAGTCCCCGACGTGTCTTCCTTGGCTCTGGCATATTTCTCGATTCTCGCCATAAACTCTTCTATGCTTTTTGGCAATGTTTTTGCCAAAGACTTTCGAAATGGACAATTGTCTTTCAGGCCGTTCTTGAAAGATACGACCACCACCTCTTGATTACATTCTGGTATTCGGTTGAATACCTCATAGTATCTTTTTGCATAGGCCCTAAGGCCTTCATCCTTACTGATCTTCAAAGCCATCAATGCATCCACCCGCAATGGCTGCTGCTTGTTTGTTACGAACCTGGCCACAAACATCTCGGCCAGGCCTTCCCAAGTCTTCATGCTTCATTTTGGTAATTTGTGGAACCAATCTGATGCAATCTCCCCAAAGGATGAGGGGAACACTTTGCAGAGCAACGACTCGTTCCCATTATACAATGCCATTGAGTTCAAATATAATTCAACGTGGAAGTTGGGGTTTGACTTACCATCGTATATTTGAAACCTTGGCATACTGAATCTCTTTGGCGCCTCAAACCTGTCCAACACCACCGAGAATGGTGTCCTCGGCTTATCTGGGGAAGTTACCTCGGCATCGGCATTCTATTGTTTCCTTTTGAGGTAACCTCTTAAGTCCTCTTTTGTCCGCCTAGGAGCTCAGCTATCTCCTGCTTTTAGTCTTTTTGGTGCACTACTCTCAGTTTCGCAGTGAGTCCTCTTCGACCCTTCTCTATGAGTTGTATCGAAGTACAGTGCCTGCCCCTGAACATGCCGATGTTCTTTGGGGTCTGCCTCCTTTGTGCGATGCGTCCTCCGTGATTCTTCTCTTCTTGACTCTCTTCGTCCGACCTCCTCGAAAGGTCGGTGAGAGTATCTTTCGCTTCCGTTGTGCTGAGGGGCTACGGGGATTGTTTTCTGCCCTCTCTTCTGGGCATTGGCCGCTGGAATCGGCGTGTCCTGCAGCAGGAACGGTGGCTGCATGACGTTATTTTGCATCGTGAAATTGACGATTGACTGCAGGTTTGCCAATTTGTTTGCCATCTCTTTTACTTCTTCGTCCCTTCGCAGGCATCTATCATTCCATACCTGGAGGTCATCCTCATTGTAGTACCCACTTCGATCTGGCTTTTTTGGTGCGTCACCATCCTGGCTGATGTCTTTCTTGCTGTGATTTTGGTCACGAGTTTCTGTGTTGTGGTTGTCTCCTTCGACGTCAAGGTCGATAGGTCTGCCATTCCCAGCAGGAGTGTCGTCCCCAATCTTTTCCTTCTGTCCGTCACTGGCCATCTATTCTCATTTCTTTTCCACAGATGGCGCCAAATTGTGTGAGTGATTTTCTGATCACACTGCCCAACTCAGTATTCAGTTGGAGAGAACTGGCAGAATAGATGACACCTGGTTTACCTGCAACAGAAAGAGAAGATTCCGGCGGTGGTTCGTCCACCCGGGGGCCCTCCGACGATCAAGTCAGTATATCTCTCAAAGATAATCAACAGTGCTAAACTCACTGTTCAGAATATAAAATTCGTACCTTAGACCCATGGGGGCGCTTCTCTTTTATAGCCAACACAATCCTTGTCCCAACAGAAGCCTAGCTTCAATGGACTCTTGCTTAGTGCTTTACCTAGACTCTTAAAGAGATAAAGATAAACTCCTTAAGAGCTTTATCCTTATCCATGCTAAAGTCCTTCCTCATTCTAGGACTCTTGTCTCTTATCCGTTTATCTCGGATTTCGATATCTTCGGAGATAACCTTGGCCTTGCCGAGATAACCTCGGCATCATAACCTAGGCACGTGGCACCTCGGCTGACACGTCAGCGTCATCTTGGCCACGTGTTAGGACTCAAGAAATATATCCCTACAATAGGTAACTGAGAGTTAACTAATAAGAGATTTTTTAATTGTTTAAAAATATAAAAATTAAGGAATTTAATATTAAGGATTGGTTGGGAATAAGTTATTTTAGTAATTTTTTTATTAAAATATGAGGTGAAAAGAATTAGTATGTTTGAGTTAATTTTTTATATTTTTTATAAAAAGAGAGAAAAAATTAAAATTTTGACTTTTCTATATAAATATTTAACTTTTAAAATTTTTTTAATAATTTTTTTAATTTTTTTAGGCATCCCTATGTTTTAGATAGTTCTTCTCGTTTAAAATACCCCTTTGCTAGATAGTATAGATATAGATATGATGGGATTAAGAAAAATAATAAGGTCAAGTTTGACTAATTTAAAAAAGTGCATTTATTTCATCTTTTTATCTTTTTTAGGTCACATCAATCAACATCTCATCTCTACTTTTTTTATACATAATATAAAAAAAAAGTTAAAAAGTACACTTATTTAGTCTTTCCAAACTTGGCTAAAAAAAAATTTGACAAATGGCTAGTAATTTAATTCACTACCCACACTGAATTGTTAGTCCACAGCCATAAGGTCCCACTTTTGACTCCGTCATCATCTCGTCCGTCCGTTTTAACTCTCGATCTCTGACACGTAAGCTCAAAACCGAGAAATTAGTTAACAAACCGAGACGGTTTCTTAACCTGCACTCGTATCGTCTAACAGATTCACACTCTCACCAACAGCGCGTGACTCTACAAAATCCATCAACACCTATTGGTAACATACAAAACAACACGTGTCACTACAACAACAACATATACCCGATAAATGAGAAGTTATTGGTTGGTTTTACCACAACGTTTCCTGAGACCATCTCCAACGGTGAACCAAACCTGACATCAAATTTAAAATTTGGTGAAAAAGTCACTTTTTTAAACTCCAACGGTTTCACCAAATCGATATCAAATTCAGAATTCAGCAAAAATGGTACCAAACTGAGTGCAGGCGAAGCATTTCACCAAATCACTGTTCCTAACCGTTGGGATGAGACGAACGGGTCGACCATCCGGTTGACCAACCGGTTAACCAACCGGTCGCCCCGGAGAAAGTTCAGACCGTTCACAAAAAGGTTGAAACCAGTCAAAAAAAAAAAAAATATTTTGCCTAGGTGGTCGACCACCCGGTTGACCACCCGGTCAACCACCAAAAGTTCAAAAAGTTAAAAAAAAAAGGTTCAAAACGGTAAAAAAAAATATATATATATTTTGCCGTTACCGGTTGACCGGCCGGCCGGTCAACCAACCGGTTGCCCAGCGCAAATTTGATGAAACGAATTTGATGTTGAACCGTTGGAGCGCGAAGTATCAAATTAAGGAAATGACCCCTTTTTGACTCAGATTTGGTGAAACATTTGGTACACCGTTGGAGATGCTCTGACATCCTAATAATGTTTATTTATTTATTTATTTATTTATTTTTTATAAATTTGTATTAAAAATATAATAAATTGTGATTAGTATACAAGACCCACCGTGTTTGATTTTAATTTTTTGAAAATTAAATTTTTTATTTTTTGTATTTTAATGAATATTTTTAAGATTTTAAGTTTTTTTTTAAATTTTTTTTAGATGCATCTTATGTATTTAAAAATAAAATATCTGTGAAATTTTTTTTAAAAAATTAATAAATATATAAATATACGAAAAATATATTAATTTTTTATTTATATATTTTTTATATTTTTGATATTTGGAGAATTTTAGAGTGAATAATTTTTCCCGATAAAGAGCTCGCAAAAAAAAAAAAAAACAAAAAAACACAATAATGACGAAAGATACACCAATCAAAACCCCCATTAAATTTTCCTCGTATATTTTTGCTATTTTTAGACCCTAAAAATCTAACCTAGAAAAACGGAACTTCCAAAAATCTCCCACGAAAAACTCTCTCTGCTCTCTCTGCTCACACCCTTTTAAAAAAAAAAAAAAAAAAAACCCTAAGAGAGAGAAGACTTAGCCGAATCCATAGCCAAAAGCTCAGAACCTCAAGCACTCCTCCAAGAAGGTACGTCTGAAACCCTAGAAATTACAATTATATATATATGTATGTATGCATGTGTGTGTTGATGAGGTTATATTGGTCTGAATATATGGTTTGAGGGTTTTAATGGGGAAAGGAAGACCTAGGGCTGTAGAGAAAGGGGTATTAGGGCAGAGTTCTACTGTTTCATCATCTGGGTCATTGGATATACCAGAAGGGCCTGTGTATTATCCAACTGAGGATGAATTTAAGGACCCTTTGGAGTTCATATATAAGATCAGGCCAGAAGCTGAACCATATGGGATTTGTAAAATTGTTCCACCCAAGAGTTGGAAACCCCCTTTTGCATTAGATTTAGATTCATTCACATTTCCGACGAAAACTCAAGCCATTCATCAGTTACAAGCTAGGCCCTCGTCGTGTGATCCGAAGACCTTTGAGTTGGAGTACGAAAGGTTTTTGGAGGAGCATTGTGGGCGGAAGTCAAAGAAGAAGATAGTCTTTGAAGGGGAGGATTTGGATTTGTGTAAATTATTCAATGCTGTGAAGCGGTACGGTGGTTATGATAAGGTTGTGAAGGAGAAGAAGTGGGGGGATGTTTCTCGATTTGTGCCGCCAGGGGGAAAGATTTCAGATTGTGCAAAGCATGTATTGTGTCAGTTATACCGAGAGCATTTGTATGATTATGAGAATTATTATAGTCGGTTGAACCGAGGGAAAGGAAAGAGTTGCAAGGGAGGAGTGCATGGTGAGAGAAAAAATCAACAGGGGTGTGATTTTTCAAGTTCTAAAAGAAGGCGAAAGAATCTCGAGGGTGAGAGAGTAAAAGCATGTAAGGTAGAGGAGGAAGAGCTTGATCAGATTTGTGAACAATGCAGAAGTGGGTTGCATGGGGAAGTAATGCTGTTGTGTGACAGATGTAATAGAGGCTGGCATATATATTGTTTGTCACCACCTTTGAAGCAGGTTCCGCCTGGGAATTGGTATTGCTTAGATTGTTTGAATTCTGACAAGGATAGCTTTGGTTTTGTGCCTGGTAAGCGATTCTCCTTGGAAGCTTTCAGACGTGTGGCTGATCGGGCCAAGAAGAAATGGTTTGGATCGGCACCAGCCTTGAGGGTGCAATTAGAGAAAAAGTTTTGGGAAATTGTGGAAGGATCAGCTGGGGAAGTCGAAGTTATGTATGGCAGTGACCTGGACACATCTGTGTATGGAAGTGGGTTTCCGCGCATAAATGGTAAAAGACCAGCGTCTGTAGAAGTTGAGAAATGGGATGAATATTGTGCTAGCCCCTGGAATCTCAATAACTTGCCCAAATTACAAGGGTCAATGCTTCGGGCTGTTCATCATAGTATTGCTGGTGTTATGGTGCCTTGGCTTTATGTTGGAATGCTGTTCTCATCATTCTGCTGGCATTTTGAAGACCACTGTTTTTACTCAATGAATTATCACCACTGGTATGTCTCTTGTTTAACATTGAACCTTGGGGTCTTTGCCATTTATCTGTTGGTTTGTTTTACTTGCAATAATTGTGTAAATAAAAAAGGGTGATCTAGTGCAAAAGGATTTTGCTAAAAAATAAAAAAAATTGCATGGATATTATGACATTACTTATCAAAAGGGGAAAAAAGTTCACAATGAATGTTTTGCATTTCTCCCACCAGAATCAATTTGCTCTTTTTAATATTCATCATTAAACTCAACATCACTTTTAAGCCAAATAAACGCATCAAATAAATCTCAATTGCTCTTCATTCATCCCACACAAAAAAAATGGTATCATTTGCGAAAGGAATACATGAGATTGACAATGATTTTCATCCCACTTGTCCTATCTTAAAATCCCTAATCATGCATCCATCTGTAGGAAGACTGATCATCCTACTCGGAGCTTCTATCACCAAAATTAGTAGAATAGGGGATAAAAATATTGCCTTACTTAAGTTAGTCCCTTGTAAAGGATTATCTTACAATGATGAAGTTACATTGAACAAAAACACCTTAAATTTCTCTAAAAAGAAAAGAAAAGAAAGAAAATTAACTACGTTGAGATGAAAATGCTACACATACTTCTTTTTCTACTACTAAACCTTTAATAGTTAACTATTGTAGACCTATTTAAAAATTGCTAACAAAAAAAGTGGACCTAAAATAAAACCCCTAGACAACTACCACAAAATGATGAGGAACATGGCTAACCAAGTAATTTCATTGTTGAGGATTTGTGCATTAGTCCAACAATCGGCGACAACATTTAACCCCTTCTCATTTAAGAGGCGGTCAGATTTAAGCTAATAGAAAACATTGAGTGTTGAGGTCGATCATTGCCAAAGAGAGCAAATATCATTTGGTCGATCGTTACCAGAGTGTGCAAAAGACAAGCTTCGTGAGATAAATATAAATGATGCCTGATATTTGCAAAAAAGAACCCCAAGTATTCTCAAATTTGTAATAATTGTAAAAATACCCTTTATTTTTTAAGTTATTAAAATGGGCACAACTTATTTGTTCTGGTAGCCTACATTTTAAAAAAAATACATTTTTGTTTGTCCTACCCACAAAAGCACCCAAGCTGTACCCAGCTTTCAAAATTATTATTATTTTTAAACAAAAGTATTGGAGACGTATTTCTCCTACTTGATGTGTGCGCAGCCCTCGTACGACATACTTTTTGGAGTACCCATGCTTCACACCTTATGGTATTGAGCCAACATGAGCTCATGTGAGTTTAATGGCATACTAGTATGGGGTCATTTTTAGCAGGGCTAATCAGGGGTTGGTTGTGGTATTTGTGTCTAGTGGGCCATTGACGAGGACACCAAGAGATACAAGGGAGGGACTTTCTTGCGACTCTGGCTAGTAAGGGCTATGTTGAACTTTAAAAGCAAGCAAGGTAATAAATGAGCCAAACGAATTATAGTAATATGGTTGTTAAAAAAATTAGCAAGTTTATCTTTTGACCTAATGTCAATAGAGCTTTAATCTATTCAACCATGAGGCAAACTCGAGTATCTTGGTTTTTAACATAGTCTCAAAGTGTTCACTAATTTATCAAAGTTGAATTTGAACCGCTTGCAAAAGATTAATAAGCTTCAAATTCTGTTCAAGCTTGACTTGTTTATGTCGAAAGCTAATCTCAAATGAGCTTGTAGTGAGCTAAACGCAATTCAATCTCGAGTCGCTTTGTTAGTTTTATATGTGCAAGGGCAGCTCTTGGATATGTAAGTAGGAAAATTATATTCAAAGTGATATTTTAGACCTAGCCTTTTTGGTAGGAGCTGTGTATTTTTTTGTTGTATGTACTCGAGTACAGGTATGTGTCTAAGTGTCTGATGATCCCCAAAGTCTCCAAAATTAAGCCTTTGGGGACCCAACTAGAAGTGTCCTAAATGAGCGTTGGTATTAATGAGAGAAGTAATTTGAGAGGAATGGTGAATGCTAACATGAGTAAGGATAAATCTTGTGAAAAACATGCTCACTTGCCTGTGGAAGTTTTCTGTGTTTAGTCAATCTATTCAAAGTGAATTGGTCCCTAAGGAACCCTTGAAAGGACTATTGATGTTGTCTGATGGGTGTACAAATATGTGAAATGGTATGCGGTCTGATGGGTTGTCGTCCAATGGGTTTATGAAAGCAACATGAATCCCAAGTGAAAAGGCCTTACTAAATGAACCAGATAATAGAAAAAATAGAGCATATCAAGTTCCACAATTCAAACACCATGGAACAGTGAAGAAAGAGGTGATTTACGCTTTTGCCTACCTGTATACTCATACAACACCAATCTACCGGCACCTTATGCCTCTTTGTCAGGTTATAATGGTCAAAATAGCCTCTTGACCTGCAGTGCATACAAAAAAGACAAAACTTAACAGGGGAACAATTTCTCCAAATGCCTCTCCAAGTGTGAAAGGAACGGACTGAAAAAATGCCACGCTTAGTGACTTTCAAAACCATGCCATGTGTGACCTTGTTGAACCAGTGTTGTTAGTAAACATTTATATCCTAGCAATTTACGTTTTGGAGCACACATTTTGAAATATGGTTACATTTTCGTTTTAAAACAACAAATTCAGCGATTCAGGAAATTTTCCTATTTATTTACTTAGAAGGATAAGCAAATCAAATATAATGAACTAAAATTTAAAGAGAGTGAGGTTTGGGTAACAAAACTGAAAATAAAATAAACTTGGGTTTAATGTTTAATGAAAATTTCTTTCATTTTTATAAGAACCTTAAATTCTGTTATTGTGATAAATACAATCCTTCCCCTATCATACCACATTTTAGAATACATGGTGTACCACTTTCTGTTCATTTTTCTTGTATAGGAACGATCGGAGTTTCAGGTAACATAGTGTTGAACTCTTGAACCATAGATCAAAGCAAAATAGGATGAATCACCCAATCCTCTACTGGCTTGTGAACATTGGAGTCTACAAAATGCCACCATTACC
Source organism: Camellia sinensis (assembly GCF_055761805.1). Taxonomy (NCBI): domain Eukaryota; kingdom Viridiplantae; phylum Streptophyta; class Magnoliopsida; order Ericales; family Theaceae; genus Camellia; species Camellia sinensis. Next base: position 72,711,561 of record NC_138973.1, on the reverse strand, counting down.
AAAGGAGATAGATTCCTTCATAGACATTTGGTAGATTCCTGCACAGATGCATTAGGGTCCACAATAAGATGAAATAGATCTGAGAAAACCTCCCTTAGAGGTCTATGCCCACACCAACGGTCCAACCAGAATCTTATTTTTTTCATTCCTCACTGAAGAAAACCTTTTTAGCTAACTCATTCCATACCCTCATGATGTTCCCATCCTGAAAGGCCCAACAATTGAACATATGGACCAGTTACCATAGGCTCTTTCACCACTTTCCTTCACTAACACTCATTTTCCATGGAAAATCTCCATAATCATTTTGATCAACAGAGCTTTGTTGAATACTTCAAGAGTTGATCTTCCCCCTCTAGATAATATTGCCTTTTTCATGAAGCAAGCCTCATCTCAAACCTCTCCACTACTGCATCCCACACAACAGTGGCTTCAAACGAAGACCCCAGGGTTTGCCCCGCTAAGGTGGATGTATTGCTTTTAGGCCTTGGCTTTTTGTACAGTGGTTGCCCCCTTAAGATGTTTTTGTTAATGAAATTCTGCTTATAAAAGAAAAAGCCTTTTTGTTTTGTTTTTTTTCATTTTCTTTTTTGAGAAAGAGATGAAGCATAATTTTCTAGCTTATTGCATGTGGTGTGATGCCATGCACATCTAGTGAGATTCCACAAGAAAACTAGTCCGAATCACCAAAAAAAAGTTTTTCTTTTTCCTCTAGGTAGGTGAGACGCCTTCTCTCTCTCTGTGTCTCCTCTTTCATTTCAGCACATCTATTTCTCATTTCTTCATCCTATCAATGACTATTTGGTTCCAAGCCAAGAAAACTATTTTCCCAACTCTTGTTTCGAAGAAAGCAACTAAATTCCCTGAGTTTTAAGGTTCATGCCGTATCATTTTGTTGTGTTGCGTTGCGTCGTGTTGTGCATTTGAAATTAGTGTACATAGTTGAAACCCACTTTATAATGAAATGGCCTTTGATAGGACTGCGTAGAGAAGAAGGATTCATGTAGCTGACCCCATTTGATGGGACTTAAGGCTTGGTTTGGGTTGGGTTGGTTTAGTTGAAACCCACTTCAGTCCTCTTTTGTGATATCTCTGACTGACTTCTCAAAAAGAATGGAAAAAAGGGAGTTGAATATCCAACCTTGAACATTGCAAATATCAGATTTTTTTTTTTTTTTTAACACATTGGGAAGAAGAAATAAATTCTTGCTTGCTGCTTACCTTGGACTTACTTCTTTTTGAGTATATCTGTTCTATGTTTTGCAAATAATTCTTTTTTTAAAAAATAAAATACATTATGTATACACATTTCTGTGATCCACCAAAAAATTTTGTTCAAGTAAATATTAATCAATCTCTGTGTGTGTGGCTATCTATCTCGTTACTTTATTGGGGTAGAGAGTGATAGTTCATTCGATCAATTCTGTTTGTTTTTATAGAAAGAATTGTGCCCACTGCTTCTCTTATGCTTTCAGGGGAGAGCCAAAGTGTTGGTACAGTGTTCCTGGTAATGAAGCCATTGCATTTGAGAAGGTAGTTCATAAGTTATTTAAATGTTGTGTTTGTTCTTATTTTCGACTGCTATTTTCTAGTATTTAAATATGATATTGTTTACTATGTAGTATTTTGCGTTATTTCTAGTAATTGCTTATGAGTTATGTCTTCCTTCCTTGCTTGTTTTCCAAGAGTGCCTGAGTAACGACTTACCATTTTTGTAAAACATTTCCTAGATTACTTCACTGACCAATGGTGTTATTGGTTCTTTTAGACAATATGAATTAATAGTGCTACATGATGATATTCTGATTTCAATGTGATTTATTTCATTGTTTGTATAAATTTTGATATCAAAATCATTGAAAATAATTTCACCACATGAGGGGATATATAGGAATCTAAATTTGCCGAATCACTCATGCTATCATCTTCTACAACTAACATTACAAAATTCTTTGAATTGTTTGCCCAAGTTATGGTTGCTATTAGACTACCTGTGGTTGTCATGATGCGGGTAGTGCCTTTTGGAGGGGTGTATTTGAGGCATTGTAAGGGTGCTTCTAATGAACAAGCCTTGTTTTGTCACATGCTACATGATGTGGGACCCATTTGGCATCTCACATGATTATGTTAGTAATCTAACTAATTTTGAGTCATATTTGTGTTTTATTTAAATTTATCCTTTGGTGGTTTATTTTTGTATCGTATGCCATTTGTTAGGGCTGAGGTGGTTTTGTCATTTTGATATTTTTTGGACATGGTTGGATGTATAGGCCCTTTTTTTTGGTATAGGTTTTCGTGGGTTAACATGTTGTACATGGCAGAAATCCCCCTTGATGACGATATAATGCAATTTGCTTTACTTCTAAACTATTATATGTATATATATATCAGACATCATTTGTTGGGGTTACCCATGTGTTGCACTAGGTTCCAGTTTGTATAATTGGACTTCTATTTATGGGTCTAGTTGATTTAGATAGGTTTTAGAAGTTGAAAGTATAATTTTTGAAAGTTTTGCCTATTACAAGCTCAAGTCTTAGTTGGGGTACAAGATTTCTGAAGCTACATATACTGTAAGTTCTTTAATTCAATGGAGATTAGTTTTTGAGAAATTTTGAGAGTTACTAGAGGATTTTTGGGAGTAGAGACTAAGACATTCTATTCCTACTTATTTTCCCTTTAAGACTCTCTGTTCCACATATTTCCAGCAAAAAACGTAGAAAATTAAATTAGAGACTATGACTTTCTATTCTCACATATTTTCCAGCAAATGTAGAATATTAATTGTATAGACATTTGGCAGTGATTCTTCCTTTCCCCTTATGAAAATTTGTTTGAGAGTCATGGTGAAATTGTCTAACTTTCTGCAGGTAATGCGGAATAGTCTTCCTGATTTGTTTGATGCGCAACCGGATCTGCTTTTTCAGCTTGTAACGATGCTCAATCCATCTGTCTTACTAGAAAATGATGTTCCAGTTTACAGTGTACTGCAGGTTTGACATGCTAGTTCATGAATTCGCCATTTTCCATTTTCACATTTGTTTTGTAATGAATAAGCTAATACGTGAGTTTGCTATTTGAGAGTATTTTTTAGTAATCTCCTGTTGCTTGCTAGAAAGTAAGATATGATTTTGATTGCACTTGGTACATGTGAGAAAATGGAACTTGTAAATCTGTAGTCTCATCACCTCCTTGTTTAGATTAAATGAGAAACAAGGATATGCTGGAGTAGTTGCAAAGTAGCTACCATTGTCATTGTAGGGCTTGTGTTTGAAAGTGGTCCCCAAAAAGTCAAAGTGGGTTCCCTCATGTTTTTTTTGGAAGATTCTATGTCTTACTTCCGTCTTTACTAACTAAAACTCATTTAGGCTGTGTTTAGATCATGTATTTGGGTAGGGATTTGGAAATGGAAAAGGTGGGTGAAATGTAGCTATATTTCATTCACATTTTTCTTTTCCCTTTCCAAATCTCTACCCAAATCCATGATCCAAACACAACTTTAAATTTCTCCTTTCTTTATCTTTGCATATATTAGAAAAAAGTACAAAGTGTTTTACTGGAAGAAAAGGATTTTGCTTTACATTAATGAATGGATGAGTTCATCCTATTGCCTGCTCTCTCCCTCTAACTCTCTTTCTCTGTGTCTGTCTATCTAGTTGAGCATGTTTATTTTCGTGATAAGTAAAGGTTAGTTGAATATGATCGCATTTGAAAAATCTACAATTACTTTATAAACTAAGGAGATTGCCACTATGCAAACATCCTAAATCTACAGCCACCTAATAAAATAAGGAAATTGCCAAATCTACAACCATCCATTTGATAACATGCTATCATAAACATCCTAATATGTTTCCAAGAAATGACAAAATGCCACCTGCAGCTTTATCTCCATGTTTGTACTTGTGTAAGGTATGGAAAAAAAGATAATACATTTATATCTGAACTAAATTCATAAATGTGCTTTTTGACAAACAACTGACTGGCTCTAAGAGCCTAGTTAGTGTTGTAATGCAATAGTTTTTAAACTCAATTGAACCAATCTTTGTTCCAATTACTTAGGTTGGCTACATGGATTTGTTTTTCCCTGTTTGCTTTTTTATAGGGCAAGTCTACGACAATCATGGCCCCATTTACAGCCTCGACCTATGTCCTTTCCGGTTTTCTTGGTTTTTTTTAGCTACCCCAACTTGGATCAAATCATCCTGATGGGCAGACACTTTAGTTGGCCCAATTTGCAAGATTTGCTGAAAATTGTCCTTAAAAGTCAAGTACCTATTTTCCCAGTCATATTTGTGTCCTAATTTTTTTCCCATTGTGATGATCACTATGTAGATGCCAGTAGTGTTAAGCTTGGCCTTTCAGATAGTACTACTGTCTAGGAGTGGTAAGGCATTGCTTAATGTGTCTGAAATGGTTGGTGCATGTTGATACTCTCTCTTCAACTTAACAGGAACCCACAGCCACATTGTTGATGCATTGTTCCATTTTGTACCTTGCATTCTTATGCATGAACCACATCATTTTCAAACTTTCATTATGAATAATGGTCACTTTTTGCTATCTTTTGTCCACCATGTTTACACTTCATTTACATAATTGTTGCTAACATTGTACTCCATACATACTATTCTAGTCCAACATAATTCAAAATTTTTAGATTCTAAAGCATCTCTCCTCAATTCTAGCTTCTTTTTTATTTCGTATATCTTTGATTCTTCATAGATATTTTATTTTTGGGTGCAATAGTGATAGGCTACACAATGGGGAGTAACCGTTCCCCTATCCATAACCCCCCAATCCCGGTTGAAGGCTGCATTTGATTGCAGGTCTTTGGTAACACATCAAGGAACTTTACCAGCTAAGTTAGCTGACACATTTTCCTCAATTCTAGTCTAGAGTTTACTTCTCCTGTTTCATCAACTAAACCTAAAAGTTATGCAAACATACATGAGGGATATCGTTTTGAATAGTCCTGGTAAGTTCATCTATAATACTATATTAAGGCCTCGTTTGGGAACAGGCTAATTTAGTAACTTTTTGGCTATTTGGCTAAAAGGGTAGGTAAAAAAAACTTGTATGTTTGGGATGACTTTTTCGCTAATTACGAAAAGATGTGCAAAAAGTAGAGAGAAAAGAGAATCTTTGACTTTTTGGTATAAGTTGTTGGCTTTTTGGCTAATTTAGTAACTTTTTGGCTAATTGGCTAAAATAGCCTCTTGCCAAACGAGGCCTAACTAATGCAAAAAGGTAAGAACTTAATGCCAATGGGCCTAAGTGGTTGATACATGCCAGGGTCTTAGCAGTGGCATCTGGTCTTCTTGATTGCTGGACAGTGGACACATAAATGATGACTTGGTAATAAGTAGCAAAAAAACATTGATCTTCCGATAAATTATTTTTGTTTGTTTAAAAAAGTAGGTAGCCATATTTGTCTGTTGAAACAAATTACGTAGTTAATGCTTGTAATTGTAATTAGCTGATGTAGAGCATGAAGCTGCAGGGAGCTTTGTGTGGGCTCAAGTAGAAGCAAAGCAACTATGGAAAGGGGGACAATATTAAGATTTATCCTTAAATGTGCATAAAGTTTTTATTTTTTAATGATTTCTATTCTAATCATATGGAAAACATGGGTATTTTTGGGATAAATCTTTGCTTCGTCTTCATTTGCTTCTTTTTCTATAGGGTATAGATAAGCATTTTTGTTTTTCTCTTTTTCTCTTTTTCTGTATTATTTGGTTTATGTTTAGAATTGTGATTAATGTCTTAGGGATTTGTTAAAATCCACCCACTACACCACTACCACCTCACCTACTCCACTAAACCTAACCCACTACACCACTACCACCTCACCTACTCCACTAAACCTAACCCACTACACCACTACCACCTCCACTTCACCTACTCTTTACCTACTACACACTCACCCTCTTCTATATATAGGAATCATGAATCATTGTAATTTAAGATCAATACAACAATCAATAATACAATCATTTCTCTTTATACATTAAATTTCTACATGGTATCAGAGCAAGGTTAAGAAGCTAGTAATTCTGCTTCACCGGCGGGCGGCAGCCTCGCCTTGGCCGCCCGCCGGACCTCCACACATTCCTTCACTCCGCTGCCACAAATTCCACATCTCTCTCTCAATTTCTTTTACACTCTCCTGGCATCAAACCAAGGAGACCCACGGCTCTCTCTCCCTCTCTCTAGATTTAGTATATACAGAGAGCTATGGAGTCTAAGCCAAGCTTACTGAGGAACATTCTGGTTCGACTCTGTCTTCGGTGTTCTCATCATCGCCGTCCGATTCGCCTACGTCGTCACCATCAGAGGCGAATCCTGCGATCTCGGAAGCTTCTGCTTCTTTTCCTCGCCGGAAAATCTCAACCTCGTGATCGGCGTCCAAAATCGCAGGTCATCGACGATCATTTCAAACGACGCCGCCCTGATTGCATCGTCAGCGACATGTTCCATCCCTGGACTGCCGACCTTGGTGCTCGCCTCGGCATTCCCAGGTTCTTGTTCTATGTTACAGAGACATTTGCTTTGCCGGGTCTCCCCGATGATAACATCATATTTTCCAAGAGAAAAATCCCATACTGGTTTAAGGAGAAAGGAACTAGTTATGGACAAATAATTGACGAGGTCATGTTACTTTCCAACCCATGTGCACTTTTGTTTTTATTCTACTTTTTGACATACCAACTCATGTGCACCTTTTTTTTTTTTTTTTTTCTCTTTTATTCTACTTTTTGACCCATCATTCCACCACCTTCCTCTTTTTTTCTAAATCATATTTTTATCACCGCCCACTCCATGATACCTATTTTTTATTATTATTATTATTATTCTTATTAAAAAAAAAAAAAAAAAAAAACACCAAACACCATTGCAAACCATTTACAAATTTGCACAACCAATCATATTTTATTTATCTCAGGGAACAACCCCGATCACACTTTTACACACACACCCACACACAAAAAAAAAAAAAAAAAAAAAAAAAAAAACCAAACAAACAAACAAAACAACCACATCCACCGGCGGGATTTTTTTTTTTTCTTCTCTACTCTACCGCTGGTCTCTTTTTCTTGCCTCCGTCCTGGGCGGCTCTTGACGGTGCTCCCTCTGTACTTCCTAGACCACCAAGCAAGTTGCCTACTCCCTGCTCCTCCACTGCAGCATATGGCGGCCCTCCAAATCGGAACATCACGGTGGCCTTCCGCTTCAGCTCCTTGTTTTCTGCCCTTAGCACGCTTATCTCTGCTCGCGCATCCTTATACATGCGTTGGAGCAGAGCCAGCTGGGAGTTTAATTGCTGCACCTCATTTGTCCTACTCTGCAGCCGGTGCGACAAGTTTGTGACCGCCGTCATGGACTCCACACATGCCTTCAAAGTATACTGATTAGCCTCCACATCCGTTTGCACTGCCATTTTTTGCTCCACCGACTGCATCGGAAAGTTCAACGGAGCAAACCCAGTGGTGTTTGGTTGAGGTTCACGGGACACTGCACCAGTTCTCTCTCCTGTGGCCTCGTTGAGATCGGGAAAGAGAGTGAGCAGCCCACGGGAAGACGAGGCCATTTTCTGGGCAACAGAGTGTTACAGAATATCTCTCACAACAGAGTGTTACAGACTATCTTTCTCAGCAAAACGAAGAATTTTTCAGAGGTTTCTCTCAGTTCTTCTGTCTCAGTTTCTGCCTCCTCCGCTTCGGTTTATAAAGACCATGACACAGAGGCAGCCACGCGCATCGCGCGCCACTCGACGCTCGCCGACAACCTGGCACGCCTTTTCATGGCACGCCTTTTGATGACTCGGGCACGCCTTTTGATGGCACGCCTTTTGAGGGTGCGGGCACACCTTTTGAGGGTGCAGCTTTCTACAACGGTCCGACATGACCCTATAAACTGTCCCGACATTAATTCCGGTTAGCTCCTTTATGGGTCCGACAAGACTCTGTAAACTGTCCCGACATAGATTCCGGTTAGTTTCTACAAGGGTCCGACAAGACTCTGTAAACTGTCCCGACATAGATTCCGGTTAGTTTTTACAAGGGTCCGACAAGACTCTGTAAACTGTCCCGACATTGATTCCGGTTAGCTCCTTTATGGGTCCGACAAGACTCTGTAAACTGTCCCGACATTGATTCCGGTTAGTTTCTACAAGGGTCCGACAAGACTCTGTAAACTGTCCCGACGTTGATTCCGGTTAGTTTCTACAAGGGTCCAGCAAGACTCCGTAAACTGTCACAACAACTGTCACAACAGTGTCTGTTACAACGGTCCGACATGACCCCGTAAACTGTCTTCTACATCGGTCCGACATGACCCCATAAACTGTCTTCTACATCGGTCTGACACGACCACACAGTGTCTGCTACAACGGTCCGACATGACCCCATAAACTGTCTTCTACATCGGTCTGACACCGCCATCCAGTGTCCTCTACACCGTTATGACACCACCATACAGTGTCCTCTACAACGTTATGACACCCCCATACAGTGTCCTCTACAACGTTATGACACCACCATCCAGTGTCTTCACCAATGGTCTGCACGACCATACAGTGTCTCCTATCTTGTTTTGTTACTCTCTCCAAACTCAAGTTGGTTAGTTCCTATCCCCCTTGAGTTTGCGGGGGGCTGTTAAAATCCACCCACTACACCACTACCACCTCACCTACTCCACTAAACCTAACCCACTACACCACTACCACCTCACCTACTCCACTAAACCTAACCCACTACACCACTACCACCTCCACTTCACCTACTCTTTACCTACTACACACTCACCCTCTTCTATATATAGGAGTCATGAATCATTGTAATTTAAGATCAATACAACAATCAATAATACAATCATTTCTCTTTATACATTAAATTTCTACAGGATTTTCTTACTAGCTCTATGAACTAAAATTGTAATTATTGCCAATTCATTAAGCTAAAAATTATGTTTTCAATGTGTTCCTGTAGTGGATGTTGGAGATGACTTCCTGAAGCTGTTCTTTTTATCTAATTGGTTTCTTTAAAGATGATTTAATTTACTACTTGCTTACTATTTGCCAGGAGCCTGGAAACTTTGTCATTACCTTTCCCAGATCTTACCATGGAGGTTTCAATTTTGGTAGGTTGTGACATTTGCGAGTTACCAATGTGCATTTTTTGGACTTAGTCTACCATAATGGATCTTATGTTGTGCATATTGCTTCAGAGCTTATTTTTTTATTTGATCTTTGCAGGCTTAAATTGTGCTGAGGCTGTCAATTTCGCTCCTGCTGATTGGCTTCCTCATGGTGGTTTTGGAGCAAAGCTATATCAGCAGTATCACAAGGCTGCTGTTTTATCTCACGAGGAGCTTCTTTGTGTGGTTGCCAAGGTCATAAGTTTTTTTACTTGTAGCTTTTTGATAATTAAATCACTAAAGATGCTTGGCTATCATGCATTTAACCCTAACTACTACGGCCCTATGTGTATAGTTTTTCCATTTATCTACATATATATACTCTTTGGTAGTTGCTGTTGCTGTTACCTCCTGGTAGGTCAAATGGTATCCATTTGGTCTCACAATCTTAATCCAAGGGCTGAAGACCCCTTGTTGTCTTGCCTATCACACAAGAAAAAAATTTGTACTATTGTGATTCAATGATTGGATCCATGGAGCTTGTTCTGCTGCATTAGTTGTTGCATTTGATTTCTTATTTTTGTTGTCCTTTCCCTTTTTTGGCTGGGTTACTCATTATTGGATCTAAACTGCCATTCAATTTTAATGTCCCGCTGCCGCAGTTGACATAACTTAATTTTTTTTTTAGTGTTCTTTTTCTGGCTTTTTAACCATTGAAAACACTTTGATTTTTTGTTAGGTTGAAATGTTGAGTCGTCGTAACTTTTGTGGACAGTTGGCTTACCTTCTTAAATGTTGTTATGTTACTGGCAGAGTGACTTTGATAGCCAAGCATCACCTTACTTGAAAAAAGAATTGCGTAGGATATATGATAAAGAGAAAACTTGGAGGGAGCAACTTTGGAGAAATGGCATTCTTAATTCATCTCCCATGTCACCACGAAAACACCCCGAATATGTGGGTACTGAAGAGGTATTTCCAGAATGCTGCAACTACTTCTCAATTTTGATTTTCTGCATTATCTATATTATGATTTACGGACTATACCATTGCTGATGAGTGTGTCCTGATTTGAAGGATCCTACATGCATTATATGCCAACAATATACGTATCTTTCTGCTGTTGTTTGCCGCTGTAGGCCGTCTACTTTTGTTTGTCTAGAGGTAAATGGCCTTCTCAAATCTTCAATGAAATATTCATGCATTTGGTCCTCTTAATTGTAGATTGTTTGTCAAATGTATGCTGGCTATGTCAGTTTATTAAATGATGGCTGCAATGTCAAGCCTTTTTTTAAATTTTAAATTTTAATCTTTAATTTTTTTTTTTTTTTTTTGTCTTGGTCCCCAAGTGAAACACATGTTTGGTGACCTCACTTATTTGCCAAAAAAAAGAAAGAAAAATTACTTTATTTTATTGCTTTTGTTAATAGGGTTGATTTACCTTGAACTTGTAATACATTTTATTTCTCGTTTATTATTGGCTGCTAGAATGCTTTGGCCTTGTAATACAATTTTATGTGCAAGCGGTGATGGTACAATTATTTATTTGATGAATCATGTAATGTAGTCAGCTGGAAATCCTCCAGATTAGGTCAAACTTATTTCACATCGAAATGTCGAGATTTAGTCCTGGAGTTTTTTCCCCCAAAACTTACTGTTTTTACTTTTTATGCAGCATTGGGAACACCTCTGTGAATGCAAGCCTAACAAACGTCGGCTTCTTTATCGTCATACTCTGGCAGAATTGAAGGATTTGGTGCTTTTAACAGATAAACATGATTCTTGGGAGACAGCCCATGATAGAAATTTGAGAAGGCAACTTTTGGCTTCTGATGAATCGGGTGCTTTGACTAAAAAGGTCTTTATCATAATTTTTCGTAACTATTAGATTAATGGGAATTTTCAGTTGAAGTCATTGCTGAGTGAAGTTTGCGTCTTCCGTTGTTTGTTTGCAAGAAATTGGTTTTCCTGCTAAACTTACATGTACTCGTGTAAATGTTTTTTCTTCCGAGCAATTTTCTTGTTTGAACTTCTAGATCATGTTTTTGAACCTGGTTCCCTTTGTTCTCATTTTCAATTTTGTCCCTGCTTCTTGTGATCTTTCTCCACTGAGAAAAGCCAGCATGGAGCAGTCTTGTATGGAAGGTCTCTTTTTTTAGCTTAATATTGAGGGTTATTTTTATTTTTATTTTGTGGATGTAATCAGATTAAGATGGATTTAATTGATTGGGAAGGAGCTGTGTTGGGTTTCCTAAAAATTTACTTGACGAAAGAACCTGATTAGTTATTTAGGTCCAAATTTGTTATCTTCGTTTGCACGTGCCAGATGTTCAACTGAAAGCGATATGCCTATTTGATGTCAGAATCAAATCTGTTTCATTATCTTTTTGAAAATTGTTTAAAATGTTAAATACATTATAAATCTAATGTTTAAGATGTTAAATACTTTTCAATGTCCATTGAAATTCTTTTGGATCTACTCTAATAAGGCTTTGTGTGACCATGACCTTCTTGTCCAAAGTCATCCTAAGACCGTTCATGCTTCAAATATTTTGATTTATAGGCCATATTATTTAGTTTGTCAATTATAAATATAAATCTCAGAAAAAGTATGAATAATATAATTTGTTTACCTACATTGCATGACTATAATTAGTAAACCTTGTTGGACTGGACATTGTATTTATTGGTACATTTACTGCTAGATTTTCGTATTGCACTATTGTTCTATCAGGACAAATTAAACATTCTTAATTGTTCCTTGTCTGATTTTCTTCTAAAATATTCATTTGGTATTATTTGATATTTCAATGTGACGTAGAGACAAGCATTAAACATCATTATTTATTCTTTACCCAGGAGATTTTGCTCTAAACTATTGATTCTACCTATCTACTTGATATTTGAATGCGACATAGAGAGACTCCTAGAGAGATTTTCTTTTAAGAATCTTATTGTTTCTTTTCTAATTTTTTCTTTTTTGGGGAGAAAGACCGTCCGAATTTTCTAGAAAAAGCAATACGTACTTTTGAAATCAACTATTTTATTAGTGAGAGTTGTTGCATAAATATCGTGCACCATGGCTGTGATTTGTAGGTAAAAGGTGGTCATGTCACTCTTGCCCAACTTGCGGAAGAATGGCTTCTAAGTTCTTGTAAGATTCTTCAGATTCCATATTCTAGGGAAGCTTATATTAAGGCATTAAAGGAAGCCGAGCAGTTTCTTTGGGCTGGTTCAGAAATGGATCCGGTGGGGTTGAAGTCTTTGATGTAACTCCTGGGCATGTTATTAGTAGTTATTGTGCTTGAATAATTTATATTCGTTCACTTGTTGATGTAGGTGCGAGACGTGACAAAGAACTTGGTTGACGCTCAAAATTGGGCTAAAGGTGTTAGAGAATGTCTTTCTAAAGTGGAAAAGTGGTCATGTCATTGCAGCTGTGATACAGAAAAAGTGCAGTGGGAGCATGTTGACAATTTACTTGGCTTTGATCCAGTGCCTTGTAATGAGCCTGCACTTCTTAAATTAAAGGTGCAATATGAGAAGTGGTTTTTGTTTCTGATGTGCATGTGTTTAGTTTACAAATCTAACACTTACAGCTGTTTGATCTTTTGTGTATAGGATTATGAAAATGAAGCTAGAGCTTTGAGCCAGGAAATTAATTCCACCCTTTCAATGTGCTCAAAAGTTTCTGTAAATAATTTCTCACACTTGATGCTCTTTTTTTGAACTTGTTTTTTCTAATTATGAGGAACTAGTGTTTTTTGGCTAATTAGAAAGATTATTTGGTCACCATTTTATTTATTATATTATTTTTCCTTTTTGTTCTGTTTGGTCAATTTTGTTCTAATCTTTGATTATGTTTTCTACAGATTGCTGATTGGGAAATGTTATACACCAGAGTCTGTGACTTGCCAATATATATCAATGAAAGTGAGAAGTTAGGACAGAGGTTATCTTCTACAAAGGTACATCTTTATAATAGTGTGGCTATACTATCTTTAAAAAGATTTTGTTTTCCCTCAGATCAATTTACATAATCTTCTGCTCATCTTTGCATTTTAGACTTGACATTTTGAATGCAACTATAAATCATTTTTCTAGTCAATCTAAACAAAATTTTCTTGAAAAGAGTGCAAGTAAATAACACATTAAAATAAATGCTTTATTGTTTAAATTCCTGCAATGCTTTGGTTATTTGAGATTTGCTTACTCGGCAATTACCCGATTCTTTTCTTCCTTCCTCTGTATCCCCAAAGAATTGCAAAGGTAAAGTGATTCTTTAGGGGCAACTTTCCATAACTGCAAAAATGATTCCATATGCTAACACAAGCTTGTAGCATCACTAACTGCAATTCTAAGGGGTTCTTATTTGGTTGCCACTATTGCTTACTGATGTTAGTGCATTGTTGAGGTCATTTAGGCCTGGATAGACAACGTAAGGAAATGTGTCTCGGAGAAATCTCCTGCTGCAATAGAGGTGGATTTCGTCTATGAGTTGCAATCAAAGGTGATTCAAATTGCTTTTCTATGTAACTGCTGTATCTTTCCCTTGATTTTTTTTAAACTTAGGTTTTTATTTCTTACTCTTTCTTTGGGATAGATTCCGGAGCTTGATGTTGAACTACCTGAAGCTGAAATGCTTTTGGGTTTATTAAGGCAAGTTGAATTATGCCAAGTTCAGTGCACTGAGATGTTGAAGGGTTCTTTAAATCTGAAGGTTTTGCCCTGTTGATGCTTTAAATTTGTACCTTAAGAGAATTCATAGAAGTCAAAACTTTACTACATTATTTCCCTCCCCCCCCCCCCCCCCCCCCTTTTTTTGTAGAAACTTGAGGCACTTTTTCAAGAATTGGATGATTTCACGGTCAACGTGCCACAGTTGAGACTTTTGAGACAGTACCACAGTGATGCTATCTCATGGATTTCCCATTGTAATGATGTTCTATTAAACATTCATGAACGGGAGGATCAAGAAAATGTTGTTAATGAGTTAACTTGCATTCAAAGAGATGGAACATTGTTGAAAGTTCAAGGTCTGCCCTCTGCCGCATGCATATTCTCTGTTAGAATTTTTTTATTTTTATTTTAATTGGTATATTTTGTTTGTTTTGCATGTCTCTTATGTTTAGTTGTTGATGAGTTGTCTCGTGTTGAGATTGAGTTAAAGAAGGCTTGTTGCAGGGTAAAGGCTCTGAAGGTAACACAATGTTATTCTTTTACAATTTTTTATATGATGATACTTTTTTCTTTCCTATATTATGTTCCATCTTGTAAGGGGTAACCATTGGTTTAATGGTAAAACCTTGGCCTAATAACCTTGAGGTTATGGGTTCAAGTCTCAAGGCAACCACTTTGTGCATTATGCCAAAGGTTAGGTGTGTATCCAATCTTTCTCCTCCCAAACAGACATTAATGTGTACTAATTAGGCGTTGTTTTTATTTATTTATTATGTTCCATCTTGTATTGTGATCTTTTTTCTTAGCTTATTTTGTTTTAGTTGTATGTATTTACTTTATGGTTTCAAATACCTGTTAATGAGTGACGTTTTTTTTACTCGTCTCTGTTACCATAATCTTACGGTTCATGATTTGATTTGCGTTTTGATTCTTGTTTTGATTTCCATTTCATGCATGGATCGATATGAATTTATGGATGAATCCATTTTGGGATAGAATCTATGATGAATTGAATGATTCACAATCGATTCACGATTTGATTAAATTTTTTATGATTTATGCTATTCTTAAAACAATAATAGTGTTCGATAGATTCTGACCCTTTTACCCCTTTATTATTATTATTATTAGTGAAATTGACACAGTACAACGTCTAAAAGTGTTTCGTATGAAAATAATCAATACCTATGCATGATTTGTTGTTATTTTGGTGATCATAGGGTTTTTAATATGATCCAATTAGATCGAGCGAAACCCAACATGTTCTTAATCTTTATTTTTTTCATTTTTTTTTTCCTTAAAACAAAAAATAATAATACATGTTTAAAGTTAAAATAATCGGCACCCATGAATTACCTATTGCTATTCTAGTGACATTTTTAATAAATATATAAACATGCACACCTTTTAAAGTGTTTTAAGTTTTACATAAATGATTCACTTATTATTAAACTTCCTAGGTCTTTTTTGTTTTTGTTTTTTTGATTGTCTACAGAAATTATATTATGTTTTTTGAATAATTTTATAGTAGGTGGGATTTCAGCCCACATCTCTTGCTACGAAGGCAATGTCTTCTCAATTAGACGTGTAATCATGTCCTAATATAAAAATTGTTTTTAATATATGCCAGAAGCAATTTATTTAGTTTTTTTTTATATATATTTGATTGTTTAATATCATCTTATAGTTTGTACTGAATCTTAGTGATTCTAGATTATAGTCGATTCTCTATTCACAAAATTTGAAATTCTATTTATGATAAGATTTTTGGTTTGGCAACTAAGCTCCTTTTCTTCAATTGTTTGATTTGTTTATTAATAAATCCTCTCTTTGCTCCATGGGTTCAATGCATCTTTTTCTACTCGATTAGTATTTCTCTCCTAAGCTATCTGTTCAAAAGTTAAAAATAATTTGCGTAACATTGGTGCAGGCTCTTGATAGGAAGATGTCTTTGGTTTTCATCCGACAAATAATGGTGGAGGCAACCATGTATGTATCATTGCCTTGATGCCTCTTACAAATTAAAAATAACTAAGAATTTTTCTTAATTTTGTCAGTGATTTTTTAATCACAAGAAAACTTTTTTCAGATTGCAGATTGAAAAGGAGAAGTTGTTTGGTAATATTTCTGGAGTACTTGCAGCTGCTATGCATTGGGAAGAAAGAGCAACACATATTCTTGCTTGTGAAGCTCAGATGTCGGATTTTGAGGATGCTATAAGGTATTTACAGTGCTTGTTTGTTCTTAACTTCTTGTGTTTTATTGCTTATGTTTTTGCTTGTAATAATATTTTAGTTTGAATGTTTTAGGACTTCTGAGGACATATGTGCTATTCTACCTTCTTTTGATGTTGTCAAGGATGCGTTATCTTTGGCAAAGTTGTGGTTGAAGAAGTCTGAGCCATTTTTAGTGTCTTATTTATCTGTAGCACCAGTCTCAAGTTCTCTGCTTAAAGTTGACGATCTGAAGGTTCTTTACATCTCTTGCATGTGATATGTTAGCTTACATTTGGAGTCTCAGTATAACATTATTAGCAAAATGTTTGCAGGAGTTGGTTTCACAGTCAAAGCTTTTGAAGATATGTTTAAGAGAACAATCAATGCTTCAAACAGTTTTAGATAACTGCATTGAATGGCAGCATGAGGCCAGCTCTTCACTGCATGCCATGGCATGCTTCTTAAATACTGATACTATTGATGATGCAATTGCCAGTGCTCTTATTTCGAAAATTGAACAGCAAGTTACTTCTATGGAGTCAGTCATAAAAGCTGGCTTGTCTCTTGGTTTAGACTTTGGCGAGATTCCAAAACTTCAAGATGCTTGTTCTACTCTCAGCTGGTGCTTTAAGGCTCTTTCTTTCTGTTCTGATGATCCCCAGCTTGAGGTGACTGATTATATTTCAAACAAGTCATGGCAATATGTGATATGATGCTTATCTTTTGCTCTCTATTGCAACTTGTGGTATTGAGCTTTCTTTCTTTTTATGCTGCAACTGTTAAAGTGTGTTTTTCTTATCTTTTTTGCCCCCTCTCTTTTTGAGGTACTTTTGTGTGCACTTAGGATGTGGTTAATGTGGAAGTGCATGAAAAGCAGTCTGTTCTTTGACAAAGGGTGATGAGTATATGCAACTGCTTGAGGAGTAGGCACATCCTGATCTGGGACCTTCTTTTAGTATAGTTTTTTTTTTTTCCCTTCCTTTAATGTGTATACTTCTATTTTCTTTTTATGATATTTGGTTCTGAGAGAGGTGGCTAATTTTATAATAGCTTAAAAGATAGATATAGCTCACACTAAGACAAAATAATTCAGAAAGCCAGCCCTGGTAGAGGGCATTTGTCAACAACATCGATTGTTTCATCTCCTTCATTTGATGGATGAAGTTTCCCCCGTTATCAGTAAAAAATTAGGTATGGATAGATCTTACCTTTCTTAGAAATTATTTCTGAATACTGCAGCTAGCTGATTTCTAATGGTAAATTTTCACAAGTTTCATGGGGGGAAACATCCATGATAATTGAACAATTGGAGAAACAGGTTATTTTTGTATTTATCTAGGAACTATCTTTTGTGAAAATGATCTGATTGTTGAAGTTGATTGCAGCAATTCTTCTTGGAACGTAGCTTTGTATGTAATTGTAGATGTTTGTTAAACCAAAGTGAATTCTAGACGTCATTTGCATTTCCATATGGTACCCTCTTGCAATATCTAATTTGGTAAAGACCCATAATATCCTTGGCAGTGAGATACTACCTCCTACGTAACTACATATACTACATTAACTCTCACCGTCCACAAACTTCTGTCAGTTACCAAAATCATGACAGCTACTAAAGCTGTCCACCCTTTGAGTGACTATTGTGCACATCATGCTTTCATCAACTATGGTGTATATGCGCGCGCGCACACACACACTAGTAGTTTGCTTATATATTTTTTATTACTTTCTATAGATGTCTTGAATTATCTATTCGAGTAATACAGCCCTACAATTTGGCCTACTTGTCTATAGTTTGGCTCACCTCATTGTTGTGGGGTTTAAACACTGAAATACTCTTGGTGCTGTAGGACAGCATATGAAGCTCTTAGGGACTGATTGTTGCTTGATTTTCTTACGGTTTAAAGCTACTAAGGATTAGGGTTTATGGCTTCTATTGTTGTATTAAAGGGAATGATGAACTTTGTGACCCTTTTGAATGCTGTGAACATTTTCAGAGAACAGTACTAGGGGCTGTGTTGTCCTGTTTGTATGTTCTAGGTTTGGGGGCTTGAAGGACAAGGGCTTTGGACCTGTAGAATAGGTTTAATGATTCTGAAAGTGAACATTGTGAATCTGAGTCTGCACTTTAATGGTTTATAAAGTTAAAAGTTCATGAAATTTGGAGGAGAAAAAAAGAAGAAATTCTTGGAATCATTCTAGAGGCTTGGGAATCATACCTAGGGTTTGATTGCTTTACACAATTCAAAGAAGCATATTTTTCTAGAAAATTTCTCTCAATTTGTATCAAATTGGAGAGTTGCGTGGCTATATATCAACTATTAAGCAACCCTAACGCACTAAGATTTAGATTTTCAAGTAACAAATTAGTACTTCAAGTTCTTAAAACTGACTACAACACACATATAAACCATTAAGATAATTTGATCCCTACAACCCATGTCTTGAAAATTCAAAAATTACCTAAGAGATGTTGGAGAACTTTATCTAGAGAGGCCAGAGAACTAATTTTTTGGAAAGGTGTCCATTTTGGGAGGAGGAGGAGGACTTGGTATTCAGTTCCTTTCGTGATTATGTGGCGTCTTTGTGGAGAAAGGAAAGGACGTTTGAGGGTAGGGAATTTTCAAGGGTGGTTAACCCCTCTTTGAACTTTGCAAAGACGTTGAATGGGTTTTTGATGTATAGCTTGTTGCTTTTCTTTTGTGTATGGGTTCCACTGCACCCGCTTGATGCCTCTTAATAAAATTCTTTTATTTATTTAAAAATAAAGTAAAATATACTCTATAAGACTAAGAACCACTTACAAGGTCAAAAGTGGGCTCCACATCATCCAATACATGCCAAATCAAGACTTGAACATTAGAAGTCTCTATTTCATGCCTTTTATACACTTTAAAAGGGCATTTCCACTTGTGTCCACCACTTGGTTTCATTGCATGTCTATAAATAGTTCTGGAAGCTTTCAAATTTTGATTGGACATCCTTATTGTGTTTATGAGCTTCTTGCTTGTGTTAGTTTGTGCCCTTTTGTTTTACATTTTGCTTTGTATCTTTTCATATTTCATGTTGGCCTTTATCATGGAGGATTTTTATGTGTTTTTCTTCTAGGAAATTGAAATGTTGATGGAAGATGCACACCACCTTCCTGTTACATATGTATCCAGTTCTTTGTTTATCTTGTTAATTGATGGGGTAAATTGGCTGAAGAAAGTTGCTGAAATTTCTATGCCATGCAACCGTAGAAAATTCAAGTTGTCTGATGCTGAAGAAATTCTTGGGCAATCTCAGGTATTTCTTGTATTTCTGATGCTGTAGAAATTCAAGTTTTCATTTTTCTCCTCTTAGCATTTTTGTTAGTGTGCTTTCATTTTCACTCCTGATAAATATGCTCAAGGTATTTTCTTATTGCAGAGTATTAAGGTGTCCTTTCCACCGATGGTCAGTCAACTTGATAATGCTATCAAGAAACATAAGTGAGTGTTATTTGCATCGCCCTAAATTATTATTCTTTCTTTCTTTCTCTCTCTCTTTTTTTTTTTCCTCGTGTATATGTGTGTGTGTGGTTATTTCAGTCGTTCTCGAGTGATACAAATAAATTTCCAGTTGTAAGGTGTGAATGACATCATACAAAAATTATGTAACCACTAGCTCTGAAAACTCATTTGAACATCCCTGTATAACAAAAGGCAGGACACAAGTATATGTTCTGTGGATAATCATAATTCAAGAAACTTTGAATCAATCAAGTAACTTTTCAAAATGGATTCTTATATAAAGGCCGATTATTTTTTTAATGTATTGTAGTTATTATAAAATTTGCAATGGCAAAAACCTTATTTTGCAGTGGAGGCTTCCTATTATAGAGCCTCTATTTCAAATGGAGGCTTTCGGAGCCTCCATTCCAAGTCTAGGCTTATAATTGAATTTTCTACTTCATCATCTATTTCCTGTAAGGTGTGTGACTTGGGATGAAATGGGTCTAGATTGTGAAATAGGTTGGGGTCAAGACAACTCTAGTAAAATTTTCAAAGTCAACAATATTGTAGTAATGTTTTTGGTAAAGTTAACGTATATCTTTATTCTCCTCCAAGTAGTATTTCACCTTGCCAATTTTTGTCCTGAATATTTAATTGCCCTCTATAAGAAGCAGATTCTCTGCACCTATGGCTTCTCACATGAACGACGTTGCTTTATAAATTTATTCATTTTGGCACATTTGTATCTATTTGAAAGTTGTAAACCAATATTTCTTCCCCTTTTCCTCCTCCCCAGCACATATTATCTCTAAGGCTGGTGTTTGGATCTTGGATTGGGGGAGGGAAAAGAAAAATAAAGGGAAATGTCAATGAAATATATGTTAATTTTTTTTCACTTTTAAGGGGTCATAGAATTAATGCATTTAAATTCAAATCCGAACGTATTGATTTCCCAAATTGGCCCTTTGTTCTCACTCTTAAATATATTCATAGCCATTACAGGGATAGGTTTGGAAATTGTAAAATTTTATGGTTTGATTTTTCAAAAAGCACTACATTTTGGGACATCCTAAATTTGAAAGGACTTAAAATGTGGGACAGAGGGATTTATCCAAAAAATAAAATAAAATTGTGGGACAGGGAGTATATGTCTGGACCTTATGTTCTCACTATTTTAATTTTCAGTTTACTTACTATGTTGGCTACAGCTAGTGCATCTTTTCTTCAGCCTACTGACAGTTTCAACTGTGAATTGTAGTTTGTGGCTAGAGCAAGTGCGTCTTTTCTTCAGCCTAAAGCCAGACGACCGGTCATGGATTTTATTGTTACAACTAAAGGTATACTATGTTATATCCTGATTATTTATTGCTTTCCTGAACATTTTTATGCTTACATAGTTGTACCTTGTGCACAAGGCTCCTGCTTACAACATAATCTGGGAGAGGTAGTTAACATATAAAGATAAATAATGTTGATTTGGAATGAATGACTGATCTTATGCTTCTAAACTGCTGATCATGTTTCTTGAACGGTGCCAAAACTTCCATTTTGTTGTGACAAGTCTTCTGAAGTATTGATTTAAGTCCCCTTCCACCTTTTTTGACCAAAAAGATGGTAAATTGATGGATTATCTGATTCTGTTGAGGATCGTACCCATTCTTAGTTTACCAAAATATATATTTTTTTTCATTTATTTATTTTTATAGGTTTGTATATGTGCCATTTGTGGAAGCATCAACATTTTTTTTTCTAGCAACATTACAATTAGTTCTTTCCATCTAATCATCTAGTCTGGGATTTTGAGAGAATGGAGTCATGTAGTCAGCAGCTTGATGTGGTAAAAGTCCTTATAATTGTAGGAATTTCTTATATGACTTTCTGCTTCTAGAAGTAGCAAGTATGTGTACTCATCACTTACATCATTTCCTTCGTTGACCTAAGTAGTTTTTTTTTGTTTTTTTTTTTTGGGAGAAGTTCATTGTCTTAGGTAGCTTATGAAGCTAGTATATTCATATCCTATTCGAGAGTATTTCAAGTACTGAGTCTGGGTTCTTGTTGGAACCAAGTGCTTTGTTATTGCCTGGTATTGTGAGCTGTTAGTATTTTAATTGCTATAATGTTACATCTTGTCACACCCCTCCCTCTTTCAATGGGTGAGCCTTAGATTGTGAAAGAGGGGCTAAGGATGCAATCTAAAAGCTGTGGAGAATGGAGATAACAGATTGGGTCAACATTTTTTAAGTTGAAGTTTTGATACCTCTGTTTGCATTTGGTTCCCCAAATATTATACCAATTAAGATGTCTATGTCAAAGTGGAGTCATGTGGCCTGTCAAAGTGCAGATATCTGTGATTTGTGGCACTGAACTGCGGATTGCTTATTACTTCAATCCTGTTTCATGGATTTTTTTTCTTCTGATAATTAAATAAAGTTGAAAGGGGTGAAACCTCTTTACACTGTAGGGGTGAATTCTCTTTACACAGTGGGAGCAAAACTAAAAGACAACAACAAAACTAAACTCTCCTAAAAATCAATAGAAGTTAAAAACAATTAAAAAGCTATCTTGACAGCTGAAAATGATATGTATGAAGCAATTTTGCTTAGCCCTTTGTTTGTACCTAAGAAGCACGGACACTTCCAAGAAAGGAACTTGTTAACACTCGATGGATATTTCCCAACACTTGGACACTTATGAAACATATTACAAGTTTGAATAAAATAACTTGGCATTCAATAATAAAACAAAAACATTGTAAACTTATATCATATCACTCGTTACTTTTTGCACGTCTTTTCGTAAAATGTCAAATAGCCAATTCCCATACGGGACCTAAATATATAAAATTATATATTTTTCACATGTCCCTCACGTGTACATATTTTGAAAATTCGTGTCGGCGTGTCCATGTTCTTCCTTTGTAGGTTGGTACCATTTTTGTTTGGTTTCTTCTCATTTTCACTTAACTGATATTAACAAAACTAAGCTCTCTCAAAAGCAATAAAAGCAGGAGAGTCACAAAACTTCCTTAGAACTGAAAATGAAATTTATGAAACTATTCCATTTTCAATCTATAGATCCTCAAAAGTAATTTGCTTCTGCTCCCTCCAAATGTATCACATTAAACACATAGGAGCAACTATCCAAGACTGCTTCCTTAAATTACAAGCTCAACTAAGATTCTTGCCTTTTTCTTAGAATCTTGTTGGCATAATATTTGTTTGGTTTTTTCTCAATTTTACTTGACTACTTATATGATTGGATCACTTTCAGGAACGTGGGAGCACTGATGCCTTTAATTGCCCTGAGCTAGACATGGCTTCAGATGAAGTTCAAAAGGTTGAGCGATGGAAGCAACGCTGTGAAGACATTGCTGGGACTTCAGTTGGAGATATGACAACACTGCTACATACTTTATTAGAGGTTTGAAACAGATAATCTCTTTTAAATTTTATATTTTAGGTAAATCTTACTAACCCATGTGTGGTTTCTTACGATTGCAAGGACCTCCCCTCAAGTCTTTCAAATAAGAATGAGACCCTTTGTAAGAGTTGCCAATAACAAACACTAACAAAAATAGGTGTTTTACAAATTGTTCTTATACATTGGTTGTATTTTCAACCTAAAAAATGAAACATATGAGTGCATCTGAGAGGGAGAGAACATCATTGATTCCTCCAACCAATAATGTTCATGAGCACACTAACTTTCAAACACGCTAAACCCTTACCAACCATGGGCATCAATTCACGATCAAGGTGTATTTTTATTGAATTTAACTAATGTAAAGTTGGTATTTCATTATATTAAAATGCTGACATCATAGTTTTTTCTTGTCAATAAAGTTGACAGATCGTTTACAAGAGTTCCGTATATATTGATGGGTGAAGTGGTGGTGTAATTATAGAAATTTGAGGCTAGGTTCTTGCAATTTTTAGAAACCTCGGGGGTATTTATGCTGTTTGCTCCTTATTTTATTTATTTATTATTATTTATTTACTTCTCCAATTTTGTTTGATTAATTATGGTTTTCAGTAGACATATTAAAAATCTTTCTATGTTTAACAGATAATAAACACTCTTGATAAATCCTTGTACATATATGGCTTATCTAAGGGCTGCAAGGCCACAGAACTATGCATATGCTGCTTCGGTAATTTTGAGGATCAGGAGTTTTTAACTTGTTCGGTGTGCAAGGACCGGTAAGGTATCAAGGTCCAATTTCATTGTCAGGAGTCCTTTTTTCATTTTGTTGGCTGAAGAAAAAACTTGTGTTGGAAAATCATCGTTTTTGAGGTTTTAAAGGAGAATATTGAGCAATGTGTTAGTTTTGGAACTAGAGACAACTGTTTCTTTACTTGCATAATCTTACAATTAATCTGTATGTCACCACTTTCTGGTTATATTAACAGCTACCACGTGCGGTGCCAAAGTCCAACACCAGCTGATGCAAATGGTGCCGCATTATATTTGTGCCATTATTGCCACTTTTTGGAAAGTGGGAAAATCTCTCAAAATGGTGGCGGTCCGCTGGTAAGCATTTTTGTTCTCAAGGTGTCTTCGTACAGAGTTCAGAATTATGGTCTTACTTTCAGTTTGTGTCGTGCAGAAATTTGGAGGGAAGTGTGCTGGGTTGAATAAGCTTATTGAGCTTCTATCTGATGCTGAAGATTTCTCTCTATGGTAATAAGCAGGCTGTTGATTCATTTTTTCATAATGTATAGGTGTCCTAGTATGTTGACTTTTTGTGATGCAAAGTTAGTTCCGGTTAAAATGTTTGAAAGGGATTTCTTGGTGGCTGGTGATGGTTTATGGAGTCTCTTATTTGTGTATCCTGAAGAGTTTGGCTGGAAAAGATGGTTTATGAACATGGGGGAAACGCCCATATATATTGGTCACAGTTACCTAAGATTCCTCAGTGGTGATAGTGATGAAATATATATTCTAATGATTTCTCATTGGCTGAAGTCATGATTCTTTAGTTAGTATTTAGAGATGCTTTTGGTTATTTTTTAAATATATATATATATTTTATTATTTTTAGTTATGTCACAAACTAGAGGGAATAAAAAGAGTAGGAATGATTATGCAATGTGTTTCTTTAATCTTCAGTGGTAAAAAGATGGATGATTTCATCAAAATGATATGACTGCTGTTGACAGGATTGAGGAGAGAAGTATACTTCGCAAAGTTGTGGATAAATCTCTTGCATGTAAAGCTTGCTTAACAGAAATTGTGGATTTTGCTTTAGCTTATCATGATGAAGATTTCAGCATCGTTGCTGAAAAACTATCAATTGCAACGAAGGTACTTGTTGCTTGCCCTTACATTGTTTTCATTTATTTATGATATATTATGCTCAAGAAGCATTCATTTATTTTCCATTCTCTATCATAGTCGTTCTTATACAAGTCTCTTTCTGTCTGGAAATGTTTGTTCATGAATCATGAGTCTTATCTTCCTGGAATATTGTCAGCCTCTCTTTAGCTGCATTGCAGCCACAAATCATAGCCCTCCTGCACTCTTTCCGTTTTTTCTCCCTCTTCCTGCTTGGCATTGACTTTCATTGCATTCAGGCAGTAGAAGTGGCAGGTGTTTGTGATCATCAGGGTAATTGCAATTTTGAGCTGGCATTAGCAAGAAACTCTTGGCGAGTCAGGGCCAATAAACTGTTAGTAGGTCCGCAGAAGCCCACAATCCAACAGATTCAGCGACATTTGAAAGAGGTATTATTATTATATGGTTCATTATAGCCTGCTTTTTCATTCATGACCATCTTGGATAATTGCAATGAACTTTGACATGGGAAAAATGAAATAGAAGGAAAAAGATATTGGGTCGGATAAGGACTTTATGTTTGAATTTAGGTTAAGGATTATTAATCTCATCTTGTAAGTTCCATCTTGTAGGGCCTCGCTATAAGCATACCTTCTGAGGATCACTTCTGGAAGAAACTTACCGAAGTGAAACACGTGTGCACAGAGTGGGCAGATAAGGCCAAGAAGGTCCATGATTTTTTTGATATAATCTCAATTTCGTTTACTAAAAAAAGGATCTGTGTTAAGTTTACTCTGGCTTTTTAGTTCAAAACTGTTATTGCCCCTTCTACAGGTTTCAATGGACTCCGGAGCACTAGGGTTGGATAGGGTTTTTGAGCTTATTACAGAGGGTGAAAATTTGCCTGTTCACTTTGAAAACGAACTTATGGTAAGAAAAACATCTTCATGCACATGTAAGACTAATTATTTCATTTGGAAAAGGAGAAGTTCCTACTTTATAATTTAATCTACCTTATCTGTATGTTTGAAATGCAGTTATTAAGAGATCGAAGTATGCTTTACTGCATCTGTCGAAAGCCTTACGATCAGAGAGCAATGATTGCTTGTGACAAATGTGATGAGTGGTATCACTTTGATTGCATTAAACTCTCTGTTCCACCAAAGATTTATATATGCCCTGCATGTAAGCTTCAGGCAGAGGACCTGTCTTCATCACCAACAATTACCCTAGATAGGTAAGCATATTTCAGTGAATATGTATTCTATGAGGAAAACTTATTTCATGCACATAACTTTAGTTCTTCCAAATCTTGTTTCAAATTTATATTGGTGTTGGTTTGATCGAGAGGGCATATCTTGCGTTAATTGTTAAATAATTGGTGGCAATGGTTTTTTTCTCAAAACCCTGACTTGCTCTCCCTGGCCTTCCTCTTATCCTTCTGACATCAAATTAACTCTCGGCATTGATGCATTTAATGGTCTTTGTTGCATAATATGTATTAAATTTCCCTCGTATCTTTTTCAGTTGGCCACATAACCTTCTTATAAATTCTTTCTTGTGCAGAAACCTCTTTAAATAATAAATAATTTAAGGAAAATAATTCATCCACACAATTTCTTTTCCCCAAATCCCCCAACTGACGTGGCAAGCAAAATTTGGAAAGTCGACATTTAAATATTTTCTAAAAAAACTCTCCTTACATGCATTCTGTCTTGCCACCTCATTAGGGGGATCGTGGGAGAGAGAAATTGCGTGGATGTAGCACTGCTGATAATTTAATGCTGCACGGCAGCCGTGGGCATTTCTCCAATCTTTCAATTTGATGGTCAAAGTCATATTGAATTCTTCCGTCTTTCTGACTTCTGCAATTAATTGCCCTCTATAAATTTTTAATTGTCTGTCTTGCTTATTATGAAACATTGTTATCTTAATTATATGTGCATGCATACATGCACTGGTATCTAATTAGATGGTTGCAATTGCAATCTCCTTTTTTTTCCCCTTTATTCTTTGCTTGTTAACTTTTCACTTTGTTCGTTTTTGAAATGATAACTTGGATACTTGTTCAATCATAAATTGTTGTACCATTGCTAGAACATGTATAATGAGAGAACAGAACAATTGTCTCTGCTCCGATGTGTTTGTGGTAGACACTGACTAATAATGTTGGAGGCTCAAATTTTGTAGGAAGTAAAATTACTAGCTTACGTGAAACAAGATCTCAAAATATTCCCAGTAATTTCTTGATGTTGCTGTGCTGAATGTCATCTATTATCATCTTTTATCTTAAACCACTCATTCAAATGGTGTTAGCTGTCAGAAAGCATTCATACCTCCTATATTTTTTGCAGTTGCTGATCCATTATCTTCATTTGTTTCATTTTGTGTGATACAGATCAATTGGGTTGAACTGTGAAGAGCCTCAAACGCCCTCTCCACGGCGCAGAGAGTTGAGATGTAAATCAAGAAAACCAAAGTCCAGCACAAAGCGAAAGTTGCTGGTAACTGCAGATGACAGTAATGTCTTGAGGCATTCTAGTGGGATTGAATGTTTGTTATGGAGAAACCGCAAACCTTTCAGAAGAGTAGCTAGAAAACGCTCGCAGCTTGAGAGCCTGTCTCCATTTTTTATTATTCAAAAATAATTGTCAGATAGATATCCATCATTTTATCAATTCAATTGATTCTTAACACATTTTCATGTTTTCTTGCCACCCCCCCCCCCCCCCCCCCGGGGTTTTACCGTGCCCCAAAAGGTGGCTACTCTCTCTCTAGAGATAGAGAGATTGCATTTTTGTATTGATAGGCATGCCTTGGCAAACATGATGATTGCAGGAGAGGGGAAAATAAATGTTGTTGGTTGGGGTTAATCTAATTTTAGAACTAGTAACTTTCAGATAAGAAAGGGTCAACTTTTGATATAAAAGTGATTTCCAGTTCTCTTGTTAGGGGTCCCCTGAATTTTATTTAGCAATTATTTATTTTGTCAAAGTCTAGAAATCTTGCTATCAATAATGAGTTTTTGGGCAGTGGTTTGGTCAGATGCAAAGGCTAAAAAAGTTATTCCCCCCCCCCCCCCCCCCAAATTTTTTGTTGTCTTTAGTTATTTATTTATTTAATTTAAATGCCTAACTTGTTATAAAAATAAATTAAAAAATGTAATCAGCCACTAGCAGATAATTTGTCTATTGTTAGCTCTGATATTCACATGTTGCTTCTTAAGTAGATGAGTTGTGCTATACTGTAGAGAGAAGATCCAAGACAATATATAATTGTTTTTTTTTTGAATATATATAATTGTTGTTAACTACAGGTTTTTTTGTTTTATCTTTTGGTTCTGTGTTACAATGTGATTATACCGACTAATTTTTGAATAAAAAAAAATCCAAGTATTAAATTTGATCATAATCTGTTGCTAATGCACTTCTAGATTGGGAAGATGTAACCATGTATGGCTTTCCTTCTAGTTGAACTTTGAGCATGATTGATAGTGTTTTGGTTTTTGGTTGTTTGTTTATATTTTTTGAAAAATAAACTTCTTGTTTTATAAATTATATGGCTCTATTTTTTTTAATGTTTTTATTATTTAAAATTTGAAAACTGTAAATAAAAATACAACCGACTAGTTGTGTTTTTTTTTTTTTTTTTTTTTTTGGGGGGGGGGGGATGTGTGTGTTTTGGTTTCAGTTGAAAAAGAGAAATGTCACAGCTTCTGAATGACTTGCTAATATATATATATATATATCTATAATAAGTCAGGACAGTTTTTGAATTTTGAACATATTTTTGTCTTATTAGGACGTTTGAATGGTTCAAATCTGTTCAAATTATAAAACAATGACTGAGATATATTTTTTTAAAAATGTCTATATTTTTTATTTTCCCGCTTCTCTCTCTTGCTTTTTTCTTTTCTCACCCATCTTTCCATGATTCCACTTTCCTCCCTCTTTTCTTTTTATTTTTTTATTTTCTCTCATTTTTATTTTTCTCTCTATTTGTTTATTTATTTTTTTTTTTTATTCACTTATTTTTATTCACACCGTATCTATATATTGCAAGTTTGAAATGAACCTTGCACAGTAAATGAGATGAGTGGTAAATTATTTAATTCTTGAGTTTTAAAATATAGAGTATAATATAAATATACCTGTTGAGATTTGTTTAAAACATAAATTATCTTTTGTGGTTTAAAAAAATTACAAATGCTCATTTGTTAGAATTTTTTATTTAATAGAATTAATGGGTAAATTACAAATACACTACTTGAGATTTGATTAAAATATGAATATTCTCCTGTGGTTTTGAAGATTACATTTCACTCCCTGAGGTTTCGAATTTCATAACAAATCGCCAATTTTATTAATAAATTATTAAGTCAATTAACAATTTTTAATGATGTCAAAAACATGTTTTAATTAATAATTTAGGTAATTTTATTATTGTATAGGAGAGCAATTATGAATTTCATTTTTTTAGTTAATTCTATTAAATAAAAAATTCTAATAAGGGAGCATTTGTAATTTTTCAAACCGTGGGTGTCAATTTGTATTTTAAGCAAATCTCAAGATTGTATTTGTAATTTACCCAGAATTAATTGAAAAAAATGAAAATTTTAAACTGCTTTTCTATATAATAATAAAATTATTTAAATTATCAATTAAAATAAAATTTTGATATAATTAAAATTCTTTATTAATTTGATGATTCATTAATAAATATGGCCAATTGTTATGAAATTCGAATTGTCAAGAAGCGGGATGTAATTTTTAGAACCATCAGAAGTAATTTATATTTTAAGCAAAATTGTATACTTGTAATTTACTTTAAAATATATTTATATTTATATTTAACTTTAAAACTTTAGTTTTTGAAATGTGTCCATATTTTTATTTATTTATTCATATAACAAGTTCATTTCAAGCAAACTTTTAGCTTGTAATTTTGTCGAGCCGAAGGAGCCTTTTTTGTCTTGTCGAAGGACCTTTTTCGTCCTGAATCAAGCCGAAGGAACTTTTTCGTCTTGCCATCCTACATACATCTTCATATTTTTACAATTATTTTATCTATTTTTCATTGATTTGTAATTTCGCATTTGAAAGTATTACCACCCCTCACATTTTTGTTTTGTTGTATTTTGTTTTTTCAATTTTTATAAATACATTGAATCTAATTAACAAATTAGTTTTTTCTTAAATTCCAAACACAACTATTATTTTTTTTGTTTTTCAAAAGAACACCAAAAAAGAGTTTCATTTTGAGAGATTAACCAATAATCTTAAATGTTAAAATTGTGATCCAGTTAGTCTCGAGATTTTTCTTAGGTTCTGTTTGGTTCTATTAGATGTATAATGACAAATTTAACCTTTTGTTGGGTATTACAGTGGGAAGAAACAGGTATCATAGTAAAAAAAATGAACAAATTACATATACCTCCCTCGAAGTTTAGTTAAATTACAGATATTCCCTTGAGGTTTCGGAAATTACAGATACCCTCCTGAGGTTTATATTTCATAACAAATTACTCCCTAAGGTTTATATTTTCATAACAATTTGTCCCTTAATTTGCTATGCAAATAGTGGGCGTATCTGTAATTTCTCAAACTTCAGAGGGGTATCTGTAATTTTGCTAAATCTCAAGGGAGTATATGTAATTTGTCCAAAAAAAAAATACACAAAGTTTTTTTAGTCTTCCTTTGTGGTGAATCATGTCACATCAACAATCTCCCAATCTTTTGTTGGGCTTTTATTAGGTATTATAGTAGAAAAAAGTAGATGTCATAGTAACAAAAAAAAAAAAAAAAAAAAAGAAAGAAAAAAAAGAGTACGTTATATCTTTTTTAAAACCTTTCCTTGTTGTGTAACATGCAACATGCCATATTATTTGGATTTTGTTGGGTGTTTGGGAAAAAAAGTGAGTGTTACCATGAAAAAAAATACACTATAATTTTTTTAAAACCTCTTCTTGTGATGGAATACACCAGAAGTTTTTGTTGGATGTTACCGTGAAAAAAGTGGGTGTCACAGTGAAAAATGTTACAACCATTCAACAAAAATTATCAAACATACAAAACAAGATCTCATAGTTATATTGTCAATACCAAAATAAAAAAAATATGGAATTGATTGGAATAACTGTTTCTGAGATTGGGACATTTTGGTAATTTTCTCCTTTCATTTTCAACTTTTTTGTAAATTACATTCATACAAAAATAAAAGTGACAAGTATTTTTAAAATTTTGTATTATTTAAATTAAAAACCCCAAAAAAAGTGAAAAAAAGTGAGTGTCACCATGAAAAAAAATCAACAATGATAGAGACCGTTAATTTTGGAGCTCTAAAAAGATCACTAATGGCATGACACTCAATAAAAAAAAAAAAAATACAACACCAAAGCCAAAACATCAAATCATTCATGGTGGGATCCACTGCCATATCATTAGTGATAGTACTAATTAGTGCTCTCACTCATTTTCTATAAAAAAAAAAATATGGAATTGATTGGAATAACTGTTTCTGGGATTGGGACTTTTTGGTAATTTTTTCCTTTCATTTTCAACTTTTTTGTAAATTACATTCATACAAAAATAAAAGTGACAAGTATTTTTAAAATTTTGTATTATTTAAATTAAAAACCCCCAAAAAATGCCATACTCGCCTCGCCATTTCTAATTTTTGGTGGTCGCCGCTATCTTTTTGTTTGCAGCTAGCCTACAAATCCAGAAAAACCGTTTCAAATATCGCTCTAATCTCAGGCTCAGGCACTTCCATGCTCTCATACTCCTACAATCTAAGGTAACTCTCTCTCTCTCTCTCTCTCTCTCTCTCTATATATATATATATATATATGTTTTGATGAATGCGCTTAGCTAAAGTTTTCGTTCTCCAACTGTTTGTTGAAACGACTGAGAGAGCAGATATGTTTTGATGAATGCGCTTAGCTAAAGTTTTCGTTCTCCAACTGTTTGTTGAAATGACTGAGAGAGTAGATATGTACATATATATATATATATATATATATAAGCCTTGTATATACTACTCTAATCAGATTTGTTCATTTTAGTTTGAAGTGAGAACTCAACATTTCCAGTGGTGGGTGCTTGTAGACTTCTGAACATGGGATGATTTCTGTGGAGAAAGATTGATAGTCCTTTTTTACTGGAATTATGCACCTGTTATCTATACTATCTATACTTGTTCAAGTTTGGTTTGAATATTTTAAGGAGTTTTAAAATTTATTCAAGCTTGGTTCGTTAAACTTTTGAGCCGATTTCAAATGAACTTTGTTGAGCTGAGAGTTCAAATAGTTTGGTATTTTTATATAGTTTTAGGCTTGTCGAACTGAGCTGAACGAGCAATTGACTGTTCAAGTTAGGTTTGAAAAGTTTAACAAGGTCCAAAATGTGTTTAAGATTGGCTTTTTTACTTAACGAACTGAGTTTGACAGGCTCGAGATGTTTGGTTCATTTATTGCCCCTATTTAGTACTAGCTATACAATATTTACACACATATAATGTGAGCAGCCTATTTGGTGTGATCATAACCACAAGTTGTGTCACGCATCTTTTAGTTTCAAAATTGTCCACCGACAAGCTAGATTTTCAATTTGTTAGGATTGAAACGGTTGAGTTTCCTACTCTTTTTCATGAGTCCAATGTCTCTGCCATGTTTTTCTGCAATAATCTTGTTGTGCTTTTATCATAGCAAGACGTTAGCAAAGTACATAACTCAATGGTTCGAGCTAAAATTGAACTAAAATGACATTAAAACCACATACTCTAAAACGAACATCAATAACCACACAACCTTAATTTTTTACAATTTCAAACAAAAGTTTGATTATTTATTCTAAATCTCGACACAAAATTTACAGAAATAGAATGCATGATGTTGGTCAAAAACATATTTCATAAATTAATATACAAAACAATCAATTTAGGGGAAAAAAAATATGCAATGAAAATAAGGGGTATGTGCCATCTTATTAATGGTATTAGGGCTATGGGTAGATTGTATGTGGTTAGATGCAAGGTGAAATTGCATGTACATTTAGTCGGGTTGAGTTGGTCCGTAGGTGGATTGACAAATTTTAACTAGTAAGCCAACTGATCCACCCAATCCACTCACCCGTACGGGTTAATTTGGTCGGTTTGGGTTGGACGGGTTGACAGGTTGTCGTTTTTTGCCCCACACCTTGTAGAGAGACCGATTGCAGAGAATCCTCATTGTTCACCCCCATTACATAACAACCCATGACCCAGACCAGTTAGTTTCCTACTCTTTCACAAGTTCTTCGACAACCCAGTAAGTCTCAATCTCCACGTTGTCTCTCCTTTGCTCCCTATTCTGTGAAATGAATGAATGCGGTTTTTTATTTTTTATTTTATAAATAAATGTGTTCCTTTGTATCCAATACCAATCTTGGATAAATTTTTGTACTTCCTTGTTTATACTGATTCAATGGTCATGCCGCAATTCCTAGCTGTAGTAACTATGTTACATGAACAGATCAATAAGCTTCTCCCTCTCCCACTATCTGTATCTTGCATGGTTGCATCCTTCTTTTGCTCTGATACTTTTAAGTTTTGGTGTCTCATTTTATGGTCTAAGGTACAAAGAAGTTGTTACACATGTTCTACAACCTTCTCTAAAATGCATCTCATTCATTCACTTTCAATTGGTTTTAAAATCTCAAATATTTTTGGGGTTATGAGTTTATATAGTTTGATGATATGTGTTTT
The DNA here is from genome assembly GCF_055761805.1 of Camellia sinensis. Lineage (NCBI taxonomy): Eukaryota > Viridiplantae > Streptophyta > Magnoliopsida > Ericales > Theaceae > Camellia > Camellia sinensis. The sequence continues at coordinate 72,678,035 of NC_138973.1, read as the reverse complement.
TTAAGTTCATGTAGATTTAAAATCACCAAACGTTTGAGCTTTGGCTTATGAGGAAAGTTGTAGTATATGCTTGGTTGGAATATTGTTTTTGAATGGATCTTTAGTAATTCAGATTAGCATTTTTCTTTGTGGGAAACTGATGCAGAATTAATTTTTCATTGAAAAAAATGAGCCTCATAAATAAGCTTCACCTTTACTAGGGCCGGCCCTGGGCATAGGCCTACCAGGCCATGGCTTAGGGCCCCTCAAAATAGACCCAAAAAAGGGGCCCCCTCCAATTATAATTTAGTGTAATATAGGTATGTTTTAAGTCCAAAAAAAAATTTAAAAAGGCCCAAACTAACTTAAAATAAATTTAAAAAGGCCCAAACTAACCTTTACTAGATTATAATGTGAACAACTCAATTGGTGTGAACAAAAACTGAAGCTATATAACACTTTTTTTCCATTCCAAAAAAAAATCATAAAAAATTGTTACCATCCAAATACTCATATCTCTACTAATTGTAACTTTTTAATCTTTGCATCATATCACTCTTTCTTTGCAGCCAATTAAGATTTCAAACATGGTAGAATTGCACACAACTGGCCACTAGTGTATGTATATGTTTTTTTGTGCATGACATGCACTCCACATCGTGTTTATCAAAGTATTAGATGTAACACTTTCAAACTATGGATATGTAGATGAAATATGTGAAGGCATTCAATTTGTTCCATGATTTGATGAAGACGAAACCATTAGAACGAGGGCGTTTGCTTGGTCTCGATGTTGGTGATAAATATGTCGGTCTAGCTGTTTCAGATACAAACAACAAGATTGCTTCACCTCTGAGGTATGAAACTTCATTGGACACAATAAGTTTGAATGTTTTCGTGCTCTCTCTTAGGCATTTCATGGAAGTTCTATGTTTTTTTCAGCAGGACATTGTAACAAGTAACCACTATTGCTATAAAATTCACTAGCATAGTATGATCTACATAGAGTTAAGGATATTTGTTGTGTGTTTTCTGGGCACTTACTGGGTGCTACCTGACATGGTAAAACTAATGGTGCTTGGTCTACTGGGTTCTTGTTTCCCTTTGCGCATTGAACGTTAATCTGAATATTCATTCTTTCTATCAGCCATTCTGCAAGACCTTTCATAACATTTAAAGTAAATAAAAACTTAATAATTTTTCTGTCTTTGCTAATCAATTTTATGAAGAACTAACTCACTGTTTCAACTTTCAACCATATTTTGAAATGTTTAAAATTTGCCTTTGTTTTGAGTCAATTTAAAATGTTTTCTACTCAAAATACTCAGCATTTAGATATTTAGTTTTGCTTCTGAAAAAAATTATGCTGAAATAGAAAATTTGAAACCTTTTTTGTGACTTGGTCATATGCGCCTTTCCATTCCATTCTGCAAACTGTGCTTGTTATTTGTGGACAATATGCCAGCAGCCCACTTTGATCTATGTTGCAACTCTGGTACTTACAATGGAATAGGGCATCAAGAACAGGTGGAGTATATGTATATCAGCCTAGTTGATATGTTGGTGGATGCTCCTACTTGCCAAAGCTCCAATATGCACTATAAATTTGGGTCTAAATATAGTTAATTACGCTTGCTTGATGTGGTATATTTGGGAAGATCAAGGTCTTTTATGGTTTGGAGGCCCACATCGGACAAGTATTTGTTTTTTGATAGCTTCACAGTTAGGGTACGTGAAGGGTGATGTTTTTTTGGATTTCCTTGAACATATATACCTTTCTTATGCATCATGTTTACCTGGGTTTTGGTCCATTTGGCAACTCTAATTAGTTATTTACTTAATAAAAAAATATAAAAAAAAGTGATGATGGGATTAAACTTGCAAGTCTTGGTGAAAGCAATTATGACTCTGTTCTAGTCCCTTGGTTTGTGTTAACATAAAGGATTTTTTTGTATCAAGTGTGTTTACAAGACAAACCATTTGTAGTTGTCGAAATTTGTTGTGGTCTTTATGTATGGTCTTAGAATAATGTTGGTTGTTGTCTATGCATCAGTGTACTGATTCGGAAGAAATCAAAGATTGATTTGATGGCAAGTGATTTTCAAAGCTTGGTGAGTTCGTAATTCTCCTCTCTCTTTTTTTCTCCTCTGAAATCACTCCTTTTATGTTTGGAGGGTTAACTTTGCTTGAAACAAAATTTTAAGTGTAATTTTACATACTGTGGAGAATCTTTAATCCGAAATTTGTTATTATGTTCTTACTGGAGAATACCAAGATCATGGCTCTAATTATTTCAACAGCAGTTGATTTTGTCTTTTTGGGGTACTCACCAGCCACAGCTTTCCTTTCCTACAAAAAATTGTTTAAGTGGAGGTGAATATTGTTGCTTTTGTGGTGTATTATTGTTAAGGGCAACTGATTTATTACTTGCCCTGGGAAATTTATTTTCTTGTGTAATAAAAGATCTGGAAGATTGTTTTTCTTTATTAGCTGTGACACCTCTGTATTAGAATGTCACTTTTGCCCTTAATTTGATTTATGCTGAATGATGAGTAATCCGATTTCAGGCATTGTGTTTATTCTCTGTAATCATCTGTTACTAGTCCAACAAAGTAATCAGCCAGTTCTCGCTGCAGTACATGTGACAGTCTCCAGTTGTGGTTACATGCTATAAATGTAGAAAAACTTTTCAGAAGGAAATTCTTTTTTTGTTTTTGTTTGTGTGTGCATGTGCGCCCTATGATTGGGATGAAAACTTTGATGTTATTTGATACCTTGGATCGCTTATCCAAAAAATATATATATTTACATAAAGTAATTTGAGACCTTGGATCATAGTGTAGGCTCTACTGACATTTGGTTTATGCTGACATATGTATTTAATTCATGGTGTATTACACAAAGGTATATAATGACTTCCAAATATGATGGTGGTTTAAGAGTTTGTAAGTGTGGTAGGTAGAATTGAGTGTGTTAGGTGAGAGTTGAGTGTGGTAGGTAGATGTAAGTGTGTTAGGTGAGAGTTGAGTGTGGTAGGTGAGTATGTTTTTCTCTTCTATATATAGGAGAGTCATTGTAAACATTAATAACTATCATAATACATACAATTTATTCTCTCTGTATTTCTCTCTTTATACATCAACTCTAATATGGTATCAGAGCTAGGTTAAGAACCTATTCATTCTGCTTCACCGGCGGGCGGCAGCCTCGCCTTGGCCGCCCTCCGGACCTCTACCTATTCCATCTCTAAACAGTATTTTCGCTACATGTAGATTTCCATCTCTAAACAGTACACTTGCTGCACATGCTCCTCCATTTACTCCCTGACTAAGAAATTCCTTCTCAGTGTCCAAATAGCCGCGATGTATGGCTGCTTCTAACTGATCTTCTTCGTCTCTGACAAATTCAAGTGCTTTCACAATGTTCTTTCCCAGATTTTCAGCAACATAATCTGCTACCTTCTCATCTATTGGCCTCTACGCCTCGCCGGAAAACCAGCTCCACCGCAAGTGCTCCAAACCGCCTGCGGAACTCCGGCATACACCTCCCCGGCAGTCCTCCGTTGCCGCGGCTTCGACGACGCAAAGGCCGACGCCTGGTCTTGCGGTGTCATCCTCTTCCTCTTGCAGCAAACTCCTTGCCCATGGCAGGGCACTTTTCTCTCCCCATTTGATCCAATCCGAGTCTCTCTCTTCTCTCTCTCTACAATGGCGAATTTGCACCATCAATATCTGAGAAAACCATTACTTGTTTGACAAGGTTGGATCATAACAGGGCCCTTGGTCAAGTCTCAGAGAGATTAACTGTTCCGGTATCTGATGTGAAAAATGTTATTATTTGGGGAAATCATTCATCAACCCAGTATCCTGATGTTAACCATGCTACTGTTAAGACACCAGCTGGAGAGAAGCCTGTGCGTGTGCTTGTTGCTAATGATGAATGGTTGAATGGAGAATTCATAACGACTATACAACAACGTGGTGCTGCTATCATCAAGGCTAGAAAGCTCTCTAATGCGTTATCTGCTGCTAGCTCTGCTTGTGATCACATACGTGATTGGGTCCTTGGAACTCTGGAGGGCACTTGGGTTTCTATGGGTGTATACTCTGATGGCTCATACAACGTGCCAGCTGGGCTTATTTAAATATATTTTTAAAATTTTTCCATTCTAAAATATTCTCCACCCAACACCATCATCACATTTTCCACCGCCCAAACATTCTTTATCTTATATATATATATATATATATATTTTTCTTTTTCTTCTTTCCACCGCCCAATTTTTTATCTTTTATTACAAAAAAAAAAAAAGCAACCTTCTATTCATTCCATCTCATTTTTCTGCTCCGTCTTGTACCTTCAAGCCATTCGGATTTGCACAAAAAACTCATTTTATTCATATCGGGACTTCGCCCTGATCACAATTTTACACACACACAAAAAAAAAAAAAAAAAAAAAAACAAACAAACAAACAAACAAACAAAAACCCAAACAACCACATCCACAGGCGGGATTTTTCTTCTCTACTCTGCTGCCGGTCTTTTCTTCTTGCCTCCGTCCTGGGCGGTCCTTGATGGTGTTGCCTCCGTGTTTCCCACTCCACTGGGCACGATCACTACTCCCTGCTCCTCCACTGCAGCATATGGCGGACCTCCAAATCGGAACATAACGGTGGCCTTCCGCTTCAGCTCCTTATTTTCCGCCTTTAGCACACTTATCTTTGCTCGCGCATCCTTATACATGCGTTGGAGCAGAGCCAGTTGAGCATTTAACTGTTGCACCTCATTTGTCCTACTTTGCAGCCGGTTCGACAAATTTGTGACCGCCGTCATGGTCTCCACACATGACTTCAATGTATACTGATTCGCCTCAATATCTGATTGCACTGCCATTCTTTGCTCCACAGACCGCATAGGAAAGGTCAACGGAGCAAACTCAGGGGCGTTTGGTTGCGGTTCAAGGGCAACCGCACCGGTTATCTCTCTTGTGGACTCGTTGAGGTCGGGAAAGAGCGTAAGCAGACCACGGGAAGAAGAGACCATGTTCTGGGTAGCTGAACGGGAAGAAGAGGCCATGTTATGGGTTGCTGAGTGTTTCAGAGAAGGGTTGGTTACAGAGTATTTCAGAATGACAATGTTCAGAGATTTCAGCCTGGGTTGGTTTACACAGCCTCCGCATTGGTTTATATCGCCAATGACGACGCGGCCGACACGCCGCTCTGTCGCTCACGTGCCTCGCCGCGTGTCCGGCACAACTTTTGATGGCTCGACGCTTTCTGTCGGGCACGACTTTTGATGAAGTGGGCGCGCCTTTTGAGGGCGCGACTTTTGAGGGCTCGATATATATATCTACATGTATATCTTTTGGACAACCTATATACACACTCCTATAGTGTCTTGTACATCGGTCCGACATGACCTCGTAAACTGTCTTCTACAACGGTCCGACATGACCCCATAAACTGTTTCGACATTGATTCCGGTTAGCTTTTACAAAGGTCTGACATGACCTCGTCCACTGTCCAGACTTTATCTGCTACAACGGTCTGCCACAACCATCCAGTGTCCTCTACAACGTTATGACACAACCATCCAGTGTCTTCAACAACGGTCTGACACGACCATACCGTGTCTTCTATCCTGTTTTATTTTATTTATCAATTTACTTTTCTGTTTTGTTACTCTCTCCAAACTCAAGTTGGTTAGTATCTATCCTCCTTGAGTTTGAGGGGGACTGTAAGTGTGGTAGGTAGAATTGAGTGTGTTAGGTGAGAGTTGAGTGTGGTAGGTAGATGTAAGTGTGTTAGGTGAGAGTTGAGTGTGGTAGGTGAGTATGTTTTTCTCTTCTATATATAGGAGAGTCATTGTAAACATTAATAACTATCATAATACATACAATTTATTCTCTCTGTATTTCTCTCTTTATACATCAACTCTAATAGAGTTGCCAAGATATATTTACCACAATTGAGGTAAGTATGCCAGGAAATGGTTTATTACTTCAGTAATTAGTTGATAGGGGATAAATATCCACAGTGCTATGCATCTTTGCCTTTCAAATCACAAGTAATGTGGGAATGGTTATGAAGTTTGAACCATTTTTTGTCCTTAATTATAGTCACATGTGCATTCTGTTTGCATGCAGATCTCTGAACTCTCAAATTGAACCTTTTGTTTGTGTGCAGATCTGTGAACTCTCTCTTACAGGCTTCGTTTTTGGCTATCCTTTCGATAGGCTCAGAAGCAGTCCAGATGTGTGCTTTCATTTCAGAAATCATTTTTGACTTGTCTGATTTACTTCCTACTTACAATATCTTTTCTTCTCCTTTTCATTAGGCTGTGCAAGTGAAACTTTTAATTGATGACCTCTGTAAAACAGGGAAACTGGAAGGTTTAAAATATACCTTTTGGAATGAATGCTTCACATCAAAGGTGGGTACTTCTAAATTTGGACTTTCGTCAGCGACTGAATAAATCATGATCCTTTTCCATGGTTATATCTTTTTATTTTAGCACATGCAAATCTTTTTGATTTTCCTGTTGGTGGAACCCTTGGGGATGTGATACTACGCCGAATTGCCAATTTTCTAACTAAATATCCAATGTGTTATTTCTTTATTCCTTATTTGTTTTGGTTTTGGTTTTGTTTTTTGAGTTTGAAGATTTAAGCATTCATAAATTTAGGAGGCTTTCAAAGACCTAGCTTAGGCCTAGCAGTAGGAGAAATCTGCCAAATCTGGTTAAATAATTTAGAATGAATCACACTGATTCTGTTCTCACTTAATGACTTATCTTTATATACACGATCTCTGCGCAATTTTATTTGATAATGTTGACAGGAATTATCAATGATTGTGGTGCTTATGATTTGTACGCAGAATGTGGAATTATTGTTGAAACCTTTAAATTTACAACCGGTGCTATCCAAAAAGTGTTTTTAGGCCTAGCAGTAGGAGAAATCTGCCAAAGCTGGTTAAATGATTTAGAGTGAATCATACTGATTCTGTTCTCACTTAACGACTTATCTTTATATACACGATCTCTGTGCAATTTTTTTTGATAATGTTGACAGGAATTATCAATGATTGTTGTGCTTATGATTTGTACGCAGAATGTGGAATTATTGTTGAAACCTTTAAATTTACAACCGGTGCTATCCAAGACGATAATAGACAAATTTGCTGCTGTCGGAATACTCCAGGTATTTCTCTTCTTGGACATGCAATAGGTTAGTAGAAATTCCTAGTAAAAAGATTAGAGGATTCTATTTGTGACATCGATTAGGTTGACCTGTATATTGGTTGTTTGGCAGGCATACCTAGATTATGCGAACAGGAATCTAAAGTTGAAATCAGCAGGGTAAGACCTCCAGAATGGTGAGAGCATCTATAAATTTTATGAATGTTCTTCTTGTATGAGAGCCTCTTTATCAAACCTAAGCTACTATAGTTATGATCGGTTGAACGATTACATATTTATATCTCCAACTGATATTGAAATTCATGGCCATCTTTTGATGGCACATTACTTTTTACTATGAATGGAATGGAAGTACTTTAGCTCTTTATCACAGCCTCACTGTGTTTTGAGAATGTTTGTTGTTATTTGAGTATGTGGTGGACCATAATTTTGGTGGCTTATTAAGGTTCCAAATTTGTTGGTATTTGCTATGCTGCAAGGTGTTAGAACATTCGCAACCTTTCATCAATTCTTTCATTTTATTTGATTTTAAATTTGAGTAAAAAATTTTAATTTGATATGAACTATTCCAATCCTTTCATCAAAATCTTTTTTAAAAATTCCTCTTATCCTAAATTTTCCTTTTCAAATTATTTTCATCAAATTTGATAGGAAAAAAAAAAAAAAAAAAAACTTCTCCAATACTTTATTTTTTTAAATTATTATCAAATGTAAATTTGATGAAAGATATGTAAAGTTTTCAATTTGATGAAAACAATGACTCCCTCGATTTTATGGAATGTGATTGTTTTGAGTATGATTTATATACCGATCTTTTTATTTATTATAAAAAGACGTGTAAAAAAATAAATGGTTGATATGACTCAAATAAGCCAATAAACCAAATTAGTTTATTTTTGTGTACCCAAAAACATTGAAAAAAAGCAACTTATTTCTAAAAAGCAAAAAACAGCTTGTTGTGGCTGTTTTCTTGGTTGGAAGGAGCAGAAATAAGCAAGATGTGAATTTATTGAAATTCCCTCATTTGTTTCATTGACTAGGGCATGCCATCATGTGGTTTAGGGTAAAATTGGAATTGCACATTATTGACAAATGATGTGATATCATATTACAATAATTTTATTAACTCAAAAAAGCCACCTAAAAAGCAATTGCCAAATACATTTGTAAAAAAGCAACAAAAAAGCATTACCCAAATTAACTCATCAAATGTAAATTTGATAAAGGATTTGTTGAAATTCTTAATTTGAGGATAATAATGACTCATTCTTGATTTGATAAATATTTAATGAAAGAGAAAAGGAGAAGGAATGGAGATGGTCTTAACCACAATAAACTAGGGAGGGCCTTTTTCTCAAATTTGGAATTGAAAAATGCACTTTCTTAGGAGTGAAATTTTGAAAAGATGGTATTTTGAAAAAGGCTTTTTAGACATACCCCACCCAAAATATATTTGTTTTTGCATAAGAATAAGACATTTTCTTAGAACAGTTCAATGTAATTGTATTAATATAAAAAAAATAAAGTAAACAAACAAGAACAATAAGGTTCCAAATGACCAAGTAAGAAACCTAATAGAAACTACAAACAACAAAATACAAAAGGCACCAAAAAAAGTTGCGGTACATGAAAAACTATAAATCTTTTCAAAGATGTGGTTTGTAAAAAACAAGATCTGATCAAACCAGATGTGAAACAAAAAACAGCCTAGCCTCGCAGACACCATTATCGTCTTTCTTGCCTTGCCGCTGCCCAACTCCACGGTTACCGTCTTGGTTCCCGTTGGAAGCCCGAATTGAAGAAGGAAAACATCTACAACAATAAGTGAGGAGGAGAAAGAGAAGAGCAACCATTGATGAAAGGTGCCTACTACTTGCTCAATATTGTTTAACGAAGATTGCAAACTTCATGGTTATCTAATAAAACTTTCTCTTGGAAGTTAGCGAGAAGTGCATTCACAATTAGAGATGAACAAAGCAAAAATGGAATAGTAAATATGCATTTATTGTCTTATGTAAAGTGAACGGAATTGGAGATGCTGCTGTGCAGTCTGCGCAACAGCGGCTGCTGTGCGGTGAAATGGGCCTATTTCAGGACTCATTTTGATAATCTGAACCGTTTACATTTTAGAATATATCAAGTAGAATATGCTTGCAAAAAATCAAGTTAATCGGATATCGTTTACCCATTCATCCACTCACATTTGTATCTACAAAAATAAATAATAATTATGATTTAAAGTATTCAAATAAATAATAATTATGATTTAAAGTATTAAAATGAATACAAATGTGAGTGGATGAATAAGTAAACGATATCTGATTAACTTGATTTTTTGCAGGCATGTTCTACTTGATGTATTTTAAAATGTGAACGGTTTGGATTATCAAAATAAATCTCGAAATAGCCCATTTTACCGCACAACAGCCTCTGCTGCACGGGTTGCGCAACAGCATCCCTACTTCCAAACTGAACATAGTCTTTTGTATATCTTATTCTTTATTATGAAATTTGAATTCCTTTGTAGTGAAAGATTCACTTTTGAAAAATTTAGAAATCCCCTAGATATTGATTTGTGATTATATATCAATTTTAACGAGTAAATAGCAATTCCAATCAAACAATCAAAGACAAATCAACACAATGATTTAACGTGGAAAAACCACAATTGGAGTGCTTCCAATCGTGATAAAAAATCATGGGCAAAAGCTATAAAATAATCCACTAAGAAGACATAAAGGAATTACATAAGTGTACTCTCAATTACCTAGTGAATCCACGCCCGAGTCGACCCCTATGTGCCTCTTCCAGCCCCGTCTTCACCTCGGAATTGTCTTACCCAACGTTGAATCCACAATGCCGATGTTGAATCACGACTATGAGCCACTCCGGAATCCACCAAAGCTTCAGGCTGGAATTTCACAAAATTCACTGAAGAACAACACTCTCTTTTGTATTAAACGAAACAAACAATCATTTGATGTATACTTTTCAAATTAGACTTAAACTCAGACAAACATCAAAGAAACTAGCAAAGAAGTTCCAGATATAAACCCTAATATCCAAGAAGGAGATTTGGAAGCCGTAACTGTAAAAACGGATGAAACCACATATTTATAGAAAACTGATCCGCAATTTCCGCTCGAGCGCAAGAATGGCCGCTTAAGTGGACCAACGCTCAAGCGCAAGAAGTTCCGCTCGAGTGCAAAAACACAACTTCTAGTACTTTCGCAGACAGTTCAAACTTCTGGAATCAAAGATTCTCTGCTCGAGCAGACAAACAACTTCGAATGCATTTTACATTTTGCTTCGGAGGCGCTGCCCTTGACCCTGCCTAGGCACTGCCCCGGACCTGCTAAGAGGGGCTGCCCCATAAACCCTCGCGAGCTGACCGGGTAGCTCGATCCCCGACATAGTCAGCGAAGTGGCAAATATGAAAGAATTAACTTTAGAAAATCCTTTGCATAGGCACAATTTGGGTTGGATTCGCATCTAAAACTCATAGCCTCACTGAAATAAAAGAACGAATACAATTACAACTGAAAGAAGTTTTGTCAAATAGGATTGCTAAGAATAAAAACCTAACAATTTTTTTCAAATAAATTGTAATAGGTAATAATTATTGTTTTTGCAAACTCTACTTTCCTCAATTAAAAAAAAAAAAAAAAGAAGCTAAGAAGCTATTTTTGTGAATCTCACAAAATTAATATTTAAAATAATTTTAACTTAATTTTTCATCTTAAAAATAGTTCACATGCAACGCACGTACATTGCCACCAAAATATTTTAATAAATATAAGTAAGTATATATAATGTTTGTTTAAATAAAAAATAATAAACTATAAACATTACCAAAGGGGTGGTGGATTGAGTTTGCCATCAATATCTACATAGACATTTTTTTCTCATTTTGTGAATCGAGCGCAACGCCACACTTACACTCATTGTTGAGTTATCACTAACTATTCTTTTTTGGGGAAGTTTGGCTATAAACCTTCTTTACTTTCCTTTCATTGTTAAAAGAACTAAGAAAAAAATTATATTTTCTAAATTCCCTCATAATTATAAAATCTTGCATAAATGACAAAATTCTCTCTCCCCACCTTCTCTGTCTTTCTCCTCCCTCTCTCCCTTCTCTAACTCCTTTAAGCTTCAGATCTGGAAGCTTCAGACCTCGCCAACGCCGCCGGCGTCCGATCCTCTTCCGCCGCTCCCTCTGGAATCGAGCTTTGATTCAACAGGTTAACGAGAATCACCAGTCGAAGATGCCTGACAATCTCGTCAAGAACGTTGCCTTAATTCGAGAGATCAACAGTAATATATCAAAAGTCATATCTCTCTACTCCGATCTTTCCGTTGATTTCTCCAACATCATTCAGCAACAACGCGCGATCAACAATGACGACCACGTGGAGAAGAGTGCTGGTGGAGTTGTTTGGTTATACATATTTTTTTAAACACAGATTTGAGTTTTGAATATATGCATATATATATATATATATGTGTGTGTGTGTGTGTGTGTGTGTGTGTGAGTGTTGTTGAACACATGTATTCTATTCATCGAGATTTGTGATTGTTGATCGAGTTTTAGAAGTTTTTCTTCTCAATTAGATATGTTGATTTGTTAATTAATTTGTTTTGTTTTGTTTTGCTTTTGTTTGTTTGTTTGTTTGTTTGTTTTTTTTTGATTTATTTTTGTTGTTTTTGATCTAATTTCATTTGACAGAACTAGAGTAAAATTTTACTCTGGTTCTATTGCTCTGTTTTTTGTTTCAGATAATGAGAGTAAAATTTTACTCTTGTTCTATTGCTCTGTTTTTTGTTTGAGAGAATTAAGTAAAATTTTACTCTGGTGTTAGAATGACAGTAAAATTTTACTATCAAGAGGTGGTCATTGCCAAACACTTCAGCCGCCAAACACTGCCTTCGTTTTTTTACTTTTGTGCAGAGTAACATTTTAATTTTAGCTTCAGAGTCTCACAGTTTACTCATTTTTCATAGTAAAATTTTACTTTTATACAGAGTAAAATTTTACTTTTGTGTAGAGTCTAACATTTTACTAGTTTTTCAGAGTAAAATTTTACTTTTATACAGAGTAAAATTTTAATTTTAGCTTCAGAGTCTCACAGTTTACTCTTTTTTCAGAGTAAAATTTTACTTTTATACTAAGTAAAATTTTACTTTTGTGTAAAGTCTAATATTTTACTAGTTTTTCAGAATAAAATTTTACTTTTATACAGAATAAAATTTTACTTTTAGTTTCAGAGTGTAACATTTTACTCTTATTCAGAGTAAAATTTTACTCTGAAATACACAGTGAAGATGACTTAATAGGAGAGCTGATAGATATGAGGGTAATATAGTAAAAGAAACAAGTTTTAAAATATTAGGAAGTTTTTGAAAGTACTTATATAATTCTTGTCCTTTTGAAAGACAAATTAGATAGTGAGGGGGCTATCACCAAATCCCCCTCTCTTTTATTACAATAATCTCTAACTCTCTGTCTCTACTATTTGTATGCACACCCACTCTCATTTAATTTAATTTAATTCAATTCAATCCTCTCCTACTCATCCAAAGAATTTTATCCCTAAATTAGGGTTTCCTTTTCTATAATAACAAGAAGCATCTCCTCATTCCCTTACCTTAAAAATTGTAAATAAAAAATGTTTGTTTGATTCTTTTTATTTTTGTTTTTATAAATTTGTAAACAATTTATTATCTTATGTAAATTTTTAGTATTTATTTTTATTTTTAAAAATTTGTAAACAATTTATTGTCTTATATAAAGTGAACATATATAGTCTTTTGTATATCGTATTTTGTATTATAAAATTTGAATTCCTTTGTAGTGAAAGATTTGCTTTATTCAAATCAATTATAATTGGTAATAATATTATTTTTGCAAACTCTACTTTCCTTAATTAAATCTTTGAATGTGTCATCAAAACCTAATATCCTAGATCCCTCTCTCCCTCCCCAGAAAAGGGCCGTAGAAGTCAGCCTCCTAAGAGCATCAAGAAGATAGAGATATCTCGATACCATCGTGTTGTAAGTTCGTTACTTTCATCTTTGAATTTGTCTACTTTAGGAAAATTCTATAATACACGTTCCATATGAACTCATTGATGAAAATTTTTAAAATTAGTGTTCGGGAAAGCTCTTGATTTTCACATTAAAACTTTATGTATTATTATTAATTTTTAATTATTTTTTATGATTTTTGTTTTTTCTTCAAATAATTTTTTGTATATTATAATTAAATTATTTTAGGGAGACTTATTTTTAGGTCATTTTTCAGACACTTATGGTAGGCTAAGTCTTGTGTAATTTCTTATAGAGTCTCAAGTCCTATTTAGATAGAAATATATTCTACAAGATCCTACATAAACGTAACGTGACGTGACACCTATATAAACGTAACGTAACGTGACACCTGCATAAACGTAACGTGACACTTACATAAACGTAACGTAACGTGTCACGTTACGTTTCGCAAACGTAATGAGTTTTTATTTTTTTAAATTGAAAGTGAAAATGTTGCTGGTTTATGTTGGTGTCACGTTACGTTTCATATAAATATGGTCTATGATAACATTCAATTTCCTATATGGCAACATTCAATTTCCTATATAGGTGTCACGTTACGTTTATGTAGATATGATTTATGGTAACATTCAATTTCCTATATAGGTGTCATGTTACGTTTATGTAGGTGTCATGTTATGTTACGTTTATGTAGATATAATCTATGGTAATATGTAATTTCCTATATAGGAAATTGCATGTTACCATAGATCATAGGTGTTACGTTACGTTTATATAAGTGCCACGTTACGTTTATGTAGGTGTCACGTTACGTTACGTTTATATAGATATGATCTATGGTAATATTCAATTTCCTATATATGGTTTTACTATTATTTATGATATTAACAACTAATATTGAGGGTATATGTGTCAATAAACTTCCCACAGGACTTATGGGAATATAAGTTTTTTAGTAGAACCATATGTAGTATAAGTCTCCCTAATAGGACTTATAAATAATTTTTCTATTATTTTATTTTAAAAATCACTTAATTCAAATGTTTTCAAAATTTTAAATTAATACTAGTGACGGTGCATGTGATTTTTCATCTAGTTTTATTATGTTTTTAAAATGAGAAATGAGAAACTTTATACGCATAAATCATGCAACAAAATTATGAACGACATAAACAATACAACATAATCTTAAATTTATAGTGTTACCCAAATAAGTTTTACATGGCTACTAGGGCAATGCTATTACGTCTGTCAATAAATTTTATATTGAACATATAAATTAAAGCTATTTTGTTTTTTAAATTGATATTTTTTTTGTTTTTGGTTCATATTTATGCATATTTATAGTTTCTTCTTCTATATTTTTAGCCTTTAGAGTGCATAAGGATTTAAAGAAGGTTATGTTTAACCTTTAGCCTTCTTGATTATAAATATAGAAGGATTGGTGAAAAATAAAGTTCAGTTTTGAAGAAAGCTATAAAAAAAGTTACAAGATTTATATGACTTAAATTGCGTAATATATTTGAATCTTCTACAAATATTTTTATTTGGACAAAAAAGAATCTTTATATTAATAGATTTGACCGAATAGTTCAGGTCATGATCTTGAATTATGGAGTTGAGATCGGATTTATGATCCTGAAGTGGCTGGGACAATCCTTAAAATGACTTGCCTATTTAAAGACTGAATTTCTTACTGAACTTTTAACTAACAATTGTTAGGTCTTAGACCTCTAGCAATAGCATGGAACCTTTGTTTGGTTGAACAAGGGAAAAATGATAATTGTCCTAGTGTCGTAAGTTACCATCAAGTTTGGGATCAACTTGTTGAAGAAAAGCGTAAGCAAGTGTGTACACGAATTTTGGATCTTTGAATTAAGAATGCCAAAAATAAAACAACTATCATACATACATTTTGTGCCATAATGGGTAACGTACATCACTCCTTGTTTGATTGATCTTAGTACGTGCAAGATGACAGATCCAAACCAGTTTACTAAGAAATTTAGTGATCATGCAATTTGGCAACCAATTGTGAGGATTTTCATGATTTTTGTATAGAAAGAATTTCATGGTTCTTATATGGTAGAAATTACAATTTGGTAGTTTTGGATAAAAGGTACTGCAATTTACGAACTCATTCATGCAAAGACACAATGCTTAGAATGAAATGGCAAAAGAGGCATTTTTATTAAATGGAGTCGGACAAAGTTCAAGATCAACAACAAATTTACAGAGCATTTATGACCATACTAACATTCTGCAGACAATCCACAGAATAATTTGTAAGAATTAATGTATAGAGAAAGAGAGAAATTGTATATATATTGATGTTATTGATGTTATTGATAGATGTGTATTGTTATGTTTACAATGATCATATATATAGAAGAAAATGTGGTAGTAGGTGTAGGTGGTAGGTGGAGTGGTGATTTATTATTTACAATTTACATTAACAGCCCCCCTCAAACTCAAGGAGGATAGGTACTAGCCAACTTGAGTTTGGAGAGAGTAACAAAACAGAAAAATAGGCTGACAATTAAAAATGGGATAGGAGACACTGTATGGTCGTGTCGGACCGTTGTAGCAGACAGTTTACGGGGTCATGTCGGACCGTTGTAGCAGACACTGTGTGGTCGTGTCAGACCGATGTAGAAGACAGTTTATGGGGTCATGTCGGACCGTTGTAGCAGGACAGTTTACGGGGTCATGTCGGACCGATGTAGCAGGACAGTTTACGGGGTCATGTTGGACCGATGTAGCAGGACACAGTGTGGTCGTGTCAGACCGATGTAGAAGACAGTTTATGGGGTCGTGTCGAACCGTTGTAGCATATTGTGGTGGTACACCAAGGGGGCGACTTAGGGAGTGCGCCATGAGCGACTTATACATGATACTGTGTATAACCCCCCCTCAAACTCAAATAGGTGTGAAGAGAGAAACCTATTTGAGGTTGAAACAAAGGGATTGATAAAGCGGACTGGTGTAGAAGACACTGTATGAGTGTGTAGATAGGCTGCCCAAAAGATATACATGGATGTAGATATCGAGCCCTCAAAAGTCGTGCCCTCAAAAGGTGTGCCCAATCTGTCAAAAGGCGTGCCATTAAAAGGCGTGCCCGATGCATCAAAAGGCGTGCCAGATATGATGGCGAGGCACGTGAGTGCTTTGGCTGGCGTGCCCGTTTGTCGGGCGTCAAGAGGCGCGCGATGCGCGTGGCTGCCTCGGCTATTTAACCAAGACAGAGCCTGAGGCCGAGGCAGAAGCAAAAAACCTGCGAAAGCCTCTGTAAAACTCTTCGTTGTGCTGAGAGAGAGAGGCTGTAACACTCTGTTGCGAGAGATGGCTTCGTCGTCCCGTGGGCTGCTTACTCTCTTTCCCGACCTGAACGAGTCCACAGGAGAGAGAACTGGTGTGGTGGCCAGTGAATCGCAACCAAACACCTCTGTGTTTGCTCCGTTGAACTTTCCGATGCGGTCGGTGGAGCAAAGAATGGCAGTGCAAACGGATGTGGAGGCGAATCAGTATACTTTGAAGGCATGTGTGGAGTCCATGACGGCGGTCACAAACTTGTCGCACCGGCTGCAGAGTAGGACAAATGAGGTGCAGCAATTAAACGCCCAACTGGCTCTGCTCCAACGCATGTATAAGGATGCGCGAGCAGAGATAAGCGTGCTAAGGGCAGAAAACAAGGAGCTGAAGCGGAAGGCCACCGTTATGTTTCGATTTGGAGGTCCGCCATATGCTGCAGTGGAGGAGTATGGGGGAGTGAACGTGCTCGGTGGCGTGGAAAACACGGAGGCCGGACTGGCACGGGACACCCAAGATAAAAGTAAGAAGAAGAGACCTGCAGTAGAGTAGAGAAGGGAAAAGAAAAATCCCACTGTGGGTGTGGTTGTGTCGTTTGTGGTTTTTTTTTTTTTTTTTGTTTTTTTGTTTTTGTTTTTGTTTTTTTTTTTGGTGTAAAATGGTGAGCGGGGTGAAACCCGACATGAATAAAATGAGTTTGGTGTGCAGTCCGTCTTCTTCTTTTGTTTGTGTTGTTGTTGTTTTTTTTTTTTTTGTGTGTGTTTTATATATGTGGGTGTGGGTGGAAGGGTTGATAAAAAAAAATGTCAAAGAGCACGTGGAGTCTGAGTATGTGCATAATAAAAATAATAAAAAAGAAGGAGTGGAGAGAGGGTTTGATATGTTTAAATAAAAGAAGAGAGTGGGGTGTGGTGAGAGTGGGGGAATAAAGTAAAAACATAACATAAAATAAAAATAAAAAGGAGGAGTGGGGAACCGAATGGGGGTGTGGTGAGAGTGGTGGAATAAATATAGATATATAAAAAAAAAGGAAAATGATGGGAGCATTGGCATGTGTTTTCAAATTGTCAAAAGGAAGAGAGAGGTGTGGTGTTAAAGGAAGGGGAATCATAGATATAATTAAAAAAGGGGTCTAGTGGAGGGCAGTACACTAGGTGTATGGGCTGCACATGGTGAGGGACGAGCATATTTCCCTGATGATGGTGTTTTGGACCGTGTTCTTGACTCAAACTTGGCACCTGTGAGATATTGTGATGATGATGGGAAACCGACTGAAGTCTATCCTTTCAATCTGAACGGTTCTCCTTTGGGCGTGGCAGCAATTTGTTCTCCTGATGGGAGGCATCTGGCGATGATGCCTCATCCGGAACGTTGCTTGGCAGTTTCCATTGTACCCGAAACACTGGAATGTGGACAAGAAAGGCCCAAGCCCATGGTTGCAGATGTTTCAGAATGCCAGAAAGTGGTGCGATTGATGTGGGTTTTTGGTTCTTTCACCATCAACATTGTGATGAAGAAGAGTTGTGATCAATCATGTATTGGTATTGTAAGCTGTGAGAGTGAGGGAGAGAGAGAGAGATAGTAAAATAAAAGAAAGAAAAGAGGATGGGTTAGAATATAAAAAAAAAACAGTGACTGAGAGAGATAGCAAAGTCAAGTGTTCCGCATGAAGATATTGTTGAGCTGCAGTTCTTGGATGGATTTTTCTCTGGAAGATATCTCCATTTTCTGCTACTTGACTTGTGATTCTTCTCTTCCCTAGAGGACGGGACCAGTGATGGCCACGACATGGACGAGGTCTAGCACGGCGTCGGCGAGGCCGCGGACGAGGTGGGTGGCGCCGGGGCCGGAGGTGGCGATGCAGACGCTGGGGAGGCCGGAGGCGCGTGCGTAGCCCCCGGCGGTGAAGAGGCCGCCTTGCTCGTGGCGGGGGGAGGACGTTGCGGATAAGTTGGGAGCGCGGCAAAGAGAAGCCTCGAACGGGCTGTTTGGAATGATACTTCTTTTCTAGCGTCTGTTGACGTGATGGATTATTCATTGCTGGTGGGGGTGGATGATGAGAGCAAAGAGCTGGTTCTAGGGATCATTGATTTCATGAGATAATATACGTGGAGAGAGCAAGAAAGAACCCGTGCATGGCTGTATGCATGTGTCTGGGTGTGTTATGTATAGGAATCTTTCCTGGCTAGGGCAGAAGGCGCGACCAGTATGGTGATGGTCGAGGCCGATGAAGTCTCAGCGGTGCGGTGGTGGCTCGGCAGTGAGCAGTCACGGCTGGAAGCAGTGGCGAGGCTTCCGGTGACAGACATGAGGTGCGTAGGCCGTGCGAGCTCGCTGATCGAGCGCAAAGAGCAGAGCCACTTCTAGCTGTCGTAGAGGCCGTCGGATAAGATGGTGGAGCCGAGGAGGGCACCGTTGATTCCAGGGATGGAAGCGGTGAAGAAGGCGGCCATGGAGGCTGGGGCTTTTGGATGCACCATGAGTGGAGCAGGGCCTACAGCAGCGGTGGTGATTGATGATGAGGAGAGGGAGATGGAAGCATGGTGGGTGCTCTGTGTGTGTTTTGAACCATCATTGTTGCAGACATGGTGTTCGACGAAATTTCCCAGAGGGATTTTGGGTTTGCTTTGGCGAGGTGGTGAAGAAGAATGAAGGTATGTGTAGGGAATTTTAGTGGACTAGATTGAGGTCCGGCGGGCGGCTAAGGTGAGGTTGCCGCCCGCCGGGGAAGCGAAAATATTAGGTTCTAAACCCGCTCTGATACCATGTAAGAATTAATGTATAGAGAAAGAGAGAAATTGTATATATATTGATGTTATTGATGTTATTGATAGATGTGTATTGTTATGTTTACAATGATCATATATATAGAAGAAAATGTGGTAGTAGGTGTAGGTGTAGGTGGTAGGTGGAGTGGTGATTTATTATTTACAATTTACATTAACATAATTGATGCACTCCTATAGCTTAATTAGTGAGCGGCATGAAAATTGACGTCATCACTGTTTTCTTATTGATTGACAAAAAATAGAAAGTGACCCTTTAAGTTCATCTAGAGGAAGAAGTGCTACAGAGGAAGTATACTGAAGTGCCTAGCCTTCATTCTTGCAGACAACAGAAACACGATTGTTAGCGGTTGCTCGTTAAAGCCCTTCAATGATGAATGAGAATGCCCCAAAGGTTCTAAAGAAGCTATTGGCTATTTTTGACACTTTGAAGGTTGTAACTGTAATTAGAGCGTATATCTAAAAAGTCCTTACAGATAATAAATGTTAATTTTATTAGACAATTGTGTTAAGGTTATCTTAGCCTCTCAATAAAAAAAAAAAACTTTATTGCGTTGTGTTGAAAAAATGAACTAATGCTTTTAACTTAAATTCGTAGCAGAATAGGAGGGAGAGATTAGACAAAAATTGCAATTGATTAACTGAATAAACAATTACAAAGTGTTACTTTCAATAAGGGCAACTTGGAAGCTTTACACCAACCGAGTTATGAAATTATAGAGTTAATCTACTTCTATGAAATGCAAGTGCAGAGTATGAAAGTAAAGTGCAATAATTTAAAGATAAATGAAATTAACAAATACGTATAGTCCAGATTTGGTCGAGGGTTCCTTAGTCTTTGCTTTCATCTATTTATAGTCTTCTTTTGGAGCCTTCGAAGCAGTTGGACTGCTATCTTTTACCATGATTTTCTTTCTTCTCGCTACTTCCTAGGGCCACTATCTTCTCTTTATGCGTGTACAACAACTAGCAACTACCCTCTTGCAAACTTCTTCCTCATGCGCCTCTCACATGGATCTTAATATCTTTATCAGTTGAAAACCCGCATTTGTGGCTCACTTGAGCACCTTCAAACGTAGGACTCTTCAATATCTTATTATATTTTGTAGAATGCCTCTTGCTTGCCACGTGTCACCTTCGAATTTGATGGTTTAAATGTGGTGCCAATAGAAGCGCAAGTGATGGACCTGCAAAACATAAATCGCACAAATAATGCTCAATTAAGAAAGGGCTGATAAAAAAAATTAATTAGCAAAGGGGTGCATATGTACATACACACGAGACCTCAAAAAGCAAACAACCAAACTCTTAACTCTAGACAAAACTGCAAATGTATGATAAAAATGCAAAGGTAAAACAAAGAGACCTCATTTTCATAAGCGAGATGCCTATAAAAACAACATCAACGGGGGTGTTAAGAGAGTGGAAACTACGCCAATTTTATTTGTCCAATCATTTATTTTATTTTATTTAAAATTATAGGATTTCTCATACATTGGCCGAAGATCCTACCACTGCAAAGGATCATTTAAACCTTTTCTTCTTAATCAATCCTGAGACAACCACAAAAGAAATTCATCAGCACACCTGCTAAGTCACACTTGAGTTGGTGGTTAACAATTTGAGCTTTTCTTCGTAGCGGGCCAAACGCGGTAAGATTCAAACACAAGATCCATTGCTTGCTCTTATACCATATTAAATTATTGACCACCAACTCATCCAGAAACTTAGACTATTAGAGAGGGAAAGAACTTTAATATTTATATTATATTATCAACCCTAACAAAAAGCATTGAAAATAAATAATATTCATAGTTATAACACTGATTCTCTTGTTCTGTCAATTTTTATTTTATTTTTTATTTTTTATTTTTTTTCCAACACTATCTATTGTAAAAAGAGAGAATATTGTTTCTAAAGAATGCATCCCAATGATCAATGTTCACAGTGATTTTTTTTTTTTTTTTTTTCTTTCTTGGTGATTGTATCTTTAGTTTTGCGTGGTTTTTTTTTTATTGTAATTATAATTGTCGTTTCCTTCAATTGTTTTTCTTAAATTCCTGTTGCTGTGTTCATGCAGGTTTGTCACTTCTCAAAACACAATTTATTTATTTATTTATCCAAAGGCCCATATCCAAAAGGCAAATGAAAATAACAGTTTGTTTAATAGAAATACTACATGAAAAATGAACATATCTTGAAATTTGTCTAAAAACGAGTTATATGGTGTAAATTTAAAGTTAGTGTAATGTAAATTCCATTCAAAATGATTGTGACCTATAAATGTGTAATTTTTCTAGGCTTGGTTGTTTTGGTTTTTTCAAATTTTTGTCTTTAGTGACTTTTTTTTTCTTCAAAATTATGTCAATTTTTTTTTTAAAAACTTTTCTGATTTGTCTTATTTTTAAAAATTGTAAATAAAAATTTGTTTGGTATTATTTTTTATTTTTATAAATTTGTAAATAGTTTACAAAATTTACAAAAACAATTTAAATCACAAAAAATTGATTTCACTTGTTTAGAAAATAATAAATAAATTCATTTTTTCTCCCCTTTCTCGCTACTACTTAGTACTTATCACCACCACCGACTATCCCTCGCCTTTGGCCCTCGTCACTGGCCCTCGTCACCAATGATTTCCTTTGACATGCACCTTTGGTGGCCAAATAACATCTTTCATTGGTGGCAACTGTTTTCGACCACTAACTCTTGTCAAAAATCACGTTTGACCACTATCTTCGATCGTCACATCTAGTGGTCGACCATCATTTCTGACTGTCACAAACCACTTTTGACCATCACCTCATGCAACTGACAACCACATCCGGCCACTGTCTCAACTCTTTCTCTCTGTCCACACTTTCATTCAATTCAATTAAATTCCCTCCAAATGCCCGCAGGGGGGTTATGTTAATGGAATTAACAAGCATTTTATTTGAGAGATCGTTATAATTACCTTTTACTAATAGAATTATGTGTATTTTTATTAATTGTTAAACTAGTGAAAACATGTGTTATGTATGTTTGTATAAAATATGTTTCTATAAAATAATATAAATAGTTAGATTTTTGTATGTAAATTATGAAAAAAAAAAATATATTGAAACTTACAGTTTAAGTTTTACAATTTTATCACAATTTATGTATCAATTTTTAATTTGTCACAACTTCAATAATGTAACTTTCAACCCCTTGCTAAAGTTGTAAAATTGGGTGAGTTGAATCCAAGCAACTTGAGTCAAGCCTGCAAATTTTTAAAAATTGTGCAACATAATTTTTAATTCAGAGAGAATTTATGTAAAATTCAAAAATTCGAATATATTTGAATGGACTTGGACAGAGACACCAAATAAGCCGAGCAATCGAAATAAAATTGTATATATAAATATATAAAATTATTTGCTAATTTATTTTTTAATAATAAATAAGATTAATTAAAAATTTAATATTAATGAACAAAAGCAAATACAACTTTTAGAAAGGGATCATCGAATAAGTTGATATTAAAAAACATATATTTTATAATGGCATAAAATAATTTAAATATGATTTTTCAAAAAATTATTTTTAATTTAAAAATTACAATAAATATTTAAATATAATAAAATTAAATTTTTACAAAATAAAAGTATCTGTACAAAAACAAAGAATAAGAAGAAAATTTAGAATGATATTCTCATTTGATCTGAAAATAATTATAGATGACTAATAAATTATCACCTATAACCTTCATTTTTTAAATAAAAAAATATTTCACAAACTATCACTTTTATTAGAAAAATAACAATTATTTCTATTTGTTTTAGCAAAACTCACTTTTTAGCGATTTGAGCCGAAAAATTTTCATTTTTTATTTTAGTTTGTTTAATTGACAACTGAGATTAAAATAAAAAATAACAATATCCATCATGTTTAGCAAGTACTACAAAAATCTAGATGAACAATAAGAAAAATGTTTGAGACTCATAAAAAAAAAAAAACACCCACAATTGTATCTACAATGATATGGTATCATATGTTTCAGCTCTTGATTTGTTATATATTCAATGACATGAGGCCCAACTCACTTGTCACATCATTGTGGGAGAAAGTGTGGGTCTGTAGCATTGCTAGAATAATAAATTATTACATGTAACTCCCATTTTCTTTTTTTATTATATAAAAGAAATAAATTTCACCAACTATCACTTTTAATAGAAAAAAAATGTTTGTTTCAATTTAATTTTAGCAAAAGTCACTTCTTAACTATTTAAGCCAAAAAAAATTTATTTATTTATTTTTAATTTTTTTAATTGACAATTGAGATTAAAAAAAAATAGAGTTAATTACTTAAAAGTCTTATTTACAAATGTTATGGTAGCTTAGGTCTTATTTAAGATTTTTTGAACTAATAAGTCCTATTTAGTAAAATTGAGAATATTATCAATTTTTTTTTTTTTAATAATTTTTGAAACTAAGAACATTATTAATTTTTCATAGTAATGTTATAGATAATTGTTTCACTAACTGATAAAAAAATAGAGCATGCGATTAAACATTTTTGCCCTTCTACTTATTGGTTTAATTCAACTATCCAATAAAACCGAGAATATTAATAGTTTTTTTCCAATTTTAAAATTGAGAACATTATCAATTTTTTCATGTTTAAAGTTTTTTTTTTGCACATCAATGTTCCATCATCATACTCCTTTTTAAATACAAAATTTTTAGTTTTGCACAAAAAAAGAATTCAATTTTTTCAAAAAAAAAAAAATCAGTTTGTTTGGTTTCATTTTTCTGAATTTAGTTTTCTGAAAATTGAGTTTTTTGTTTTTTGTTTTTCGTGTTTTTGGTTTTTGTTTTTAGTGAATATTTTTAAAATTTTAAGCAATTTTTTTTTTTTACTTTTTAGATACACCTTACTTGTATCGAAATAGTAAAATATTTTTAAAAATTAATAAATATACAAAAATACAAAAAATGTACTAGTTTTTTGTTTTTTGATTTTTTGGTATTTAGTGTATTTTTTAAAGATTTTTTTTTACAAATATTATACTTTTTAAGTGTATTTATTTTAGTTGTGTCTAAAAATTTTAAAAAATTGCTTAAAATATTAAAAAAAATTCATTGAAAACATTAAAAAAAATAAAAAAGTAGAATTTTTTGAAAACTATTTTTTGAAAATCAGAACCAAACAAGCTGAATAGTGTTTTTTTTTTGCACATAATTTTTTTTTTTTTTTTAGTTTTCTCAATTTGAAAATTGATGTTTTAAAGTTTTGAAAATCAAAATAAATGTCAAATCATCAAGTTCCTTTATAGATAATAATAAATGATGAACAATTGTTTGAAGGACAATTCTGACTATTAAAAATTTAATGGGACTTGAAGGTCCAAAAAATCCTCGGTGGTGCTACATGCACCAATTAGTATACTAACCAGTATACTAACACTAATTATGACATTATTATTGATCCCACTCATTAATCATATTACAAATTCCAAAAGTTTCTTAAATTATGCTACATCATCAATTGGTACACTAGTTAGTATATCAATTGGAACATATAGCATTATTCAAAAATCTTAGTTAGGATTTAATAGAGTATAAATTCATAAATTAAGACTTGTGTGTAAATGCCTCTAAAAAATAATAGAATCCATTATGTTTGGCAATTGTTAAAAAAGTAATTCATTTTCTTAATATTTTGTATTTTGTTAAAAAAAATATTTGTATTATAAAAATTTATTGTTTAAGTCCTTGTAGTTTAGAAGGACATAATATTTTTTTTATTATAAAATTTAAAACAAAAAATGACAAAAAATAAAAATACAAACTTTTAATAGTGATTAATAATTTGAATACGTGTATTTAATAACATATTATGTTTAGACTAATAATATTATGACACATGTGATTATTGATCACATTCTAATTGTAGTAACATAATTTAAATTTAAAATTTTACTAAATAATTTAACAAAAGATGCATAAATTAAGGAATGAAAATTAATCTTATTCCGGTAACATAATTTAAGGAAGAATTTGAATTTAAAATTTTATTTTAAGAATATAAAATTAATTTATAAACCAATCAAATTGTGACACATATTAACAAAAATTAAACCAAAAAAAAGAAAGAAAAAGACATTGTAACTTTAAGCTTTAATAGGATGACGACATTTTTCAATTATAATAACATATAGATTTTGTATGGGGGTTTTCAATCTCAACGTCACTCTTATTGCTCCTAAATACAAAAATAATGAGATAATTATGATAATTTTAAATTTATATTTAAAAATTATGAATCATGGGATAGATTATTATAAATTTAAATTTGTATTGTGTCAATTTTAAATTTAAATTAATAGATTACTTTTCATATTTAGTGACTCTCAAATTTGAATTTTAAAATGGATTAGTATACTTTTTATTCTTTTTATAGATTTGATATACTTTTTATTTGAAAGTCATAAATTAAGGGATATTAATTTTTATTTATTTATTTATTTATTTTTGCTTGAATAAGTGCTAGCCAATAGAAGATTTTTTTAATTTTTATTTATTTATTTATTTATGCTTGAATAAGAGCTAGCCGTTTGTAGGTTAGAAGCTCCGTTTTCCTTGTATAAATGCACGTGTTTTTTTTTTTAAAAAAAAATAAAAATAAATATTTGATGATACAATGTGTGTTATAAAAAATAATTTTAATTTTAATTTAAAATTAACATAAAGTATGATTTAAATTATTTATTTTGATAATATTGGCGTTATTGTTCTGGTTACACTACCAATGGATTTCCTACTCAAGGCATCGGCCACAACATTGATCTTCTCTAGATGATAATGTAACTCGAAGTCATAATCTTCTATAAACTCCATCCACCTCTTCTGCCTTAGATTCAAGTTTGTCTGTGTAAACAGATATTTCAGACTTTTGTGATCAGAAAATACTTCAAATTTCTCACTATACAAATAATGTCTCCAAATCTTCAAGGCAAAGATCTGTCACGCCCCCGAAATAATTACACGATAAAAATTTGAGCAACTACTACAAGTGATATAGGTGGAATAAGAAGCTTTCATTAATTGGAATTGATATACAAAAGATGACACATGCAATGTATATTCATAAACAGTTCATCCTGAATTTACAGCATGTGTTATAAGTGTTAATAAAGAATGAAAGCTAAACAGGTATTTATATGCCCTAAACGCTTACATTTTTCCAAGACTTTGCTTGGTTACAACAAAATAAGTCAGAAGCTCAAAACACATAAAGCCCTAGGCTTAAAAAGAAAGTAAATACAAAATGAACAAAAATGAGCTTCAGTCCCACAGTCCTCCCAGACTAAGTCTTTGGCGGAGGCATATCATTAGCACCTGAAATGGTTTTTTCCAAGTAGGGTGTGTTAAAGCCAGTAAAGACAGTCTAACACAATATATGAATCTTAACAAAGATATAAATATGAAGTGTATATACAATGCACGTGACAAATCATTTACAACTCTTTCGCACAACCATGCCATGCCAAGTTTAATAACACTATCCATGTTATCTTAACCCCTTTCTAACTCAATTCATTTTATCTCAATCCATGAGTTACCTCCATTTATTACAAACAACCAAACTGAGGATACAATTTAAAGGTTCTTGAATCAATATAGTCAACACACAAATGCTTCCATTTGTCATTTTACAGAAGTTTCGTCCGCGGGAATCGGCACCCATGTATACACAATGTTTTTGGGACTTTCACCCTGGACGCACATGCCAACTTAATTCAATGAAATCCATCCCCTTTCTCCTCCAAAACATAGAATACATCCCCTTTCTCCTCCCAAACATCATACATATACAATGTATTAAACACAGTCATATTCAATGACAATCAATAAGAGATTAGTTTCAATTCCTCTAATCTTCATACAATTTCTAAACAGATATACAATCTCTAAAACAGACAAATTATCCAAATTTCCATAGGTGAGAGGTAATACATACCCAACTCCACCATTTATATAAACACCCATCCAATTTCGTGTTTTCATTACCAATTTCATTATTTATACAAAATAAATCCTTTAAGAAGTTTTAGGGCGAAACCCTATTTCCATCCAAAACCCAACCCATGTGCCAAAATCAACAATCTTAACACCAAACAACCTCACATCTGCACCCATAATCATTCTCAACACATACACTTGAAAACCCCTATTTTAATTTTAAACCAAAACCCTAGGTTTGTTCAAAATCACCTTAAGTTCCAATGTTTCTTACACATCAATGAATAACCAAATTAAAAATCATATGAGAGTGTAGAAAAGTCCCTGCCTCAAGTCTAGAAGTTGAGAGAGAGAATGGGGACACTTCAAACACGCCGAAATCCAACTCTATTGGGAGGAGAATAAAGCCCTTGGGATGCTCCATCTTTTTATCAAAGAGCGTAGGGTATAGAAACCAATCTATGTGAAAAAGTAGAGAGAGCGTGAGTTTTAGAGAGAGGAACTCTAGATCTAGGGTTCTGTGAAAAAAAGAGATATAAAAGGAGGCTGCTGTAAACTAATATACGCACAGTTCGCTCGAACATAAGAGTTGACGCTTGAGCGTCAGACACAATAAGTTGTTCCGCTCGAGCGTAATAAATGTTTGCTTGAGCGTAGAATATACACATCCAGTAGTTTTGTAGACAGAAGAACATCGCTCAAGTGCACACCCGCTCGAGCAAAGAAAACGCCACTTGAACGTAGAATACACTCTCGTAGTAGTTTTGTAGACCTGTAAAAGTACTGAGAGTTTGCAAAGCCCACTCGAGCACAAGAAGTGCCGCTCGAGTGGAAGAGCAAAATTCTGGACAACAAGAGTTGGAAAACCGAACAACCAACCTGTCCCAAACATAACCCCAACAATCCAATAGGCAAGCTTAAAGGAAAAGATGATAAACATGACATAGTCAACAGTGCAAAACCAAGAAACCCGAGTCCAGAACACAACAAGGGTCGGGTCAAAATCAGAATCGCTATAGATCACTGCTGCTAACTCTAGGTTGTAAGTAGGGTAGTTCCTCTCATGTGTTTTGAACTGTTGTGAGCCATAAGCTACTACTTTTCCCTTTGCATCAATACATAACCCAAACTTTTCTGTGAAGTATCACAATATACCGAATTGCCCAAACCCCTCTCCAGAATAATTAACACTGAAGCAGTGGCAAGTCTAATCTTAAGCTCTTGAAACAACTTATCACAAGTCTCACTCCACACATATTTGATTTCCTTTCTCATCAGTCTCGTCAATGGTGAAGCTAATCTAGAGAAATCTTTCACAAACTGACGGTAATACTCAGCCAACCCCAAGAAACTACGGATCTCAAAGGCATTCTTGAGTTGTTCCCAATCTTATACAGCTAGGATGAATCTACAATTACTCATTTCACGGATACCATGTGGCCTAAGAAATTTACTTCATTAAACCAAAATTCATATTTTCCAAACTTAGCATATAGTTTGTGGGCTCTAAGTTACTCAAATACTACCCGCAAGTGTTCCTCGTGTTCCTCCTTAGAGGGTGAGTAAATCAAGATGTTATCAACAAAGACGACCACAAAACAGTCTAGGAACTCACGGAAGATCCGATTTATCAAATCTATAAACATGACAGGTGTGTTGGTTAGCCTAAAAGGCATCACCAAGAACTCATAATGGCCATACCGCGTATGGAATGCCGATTTCTGGATATCCTCCTCCTTTACTCTTAACTGGTGATAACCCGATCTCAAATCTATCTTAGAAAAACAACAGGACCCCTTCAACTAATCAAATAAATCATCTATACGAGGCATTGGGTACTTGTTCTTAATAGTCACCCGATTTAACTTTCGGTAATCAATACACAATCACAAAGTGTTATCTTTCTTTTTTGGCAAAGAGAGCCGATGCTCCCCAAGGTGAAGTATTAGGGCAGATAAAACCCTTATCTAATAATTCTTGGAGTTAAATATTCAACTCACTCAACTCAACAGGTGCAAACCTATATGGTGCCATAAAAATCAGTGTCATGCCAAACACTAAATCAATAAAGAACTCGATCTCTCGGTGAAGTGGTAAACTATCAAGATCCTCGGGAAAAACATTCGGTATTCACAAACTACCCTCGGCAACTCAACTCGGACTTCATCACACTCACTACCCAAGAAGTTGGAAAGAGGACAACTAAGCTCACTTACGTAGATCATACACTGGTGATAAGACTCTATCGGCTCTGTCCCCCATGAAACAAAAACAATCACCGCTCAAGGTACATACAACAACCTTCTAACGGTAACAATCTATGACAATTCGATAAGATGACAACTAGTCCATATCCAATATAGCGTCAAAACTCGACATGTTAATCAACACAAATGCAAAAGGGAGTCGGCGTTCTCAAATAATCTCACCACCAATAGGTGACTCTACACTGAGTAGAGATGCTAATCGAGCCAATTTTAACCCCAAAGCCAATGCAAATGCAGACAAGATAAATGAATGGGATACACCTGTATTAATCAACACATTAGCAATAGAATTGAATAACAAGAAAGTACCTCTCACTATCGAAGGCGCTGGTACTAGGTTTAGCTCGTTAACAATATACACACACCCTGTAGGTCTCTGCTGCACTTGCTCACTCCTTGGAGCATATGTTTGATGTACTAACTGAGCTGAAGAGGCTCCCTGATTGGCCCTCGAGACCTGTACTAACTGTGCAGGATGGTGGCTCTGTGTCTGCCTTAAACCAGACGCACCGGGTGTGCCACCCAACTGAGGGCAAAACCTCTTCAAGCCCTACCTATCCACACTTATAACAAGTAGGCAGCTGCCCTCTCTCCTAACTCTGGTTCTGAGAACAAGCCAAAGATGATGCAGACCGCTGCCCTCCTCCCCTCTGCGGGAAAGTTGGAGACTTGTGGCCCAACTGGCTACACTTAAAGCAAGTGAAATCTCCCTAACCACCTCTCCCAGAACCCGAACTCGGTACTGGAAAAGTGGACCTTGACTTGGGCGGGTCAGTGGGCTAGGCCTTGAGCTGAGTTGGGCTTTAAAACAAAAGGCCCAGGTCTAGGGCCTTAGGCTAGGCTGGGCTGGGCTCAAGCTTGGGCATGGTCGGGCCAGGGCTTCCCCAAGCTGTAGGTAAGCTTTGGGTGGGCCGCGTGCCGGTAGGCCTATTTTACACCCGTAGTTATAAGCTATATGTTGGTTTTGATTTAAAAGACTAGATCTACCATTGTCACTGTCAAAATCCTAACCTCTACCTCCATTTCCACCTTTAACTCCTCCACCTGTCGCTCTTTGTCCGTCGCCCATGACCTTGTCGTCCGCTGCATCACCATGAAAGTCGAAGACGCCGAACTCGTCTTCTTCACCAGTATTTCTCACGTCAATGATGACTTAAGCATCACCAAGGTCTTGAATCCCTGTAAATCCAAAGCCAGGGCTTTAAGGATATGAGCCACGATGTCCTTGGGGTTGATCATGGTAGCTTTGTTGGCTTTGTCCTCGACGAACTTGGGTATCTCTTCTTCAACCAAATAAACAAACAAGAGGGGGGTCGGTATTGCAAAAATACAAGAAAAAAAAGCATACATCTATAAATACAGATGAAGATAAACACATACTTCTAGGAAGCTAAGAAGGTTATCTACCTGCGAGTTAGGAATTGAGCTATCACGATCCAAACCCGCCCCTATAAGTTTAGCGTCGTAACCGGCCAGTAATCCTTGGATTACCAAAGGCCTCTTGACAGAACAACATATAATAACGAGGCTGCGGAAGCAAAAATAGAGAATATACAATGTCCATAGAGCTGTGTTAACATATATGAAACATAAATCTTCAAACAAACTTGTATATATATATAACGTCATAATTACATTATTCATACGTCGCCCATTCATAAACATGAAACCAAAAAGGGGACTTAGCTCCGTACAGATATAGAAAACAAAATCAACTAAAGCCTTGACATAGTCCTCTCAAAAGGAACCTTCTCGGGAGGCACTATAGTTGGCTGATGAAACAGGATCTTAGGCCATCAACTCTAGGCCTGGTCACGTGCCTGCTCACCTACATACATAATATAAATAGTGAGCTGGAGCCTAGTGAATAATAACAGAGTAAAGGATTTAAATGAATGATGTCTATAACAGGTATCGAAATCAGAGTTCATATTAGGAACAGATATATTTATGTTCTTGTTCAACTACATACAGAAATCAGAGTTCATGCTTTGTTATACATGGTACTTCCATTAGCATTAACTTGCTTAGTAGTTCCATTGGGAACCTTTGGTACCGGGAAACTTGTAACTTGCTTGAACCACGGTATTGTTAGCCCCGGGCAAGGGCCATGAAACCACGGTATTATTACCCCCGGGCAAGGGCCTTGCTTATAAAGGCATGGTATTGTTACCCTCGGGCAAGGGCCTTGTGCTAAATATGCCACGAATACATTTCAGAAACTTGGACAATCATTCATTGTACAGAATATAACATTTCATAAAACAGACCTTAATTTATATCATTCAGAAAATACTTAACTTGAACATAGCTTTACTAAGTTATTACTCACAGATGGCTCCACTTGTAGAACAGGCAAATCAAATGAGTTGTGGCGCGCAACCTACACACACATAGCAGAACACATAATGAAACACACACTCGGTTGGTACTTAACTTCTTTCGTTTCATTCTTAGTGTGTTTCTAAGTCTTAACATCTTATTGAGTCTTGATCATGGCCTAGGGGTGCCTAGGATGCAATGAGGATGCTAAAATGCACTTAAACACAT
Source organism: Camellia sinensis (assembly GCF_055761805.1). Taxonomy (NCBI): domain Eukaryota; kingdom Viridiplantae; phylum Streptophyta; class Magnoliopsida; order Ericales; family Theaceae; genus Camellia; species Camellia sinensis. The sequence continues at coordinate 72,645,907 of NC_138973.1, read as the reverse complement.
TTAACAAAACTTGTAGAAAACAGGGGTCCTGCTCGAGCGCAACTTCCCTCGCTCGAGCGGACATACAAATATGTGAGGGGACACTCGAGCGAAACTTTCCTCGCTTGAGCGATCTATAAACTTTGAAAAAGTACTGGTTTTGTGAAATCTCCGCTCAATGGCTGCTCGACTCTCGCTCGAGCGTGAGACTCATGTCCTCGCTCCAGCTCAACTCTTGCCGCTTGAGTGGTCTGCAAAACATGCAAATTTCTGGGAGCATGCATTTTACGCTCGAGCGGACTTCAAGTCACTCGAATGGAAGTGTAAGATCACAAAGTGGCCGCTCGAGCGCAGATTCTGCCGCTCGAGCAGAAGTGCAGAATCTAGAATTTCCAGATTGCACTCCCAAGCTCCAAACTTGAATTCAAAGCCATTAAACTCAACCTTTGGGCCCCAAAACTTGAGAAAACAAGTCTAAACTTGGAAAACATAAAGAATTGAAGATCATCTCATGAAATCAAGGCCCAAAAGCATGTTAATTGACCAAAACCCATCTCGAAATATACAAAACATATCATGTATGCAATGGTTTGACTCCAAAGCTTCCAAAACATGATCAAGTGATATAAATTGATGCAAAATAAAATGAATTCTCAAAACACATGTGAGATAAGTACATGCAAGTTGAAATTCTTTGAGATCAACCTCCAAACTTCATAAATTACACATGCATGTGAAAATCGTTAGAAACATACTCAAATTGCTATGAGATATATATGTATATATAGATATGCATGCATGGAATGATCCTTTTATCTAATTCATTAGCTCATCTCTTGCATTATTTAGCTTAATCCTCAAGAATTCTTGTATTAAAGTCTTGATTACAAGGTTTGAGGACAAAATGCTTACCTAGAGTTTCAATTGCACAAGTGTAGATCTTCAACTCCCAATTTCTTACAAATCTCCAACAATTCCTAGCTTTGAGTTCAATTTTCTTTTTATCTTTCTCTCTCCCACATCTTTCTCTTGAAATAGGGTGATAGAATAGTGTAAAAGTGAACTAAAGAGTTCACATGGGCCTTATATAGGCTCAAATAAAGAACTTAAGTTTGACTTAATCAAACAAATTTGCGTTATTTTGTTCTAATTATTTCATTCCGAACCGAATTTTAATTAAACCTACCATAAAATTCTAAAAATCTCAAATAACACATAAATCAAGTCAATTTTTGAATCGGATGCTGATAAGGCCTTCAATTCGCCAACTGAAACGGAAACATGAACAGATCTTTTTACGTTAAACATATATAAACACAAATAAGGCAACATATGAAGCAAAATTTCACTTTATTTACTTAGTGGGCATGATTAAACATGGATTAATGTTAATCATGGGTCGGGGTTGTTACATGAGCAACGTGAGAAAGGGAAAGAAAGTGGTTAAAGAGAAATATAGGGTTTTGGAAATCCAAAACAATCAGAGGTGAGTAAGTGTATAATCTCCTACTAATCTCCTTATAATCTCTGTCAATTCTCTTGGTCAAAATCCCCCCTCCAAAAAAAGGAACAAAAAGTTAGAGGAAATGGTGAGTTTATTCTGATATATGATAATGATGTTTGTATATAAGAAAGAAATATGTTTGTTATATGCAGGAGTCGAGTGTGAGAGTTCAATTATAGAGAGGGAAATGAGATCGAGAGCAACAAAGAGGAGAGAGAACTTAAGGCTTTGAAACCAGCTGTAGACACCCCATTTTTGACCGCCCTTAAGACTTAGGCACCTCAGGTTGATCACTCGATGATGAAAGTTATGTTGTACAAATGTTCGATTTTTTCAGCAAGAAGAGCTCCCAAATCCCAACCTTACACCCCATTTTTGGACCAAAACTATTTTGACCAAAACTATTTTAGACCTTAAAACCCTCTCTTTCAAAATATTTTTGAAAATGTTTCTATGATGCTCCGAGGCTTGCATTTTGGTAAAAATTATTCTTTTCGATAAACCGAGTAAGGACAAAGTGGAAATAAATGGAAGAGAGGTGAATTCTTTGAAAAATCTTTAAAAACTTCTTATTGATAGGTTTGGAGTTGAAGTAAATAGGAGGGGAGGGAAGAAAACTAGTTGGGGAAATGGTTGAGCATGAAATTGTTAAGAGAGAACTGAGCAGCCTTCACTAAATCGGGCTTATCTTTTTGTACACTTTATGAGGCCACCACCATTGGAAATTGAACTTTAGGGGCTTCAATTTAGACTAAAGAATCTCCAAAATCCGAGTCCGAATGAGGGAGATATGGCTGTTTGAAGTTAGGCATCAATCTGGTTAAGATAGAAATGAGTAACCTTCACTAAAATAGGCATATCTCTTTGTACACTTAGAATTTAGATATTAGGCCACATGCATTGGAAATTATACTTGTGAGGCTTCAATTTAGACTCAAGAATGACCTAAAACCAAGTCTAGATGAAGGAGATATGCCCATTTGAAGTCGGACCTGGAAGCAGATTTTTGTGGCCGGCATGCCACTATTTGTGGGCGGCCGGCCACTATTTCTGGCCTGCCAGCCACTTGTGTAAAGCCTAGATATTTTGTGCCAGTTGTCTCCTGAAAGCTCCAGCTGTTTGTATATAGATATTTTTTACTGAGAGGCTGTTTTTTTCTATATATACTTGACATTCCCTCATGTTTTTAGGTTACAAAAATTTCTAAAGGGACCAAAACTTGAAATTCTCTCTCTATCTCTATCTTGCAACCTATACACTCTCTCTTTACATTCCCTAAACCAATATTGGAGCTCTCCTTGCTGAGATTATTGAGTCCAAATTTCAACCATTGTGAGTGTAAGCTTTGTGTTTTGTGAACAAAAGAGTAACCTTGCTTCAAGAGCAGGAAGAACCAAGCATCAGTGGCCAGCAGGCCACCACTTCTAGCCTGTCGGCCACCTTTGCAAAACCCAGCAATGCCTTTTTGAAACAAAACAGAGTTGGTTTTGAGGTGAAAAACAGTGTAATTGTTCTACTGTGCATCAGAGGCATCTGGTAGTAGAACAGTGACTTTTTCGGATGGAAAATCCGTGCATGTATGAGCATTCCTCGTTTCCCGAGGTGGAGTAGTTAGAGTAGTTAGCTTAATACTTCTCTCATATTGTATTCATGTTGTAATTAGTTAATTTGTAATTCATTAGTTAGTTCTAATTTTCTAAATAGTTAATCAGTGTAATTAATTAGCTAGTTTAGTTAATTATTTCATTCGTTTTGTAACAGTTAGTTAATTTGTAGTAATTAGCCTAGCTAGTTAGTTTATTCGGACCCTCCTGCGTGAGGGCGCACAATTGTAATAATGTGTATATCTTCCAACCCCACGTCTTTCTCCATTTTATTTACCTGCTTATGATGGTTAGTTTAAGGCATCATGTTTCGTTTAGCATCTCTCATGCCTTGTATCCATTGTCTTGCATTGTAACGCCCCGGAAATAATTCAAAATGAACTCCCCAAATCAGTAGACATTCACTACACAATGACAATAATCCTTCCATCTTCATATATATAATAAATGGGTTTAATACAGAAGTTCTACATGCGGTATACATTCACAAAGCAAAGGAATACATGAATCTATAGCATGTGAAGCATCAAATCTCAAAATAATAAAATGCCCTTAAGGGCTTACGTCTTCCAAGGCAATAGCCTGGTTACACAGAATGGTCTCTCGAACCCAAACACATTAGCCCTTGGCTTACAAAAAGATCACAACAAAAATAAGAGCTATGTACTCTTTACAATTATCTGCGCCCTTAACTTGGCGAGATCACCACGTCTTTACTTGCACCAAAGTCCCATAAGGGTGAGCATAAAGCCCAGTAGAGAATTCTAACAAAGTATATACAGTTATGCAATTCTTAATAAAGATGCAAATGTCAATGCTATGCCATGCTCCTTTGAAGAAATTTCATTTCATGCTCTTCTTGAAGATTTCAATTTTTCCAATAAAAACTTGTAAACTCAACACATTTCAAACTTCCAATTTCAATCAATAGGGGCGGTAAATACGACATTGGTAACCCCTAGGCTGGTATCTGCAAGTAGGCTCAACAAGCACTACCAAACTGTCATTTTTACCGGTATTAACCGGAAGGCTCGACACCTATCCTTGCGGTTTTCTAGTCTTTCACCAAGGACACTCAGGCCAACTTATCAAATTCACTACACCCCCTAACCGGACTACCACCGTATTTACCCCATACACATTTTCGTTGTTCTCATTACAATAGATATATTCTTTTCATGAAACATATGTTTCCATTCGAATTACGCAATGCATGATAGTTAATTAAATGAGTATGCAAGGTAATAAATTTCCATGTTTCACGGCCTTTCTCTGTTTCCAAATGGCATAACAACAATAATAACTAAAACCATGTCTCATTTCCTCCTTCAGACGTTATTTTGCAAAATAACCACGTGCTTTCAACACACAATAACAATTTTCCCATCATGCACAATTCTAATCAATTTAGCCTCTTCAAGGCCACATGTGATGTTTTCAACATAATCTCCACAATTTCACAACTTTCACATTTCATGATACATAATTGTTCACCTCTTTCCAACCACACATGATCAAGCATTTAACAATATGTTACAATAACATATTATATCTCATACTTCAAATAGATTTCCATTTTTATCAAGCATACTATGAGATTTACTCTCATCCAATCTCTTGACACAAAATGATAAAGGATTTCATAGGTATTTCTTATTTTTCCCAAATCCCCAAATTTTAGGGTTTTTTTTCAAGATAAAACACTTCTCATTTCCTTGGTAAACCCAACTAAAATCACATCTCTTAGGTTTTATAGATGAAGAACCATCTAATAGTAACAAAGTTTTGAGTTTTGAAAGACCACATTTAAAACTCTCTACCCTTTGAATCAAAATGAAAGATTTATATAAAACTTCAAGAAAACCTTTAAATCATCAAAAATGAAGCAAAACTTGTATATATAACTCAAGAATATCCCTACCTCAAAGATTGATGAAGAAGGAGAAGTGAAACCCTAACTTCAAGGATGAGAAGGAGCCTTGATTTCCACCACACCAAGAAGAGCCCTAACTTGATCTTCAAGATTAGAGAGTGAAGATGATGATCTAAACCCAATGGATTGCAAGAATCAAGGAATTTTAATGTTTGGGGATGTTTTCTAGAGAGAAGGAGGAGAAAAATGTGTTTTAGAGGGAGAGAAGTGTGTAAAAATGAGATACAAACAGCCCTAAAAGAGAAAGAAAAATAGAGCCTCGGACTGCCCAGCCGTCTCACACGTACGGCATGTGCCCCATATGTGCGGAGCCTCACTCCAGCACATGCGACTCTCAACCCCGCATGTGTGGCCCTCAACCCTGCACGTGCGGCCCTCCCGCACACACTTGCAATTAAAGCAGAATGCAGCCCATCTAAACTCTCATCTTCCTGTACGTGCGGCCCTGGCCCAGCAGCCCAGAAAAGTTTTATTTCGCTCCCCGGGCACTCCGGAACCGACCTTACGCTCGCCGGAAATAAAGGAACTTCAACACCGAATAAAACAAGAACAAAGACTTTGTTTGGGAACAACCTTCGAACGTCTCGAACTTAATGAGAGCGAGAAGGGAACGAAATGAAGAAGAAAGTAAAAGGAAGAGAAACAAGACCCGGTCATCACATGCATGCATTGAGCTCAACACATCATTCTAACTTGCATTGTAATTAAACACTTCTTTGAATACGTGCTTAGACCGCATGCTGTCAGATTGATTCATGTGCCATATTAGTAGCCGAACTTAGTAATTGCATATCGCATGTGTTGCATTAGTCATATTGCATAGTTAGGATCATGCATTATTCTAACTCTGTCATCTCTTTTTTTGCTTGGAGTACTATGTGAGCTTTTATTTGTTTTAGCATATCACATGAGTGTGGATGTTAACATGTCAAAGTGTGACATTTTGTTCCCAGGTCTGCTCGAGCGGGGAAACCACTGCTCGAGCGTATAATTGATGCTCTCAGTATTTTGTTATGTTGTAGGCAGGTCCGCTCGAGCGTGTAAAGTCCCGCTCGAGCGTGTAAAGTCCCGCTCGAGCGTGAAATGCTAGCTTCCAGTAATTCCATTGTAGCGCTGTAAAACTTCTAAGACTTTTCTTTCTCTGCTCGAGCGGGGAAGTTGTTGCTCGAGCGGGACTTCTCAACCATGTCTGGACGCTCGAGCGTGGGAAGTCACGCTCGAATGGGGGACGCGATATCAGCTTTTTAAACACAGCGATTCTAGATCATTCCGAGACATTTCTTTTTCTATTCTCCATCTACTCTGCCTCTCTCTTTGAAACCTTAAATTTCTACCATCAAATACCTCACATACACTTGAAATCCACCCGAGATCGTTTGCTAGGGGCGAAGAACACTTGAAGGGTGTTTTTGTCAACCAATTGGATTGTGGGCTTGCGATAGATCCGTGAAGGAGCTTGGATTTTTGGCTTGATAGTTGAGGTAGGGATACTTTTATCTTTGTATTTCTTCATTGTTGAAGAGATTCCATGGCAATGTGTGTGATGTGTGCATTAATTTGGGGATTTTATTGGATTAAACCATTATAACACATGTCTAACCTCTTGTTTTATAATTTGTTTGAAATTCCTTAATTCTTTTTTTTTATAAAAATGAATGTAAATGTTGTTAAAACTTAGATTGGTGATAAAAGAGAGAAACCCCCAAAGTTGATAAAACCCTAAGTTTCTATTTGGATAGATATTACTTAATATAATGAAATTTTCTTTGGATTCATGGAAATCGGTGTATAATGGGGAGATGGAATATGGATATTGATGTGGTCTAAGAAATGGTGACTTGAATGTTATTGTTCCTTGAGTTTTATGTGTCGTTTATTTATGATGGTGCTAGATGTTCAATTTGTGGGACTGGAATGTGATTTAATTGTTGAGTATGCATGAGTCCATGTGTGAGTGGGTAATGTCTAAGAGTGGTGTTGTGTTAGTACCCGCGCGGGGAGTTTAAAAAGGTGCCCAAATGCCCTGTCTAGGCTTATTGTTGAACGAATGTGGGAAAATGTTTTTGGGTGTCCACACAGTCCTGCCGTATAGTAGCCGGTGAAAGTGGAAAAACGGATGATTTTCTTAGGGTGCCCACTTCCCACCGTATAGTAGCCGGGGAACGTGGGGTTTGTCTTCAAAGAGTAAAAGGTTGTTTTCATTTGGATCCATGTAGAGAAATGTGTGGTTTGATTCCCATAATTGTAGATACTAAATTGTTGTGCTTGATGATACAAGTTACACAAGCCTCATTGTATTTTGTGTTTCCTTATGAGGTGTTAACGAACTATAAAGAAAGAAAACTTATCTATAATGTTTTATCACATTGATGCCATAGTCTTATTCATGGGATTAGATACCTGGATAAATGTATTCCTACTGGGCATATGGCTTAACCCTAATTTGTTTTTCAGGAATTGAAGAAGGTCAACCTTGTTGAAGGATTGGCGTAAGCACCAACCTTGTTTTCTATTGGGGAGCTAATTAAAGTCTAAGGATTTTAGTTGTTTTGCATTTATTTTGGGATTTATGTAAAAGAACTATCTTTTGTATTTGTAATACTGTACGCCCAAGGGTCTTATGTTTTGTTAAGTTATCTAAGTCTCCGAATTGAGAAAAGCCTTTGAACATCTTAGGAATGTTCTATATGAAGTGTAACCACTCAACTTTTAGTTCAATGGAGATACGACCCTTTTGAGGATTATATGATCATATTATTGTGTGTACAACAGGGTGAATTTGCAGGGTGTTACAAGTATGTTCACCATGAGGCTAAGTGCTTAAGTGATAAACTGTTTGAATGCCTGTGGATGAAAGCTAGTTGCTTGAATTGGGATAGTTTGATTAATGTACATTTGAGCCCACTTTTTTAAGTGGCACATTCACAAACTCTTTAAAAAAACAAACATGAAATCAAATGTTCCAATTTTTGCAAATTAGTCTATACTTGTGTGCGTCACATAGTAAGTTAGCTTAATAGACCGAAACAAGAGCATATAATGTAAATAAGAATCACATCATGATTAGTAGAGGCAGATCTTTGATCGGGCGAGTGAGGGTGCTCAATTCATGACCTTCCCCTCTCGTACCTAAGTTCCCGAGCCAAGACAATCTTGGTGATGATGGATAAGTGGCCTTTGGCACGAGTCCTGGGTTTCCTAAATTTCTCAAAATAAAATATTTAGGTGGCTACTCTGTATCTGACGAAGCAGTTTATTTTTGGCATTTTTGATTCAAAATTGGGTTTCCAAAAGATTTTTCGAATTTGGACTCTTTGGTGTTTATCTATTTCACATTGCACTTGTGAGATCAGATTCAGAACTACGGGAGTTCGACCTGTAGGGCTAGTCGTCTTCCAAAAGGAGCACGAAAAATTGAGCTACACCAACAGACAGATAAAGAAAGAAATAAAAAGTGTATGCGTGAGAGAGAGAGAGAGAGAGAGAGAGAAGAAAAAGTGGGTTTGTGAAGTTAATTTGTACATATAAAAATTTATAATACATAAAATACGCTTGGTGAATTTCAACAGATAGATGAAATATGCTTGGTGAATTTCAATAAATAGATTTAAAAAAATTAAAAAATATTTTGACAAATAGATACAAATTTGAACAGATAGGTTTAACAAAATGAACAGATAAATTTGTTTTGAATAGATAGACTAAAGGGCAAAACTGGAAACCAAATGTCCCAAAACAACAAAACGTAATTCTCACCACAATATTTTATAAAGAGTATACTTCTCACCAAAAAAAAAAAAAAACCTATGGGACCTAATGCCTCAAGCAATCCTCCGATTGGATTTCTCGCCAATTTTCTCTATTAAAAATCATATATTTAAAATTACCAACTCACAACCATGAAAGTATCAAAAAGAAATATAGCCATGAAAATTTAACAAACAATTTATTTTTCTTCATGGGCCTTTATTTTTACAACATTAAGTAGATTTGGCTAAAAGCAATATATAATTTTAACTCTTGGTGCTGCTACTCTTCAACTCCATACTAACATTACTAGGTATTCCCATTCCAATTCCTATCATCATCGTGGCAGTTTGTGAGTTTGAGGAGGATAAGGTCAATTCGATATAGGTGCAGCAAGCCCTCCCCTAGGTGCCTGAAGTTTCTAAGATTCAAAAAGAGAAAGATAAAAATATATAGCAATTAAATATATATCAGCAAGATGATTACAATACAAAAAATCTTACGACTTTTGTTATAATTTTTTTCTTTCATTTTTTGACAAATAAATCAAAGTTATTTTTGTTAGTTAAAATTCAAAAACAGTGATCTTACTCTAAAACAAATATAAAAAATTGAAAGAAGAAAAAAATAATAGTAAAAAGAAATAATAGAAGAAAACAAAAGGATAATACATCTGCCTTTAAGTACTTTTGTAATATATAAATAGACACTAAAGTGGTAAGTAAATATAAAATATAAAAGACATAAATAAAAATATGAGAAGACAATTCACAAATGACCCTTGTCAAATAATTAGATGAACACATGGAGGATTCTTATAATCCACTAATGAAAGTCTCTACTTTACTTATATATGATATGATACAATTGCAATCGAGCAAATTAAGACAAACCAAAATGGCTTATTTATTATAAACTTAATCCAAACGTGCCAATTTTGAGAGTTTATGTGGATTGAGTTGATTTTGTTAGGAGTTAAACAAATCAAATGACCAACTAATTTATTTGGTTAATTTTAATCTCTACCAACCACTCATTTCACTTCTTTTTAAGGGAAAATTATCAAAAAATTTCATATGGAAATTAGTTGCCCCGATAAGTCCCACGGGTTTTCTAATACACTGATAAGTCATGTTTCCTTATCATGAGATCCTATTTTAAATTTTGGTATGATTTAGTGGACGTTTTTACCCTTCCTCATTGGAGGACGCCATCTTAGGGAAGTTGAATCTAATTTTTGGATCACGTTTTCATCACTCTAATGTAACAACATAACACATTAAAAAAAAATTTAGAGTACTTTTCACAAACATAATAGTCAAACGTAACACAGTACACTTAGTGTACTTTCTACAAACGTAACACTTCTCTAACGTAACACACTAAAAGACTACTTCAATGTAACACACTAAAAGACTCCTTAGTGTACTTTTCTAAACGTAACATTATAATAATGTAACACACAAAAAAACTTCTCAGTGTACTTTCACAAACATAACACTCCTCCAACGTAACACACTAAAAAACCCATCGAACGTAACACACTACACTAAAAAACTCTTTAGTGTACTTTTTTTCAAAAGTAACTGTAACATGCCCGGGGGGTACCCGCGCGCGTTAAACAGTTCGGACCCCCGAGATCTCTTTGATCTATTCTCACGAGTGCAATGTGAAACATAGATGAGAGTCCAGATTTGGCAACTTTTATTGAAAATCCATTTTATTGCAATTTTGTAAAAAATGGACTGCGTCATCAGATCTTAGAGTCACCACCTAATATTTATTTTGGAAAAATTAGGAAACCTATGACTCGTGCCAAGGCCACTATTTGTCGTAACCAAGGATGCTTGGCTCGGAACCTTAGGTATGAGAGGGAAAGGTCAATAATGAGCACCCCCGCCCACCCGATCAAAGATCGGCCTTTACTAACCATGATATGAATTTTATTTTATTTATATGTTCATGTTCTGATTAGTTAATAAATCCTAAGATTTACTATGTGAAGCATACAAGTATAGACTATGCCATTCATTTTAGAACAATTTGATATCATACATTTTGAAAGAGTTTTGATGATGTACAACCCAAATAAATTGAGTTTACAAGCATGAAAAATCAACATCATTCTAAATTAAGCGACACAACCTCCATCCACTGGCATTCATAGAGTTATATCACATAAACAACTAGCCTCATGGTAGAATGCTAGACATAGTAAAAAAAACACACACACACGGGATGCTAAAGCATAAAAACTCACATGTTTGATGTCCCACGAACAAGCTGCAAAACAAAGTTAGTAAAATATGCATGATCTTATATACAAAACCCTAATGCAATTCACTCATGAGATGCAACTAAAGATTCGGCTTCTAAAATATGATATGTGAATCATCTCAAGAACATGAGGTAGCGCACATAATCACATAGGAATTGATTAAATCCACAAATGCAAACTTGGCCGAATCAAGATGCATGAAACATGGATGCAAAGCATAACTATGATAAAAAATAAATATGATGTTTATGTACAAATAAAGAAAGCAAGTAAAAGAACGGGGTAGAAAGAAGCGGGACGGGGAATTATTACAACATTTTAAAGAATAATTACAAACCAAATTAGAGAGGGATGAGGAGAATATTACAATAAAATAAAAACCTCACAATACACTCAAAATAAAATAAATAAATAAAATAAAAGCTTCATGTTCTTTAGAACCGCCGGCGGAAATTGGTCAATATTGAGAGATTACGCCATCTTGTTCGGAAGAAGCTAACCGACCGGCCAAATAGGCCGGCCGACGAATTAGGCCAAGCAAAACCTGTCTTGTTGCGAAACCAAGAAAAGGAACAAACAAAAAATATGTAGGTGGCTCAACTAACCACTACCGGTTAGATTAAAAAAAAGAAAATAAATATAAAATAAAATAAAAAAAGTGCAAACTCACAACATAAACCTAAAGCAATAAAACAAATATAAGATAGAACATGCAAAATTACAACAAAACTAATATGAGACTAATACACGAAAAAAATAAATATGAGGTAAAACATGCAAGATTACAACAAAACTAATATGAAATTAAAGTATGCGAATAAAAATAAATAAATAAATAATTATGAGCTAAACAAACCACTAGGATTATAACAACACACTATGAAATATAAAGTAAGAAAATAAATATGAGATAAACAAACCACTTGGATTATAACAAAACACAATGAAATAAGAAGCAAGAATATAAATATAAGATATAAAATATAAGAAAATTAAAAATTAAAAATTCACATTCCAAAGAAAGATTGAACTTCTTGATTTCCAAACTTCCTGTTGATCACCCTCAAGTGTAGGAAGTGTGTTCTCAAGTCCTCAATTCGAAATTATGGAGTTTATGGAGTTTGTGGTATGGAAAGTGGTTAACTCTCTAGTTTTTCTCACTTTCAATCACTAAACATTCTTCCTTATGATCGAGGCGATTGATCTTTGGCTATATCAGAATTTTTGGAGTGGTTTTAGTGTATGGAAATGAGGAATTTCAGTAGCTATGGAAGGTATGGGGTGTATATGGAAGATAGGAATATTTTTGGCTCAAAAACTCAAATTTTCTCTCTTTTTTCACTCTTTTCTCACTCATTTCTCTTCAATTTCGTGGTCCTCCCCCTCTCTTACAATATGATCATTCTATATAGGCAATGAGGGAGAGTAAAGGTCAAAAAGAAGATGGGAGACAAGAATGTGATAGGAGGGCAAATTTTCAAGGTGGTTTCATGGGATACTCCTTTATGGATGCAAACAAAACGTCTTTTTGACTATGGAGGATGATTAGGTATAATGGAGGATGAGTGGATGCACTTTAATGGCTCAAAGAATAGGTAAATGGGTTGTCCCAACCGAACCAAAACCAAGAAAAATGGGCTATTGCTGTTTTGGGTCGAATCAACAAAATCTGCTTTTAAGCCCAACTTCAAATGGGCATATCTCCCCCATATGGACTTGGTTTTAGGCAGTTCTTTGGTCTAAATTGAAGCCCCGGAAGTCTACTTTCCAATGGTGGTGGCCTCACATTTAAATTCCAAGTGTACAAAGAGATATGCCTAATTTAGTGAAGGCTGTCTCGGGCTGGATCAACAAAATCTGCTCTTAAGCTTAACTCCAAATGGGCATATCTCCCTTATTTAGACTTGGTCTAAGGTGGTTCTTGGGTCTAAATTGAAGCCCTAGAAGTCTACTTTCCAATGGTGGTGGCCTCACATTTAAATTCCAAGTGTACAAAGAGAAATGCCTAATTTAGTGAAGGCTGCTCATTTCCTTCTTAATGATTTGATACTCATCTTTTTCCTAAACCAGCTTTCTTTCATCCCCTCCTATTTCCTTCAACTCCAAACCTATAAATAAGATATTTTTAAATATTTTTCAAAAAGTTCACCCCCCTTCCATTCATTTCCACTTTGCCCTTACTCGATTTACTGAAAAGTGCAATATTTTAATCGAAATGGGAGCCTCGGGACATCGTAGAAATATTTTAAAAAACATATTTTGAAAAGAGGGTTTTAAGGTCTAAAATAGTTTGGCCAAAAAATGGGTGAAGGTTAGGATTAAAACTTAAATTCCATCTTTCTTACTGAGAATTTTGTGAGAAACACATTCTAATTGTCATCATCGGGCAATCACAAGAAAGCGCCCAAGTCTTAAGGCCGGTCAAAAATGGGGTGTTTACAGTTGCCCCAAATTATCCTGGTCCCTCTCACAGTCGAACAAGAAATGGCCAAGAGAAACAGAGTCAGGGCCCTCTTGACCGGAACCAACAGACCCGAAGTACCGCCACCAAGCCAAACGTAACAGGCCGTTGTGGCCCTTCCTTCTCAACAGCCTTCTTCATCACGCCCATCCAAGCGCGTCCGGTCTACCCCAACCGAGCAGCGTCTAGCGGATGAGGACGAAACCACCCCTCCACCGAGCCACCCACCGATTCCACAATCGGAGCCTTCTGACCGGGCTGGCTCTTCCAAGTGGGCACCAAAGCTGAAATTTCAGAACCGAGATATCCAAGATACCGATTCGGTGGTTGCTGAGAAGGATCACTTGATGGCATTCAACCTTGCCAAGAGTGTTTGCCTTCCAGCAGACATGGAACACCACCAGAACCTAACTGAGCTAAGGGCCATCCGATCGGCCACCAAATCCATGATCTTGGTAAGATGCCCCTCTTGTCTCTCAAATTTTTGAAACTTTCAGTTCGGTTTTGTCATTTCATTTCTTTCCATTTATTTCAGTCTCTTCAGAAGAGCCAAATTGCCCATCAAAAGGTATTGGAGCTCAGGAAAACGGCTAGGCAGGCCATGGCAGAGGTAGAAGAAAGAACAACCGAACTGAAGGAATCACAACAAAAAACGACCGAGCTAGTGGCTGAGGTAGCTCGTCTAACCGGACTAGTCACCTCGGTTGAAGCTGACAAACAAAAGGCGTTGACCGTGATGAAAGACAAGTACCTTCGTGAGCTAGTCAAGCTCGAAGGGAAAAAGGATGCCGAAATCGCTGAACTGAAGAAGAAGGTGGATGGTGCCAACGCCGAAGGTTTCAAGGAGGCGGAGGGCCTCTACATTCCACAATGTGAGGGAGCGAAGGACTTATTTTTCAACTGCGGCTGGAGAAGTGCTGTGGAGTAGCTCGACTGTGGGCCCGAAACCGAGGTCTACAATGTTCCTCAGTATTTCATTCCGGCCTGACTAGCGGAGTATGCTTCTTCTGTCCAACAACAATTTTTGCAGGGTTCAGATGATGAAGATGAAAAAAATGAGCCAACTGTTACTCCGGTAGTCAACGAGCAAGGCAACGATCAATCAGCTCGGTTGGAGCCAATGGTTGAAGACCTAACTGTTGAGCCGCCGACTAACACTGTTCTGCCAGTTGCTACTGAGACTGATCTTCCATCTGCAACCGGTGTTCAAGTCGATATTGAAGCCGATCTTGAACACCTTTTTAATTGAGTCTGTACTTTCTTTTCTTGTTGCTTTTTGCTCTTGTAACCGGGCTATGGCCCCCCTTTTGTATTTGTTTTGAATTTGATCAATGAAGTGTTTTTTTGTTCAACTTTTATTTCGGTTTGATTTGTATGCTTTTTGACTGACCTTACTAGCCAACCACTCTTTTGCCGATATACTTACTTCGGCTGAAGAGTACCAAGAGTGGTTTAATTCGGTCAATTATTCTTCAGCCTAAACCCTTACTTCGGCTGAAGAGTAATAAGAGTTTAATTCGGTCATCCTCTAAGTTGGTTTTGTCCAGCCAACCACTCTTTAGCCGATGTCCACACTTCGGCTAAAGAGTACTAAGAGTTAGTTTAATCCAGCCAACCACTCTTTAGCCGATGTCCACACTTCGGCTAAAGAGTACTAAGAGTTGGTTTAATCCAGCCAACCACTCTTTAGCCGATGTCCTAACTTCGGCTAAAGAGTATTAAGAGTTGGTTTAGTCCAGCCAACCACTCTTTTAGCCGATGTCCTTACTTCGGCTAAAGAGTACTAGGAGTTGGTTTAGTCCAACCAACCTCCAAATTGGTTATTCCTGTCAAGTTAGAATAAAATGTTTGGTTATTCCGACCAAACGTCCTACAGCCTGGATCCTTATCCTGGGCTTAGGAGGGGTGTTGGTTTGTCCAGCCAACCTATAGATTGGTTTTTCCTGCCAATCTAGAGTAAAATGTTTGGTTATTCTGACCAAACGTCCTGCAGCCTGGATCCTTATCCTGGGCTTAGGAGGGGTGTTGGTTTTTCCAGCCAACCTTTAGATTGGTTTTTCCAGCCAACCTAAAGTAAAGTGTTTGGTTATTCCGACCAAACGTCCTGCAGCCTGGATCCTTATCCTGGGCTTAGGAAGGGTGTTGGTTTTTCCAGCCAACCTTTAGATTGGTTTTTCTAGCCAACCTAAAGTGAAGTGTTTGGTTATTCCGACCAAACGTCCTACAGCCTGGATCCTTATCCTGGGCTTAGGAAGGGTGTTGGTTTTTCCAGCCAACCTTTAGATTGGTTTTTGTAGCCAACCTAAAGTGAAGTGTTTGGTTATTCCGACCAAACGTCCTGCAGCTTGGCTCCTTATCCGGGGCTTAGGAGGGGTGTTGGTTTAATCTAGCCAACCTCTAAGTTGGTTTTTTCAGCCAGCTTAGAATAAAATGTTTGCAATGTTCCTAACTTCACTAAAACTGACTTTCACAGAAAACAACTATGCTGAAAAGAATCGACTTGTTTTATTGAGAAAAGAAAAAATTACAGATGCTTGAAAGTGGAAAGCTAAAAATAAAATAACTTGAGATTGGCGGTGTTCCATGGCCTGGGGATTGCTTTGCCGTCCTTGTCTTCTAGGTGGTATGCCCCTTTGCCTGCTAACCCAACCACTTTGTAAGGACCTTCACAATTAGGCCCTAGCTTGCCATCTCCTGGCACCAGGGTGTTTCCCATCACTTTGCGCAGCACCCAATCTCCGATCTTGAATTGCCTTGGATGCACTGTTTTGTTGTATTTCCTGGATAACTCTTGTTGATATGAGGCAATGTGGACTAGTGCTCTTTCTCTTCTTTCTTCGGCGAGGTCGAGCTCCAATGCTATGGCTTATCCGTTTAAGTCTGGATCAAAATTTTCGCTTCTAATTGTGGGAAGGCCAACTTCCAGTGGGATTATTGCTTCCATGCCGTAGGCTAAGGAGAATGGTGTTTCTCCTGTTGATCGTCGAGGTGTGGTGTGGTGCGGTAAGCCCACAAAACATGAGGAAGTTCCTCCGCCCACTTGCCTTTTGCCTTCTCTAACCTTTTCTTTAGTCCATCCAAGACAACCTTGTTTGATGCTTCTGCCTGACTATTTGCTTGGGGATATGCCGGTGTAGAATTGTAGAACTCTATCTTATATTCTTCACAAAAGCCTCCAAAAATTTTGCCGTCGAACTGAGTGCCATTGTCAGATATTAGTGCCTTAGGTATGCCGAACCGTGTAATGATATTCTGCCAGACGAACTTCTTCACATCTTTTTCCTTGATTGATGCTAGTGCCTCTGCTTCCACCCACTGTGTGAAGTAGTCTGTTGCTGCGAGAAATAACTTCCTGTTTCCGGGTGCTGTTGGGAGTGGTCCTACTATGTCCAAGCCCCACATTACGAAGGGCCATGGGCTAGTCAATGGTAGGAGCTCTCTGGCTAGTTGATGTATTTGGTGTGCGAACTTCTGACATTTCTCGCACTTCTTCACATACTTCTCCAAGTCTGCCTGCATGTATGGCCACCAATATCCTTGTGAAATGGCTCTGTAAGCTAAAGATCTTCCTCCTTGGTGGCTTCCGCACACACCTTCATGAATCTCGAACAAGAATGCTTCCACTTTGCTGGGGTGAACACACTTTAGATAAGGTCCAGAGAATGACTTTTTGTACAATGCCATGGATGGGGAGAGCCAAAATCGCTGTGACTTTGCTCTAATTTTGTTGGCTTCTTTCTTTTCTTCCGGTAAAACGCCATCTTTTAAGAACAGTATGATGGGATCCATCCATGAGGGGCCTAGTTCGGCGCAACATACCTCTTCTGCTTCGGGGTCTTCAATGCTTGGTCTTGGTAAGTAGTCGATGAGCAACGGATGAGGGATGGATGTATCTGCCATTGAAGCGAAGCCTGCTAGTTCGTCTGCTCTGCTGTTTTCCTCCCTGCCAATCTGTTCTATCCTTACTACTTCAAATTTCTTGATCTCTGTTCTGACCAATTCTTGGTACTTGGCCACCCTGTCATCCTTTGCTTCGTAGTCGCCAGAAATTTGGTTTACCACCAGCTGTAAGTCGCTGTAGACCATTAGTTCGGTGGCCTTCATGTAGAATGCTGATTTGAGTCCTGCAAGAAGTGCTTCATACTCCGCTTCGTTGTTTGATGCTGAGAAGCCAAGGTTTATTGCTTGCTCCACAACCAGGCCGTCTGGTGAGATGAGGACTATGCCAAAGCCTGCACCATGCCTGTTGGATGCTCCGTCCACAAAGAGTTTCCACATCTCTCCAACGAATAATTTCCAGCAAGTTGAGGGATCAAATGATGTCGTGGGGTCAAGAATGTTGCTGGTGTTTTCTTCAAAGTCCATGCTTGCTGTCTGCCCCTCGCTATCTGATTGTACCAAGTCTTTATTTGTTGGTGAGTCTTGGCTTGGTGTAGCATGGTTTGCTTCTTCCTTGCTGTCTTTACTCTGGTCTGCCATGGGGTCTGACTGAATATCCTGCACCAGGGGTTGCGCTATTCCGGCGTCAATTTCTATTCCTGGTTTGGTTGTATCAGTCAAGTCGACTGGGCAGATATGATGACTTCCTGGGGTGAATTCTGCAACAAAGTCTGCCAAAGCTTGGGCCTTTATTGCGGTCCTTGGTTGGAACTTGATGTCGTATTGCCCCAACTCTACTGCCCACTTCAGAATTCGCCCAGAAAAGTTCGCCCTTTCAAACAAAGCTTTCAATGGAAAGGCTGTGAGGACAACTATGGTGTGGGCGTGAAAGTAGTGCGACAACTTCCTTGAGGCCATCATCAAGGCCAATGCCAGTTTTTCCAATGACAAATACCTTGTTTCGGCTCCCAGCAATGTCTTGCTGACATAATAGATGGGCAGATGTTGAATTCCTTCCGCACGGACCAACACTGCGCTAATTACGTACTGAGAGACTGCCAGGTACAGGAAGAGTTCTTCTCCAGGTATTGGGGTGACCAGCAATGGTGGAGAAGACATGTACTCTTTCAAGCTTTCCAGAGCTTGGTCCCATTCTTCGTCCCATTCGAACTTGGCTTTTAGTGCATGGAAGAATGGTCGTAGTCTGTCCGATGACCGGCTTATGAACCGATTGACCGCAGCTGCCATGCCGGTGAGATGCTGCACTTATTTTACTGAGTTTGGTCTCTCCAAATCCTGGATTGCTTTGATCTGGGAGGGGTCTGCTTCTATACCCCGGTTGGTCACAAGGAAGCCCAGGAATTTGCCAGATCCTACTCCGAATGCACACTTGGATGCATTGAGGCGCAACTTGTGCTTCTTCAGGATCTCAAACATCTCGCCTAGGTCCTTGAGATGGACATTCTCATCCTTGCTCTTGACCACCATGTCATCGATGTAACCCTCCATTGTTCTGCCTAACAATGGTTCAAACATCTTGGTGACCATCCGTTGGAATGTTGCCCCTGCGTTCTTTAGGCCAAAGGGCATGACCTTGTAACAGTATAGTCCTCTTGGAGTTGTAAAGGATGTGACCTCCTGGTCTGGTTCATGCATGGCAATTTGATGGTAGCCTCTATATGTATCCAGAAAGCTAAGTCGGTTGTGCCCCGCCGTTAGGTCGACCAGTTGATTTATCCGTGGTAGAGGAAAGCTGTCTTTCGGACATGCCTTGTTGACTGTTTTGTAGTCGACAAAGACACGCCACTTGCCATTCTTTTTTGGCACCACGACTGTGTTGGAGATCCATCTTGGGTAGTGCACCTCTCTAATTGCTCTTGCCTCCAGCAGGTTTCCTACTTCTTCTGCCACTATCTCGGTATAGTGGAGTACCGATCTACGGGTGCGTTAAATGATTGGTCTGGCGGATGGGTAGACATTGAGTTGGTGACAAATGAAGTTGGGATCAATGCCTAGCATGTCGTATGGTGTCCAGGCAAACACTTCGATATTAGAGGTTAAAAATTCCAAGACCTTTATTCTCTCAGTGCTGGACAACGATGAACCGAGCAAAAAGAACTTATCCGGGTTCTTTTCATCTATTCTTACCTCTACCAAGTCTTCCACCGCTTTCTGATTTGCTGCTTTGCCTACATCTGCGAACAGTTCATTGCTCTCAGGTTCTTCCACCGAATGAACGTATCCTTTGGCAGCGCGGCTGCCATTCACCGTGATAAAGCATTGCTTGGACATAATCTGATCTCCATAGACCTCTTCAATTACACCGGTATCGTTGGGGAACCGCATTACTTGGTGGTAGGATGACGCCACCGATCGCATGGCATGCAGCCATGTTCTGCCCAAGAAGATGTTATAAGTGGAGGGGACCTTTAATACCCAGAACTCCACTTGTTTCGTCACGCTTCCTGCCTTGATTGGGAGGATTATTTTGCCAATGGGCCATTCTGGCATGGAGTTGAATCCAATCAGGGGAGATACGGCAGGTGCCAAGCCTTTATCTTGTAACGTCAACTGTTTAAAGGTGTCGTAGTACATTATTTCACATGAACTGCCTTGGTCTATCAAAAGCCGCTTGACGTCAAAATCCTTGACTCAGAGAGTGATAACCAAGGCATCATTGTGAGGGCAATATATCCTTGCCAAGTCCTTATCCGAAAAAGACATGACGTTTGTGGCCTCTGTCTTCCCCTTCTTGATGGCAAGTTGGGCACTTTGTACCTCTCTTAAATGCTCAGCCTTTTTGATTGATCCTCTGAGCTCGCATACACGCTCAGGTTCGAAAACTCCATGTATCACATTGATAACGCCTTGAGGTGGGGCATCGATTGGCATTCCGTTAGGGTTGTTATGGTCCTGGGGGGCTGGTTGGGTCCCTCCTTCAATGTATTTATCCAGGTGACCTGCTGCCACCAACTCCTCCAAGTGCCATCTCAATGGCGTGCAATTTTCAGTGCGGTGCCCCTTTTCTTTGTAGAAGGCGCACCGTGATCTTTCGTCATAGTCCTTCTGAGCTTCCCTAAGCTTAGCTGGCCATCTGACGAAAGGCTCATCCCGTATTTCACTTAGAATTCGGTAGATCGGTTTCTTGAAGACCGTGGTTATGGCAGTGCGGACTCTCAACCATATTTTATCTTGGTCCTCTTCGTTGTCTCGTCTGCCTCGTCCGTTTTTGCTTGGACGGTCTACCGCGTTGACTTTTGCTGAGGCCTTCTTCTCTGGTACTGTGGTCGTGCCATATTTTGTTTAGGCACATGCACCATCCTCTTCTACCCTGATGTGCTGATGCACTCTTTCCATCAAGGCTTCCATGGTGAGGGGTGGTGTCATGGTGATTGAGTCCCTTAGTCTGTTCCCGACCGGAAGGCCTCTCTTGTATTGTGCAATGGCGAGATTGGTGGAACAGTCCCCAATCTGGTTGAATGTCTCCCAGTAGCGACTATTGTAGGACCTTAATGTCTCTTTTTCGCCCATGTCGATGGAGAGTAGCTGGTCAATCTCCACCGGGGTTTTGGTGTTTGTTCTGAACCTTGTGACAAACGCCTCCGCCAATTGCGCCCAGGAGGCTATGCTGCCTTCTGGAAGTTTTTCAAACCAAGTTAAGCCTAGATCGCCAAGGCTTGACGGGAAGAGGATGCACATTAGAGCCTCGTTTCGCCGATATACCGCCATAACCTGGTGAAAGTGGCTTAGGTGAATGTAGGGGTCCGTCTTCCCCTCGTACGTAGTGAATTTGGGCTGAAGGAAGCCTGTAGGTAGGGGCGCGTTTTCAATTGCTGGAACGAACGGCGAGGTCTGCAGCCTTGCTAATGCTTTGTCCGTCGGTTCGTAGGCAGGGTGTGGTAACGGCATTCCAACCTCGACGCTTCTATGCGATCGAGGAGCCAATCGTTGAAGGGCAGAAACTCTGTGAGGGTCGCGCACCCTGGTGTCCTCCTTCCATCGTGCCTTTTCTTCCAGCATGATCCGCAAATCGGATGATCTTGGCAACTCCGTATGTTTGGATGATGTTTGGTGCGAGTGTGAGGGTCGGTAGGTACTTTCCCTCTGTGTAAGACCTCAATGATCTCGTTCTCTTAGACCTGGAGTAACGAGTTCTGGAGGTTCTAGACTGAGTATCGCCTGTCCTGAGGCTTCTACTCTCTGCTTGTGATGGTGTGGAATGCCTTCTATGGTCTTCTGAGCGGCGAGGGGGCGTCTTGTCTTTGCGCCCCTCTCCTGTCGCTACTCCTTTTCCCTTCATCTGGCGCTTCAAGGCCTCCATGTCCGCCGCCATCTTCCTTATTAATTTGTCTTGCTCCTTCACGCGGTCCTCCAGAACTTGAGGATCAATCCTCCGCCTTTGCCTGTCAGGACTTTGTAAACGAGAGTGACGGGGGCTGTTAGTCCGCCTCCCCCTAGTATCCCTCCTGGAGTTATGTCGTTGGGGCTCCAAGTCCACCATGGGAGGGTGTAGACACCCCATTTTTGACCGACCTTGAGACTCAGACATCACCAGTTGAGCGCTTGGTGATACTGCATATCGTGCTCGTCCAGAAGTTTTAGAGTCTCGGCTGCGAGCCTTGCCTCCGGACTTCCGGACTCTTTTGTGCTTTGCCTCGGTTTGCGAACCAGGCTCGGTTTTCTCTGTTTCTTTTCCTGAGGGGAGGGAGAGGTCCTGTAGACCATCTCTTAGTGGCCGTGGGCTACATTTTGTGGCTGTAGGCCATTTTTCCCATTTCGGAGCCCGGTTCCCGATTTTCGGAGCCGTCAGGCCGTGTGCCTCGGTTCGGGACCGCTTAACCATCTCCTATTACTCTGGTTTTTGGCATGCATATTATTTTCTCCCTTTTTAGGGACACTGAGGTCTGAGAGACCCACTTCGTGGTCAAACACCACTCCCGGTGCCTAACAGCCAGTTTTCGGGGCCTCGGGCTGCGCGTTTCGGCCCCCGAACCTTCATTTTGCATCGGTTTGGGCTCATTTTTGGTGGAGACCTCATTTTTGGTGGAGAGCTTGTAGGAGGGTGGGAGGCCAGCAATTTTGCTGAAAAGCCAACTTCTTTTTGGTCAAAAGTGGTTCAGCATGAATCCGGGAAGGAGAAAAATTTGCGCGGCTTCACCGAAACGGGCGTAACTCTTTGCACAAGAGGAATTAAGATATGAGGCCACCACCATTGGAAAGCTTACTTCCGGGGATTCATTTTTCACTCAAGAATCTCCCAAGTCCAAGTCCGGGGGGGGGGGGGAGATGTGGTTGGTTGAAGTCTGGTTGGACCGAATCTGCGCGGCTTCACGGAAAAGGGCATAACTTTTTCTACAGGAGGAATTTTAATGCAAGGTTTGCACCATTGGAAAGCTAACTTCTGGGGCTTCATCCTAGGGGGTGGCCGGCCACTTTTTTCCCTTTGACCTAGCCGGCCGGCTAGGGGAAGTGGCCGGCCGGCCAACTGCAGCAAAAATGTCAGGCCAGCCTGCTTCTTCAGGTTGAGTACATTCCAGCTGTGCCTTGGTTTTCCCCCCAAAATATCTATATCCGGGGGACCCTTTTGGAGGAAAAAGAGGCCTTATTTCCCTCCACTTTTGCCTAGACTCTTCTCTCCGTCTCTTGCCTAGATAGTTGGCCTCCCAACTCAAGAGAAAGGGTTACAAGAATTGCTTTGAAGGTATAGATACATATCTCTCCATTTCCTTCAAGTTTTGGCTCCATTTCTTCATCATCATCAAGCTCTACCACCACCACTCCATTCCAGCAGCAAGGGGGGGAATTCCAGCAGCTTAGAGTCATCAAAGTTGGTCCAAGAAGCAACAAAAGCATTGGTCTTCAAGGGTAAGTCCACTTTCCCTCTTTTCTAGCTCATTTTTGCACCATTCCTCTAGCCATCTTGCTTACTGTTTTAGGCTCTTACCCTAACTGAAACTAGGCCTATTTTGAGCTATTCTACATGTTTGTTGAAGGGTTCAACCCTATTTGAGAATCCCACCTCACACTTGTTTCAATACCTCTTTGTATGTCAATATTTTGCATGCTTTTTCTAGCCTATGTGTGATCTTTTTTGGAGCCTGATGTAAACTGTAAATGGACTTATTTTGAGCCCCTCTTCAACATTGAAGAAGGGCTCAACACTGTTTGGGACCTCCATGTGCCACTTCATGTTATATCCCCTCTTTGGTCCCCATTTTTGCATGCTTTGGCAGCCCATTGTGCTTCTGTTTTTGGTCTTTTTACAGAACTGAAAATAGTCTTATTTTGGCCCATTCTTCATGTTTCATTAAGGGCTCAACACTATTTGGGACCTCCATGTGCCACTTCATGTTATATCCCCTCTTTGGTCCCTTTTTTTTTGCATGATTTATTAGCCTATCTTGCTTCTGTTTTTGGGCGATTTTAAGAACTGTAAAAGATTATATTTTGGGCCCCTCTTCAACTTTGTTGAAGGGCCCTAACCTGTTTGGGGTCAGCAGCTGTGAGTTGCTTCTTAATCTCATGTTTAGGGCCATTTCTTGCATGCTAGTTTTGCCCTGTTTTTGTTTGCTGTTTGGCCATGCTTTGAACTGAAAAAGTGCTTATTTATGGGCTGCCTTGCTACCGTCTATTCATTGCATATCCATATCGTGCATGTTTGGTATAGCTATAGGCCATTTCGGGTGCCAAAATTCATGTTTCGGGAGAGATTCCATGCATCGGGTGTACTTTCGCCTCATTTCGGGGCTGTTTTCCCCCACATTTCAGTGCTGAAATTCTATTAGCATGTTTGCATATCATTTTCCATGCCATTGCATTGCATATGCCATTGCCTCGATTTGCGTGCCCGTGTGCACACATTTCGAGGCGCTTCATTTTCATCCATCGGCCTCTTATGTGAGTGTGGCTGAGGCTCTCTCATGTTGGTGTAAGCCCATTATTGCATTGCATATGCCATTGCCTCGATTTACGTGCCCGTGTGCACGCGTTTCGAGGCACTTCATTTTCATCCATCGGCCTCTTATGTGAGTGTGGCTGAGGCTCTCTCATGTTGGTGTAAGCCCATTATTGCATTGCATATGCCATTGCCGCGATTTGCGTGCCCGTGTGCACGCGTTTCGAGGCACTTCATTTTCATCCATCGGCCTCTTATGTGAGTGTGGCTGAGGCTCTCTCATGTTAGTATAAGTCCATGTTGCATTCTATATGCCATTTTAGCCTTATTGCATTGCATATGCCATTGTCTTGATTTGCGTGCCCGTGTGCACGCGTTTCGAGGCACTTTATTTTCATCCATCGGCCTCTTATGTGAGCGTGGCTGAGGCTCTCTCATGTTAGTGTAAGCCCCTATCATATTTCCATGTCATTTGCATTGCGTATGTCATTTCCTCAGTTTGCGTGCCCGTGTGCACGCATTTCGAGGCATCTCATTTTCACAGCATAGTGCATACTAGGTTGTATCTTAGATCGCATTCTGTCATTTTCCCAATTTGCGTGCCTGTGTGCACGCATTTCGAGGCATCTCATTTTCATAGCATTGTGTATGTTAGGATTGTATCTTAGTTGTATTTCATGCATGTCATGCATATTGCATCGTGTTCGGGATAGGAGTTAGCCCGGGCACGGGAAACGAGGTGCATTTCGTACTCCGAGTGACGGAATGTATCTCAATTCCCCAGTCACCGACACTCCGGATCATCCATGATGGAGCTAGGTCTTATTGTGTTTTCATGTGCATTCATTCTATATTGAGTTGTGCAATTCGACTCCTCGGCCATCATGCCTCGGTATGCGTGATTGGTGGTACGAGGATCGAGGCATGCATATATTTGTGAAAATACATTGCTATGCCCCTTTCCTGCTCTCTGTTGCAGCAAAACAAAGAATCAGCAACTTTTCAGAGCTTGGCACGCATTTCAAGAACAGGTGTAAACAGAGGCAAATTAGGGCATCCCAGTGGATTTCCACGCGAAGTAGCCCAAACATACATCATTAATCAGAAGCAAGGCAGTCCCTAGCTTGCACGCCAGTTTTACAGCTTTCTTAGTTAATTTGTTAATTAATTAGGAATTTGTATATTATTTGGACTGTAATATTCATTCATTCAGGACTGTATATTTATTCGGACCCTCTGCGCGAGGGCACAACTGTAATAAGTGTGCGTGAGTGTGATGTATGTCTTCCAAACCCACGTCTTTCTTCCCTTTTATTTACCCGCTTATGATGGTTAGATTATGGCATATTTCAATTAGCATACAGTATGATAGCATGTTTGCATTCATTCATCTGTTTTGCATGCACCGGGCTCGGCGTATCATACTAACTGCATTGTATTTTCAATTCCAAATTGAATACATGATAGTTGTAGCATCTCATATGCCATGTTTAAAATAGCCGAGCCTGTTATAGTTGCATTTTGCATGTGTTGCATTAGGCATTTCTGTATACTTAGGGTCATGCATGATTTCTAATACAGTTTTTGTTTTGGCTTGGAGTACTCGGTAAGCTTTATGCTTTAGTATCCTTGCATGCGTGTGAGTGAATGCCATGAATAGCATGCTTACCATGAGGCTAATTGCTTATGTGATATAACTACTTGAATGCCTGTGGGTGAAGGTCAGGTTACTTGGATTGGAACGAATCATTGACTGCGAGTTTTAAGCCCACTAGATAGTGGCAAAACCATCTTTTCTAAGCCCATCCGAGGGTGGCAAAATCTGCATTTTAAGCCTACTTGCGAGTAACAAATCATCTTTCAAATAAACAAGCATGAAATGTTTTGTTCCAATTCGGGCGACCCAGTCTATACTTATATGCTGTGTGCATCACATAGTAACATAGGCTAATAACCGGAATAAGAACATACAATGTTTTCAAAAAAAGATATCATGGTTAGTAGAGGCCGGTCTCTGACCGGGCGAGCGGGGGTGCTCACGAAGTGACCTTCCCTAATCGTACCCAAGTTCCCGAGCCGAGGCAACTTTGGTGATGACGGACACGTGGCCTTAGGCAACGAGTCAGGGTTTCCTAAATTTCCCAAAAATAAAATATTTAGGTGGCGACTCTGTATCTGGAAAAGCAGTCCATGTTTGGCACTTCTTTCAAAATCTGTTTTCTCAAAACGATTTGCCGGATTTAGACTCTTTGGTTCAGATTAAGAACCGTAACACAAATTGAGTCCGAACTGTAACATGAGGCCCACGGGCGCGTCTACAGTTTCTGGCGACTCTGCTGGGGATTTAGAGAACTTGACTCGAACTCTTGATATCTATTTTTGACTACACTTGTGTGTTTCTTTGCATTGCGTTTGCATTGGTGCGCCTAGGACACCGTGTTTGCCATCTGCTATTCCTGAACGGTTTGCCGGAGGCTTGTCTTGTCAAGGCATGACCATAAGGCTGACCGGTTGTGGGCTCTGCCAGTATGGGAACACAAACCCCGGTTTTACCGAGGCACCCTCTTTGACCATTCGACCTAGTGCATATTCTGTTCCATAATGACCATTCCAAACTAGGACAGGTTGCTTACCCGTTTATAGGTTGTTTGAAACCGCTGCGTGCGTAGTGAAACCCTAGCTCCTGACAAAATAGGACAGGGAAACCCTACCCCAACATAGGGGTGTTTTGGCTCTCACTTGTCTGCTATATGCTTTAGAGTGCGTCTCTACAGGAATGCATGTATTAGTTTGCAAGTCTGGGCATCAGGCCTGCGGGCATTACTATCAGTATTTGGGAGTCAGTTTTACCTGTGGGTATCAGACTCAGATTTGGGGCAGAATTTTGGGGCAGAATTCAGTAAAGAGCACACTCATTCAGATAGGCTCATATTTGTTCAGGTGAAATCAGGCTGAGATGCTGCATGTTTCCCCTTTTGCTAGGCAGTCTTGGAACCATAGCTTCAGAAGGCTTCGATATCCCCCGGGTACATTGGACTAGTGCTGATAGACTTTGTTAGGTCAGAAATTCAATTCAAGGGCAACCAGTGTTCTTTCGCTGAGGCAAGGTAAAGAAAAGCCGGTCAGGGCTCATCTGTTCATCTAATCCGTTAGTCGCCAGTCACATCACCTTTGTTCAGACTCAGCAGACCGTGATGGCACAAGGTTCGGAAGAATTTGCGGCCGTGATGGCAGCGCTAAATCAGGGAACTGCCATGCAGGCTGAGACCAGTATTGAAACACAGCGCCCATCTGGGGCATCTGCCTCACATCCAGCTTTGGGACCCTAGCCGAACTTTGACCCAATTCCGCCAGTTGAAGATTTGCAGTGTCTGAATCCTCGAGAAGGCTTGGCTCAAGCTCAGGTGCTCAGACCCCTGGTGCAGCCTAATGAGAGAACTCAACCCTTTCATGTTGATGAGTTCAATCTGACTGCAGTGAAAATTGCAAACCTTGAGAAGCAATTCAAAAAGGCACAGGGCCTTAACTCCATTCCTGACATTGAGGATGGGCGCACCGAGGTTGCCGTCCGACTCCCAGACAGATTCAAAATGCCATATATCGACCGTTTCGATGGGTCTGGAGATCCAATGGTACATATCCGACTTTTCTTAGATGTCTTGAAGCCGATGGGTCTGACTAAGCCACAGAAACTCTCTCTGTATGGAAGAACCCTGTCGGGTGTAGCAGCCACTTGGTATGCCAAATTGGAGGATACAGTGAAGCAAAACTGGGAAGAACTGGCTGAGGCCTTTGTCGATCAGTATTCCTACAATACCCAAGTTGAAATGACCATCCAAGAGCTTGAAGCAACTCGCCAGAACCCAACAGAGCCTTTTGTGGAATTCGTTGCAAGGTGGAGAGCAAAGGCAGCACAAATGACAGATCGTCGCCCTTCTGAGAGGGATCAAGTGCAGATGATGGTGCGAAACCTCGAGCATGATATGTTGCAAAAGTTGATAGTCGCTCCACTATTCACTTTCAAAAGTTTGCATGAACTGGGGGTTCAAGTCGAGAATGCGTTCAACAGCGGGATCATTCACAGGACAAGGGAACTAACAAGGAAGGTGATTTCAGGGAGTACCAACGCTGGTAGTAGCGCTATTCCCAAACCCACCGAAATCAATACAGTCGCCACAGCCGACCCTTTTGCCAAACCAAGCCTACAAACAGCTGGCCCAGCCCGAACTCAGGGCAGAACTTTCACTCCCCTCTATATGAGCCTGACTAGCACACTAAAAGCCTTAATAGAAAGAGGGCATCTCAAGCCCCTCGATCCTCAACCTCTTCCTGACCCACTCCCAGCCAGACATAACCCCTCGAAGTACTGTATGTACCATCAGCATCGCGGTCATGGCACCGACCATTGCTACCGTCTTCGTCATGAGGTCCAAAATCTCATCGACAACCGGACGATAGCTCCACCTTCAGACCCCAATGACCAAACATCTCCTGTCTACCTCAATCTCATCCATATACTGCCATCCACCTATGACCCCAGCATATACATCACCCCGGCCCATCTACCCAAACTTGAGGTGTTTATCCCAGAAATTATGGACTTATGCATGATGGGTGCACCTGAACCTCAATCATCTCAAGCCCATGAGCCCACTACTTCTGAGCTGAAGAGAATGATCGAAGATCTTCAAAGGACTGTGACAGATCTGGCCTCCGGAACATTGGCTCCATCATCGAGCACACCACATACCGGGAACTTCATGTCAAAAAGCTCCCCAATCTTGGGACGGGCTGCATTTGAAGAAGACCGATCCCTTGACCAAGTGAAGGCGAGTGATGAAAACAAGATAGGGGCGGACATGGATCCCAATGGACATCTTCTGTTGGCTGTTGAGGCTTTGAAAGCCGAGGGACTGAACAAAGAGCAAGTCCTCGCAGTTGTTGCAAAAGCTGTGGATGACACTTTCGCTACTCAGGTTGAAGGCAGTCCGAATCAAAGGGAACATCGGGGGAAGGGCTGTCATACCAGAGACGATCCTGTTATCTCTAATCCTCCACTCGGAAGAGATCGGCAAACCAGGCCAGCACCTGCCAATCCCTTTGCTGGTGCGCCCAGTAAAAATCCACAAGCCTTGAGGTACCAACCCCGAGGTCGGAGGGTCTTCCATGCCCTCTATATGCCTTTGTCCAAAGCTCTCCAAATCCTTGTTGGACAAGGCCATCTCAAACCCCTTGAGCCTCGGCCTCTCTCGAACCCTCTTCCAGCTACACATGATACTACCCAGTACTGCGCGTACTATCAACAAACTGGCCATACTACCAACGCCTGCTTCCGTCTTCGCCATGAAGTACAGGATCTATTTGACAATGGGGTCATCCCCGCACCAAGTCTTGCAAAGTCTATCGGCACTTGATCAGTGAACTTGTAGGGGATAATGTGATGTGATCGAGGGATGAACCACCTGCGGGCGGCGTTCAGTTTATTTCAGATATGGTGTATGGCACACACTGTTTTGAGCATTTGTGAATGCTGGTTTTTGTGCTGTCTGACTTCGGTATTGGGTCAGTCTTGTTGTTTTGTACAGAGTCAGTCTTTTCTTACTGAGTCAGTAGGGTCTGTCTTGTTGTATCGAGTCAGTCCTGTTGTACAGAAGCCAGATGATTCCGGGGGTGTTACCTCGGATATCATTATTTTGTTTTGCGTCTGTCTTTTCACTTCCTTGTGAGTCTGTTTCTGCCTTGGAGCCAGTTGTACCAACAGATTTGAATGAAACAGTAGTGGTTTTTCACGCTTTGTGCTTGCTTCTGCTTTGTGCCAGTTGTGCTAGAAAGTTTGAATGAAACAACAGTACTTTTCGCCTACTCTTCTACACCCCAAAATCATTCCATTGACCTAAGTTTTTCAAAGTTTTTGAACACTGCGGTGAAAACGAAGAGGAAGGGATTCCTCGGGTTTTGCAAAATTTTGATCAATTGAGAGAAAGAGAGGCATGCTAAGCCCTTAATGATTGAGATCATGCTTGTTAGCGTGAGTACTGGGAAGGATCCTGGCTTGATCCAGATTGGTTCTACACTATCTTCAGCGCGAGCGATTTGTCGCTTTCTTAAAAATTTTCAAAAACAAAATGTTTTGCGCGGTCCTGCGAAGACTTGTGTGGAATCGCTCTTGAGATTGTGCAGCTTAGGATCGCTCTCAGCCTCGAGACTCGAGCCCTTGCTTTCAAACCTTGGGCCCATTCAGAACGTTCAACGGTCAACTACAATGTGAGGCCTGTGTGGCCAGATTCAAAGCAGCCCTCGAACAAAAGGCAAGGAAGTCGGGTCAAGAAGATCAGGTCTCATCAGAAGAAGCTTACGAAGCTAGAACAGCAGCCATTCTCCTGGATTCAGATGACTTCGGGATCTCAAAACCATTTGACATGGACAAAGCTACACTTTTACCCTTTGAGAGGCTCGCTGGGCCGAAAACCCGGAAGGGCGGCTCAGGCAAAAGTTAGAGCAAGAAAAGAAGAAAAAGAAAAAAAAAAGAAAAGAGAAAAGAAGAAAAAGAACAAAAAAAAGAGAGAAAAGAAGAAAAAGAACAAAAAAAAAAGAGAAAAGAACAAAAGAACAAAATGAAGAAAAATGCAAAGAAAAGAACAAAAAAGAAAAATCAAAAAAGAAAAGAATTGAAAAAAGAAAGAAGAACAAATCTCGCAAGGTCAAAAACCCGCAACAGGCGCCTTGGCAAAAGTTAGAGCATAAAAAGGAGAGGTTAATACCCGAGTGTACCTTAACCCCGAACTACGTAAGGCTTGATTCCCATCTTTGGGATACGTAGGCAACTTCATTCTGAAGTCCAGCCCTAAAACACTTCAAATTCGATCATGTCCATGTAATGGTTCTGATAATCTTTACCTTCTCTGTATCCGAGAGTTCGGTTGCAATCATCACTTCGAGGACTGATTATAATGCGCTGCGGTGCCATTCACACAAGGGGCAACTTTCCGTTGCCATTCAATGCACCGCGGTGTCATTCAAACAAGGGGCAACTTTCCGTTGCCATTCAATGCGCTGCGGTGCTATCCAAACAAGGGGCAACTTTCCGTTGCCATTCAGAACGCCGCAGTGTCATTTCAAACAAGGGGCAACTTTCCGTTGCCATGCAGTGTCTTTCAGACAAGGGGCAATTTTCCATTGCTATGGATCCGAGGTTGTGCATCTCGAGAGTAGGTTCCGTGCTCGTTGAGCAGTGGTCGTTTGCAAAAATAGTTTTTGAGAATTTTTACTGAAGTTGACTAATCTTCTTGAAAAGTACTCCAGTTTTCAAAACTGGACCATTTCTCGGACCCAAAAAAAGGAAAATTTTCAGTGCTCATAGCCTGACTTGCATGATTTTCAAATCAAAAATTGAACAAGCATGTTAATCTAACTTTCATGTTGGTCAAAATCGTTTTAAAACCAAAATAAAAAATGGTCAAAATGATGAAATAGGGGCACAGTTGAGTCAGACGTTCTGTCTTCCTCCTGTTGTCAACTTACTTGCTAGAAAAGGAACTCTACTTGCCGAAAGGGCACCATATTCGCCAGAAAAGGGCACCACTGAGGCTGATCACAAAACGGCTGAAGGTTCCCTCATCCTCCAAGCAACAAGGTATCAAGCCAAGTGCGAAGCACGAACCGGAATGGGACAAGATATTCCACTCCTTTATCTAGACAAGTCTGATCACGTCCAAACTCCCCGACAGAGCATCGTCAACCGATGTCAGCTGCAGATTTGCTACACACCCAATTGTAGCGCAGCCCTTCTTTGGAAGAAATTCACTGTTGTGAACAAGAATCAAAAGCTGGTAGAATACCAGGGGCAAGGGCCCACGACTTCCTGTTTATCCATCAATCGCCCAGGGGAGGGATTGAAAAAAACGAGAGATTGAAGAATAGAGAGATGTGCGATGAGAGAAAAAGTGAGAAGAGGGCTTTTTTAGAAAAATAGAGCTTGAGGGCCGAGTGATGTGAGGATCACAAATGAGAAAGGGCGGGAAACAATACCCGGGGAAACAGGCTCCATGTGCACATTTGAGTCTTGTGTTTTATTTTGTTTGTCTCAATTCTTACTTTGAGTCGTTCCGAGCGTGTCTCGATGTATCTAGGTTGTGTGCCTTTTATTTCCTTGTTGAGTCGTTTTGCTGTGTTCAGTTGTAGGCTCAATACTCGGTCGAGAACTCATTTCTCAATTTCAAAAAAATCATCTTGTGCTCAGAGTGTTGTGCCATTCTCCACAGTTGTGCAAAACAGGATTTGTTCTTTCATAAAACTGCAGGGTCCACCCCCGATAAGTGTGAACGGTAAAACAAGGACCTATCTGAAGCTATATAAGTTCCGGACTACAAAGCAAAAGAAAATAGGGAAAATTTTGAGCATCTGAGTGTGTTTCACCTTCAGAAAATTCTGAGATTGCATTCCATATGTACCTCTTCAGGCCTTGTCAGTGCTCTGAAGAATGAGTATGCCTCTACTCCAAATTTAAGCATGCTTCAAGTCAGAACGGCCATTAAAGCAGCAGCAGCAGATGTTACCTCTCGCCAATATGAACAGGGTGTGCCCTTTTGAGCTAAGTGTGTTGCAAAGTCCTCTAAGAGGTAAATCAGAGGCACCAGAGTACATATTTGATGTTCCTCTACTACATAGAATGTGAACTTTCATATACACTGTTGTTGCATGTGTGCCGCGCGTCGTTATGATTCGTGCATAGGATATGCTTGCTTTCAAAATTGTGTAGATTGTGCTTTCATACTTGCATAGAAAATGCCTGTATCTTTTGCATGGAAAATGCCCCCATACTTGCATAGGAGATGCATTCAATCGCACTATTTTGTGCAGTTTACATTCGCACTATTTTGTGCAGTTTACATTCGCGCTATTTTGCGCATCGCACTGTTTTGTGCAGTTTATCATTCGCGCTATGTTGCGCACCTCCATCGCACTGTTTTGTGCAGTTTATCATTCGCGCTATTTTGCGCACCTTAATCGCACTATTTTGTGCAGTTTATCATTCGCGCTATTTTGCGCACCTCCATCGCACTGTTTTGTGCAGTTTATCATTCGCGCTATTTTGCGCACCTCAATCGCACAGTTTTGTGCAGTTTATCATTCGCGCTATTTTGCGCACCTCAATCGCACTGTTTTGTGCAGTTTATCATTCGCGCTATTTTGCGCACCTCAATCGCACTATTTTGTGCAGTTTACATTCGCGCTATTTTGCGCATCGCACTGTTTTGTGCAGTTTATCATTTTCGCTATTTTGCGCACCTTCTTCGCACTGTCTTGTGCATTTCAAATCAATCGCGCTGCTTAGCGTATCGCACTATTTTGTGCATTGTACCATTCGCGTTATCTTGCGCATCTCACCTGTACTTGTTAGTGCATTGTATCGCGCTATCTTGCGCACCTTATCTGTATCGCACTGTTTTGTGCATTCACCTTGCTCGTACTGTTTTGTACACCTTTAGCATCGCACTATTTTGTGCATCTTTTTAGCACTGTCTTGTGCACTCCCTGGTCCAGGAGACCTTAAATCCTCCGGTCTAAGGAGACCTTAAATCCTGCATCATCATTCGCGCTATTCTGCGCATAGCACTTGCATTTCTTCGCACTGTCTTGTGCACTCCACGGTCTAGGAGACCTTAAATCCTCTAAAGGTGCAAATCCTTTGGTGTTTGTCGTGCCCGAACGACTTCCGGTGGTCTGGTATAGCCACTTGCCTATGTTTGCGGTGAGTTCCTAGGAGACCAACTGAGACGGTGGAAACTAGAGTTCGAATGGCTTATGCCTAGAACGCAAAGGTTCGGGATTTCCGAGACTAAAGTCTGGTTTAAATACCCAGGGGTGTATCCTCGGCTTGAAATCTGTATGGCAGCCCCATAGATTGAGATAGCATCTGTATGCACCTCAATTCTGGATACTGATCCAACCTAGTCTGTCACCTTGTTGGAGAATAGGGAAAGCTGCAACCATAGTCAGGGAGAAAAGTAGTACCTGTGGTTCAACTGAGAAGAAGCGGGAGATCCCCAGCAGCATGAGGTAAGTCATTGCCAATTGCCCCTGTGAGGTACCTTCACTTCCTAGCTATTACATTGCATTTCAGTTATTACATTACAGTGCATTGCATGAATCCTCAATTATCAAACCGGCTTCGCGTAGCGTATAAGTCCAATTTTCAAACCGGCTTCGCGTAGCGTATAAGTCCAATTATCAAAATCTTCCTGCATATCGCTTTGCATTTTGCCCCCTTGCCTGCGGGCATGCCTGCGGGCACGCCTGCGGGCACATCTCTGTTTATCTTGTACGTTTGTCTAAGTCTTCGGCCTTGTCAAAAATGGGTCGTCTCTGGGCTTTGACATTCACTTCCGTCACTTATGACTTTCGAGTTCTGTCAAAGAAGGGCAACTGTAGACACCCCATTTTTGACCGACCTTGAGACTCAGACATCACCAGTTGAGCGCTTGGTGATACTGCATATCGTGCTCGTCCAGAAGTTTTAGAGTCTCGGCTGCGAGCCTTGCCTCCGGACTTCCGGACTCTTTTGTGCTTTGCCTCGGTTTGCGAACCAGGCTCGGTTTTCTCTGTTTCTTTTCCTAAGGGAAGGGAGAGGTCTTGTAGACCATCTCTCAGTGGCCGTGGGCTACATTTTGTGGCTGTAGGCCATTTTTCCCATTTCGGAGCCCGGTTCCCGGTTTTCGGAGACGTCAGGCCGTGTGCCTCGGTTCGGGACCGCTTAACCATCTCCTATTACTCCGGTTTTTGGCATGCATCTTATTTTCTCCCTTTTGAGGGACACTGAGGTCTGAGAGACCCACTTCGTGGTCGAACACCACTCACGGTGCCTAACAGCCAGTTTTCGGGGCCTCGAGCTGCGCGTTTCGGCCCCCGAACCTTCATTTTGCATCAGTTTGGGCTCATTTTTGGTGGAGACCTTATTTTCACTGTTAGAAAGCTTGTAGGAGGGTGGGAGGCCAGCAATTTTGCTGAAAAGCCAACTTCTTTTTGGTCAAAAGTGGTTCAGCATGAATCCGGGAAGGAGAAAAATTTGCGCGGCTTCACCGAAACGGGCGTAACTCTTTGCACAAGAGGAATTAAGATATGAGGCCACCACCATTGGAAAGCTTACTTCCGGGGATTCATTTTGCACTCAAGAATCTCCCAAGTTCAAGTCCGGGGGGGGGGAGATGTGGTTGGTTGAAGTCTGGTTGGACCGAATCTGCGCGGCTTCACGAAAAAGGGCATAACTTTTTCTACAAGAGGAATTTTAATGCAAGGTTTGCACCATTGGAAAGATAACTTCTGGGGCTTCATCCTAGGGGGTGGCCGGCCAGTTTTTTCCCTTTGACCTAGCCGGCCGGCTAGGGGAAGTGGCCGACCGGCCACCTGCAGCAAAAATGTCAGGCCGGCCTGCTTCTTCAGGTTGAGTACATTCCAGCTGTGCCTTGGTTTTCCCTCCAAAATATCTATATCCGGGGGACCCTTTTGGAGGAAAAAGAGGCCTCATTTCCCTCCACTTTTGCCTAGACTCTTATCTCCCTCTCTTGCCTAGATAGTTGTCCTCCCAACTCAAGAGAAAGGGTTACAAGAATTGCTTTGAAGATATAGATACATATCTCTCCATTTCCTTCAAGTTTTGGCTCCATTTCTTCATCATCATCAAGCTCTACCACCACCACTCCATTCCAGCAGCAAGGGGGGGAATTCCAGCAGCTTAGAGTCATCAAAGTTGGTCCAAGAAGCAACAAAAGCATTGGTCTTCAAGGGTAAGTCCACTTTCTCTCTTTTCTAGCTCATTTTTGCACCATTCCTCTAGCCATCTTGCTTACTGTTTTAGGCTCCGACCCTAACTGAAACTAGGCCTATTTTGAGCTATTCTACATTTTTGTTGAAGGGTTCAACCCTATTTGAGAACCCCACCTCACACTTGTTTCAATACCTCTTTGTATGTCAATATTTTGCATGCTTTTTCTAGCCTATGTGTGATCTGTTTTGGAGCCTGATGTAAACTGTAAATAGGCTAATTTTGAGCCCCTCTTCAACATTGATGAAGGGCTCAACACTGTTTGGGACCTCCATGTGCCACTTCATGTTATATCCCCTCTTTGGTCCCCATTTTTGCATGCTTTGGCAGCCCATTGTGCTTCTGTTTTTGGTCTTTTTACAGAACTGAAAATAGTCTTATTTTGGCCCATTCTTCATGTTTCATTAAGGCTCAACACTGTTTGGGACCTCCATGTGCCACTTCATGTTATATCCCCTCTTTGGTCCCTTTTTTTTTTTTGCATGATTTATTAGCCTATCTTGCTTCTGTTTTTGGACGATTTTAAGAACTGTAAAAGATCATGTTTTGGGCCCCTCTTCAACTTTGTTGAAGGGCCCTAACCTGTTTGGGGTCAGCAGCTGTGAGTTGCTTCTTAATCTCATGTTTAGGGCCATTTCTTGCATGCTAGTTTTGCCCTGTTTTTGTTTGCTGTTTGGCCATGCTTTGAACTGCAAAAGTGCTTATTTTGGGGCTGTCTTGCTACCGTCTATTTATTGCATATCCATATCGTGCATGTTTGGTATAGCTATAGGCCATTTCGGGTGCCAAAATTCATGTTTCGGGAGAGATTCCATACATCGGGTGTACTTTCGCCTCATTTCGGGGCTGTTTTCCCCCACATTTCAGTGCTGAAATTCCATTAGCATGTTTGCATATCATTTTCCATGCCATTGCATTGCATATGCCATTGCCTCGATTTGCGTGCCCGTGTGCACGCATTTCGAGGCGCTTCATTTTCATCCATCGGCCTCTTATGTGAGTGTGGCTGAGGCTCTCTCATGTTGGTGTAAGCCCATTATTGCATTGCATATGCCATTGTCTCGATTTGCGTGCCCGTGTGCACGCATTTCGAGGCACTTCATTTTCATCCATCGGCCTCTTATGTGAGTGTGGCTGAGGCTCTCTCATGTTGGTGTAAGCCCATTATTGTATTGCATATGCCATTGCCTCGATTTGTGTGCCCGTGTGCACGCGTTTCGAGGCACTTCATTTTCATCCATCGGCCTCTTATGTGAGTGTGGCTGAGGCTCTCTCATGTTAGTATAAGTCCATGTTGCATTCTATATGCCATTTTAGCCTTATTGCATTGCATATGCCATTGCCTCGATTTGTGTGCCCGTGTGCACGCATTTTGAGGCACTTCAT
The DNA here is from genome assembly GCF_055761805.1 of Camellia sinensis. NCBI lineage: Eukaryota > Viridiplantae > Streptophyta > Magnoliopsida > Ericales > Theaceae > Camellia > Camellia sinensis. The sequence goes on along the minus strand of NC_138973.1, from coordinate 72,608,420 downwards.
TTTCATCCATCGACCTCTTATGTGAGCGTGGCTGAGGCTCTCTCATGTTAGTGTAAGCCCCTATCATATTTCCATGTCATTTGCATTGCGTATGTCATTTCCTCAGTTTGCGTGCCCGTGTGCACGCATTTCGAGGCATCTCATTTTCACAGCATAGTGCATACTAGGTTGTATCTTAGATCGCATTCTGTCATTTTCCCAATTTGCGTGCCTGTGTGCACGCATTTCGAGGCATCTCATTTTCATAGCATTGTGTATGTTAGGATTGTATCTTAGTTGTATTTCATGCATGTCATGCATATTGCATCGTGTTCGGGATAGGAGTTAGCCCGGGCACGGGAAACGAGGTGCATTTCGTACTCCGAGTGACGGAATGTATCTCAATTCCCCAGTCACCGACACTCCGGATCATCCATGATGGAGCTAGGTCTTATTGTGTTTTCATGTGCATTCATTCTATATTGAGTTGTGCAATTCGACTCCTCGGCCATCATGCCTCGGTATGCGTGATTGGTGGTACGAGGATCGAGGCATGCATATATTTGTGAAAATACATTGCTATGCCCCTTTCCTGCTCTCTGTTGCAGCAAAACGAAGAATCAGTAACTTTTCGGAGCTTGGCACGCATTTCAAGAACAAGTGTAAACAGAGGCTAATTGGGGCATCCTAGTGGATTTCCGCGCGAAGCAGCCCAAACATACATCATTCATCAGAAGTAAGGCAGTCCCTGGCTTGCATGCCAGTTTTACAGCTTTCTTAGTTAATTTGTTAATTAATTAGGAATTTGTATATTATTTGGACTGTAATATTCATTCATTCAGGACTGTATATTTATTCAGACCCTCTGCGCGAGGGCACAACTGTAATAAGTGTGCGTGAGTGTGATGTATGTCTTCCAAACCCACGTCTTTCTTCCCTTTTATTTACCTGCTTATGATGGTTAGATTAGGGCATATTTCAATTAGCATACAGTATGATAGCATGTTTGCATTCATTCATCTGTTTTGCATGCACCGGGCTCGGCGCATCATACTAACTGCATTGTATTTTCAATTCCAAATTGAATACATGATAGTTGTAGCATCTCATATGCCATGTTTAGAATAGCCGAGCCTGCTATAGTTGCATTTTGCATGTGTTGCATTAGGCATTTCTGTATACTTAGGGTCATGCATGATTTCTAATACAGTTTTTGTTTTGGCTTGGAGTACTCGGTAAGCTTTATGCTTTACCATCCTTGCATGTGTGTGAGTGAATGCCATGAATAGCATGCTTACCATGAGGCTAATTGCTTATGTGATATAACTGCTTGAATGCCTGTGGGTGAAGGTCGGGTTACTTGGATTGGAACGAATCATTGACTGCGAGTTTTAAGCCTACTAGATAGTGGCAAAACCATCTTTTCTAAGCCCATCCGAGGGTGGCAAAATCTGCATTTTAAGCCTACTTGCGAGTAGCAAATCATCTTTCAAATAAACAAACATGAAATGTTTTGTTCCAATTCAGGCGACCCAGTCTATACTTATATGCTGTGTGCATCACATAGTAACCTAGGCTAATAACCGGAATAAGAACATACAATGTTTTCAAAAAAAGATATCATGGTTAGTAGAGGCCGGTCTCTGACCGGGCGAGCGGGGGTGCTCACGAAGTGACCTTCCCCAATCGCACCCAAGTTCCCGAGCCGAGGCAACTTTGGTGATGACGGACACGTGGCCTTAGGCAACGAGTCAGGGTTTCCTAAATTTCCCAAAAATAAAATATTTAGGTGGCGACTCTGTATCTGGCAAAGTAGTCCATGTTTGGCATTTCTTTCAAAATCTATTTTCTCAAAACGATTTGCCGGATTTAGACTCTTTGGTTCAGATTAAGAACCGTAACACAAATTGAGTCCGAACTGTAGCATGAGGCCCACGGGCGCGTCTGCAGAGGGATAGAAGGTAGTCCTTCACGCCTTGCACCCCCATCTGGTGTTTGCCCGTCGATGGCGGACTGTGGTAAATCTTCATTGTGCGCCATTGTTCCTAAAGAGGTAAAGCTTGATCAAGAGGTTTTGTTCTTGTCTGAATTCCCACAGACGGTGCCAATTGTACGAGAAAAGAAATAAACCTTCTCGTATAATCCTGTTGATCAAGTTTGCGCTCCTCCATACGACGTCGCTTTACTCCCTGAAAACACAAGCGTGAGCTAGCCGGCGGGTGTGTGCCGGAAACCCCTCCGATGGCTAAGTCAGAAAAATAGACAAGTAGACAAGAAGCTCTGTGAATTCGAGAATCAAAGTTGTGTTACCTCTCCATAGGTGATGTTTGTGAGCTTTTATAGGTTCCGTGTGGCACAATCCAAGTAGGACTCTTACTCCTTCATGTAGAGTCCTCCTAGGATTTATACTCTTGAAAGATAATACTTATCCTTCAACACCCCCTCACTGCTTAAACCAAGTGAGATGGTTTTTACCATGGCCGAACTCCAATATGACCGAAGTAATCATGATCACGCCGAGCCACAGAGTAGACCGAACTATTGTTAGTTCGGTTCTACCTTTAATGTTCTTACCCCAGTTCCTCCTGTGTCAACAGTGTTAAATCTAAACCGATCTAACTTCTAGCAAGGCTTTTAGACCGAACTAACCATACTACGCCTTAACCGATATAAGATTTAGTATGGTAACCGGGCTAACCTCTTTGGGACCGGAGTAACTTTAACGGCTTTTTTACTCAGCCCATCGTACTGAGGCCCACAACGGCCCATTTACGTAGCTTGGCCCAATTTCCATATAAATTACCCTCTCATATATATATATGTTTCTCCTCTCTTTGGTTGCAATCTCTCTGTAACTCTCTCTCTCTCTCTCTCTCTCTCTATCCTTTGTTTGTTTGTTTGTTTGTTTGTTTGTTTGTTTTTAGATCAGGTGTTACACAAAACAACATTGTTTTGTTCACTTCTGTTATGTCCGTCAGAAATTACAACATGCCATAAAGTCTAAGAGGTTTAAGTGTTACAAATGAAATTACAGGGGGCTCCGTGTTTTTTGGGTAAATCATAGGGGGTTAAACTGTTATTTACCCTTATTTTTTAGATATATCTAAGTAAGGTCTATCCAAAAAGTAAAAAAAATTATTTAAAATTTTTAAAATATTCATTAAAAATAAAAAATAAAAAATAAGAAATAAGAAAAATAAGAAAAAATTAATTTTTAAAAAATTTAATCTAAAAAGTTGAAACCAAATACAATACTTTTTAACTTTTTTTATTGACTATTTTAGCTAAAATTGATTTTCCCAAATAGGGCGTTTAGTGCCAACCAATTTATAGTCTACAAATACTAGCTAAATTTGTAGTCCATGAATACTAGCTTATAATAGTATATTTGCAGTCTATTGCTCTAGGGTATTTATAATAGTATAAATACCAGCTTATAATAGGGTCGCTATGTGTTTTATTCTGCATTCCTAATTGCTCTATAGATGCCTAATTGTTGCCAGGTAGCTTTCAAAATTGAATATCTCTCTCTCACCATTGAATGATTAGTTTACTGCTAAGAATTCAAATTTTTTTCGCTTAATATTTGGGTTTAAGCCTTCACAAGTACTTTAGTGGGGTTAAACATATTTTTCAGCACTCGAATCACGTGGTGAAACCTTAGTTTTGGATCCCGACATGCAGTGGCAAAGCTAGAAAATTAGTTGAGAGAGAGCACTAATAATTATAATTATAATTTTTACTCCATAATTAAAAATAGATAATAATAAAATTTTGAATTAATATTAAGTACAAAATCTTAAATATTTAATACAAAAATTTTAATATATATTTGGGTAAATAACAATTTGACCCCCTGTGGTTTACCCAAAAAACACGGAGCCCTCCTGTAGCTTTATTTGTAACACTCAAATCCCTTAGACTTTATAACACGTTGTAATTTCTAACGGGTGTAACAGAAGTACACAAAACTACATCATTTTGTGCAGTGCCAGTGCCTGATAAAAATAAATAAATAAATGGAAAGGAAAGAGAGAGAGAGAGAGAGAGAGAGAAACGTATATATAACTATATGTATATATATGTTCAGGCATATATATAATTATATGTATACGTTAGAGAGGTTTTTGAGCTAGAAAAATGGTTGGAGATTTCTGGTTTTTTCTCAGATGGGTTGCTTTATAAATAACATGAAGTTGGAGTGTGAGATGAGGTAGGAGGGTGGATTGCCAAGTATGGAGTTAAAATAATATGAAATGAGAGTACGTATATACATGTTCATACAACTATATATATGTATATATATATGGAGTCTGTTGGCTATACATTTTGTACTAAGCCAGTGACAATTCGACACGTGACAAAGTGAGGGTAATATGGGGAGACCAGGTAGGTCTTCGATCCTGATCATACACGTGGCAATTAATATTGGTTGTGATAAGATCTGAGTAATAGCGGATCAACAAAGAGACGTACAGTGACGTGGCTTCAACGGTTGTTCACATTCAAATTCGAATATAAGGGGGAAGCCTAACTGCAAGTGAAGGCATAGTGGAGCTACTTATAAGGTAGCATGATCAGCAATTACGGAGGAGCAGTTCGACGGTTTGAAGTACGATTCGATGGTTATCTTCGGAAAGTATAAATAGCAGGAAGGACCTCAGAGAAGGCACGAAGAAAAATCTAAAGAATCACTTTACATATTCCAGTGTTATTTCCTGTCCTTTATATTCTTGTATTTTAAGTTTCTGCGCTGCACTTCATTTGTAGGAGTAGTTGTCGAGTATATTGCCGCTGTAATTCTCTACGGAACTGAGATCATTGTAAGTTTTTCATACTAATGAAATACTCCAGTTTAGTTAACTGTTCTTATGTTCAAATTTTTTGAAGTTAAATTACCAGTAAGCCACCAGTAAAAGTCCTCTTTATTGAGGCCAAAAGAACCATAACACAATCGTTTGAATAATTGTTTGGCAATTACAATTCTGTAAGGACTGATTGATCCTTGCTGGCACGCTCATAATTACGAAAGTAACCTTCGAAAGCCAAAAAAGCCAACAGAGTCGTTTTGTGTAGTGTCTATAAAAATAAATAAATAAATGGAAAGGGAGGAGAGAGAGAAAGAGAGTGAGTGAGTGAAAGTTAGAGAGAGATTGCAACTAGAGAGAGAGAGAGAAACATATATATAACTATATGTATATATATTAATACAACTAATGATTTTTGGCTTTGGCTCAGATGGGTTGCTTTATAAATAACATGAAGTTGGAGTGTGAGATAAGGTAGGAAGGTAGACTGTCAAGTAAGGAGTTAACATAATATGAAGTGAGAGTGAGAGTGAGAAAAAGAGAGAGAGAGAGAGAGAGAGAAAAGAGAGCGAAAGTTAGAGAGAGACTGCAACCAGAGAGAGAGGGAGAAACATATATATAACTATATGTATATACATGTTCATACAACTATATGTATATATATGTTCAGGCTATATATATAATTATATGTATACGTGAGAGAGGTTCTTGAATTAGAAAAATGGTTGGAGATTTTTGGTTTTGGCTTAGATGGGTTATTTTATGAATAACATGAAGTTGGAGTGTGAGATGAGGTAGGAGGGTGGATTGTCAAGTATGGAGTTAAAATAATATGAAGTGAGAGTATGTATATACATTTTCATACAACTATATATATATATGGAATGATTAGAGATCAGAAAACACATATACACACCCAAATCCAAATCTAAATCAAAGACCTCCAAATAACTTGTCCACCCAAAAGGTTCTTGATTATTAAATATAGAAGAAAATGAAATCATAGGCTTCTTCTTTCTATATATATATACATGTTCATATATATGTTTCTCCTCTCTCTGGTTGTAATCTCTCTTTAACTCTCTCTCCCCCTCTCTCCTTTCTCTATTTTTTTTTTTTGGGATCAAGTGCCACGAAAAACAACATCATTTTGTGCACTTCTGTTATGTCCGTCAGAAATAACAACATGCTATAAAGTCTAGGGGGTTTAAGTGTTACAAATGAAACTACAAAGGGGCTCCGTGTCTTTTGGGTAAACCAAAGGGGGTCAAACTGTTATTTACCCTATATATTTTTATAATTGACCTCAAGCAAGATTGGAATAAAAAAGATGATATTTCTTATACCTAGTGTATTGTGGACAATGTCTTATATATAAGTCTTATAAGAGATTATATAAGGAGAAACTACATGTAGGTTTTTCATTTGCACCCCACCACAGACACACTTGCACCCCCCTATATGTTGATAATTTTTTTTCTCTTCTCCCACCCATACGTAGTTCCCCCATTATATAATACTAATATACTTTTCTCAACTGTAATACCACATCACCATCAACATGTGACATCACTAACAACTATTAAAGTAAAATAATACATGAAGGTGAACCATTTGGTCAAATATAATTAACAATTCAATAACTTCAACATCTATGTTTACATGTCACTAATATTGACGTCGTATCTTCATTATGGACCCTTCATTTTCAATTATAACAATCACCATTATTTTCATAATTTTAATAATGTCGTAAACAATTCATATTAATTGCTATTTCTGAATAAATTTTTTTTTATAAATTATTTTCCTTATATACAAAAAAAAAATATAAGAGAAATAACTTCTCTCTAATCTATATGGGAAGTAAACTAGTACAATTTGCACCCATGATCCCATCATAAATCATACTATAATGATTTTATTTTATAAATCTTATGTAGATCATTCACTACAATAAAAAGCAGTTTTGCCCATAAAATAAAATGTGTAGGCAAAATACATATATCATTAGCAAAGAGTTTTGCAGACATAAAAAGCTGCGTTGGCAGCTGTACCTTGCTTTTCGTGCTCTTTTCGGATACGATAGTCCTATAGTTCGGACTCCCGTGGTTCTGAATCTAATTTCATAAGTGCAATGTGAAATAGATAAACACAAATGAGTCCAAATATGGGAATTCTTTGGAAAAATCGATTTTGAATAAAAAATGCCAAAAATGGACTGCATTGCTAGATTTTAGAGTCGCCACCTAAATATTTTTGAAAAATTTAGAAAACCCAAGACTCGTGCCAAAGGCCACGTGTCCGTCATCACCAAAGTGTCTTGGCTTGGGAACTTAGGTACAAAAAGCAAAGGTCATGAATTGAGCACCCCATTCGCCCGATCAAAGATCGGCCTCTACTAATCATGATATGATTCTTGTTTACATTATATACTCTTGTTCCGATTATTAGGCTATTTTTAGTATGTAATGCACACAAGTATAGACTAATTTGTAAAAATTGGAAACACTTTGATTTCATGTTTGTTTGAAAATTGTTTTGAATATGTACCACTTGAAAAAGTGACCTCATATGTACATTACTCAAATTATTCCAATTTAAGCAATTAGCCTTCATCTACAGGCATTCAAGAGATAGATCAAGTAAGTACTTAATCTTATGGTAATCATGCTTGACATGGCAACAATCACACGCATGCAATATACTAAAGCAATAAATGCTCACCTAGTACTCCAAGGCAAGCCAAAGAAGAAAAAAAATAATTAGAAAAATGCATGCTCTAATATGCAAGTGACTAATGCAATATATGCAATATGCAATCATAGGCTCGACTACTAGCATGGTATGTGAATTAATGTGATAGCATGCGGTTTAAGCATGTTTTCAAACAAGTATTCAAACGACAATGTTTGTTAGAATGATAAGTCGAGCCTTATGCATGCAAGACACATGGATGCAAATCATGGAAAATGCTAGACGAAATATGATGCTCTAAGCTATCCATCATAAGCAAGTAAATAAAAGGGAGAAAGAAATGGGGATTGGAAGACAAACACATTATTACATTTTTAGCCCTCGCACAAGAGGGTCTAAATAAATGTCCTAGCTAATTATTACGAATTAACTAACTATTACAAACCAAATAAAATAAATTAACTACACTAGCTAATTATTACAGATTAAAATTAACTAATTAATTACAACACAAGATTAATTAACTAAGCTATTACAAATTGTAGTGAAATAACTCATTAATTAATTTAACACTAATTAAACCCGAGCGGCGGTTAAAGAGCCATAAATGCCAATGCGATCATCCTCCCAGAAACGCATCTGTTTTACTGCCAAAACTATTTTGTCTGCAGAGAAAGCCTCTATTTTGCCATTGCTTCTGCTCTGCTTTGCATGAAAATGAACACTGCCTGGCTGAAAAAGGTGGCCGACCGGCCAGTAAAAGTGGACGGCCGTACAGAAGAGGTGGCCGACCGGCCACAATTGTTGGTATTTCCCTGCTGCAGCAGAAAAAGAACAGAGCAGAAACAGGTGTTTCCAAGAGATGTCTGTCCACCTTGCCTCTTCTTCTACTTTCTCCATCTCCAAACCTATAAATAAGATGCTTTTAAAGATTTTTCAAAGAGTTCACCTCCCTTTTATTTATTTTCACTTTGTCGTTACTTGGTTTACCGAAAAGTGCAATATTTAAAACAAAATGCGAGCCTCAGAACATCGTAGAAACATTTGAAAAAATATTTTGAAAAAGAGAGTTTTGAGGTCTAAAATAGTTTTGGCCAAAATGGGGTGTAAGATTGGGATTTAGAAGCTCTTCTTGCTGAAGAAATCGAACGTTTGTACAACATAACTTTCATCATCAAGTGATCAACGTGAGGTGCCCAAGTCTTAAGGGCGGTCAAAAATGGGGTGTCTACAGCAACTCGTAGCCAATTTTGTTGACAAACATACCATTACATTAACAGAAGTAATGTCTTTAGAGAAAAACATCTTAGTCAGCAAAAGCTTTCCTCATTTGTCGCCATTTTACCTTTGTGTCGGCAAAAACAGTTCAAATAAAAAGATTATGTGACACTTTTGTCGACCCAAATTGCATCGGCAAAAATGAGACTTTTGGCGATGCAATATTAGTCAAAAAAAGTAAACTTTCAACAACATATAGTAGCATCGGTAAAACATCTAATTGTTTAAAAAAATAATTTAATATTTCGTATGACAAAAACTACCGTCACAAACAAAAAATTACTTTTCAATATCCACACACATCAATTCACCAGTTCACACGCGTTAATTCATTAACGTCAATATATATATATATATACATATTTCTATTTACAATCATTTTTTTAAGTCCATATAAATAAGGAGGAATTATATTAACAGTCTCTATAATTTGAAACTTGTGACACTTTAATACCTGACTTTTTAATTGTGATACATTTGACTTTAAATTTTGAATCTTATTACAAATAAGGACAATAAAAAATGTTTCCTTTGCAAATGGTTCCTTTTAAGGGTAAAATCGTTATACAACTTATTTGTTGGTTAACTTGTACATTGTTTGAAAAGTAATGACAATTTTTAATAAATTATGCTGGCATTTTCTTGGTTATAAAATTTTTGTTTGGTTTGAGTTTTAGAATATATTTTTAGAAAAAATTTCCAGAAACTAAAAAATAAATTAGTGAAAAAAAAATTAAAAAACACATCATTTTATATAATTTTATCTTTTGGGAGACTAGAAATAATTTTTTTAAATTTAAAAATAACTTTTTGACATTTATTTTTTGCAAATTTTATCAAATTAACGACTTTGTCCTTGAAATGAAGATTTTTTCGTTTGCAAAGAAAACGATATCTTTAATTGTCATTACTTGGAATGAGATTCAAAATTCAGAGTCAAATATATTACAATTGATGGTCAAAGATCAAAAGCTCCTTGAAATTGAGCATTTTCCATTTGCAAAAGAAATGATATCTTTATTTGTTCTTATTCAGAACGAGATTTAATATTCAAAATCAAATATATCACAATTCAAAAATCACAGACCAAATAACACAAGTCCCAAACTAGGGAACCATTAGTGTAATTCGCCTTATAAATAAAGATGAAGTTAACATTCTATTTTCAAAAAAATAAATATGCTCTTGTTACAGAGTTATAAATATCCAATAAATTTAATTTTTTGCATGGATGATCTAATTAGCGAGCCCTACAATATGAACTATTCAGATTATCAAAAAATACTCAAATAAAACTCTACTAGAGTGCCACAGGAAGCTGTGGTGAGTTATTAATATTTGATCATGGGGTTATAAACTTTCAATTTATTTGATTTTTTGCATAAATAATATACTTGATAAATTTTGCAACATGAACAATTCGAATTATTAAAAAAATTTGAAAAAAACCTCTACCAGAGCACCATAGGAGGCTGTTGTAATTTGTTCACAACATCCCTAAATCTCCTCCATTCCTCCGAGAAGACGGTTTAGAAATGTCGGTCATACTATGGTCGTGCATGCACGTGAACACGATAATATTTTACTATTATTTGTTTTCCACGCATTTCGATCCTACGAGGAGTCTTAAATTTCCACGCGTTGTTCTCAAATGCTTACTGTAGACACCCCATTTTTGACCGACCTTAAGACTCAGACCTCATCGATTGAGCGCTCGGTGATTGTGCATGTTGTGCTCGTTTAGAGGTTTTAGAGTTTTGGCTGAGAGCCTTGCCTCTGGGCCTCTGAACTCTTTGTGCTTTGGCTCGGTTTATGGACTGAATCTTGTTTTCTTTTCCCGGAGGGAGGGAGAGGTCTTGTAGACCATCTCTTTGTGGTCGTAGACCACTTTTCCCGTTTGGAGACTAGTTTCCGATTTTTGGAGCCTTTGGCCGCGCGCCTTGTCTCGGGACCGATTAACGTTCTCCGTTTGGTGTGGTTTTTGAACCATACCTTGTTGCCTCTGCCTAGAGGAATACGGTGGTTCGGGAGACCACTTTTGTGGTTGCATACCACTTTTGGTGCTCGTCAGCTAGTTTTCGGGACTTTCGGCCGCATGTTTTGCCTCCCGATCTCTCGTCTTGCATCCGTTTTGGTTTGTTTTTGGTACAAACCTTGTTTTCCTTGTTTGGAAGGTGGTACAAGGGTAGGAGACCAGTATTTCTCCTAGCCAACCACTTCTTCCTCTGCCAGCCAGTTTTCTGGTCGGACAACTGGCTTTTTTGGTCTTTAGGGCATCTTTTCTGGTCGGCCACCACACCACTGTATTGTTTTCATGCCCTGGACTCTCTTCCACCATGGCTGACCAGTTTTTGCTCTCAGAGACCACTTAAAGTGGTCGGCCGACTACTTTAAGTAGCAGGCCGACCACTTCAAAGTGGTCGGTTGCTTTTTGATACCTTTTTGAAGATATTTTCCTCCAACTGGCACAGCTGGAGGACATTAGGGCCATCGTGTATGGAGGGATTGCCTTGGTGCTTAGCTTCTCCTAGAAGCTTTGCCTTTCCTCTTCTATAAGAGGAAGGCTCCTCCTCCCTCCTCTAGGTTCAGAAAAACTCCCTTGAGTTATACATATAGCCTATATCTATACTTCTTCATTTTGCTCTTGTTTTGTGTTCAAAAGTGTAGTTTTGTCTTACTTTTTCACACAAACACACACTCAAACACCATCCTTTTGCTACTGAGGTGTTTAGGAGCTAGTTTTGGTGTTCTTGGTTTGCTTGAAGCTTGAAAAAGTTACTGGAGTTGCAGCTTTAAAGAAGGTCTTCAAGGCAAATTGCAGTTCAGCAGCAACAACTGGCCGGCCAGCCAGAAAAACTAGCTGGCCGACTACTTTTTTGGTTTTTCAACAACCAAAAGTGGTCGACAGGTGTCTGGAGAGACCAAAAGTGGTCGGCCACCCTCCCACAAGACTCCCAAGGTGAAGTTTCAGCTTTCTGGAGCTTGGTGCAGAGTTCTGAGAACAAATGAAAACAGAGGCAATTTGGGGCATCGCATTGGATTTCCAAACGAGGCGACCCAGCATGCATCCAGTCTTCTCCCTCCAAGAACCTCCTGTTTTACTGCTTTCCTTAGCTGCCATGCTTAGATAGATAGTTTACGCTTTGGTTTGTACTCTTAATAGTTAATGCGTTAGCTTTTCAATTCGTTTTGTAATAATTAGTTTAATTAGCTTAGATTAGCTAGTTAGCTTCTTATTCGGTCTCTCTCTCGAGAGAGCCAAGTGTTGTAATAAGCGTGCGTGTGTGCGATGCATGTCTTCCAACCTCCATTTCTTTCTCCCTTTTACTTAACCGCTTACGATAGTTAGTTTTAGGGCATATTTCATTTAGCATACCTTATGCTCGCTTGTGTGCATCCATTCATCTGTATTGCATGCACCGGGCTCGGCGCATCACACTAACTGCATTGTATTTTAATACATTTATTTGAATACACGTATCAAGTTGCATTTCATATGACATGACTAGAATAGCCAAGCCTATCGTAGCTGTATCTTCGCATGTGTTACATTAGCCATCTTAACATGAACTAGGATCATGCATGATTTCTAACTAGTTCTTTGTTTTGGCTCAGAGTACACTGTGAGTGTTTAAGCTTTAGCATACTGCATGTGTGTTAATGTTGCCATGTTAGCATGCTTGCCATGAGGCTAATTGCTTATGTGATTAACTGCCTGAATGCCTGTGGGTGAAGGTTGGATTACTTGAATTGGAACAATTCATTGAAATCCGCATTTTAGCCTACTTGCGAGTAGCAAACTTCAAACCATTTTCCAAACAAACGGATATGCGATGCTTCATTCCAAATTAGGTGATCTAGTCTATACTTGTTTGCTGTGCGCATCACGTAGTAAGACTATCTAATTAATCGGAATAAGAGCACATGTGTTTTCAAAAATGAGATATCATGCTTAGTACAGGCCGATCTTTGATCGGGCGAGCGGGGGTGCTCATTAAATGACCTTCCCCAATCGTACCCAAGTTCCCGAGCCGAGGAAACTTTGGTGATGATGGACACGTGGCCTTAGGCACGAGTCAGGGTTTCCTGAATTCCCTCCCAAAACAAAATACTTAGGTGGCGACTCTGTATCTGGCAAAGCAGTCCATGTTTGGCACTTATTTATTAAAAATCAGTTTTCCAAAACGATATGCCGGATTTGGACTCTTTGGTGATTTATCGATCTTACATCGCACATTGTGAGATTAGATTTAGAACCATGACATTTGAGTCCAAACTGTGGTAAGCCCAAATGAATGAAACGGGATTTTCCCGGGACGTTCGGGCGCATCCACACTTACTTTTATTTGATTTTCATACTAGTTTCAGATTGTTTACCACAAAAAAACAACACGTAGAATGATAAATGATAACTATGTCTTTTCTTTCTATTTAAATGTTTTTATTTTTTTGTTAATTACTTAAATGGTATTTACATATATATATATATTTAAGATTTATTTTATTATAAAATTTAAACTTTAAATTTTTTAAAATTTATCAAAGGCAAACTTCACTTTATCCCCTGTGGTTTGGATCAGGTGCGGATTGCTCCCATGACATTCGGAAATCACCACATAAACCCCTTTTGATTTGTGGACTAAAACGCATTGTTAGATTTTCTGTCTAAGATAGCAAAATGTGAAAGTCACGCGCCTCTATAGAGAGTGAGTCAGTTTTTATAACGAAAATACCCTTTCTACCTCTTCAAATTTACAAAGGATGCCATTCTTTTCCTACTTCTATTTTTCAACCATTAGCAGTTGGTAATACAAACATATATACATTCATATATATATATATACATCATTAGATATTTATTTTTTTGGAATCATATACATTCAAATACATATATATCATTATATATATATATATATGTTTTTCTGGAATCAACATCTTCTCTTTCTCACAATTTTTTTTTTTTTATATATAATGTTTCCCAATCAAAGATATTATATATATATATATATGTATATACTCAGTGAAAAAACTAAAATCAAATAACACGATTTTGAATTTTCAATTCATTAAACACATCATCAAATCATCTGGTTCATTAAACATCCCCAAAATTATATTTTACACACACCTATTGAAGCCCATGGATGCAGAATGATAATATAATTTGTTTGGGGTAAGTTTCACCTATTGAAGAAGACAGGGTGCAGAATCACAGATCGAGGTTGGGGCATCCATTGGTGTTGTCCAATTTAGATGCATTTGATCATCTTCTTGAAGAAGAATATATATATATATATATATGCACAATGAATCAAAGAATATGATTTTGAATTTCTTATTCATCAAACATGACCAAATCATCTAGTTCATCAAATATCCCCAAAATTATATTTTACACATATATACATACACACACACACACACATATATAAATGCATAGTGAAGATTGAAAAAACCTTTGTATGCTCATGTTTTATCCATATATATATATATATATATCAGTGTTCTGTTTAAAAAAATAATAATTTTGTTTTTGCATCTGTTGTATGCATATATATCTGTATTGGATTCCATATAGATGCAAATTAGCTTCAATTAATACTCTTTTGAGAAAAGCTGTCAATTTGTATTTATATTGATTCCTTTATTCAAATGTCTCCACCGAAAGTAATGAATAATAAATAGTCACTGATCACTTTTACTGTTCATCACTCAATCAATCTGCTAAAAGCTACATCAACTTTCAGCCAATCAACCGAAAGCATTCGACAGCCTGCTTTTGCCCATGTGCTGCTCTCTTGCTCTCCTGATCAACCAATTCACATGCTGCATAGTTATTTTCAATTCCTATAAATTGTAATCACTTAGTCATTTATAGGTAGAGGTTCGAAACTATCTGAGTGAGAACCAACACCTAGTCAATTAGTAAAATTACTTCTTCCTCCTATTTTGGATAAATGTATCTTGAAGCAACCCAGTGTTACTTCTATTAAACAATTGTAAGTTATTAAAATTGTATTTTAAATTATTAAAATTTTAAGTGCATTTTCTTCTGTTTCATTCTTCTTAATAATTGTACTAATGTGGTATCAGAGCCAAGTTATGTTGCTATCTGTTGCTTTCTGTCTTGTTAACTCTAAATAATCTGTCTTTATTTTACTTTGTATTTGCCTTCAGTCATCTTAATTTGTCACAATTTTATCTGTGTTGTTCCACTATGTAACTAGCCACCCAACCTTCATCCCAGTCCTTGGTAAGTCCTTCGGTTAGGCAGTGTGGATTTTAGGGGTCTTCCGTAATGGGTACGTGTGAAAACATAGTATGTGAAAATATGATAAATTTAGATTATGTATTAAGATTCCTGTAAGTCATCTACCCAGTCAGAATAATGAATCGATTATTTAGAAGTAACTCTTCAGGCAGTTCTAGGTCAACAACTTTGCCCTCAATACTAAATCAATGATTAGTAATTAATGAAGAAGATGTAAAAATATAAAATAATAAAATTGATTTAAGTTGAAATATACCAAAATTATCAGTTAAAGAAATTTATAAAACTACTTTTCTACAAAATACATTTCATGTTAATCTCCATGTTAAAACATTAGAACAAGTTTATGCTTCATCAAAACCAAGAGAAACTTGCCAATTATTTGATGTTAACACTATTAAACGTCATTTGAAAACTTGTCATAATTTTATTCATTTAGGATTAATTCAAGTTAGAATAAAACCATTAACTCCACAAGGTAAAAATACTTCTGTATTATTATGTTTAAGAGATGCTCGTTTTATTGATTATAATGATAGTCTTATAGGTATGATGGAAACTGGTCTCCACAAAGGACCTATCCATTTTAATTGTTTTCCTGATTTTACATTAAGTCTCCGTGATCCACATATTTTAGATGCATTAACTTTGAATATTCAATTAGATGGTTCATTTACGAATATGAAAGATAAAGTTCATAATATTGCTTTAATTTATCGTGTTCATTATAAATGTATTAAAACTAATTTAAATGTTCAGGTTTTACATAAAAGTCCTAAGGATAAAACCTTATTAATTCAAAGTAGTAGTAATGATACTAATATAAATATTCCTTAGATGATAGAATGGAAAGATGTTACTCTCCCGGATCAATGGGTTACGATCAATGAAAATTATACACATAATCAAAAACGATCTACTAGTCAAGATATTCAACATATTCAACAATTCACTGATGGTTCAGTTCGTATTAAATTTAATCGTACTCAATCTTCTAGACATAGTACTTCTAGTGTACCTACTGATACTGAAATTGAAGATGGAATATTTAATACTCCTTTGTTTCGAAAAAATAGTCACATTAATCTTGGTCAGACTTCCCATAGTAAACTGAAAGGCCTCGATAACTCCAAAACTTCCCAAATTAGTAAACCTGTTTATTCAACTCACACACATTTTCCTGATGATGACCATGAGTCTCAAGATTCTCCTACTCAAACTGATTTCGACGTAATACCTCCAATCAATCCCCAGCTAATGACAATTAGTAAACCTTTTGCTCTTGATCTTGATAAACTTTTTATTGAATTTAGGTTTAAAGAAAATAAGACTCAACGACATGCTTATCGTGAAAAATATGATTCTAATCAACAATCTCGAATAACTCGAAAATGGTATGATTTTATGATTGAATATAGTCTAGAAATCCCTTTCTTTGAATATTTCGAAATTTATTACAAAAAAGTCAATACAATCACAAAACATAAATGAAAAACTTCTCCTAATACAACTGTTAGCTCTAGTCATCCTCCTTTATCTAATATCATTATTGAACATCAAGGATCTGAAGTCCTAGCTTCTCTTTTTAAGTTACCTGGTACTGACCCTGAAATTAAAAAAGTTATTGAACAAAATAATTAGACTAATTAATGTCTAAAAACAATTGGTAAACAATTAGATAAAATAGAAACTGCTTTCGATGAAAATACATCCACTAAACAAACCTTAGATGCGCCTTTGCTTAATCTACCTAGTCATCGTTCCAAAAGAACTAGTTTAGTTACTTAGGATAACTCCACTGTCAAAGCTATAGAACAACTATTCACTAAATTAACTACATCCGAGAAAGCTTCTCCCTCTACTGAAAAAGGTCTTACTGTATTAAATCAACAACCTACTTTCGACACTATTTCTAATCAAACTGAAACTGATTCCACTGATAATGAAATAAATCAATTAGCCCAACAATTTCACTCATCTACTCTTAATAAAATCCATTATCCTAATGTTAATCCTCAAACCACAAAAAATTGGTATTCTCGTCCTACTCCACCTGATCTCCAATATGAAGAAACTAATCTTAATAATCAATTTTTTGTATCTACTAAAAAATTATACGAATGGAATATTGATGGTCTTAGTGAAGATCAAATCCTCCAAAAATTAAACCATCTCTCTATGGTTTCTAATAGTTACCTTAGTAATTACCCTGATTATTCTCAACCTGAAATTGTTTCCTAAATCACCTCCGGTTTTACTGGTATGCTCAAATCTTGGTGGGAAAAATACCTTACTAAAGACCAAAGAGAATCTTTTATGCATGCCAATCAAAAAGATGCTAATGATCTACCTATGTAACGTCCTCAAAATAAACCCATTATATATTTATCATTGACATGCATTATTTAAAGAAAACAATTCATTATCTCATTCATCAGAGTATTACTAAATAAAAGTATTACATGTAGCATCAAATTAAATGCCCTACGGGCTTACATCTTTCCAAGCCAACACTTGGACACAAAAGTATGAGTTCTAACTCAAATACAAGTAAAGCCCTAGGCTTGAATGTTTACATGCACTACCAAATAAAAACAACTAACTAAAGATCGTCTTCAAAATCCAAAAGTCAAATCCTTCCAAGCTAAGTCCTTGGAGGTAGCTTATCACCTGAACCTGAAAATGATGTTCCCATATAGGGTGAGCCACAGCCCAGTAGAAATATACTAAACCAAATATAAGCATTGAATAAAGCAATGGCATTCAATAGATGGTTAACCAAGATAATCAATTATATCATTTACAGTCTCATGACACTAATGTCTATGACACGTTTCACTTTCCATTATTACCAATATGGCTCAGAACCTGGCCAAACTTACAACAGTGAACTATATATCATATTCACATTACTTTCAATATCAACAAAACAAATGAGACTCAGGCTCACATCAAAACACTTCATACTTCCCGTTTGATACACATTTTAGTGCTGTATCAATAACATGTAAAAACACTTCAATGTCAATAAGCACACATAATAGTGATGCTAATGGAGTCCATCCCCTATCTCCTCCCAAACAAAATCCGGTTTAGAGGTCCATCCCCTATCTTCCCCTAAACCGTGGAGTACATCCCCTATCTCCTCCCAAACAATATGCATATGCAATGCTCAATCAATACATGTATTTTCTGTATTAATTCAATAGTCTAAATTTATAACTTAAACAAATGGATTAGTTTCAATTTTCCCTAATCCACATGCAATGTCTACAACAAACACGACTATCCTCCACCGATAGCCCAAAACAGTTATTTCTAGACTGGAAATAATATATTAACAATTCAATAGGCGAGTGATTTAAATTATCCAACTACACCATTTAATTAGTGAATTCCTCAATTTCATGAATTTAACCAAATTCCCCAATTTCCTTAAATTGATTTTACAAATTAATTTATTAATACAACTAGGGTTTTTCCCCAAAATTACCAAAGTACTCCCAACATATCAAAATACCAAAACTTAGAACAAAACTTATAAGATGGAGTAGGAAATCCCTACCTCGAAGAAAATAACCCGAATGGAGAAGATGGAGATGATGACCCAAAATCCAAAGTGCTCCAAATCCTCTCTTTTTCAGATTAAAAGAAAGCCCTCGCGAAGCTCTACCTTTCTTCCAAAGGAACTAGGGTAGAAGACCACTTGGAATAGATCAAATCTTAGAGAGAAGGTAAGAGTAGAGAGAAAAACTCTCAAGGGGCGGTTTTTAAAAGTTAAGAGAGAAAAAGTAGGTCAAAAAGTGATCCAAAAAGTGAAATCTCAGACTGATGTAGTCGACTCCCCGCTCGAGCGTCCAAACTCCCGCTCGAGCGTCGAATACGCACTCCCAGTACTTTTTGCAGAACCAGGTCCCCGCTCGAGCATCAAACTCGCCGCTCGAGCGGCACTCACATACTTCCGCTCGCGCGTCCAATCCCACGCTCGAGCGTCCAACACTGCACAAGAAATACTGGATGGGTGATAATCCAGCTCGAGCACCAAAACCTCCCTTGAGCGGACAAGCAACAAAAGGATCCACGCTCGAGCGTCAAACTCCCCGCTCGAGCGGACAGGTCCAAAATCTGGGCCACTAGTTTTGGCATCAAAACTCAACCGACCTGTAACAGACCCGCCCAACACATCCTATAACTCAGATACAAAGAGACTACAGGACAACAACAACCAATATATAATGACAGGATCCACGGAACCTAAGTCTGGATATAATAATCTAAAGGAAAAGACCGGGGTCGCTATAACCTATCTTTGATGAAACTATTGGCTATTATCACCCTGATGGAATTAATACTTTAATCTGCATCATAGTCAGACATTTCATAGGTACTCCTACTAATATATATTCTCGCATACATGATCAACTTAGTAATCTTACTTGTCCCACTTTAAGTGACTTTACATGGTATAAAGATGTTTTTACATCCCGAGTCATGCTAAGAGAAGACTGTACTAAATCTTTTTGGAAAGAAAAATTCATTAATGGCTTACCTAGTCTTTTTGCTCATAAAATTAGAGATGTTCTTAGTCAACCTACTGGTATTATCAAATATGATAATTTAACTTATGGTGATATCATTAGTACTATTCAAAAACAAGGATTAAGAATGTATATTGATCTTAAACTTAGTCAAAAAGCTGCTAAAGATAAACATAGAGCTAAATATGAATTAGGTAATTTTTGTGAACAATATGGTCTACCTCCTGTAGCACCCTCTCGATGAAAGAAACATAAATACACTAAACCTCGATCTTCTTACAAATATTCTAATAAATCCAAAAAGAATTATTCTCCTTCTAAATCAACTGATAAATTTTATACTGAACCTAAAAAGAAATATTATAAGAAATC
Organism: Camellia sinensis; assembly: GCF_055761805.1. Lineage (NCBI taxonomy): Eukaryota > Viridiplantae > Streptophyta > Magnoliopsida > Ericales > Theaceae > Camellia > Camellia sinensis. The sequence goes on along the minus strand of NC_138973.1, from coordinate 72,588,477 downwards.
TCATCCAAAATCTAAAACTAATAAAGATGTTACTTGCTATAACTATGGTAAAAAAGGTCATTATTATAATAAATGTAAAGAAAAATAAAAATTAAAAGATAAAGTTAATCAATTGCAAATCAATGAGGATTCAAAAAATCAATTATTTGAAATCTTTCAATTAAACCAATCTGTTAGTAACTCCTCTTCTGATAATCCTCATACTTCATCTGATTACCATTCACCTAGTGATACTTCCGATGCTAATATTAAATTAGGTTGTAATGATGTTTGTTGTAAACCTGTTAAACAAATTACTGTTCTTACTAAACAATATCAAGAAGAAACTGCTCTTATTGAATTAATTAGTCGTTTAGAAGATCTAGAGTGAAAACAAAAATATACTGATAAACTAAAATCTATATTAACCAATACTGATCAGAAACCAAAACTTGATAAACCAATTATTAGTTTATCCAAAACTTTAGAAAGATTTAAGAATAAACAAAAAGATATTACCTTACAAGATTTACATCATGAAATCAATCAGATTAAATAAGCTATTAAAGATTTACAAAATAAAGACAAAGCTTTAGAAGATGACATTATTACATTAAAACTTCATAAAAGCTTAAATGATTTTCACGAAAATAATGTCGAATCTCCTAATTAATCTGAATATGATTCTGAACATACTAATCCTGAGAATCTCTTATTTGATAATCGATCACGCCATTCTAATCTTGAAGACAATAGGTTAAATCTCCTCAATAAAATTCATATTCAAAAATGGTATTCTAAAGTTAAATTAGTTATTAATGATTTTGAAATAAATATATTGCTTAATTGATACTGGTGCTGATCTTAATTGTATTCAAGAAGGATTACTCCCTACTAAATATTATAAGAAATGTCATGAAAAATTAACTCCTGCTAATGGTAGTAAAATGCATATTAAATATAAATTACCTAAAGCACATATCTGTCAAGATAATGTTTGTTTTAAAACCTGATTTGTTTTAGTCAAAAACATGACTGATAAAATTATTCTAGGCACACCATTTATATTTTTACTATATCCATTTACTACTTCTAGTAACGGAATCACTACTTATGTTTTGGATCAACCTGTTACTTTTAAATTCTTATCTCCACCTGAAACATTAGAATTAAACCAATTAAAAGACTGTTTTATTTCTTAAACTATTAATCGATTAACTCGTCAGTTACGTTTTCTTAAAGAAGAAATCAATTATAAAAGAATTGATCAGCAATTAACTGATCCTGTTATTATATCTCAAATTGAAGAATTTAAATTAAAATTAGAAACAACTGTTTGTTCTATTTTACCCACCGCCTTTTGGCATAGGAAAAAACATGTCATCACTTTACCTTATATTAAAATTTTTAATGAAAAACATATTCCTACTAAATCTCGCTCTATTCAACTGAATCATGAATTACTTGAAACGTGTAAAACAGAAATCAATGAATTATTAAAAAATAGGATAATTAGTCCAAGTAAATCACCATGGTCTTGTCCTGCTTTTTACGTTAATAAAAATACTGAATTAGAACGAGGTGTCCCTCGCTTAGTTATCAATTATAAACCATTAAATAAAGTTCTAGAATGGATTCGATACCCAATCCCTAATAAAAAAGATTTGATTAAACGACTTAGTGAAGCCGTTATTTTTAGTAAATTTGATTTAAAAAGTGATTTTTGGCAAATACAAATTCACCCTAAAGATAGATATGAAACTGTTTTTACTACACCTTTTGGTCACTATGAATGGAATGTCATGCCATTTGGATTAAAAAATGCTCCTAGTAAATTTCAAAATGTAATGAATGATATATTTAACCCATTTAGCCATTTTTCTATTGTTTATATTGATGACATTCTTATTGTAACGCCCTCGAGATTAACCCATTATATATCATTGACATGCATTATCTAAAGAAGACAATTTATTAATTCATTCATCAGAGTATTACTAAATAAAGCATTACATGTAACATCGAATAAAATGCCCTACAGGCTTACATCTTTCCAAGCCAACACTTGGATTCAAAAATATGAGTTCTAATCCCAATACAAGAAAAGCCCTAGGCTTGAATGTTTACATGTACTAATAAATAAAAACTATTAACTAAAGGTAGTCTTCTTCAATCCAGAAGCCAAACCCTCCCAAGCTAAGTCCTTGGAGGTAGTTTATCACCTGAACCTGAAAATGATGTTCCCATAAAGGGTGAGCCACAGCCCAGTAGAAATATACTAAACCACATATAAGCAATGAATAAAGCAATAGCATTCAACAGATGGTTAACCAAAATAATCAATTACTTCATTTTACAGTCTCATGACACTATTGCCAAAGATACGTTTTACTTTCCAATTTTATCAACATGGCTCAGAACCTGGCCAAACTTATAACAGTGAATCACATATATCATATTCACATCCTTCCAATATCAACAAACAAATGAGACTCAAGCTCAAATCAAACACTTCATACTTCCAAATTGATACACATTTTAGTGTTGTATCAATAAAACACTTCTATATAAATAAGCACGCATAAAAGTGATGCTAATGGAGTCCATCCCCTATCTCCTCCCAAACAAAATCCGGTTTAGAGGTCCATCCCCTATCTTCCCCTAAACCGTGGAGTACATCCCCTATCTCCTCCCACACACAAAACAATGTATGCAAATGCAATGCTCAATCAATACACATATTTTCTGTATCAATGCCATAGTCAAAATTAATGACTTAACCAATGTGATTAGTTTCAGTTATTCCTAATCCACATGCAATGTCTACAACAATCACGACTATCCTCCACCGATAGCCCAAAATAGTTATTTCTAAACTGAAAATAACTATGTCAACAATTCAATAGACAAATAATTCCAATTACCCAATTACGCTATTTAACCAATGAATTCCCCAATTCCATGAATTTAACCATCTTTTCCCAATTCCATGAATTACTTATACAAATTAATTCAATAATTCAATAATACAACTAGGGTTTTTCTCAAAATTTACCAAAGTATCCCCAACATATCAAATTACCAAAGCTTAGAACAAAACCTATAAAATGGAGTAGGAAATCCCTACCTTGAAGAAAATAACCCGAATAGAGAAGATAGAGATGAATGCCCAAATTCCAATGTGCTCCAAATCACCAAATGTTCAGATTAGAATGAAGCCCAAGCCACCCTCTATCTTTCTTACAAAGAACTTAAGATGGATTCACACTAGAAGTAGATGAACACCTAAAGAGAAGATGAGTTTTGAGGGAGAGAAGTCGAACCTAGGGTTTAGAACCAAAAAGAATAAGAAAAGACTGATCAAAACCCGCTGCTGCGTATATAAACTGGACAGGCTCGCTCGAGCGAAGACTTGGTCGCTCGAGCGACCAGACACAGAGAAACTACGCTCGAGCCAAGGAAGCCTTGCTCGAGCCAACAACTCAAAATCTCGCTCGAGCGAAAGAAAGCTCGATCGAGCGAAGAACTCAAACCCTCAGGTCTGCAACAAGACACACGCTCGAGCGAAGGAACTATTGCTCGAGCGAAGGACGAACTAACTCGCTCGAGCGAAGAAAATCTCGCTCGAGCCAAGAATGCACAGCTACAGGTCCAAATCAAACGCAACCACTCGCTCGAGCGAACAACTCCTCGCTCGAGCGAAGAACCAAAAACCTGGACAGCAACACTTGGTTTCTAAACCCAACCAACCTGAAACAAACCTGCCCAACACATCCTATAATTCCAAATGAGAAAAATAAGGGACAACAACAATAATTATACAATGACAGAATCTACGGAACCTAAGTCCGGATACAATAATCAAGTGGGAAAAGACCGGGGTCGCTATACTTATTTTTTCTAAATCTATTAATGAACATTGGAAACATTTAACTGCTTTCTTTTATACTATTAAAAGTTATGGTCTCGTCATTTCTGCTCCTAAGATTAAATTATTTCAAACTAAAGTCCGATTTTTAGGATATGATATTCACCAAAATACAATTTTACCTATTAGTCATTCCATTGAGTTTGCGTCTAAGTTTCCTGATCAAATTTTAGATAAAAACCAGTTACAACAGTTCTTAGGTTCCCTCAATTATATTGCTGAATTTTACAAAGATCTTAGGAAAATTTGTCAACCTCTATTTGATCGGTTAAAAGACAATCCTCCTCTTTGGTCTTCTACTCATACTGCTATTGTTAAACAAGTCAAACAATATGTCAAGTCTCTTCCTTATCTTGGTATTCCTATTGAAAATTCATTCAAAATTATTCAAACTGATACTTCTGATAGTGGTTATGGTGGCATTCTTCTTCAAAAAGCCACTCCTCAGTCCTTTGAACAAATTGTTCGTTATCATTCTGGTGTCTGGAATAAAGCACAATTAAATTATAGTACTATTAAAAAAGAAATTTTATTTACTATTTTATATATCAGTAAATTTCAAGATGATATTTTAAATCAAAAGTTTTTACTTCATGTTGATTATAAATCTGCTAAATATGTTTTAGAAAAAGATGTTCAAAATCTTGCTAGTAAACAAATTTTTGCCCAATGGAAATCTATATTAAGTATTTTTTATTTTGATATTACATACATACCTGGTTGTCAAAATTCTATTCCTGATTTTCTTATCCGAGAATTTTTACAGGGGGATAGGATTAAGAGATGACCACTCTATTTAGTGCTTACCATAAAATCGATATTACCTATTACCGTGATCTCATTCACCAAACTGCTTACCGCATTGCCCGATTAAAATTAGCTCGAAAAACTACTCAACGTGCTCAGTATATTAACTACCACCAGATTCAAGCTCGTCATCATTTACTTGTTGATTATTACAACTGTTTGGATTATCATCAAGCTTATTTAGATCTCCTTAGTGGTTGTTAAGTTTTGTTGCTAATCTTTGTTTCTATTAAACAGATGTCTCGTCCCAGGCCTCTTTCCAAAGCCTTGGTTCCATCTGGTCACCATATTGTTCCTCCTCCTTTAGAGCTAGTAACCCAATGCCACCCTATTGAAATGATTAACCATTACCAAGTTCTTGGTAACATTCCTAAACCTAACTACACATCTGCTTTGGCTACTGATCCTTTTGCTTCATCCAGCTAAGCAGTTACTCCATACCCTCCTAATCCTATTAAATCAGCCCGATCTGATTATGTTAAATCCACCACTACTAATCTGTTTTTCAGAACCTAGTCACCCTAAGAGTCAGTCTGTTCATGACCTGGTTAAATATTATTTTCCTCCTGGATGGCATTTTGTTCCCATGCATCCAGAGAAAAAAATCACCTTCTATAAAGATATTCTGTTCAACCATCAATCCATTGTGATTAAACCCATTTATGATCGTACTTACAAGAGTAAAGTTGTTTACCATTCCCTCTATATTCACAATATTGTTTCCTTAGTTGAATGGGGTTCTCCTTATCAACTTCGAGATTTACCTAATCACACTCTTCAGTATAGTTATTATGACTATATTGATGCTTGGTTCAAAGTATTTTTGTATCAAAATGAAACTTTTAGTCACTCATGATTCCTCTAGTTTGATCAAAAGTTCAAATTAGAATATATATATGTATACGAGGAGTCTTAAATTTCCACGTGTTGTTCTCAAATGCTTACTTCTATTTGGTTTTCATACCAGTTTCAGATTGTTTACCCAAAAAAACAATACGTAGAATGATAAATGATACCTACGTCTTTTTCTATCTATTTAGATGTTTTTTTATTTTTTATTTTTTTGTTAATTAATTAAATGGTATTTACATATATATATATATATATATATTTAAGATTTATTTTATTATAAAATTTAAACTTTAAATTTTTTAAAATTCATCAAGGGCAAACTTCACTTTACCCCTTGTGGTTGGGGTCGGGTGCGAATTGCTCCCCTGACATTCAGAAATCACCACATAACCCCTTTTGGTTTGTGGACTAAAACGCATTTTTAGATTTTCTGTCTAAGATAGCAGAATTTGAAAGTCACGCGCCTCTATAGAGAGTGAGTCAGTTTTTATGACGAAAATACCATTTCTACCTCTTAAAATTTACAAAGGATGCCATTCTTTTCCTACTTCTATATTTCAACCATTAGCAGCTGGTCATAAAAACATGCTTATACAAACATATATACATTCATATATATATATATATACATCATTAGATATTTATTTTTCTGGAATCATATACATTCATATACATATGTTTTTCTGGAATCAACATCTTCTCTTTCTCTCTGTTTTTTCTTTTTATAATGTTTCCCAATCAAAGGTATTATATATATACATATATATATATATATATGTGTGTGTGTATATACACAATGAAAAAACTAAAATCAAATAACACGATTTTGAATTTTCAATTCATTAAACACATCATCAAATCATCTGGTTCATTAAACATCCCCAAAATTATATTTTACACACACCTATTGAAGCCCATGGAGGTAGGATGATAATATAAGTTGTTTTGGGTAAGTTTCACCTATTGAAGAAGACAGGGTGCAGAATCGCAAATCGAGGTTGGGGCGTCCATTGGTGTTGTCCAATTTAGATGCGTTTGATCATCTTTTTGAAGAAGAATATATATATATATATATATATATATTAATGCACAGTCAATGAAAGAATATAATTTTGAATTTCTTATTCATCAAACATGACCAAATCATCTAGCTCATCATATATCCCCAAAATTATATTTTACACATACATACACACACACATATATATATAAATGCATAGTGAAGATTGAAAAAAACTTTGAATGCTCATGTTTTATCCATATATATATATATATATCAGTGTTCTGTTTAAAAAATAATAATTTTGTTTTTGCATCTGTTGTATGCATATATATATGTATGTATACGAGGAGTCTTAAATTTCCACGCGTTGTTCTCAAATGCTTGCTTCTATTTGGTTTTCATACCAGTTTCAGATTGTTTACCCAAAAAAAAAAACACGTAGAATGATAAATGATATCTACGTCTTTTCTTTCTATTTAGATGTTTTTTCTTTTTATTTTTTTGTTAATTACTTAAATGGTATTTACATATATATATATATATAAGATTTATTTTATTATAAAATTTAAACTTTGAATTTTTTAAAATTCATCAAAGGCAAACTTCACTTTACCCCCTGTGGTTTGGGTCGGGTGCGGATTGCTCCCCTGACATTCGGAAATCACCACATAACCCCCTTTTTGTTTGTGGACTAAAACGCATTGTTAGCTTTTCTGTCTAAGATAGCATAATGTGAAAGTCATGCGCCTCTATAGAGAGTGAGTCAGTTTTTATGATGAACATACTGTTTCTACCTCTTCAAATTTACAAAGGATGCCATTCTTTTCCTACTTCTATTTTTCAACCATTGGCAGCTGGTCATACAAACATGCTTATACAAACATATATACATTCATATATATATACATCATTAGATATTTATTTTTTTGGAATCATATACATTCATATACATATAAATCATTATATATATAGGTTTTTCTGTAATCAACATCTTCTCTCTCTCTCTCTCTCTATTTTTTCTTTTTTATAATGTTTCCCAATCAAAGATATTATATATATACATATATATATATATGCATATACACAGTGAAAAAACTAAAATCAAATAACACGATTTTGAAATTTCAATTCATTAAACACATCATCAAATCATCTGGTTCATCTGGTTCATTAAACATCCCCAAAATTATTTTTACACACACCTACTGAAGCCGATGGAGGCAGGATGATAATATAAGTTGTTTTGGGTAAGTTTCACCTATTGAAGAAGACAGGGTGCAGAATCGCAGATCGAGGTTGGGGCGTCCATTGTCCAATTTAGATGCGTTTGATCATCTTCTTGAAGAAGAATATATATATATATATATATATATGCATAGGGAATCAAAAAATATAATTTTGAATTTCTTATTCATCAAACATGACCAAATCATCTAGTTCATCAAATATTCCCAAAATTATATTTTACACATACACACACACACACACACATATATATATATATAAATGCATAGTGAAGATTGAAAAAAACTTTGTATGCTCATGTTTTATCCATATATATACATATATATATATATATATATATCAGTGTTCTGTTTAAAAAATAATAATTTGTTTTTGCATCTGTTGTATGCATATATATATATATATATATACTTATGTATGTATGTATACGAGGAGTCTTAAATTTCCACGCGTTGTTCTCAAATGCTTACTCCTATTTGGTTTTCATACCAGTTTCAAATTGTTTACCCCCAAAAAATAACACGTAGAATGATAAATGATACCTACGTCTTTTCTTTCTATTTAGATGTTTTTTCTTTTTATTTTTTTTGTTAATTACTTAAATGGTATTTACATATATATATATATATTTAAGATTTATTTTATTATAAAATTTAAACTTTAGATTTTTTAAAATTCATCAACGGCAAACTTCACTTTACCCCCTGTGGTTTGGGTCGGGTGCGGATTGCTCTCCTGACATTCGAAAATCAACACATAACCCCCTTTGGTTTGTGGACTAAAACACATTTTTAGATTTTCTGTCTAAGATAGCAGAATGTGAAAGTCACGTGCCTCTATCGAGAGTGAGTCAGTTTTTATGACGAAAATACCCTTTCTATCTCTTCAAATTTACAAAGGATGCCATTCTTTTTCTACTTATATTTTTCAACCATTAGTAGCTGGTCATACAAACATGTTTATACAAACATATATACAGTCATATATATATATATATACATCATTAGATATTTATTTTTCTGGAATCATATACATTCATATACATATATATCATTATATATATATATATATATTTTTCTGGAATCAACATCTTCCCTTTCTTTCTGTTTTTTTATTTTTATTTTTTTATAATGTTTCCCAATCAAAGATATTATATATATATATATATATGTATATATACACAGTGAAAAAACTAAAATCAAATAACAGGTGCGCTCTTGGGCTTTATATGCTACAGTTCGGACTCAAATGTCACGGTTCTTAATCTGATCTCGCAATGTGCGATGTGAGATTGATAAATCACCAAAGAGTCCAAATCCAGCAAATTGTTTTGGAAAACTGATTTTTGTAAAGAAGTGCCAAACATGGACTGTTTTGCCAGATATAGAGTCGCCATCTAAATATTTTATTTTAGGGAAATTTAGGAAACCCCGACTCGTGCCTAAGGCCACGTGTTTGTCATCACCAAAGTTGCCTCGGATCGGGAACTTGGGTACGATTGGAAAAGGTCATTTAATGAGCACCCCCGCTCGCCCGATCAAAGATCGGCCTGTACTAAGCATGATATCTTGTTTTTGAAAACACACGTGCTCTTATTCCAGTTAATTAGCTAGAATTACTATGTGATGCACACAGCAAAACAAGTATAGACTAGATCGCCTAATTTGGAACCGAGCATTGCATATCCGTTTGTTTGGAAAATGGTTTGAAGTTTTGCTACTCGTAAGTAGGCTAAAATGCGGATTTCAATGAATTGTCCCAATTCAAGTAATCCAACCTTCACCCACAGGTATTCAGGCAGTAAATCACGTAAGCAAATAGCCTCATGGCAAGCATGCTTTCATGGCAACATTAACACACATGCAGTATGCTAAAGCGTAAACACTCACAGTGTACTCTGAGCCAAAACAAGGAACTAGTTAGAAATCATGCATGACCCTAGTTCATGTTAAGATAGCTAATGCAACACATGCAAAAATGCAATTAAGATAGGCTTGGCTATCCGAAGAATGTCATGTGAAATGTAACTTGGTACATGTATTCAAATTGGAATTGAAATACAATGCAGTTAGCATGATGCGCCGAGCCCGGTGCATGCAATACAGATGAATGGATACAGACATGCAAGCATAAGGTATGCTAAATGAAATATGCCTTAAAACTAACCATCGTAAGCGGTTAAGTAAAAGGGAGAAAGAAATGGGGGTTGAAAGACATGCATCACACACACGCACGCTTATTACAACAATACGCCCTCTCGAGGGAGGGACCAAACAAGAAGCCAACTAGCTAATCTAAGCTAATTAAACTAATTATTACACAACAAATTAATTAACTAATCCTAGTTAACTAATTATTACAAAACAATTGAAATAGCTAAACGCATTAACTATTAAGGTACAAACCAAAGCATAAACTAGCTATCTAAGCATGGCAGCTAAGGAAAGCAATAAAAAGAAGGAGCCTTAGAGGGAGAAGGCTGGATGCATGCTCGGTCGCCTCGTTCGGAAATCCAATGCGATGCCCCGATTTGCCTCTGTTTTCATTTGTTCTCAGAAACTTGCACTAAGCTCCAGAAAGATGAAACTTCACCTTGGGAATCCTGTGGGAGGGTTGCCGACCACTTTTGGTCCCTAGAAACACCTACCGACCACTTTTTGTTGTTGAAAACCAAGAAAAGTGGTCGGCCAGCTACTTTTTCTGGTTGGCCGATCAGTTGTTGCTGCCAGACTCCAGTTTTCTGTAACAGAGAGCAAGAAAGGGCATGGCAATGTATTTGCAAGATATGTATGAACAACCCCCCCTATCATGTTATGAACTCAAGGGGGTGTGGTTCTCGACCCTCGGGCCACCAATCGTGCATTTTCATGCATGATAGCCGAGAGGCGAAGTTGCACAATTCAATATGGAACTGAATGCACAAGTAAACACATAAAGCCTAAAACTCTATCATGTATGATCAAGAGTATCGGCGATCGGGAATTAAGGCACGTTTCATCACTTTAAGTATGAAATGTCTCTCGTTTCCCGTGTTTGGACTAACACCTATGCCAAACACAATGCAAGCAAGCATGGCATACACAATGCGAATAAACTACATGGCATACTCAATGCAATGTGACATGATCAACTTAACAAAGCTAATGACATGCGAACAATGCTAATGCATGCATGCACAATGTAATCCTACAAGGACAAATTAGCAATGTTAGGGACATGCGCACACCATGCAAATATCAGTTAGCATGCACAATGCAATGATGTAAACTAAACATGCACAATGCAAAGTACAAGGCATACATAATGCGATGAACAATGTGGCATACTCAATGCAGTATACATGGCATGTTCAATGGACTTAAACTAAAATGGGTAGACCTCAGTCATGCCCAAATCAATGGCCATTGGTGATGAAATGAAGGCATATAAAGCAAGGCGTGCATGCACAATGCACTGGCCATCAAAGAGGCCAAAGAGCACAACTCTCAAGAGTGCTCAATGAGTGACAAAAGTGGAAGTGTAACAACACTAAGTGCACTGAAATGATGCAAGAAATGATGCCTAATTATTCAAACAACATAAGTAAAGCATGCTAGGGTCCTAAGGCATGAAAGCTAGCAAAGAGCAACACAAAGGAGGCATGCAACACATGGCACAAATGCATGAACTAAGCATGGACAGAGCTCAAGTAGGTCAAAATAAGGACCTAAACATGCTGAGATGAGGGGCCAAAGGCCTAGGCATGCAAGCTAAGGCCATAACAAGGCCATAATGCACAACACTTAAAGACATTCAAAGCATGAATGAAGTGGGAACAAAAGCATGCTATAAGCTCTGAAATGTCATGTTAGATGATGCTAAATCATGTACACAACACAAATGAAGCATGCAATGGTGCTCAAAGCTTGAGGCAAGCAAGGGCACTTGTACTACAAGTATACAAAACATGAAGCATGTGACCAAGGCAACCCAAAACAGTCCTAGTACATGTTAGAATGAGTCTAAAACATACATGGAAGTAGGCCAAAATATGCTAGCATGAAGGGCATAAGGCATGATTCATACAAGGCAAATAAGGCGGATTACACTACACCTATTAAGACCAAGCATGGAATGACTTAAGCAATAAAATTTAGAGTTATATCATGGCATAATAACCCCAAATAAGCACTGAAATGGTGGCTCGCAAGCAAAGACATGATGGCATACGCAATGGTTCATGTTAAGACATAAAGGGGGAAACCCTCCAACGCATTGAATAAGCGATAAATGCAAGTGCATGGCCATGAAACATGGACTGAAATCACATATCAAGTGATGCCAAATCATTGAAATAAGCCAAGTAGAGCATGCTAGTGGACTTGGTGTACAAAGCTAACAAGCTAGATTGAACTATAGCTATACAAAGCAAGTCATGCATGACCAAGACAACCAAAATCAGAGCTAAAGCATGTTAAAACATGGACAAAAGCTTCATGAAGTTAAGCCAAAAGCATGCTAGAATGACATATCACAACATGATGCATGTTAGGCTATTTCATGGAAATGCACTACAAGTGCAAGGAGCATGCAAAGGATAACCAAACCAAACCAAACCTAAACAGAGGTATGATATGGTAAAAAAGCCCAAGAACATGCTGAAATGGACACAACATAGGCTAGAAATACATACTACTTCATGAAGCATACAAAGCTAGTGTGTATGATTTACACTACAAGTGTATTAGGAATACAAGAGCCAACCAAACCAACCCAAAACAGATCTAAGGCATGTTAAAATAACACCAAAAACCTACTGAGATGGCCCCAAAACAAGCTAGAAACACATGCTCAAACATGAGGCATACAAGACTAGATTGTGTGATTTACACTACAAGTGTATTAACCATGCATGGAGTGACCAAGACAAGTAAAAACAGTGGTATGCCTCAGCAAAATAACCACAAATACATGCTAAGACATGATCAACATACACTTAACAAATGTGCTCAAACATGAGGCATATTAAAGCATGTATTGAAGATGCAAGGAGAGGGGATGGCCCTCTCCTTCTTAGGACCTTAAAACACCATCCCCACCACTAAAATCCCTCTGGATTTTATTGGTGAGAAGGCCAATACAAGGTGGTCCCGAAGCTCACAAAAAAGGCTCAAAAACAAGGCCAAACAAGGCCTAAGAGGGGGTAAACAACCCCAAACACAAAAGTGATCTTAAACAAACTTTTTAATCATGCAAAAATAGAACTTTTATCAGTTATGAGCTAAGCTTAAAACAATATGCAAGATAGGCTAAAAGCTGAAGCAAGAAAGGGAGATTTAAAGGTCAAAAGCTTACCCTTGAAGACCCTCTTTATAACTGCAACTCCAGTAGGTTTTTCAAGCTCAAGGCAACCCAAGAACACCAAAATCAGCCCCTAAGCACCTCAGTAGCAAAAGGATGGTGTTTGAGTGTGTGTTTGTGTGTTAAAGCAAGACAAATCTACACTTTTGAACACAAAAATGAAGAACAAGAGTGATATAGAGACAAAGCTATATGTCACTCTCTTCCCTCAGATTTTCTAAACCTGGAGGAGGGAGGAGGAGCCTCCCTCTTATAGAAGAGGAAATCCAAAGCTTCTTGGAGAAGCTTAGCTTGAATGCCATCCCTCCATACACGTGTATAGATGATGGCTCAAATGCTCTCCAGCTGTGCCAGCTGTCCCAAAATATCTCCAAAAAGGTGCCAAAAAGCAGCTGACCACTTGAAGCAGTCGGCCTGCTAGTAAAAGTGGGTGGTCGGCCGACCACTTTAGGTGGTCAACCAGAGCAAAAACTGGTCGGCCATAGGTGGGAGAGGTCAACACACTAAATGCAAGGTGTGGTGTGGTGGTCGACCAGAAAAGATGGTCCAAAGACCAAGAAAGCCAGTTATCTGACAAGAAAACTAGCTGGAAAAAGGAAAAGTGGTCGGCCAGGAGAAATACTGGTCTTCCACCCTTGTACCACCTTTCAAACAAGGAAAGCAAGGTTTGTACCAAAAACAAATCAAAGCGGATGCAAGACGAGAAATCGGGAGGCGAAACACGCGGCCAAAAGCCCCGAAAACTAGCTGACGAGCACCAAAAGTGGTATGCAACCACAAAAGTGGTCTCCTGGACCACAGTGTTCCTTTAGGCAGAGGCAACAAGGTGTGGTTCAAAAACCATGCCAAACGGAGAATGATAAGCGGTCCCGAGACAAGGCGCGCGGCCAAAGACTCAAAAAATTGAAAACTAGTCTCCAAACAGGAAAAGTGGCCTACAACCACGAAAAGTAGTCTACAACCACAGAGAGATGGTCTACAAGACCACTCCCTCCTTCAGGGAAGGGAAAACGAGACTTGGTCCGCAAACCGAGTCAAAGCACAAAGAGTTCCGAGGCCCGAAGGCAAGGCTCTCAGCCAAAACTCCGAAACCTCAGAACAAGCACAACATGCACCATCACCGAGCGCTCAATCGATAACATCTGAGTCTTAAGGTCGGTCAAAAATGGGGTGTCTACACACGATTTTGAATTTTCAATTCATTAAATACATCATCAAATCATCTGGTTCATTAAACATCCCCAAAATGATATTTTAGACACACCTATTGAAGCCCATGGAGGCAGGATGATAATATAAGTTGTTTTGGGTAAGTGTCACCTATTGAAGAAGACAGGGTGCAGAATCGCAGAACGAGGTTGGGGCATCCATTGGTGTTGTCCAATTTAAATGCGTTTGATCATCTTCTTGAAGAAGAATATATATATATATATATATATATGCACAGTGAATCAAAGAATATAATTTTGAATTTATTATTCATCAAACATGACCAAATCATCTACTTCATCAAATATTCCCAAAATTATATTTTACACATACACACACACACACAGATATAGATATATATATATATATAAATGCATAGTGAAGATTGAAAAAAACTTTGTATGCTCATGTTTTATCCATATATATAAATGCATAGTGAAGATTGAAAAAAACTTTGTATGCTCATGTTTTATCCATATATATATATATATATATTAGTGTTCTGTTTAAAAAAAATAATTTTGTTTTTGCATCTGTTGTATGCATATATATATATATATATATGTATGTATACGAGGAGTCTTAAATTTCCACGCGTTGTTCTCAAATGCTTACTTCTATTTGGTTTTCATACCAGTTTCAGATTGTTTACCCAAAAAAAACAACACGTAGAATGATAAATGATACCTACGTCTTTTCTTTCTATTTAGATGTTTTTTCTTTTTATTTTTTTGTTAATTACTTAAATGGTATTTACATATATATATATATTTAAGATTTATTTTATTATAAAATTTAAACTTTAAATTTTTTGAAATTCATCAAGGACAAACTTCACTTTACCCCCTGTGGTTTAGGTCGGGTGCAGATTGCTCCCCTGACATTTGGAAACCACCACATAACCCCCTTTTGGTTTGTGGACTAAAACGCATTGTTAGCTTTTCTGTCTAAGATAGCAGAATGTGAAAGTCACGTGCCTCTATAGAGAGTGAGTCAGTTTTTATGGCGAAAATACCGTTTCTACCTCTTCAAATTTACAAAGGATGCCATTCTTTTCCTACTTCTATTTTTCAACCATTAGCAGCTGGTCATACAAACATGCTTATACAAACATATATACATTCATATATATATATATATATACACACACATCATTAGATATTTATTTTTCTGGAATCATATACATTCATATATATATATATATATGTTTTTCTAGAATCAACATCTTCTCTTTCTCTCAATTTTTTTTTTATAATGTTTCCCCATCAAAGATATTATATATATATATATATACACAGTGAAAATACTAAAATCAAATAACACGATTTTGAATTTTCAATTCATTAAACACATCATCAAATCATCTGGTTCATTAAATATTCCCAAAATTATATTTTACACACACCTATTGAAGCCCATGGAGGCAGGATGATGATATAAGTTGTTTTGGGTAAGTTTCACCTATTGAAGAAGATAGGGTGCAGAATCGCAGATTGAGGTTGGGGCATCCATTGGTGTTGTCCAATTTAGATGCGTTTGATCATCTTCTTGAAGAAGAATATATATATATATATATATATATATATATGCACAGTGAATCAAAGAATATAATTTTGAATTTCTTATTCATCAAACATGACCAAATCATCTAGTTCATCAAATATTCCCAAAATTATATTTTACACATACATACCCACACAGATATATATATATATATATATTGAAAAAAACTTTGTATGCTCATGTTTTATCCATATATATATATATATATATCAGTGTTCTGTTTAAAAAAAAAATTGTTTTGCATATGTTGTATGCATATATATATATATATATATATGTATGTATGTATGTATGTATATGTATGTACACATGATCAAGAAAAATGTGAAGATGAGATTGTATATGTATGTATGTATGTGTATGTACACATATAAAGTTTGGGCACTGAACTGTGAAGAAGATGAAATGGAGAGAGAGAGAGAGAGAGAGAGAGAGAGAGAGAGAGAAAGAAGATGAAGATGAAGATGAAGATGATGGTATAATTGTAAATTTACACATTCTATTAACAGAAGTTAGTGCGCCTTTCAATCTAGTAACCACGTGGGGGTTATGTGGTGATTTCCAAATATTTGGCGGGTAATCTGCACCCGACCCAAACCACAGGGGGTGAAGTAAAGTTTGCCTATTCATCAATCATATAAATAAAGAAAAAAATTAAGAGAGAGAGAGAGAGAGAGAGAGAGAGAGAGAGAGAAGAAGATGTTATCATATATGGAATGAGGGAAGAAAATTTGTGATAGTCCTTTTCATAGGTTTCAGTTGAATTTCATTAATAAAGATTTTTTTTTTGGGCTTGGCTTCTGTCCAGTCCTTAATCGAACTGGATCGTGCTGTTGGGCCCGTAGAGGTCCACCACGGGTCCCGTTTTGATAATCTGAACCGCTTAATGTATAGAATTCGTCGAATACTATAAGCCTGTAAAAAATCACGTTAATTGGATATCGGTAGCTATGTGATCAAAACAGTTTTGCATAAAAAAAATGGACGGTTAATAAATTAACGGTTGACAAAAATCTGATTTGATCACATAGTTACCGATATCCGATTAACGTGATTTTTTACATGCTTATAGTACTCGACGAGTTCTACACATTGAACGGTTCAGATTATCAAAACGGGACCCGTAGTGGGCCTCCACAGGCCCAACAGCACGATCCAATCCGATTAAGGACTGGACAGAAGCCAACGCCTTTTTTTTTCTCTTTTTTTATCATAAAAAAATGTAGGTAGAAATTAATGGTACGAAGTGAGTAAGTGAGTGAGTTAGGGATCTCCCTCTCAGGAGTGGCATAGATATTAGTATTTGAGATGATCTAAATAAGTGTATTTTTTAACTTTTTATAAAAAAAAATGTATAAAAAAATAAAGAGTTGATTTGATCCAAATAAGTGAATCATTTACCCTTTGGTTTTTGATTTAGGCCAAAAATATCACTTCTTAAGCTTTACCTAAACATGGATTCGGTATAAAGATGAAATGGTTAGGTACCTAAGAAAGGAATGTGGAGTTTTTCCCTATAGAGGAGACCCAACAATAATGGGATACTAGAAATTTATTTAGAAAAAAAAAATTCAGAAAATATATTGGAGGTATGAGATTCGTGGGTCTCATTATACATTGGACTAGACCGTGTTATTTGGGCCTATAGGGTTCACCACGGGTCTTGTTTCGATAATCTGAATCATTTAATGTGTAAAGCTCACCTAGTATTTTATTCTTGCAAAAAATCACGTTAATCGAATATCAATAATTACTTGATTAGATCCGATTTTTATCAACAATTTATTTTGAAAATCATATTTACCGTTGACAAAAATATGATTTGATTAAGTAGCTATCAATATCCGATGAATATGATTTTTTGCAAGAATGAAGTACTCAGCAAGTTCTACATATTGAAGTATTCGAATTATTGAAATAGGATCTGTAATAAGTCCCCACGAGCCTAACAATACACTCTAATCTAATCTCAGACTGAAAGAAGCTTGGCATCTACACTACACATCGATATTCATGGTAAAAATCTAGATGCTTTTTTCTTGTACCCTGGAGTTTTTGGAGCAGACAAGCTTGGCATCTACACTACACATCAATATTCATGGTAAAAATCTAGATGTTTTTTTCTTGTACCCTGGAGTTTTTGGAGCAGACCTTTAAAAGTTTTACCCTTTACAATCCTATCTAAAAATATACCTCTTCTATTACACAACTGAGCTTAAAAGGAACAGTTAAACACATTTTTGCCTAAGCTATGCCACTACTATCTTTGACAAACTGCCAATATACAATATGTAATATACATACATACATACATACATACATACATATATATATTAATAGAAAAATTACGCTTATGATTTTTAAATTTTTAAAAATATATAATTATTCAATATAATTAAATTGACCTCCCTTAAGGTATTAACTTATTTTGCACTTGGGCCAATTTTTTTAATTTTTTTAGAATCTAAAAACTTTATAGGTTTGGTACTAGTGCGAAAGATAATTGTTGTAATTAGTTTTTTTAACTTTACCAAAATAAACATAGACTAATTTATAAAAGATGAAAGAGAAATATTATGGAGTTCATCCCTTTAGAGTGCATACAATATGCACCCTACCACAAAATTAATGTATAATTTTATCACAAAATTTTCCAAAGCCTCTATTGTTGTGTTATTTAGGGATTGCTGTGGTTTTCTGGTGGATGGAACTGTTTAAAGGGTTGAGGTTCTATCAGCCATGCAAGGGAAAGCGCTTGGTATTAGGAGGGCGTGTCTCATGGCCAAAGCTCTAAATCTTTCCCATATAGAAATTGCGGGTGATCACAAGTCTGTCATTTTGTTGTGTGTTTCTGAGAATGATCTCCCATGGGACTGTTCTCCCATCAATTACAAAATTTTAAACATTTTTTGTTACGTTAATTTATGATGAGATTACGTTTTCTGATTGTTGTTATGAAATGCTTAAATACTAAAAAGACCATCTAGCACTCGAGCCATGAAATACTTAGGTACATCAGTTTCTTTTACTCTCCAAAGAGAAGCGCTAGCTATCAGACTGGCTTGCTGACGCCCAACATGTTGAGATTGAAAATGATGTGAGTCTAGTAGAATAATAAACAATATATTTTAGCATAAACATTATAATAATAATAATGACAACAAATAATATATATATAGACAAAATAAGAGTAGAAAAAAATAGTTGTGAGTGTTAGGTTTTATTCTTGGCAACCCCATTTGAAAAAACTTCTTTCAGTTGTATTTGTTTTCGTACCTTTTATTTCAGTGAGGCTATGAGTTTATTAGATTCGAATCCAACTCGAATAGTGCCTTTGTTAATTTCTATGGATCAAAACCGAGGTTGTAATAGGATCAAGTTTTCCAGATTTTCCAATTTTGGTTGTCCCGCTCGAGCGGGTAAAGTAATGCTCGAGCGGGGATTGCAAGCTCACAACATCTCTGTTTTGCCTGAAAAAGTACTGGATGGTGTGATTCGACACTCGAGCGTGAAGCCTATATGAATCACACAATTTTGAAGCCTCCGCTCGAGCGGGAATTCCCACGCTCGAGCGAACCGCGCGAACATAGATTCTTGGATTTCTATAAGGAATTGGTTTTCTTCCAAAACTAGGATTACTTTGGTTTTCTATAAGTAGTTGGTTTTCTCCCAAAACTTGGACAAGTCCTCCAGATCTTCTTTTTGGATTCTAAGGTTTATATCTGGGGATATTTTGCTAGTTTTCTTTAATGTTTTCGTTGAGTATTCAACTCATGGTTTAAACAGTATATATCAAAGGTTTGTTTGTTCATTCTACACAAAAGAGAGAGTTATTCTTCGGTGGATTCTGAAGAATTCGAGCCCGAAACTTTGGTGGATTCCAGAGTGGCTCATTGTCAAGACAATTCCGAGGTGAACACTACAACAAAAAGGGTCTTTGGTGACAGACTGATTTCGTCTCCAAACATCAAAATTTCGTCACTAAAGTGATCTGTGACGAAAAAAATTTGTCACCACGTTCGTGGCCTATACGTCATCACAAAAAGTACCTGGTGACGAAAAACACTTTCGTCACCTATTTTTCATTTTTTGTGACGAAATGTTTCATCTCCAAATGTTAAATTTTTCGTCCTCTAAAACACCAATTTCGTCACCAAAACTAAATAATATTTTATTTTAATTATTTTTTGCGACGAAATATTTCGTCACCAAATATATTTTAGTGACGAAAATTTTCATCACCAATGATATGGATTAAGGTGACAAAAAAATTCGTCACTAAAATGAGCAAAAAAGAAAATTATTCAATGACAAAAAATATTTTGTCACCAAATATTTTAATTTAGCGACGAAATACTCAGCAAATGTGACAAAATTATTCGTCATGCTTTTTGAAAACTAATAGCGACATTTTTTATTTCGTCACTAATAAAATTTAAAAATTTTGAAAATAGGTGTACTATTTTCTTTCGAAATTTTTTCTTTTCAGTAACAATTCCCTGCGCATTTCAATAACCTGTTCAATAAAATATTTATTACAAACCAATAGAAAAATCTGTTCATTTTCATAAACATCACAATCGAATTTTAGCACTATCCACAAAAATACAATATGAACTGCATGCTGATTATAAACATGTCTCCTAATATTCACAAACTACTAATATCCAGAAAAATATAATATCAACCGTATGCAGATTACCAAACACATCTCCTAATATCCAACAAAAAATATGTCTACTAATATCAACAAAAATAAAATATCAAGGGCAGATTACCAAACATGCCCCGTAATACTAATAAAAATATAAAATTTACAACACAACCAAAATACATGTAAGGTAATATGAACAAAAACACAAAATGAGCTACCATCGGCCCTCCAAATTACCAAACACGTCCATATCAAATCTCGAATCTGCAAAAAAATAAAACACAAAAAAAAAAATGTCAGTTAGACAATTATTATTTTATCCATAACATATAGAATTTAACATACATTTTTGGACTTAGTTTTCAAACCGGGAGTCTCATGCTAGTTTCGTAAGTTTCCACAACTCACATTGGTCCGTCCTGAGGTGTTTGAGGTGTTTCCCGGGCCGTCTCGTGGCTGTTGCACGATTTTGGCCCCCGAAGGCTTATTTTCAAACTTAAGTGTGGAAAAGTGCATTTTTGGACTTAGTTTTCAAACCGGGAGTCTCATGCTAGTTTCGTAAGTTTTCACAACTCACATTGGTCCGTCCCGAGGTGTTTCCTAGGCCGTCTCGTGGCTGTTGCACGATTTTGGCCCCTGAAGGCCTATTTTCAAGCTTAAGTGTGAAAAAGTGTATTTTTGGACTTAGTTTTCGAATCGGGAGTCTCATGCTAGTTCCGTAAGTTTTCACAACTCACATTGGTCCATCCCGAGGTGTTTGAGTTGTTCCCCAGGCCGTCTCGTGGCTGTTGCACGATTTTGGCCCCCGAAGGCCTACTTTCAAGCTTAAGTGTGGAAAAATACTTTTTTGGACTTAGTTTTCAAACCGAGAGTCCCGTGCTAGTTCCGTAAGTTCCACAACTCACATTGGTCCATCCCGAGGTGTTTGAAGTGTTTCTCGGGCCGTCTCGTGGCTGTTGCACGATTTTGCCCCCGAAGGCCTATTTTCAAGCTTTAGTGTAAAAAAGTGCATTTTTGGACATAGTTTTCAAACCGGGAGTCCCATGCTAGTTCCGTTAGTTTCCACAACTCACATTGGTCCCTCCCGAGGTGTTTGAGGTGTTCCCCGGGCTGTCTTGTGACTGTTGCACGATTTTGGCCCTCGAAAGCCTATTTTCAAGCTTAAGTGTGGAAAAATGCATTTTTGGACTTAGTTTTCAAACCGGGAGTCCCGTGCTAGTTCCGTAAGTTTCCACAACTCACATTGGTCCATCCCGAGATGTTTGAGGTGTTTCCTGGGCCGTCTCGTGGCTGTTGCACGATTTTGGCCCCTGAAGGCCTATTTTCAAGCTTAAGTGTGAAAAAGTGTATTTTTGGACTTAGTTTTCGAATCGGGAGTCTCATGCTAGTTCCGTAAGTTTTCACAACTCACATTGGTCCATCCCGAGGTGTTTGAGTTGTTCCCCAGGCCGTCTCGTGGCTGTTGCACGATTTTGGCCCCCGAAGGCCTACTTTCAAGCTTAAGTGTGGAAAAATACTTTTTTGGACTTAGTTTTCAAACCGAGAGTCCCGTGCTAGTTCCGTAAGTTCCACAACTCACATTGGTCCATCCCGAGGTGTTTGAAGTGTTTCTCGGGCCGTCTCGTGGCTGTTGCACGATTTTGCCCCCGAAGGCCTATTTTCAAGCTTTAGTGTAAAAAAGTGCATTTTTGGACATAGTTTTCAAACCGGGAGTCCCGTACTAGTTCCGTTAGTTTCCACAACTCAGATTGATCCCTCCCGAAGTGTTTGAGGTGTTTCCCAGGCCGTCTTGTGGCTGTTGCACGATTTTGGCCCCCGAAGGCCTATTTTCAAGCTTAAGTGTGGAAAAATGTATTTTTTGACTTAGTTTTCAAATCGGGAGTCCCGTGCTAGTTCCGTAAATTTTCACAACTCACATTGGTCCATCCCAAGGTGTTCGAGGTGTTCCCGGGGCTGTCTCGTGGCTGTTGCCCAATTTTGGCCCTCGAAGGCCTATTTTCAAGCTTTAGTGTGAAAAAGTGCATTTTTGGACTTAGTTTTTGAACCGGGAGTCCCGTGCTAGTTCCGTAAGTTTTCACAACTTACTTTAGTCTCTCCCGAGGTGTTTGAGGTGTTTCCCGGGCCAGCTCGTGGTTGTTACATGATTTTGGCTCCCGATGGCCTATTTTCAAGCCTAAGTGTTGGAAAAGTACATTTTTCTAAATAGTTTTCAAACAAAAAGTCCCATGCTAGTTCCGTAAGTTTACACAACTTACATCGGTCCCTCCCGAGGTGTTCCCGGGCCTTCTCATAGCTGTTTCACGATTTTAGAGCCCGATGGCATATTTTCAAGTTTAAGTGTTAGAAAGAACAAAACACTACTTACCTCTGGTGTTCAAATTTGATTTTCAAATTTCATGTTTGGTTTGATTTTCAAATTATACTGAAACTTGAAAACACAATATAAAAATAGAGGAGGGTAAATTCAACATATATACCTTATATATGAACTTTTAAATCAATGAATTGTAAACCTACTTATTGTAATAATATTTGGAGGATTCAACCTGAAGCATCATACCAAAAAAAAAAAAAACAGCAAATAACTTTAACTAAATATAAAAAAAAAGTCTACAATAAGAATCACACAAGTCCAAATAACATATGGTCTAGTCCCTCAAATACATACAAGAAAACACAATAGAATGGAACTCCGGCCTGACCGACCAACCCCAGATTCTTGTTTTTTAAAAGCAAAAGTAGTTGTTTTTATGTGAAAAGAGAGTTTAGAGTTTTGTAGACAACATACCATAGACGCAAAACCAATTAGAAATTGACAGATAAACTTCTGGGTTATATCATTAATGACTAATTCGTCTAAAGTTTGAACGGCAATTTTATTATTTATATGCTCAACACGTTTCATAAAGAAGATATTATTATTGAGTAGATAGCGAAATTTACATGTAAAATCTATTACCTGCTCACATATCATATTAACAACAAATCTAAGCATTTAAACCATTAGTGAGTATTACTAATATCTCCAACACTACAAACCTGTTTGGTTCTAAGCATTTAAGTTTTGTTTTATTATATATGCTTCAATCACCTTCAAAACTATTGCCATTATATTATATTATTATCTCTTTGTAGTTTTCCCAAAAGTTCACTTTAATTAGTGCCATACCCATGCATGCATGCACTAGTGCACAAGATTTTATAAGTTTGATTATTATATATTTGATGAAACATATTTGGCAGTTCTAATTGAGTACCTCCAATCCATTTCTAATGATATGGAATGGACCATGTGAAGGGGGAATACACTCCTCTCTCTATTCTCTCTATCTTCCACCTCATTAAAGGACAAAATGTGAATGATGTATTACACTCTTTATTATAGTTTCCCAAAAGTTCTTTAATTAGTGTCATGCTCATGCACTAGAAGAAGATTATAAGTTGATTACGTTCAGTTCACTGATTATAAACTAATTTACTAGTTCTCATAGACTTTCTAACTCTTATGAGAGATGTCGTGTAATTACTTGGTAGACCAATAGTTTAAAATTTCATTCCTCACTCCACCTTTGAAGTTACTTTCAGAGTTTTGGCTCGATAATTACTTGGTATATGTGAAATGGGAAATTACATATATCCGAAGATTAGTCGGGGTGAAGCTTTAAGCACTATTGGGATGAAACAAAAATGCATTTATCACATTTCTTATAGTTTACCAAAGAACAAATTATATTGGTAGTTCCTGCATTTTATTTCTTGTGTCATTTTGGTCCTTAAATTTTTAATTAGCTCAATTTTGATTCTTAATTTTTTTTTTTAATTTTGTGTCAATTTTAGTCCAATTGATAACGCTGGTAAGAATTTTTGATGAAAAATAATCAAAAAGTTGGTTAAGATTAAATCACTAATATTTACTATCAATGCCACATCCAGTACAACTACAAAATATTTACTAGTGTGAAAACAAGTATGGAAACTGATAATAGATAACAGTACAATCAAGGTTCTATTTATAATGTGCAAACATTTTATGATGAAATAGTGAAGTTTAAAAGTGTCCTAACCTAAGCCGAAGTTCAGAAACCAGCAATTAAATAAGAGTCACAATACTAAGAACTAATTTGGACATCATGTGTCTTGGTTATAGTTTGGATTTGTCTTCTTCTGAGGATCTCTCTCTAAAACCAGTTAAGTATCTTATAGAGGATGTGACAAATACCATGGAAAACTCTCAACTATAGCCATCAAGTCATAAGATCTTAGTCATCCAAGTCCGTGGTTATGATCATATACATGTACCCACAAAAACACAGAAACAAAGAAGCAAGGAAGATAAAGAAGGTAAGAGTTTCATGCTAGCTTATACAATGGCTTAATTGTCTAAAAACTGTATTAGAATGGTTCTTCAATTACCATAAGTAATTCTAAAAGGTAAAATGTTGAAAATTACATACTTACATGAATAATCAGCACAGGACAATTAACATATGGGATTTTGTCAATGTTCTGCACACAGTCAACACAAACACCATTTAATTAGATCCAAAAAAAAAAATGCATAATCTTTCAATCAAAATAATAGTATAGATAAACAGATGATCTACGCTTCACAGGATACATGACACTTATACACAGCTTCAATATCTGCATATGTATTATGCTCACTTGGCTGCAAAACAAGGAAGCTATGTGCCATAGATGACACTTTCTATCACTACAAGGCACACTATATAACTTAACAATTCACTTTCATCTAGAAAAGCTTTCTTCTTCCTTTGTTTTTTTGGATAGGTAATGAGGCTTGAATAACATAGAAAATGTTCCCATGAGGTTTATCTCCTAGATTCTCTGGAAAGAGCCAATATAGTAGACTTATATGGTAAACATTGCAATCACCTATTTTTGTTTGAGTATGAGTTAAAGTTCTTCTTTCTTTTTTTCCCTCCCTGTTGGAGAGAGTTCAACGAACTTCAAGAAAAAATAAATTGCAGAACTATATGAATCAAGGAAACCTTACTTGTTTAATGGGATGTGCTCAAATGGACCTGTAGTAGGAATTGTTCCACACAAGTTGTTTGAGACATCTCTGCAAAATCATTCAGATGTCTTGACACTAAGTCACAATGAATCTAGTACTAATAATTCAAACACTAAGGTTTTTCACTTACACAACTTTCAAGCTGGAAATACCAGTGAGCTTCCTTGGGATTTTCCCAGTTAACTGATTATCATTAAGACACCTGCCAAGCAAAAATGAGGAATTAGGATGTGGGTTCACGGGTGCATATGGCAGTTGTATCCAAGCATGACGGCCTCAAACTGTTTGTGTACTAGAGCAAGAGAGTCTTTAATTTTCAATGACCATATATCAAACAAAAGGGAAACACAAGTGATTAACAAACAGTTTGAGGCTTGAAACACAAGTCTTTCCGTCAAATCCATCGAAGCACCCATAATCATAACCCCAATTTCCTGTAAATTAAATTGTAATTAACAACCAAAATCACCCACAGCCTCAGATATCAGTAGAGATAACCTCTAAAGTAAATAAATTTGCAAAAAAATTAATGACATTCCAACTAAACCCTAATGCCAGAAGGGATCAAATCAAAACTAACACAAAAAATAAAGCAAAATTTCATTTTCTTTTTACATCGAATTGATCAAAACACTCATAAAATTTCCATTTTGAGTAAATTAAAAAGTAATCAACAAGCAAAATCACCCACAGCCTTTAAGCATTGAGAGAGAGAGAGAGAGAGAGAGAAAGAGAGAGAGACTAACAACGGTGTTCTTCGATCTGCACAGCAGCGGCGGTGAGGAAAGGAGGGGTTAACGGCGGCGTGGTGAGGGCTGTCGGCGGTGAGGGCTATCGGAAATGGTAGAGCGGCGGTGGGTTGATCCAATGTGAGCAGCGGCTGTGAGGGCCCTGTGTAGTATAACGTCTGTGTGTGTGTGTGTGTGTGTGTGTGTGTGTGAGAGAGAGAAATAGGTTTGAACCGAGAAATGATTGTGTGTGATTGAGAAGAGGAACCGATTGTAAGAAAACATTTTTGTTTCCCCCTAAAATATTTAGTGACCAAATTATATTTTGGTGACAAAATTATTTCTTCACCAAAAATAAAAATATTGGCCACAAAAATAGTTTTGTCACTAAATGATATTAAAATATCACCAAATTATTGGTGACAAAATATATTTGTCATTAATAATTTTATAAGTTGTGACAAATTTTTTCGTCACCAAAAGTCTATTAATTTTGGCGCCCTCCGAAAATATTAGCGGGAAAATATTTGGTGACAAAAAAAATATAAATAATGACGAAATATAATTTTGTCACCTATTTTTTTATTATGATTTAGATTTGTGACGAAATTTTATTTTTGTCTCTAAAAATGATACATTTGGAGACGAAATATGATTTTCGTCATTAAAAGATACATATTTTGTGACAAAAAAATATTTCGTCATTAATTTTCGTCTCTAAAGACTATTTTTGTTGTAGTAGAAGACGGGGTTGGAAGAGGCACATAGAGGTTGGTTCAATTCGGGCGTGGATTCGCTAGGTAATTGAGAGTATACCTGTGTAATTCTTTTATATCTTCTTAGTGGATTGTTTTGTGGCTGTTGGCCGTAGTTTTTTATCACAATTGGAGGTGTCCAATTGTGGTTTCCACGTAAAATCGTTGTGTCGATTTGTCTTGATTGTTTGATTGGGATTGTTATATACTGCTTAAAATTGATACATAATCACAAATCAATAATCACAAATCAATATCTAGGAAATTTCTAGATTTTTCAGTGAGATTTTGAAAATCGTGTTATCACTATTCTAAAATTGTTTTTCATCTCCTCATGAAGGTACAACTGGAGTAAAGCAATACCAAGATAAAACCGAGGTTGTTCATAATATCTCTTATATAATGTTCACCACTATTAAGAGGCTTGAATCATGCCACAAAGTAGAGTAGCTCAAAGTATCAATAAAATATGAAGAGTTCCATATCCCATATCTTTTCTATCTTTTCTTAAAAAAATCATAGATATATATTACATGTTGAATAAATTACAATTATAGTCTCTAAAGTTTAATACAATTTTAGTTTAAGTCTTAAAGTTTTTAATTTTGTCATTTAAATCCCTAAAAGTAAAAATCCTCCGGACTGCATCTCCAAGAACTGCTTTTCTTGTTCAAAATTTGATCCTTTAATTTCATATATAGTTGTAACAATTGCCCCAATATCAGACAATTAACTGTTTTAGTATTATTTTTTTTTCTAAATTTATTTTTTAATTAACTCTGAGAAAGAAGTCAGCAGAAATGGCCCAGTTGGCAATTTGACATGACCAAGCGAATGGCAACTAATAAATTTAAAAAAATAAATAAAAAAAAGTTTGAGAGGTACCAGATAATTGGCACCACTATTGGGATATCTTGTATATTGTCCATTAGCCTGCTAAAACGACATCACCTTGCAATGTTCCAGACAAAATTGTCCTCCACACCAATCACATTTCTACTCACTTTATATATGTCCTAAAAATATATATATAAATAAATAAAATATTTTATTTTTGTTTGATAGTGTAGAAATAATATCATTTTCATGATACGACAGTCTTTTATGTGTACCGTATAAATATTTTTTATGTATCAAATTCGTACTAAAAAAAATTTCACTTAGGGTGTGTTTGTTTGGACAGACTGGATAAAGGGGATTGTAATTCATCGGACTGTGAGTCGCGGGATATATTGTCCCCGGACTATTTGATTGGATTGGATTTGTATCCTATGTTTGTTTAGTCATGAGATTAGATGTTTGGATTGGACTATTTTTAGTGAATCCAACGTTTGGTTAGACGGATTGGATAAGGATAAATGTTCAAAAGACTATTTTACCCTTATAATTTATAATTTTTAGAAAAAATTAGTCTAAGGTCCCTCTCCCACTTTTAATAATGGAAGAGATCCATAATATTATTTTATGATGTCTAAAGTCCTTCAACCCTAAACTCATATATCACAGAGAAATTTAAGAAGAAACGAAAGGCTTCAAAAACTGAGTTTGGTCTCTCTCTTCTCCCTCTCTGCTTTCTCTCTCTCTCTCTCTCTCTCTCTCTCTCTCTCTCTCTCTCTCTTCCTCCTACATCAACCCCAAAAGATATTATTGTGCATTGAATTGTGCATTTCCTCTTCTTACTCTTCACCCCCAAAGATCTAGACCGAGATCATTTGCTGTAAACAGATGGATTGAAGACGAACATAGACTCTTCAGAGACAACTCTACGTTCACCAGTGGAGCAGCGAATCTAGCGCCACCGCCGCCTCTTCCTCTCCGGCAATGTCGCCGTCGCATCACCACCATTCTCGCTCTTCTTCCACCACCGGCATTTCCACCTTTAAGCGCAATCAGACCTTCGCCACCAAAGCCGCTCGACGACGTCGGCAGCAGTGACAGTGGTGGAGAAGGAATGGGCTTGTCTCTTTAAGTGCATAGTCAATTGGTTATGCCGATGAAGCAGAGTACATGCGGATGAGCTTCGGAGGCTCAGTTTCAGCTTTCATCTCATCAACCCTCACATGATGTGGTATTGTAACATCAACAGAAGAATTCTGTTGTTGCTGTTGGGTATAATTAGTGTTCGGAAGATGATGAAAGGTACGTCTTTTCTCGGTCTTGACATTAGAAAACATGTTTGGTGCAACATTTGGAACTGATTGGGCATATGCTCGGGTATCTTCAACTGCGGAAAGTGGGTTAGAGGACTTTATGGATGGATCATCAGTAATATAAACTATAAGGCCAAGCACCCCTCTAACACGTGAGAAGATTCCACACTTTTCCAATGGGTAGTGTAAGACAACAACATCTGAATAGGGAACAAACGATGTCCCGTTGAGGGAAACTTTTGCGAGGAAGGACCTAGTGTGGCTGGCATTGATATTGTTATAGATATAGGCATCGACAGTAAGATTGTGGAGGTTGGAAGGGTCTGATATGTTGAAGTAGAAGCTCTCATTCCACTGGGGTGGAGAGGGAATTTCTCTGGTTTTGAAGAATTTCTCTGGGTTGAAGTGTCCAGAGAAATCTCAAAGACCAAAAATAGAATTAAAAAGAAACTTGATAAATATGCAGAGAGTTGGTTAATTGTAGATTTGACTGAGTTGGGTTTTTGGGATTGATGGATGAATGGATGATGTAGAGAGTTGCAGAGACATTCAATAATTCAAGCCATTGTTTTAGGTTGTTTTTTTTTTTTTTTTTTTTTTTTTTGGGTGATGCAAAAAATTTCTCTGGTTTTAAAGAATTTCTCTAGATTGAATCCAGAGAAATTCTCTGGTGATGAGATTTTCTTTGTGAATATGTATCCAAGTCACTAAAGCCATCAAACTGCAGATAACAAAAATGAAGTAAACTCTTGTGTAGAATTTGAAAAAAATCCAAGAAGTTACAAAAGCTGAAATTTGGACTTGAATCTCAAATGATTAAAAATTTCTCTGGTTTTAAAGAATTTCTCTGGATTGGTGATGAGATTTTCTCTATGAATATGTATCCAAGTCACTGAAGCCATCAAACTGCAAATAACAAAAATGAAGTAAACTCTTGTGTAGAATTTGAAATAAATTCAAGAAATTACAAAGGCTGAAATCTGGACTTGAAGCTCAAATGATTAAATGGCTTGCTATGTTTCCAGGTATGTTTTCATTGTTTCAAGGGGTTTACAAGTGAATTTCTCTGGTTAGAGGGGATTTTCTCTGGGGTTGAAATGTCTCTTTGATAGAAACAGAAACTTAGGCCTAGTTTGGGAAGATTAAATAAGTGTATTTTTTGACTTTTTATGAAATATGGGTTGGGTTTGGGTTGGGTTTGAAGTGATGTGTTAGAGAGGTGATGTAACTTAAATAAGATGATGTGACTTAAATAGGATAGTGACTTTTTGACTTTTTATCTTTTTTCAACCATGCCAAACTTGGCCTTAATGTTTAGCTTTGTACTTTTGAAGGCATTTCAACAAAATCAAAATTTCTCTAGAGAGAAATAGAGAATTTCTCTGGGTTTGAAAGAATTTCTCTGGACAGAATTTCTCTAGATCAAATTGAGGGACCTTAGACATTATGAAAATATTAGATATCCTTTATACTATAAAGTCTTAATATCAAGGACCCTAAAAAAAAAAACCCTAATTTTTATTTAATATATAATTTTAAATTTGTAATCTATAATTTATAATTTATAATTTAACAACACTAAAAAAATTTAATTTATAAGGCCATAATTTTTAATTTATTATTTTCAATTAAATTAAATTTGTCATTTATAATTTATATTTTTTATTTAATATATAATTTTAAATTAACGACAATAAAAAATAATTTTGTTTAATATATAAATTAAATTTTCAACAACACTAAAAAAATAATTTATAAGGCCATAATTTATAATTTATTATTTTTAAATAAATTTAATTTATAATTTATACTTTTTATTTAATATATAATTTTAAATTAACAACACCAAAAAAATAATTTTATTTAATATGTAAATTTAATTTTTTAACAACACTAAAAAAATTTAATTTATAAGGCCATAATTTTTAATTTATAATTAAAATTTTTTATTTAATATATAATTTTAAATTAACAACACTAAAAAAATAATTTATAAATGTTCAAAAGACTATTTTGCCCTTTTCTAATTGTTTGTTAAGTAATAGCATGGAGGTAAAATGGACATTTCAGAGCCTAATCCCATGGGATACCAATCCTATGGAAATAATCCCAACCCTCCCCCTCCATGGGATAGAATAGTCCCACAAATATGGGACTAATAGTCCGGGGAGACTATTAGTCCGGAGCAAAAAAATTGAAACAAACAATGGACTATTAGTCCGGTGGGACTAATAATCCAATCCCACACTCTAATCCTTCAAAACAAACACACCCTTAGGCCATGTTTGTTTGGGCGGACTGGATTAGCATTCCCATGACTAATAGTCCTATGACTACCAATCCGTTGGATTATGTATCCTATCTTAATTAATAGTCAAGTTTAAAATAATTAGTCTGTACTTCAATTGTTTAACCAAATATCGGATTAATAATTTTATTGGACTATTAGTCCAATCCCAAGCTCATGTCCACCCAAACAAACATGGCCTTATAGTACAATTATTTGGAGACTATTCCATTTTTCTTTAATTTCTCCAAAAAAGAAAGTCAATTGAGAAAAATATCAAAATAATATACATTTCAATATGTTTTAGGGTAAATTATACTACCTCTACAGAAATTTAAAAAAAATACAGTTACTTCTACACATTTGAAATAATTATATTGACATCCTTTAAAATTTTAATTTGTTGGAAAATTTGGTTTTATTAGGATTATTTTGGACCAACTTTGAG
Source organism: Camellia sinensis (assembly GCF_055761805.1). Taxonomy (NCBI): domain Eukaryota; kingdom Viridiplantae; phylum Streptophyta; class Magnoliopsida; order Ericales; family Theaceae; genus Camellia; species Camellia sinensis. The sequence continues at coordinate 72,556,491 of NC_138973.1, read as the reverse complement.
CCCAAAATTGAGTGGGCCCCAAACATCTTTTGGGGGGGTCCGAAGAGGTGATGTGTTCCTTGTCGCGTGGTAAGTCACACGGTGAAGACGGTTCGTCAAAATTATTTATGAGTGAATGGGAAGTGGACATCGTTTTCGAGTTCATGGAATTGGACATTAAAGCTCTAAATGTGGGTTTCCTCTTTAGGCTTGTCCCACATCGAAACTTGAAGAGAACTTATGTTCGTCAAGACTATTTATGAGTGAATGGGAAGTTGATGTCGTTTTCGGGTTAATGGAATTGGACATTTAAGTTTTAAATGTGGGTTTCTTTTTTAGGCTTGTTCCACATTGAAACTTGAAGAGAACTTATATGTGTATATAAGTTCTAGGTGTACAACCTTGGGTTGCGCCCCGATGGGCACCCCAAGTTTGTAAGAGGGAGGAGTTATGGACAAATGAAACCTTAGCCCAAACCACCACACATACGCACGCACGCGCACCGTCGTTCGTCCGGCTGAACTGAGCCGTGCCGTGCCGAGCGCGGGTCTGGATTGTGGGTCGGGTCGATTCTAATATTAATGTTTTGAAGAAAATTTATTTGAACTTTTTCCAAAAATTCTTAACAAAATTAATTCAATTTGAGTTTATTTTTTCTATCCATTTGTTACTTTCTCCAGTCCAATTTTCCAAACAAATCAAACAGTCTAAATAGTTTTGGGATCTGTTGAAACCCGAACAGTTATAAAACTGCCAGATAGATTTAAATTTGTCCAGCAGTTACCAACAGATAGAAACTGTTGCAGTTATCTATCCATTTTTGAACTGCACCTGTTCATTTGAATTTACACCTGTTCAGTTTGAAAATTAAACCTGTTCGGTCCTATTTATACCTAGGCTGTTCTAGCATTTTCCCAATCCGAAAATCAATCTAAAATTTATATTTTTGCTGTCAAATTTTCTCTTTTGCATTATTTATTCTTCGTTCTAGTTTTAGAGAAAATTAAATAGAATATAGAACACAAGGTACTAGTTCGCCGGACAAATTTGTTTGGAGTGCTACTACAAATTTGTGAAGATCATTGTATCCTGGGAGATAGATGTCACTTAACCGTAAGCACCGTAGCGAGGCGAATCTGTCTTAAGGACAGAGTGTCACACACTCGACTTGGTCTTTAAATATTCATTCGGTTCGGTAAAAATAAATTCGGTATGTAATTTTATTTATTTATTTGATTTTGTTTCAATTTATTTATTGTACATAGAAGATTGTTCCAACAATCTTAAGACAGATCCGAATTATTCTGTTTACAGAATTTTTCGTTTATTTCCTTTCTTCTTTCTTCTTCTTACATAAATTATTTTATGTGATTTTACAAAATAATATTTTGGTTGGAAAATAAATAGTAGAATATACTGTTTGATAGATAGTAGTAATATAATGTCTATTTTCTTTGACAACTAGTAGTAATATACTGGTGTCATTAACAATTCAGAATATTTATTTGTGAAGTTTGTCAGAAATTAATTTTGGAGTTCTTAAATAATTTCTAAAGGTTTATTAATTAAAAATAAATTTGTGTCACAGAAATTTATTTTTCTATGTGGAATTAATTTGGTTAAATAAAATTTATTTTATTTCCAAATTAATTGAAAAATAAAAGTTACATTCTTGTTTCTTTTATTTTTACAGAATTTAATTATGTGAATTTGGATTAATTTTCTGTGTAGTATAAATTCTAATTATAATTTTGTTTATAATTTAGAATTCATGGCTACTGAAACGAATGCTCAAACAAGTACTAGTGTGGTGGCTGCAATTGCGCCAACCCCTTCTCCTATCGTGACAGTACCGGTAAATCACGGTGAGAAACCAGAGAAGTTCTCAGGAACTGATTTTAAAAGATGGTAACAAAAAATGTTGTTCTATCTTACAACTCTGAACCTGGCTCGTTTTCTCTGTGAGGATGCTCCTATATTGAAAGAGGATGAAACCGACCGACAAGTGGTTGCTGCGGTCGATGCTTGGAAACATGTTGATTTCCTTTGCCAAAACTACATCATGAACGGACTTGACAACACATTATACAATGTCTACAGTCCTATCAAAACAGCAAAGGAACTTTGGGAGTCTTTGGAGAATAAGTACAAAACGGAAGATGCCGGCTCAAAAAAATTTGTGGTTGGCAAATTCCTGGACTTTGTGATAGTTGATTCTAAGACTGTGATCAGCCAAGTTCAAGATCTCTAACTCATTTTGCATGACATTCACGCAGAAGGCATGTCTTTCAATGAATCCTTCCAAGTTGCAGCCTTAATTGAGAAATTACCACAAGGCTGGAAGGATTTCAAGAACTACCTCAAACACAAGCGCAAAGAAATGTCTTTAGAAGAATTAATTGTGCGTTTGAAGATTGAGGAGGACAACCGCAATTCAGAAAAGCGGGCTGGTAAGCATCCTATGGAGTTTAAGGCAAATATGGTGGAACATGCTCCAAAAGCAAAGAAACAGAAGTTTTCTGGAGAAAGTTCATTACAAGGCTCTAAAAAAGGAGAAATTAAAAAGTACAAGTTTAATGGCAAGTGTTACATCTGTGATAAAGAGGGACATCGGGCCAAAGATTGCCGTAGCAAAGGCAAAAGCAAAAGAAAAAGAAGCAAGAAGCCTGCTCAAGCTCGTATGACCGAAGTGGACAATATTTCCAATGATGTAGATGACATCAATCTTTCTGCAGTTGTTTCCGAGGAAAATCTTGTCAGAAATCCTAAAGAATGGTGGGTGGACGCTGGTGCTACTCGCCACATTTGTGCCGACAAAAAGATGTTCGTACCTTATTCTACAATGGACAATGGTGAACAACTTTGTATGGGCAACTCCTCAACTTCCAAAGTTAAAGGACAAGGGAAGATTGTTCTGAAGATGACATATGGAAAAAAACTCACTCTCAACAATGTGCTGCATGTACCGGACATTCGCAAGAATCTTGTTTCCAGATCTTTGTTGAGTAAGAATGGGTTTAGGCTAGTATTTGAGAGTGATAAATTTGTACTTACTAAGAATGGGATGTATATAGGAAAATCTTACATGTCTGATGGCCTTTTCAAGATGAATATAATGACCGTTGTACCCTCAGTTATTAATAAAAATACATCTTCTTCTTCTTTGCTTGAGTCTTCAAATTTATGGCATGGTAGACTTGGACATGTTAATTATGGATCTTTGCGTAGATTAATTAATATGGAATGTTTATCTAAATTTGACATTGATTCAAATCATAAATGTGAAATTTGCGTTGAGACAAAATTATCCAAAACTCCTTTTTATTCAATTGAAAGAAGTTCGGAACCACTTGAATTAATTCATAGTGGCATTTGTGATTTTAAATCAATTCAAACAAGAGATGGAAAAAAAGTATTTTATTACTTTTATAGATGACTATACATATACTAGATATAGTTATGTTTTATTTAATTCGAACCAAGAATGAAACTTTGGAAACTTTCATTCAATATAAGAATGAAGTTGAAAATCAACTTGGTAAGAAAATCAAAAAACTAAGAAGTGATACAGGTGGTGAATATGAATCACCTTTTGGTGAGTTTTGTAAAGAACATGGAATAATTCATCAAACTATCGCTCCTTACTCACCTCAGCAAAATGGAATTGCTGAAAGGAAAAATAGGACTTTAAAAGAAATGATGAATGTCATGTTAATAAGTTCTGGATTACCTCAAAACTTGTAGGGGGAAACAATACTTTCTGCAAATTATATTTTAAATAAAGTGCCTCGAAAGAAAGTGAATCAAACACCTTATGAATTATGGCATGGGAGAGTACCATCTTACAAATATTTAAAAGTGTGGGGATGTTTGGCTAAAGTGGCTATTCTTATTCCTAAAAATACTAAGATAGGTCATAAAACCATTGATTGCATTTTCATTGGTTATGCCAAGAATAGTAGTGCATATCAGTTTTTTATTTATAAATCAGAACATACCGAAATGCATGTAAATACTATTATAGAGTCTCAAAATGCATCTTTCTTTGAACATGTATTTTCAAATAAGAATGGACAAGAGACTAGTAACAATAAAAGATCTCATGATGCTATTACTAGTCAGGATCAAGAACATGATCAAGAACAAGAGCAAGAGTTAGATCAAAATGAGGAAGAGGAACCTAGGCGTAGTAAATGTACTAAAACCTCAAAATCTTTCTAACATTTTTGTTAGAAAATGAGTTTTTAACTTTTAAAGAGGCTATGTCCAGTCATGAGGCTCATTTATGGAAAAAAGCTGTCAACAGTGAAGTTGAATCCATCTTACAAAATCACATTTGGGAATTAGTAGACTTGCCACCAGGTTGTAAACCTCTTGGGTACAAATGGATTTTCAAAAGAAAATTGAAAGCGGATGGATCAATTAACAAATACAAAGCAAGACTTGTGGTCAAAGGTTTTAGACAAAAAGAAGGTCTTGATTATTTTAACACATACTCACCGGTTACTAGAATAACATTTATTAGAATGCTAATTGCTATTACATCTTTGTACAATCTAGAAATTCATCAAATAGATGTGAAAACTGCTTTCTTAAATGGTGAGTTAGATGAAGAAATTTATATGGAACAACCAGAAGGTTTTTCTATTCCAGGAAAAGAAAAGAAAGTGTGTAAATTGGTTAAATCATTATATGGTTTAAAACAAGCGCCAAAGCAATGGCATGAGAAATTTGACAAGGCAATGATGTCAAATGGATTTAAAATTAATGAGTGTGACAAATGTGTTTATATTAAAAACATAGGCAAAGGTTATGTCATTGTATATCTTTATGTAGATGATATGCTCATCATAGATAGTAATAATGATATGATTAAAACTACCAAGAAATTGTTGAATAAACATTTTGACATGAAAGACATGGGCATTGTTGATATAATTCTTGGTATGAAAATTACCAAAACATCAGAAGGTTATGCTTTGTCACAATCTCATTACATTGAGAAAATACTTGACAAATTCAGCAAAGATGATAATCATCTTGCTAGAACACCTGTAGATGTTAATTTGTTTTTATCTAAGAATGTACAGGAAAGTATTTCTCAATTAGAGTATGCCTAAATTATTGGAAGCTTAATGTACTTGATGAACTGCATTCACCCGGATATAGCTTATGCAGTAAGTAAATTAAGTATATATACGAGTAATCTAGGAGTAGAACACTGAAAAGCAATTATAAGGGTTCTAAGATATCTCCGATTTACTCGTAACATTGGGCTGAATTATACTAGACATTCAGCAGTACTTGAAGGTTATTGTGATGCAAACTGGATATCGGATACTAGAGACTCAAAGTCCACCAGTGGGTATGTCTTTACTCTTGGTGGGGTAGCTGTATCTTGGAAATCTTCTAAACAGACTTGAATAGCTAGGTCTACTATGGAATCAGAATTCATAGCTTTAGATAAAGCTGGGGAAGAAGTAGAATGGCTTCATTACTTCCTTGAAGATATTCTAATGTGGCCAAAACGGGTGCCTGCTATATGCATACATTGTGATAGTCAATCAGCAATTGGTAGAGCACAGAGTCATATGTATAACAGTAAGTCACGTCACATACGTCGTCGACATAACACCGTGAGACAACTGCTCTCTAATGGAATTATTTCCATTGAATATTTGAAGTCTAAAGACAACATAGCAGATCCACTAACCAAAGGGTTAGTGAGAGAGTCAATTGAGAACTCATCGAGCGGAATGAGACTTAAGCCTATTAAATAAAAGTTACCACAACGGCAACCCAACCTAGTTGACTGGAGATCCCAAGATCTAGGTTCAAAGGGACAACCGAGTTGTGTATAACTCGGAAGGATCACTGGGGAGTCTAACTCTTACCCATTTCTATGATGAAATAGTGATGTCTGCAGCGTTTTAGGTGAAGTAAAATTTTAATGATTCCTATATCTAGGTAAACCTAGTGGAGTATGGCAGGATACTCTTCATAAGAATCACATATATGCGTGTGAACTAAGCCAGTTCTATGAGATTTGTGAAGGGTTACAATTCTTTAGAACACTCATGAAAGACCAGGTTGTTCAGGGCCAAAATGAACACAACAGTGAGAACCAAACTGTGTCTGGAGATATACTGTGTGAGTTCTATTGTCTTGGTTTACACAAACAGCTGAACAGTTCAAGACATCATGTTCACTGGTTAGCTAGTAAATTCGATAGTGTCTCACAAGGGAAGGTTCAAAGCCAAAAGCTACCTATCCTTTACAGAATATTTCCAATTTCTGTACTCTCTGTAATTAGATCATGTTGTTGCATTTTCTCTCTGTCAAATTCCATTCATGTGGATTGTTGGAAAATTTGGTTTTATAAGGCTTATTTTAGGCCAATTTTGAGCCCAAAATTGAGTGGGCCTCAAACGTCTTTTGGGGTGGGTCCGAAGATGTGACGTGTTTCTTGCCGCGTAGTAAGTCACACGTGAAGATGGTTTGTCAAAACCATTTATGAGTGAATGGGAAGTTGACGTCGTTTTCAAGTTCAGGAAATTGGATATTTAAGTTTTAAATGTGGGTTTCCTTTTGAGGCTTGTCGCACATTGAAACTTGAAGAGAACTTATATTTGTTAAAACCATTTATGAGTGAATGGGAAGTTGACGTCGTTTTCGGGTCCATCGAATTGGACATTTAAGTTTTAAATGTGGGTTTCCTTTTGAGGCTTGTCCCGTATTGAAACTTGAAGAGAATTTATATGTGTCTATAAGTTTTAGGTGTACAACCTTGGGTTGGGCCCCAAGGGGCACCTCAAGTTTGTAGAAAGAAGGAGTTATGGACAAATGAAACCTTAACCCAAACCATCATACGCGCGTACGCGTGTTGTCTCTGTCCGCCCTTCCGGCCGAGCTGAGCTGTGCGAGGCGCGGGTGTGGGTTGTGGGTCGATTCTAATATTAATTTTTTGGAGAAAATTTATTTGAACTTTTTCTAAAAATTCTTAACAAAATTAATTCAATTTGAATTTATTTTTTCTGTCCATTTGTTACTTTCTCCAGTCCAATTTTCCAAACAGTCTAAACAGTTTTTGGATCTGTTGAAACCCGAACAGTTATAAAACTGCTGGACAGATTTAAATTTGTCCCGCAGTTACCAACAGATAGAAACTGCTGCAGTTATCTGTCCATTTTTGAACTGCACCTGTTCGTTTGAATTTACACCTGTTTGGTTTGAAAATTAAACCTGATCGGTCCTATTTATACCTAGGTTGTTCTTGTATTTTCCCAATCCAAAAATTAGTTTGAAATTTATATTTTTGCTGTCAAATTTTCTCATTTGCATTATTTATTCTTCATTCTAGTTTTAGAGAAAATTAAAGAGAGTATAAAATACAAGGTAGTAGTTTGCCTGATAAATTTGTTTGGAGTGCTACTACAAACTTGTGAAGATCATTGTATCTTAGGGGATAGACGCCACTTAACCGTAAGCACCATATCGGGGCGAATCTGTCTTAAGAACAGAGTGTCACGCACTCAACTTGGTTTTTAAATATTCATTCAGTTTGGTAAAAATATTTTATTTTATTTATTTGATTTTGTTTCACTTTATTTATTATACACAGAAGATTGTTCCAACATAATTCACACAATACTTTGATAATTTTTTTTTATCAATAATGCATTAGTCGTATGAATTGAAAAAAAAAATATTATTATCTCTTTTTTACTAAAATGTATGTTTATCTTTATTTAATTTAGCATTTACCCATCATTAAATTAGTTTCGGTCGCTATAAACATACTAAGGGACGTTATTATAATTATGTTAAAAGTGTGCGATTAATTATATTTTGTCCAAACTTTAAGAGAGGTGAGTGTAATTTAATTTATCCTAAGTTTTACATATTTTATATTTTTTACAAATTTTATATACTTTCAAACGTATATTGAGATTAATAATCATCTATTGAACAATTATTTAAATTTTTCAATAATGATATACAAAGTACAAACATAAACATTATACATAATTTGGTGCAATTGCGTTGGAAACTTTATCATTTTAAAATAGATTATCTATTAAATTGAAATATAATTATAAAAATATTAACGCCACATTATTTTGATTAAAAAATTGTGTATAAAAAAAATGTAAAAATAGTATTTTTATTCCAATGTATAGAATGAAGTATTAATAAATTTCAAAATTTGTCAATGGTGTTAAAAATTAAATATGATACAAAATTCACATTAAAAATAAAATTTTAAAATGTTTTTAAAAAGATGTAGGATGGACTAACATTTCCTAACATATATATATGAAAGAATATTTATTTACTATTCTCGTTTCACAACAATTAAAATCTCAATTTGTTGGCCCATGAGAAGTGGTATTGACTTGGCCTAAGAACTTGTCTATTAGCCAGCTTAAGCCAAGTCTATTAGGACATCTCCAACGGTTGTTCCTATAATATTATTATTATAATTTAGTAATGAATAGTGTTATTTTGTCAAATTATAACAATGGTACTCTAATGGTCACTTGTTATTTTGGCAATTCTCAACTAACTTTCTCTCCTAGTTTGTAGGTGTTGTTTGGATATAATTTTTTTTGTAATTTTATTTTTGTTTATTTTTTGTCTTTTATGACCTTTTATTAACTATTTGTAAAAAAAAAATTATATATTTATATTATTCCCGACCAGACAAATATAAAAAATGATTTTTTTTTTGAAAAATTAGGAAAAAAGTTTAAATATAATTCAATTTGAAAAATTAAATAGAAAAATTAAATTTGAAAAATTACTTAGTTTTCTACTATTTCAATTCTGTTTTTTCAACTGAATTTAGAGCCACAAATATGTTCATATTTGCCAATGTGACATGTTTGGCAATTGTTATTTTACTTGTCAAATTTGAGAACAGATATGGCATATGCCATCTTTGGCATGTAAAATAGCAAGTCATTGGAGACCTACTTTTTATCACTATTGCTAAATTATAACTTTGACAAGTGTTTTGAGACCTCCATTGAAGATGCTCTTAGACAAGATGGGCTTGAATTTTAAAGTTTCGATCTTGGGTCTTATTTGGGAATAGATTATTTTAGTATTTTTTTGACTTTTTATAAAAAGATAGGTAGAAAAGTAAAGAGAACGATATGATAACTTATAATGTCTTTTGATTTTTTAACTAAAATATATAATTGACAAACGAAATTCATTAGAAGCGAAAAAAAAAAACGAAAGCTTAGCTCCAAACGAGCTTGGGTTTCATTTTGTGGGTCAGTCTGTCCTGGTCTCATTTATTGATGTGGATTAAATACAATAGTTTTGGAAAAAAAATCACGGGACCAGTCAAGGTCCAATTCAAATGAAACACCATTTATCAATGAATAGTTACAAGACATGAGTTATAAACCAAACCATTAAATCCATCATTTTATTAAGGCCTAGTTTAGTAAGATTAAATAAGTGTATTTTTTGACTTTTTATGAAATATGGGTTAGGTTTGGGTTGGGTTTGAAGTGATGTGTTAGAGAGGTGATGTGATTTAAATAAGATAATGTGACTTAAATAGGATAGTGACTTTTTGACATTTTGTCTTTTTTCAATCTTCCCAAACTAGGCCTAAATACTTTTGCCGAATTCATGTACACTGTTAGAGTCCTTCGAAATCCACCCAAGACTTTGAACAACCATTGATTAGAAGATGAGAAGGTTGATGTTTTTATTTTTATTTTTTATTAGCATATGATTTGGTCTTCACTTTAGGGCCTCTATTTATAATTAGAGTCTTAACATGCTTTCAAGACCTTTTTGAGACAATTCTAATTAGGGCTGAAATCGGTTCGGTTCGGTTTGGTCGGTTTTTCACTAGTTTTGTACCGAACCGATAATTTCGGTTTTTCATATTTGTGAACTGAACCGCCCAAAAAAATGACATAAATCGGTGCAGTTCGGTTTATTACGGTGCGGTGCGATTTTTTCGATTTTTTGGCCTTTTTTTTTTCCTGGTTGGGCCTCACATTTTGGGCCTATATTTTTATCCATTTTGCATAAAATTTGGGCTTAGGCCATGTAATTCCTACATAGGTTTGGGGCCTCACATTTTGGGCCTATTAATATTATATAAGTCTATAGCGACCCCGGTCTTTTCTCTTTAAATTATTGTATCCGGACTTAGGTTCCGTGGATCCTGTCATTACTTATTGGTTGTTGTTGTCCTTTAATCTCTTTGTATTTGAAGTATAGGTTGTGTTGGGCGGGTCTGTTACAGGTTGGTTGATTTTAGATGCCAATAGGTGATGCCCAGATTTTGGCCTTCACGCTCGAGCGGAAGTTTTAACGCTCGAGCGGTCCCTTCGTTGTTGCTTCTCCGCTCGAGCGGGAATTTTGATGCTCGAGCGGGATTTTCCATCTCCCAGTACTTTGCTCTGCAGTTCTTCCGCTCGAGCGGTAGTTTTTACGCTCGAGCGTGATCCCTTGTTTTTGCTCCTCCGCTCGAGCGGGGAGTTTGACGCTCGAGCGGGTGCCAGCGCCTGCAAAACTTCTGGAAGGGTGCAATCGACGCTCGAGCGGCTTTCTTCACGCTCGAGCATGATTCTGTGTCTTACGCTCGAGCGGGGCTTTCTACGCTCGAGCGTAGAGTCGATTATATCAGTCCGTGATTTCACTTTTTGGATCACTTTTTGACCTACTTTTCCTTCATAACCCTCTAAAAACCGCCCCTGGAGTGTTTTTATCTCTCTCTCTCCCTCTACACACCTTCTCTCTTTCGATTGATCTACTTAGAGTGAGTTTCTACCTTAGATCCTTTATTAAAAAGTTAGAGTGAGTTGAGGGCTTCGTTTTAATCTGAGAAACTTGGGATTTGGAGCACGTTGGTCTTTGGTCTTCATCTCCATCTTCTCCATACGGGTTATTTTCTTCGAGGTAGGGATTTTCCTACTCCATTTTATATGCTTTGTTCTAAGTTTGGTATTTGATAGGTTGGGGACACTTTGAAAATTTTGGAAACAAACCCTAGTCGAATTACTAAATTGATTTGAGTAATTAATTTAAGGAAATTGGGGAATTTGGTTAAATTCATGAAATTGAGGAATTCATTGACTAAATGGTGTAGTTGGATAATTTAAATCACTCACCTATTGAATTGTTGATATATTTATTTCCAGTCTAGAAATAACTGTTTTGGGCTATCGGTGGAGGATAGTCGTGATTGTTGTAGACATTGCATGTGGATTAGGAATAACTGAAACTAATCACATTGGTTAAGTCATTAATTTTGACTATTGCATTAATACAGAAAATACGTGTATTGTTTGAGCATTGCATTTGCATACATTGTTTTGTGTGGGAGGAGATAGGGGATGTACTCCACGGTTTAGGGGAAGATAGGGGATGGACCTCTAAACCGGATTTTTGTTTGGGAGGAGATAGGGGATGGACTCCATTAGCACCATTTTTATGTGTGCTTATTATATTGAAGTGTTTTTACATGATTATTGATACAACACTAAAATGTGTATCAAATGGGAAGTATGAAGTGTTTTGATATGAGCATGAGTCTCATTTGTTTTGTTGATATTGGAAGTAATGTGAATATGATATATAATTCACTGTTGTAAGTTTGGCCAGGTTCTGAGCCATGTTGATAATAATGGAAAGTGAAATGTGTCTTGGACATTAGTGTCATGAGACTGTTTAATGGTAAAAATTGGTTATCTTAGTTAACCATCTATTGAATGCTATAGCTTTATTCAATGCTTATATTTGGTTTAGTATTTTTCTACTGGGCTGTGGCTCACCCTTTATGGGAACATCATTTTCAGGTTCAGGTGATAAGCTACCTCCACGGACTTAGCCTGGAAGGATTTGATGTTTGGGATTTTGAAGACTTGTCTTTAGTTATATGTTTTATTTTGTTATTTTTGAGATTTCATGTAAACATTCAAGCCTAGGGCTTAACTTGTAAATGAGTTAGTACTCATCCTTTTTGTGTCCAAGTGTTAGCTTGGAAAGATGTAAGCCCTTAGGGCATTTATTTTGATGTTGCAGGATGTTACATGTGATGTCTTTCAATAAGAATACTCTGATGAATAACTCAAATGATTCAGTTTCTTTTATAAATGCATGTTAATGTTATGGTTATTATGGGTTTATTTTGAGGGCGTGACAACTTGGTATCAGAGCGTACCGGGTTCGAATACTTTGGGTACGTGGGAAGTGATTAGTATCACAATGGGTTCGTCTCGCTTGATAGAGACTTAGATGTACTATTATGTGCTTATATGATAGCATGTTTATGTGATTATGTGGGTATGGAACGTAGTTTCTAGGATGTTAATTGGACCCTTGAGTTTCTAGTAGTCTTGTTGGAAAGGCACTTGATCAATGCTGTTTCCAACCGGAACTATAGTAACCCTTCGGGACTATTATTATCCAGGAATGAAATTCGTAGGTGCTTATGTGATTATGTGCTTACGTGGAATGAATTATTTTTGTCCAATGCAGTAGGACGCGAGTGTTTAGTTTCGGCACATTTATTAATGTGCTAACGTCTTTGTTTGTTTCCTTTATTAGGATGTCAGGGCGAGGACGAGGACGCGGTAGGCGTGGTAGGCCGGGTAGGCAGGAGGTACCGGTGCCAGAGGAGATTCCGGCAGTTCATGAGGGAATTGGCCAGGCCAATGTGGCCGAGCCATTAGGCCAGCAGGCTATGGGCGCTTTAGCCCGAGAGATAGCAGGGGCATTCAGGGAGTCAGTAGGCATTCTTAGGGCTGAGAATCAAGCCCAGGTTGTTGTTACGGATGCAGGACCTTCCTTTCTGAAGAGGGAGTTCTTCCGGTCTAATCCGGATGAATTTGTGGGTGATCCTAAAGAGCCGCTTAAGGCAGACGAATGGCTCGAACAGACAACGAAGACGTTTGAGATGCTTGGCATCGAAGACGAGGGGTTGAAGGTGACCTTGGCATCATTCCAGTTGAAGGGGGATGCGGGTCAGTGGTGGAAGTTCACTAAGGGGCGTATAGGAGGTACATGGGAGGCTTTTGTGAATGCTTTCCAGGAGAAGTTCTTATCTCCAGCAGTTAGGGAGAAGCTGAGAGACCAGTTCTGCCAGCTTAAGCAGTCGAGTTCTTCAGTGGCCGAGTTTGAGGCTGCATTTACTAGCTTATCCAGGTTTGCACCTGAATTGGTGGCGTCTGAGGAACGTCGTTGTATTGAGTTTGAGAGGAAGTTGAGGCGTGGCCTCAAGCTGAGAGTTGGGGGAACTATGATTCGGGATTATGGGCGTTTGGTTGATGCTGCAGCCCACATGGAAATCATGATGCAGGAGGAGGAGGAAGGACAGAAGGGCTCCAAGAGGAGTCAGGATGGTCAGAGTGATGGTAGGAGACAGAAGGGTTTTAATCCCCAACAGTCTCATAGTAGCTTTTCTAGATCGACTTTTCCTGTGCCGAGTGCTAGTTCGGGGAAAGGCAGTCAAGGAGACATTACCTGCTTCAAGTGTGGCCAGCTGGGCCACAAGTCTCCAGTTTGTCCTCAGAGGGGAGGAGTGCAGAGAGCAGCATCATCTTCGGCTCGATCTCAGAGCCAGAGTCAGGGTAGAGGCCAGCCACTCTCGTGTTATCAGTGTGGTCAGCCAGGGCATATGAAGAGGTATTGCCCGCAGTTGGGTGGCACACCTGGTGCATCTGGTTTGAGGCAGATTCAGGGTCAACAGCCAGCTCAGTCGGGTCAGGCCTCGAGGGCCAATCAGGGGGCTTCATCGTCTCAGTCGGTGCAGCAATCTTATGCTCCTAGGGGTGAGCAGGTTGATCAGAGGTCATCTGGGCGCGTGTATGCTGTTACCGCGCAGGACCTTGTACCGGCTCCATCTGTTGTGAGAGGTACTTTCTTGTTTTGCAACTCGGTTGCTAATGTTTTGATTGATACGGGTGCATCTCATTCCTTTGTGTCTGCTGCATTTGCATCTGTTTTGGAGTTGGAGTTAGCACAGTTAGCATCTCCTATTTGTGTAGTGTCGCCTCTTGGGGGTGAATTGATTTTGAAACACGGTGTTAGGGGTTGTGATATAGAGGTTGATTACCATAGAATCCCATTTTCCTTTGTAGTTATGCCTATGAGAGGTTTCGATGTTATTTTGGGTATGGACTGGTTATCGTCATACCGGGCAGTTATTGATTGCTACCGCCAGAGAGTCACCTGTTGTACCGTGAATGGTGAGTGTTTTCATTTTCTGGGGGACCGTGTTGGTAATGTTTTGCCACCGGGGTATGTTCCGCGAGGACGGAGTGAGCTTAGTGGTCTACTTGCTAACCTTTCGATTAGTGAGGACGGTGAGACTCAGATTGTGTTGCCAAGGGTGGTTTGTGAGTACTCGGATGTCTTTCCCGAGGATCTTGTTGGTTTGCCACCGCATCGGGAGATTGAGTTCTCTATTGACCTAGTGCCCGGCACGGCGCCGATTTCCATGGCACCTTATCGTTTTGCCCCAGCTGAGTTAGTTGAGTTGAAGATCCAACTCCAGGAGTTGCTAGATAAAGGCTTTATACGTCCTAGTGTTTCGCCTTGGGGAGCACCGGCCCTTTTTGTTAAAAAGAAAGGTGGTGCTTTGAGACTTTGTATAGATTACCGGAAATTGAATCGGGCTACGGTTAAGAATAAGTACCCTATGCCCCGTATAGATGATCTGTTCGATCAGTTGAAAGGTTCCCGTTGTTTCTCGAAGATAGACTTGAGATCAGGTTATCATCAGTTGAGAGTCAGGGAGGAGGATATTCCTAAGACGGCATTCCGTACGCGGTATGGCCACTATGAGTTTTTGGTGATGCCATTTGGGCTTACCAATGCACCGGCAGTATTTATGGATTTGATGAACCGGATATTCCGGGAATTTCTAGATCGTTTTGTAGTCGTCTTCGTGGACGACATCCTTATCTATTCACCTTCAGAGGAAGAGCACGAGGAACACTTGAGGGTGGTGCTTGATTTACTTAGAGCCCATCAGCTTTATGCTAAGTTTGGGAAGTGTGAGTTCTGGCTAGAGGAGGTGAAGTTCTTAGGCCATGTAGTTTCTAGGGAAGGGGTGTCTGTTGATACATCCAAGACAGGGGCAGTGCAAGATTGGGTACAGCCTAAGAGTGTGTTTGAGATCCGCAGTTTTCTGGGATTAGCTGGGTATTATCGCCGGTTTGTAAGAGATTTCTCCAGATTAGCTTCGCCTTTGACTAGATTGACTCAGAAGGGAGTCAAATTTGCTTGGAGTGAGACTTGTGAAAAGTCGTTCCAGGAGTTGAAAGCTAGACTGACCACTGCTCCAGTCTTGATTATTCCGGAGAGAGGGTTGGGTTATGCAGTCTATTGTGACGCCTCACGAGAGGGTCTTGGTTGTGTGTTGATGCAAGAGGGGAAAGTGGTTGCCTATGGCTCACGTCAGTTAAAAGTTCACGAGAAGAATTACCCTACGCATGATTTAGAGTTAGCGGCTGTGATATTTGCCTTGAAGATTTGGAGACATTATCTTTATGGTGAGAGGTTCGAGGTATTCTCAGATCATAAGAGTTTGAAATATTTGTTCACACAGAAAGACTTGAACTTGAGGCAGAGGAGGTGGATGGAATTTATTGAGGATTATGACTTTGAATTGCATTATCATCCGGGAAAGGCCAATGTGGTGGCCGACGCCCTTAGCAGGAAACCTGTTGGTGACATAGCTAGTATAGCCATCCGAGAGTGGGAGATGTTAGGTGCACTTGGAGAGTTTGATTTGCTTCTGGGCGAATCCGTTGAGGCTGCGGCCTTGTTTTCTGTTGTTGCGCAACCTACACTTGTGACTCGAGTGTTAGAGGCTCAGAGGGGCGACCTTGAGGTAGAATCCCTCCGTGAGAAGATTTCTGGTGGGAAGGTTGAGAAAGGTTTGACGGTGTATCCCGACCTGAGTGTGAGATACCGAGACCGTCTGTTTGTGCCGGAGTCTCATCGAGAGGAGGTACTCCGAGAGTTTCATCATTCACGCCTTGCGGTGCATCCGGGAGGTACTAAGATGTATCGGGATTTGGGTCGCCAGTTTTGGTGGCGGGGTATGAAGAGAGATGTGGCAGCTTTTGTATCTAAGTGCCTTACTTGTCAGCAAGTGAAGGCCGAACATCAGAGGCCAGCGGGTTTGTTGCAACCCTTGCCTATTGCCGAGTGGAAGTGGGAGCATGTCACTATGGACTTCGTTGTAGGTCTTCCGAGGACTCAGCGGGGCAGTGATGCTATTTGGGTGGTTGTAGACCGGTTGACTAAGTCGGCGCACTTCATTCCTATGCGCGTTAGAGATTCAGTAGATCATCTTGCCGACTTGTATATTCGGGACATAGTGAGGTTGCACGGGGTTCCAGTGACGATCGTCTCCGATAGGGACCCTCGTTTTACTGCCAGATTATGGCAGAGCTTGCAGAACGCCTTAGGTACTAAGTTGACCTTTAGCACAGCTTATCATCCTCAGACTGATGGGCAGTCCGAGCGTACTATTCAGATCCTCGAAGATATGCTTCGGGGTTGTGTTCTTGACTTTAGTGGGTCGTGGGAGAGGCACTTGCCATTAGTGGAATTTGCCTACAACAACAGCTTCCAGTCTAGTATCGGTATGGCACCGTTTGAGGCCTTATACGGCCGACCGTGTAGGTCTCCTGTTTGTTGGGCCGAGGTGGGTGATGCACCTCTGTTGGGTCCGGAGTTAGTGAGGGAAACGACGGAGAAGGTTGAGCTTATCCGTAAGAGGCTTGTTACAGCCCAGAGTCGTCAGAAATCTTATGCCGACCGTAGGAGGAGACCTTTGGTGTTTGAGGTGAGTGATCATGTCTTTTTGAAGATATCACCAAGACGGGGATTGATGAGGTTTGGGAAGAGCGGGAAGTTGTCCCCTCGATTCATTGGTCCTTTTGAGATCCTTGAGAGGATTGGCGAGACTGCTTATCGTTTAGCTTTGCCGCCGCAGTTGTCCGGAGTACATGACGTGTTTCATGTGAGTATGCTTCGGAAGTATGAGCCGGACCCATCACATGTATTGGATTGGACCGATTTAGTAGTTGATGAGGATGTCTCGTATGAGGAGAGACCGGTTCGGGTCTTGGATAAACGGGATCAAGTCTTGCGAGGCAAGACCATTCCTTTGGTGAAAGTTTTGTGGAAACATCACGGGGTGGAGGAAGCCACATGGGAACGTGAGTTGGAAGTCCGCGAGAAATATCCGGACATGTTTATTGATTTGTAATCTTGTAGTTAGATTTTGTAATATTGTCAAACTTTAAAGCTTTTTATATATGTCTTAAGCTGTAAAACATTTAGAATGTTTTGGTTAATGGAAATATTTTGGAACTTGCCTCGAAATGGAAGTTTAATGGAACATTGTATATATTGAATATATTGAAAATTGTTGAAATTGAAAGAAAATTGCATAGTGTTAATGCAGGTTGAAATATATGGTTGTTTTGCATATTGTGGCATGCCTCTTTGTTAAGAGATGGAATGGCCGGTGTTGGGTCAAGTTGTTTATTAGTGAGTTATCATATTGTTGGAATTTGAGAAAAACTTGTTTTCGAAACCTTATGCTTAATTTCGGGGACGAAATTCTTTTAAGGAGGGGAGGTTATAGCGACCCCGGTCTTTTCTCTTTAAATTATTGTATCCGGACTTAGGTTCCGTGGATCCTGTCATTACTTATTGGTTGTTGTTGTCCTTTAATCTCTTTGTATTTGAAGTATAGGTTGTGTTGGGCGGGTCTGTTACAGGTTGGTTGATTTTAGATGCCAATAGGTGATGCCCAGATTTTGGCCTTCACGCTCGAGCGGAAGTTTTAACGCTCGAGCGGTCCCTTCGTTGTTGCTTCTCCGCTCGAGCGGGAATTTTGATGCTCGAGCGGGATTTTCCATCTCCCAGTACTTTGCTCTGCAGTTCTTCCGCTCGAGCGGTAGTTTTTACGCTCGAGCGTGATCCCTTGTTTTTGCTCCTCCGCTCGAGCGGGGAGTTTGACGCTCGAGCGGGTGCCAGCGCCTGCAAAACTTCTGGAAGGGTGCAATCGACGCTCGAGCGGCTTTCTTCACGCTCGAGCATGATTCTGTGTCTTACGCTCGAGCGGGGCTTTCTACGCTCGAGCGTAGAGTCGATTATATCAGTCCGTGATTTCACTTTTTGGATCACTTTTTGACCTACTTTTCCTTCATAACCCTCTAAAAACCGCCCCTGGAGTGTTTTTATCTCTCTCTCTCCCTCTACACACCTTCTCTCTTTCGATTGATCTACTTAGAGTGAGTTTCTACCTTAGATCCTTTATTAAAAAGTTAGAGTGAGTTGAGGGCTTCGTTTTAATCTGAGAAACTTGGGATTTGGAGCACGTTGGTCTTTGGTCTTCATCTCCATCTTCTCCATACGGGTTATTTTCTTCGAGGTAGGGATTTTCCTACTCCATTTTATATGCTTTGTTCTAAGTTTGGTATTTGATAGGTTGGGGACACTTTGAAAATTTTGGAAACAAACCCTAGTCGAATTACTAAATTGATTTGAGTAATTAATTTAAGGAAATTGGGGAATTTGGTTAAATTCATGAAATTGAGGAATTCATTGACTAAATGGTGTAGTTGGATAATTTAAATCACTCACCTATTGAATTGTTGATATATTTATTTCCAGTCTAGAAATAACTGTTTTGGGCTATCGGTGGAGGATAGTCGTGATTGTTGTAGACATTGCATGTGGATTAGGAATAACTGAAACTAATCACATTGGTTAAGTCATTAATTTTGACTATTGCATTAATACAGAAAATACGTGTATTGTTTGAGCATTGCATTTGCATACATTGTTTTGTGTGGGAGGAGATAGGGGATGTACTCCACGGTTTAGGGGAAGATAGGGGATGGACCTCTAAACCGGATTTTTGTTTGGGAGGAGATAGGGGATGGACTCCATTAGCACCATTTTTATGTGTGCTTATTATATTGAAGTGTTTTTACATGATTATTGATACAACACTAAAATGTGTATCAAATGGGAAGTATGAAGTGTTTTGATATGAGCATGAGTCTCATTTGTTTTGTTGATATTGGAAGTAATGTGAATATGATATATAATTCACTGTTGTAAGTTTGGCCAGGTTCTGAGCCATGTTGATAATAATGGAAAGTGAAATGTGTCTTGGACATTAGTGTCATGAGACTGTTTAATGGTAAAAATTGGTTATCTTAGTTAACCATCTATTGAATGCTATAGCTTTATTCAATGCTTATATTTGGTTTAGTATTTTTCTACTGGGCTGTGGCTCACCCTTTATGGGAACATCATTTTCAGGTTCAGGTGATAAGCTACCTCCACGGACTTAGCCTGGAAGGATTTGATGTTTGGGATTTTGAAGACTTGTCTTTAGTTATATGTTTTATTTTGTTATTTTTGAGATTTCATGTAAACATTCAAGCCTAGGGCTTAACTTGTAAATGAGTTAGTACTCATCCTTTTTGTGTCCAAGTGTTAGCTTGGAAAGATGTAAGCCCTTAGGGCATTTATTTTGATGTTGCAGGATGTTACATGTGATGTCTTTCAATAAGAATACTCTGATGAATAACTCAAATGATTCAGTTTCTTTTATAAATGCATGTTAATGTTATGGTTATTATGGGTTTATTTTGAGGGCGTGACAAGTCGGTTCGGTTCGGTTCGGTTCGGTTCGGTTCAAAAAACCCAAAACTGTAAACCGAACCGAACCGAACTAAACCGAACAATTGAAAACTTAAAATACCGACCGAAAACTGTTCGGTTCGGTCGGTTTGATCAGTCCTTCCGGTTATTCTTTCACCCCTAATTCTAATTGACAAATCAACTTATATCTTTTAAAATTTGCACTTTCCTCTTGAGTCTGCAAACCTCGCTCAAGTGCGCTTTGTTCCCCTTTGAAGTGCATTTTTTTTTTCCATTTATTTCATCTACTACTTTTAAAAGCTTGTATTCTTGTGCTTGGAGGACTTGCATCAACGTTTCCCAAAAATAAGAAAAAAATTTGTTGTTTGACTTATTTTCACTCTAAATTGATTTCAAATCAAAAGTTAATTGCTATTGTGAATCAACTTAAGGTTGTTTTGACAATTTGCTATTTTAATTTATTTTTTATTTCAATGGGTTGTTAAAACAATCCTTAGATTCTAAAACTCATTACAACTTGTAAAGGGTCAGAAATTAAGGCTAAAATTAAGTATGTACCTAAGTGCTGAGGTTGTCTCTGTTAGGCGAGTACGAATAATTAAAGGAGTGCTAAGGTTGTCTCTGTTAGGCGAGTACAAATAATTAAAAGAGGTATGGACCTAAGTGTTGAGGTTGTCTCTATTAGACAAGTACGAATGATTAAAGGAGCATGGGCTAAGGCCCATGGGAAATGGGTCAATAGTAGGCCAAAACAAGTCCGATCCGCAAAAGGTCCAAACAAGCTCCATAAAGAAAAATGGCTAATTCAAGATGCAGAGGCAACACTTGCAACGGTCAAGTTACTAAAGCACTTTGTTTTAGCTTTGTCATCCCAAGTATTGTCGGCACCGCAATTTGAACTTGTTGAGGGAAAGTGAAAACCGCAGTAACTAACTTCTTGAGGCAGCACTTGCAACGGCCAAGTTGTTGAGGTACTTTTTCGATGCCGTCATCTCTAGTATTGTGTGTCACCATTTGAACTTGTTACGGGAAATAACTACCGCAGCAACTACAACCTCCACAACTAACTTACAGAGGGAAGACTCCATCAAGGTGATAGCAGCCTTTGAGAGAAGTTTTCCTTCCACAAGTAGAGATTAATGCTTGGCGCTAATAGAAGGCCCCAAAGCCATTATTAGCTTGGTGCTGATAGCAGGTCTCGAAGCTCACTAACTTAGCACTGATAGTAGATCTCGAAGCTTACTGGTTGGAACTGATAATAGGCCCAAAGATACCAGTATACCGCGACGACCTCGCGAGGATAGAAACAGGGCAGCCCGAGCGCAAGGGACTCCCTTCCCATTTGCCTAGGTCATAGATCTGCCTTGGTTATATATACATGACCAAGGAAGCCCTCATTGGGCTTGGTACAAGGCAGAGCCCTAGTTGTGGCCTTCGACCTAAGAAGTTGGGGAGTTTGTGGTTAGGTGGCTATGGATGGAAAAGTCGCTGAGGTAAACACGAACATGACTGATAGCAGGCTATGAAGTCTTGAGAATGCATGTCTTAGCCAAACTAAACTGAGAAGGCAAGTGCAGCAGTAGGTATTACTACTGCAAGTGCACTTGTTGAGGTTCAAAAAAGGAAGTTGCTGAGGTATATATCAAATAGATAGTACATTACACGTGCTGAGGCATTGGTGCCAAATAGATAGTACACAGTACATGTAAAGGGACACATGACAACCTTAGCCTGGTGGTCTAAAACAAAATATTTCATATGATCCTTAAGGACACATGTCCTCATCTTATTTGGCAATACTCTTTGGTGCCAAGGAAAAGCCTATAAATATGACTTATTTCCCAAGCCCAAAGGAGAACTTCTTCAGACTTGGGGGTTATGCTATTCACTTGTGCACTGCCATTTCCTTATTCTTGAGCCACTTGCTTTACCTTCACCTAACTACTCGTCCTCTAACTTTCCCATATTTGTTGACTCATGAACATAGTTTTGCCTTTTTGATCACTCTAATAATCACTGTTCATTTCAAACCCCCTGCACAACTCAAATAAATAATTATAAATTAAATAAATTTTATAAATCAAACTAAAATAAAATTAAGGCAAATTACAAATAAGTGAGACAATGATAAAGGGATGTTTGGTGCAACTATTAAAATAAATTATAAATTATAACTTAACGGATTATAAATTATAGTTTTAATCAGAAGTTGTTAATTTATTTGGTACAGCTGTTAGATTATAGATTTAAGTTGTTGAGTAATGTTTGGTAAATAAGCTGTAAAATAGTTTTTTGAATTAACTTTTATTTTTTATTATTCATTACTAGTCCACATTTTCCATAAAAAATAATAATAATAATTAATAGTCCATTTGGATATTTTTCTATTTTTTTAAAATAAAAAATAAAAAAATCTAAGGATATACTAGTAAATTAACATACCCACGACAGAAGTTGATAATTAGAAGCTGGGGGTGGATGACTTTTTAGAATCAGTTTTTCTGAGTTAAAATAAGTTGATAGAATCAAAAGTTGTTTGAAATAAGTTTAACTAAATAGTCCAAAATAGCTTTTCCAAAACTACAATCTATAAGTATGCCAAAATAAGTCACACCAAACACTTCCAAAAATAATTGCATTATAAATAGAATATTTTTTGGGGCAATTTGACACATAGAAAAGACTTACTAAACATTAAAAAGACTTGAACCATGCACATTGAAAATTTGTATTACAATATATATATATATATATATTAATTTCTTTACAACTATACTAAAACGTAATTTTTTCATAAAATTATTGCACTAAGAGTGTCTCCAACCCTTTATCAGATTTGATGAAAAACTGATGAAAATGGTGCTATAACCATTTCATTAGTTTGGTATCAAATAAAGAACGTAGTACTTTTTTCATCAAATGAAATGAGCGTTTAACCTTTCATTAAATTTATAAGTGACCAATAGACCGAATGTCAATAGACCGAATGTCTGCCTGAATGTCCTCCTGGACAACTAGTTTTGGGATGAATTTGATGAAAATTTTACTCTAGCTAGTCGACCATCCGAACATCCTCTCGGCCGTCCTCCTAGTCAACTAGTACTTTGATGAAAAATGAAAATTTTATGTTGGAACGTTCAATATCAAATGAATTTTTTACTTAAATTTGATGAAAAAATAATAAACGTTGGAGATGCTCTAACACCCTAAACACATAGATTTTTTTTTTCTTTTACAAAAAATCACTAGTTAATATTGTGCATAATCAACAACAAATCGTTAATAAAATACATGAAATACAAGATAAATTGTAAAAAGGACAGAGAGAATTTTACCTAGGGAGAATACGAGTCTTCATATAAAAAGAAAAATAAATCTCCACACAAGAAAAATAATACCTTTATGAAAGCAGAAAATCTCTAGACAGAGACAGAGACATAATTGAAACATAAAAAAAAATTAAAAAAAATTAAAACAATCGATACCAAACAAATATTACTAATCATTTTCACAATCCGTGTATCATCACAATGATTAAGCATATCACCCTATTACTTTGACATTTTAGTATCTCTTCAAAACCCAATAAAAAATAAAAAATAATTTATCCACAATGCCTTTGAATGTGTTTCTGACCGGCAAGAAAATGATTTTGATCGGTAAAAAATTATCTCCTTACCGATTAGAACAATATTCAGAGAGAATTCGAAGAAAAAAATTTGTATGAATGTATTATTACTAATAAAAATATTAGATCTCAAAAATTTTCAGCACAACCACTACTAGTATTTCCATGGAAATAATTGTTGACCGGTGGTACTATATCCCCAATATAGCAAGTAATGTTACAGATTTATATTTTCAAAAAATTGAAATCAAGCATAATAATACTTAGGTCTCGTTTAGCAACAGGTCGGTTTAGTTAAAAAGTCAAAAAATTATTAAAAAAGTCAAAAAATCAAAAATTCATACCAAAAAGTCAAAGATTCTATTTTCTCTCTATTTTTTGCACATCTTTTCGTAAAAAGTCAAAAAACCATCCCAAATATGTTAATTTTTTTTAGCTCATATTTTAGCCAAATAGCCAAAAAGTTACTAAATTAGCCTGTTCCCAAACGAGACCTACTCTATAATAAAGACTTAGGCCTCGTTTGGTAAGTGACTTTAAAAATTAAAAAGCCAACAATTCATACCAAAAAGTCAAATGGTATGTTTGGTTTGTGTTTGAGAAATGTGTTTTAGAGATAAAAAGTACGAAAAGTTGTTTGGTTTGGTTTTTTTTAAAAGATGTTTTGGAAAATTATTTTGAGAGAGAGTTTTGGAAAAAGTGATTGATTTGATGTGTGTGAGAGAGAGATTTATTTGAAAAACTTGTTTGGTTTACAAGTTTTGAGAAATTTTTTTGAGAAAATTTATTTGGTTTGATTACTTTTAAAAACTTATTTGTAGAGAAAATTTCTCAAAATTTTTTCAGAAATACAAACCAAACGAACCCAAAGATTCTCTTTTCTCTTTACTTTTTGCATATCTTTTCGTAAAAAGTCAAAAATTATCCCAAACATTCTAGTTTTTTTTAGTTCATATTTTAGCCAAATAATTAAAAAATTACTAAATTAACTTGTTCCCAAACAAGACTTTAATGGTGTTTTGATAGAGAAGTTATTAGTTAATCTTAAAACACATCACATAATATTTTAATTATATTGTGATTAATAATTAAAAAATATAATAAATTAGAATTAATATAGAGCATATGACCTCATGACGTCCACAACCAACCAATAATTTTTTACTTTGGTAGGCCACCCATGAGAGTTTTCAGACCCTCCCTTCTCACTATGGAGTCTATAGAAGTAGAGTAGTCTCTTTCCCAACCCAGAGTCAGAAACTTACAGCCTGACTACTAAACCCCTCAATTCCCCCAAATAAATTACTCCAGTAGGGCCTTTCCCTTTTCTTTAATTCAAAAGCTCAATTTTTTTATTCATTTTTTATTTGCTCTCACTTTTGTCTTTACCTTCCCTTCCTCTTTCCCAACACTTTCACTTTCCTTCCTCTTCATTTCAAATCTAGGGTTTCTATTTATTTCTCTCTTTCTTTTTCGTTGATGTGTTCAAGAACAGCTCATTCACAGTTCAAAAACAGATGGTTGGTTAACCTCTGGTTTGAGAGTGGCTTCAAAGCTTTAAGCTTTTCTACATTCTTTTGAATAAGCTCTTCTATGGGTTTGTGATATCGAGAATTTTCAGCTTTTGACATTTTTAGTTTCTTCTTTTCTTTTTCATTCTCTCCTCTGGGTAGAGTCTCAAAGATTTATTTTGTTGATTTTTCTAGCTGTAAAACTCTTGTTAAGATTTTAGTTCCAGTGATTCTATTTTTCTTTAACTTTTGATCAGCTCTTTGATTGTTACTAGTGCATTTTTAGAGTTGTAGATTTGAGGGTATTTTGAGGTGAGTATTTAGTGAGTAAATGCATGGATGGGAGGGAAAGCATGGCACTATCTGGGTCTTCTTCTTATTACCTTCATAGAGGGTATAGTGGGTCTGGTTCTGCTTCTGGGTCTGGAACTCAAACTGGGTTATATAACCCGCCTGGTTTCAGGCCTCCAGCAAACCCTAACATTTTAGTGCAGTCCAATGTAAGGGATAGCTCTAGAGGGTCAACATTCCCAGTACAAAACACATCACCAAGTTTCCCTCATGGCCTCAACATAGATGTGCCATCTGGTGTGCCAACTGTGGAGCCTGTAAAGAAAAAAAGAGGGAGGCCTAGGAAATATGGCCCAGATGGGACCAATGTGTCTCTAGGACTCTCTCCGATGTCGTCGAGGTCGATCACGCCCTCGACCCCAAAACGGGGTAGAGGCCGCCCGCCTGGCAGTGGGAGGAAGCAACAATTGGCACTTCTCGGTGAGTTTTTGTTGTTGAAAATTTAATTGGATTTCATGCTTATGCTAGATTATATGCAATTATTTAACTGATGACATGTCTTTGGGGTTGGGACCAGTCTTACCAGCTTATACTCCTTATGTGTCTGTTTGTCTCAAGGCTTGGTTTTCCTGGCCTACATTGTGTTTCAGTTGTGGTAGTTGTTATGGGTACTTTACATTATGGAGGGAACGCTGGCTAGCAATTGGTAGGGTGCTAGACTGTATGGATTCAGTAAGTCTAGGAATTGAAAAAACAGTACATAGAAACCAAACCAAACACAAAATCAGACCAAAACAAACCAAACACATGGATGGACAGGATTTCACAAGATATGTTGTTAGGGCGTACTCCTGGAAAATCCTGTCCATTGAGGTGTTGTCTGTGTTTGGTTTTTGTTTTCCTAGACATGTTCATATGATTATTTACATAATTTAATATGAGAGTTTCAGTGATGTGCCTAGTCATTCGGTTAGTTTGTTGGCTTATTGGTACTTGATATGAATTAATGATTTTTATTAAGGATGTGTTTGGTCCAATTTCTCGTAATTCTTTTATGAACTATCCCCATGTTATATTGGCGACCATAATGCCTGCCCTGTAAAATCTTCATTCACAAATACAATAGTGTCAGTGCAATATTCTTCTAAACATGTTGCGAAGTTGTGAACTTTGAGGTCGTTTACAATGCGCAAAGGCCTTGACTTCCAGAGTCAACTTTGCCTTAAATTGTGAAACTGTTCCTAACACGCTCTCTTATTTGAATCTTGGGGGTTGGGGATGCCAGAATTCAGAAACAAGAATGCGGGATATCCACATTCTCTGTTTTAAGTGTAACTCTAACTTGTTCAAAGTAGCAGAGTTTGTTAATTTTGGTATATTTGAGCTGTTTGACATGCAATTTAGGTTGTGTGGATGTTGGTTTCTATCCTCCTTACTTTTTTGGTTGTTGGAGAAATTGAAGTTGCTTCCAAGTAATCGACGGTTTTCTGCCAGGTGAATGGATGAACAGTTCAGCAGGATTGGCTTTTGCACCACATGTCCTCCACGTTGCACCAGGAGAGGTATGCTATATCCCACCTGGCAATTTTTAAGCACTACCATATATAGTATTTTGGAAGCTTGATTTGACTATGTTATTGTTTACCTTTCCTTGGACTTAAGAGGTCGATGTTGTATGCATTCATAACCTTTATTTATTTAAAAAGTACCACTTTTAACTAGACTGAATTGGTTGTTTTTTAGGATTTATTAGAAGCTTGTAATTCATGTAGTTTATATATGATAACAGTTTTATACAAGAATGGTGCTATTGGGAAAATTTTTGTTAACTTGATAAATGAAGGATCTTAATTATTTGTTCAAGTTAAAGATTATCTATTTTTTCCTCATAAAAGTTAAGGGTTGTTTGGGATGATCTAAATAAGTGCACTTAGGCCAAGTTTGGGGACTTTAAAAAAAGCCAAAAAGCCAAAAAGTTACTCAAAAAGTTAAAAAGTTAACACTATTCACCAAAAGTCAACAATTACGGCTGCACAACTCCCAATTCAAATTTTTCCCTACAAATCAATTTTTACAATTTTTTATTACACATTTTTCAATAAAAAGTCAAAAAGTTAACCCAAACATCCATATTTTCAACCTCAATTTTTTAGTCCAAAAAGACAAAAAGTGCACTTTTTTAGTCTTCCCAAACTTGGCCTTATTGACTTTTTATGAAATATGGGTTGGATTTGGGTTGGGTTTGAAGTGATGTGTTAGAGAGGTGATGTGACTTAAATAAGATGATGCGACTTAAATAGGATAATGACTTTTTGATTTTTTGGCTTTTTTGAAACTTGCCAAACCAGCCCTTAGTTTTTTTTAATGATAATACAATATGTACCGACTATGGTTTTTGTTATTACCCGAATACTTATGGATATTGGCTGTGAGGTAAATTAGGTAATTGCATACCCGTATTCTGCAGGACATTGCCTCGAGAGTATTGTCATTTTCACAACAGAGGCCAAGGGCTGTATGCATCTTGTCAGGCAATGGTGCAGTTTCTGCAGTCACACTTCGCCAACCTATATCCTCTGACACCACTGTAACATATGAGGTTGAAGCTCTCTAATCCATGTCTCTGTCTGCACTGAATTCTTTAATTTTTTTTTGTGTTTCCTTTTTTGTTGAATCTCTTGCCCTCATCAATTTAGGTTCTAAAAGCTGTATAAGGAAATTACAACTATTTAGTGACATTATATGTATTCGTACTAGCTGTGATCTTAAATTGCATGTAGAATATGTTACTTTTGTATTTGATGATATTAAAGTGTAATCTAAAATCATTATGTATTTTATGTACTTTCAATAAAAAAAGGAAAAAAAAGAAAGAAGGAAAGGTACATTTGAATGTTTGCATACATTGTTCATTATTAATACTGAATGCTCCTTATTTTGTTATTTATATTTTGTTTCTTTATCCTTCTTTTAGTAAGATAGATATCTGCACTATGGCCAAAATCAGGGCACTTGTACTTTGACTGTGTTATTATGACATTTGGTTTGGTATATTGCAGACAATGCTAAATTGGCAGGCTATGTTAGATGGACATGAGTGCATTTGTCAGATATGTGTCATTGTATGTTTGTGTAGGTGTTGGAATTAATAAGATTTCTAGATCTTAATGTTGGATAGTTTGATATATATATTGTTGGGCCTATTTCCTAACAGCTTAAGCCTTTAGGACTAGTGGTAATCTTAGACATGGTATTAGATCTCAAATTAGGAGAACTTTTAGATGCAAGTCTCTCCGTTTGTATTTGTTTTCCGTTTGCATTCTGCTTCTCTCTATGTATTTTTTTATTTTTCCACGTGGAAAATGATGTTGCACTTGAGGGAGGGTGTTGGATAGCTTGATATACATTATTGGGCTCATTTTTTAACAACTTAATTTTGGGATGAGTAGTGATCTACTTAAGATGCGGAAACATGGCTAGATCATTGGTATTGCTAGTTTTTCTTCAACCCCAAAAATGTAAAATGTTGTGTCCAGAACTGCAGGGGTATTTGCAGTAGTTCTAAAATAAATACAAGTGATCACCTATGAGAAAGTTGTGGATGCCTATTTGGTTACTTTTAAACCTATAAGGGGCCTGTAATTGTGCATTGATAACATTCCCATCTTCAAAAGGTTTGGAAGCCACAAATATGATTTTTTCTTCCTCTCTCGTTGAAGTCCAAATATTTCACTTTAGCCCTCGTTTTAAGAGTACCTGACCTTTACCTTATTGA
Organism: Camellia sinensis; assembly: GCF_055761805.1. Taxonomy (NCBI): domain Eukaryota; kingdom Viridiplantae; phylum Streptophyta; class Magnoliopsida; order Ericales; family Theaceae; genus Camellia; species Camellia sinensis. Next base: position 72,527,630 of record NC_138973.1, on the reverse strand, counting down.
TAAGAACTCTTGAATAAACAGAAGTAGTAGCATGGCCAAGGGATTAAAGCTGCCTTTCCATCTCTCAATTAACTAGACTGGGATTGGAAAAACTTGAAATAATTGATGCTTGGAGAAATGGAAGAGTGGTCAGTGATGGAGAAATTGATCCTCAAAGATTTCCTTGGTCTTTATGTGGCTCTCAAACAGTCTCAGATATTCTTCTTCATGAGTACTGTTCCAATTCCATATCATCAAGATATATTCTTGCAGGAAGTAGCACATTTGTGTTGCCTGATTTCATTGCTTTCCTTATTTCCTGCTACTTTATTGCATTCCATATAAACCAAAAGGCAAAATGGTTGACTCATGTAGAGTCCCCGTAGACAAGATGCTCCAGGTCCACTGAGCTTACTGAAGTGGTGACTTAGTAAGAAAAGAATTTCTTTGGAAATGTCGAACTAATCCTTGCCAAATTGAGTAAAAAATTCCAACTTAGGATAAAATGGTTCCATAGAATGCTAGTGCACAAGAATCACATGATTTTCTATTTCTTAATTTTTTTTTTCTTAAATGTTTTTTTTTCCTTCTTTTTTGTTTTGTTTTGTTTTGTTTTTGTTTGTTTTTTTTTGATTTTTTTTGTTTTTGTTTTTGTGTGTGTAGTTTGAATAAATTAACTTTCAGATAGAGGACAGCTATTGCTAATAAAAGGTTGAATGATAGCTTTGGATAAGGATTCAAAGGGCAAGGGGAATCTTTAGCTTTAGAACAATTCTCCAGTCCTTGATTAAAGAAAATATAGTTATTGTTTAGAATATTAAGGCATTTATTGAAGAATGGGATTCGATTCATTCAAATGAACATGGAAAACCAACCCAGGAAAGTGAAACACTAGAAGAGTGCTCTCCACGTCACTTGTCGTCCTCCTGGAATTGATTTTCACTCCATCACTAACATTTAATTTGATGTAGGGAAGAAAGATTTGTAACTACCCACTCATTGCCTTTTTTTACCACATTTGTTTTCAACTTAGTCAACTTGTGTTTCATTTTTTTCCATTTATGAATTGTTTAGTCACTCACCGAAACATGAAAAAAAGCATATAAACCACTTAATTTGTGCAAAGTACCTACTTGTGGACTCATTAATGCTTATAAAAACCCTTATTTTTTGATGCATTTCTATAAATTGCGACCTCTCATTCTCACTTCTGCCTCGGGTTGGCCCGTTGGACATGTTCTCATATTGGCTGCAGTATTTTCCTGCACTGACTTGGGTGTGTAAGGAAATACAATGCCGAAGTAGGGGCTTCCCAATTTATGCATGCTGCATTTAGTTCTCTCTTCCTCAACCTTCCCTGTTTCTAGAAATGGGTCAAGCATTCAGTCTAGAATCAATTGACTTAACTTTATACCATATGAACTCTCAATAATAAGTGAATCAATGCTATGTCAGTTAGCCTGATCTATTTTGGGCAAGTCTGGGCTTATAAATTTGTGCATGATCAAGACTATTAGCAATTGCAATTATGATAAAATTATAAGGATTTAAGAATGTTGGTGTTGATTTAAGAAATGCCTTTGGTGTTGGTATGGGTTTTTGCTATTTGAATTAGGTTGGGGCTTTTAAAGCATTGTGCATGTTCTATTATCTTGTGCAGCAGCTAAGCTTGTATGATTAGTGCTGAGAAATTATGTAAACATGGGTAGATGCCTTGGAGATGATTTCTCTTGTATTGACATGGTTAGATGCCTTGGAGATGATTTCGATTCTATTTTGTATAATAATCACTTCCATGCTTTCAGTTCTGCCTGCAGCCAATGCTCTGGTAATTGTGTGCTAGACATTTGTTTAATCTTAGCTTGAGAAAAATTTGTAGTTGTTGTCAAGCATGACGGTGAGGTTATTGCAAACAGAGCAATGACTCTTTGCATTTGGTGATTGCTTTGCTGATACTCAGTTGAAAGTCCTTTCTTTTTCTTAAAAAAAAGAAGGTGATGTGTTTTTGAAGAGCATTCAGATCATATGGAAGGGATTATCATTGTTGATATGCATGGGGTTGGAAACATTAATTATCACCGCCACTGTATTGAATGCATTTACTTTCCGATTATTTAAACTTCCTTTCCCTATGACTTTCACAGTGATACTTTAGACAAATGTTGACTTTGATTTTTCAACTTCCATAGGGGCGTTTCCAGATACTATGCTTGTCAGGCTCTTACCTGGTTTCTGAAAGTGGTGGTCCTCGCAATCGAACTGGTGGTTTAAGTGTTTCCCTTTGTAGTGCTGATGGCCATGTCATTGGAGGCGGAGTTGGTGGCATGCTTATTGCAGCAAGCCCGGTTCAGGTATATTCCCCGTTTCACTTCTAATACCCACCCTGCATTCCCTGTTCATGGTTATTTGCATTCCCTGTTCATGGTTATTTACATGTCTAAGTAGCACAAACAAAACACGCGACACGATACGATACGATACGATACAATTGTTTTTAAAAAAAATACTGGACACGACACGCTTGGGACACGTTAAAAGTTTATATTCTTACAAATTTATTTATCATATATGAATAATTTATTCAAAGATAGTGAAAAATATGCAACATAACTCTAATTACATTAAAAAGCTATATACTTAAACATCATGATAACAATTACATTTTGAAGAATGCAAATCAATTATAGAACATTATCACATTGTGTATTCATGTTATAAATGTTTTAAAATATATTTAGAGTGCATAAGTTGTGTTATGATGAATGCAAAACATTATTATTATGAAGAGATTCATCAGGTGAGACGTTTTTGGAGGGTTCAAGATGTGTTGCCCAAATGTTTGTGAAGTAATTTGATTTTTTAATTAAGGAAAGTTAAAGAAGCATGCTTTTTTTGTAGAAGTGTCTGTGCTTCTTAGTTACATGTTTTATGTTACTCGTCCAAATGATTTGTTAATTGCTGCATTCTATGGCCAAAACAAAAGTACGACAGTTTGATTTCAATGACAAAATGCATGGCAACGAATGTCAATTACTGCAGGTGGTAGTATGCAGTTTTGTATACGGCGGTTCTAAATCAAAGACCCAAATGGCAGTTGATCCCAGAGGTGAACAATTTCCTGTGCTTCCTCCTGGTGAAAAATCAGCCGCACCAGCAATTGCTGCTTCTGGCCAAAATCATCATACTCCGAATTCTTCAGCTGGTGTTTGGCCTAGTTCAATGCCTCAAATGAGGAATCCGCATACTGGGATTGACTTGACGCGTGGATGATGATAGCAAGACACATGGCAGTTTTTGTATATATGTGTTGTAAATGAACCGCGTCGATGGGATCGGTGAACTCTTTGACCACACCTTGTCTTACCAGGATTAGATGATTGTTGTGCTAACATATTTGTAACAGTTATAATTATGAGTTTTTATGTAGGAACCATTGTAGAAATTTTCTGGCAATTGGGAGTTTCGGTGCACTATTGTCATTTGTAGTAGGTGAACATGATTTCTGTTCCAAATGATCCAGGGGTTATCTTCTTTGGGCTAAGTTGTAACTGTATCTTCATTTTAGTTTGTGAAAAATATTGATGACCCAACTAGATTTGTTTTCCATGTTAATTGTTTTTTTCCATCTTACATAGATTTTAAATCTTTAGCTAATTTATGATCCAAACAAAGCTTAAAAATAAGCAGCAGCTTTTCGAACAACCACTAAGCAGGGGATGATTCAGGTAGATAGATGAATAGAATGTATACAAGAGAGGAGTGGCCACGTTTAATATGTGAACTAGGTTTTTTTACTCTCTTTGAGATAGATAATACTAGGAAATATATTTAAGTTGAATGTTAGTAGTATGTAGGACAAAATTAATTTGTATTATATTGTGTAAGCATTCATATTGATTAGGATAACATCTAGAGTGACATTATTATTTTTTCTTATATTTTTGATAATTAGGTGGCCGGATAAATTTGTGTATTTCAATTATTTTTGGAAGTCCAATTTCATTGCCCACTTGTGGAGTTCCAAGTGAGATTATGACGATACCAATCTCACTGTCGGCTTGAAAAGACTCCAAATGAGATTATGAAAAACAAAATGTATGTAATCTTATCTAACTTTTGAAGAGACTACGTGAAAAGCCTTTATACACCGGTGAATTATTAATCTTGGGATACATTGTTTCTAGATTATTTGGTTTGATTGAATTTATATCATATATTTGTTTAGTCATGGGATTAGATGTCTGGATTGGATTATTTTTAGTGAATCCAATATTTGTTTGTGATATTATGGAAAATAATATGTTCAAATGACTATTTTATCATTTTCAATTATTTACAAGTAATAGCAAAATTAAACATACCTTTAATATTTTAATTATTTTTAGTTAGATTAAATAAAAATTTATTTTTATTTTATTTTTTGCACAATTAAATAATTTTATTTTTAAAAAATTAAATATAAATAAAAATATATGTTATTTTTTAATTAAAATTTTAAATAAATTTATTTTAAATAATAATAATAATTAAATAATGAAATAAAATAAAACATCTATTAAAATTTAAATAATGAAATTAAATAAAATATAAACAAAATTTTAAAATAAAACATCAATAAAATATCAATAAAAAAATATTTTAAAAAATTAAATAAATAAAACAAAAATAAAAATTAAATTAAATAAAATAATTTTATTTTTAAATTGAGACATTTAAATTTTTTTGAATTTTACTAAATATAATACATAATTAAATACTAAAGGGCAAAAATGTAATTTTATTGTCTAATCCCACCCTCCCATGAGATAGGATAGTCCCATATTTGTGGGACTAATAATCCGGGAAGACTATTAGTTCGGGACAAAATTTTTCAAACAAACAATGAACCATTTATAGTTCAATCCCACGTCCTAATCCTTCAAAACAAATACACCCTTACATAAGGAAAATGGTCCTTTGAGGGCTTAATATATATTTACATTAGTTGTAATTCTTCTGTCAGCTATTTCATCTACCACTGATACAAATTTCTTCTTGCATTATTATTACAAAACACCAAGCTTTCCATTGACACACATTCCACTAAAATTTATTTTATAATTTAGCTCCATTAACAATTCTTGTCTTCATTGATGTGGTGACTAATATTTATTTTTATATTTTGGCTCCGTTATTAAGACATTGATATGCCAACTTATTTTTTTATATTTTAGCTCCATTACTAAGACATTGATATGTTAACCACCACACTCAGCAGCGGGTATTGATAGCACCCTTGACAGGCATCAAAAACCCGCCAACACTAGTGAAAACCCGGGTTAGAGCTTGTTCTAATGAATACTACAGTAATTATACACATTTCCAACAGGCCAGAAAGTCACGTTTTCCATGGCTTCTTTTTCATTCTTACCATGAACATGGAACTAAACTGATGTTCCACAAAGGTGAATTGCTTGGTGATAAGTAAACCATTACTTGTGCATCAACCGCAAAAATGGGAAGAAATAGAACATTCATTAGAAAACAGCTAGCATAATTATAAAATCCAAGGTGTGACGTTTACATAATATGAAGGTTCAAACAAAGGGGGCACTGTTGACAATGATTCATCAAGTCTTACTATAAAAGTGCCATTATTTACCAAAAACTGGAAAAAGCAATCATAACTCAGAACTTAAGCGCTTCCCAGAAGTTTCTTGATATCCTTCTGCAAATAAATACAGAATACATGAGAACATTGTATTGGCTGTCACTGGTGTAGGTGGATTTGTAAGATTGAGAAAATGAGTAATTGCGTAAGCAGGTTTTACCTCGATACTAAGAGGAGAAGTCGTGGGAGCATAGCGATCGACAACATTTCCTTCTTTATCAACCAAGAATTTAGAGAAATTCCACTTAATGCTGTCCCCAAGAAGTCCACCTTTGCTTGACTTCAGGAACTTGTATAGTGGAGCAGCATTATCACCATTCACATCAACCTAAGAATAAAATGGGTGTTAGCAGCCGACCACTCTAATCAAAGAACATAATGTGGAGAAGAAATGGCATCATAAGTTTCATTGGAGGAAGTGAAAAACCCTCTTAAATTTTATTTATTTATTGGATAAGTAAAGGACCATTTAACACATGAATGGGAAGGAGGAAGGAAAACGGTAAAATTAACACCTCCATTTATGATTGATGACAACAAGATTTAAACCCTACTCCACAAACTAATTTTGGACCTTTGGTGCTGGTTGGACACTGGTTTTGTAAAACAATAATACAAGGATAAGCCCATGTTTTATACCACATTTTGTTTATCATGAGAAATCTCATGTGTCAATACTGCATTAATATAATAGGTGGTCACCACAAGTTTTATAGTTTAATAACACTGCAAAATGAACAATACAAGGAGTGTCAACCAAGTACAACCATTTGAAATCCTCTCAAATGAGGCCATAGAAGGACTAGGAATGTCAGAAACACAGGATAGCATGGAGATTCATTATCTTAAACCCAGTCCAACCGCCCAGTGTTTTCACAAACACAGGATAGCATGCGTGCCGTGAGATACAATAATACGAGTTCTTCAAGTTATAGAGGTACGTGCATAACACGTCTTGAATACATAGTGTTATCAGGAACCTCAAACAACAGATCTATTCAATGCATACTAGGCACACATTTTTCAATATCTTGCAACCAAAGATTTCAAAGTGAAAATTTTATATTCTAGGTCTTTCAGAAAAGGAGAAAAATGAGACAGTAAATGGAAATGAAGAAAGATCTTGTTTATAATTTACTTATTCATCCCAAAGCAGTTCATTGTTGGCAATACCTACCTTATCAAATATGGGGAATTCAGCCTTAAAGCGAGTGCAAGCAAACTCCAAAATCTGGTCATTATTCCCTGGCTCCTGCTCACCAAACTGATTGCATGGGAATGCCAGAATCTCCAGACCTGCACTTAAATAAATGCATGATAAGGCACTAAAGTAAGTGTACAGGAAAACAGGGGTTTTATTCTACTATTCAGTTTCTCTAATACTTTCCTGGAGAAACAGGGAGTTATTACACAAAAATAGCGATATGTTTGAAATATATATAACTAATTCAACACTAAAAAATGTGTGTTGGCACGTTCATAAGAAATGATTGAGCTACCCAACTGAAAATAAATTGAAGCGAACCTTTATCTTTGTACTGTTCATATAATTTGCTCAACTCTGTGTAATTCGAATTGGTCAAGCCGCTGCATCAGAAAAAATTAATTGTTAGACCACACTTCTGTTATTCAAATTAGTGTCATTTTTTCTTTCCTCTTTTTGGGTTAGAGATTGGAGAAACGGGTTGGACTGGGATACCACCTCTAGAGAAATACCTACTGTTGTCCTAGTTTAAGTATGCTAGTAAGTAGCAACTGCAACTAATACAATTCGGTTTTGTTATGGCACCACTAGTGGCTACCATGGAAAACAAAGGGATGCATTCCACAAAACCTGAATTAGAATGAGAGTTAAGGAGCTCAAGCTTGAATAATCAAAAGACAATGCTTACCAACAACCCCTCGGAAAAGAAAGTACAAAAACCAAGAAACTATGTTATATACCATTGTGATGCGACATTTACAATCAGTAGGACCTTCCCCTTGTACATGCTAAGATCCACATCATTTCCTTTAACATCCTGTAGTAAAATGAACATAAAACATGAAATTCAGAAAGAAAAAACCTCCCAGCATTGGACACTAAAATCTTGATCACAGTAAGTCCCCGCTTGGTAAAACTTATTTTGAGCCTTTTAACTTAAATTTTAAAATCACATGCCTAAGAGCATCTCAAATCCTTCAAATTTTCTTTCAAATTTATATTCGATGAGAAAGTAGTCAAAAATAATCTCCAATCCTTTCATCAAATCAAAGGCGCGTTAATTTTTTCATATTTTGTAAACTCATCAAATTTAAATTTGATAAAAATTTAAAAAGACGAAGCATTAGAGCATCTCCAACGGTGTAGCAAATGTTTCACCAAATCTGAGTCGAAAATGGGTCATTTCCTTGATTTGATACTTCGCGCTCCAACGGTTCAACATCAAATTCATTTCATCAAATTTGCGCTGGGCAACCGGTTGGTTGACCGGCCGGTCAACCGGTAACGGCAAAAAAATTTTTTTTTTTTTTTTTTTTTTTACCTGTTTGAACCTTTTTTTTTGAATTTTTTGAACTTTTGGTGGTCGACCGGGTGGTCAACCGGCCGGTCGACCGGGTGGTCGACCACCTAGGCAAATTTTTTTTTTTTTTTTTTTTGAATGGTTTGAACCTTTTTGTGAACTGTCTGAACTTTCTCCGGGGGCGACCGGTTGGTTAACCGGTTGGTCAACCGGATGGTCGACCCGTTCCTCTCATCCCAACGGTTAGGAACAGTGTTTTGGTGAAATGCTTCGCCTGCACTCAGTTTGGTACTATTTTTGCTGAATTCTGGATTTGATATCGATTTGGTGAAACCGTTGGAGCTTAAAAAAGTGACTTTTTCACCAAATTTTAAATTGATGCCAGGTTTGGTTCACCGTTGGAGATGGTCTTAGAGATAGAATTTTTTCCCCATCAAAAATTGATGAAAGTTGAAATTTGGGATAAGATGAGAATTTTTAAAAAGATTTTGACGAAAATTTGATGAAAGGATTAGATTATTCATATCAAATCAAGCTTTTTCACTCAAATTTGAAATCAAATCAGATGAAAAAAATTAGTGACGTGTCTTAAGCAGTTCTACTTTGAAAAAGTATTTTCAGCTCTTTTAAAGCTAACTTTAAGTTTTACTAGACAGTGCCTAAATAAAATTTAGAATTGATTCACACAGTTACACTATTTAAGTCTCATCTTTCAAATTCTGAAAAAATTCAAGACTCCACAAACCACAAGAGTGAATTGAACCTAGTTACTAGTTCATAATTTGGCAGCTCACATAAATTCAATACATTCACACGCATACAAACAATAGATTCAAAAACACATAAGCAGAGAGATTTGTACCCAAAAAAAAAAAGAAAAAAAAGAAGAAGAAGAAGAAGAAGCAGAGAGGTCGGGATCGAAGGGGTTAAGAAACCTTGACGGTGAGCTCATGGACAGATTGGGGCTTCTGGGATTGGCTAGCCATTGTATGTTCCGATCTCAAACTACACAGCACAGGCCTTGTTGTTGAAGAAGCGTTGTTGCTCTGATATATACGAAATGATGATGACCCACAAGAAATCTCTGCTTTCAAGGGCGAATAGAGCAAAGGAATTGAAGAATTGCGAAGAAAATCGAAATGGGTTCGCTTGAGAAGACGAGAGAATTGCTTTGGTACGCTTAGGTTTGTTCGGATCAGGAAGCGAACTGAACAAGAACAGAGATACATATAGAGAGAGAGAGAGAGAGAGTAGCTCTTGCGTCGATGTAAATATTAAGAGGTATAGGATTACACGTGTCTGCTGTATTTGTATAACGCGTGGGTATAGGTAGTCCAAACGTGTTGGACTTAGAGTTTGGTCTGATGGACCGTTGAGATCATTCTAATAGAGGCTGTGTGATGGTTGTGATGAACGGTGCGATGATGCTTTGGGTTTTTAGACTTTTTTTTTTTGGACTTATTTATTTATTATGAAAAATAAAAAAAATAAAAAAAGTGATGTCATCTAATTAAATTAAAATTATTATTATTTATTTTATTTTTTTTCAAGAAGGCCTTAGTTGTTTGTCAAACATCAAAAACTGCTCAATTTGAGCCCAAACAATTTGGCCATCAAAATTGTTTTGATGATTTTTTTATTATTATTTTTCATTTTATTACTTGTTATTTATTTACTTTTGATAACTAGTTGTTTGGAACAATTTGATCACATCTCAACTAATTTTAAAATCTTAAAATTAATCATCGGACAAACTTCTAAGAACCCCTTTAAGTGATTTGAATTCGAAATTTGAATATTATTCTTAATTTTTCATTGGCAAGTTGGATTTTATTATACAATAATATTTGAAAAACTCTAATAGAACTCTAATGATATAGAGAGTGCCCATGTGATATGGGGGCCCACACTCCTCTCTCTCTATCTCTCTCTTTCTTCTACCTCATTAGAGTTCCCATTAGAGTTACTATCTTAAAGTTATGTATCACTATTTTTTATTATAATAAGAGAAATGTTAGGGATCATGAAATTTTTTTCATAAAAATGATTATGAAAGATTTGTGACCCTTAGATTACCTTGATTGGTGTATGGTACTTTATTTTAAGTGTAATCTAAAGATTATAAATATTTCATGATCATTTTTATGAAAGACTTTATATAATACCTAGCATTGCTGTTATAATAATGATGCCAAACAATCAATTTTCTTGGTTTTTTAATTTATATATTTCTTAAATTTTTTTGGGACGTCCAAATTTAGAAGAACTTAAAAGGTAAAGAAATTGGATTAAATTTGAAAAAAAAAATTAAAAAAAAATGAGATGAAGCTAAAACTAACAAAGGTTGGAAAAAAAATTGTTGCTAAAAAAATATTTGATAGACCGGGACTGATAGTGGAAGACATGTACAAATAAACAATTGATCCTAATCAAATCAGTTTTAGTCAAGCAAAAACTATAATCATCTTTTCATTTATAATCTTGAAGAAAACAAAAAAACAAAAAACAAAGTATAAAATTTTTTGTGCATTGTAACTCAAAAAATAAAAAATAAAAACCCACAAATAAAAGAATCAAACAAGAAAAAAAAAAAAAAAAGAAAAAAAAAAAGAGAGTACAAATCATTACAATCTGCTGACCCTCTCAAGCAGATTATTCACAGTTATAGTAAAAGCATCCTGAAACTTTTCAAGCTCTGAATTTGGATCTCCATACACCAACCCAGGTAACAATTCATACACTATATATCTCCTCATGTCCTCTCTCACCATTGCAGGAACTTCCATGAGCTTTTCTACAACATTCACATTCACTTCTCTCACCTCTTCTTTATCTATGAACACTGAATATTTCTCATGATCTTGTGGTAAATGCCATGGATATTGATAGTAAGCTGTAAAAGGATCAAACAACACAGGAATGCAACCCGAGACAAGAGAGTCGAACACCGATTTTCTTGTCGGGCTATCGCCTGGAGGCTGTAAACAAAACTCAGATTCCATGAACAGCTCAATGATCGATTCGGGTTCATCACAACCACCTGAACTGCAATTAAGAAGCTGACATTCGACGCTATTGGTGCACTGCTTGATCAGCGTTGATCTTATGTTGTCAGGGGCGCCAGGGCGGGCTGCCCCTGCGAAACTCACGAGGTTTTTGCGGTTGGATCTGATGATTTTGAGCTGCCAATCGACAACATCGTTGTCGGATTGAGGGTGGAAGTGGGTCGGATGAGGAATACCGATGTCGTTGACGTGCCAGGGTTGTCGTTCGATCAAGAGCTTTATCGGGTTTTGCATTTGATTGAGCTCTAACAATCTAGTCCCCCACGAACTAGAATTGTCGAATCGCCTGAAATCCCATGAAATCTTCCCCAAAACAAACACATGGTCCTTGCCAGAGTTCCGCGGCCAGGGGGTTCGGGACTCGAGCCACTTGACAAGGTCTAGTGCCAAACTGTCCTTGACATCATTTGACACATTCTTGAAATGCCATCTCAAGGTGTCTAGTCCTCCGTAGTATGGCACATAGAAGAGCTTTGCTTCGTTTTCGTTGTATACTCGACACGGATGCTTCAGAACCCGGGAATGAAATATAGGCTCTAACGAGTATTGGTGAGTCCGATACCATCCTTTGCCGAGCTCTGGTATTGGCTCTCCCAATGCTTCATTGCTCAAGTATTTACAGAAATCATCAATCCATGGAATCATATCACCACATTGAGCAGTCAAGTCTTTGTTGAACCTTGGTGGCAATTCATAGACATATATTCCTCTCCCATTGCATGTTGCCTGCTTTGAATTCGACACCCAAGATCGATGTAGTTGTAGCTGTTCTTCAACAACCTTAACAGCATTTGCCACCTCTTCATTCATGTATTTTGTTATGCCCTTCTCGACAATTCGATCAACTGGATTTTCAAACAAGACTGCGTGCATTTGATCGTTTTCTGACACTATAGTGGCAGGTGTCTCATGATTTGGGATGTCATTTTTTGAGTTTTCTGGCAAAACTGCATACGTCTGATTGTTTTCTGACTTTACAGTGACAAGAGTCTCGTGTATTGGGATGTCATTTTTTGGATTTTCAAGTAAGATTGCGTACATCTCACCCTTTTCTGACCCTACAATGACGGAAGTATTGTGTACTAGATTGTCATTTTTTGGGTTTTCAAGGAAGGCTGACTCTACTGTGATAGGAGTCATATGTACTGGACTATCATTTTTTGGATTTTCAACGGCAAAATGATCAACGACTTGTTTTATATCGAGATTGGAGTATTGATGATTAATGAAACTATTATTGATGACTGGAATTGGGATTTTGAGGTTGGGTTGAGTCCCGGCAGACAAACAATAGAGGTTTTTGAGCTTGCGAGAGGAGACGCAAACATGAAGGATGTTGCCGGAAATAATGGTGGTGGAGGAAGACCAAAGGAAGACAAGGATCAAGAGAAGAAGAGCAAGAGGGACTCTATACAACAATTTGGTTAGGATTGAATCAAAGAAGCTAGGTTCTTTGGGTTCCAATCTCTTGGGTATTTTAGAATTCTTCTTGGACAAGTCTGCAACAGCCATTTTTGAGGAGCTAAACAATGATTGTTGGATATTGCATGGTTTGGTTGTGGGTTTTCTAGTGAGGGGGGTAGCTGCAGAATTGGATAGTTTGGACTTCCCAAACAAAGGCGGGCTATATTTGGACATGGAAGCACGTAGTTGCTCGATTGGCATCCTAATTTGTGGGCACGTTGGTTTGAAGATAGTGCACCAGAATATTTAAATGATGAATAGTGATATATGTATTAATTAGTGTATTAATTAATGATGCAACATAATTTAAGATATTATTGATATTTGTAATTTGTATAATGAGTGGGAGAGTGGTGCTACATGTACCAATTAATATACTAACTAGTATACCAACACTAGTTGTGACATTATTATTGACCCCACTTATTATATAAATTATAAATATTAAAAACATATTAAATTATCTTACATCATCAATTGGTAGTACACTAATTGGTACATAAAGCATTGAGTAATGCTAGAGACCCCAAATATTTTACTAAAAGTTTTACCAAATGTCTCACGTGGGACCCACACAATGTGGGTCCCATGTGGGTCCCACACTTATGTGAGACATTTGGTAAAACTTTTGGTACAATTTTTAGGGCCTCTAGCATTTTTGTAAAGCATTAGTCATGAGAGGGGTCAATAATAAGGTCATAATTAATGTTGGTACACTAATTAATATACTAATTGATACATGTAACACAACTCTTAAATGATTAGATTAGATTGGTTCAAAATACAATGTTCCCGCATAAGTCATATCTCATAATCTCAAAAATAAAAAAAAAATAAAAATAAAATAAAATAATAAATAATAAAAAATAATGTAATGAATTTTACATCTTTTAAGAATAATGTGGGTGACAACAATATTTTAAAAGGAAATGAATTTTCACTCGTTTTGAAAAATGGATTGCCCCCTGTAGTCCTCCTTATGTGGACTTATCTCAAGCTTATTTCGGTAAGAATACAGATTGAGATCCCATTTCTCCCACTCTTTTTTGATTATTTTTCTTTTTTGATTGATCATTTTTTTTTTTTCTCCTCCTCCAATCACCATCCGCCACGTGTGTGTGGGGTGGTGGGAGTTGAAGTTTGAGGGGGTTTAAATCACTGCTGTTTCGGTAATTTGAATCGATTATCTTGTAGGGATCATCAAGAAAAATCATTCATGTAAAAAAATCAAGTTAATTAGACATTATTAAGACCTTGTTTGGGAACATGCTAATTTAGTAACTTTTTGACTATTTGACTAAAATATGAGCTAAAAAAAACAAGTATGTTTAGGATGATTTTTTGACTTTTTACGAAAAGATGTGCAAAAAGTAAAGAGAAAAGAGAATTTTTGACTTTTTGATATGGATTGTTGACTTTTTGACTAATTTACTATAATAGGTTATTCTTCTTCTTCTTCTTCTTCTTATTATTATTTTGGTAAATTATAAACATGCCTTCTGAGATTTACTTAAAATATAAAATTATCTCTTGTAATTTGAAAAATTACAAATACCTCCCTGTAAGAATTTTTTATTTAATAGAATTAATTAAAAAGTGAAATTTCTAATTGTTTACCTATATAATAATAAAATTATCTGAATTATTAATTGAAATAAAATTTTAACATTATTAAAAATAGTTAATTAACTTGATGATTTATTAATAAAAGGACATATTTGTTGTGAAATTAGAAATTTAGGGGCATAATGTAATTTTTAGAATTACATAAAGTAATTTGTAACTTAAGTAAATCTCATGAGGTGTGTTTGTAATTTATCTTTATTATTTTAAGCTTTTTTGATGTTTGTAAAATGATAAGACTTATCATTTTGGATATAGTTGCAACCAAGTCAACTTGAGTTGTAATAAGTTTATTCAAGTTTGATTTGAAAATTTAAGGAATTTCAAAATTTATTAAAGTTTAGTTTGATCCCCTAACGAGTTAATTTGGAACAGGTTTACAAGTTAAACATATGTTAAACTCGAGTAATTTTAATTTTTTTATAATGCATATTTGCTTATCAAGCCTAGTGGTATATTATTGAGAATCTCGATTTAAAAATTTAACGTACTTCTAAATGTGGTAAAACTTTTATTATGAATAAAAATTCTATAATATACATATTATATTTTTTACACAAATCACAAATATAATTGGATTTGCTTATTGAATTTATTCTAATAATAGAGTTCATTTTATGCACATCTATATATTACATAAGCAAAATAAGGTTTTTAATGAGAAGGCCCTTGTGAAATTTAAAACCCTCATATTATTTTTCTAGAATTCTTATTTGTTAAATAATTAAAAAAAATTCTATTGGTTAACTTTTATTGAATCATTTTAAAAAATAGTAATTGATCCATTTAAAAGGAAAGTTAATTAATCTATTTAAATAGCTTTTATGCCTTGATTTATATATTTCAAAAGGAAAGTTAATTAATTCATTTAAAAATTTAAATTTGAAAGGAAATTTAATTAATCTTGTGGGGACATATTTTTGAATAGCAACACATGGCCAAGGTAGCACCGAAATACCAGTCAATGTGCCACGTGTCCTGGTCTTGGCATTGAGGTGATCTCGGCTAGGCCGAGGTTACCTGCGAAGATACCAGAATTTGAGATGAACGGATAAGGGATAAGAGTCCTAGAATGAGGGAGGACCTCAGCCTGGATAAGGATAAAACTCTTAGGGAGTTTATCTTCATCTATTGGAGAGTCCAGGATGAGCATTGGGCCAGAGTCCAAGAGAAGCTAGGCTTCTACAGGGATCAAGTTAGTGCTGGCTATAAAAGTAAGGCACCCCCGTAGGTCTAAGGTACGCTTTTTGTATTTTGACTAGTGAGTAAAAGTACTATTTGCTATCTTTGAGAGATAATTGAGTATTGACTTGATCGTCGGAGTGCCCTTGGGTGGACGAACCATCGCCGGAGTCTTATCTTTTGTGACAGGTCGTTCGGGCGCAATCTATTTTGCCGGTGTTCTCCAGCTGAGTACTTGTTTGGCAGTGTGGTCAGAAAACAGCACACACAATTTGGCACCGTCTGTGGGAAAGAAAGGAGAATAAATGGCCAACGATGGAGAGAAAAAGAAGATCGGGGACGACATCCCTAGTTGAAGTGGTAAACACATTAACCCTAACGAAGAGGAGGATAACTGCAACGAAGAAACTCGGGATAAGAATCCCGGATAGAAAGGCGTCGACAAGGAGGGAGACGTACCAAAGAAGGGAGACTGAGGCTCAAAGGACTTTGAAATCAGGAAAAGGAGGTGAGTGGAGTGACAAAATGGCCTTATAGGTAGTCAATTATCAAAACTAATTAAATGACATTATTTTAATCAAATTTAATTGCTCCGAACCGAATTTTAATTAAGCCTACCATAAATTCCTATAAATCATAATTAACACATAAATCAAGTCAATTTCTGATTCGGACGCCGATAAGGCTTTCAATTCGCAAATCGAAACTAAAACATGAATAGATCTTCCTACGCCTAACAGATATAAACACAAACAATGCAACACACATGCAATTTAATTCAGAATTTCACCTTAATCACTAATTAGGCCCAATCAATCACGGATTAACGTTAGTCAGAGGTCTGGGTTGTTACATCTACCCTCTACCTAAACATACCCATGTCGTCTGCTAGAAGGACAATGTGTGAGAATTTAGAGAAAAGAGGTTTGTGTGGGTTTCATGGACCTCGGCTACAATTTAAACAAGTGTTGGGGAAAGAGTTTTTGAAGATCTGAGTGGAATTCGTTTTAATTTTTTCTAAAGAAATGGAGTTCTAGGGCAAATCCCAATCCTAGAGTTGCTAAAACAGGAGTTGAAGGCAAGAATCTGGCAAATGCAGCAAGAAAACAAAAAACAACAATGATTCAGACTCAAGAAGATAAGCAAGAATTCAAAGAACGCTATAACGAAGTGTGTGCAGGGGTGCAAGGCCAAGAATAGTGGGAAAATAAACAAGTGTATGAGCGGTGTGTGTATATGTATACTTAGAAAGAGATTGGGCAGACGCAAAATCATGAAACAAATGTGCTCAATACATGAATGATGGAATTCAACGCACATGTAAATATTCAAGAGCATGACCAGGTTCATAATGGCAGCAAACAATGCAGTGGAGTTTTTAGGTAATCACAAATTGATAAGAGGGAAAACAGTGACTTACAAAAGGGAGTGACGTTGGTGTGAGATACGCCGAAGTTAAACGATAGTGGTACGAGTAGCAGAACGGTGAATGCCTCGCCGGAGGAAAAGAATGAAAGCAGTTGCAGAAAGCTTCGAGAAAACAGAGATGGAGGATTTGGGAGAGAAGTGTTAAAGAGAGATAACTTGAGTGAACGGTGATACAAAGGTGAAAAGACGGAGAGAGAGGGATGTTTTGATCAAAAACACGAAAAGGCGGCAAAATCGTAATTAGTGTGCCTAGGATGACGTGTCTATCAGGCGGCGTACACAAAAGCGACGCGACCTGATAGTGTGTGTGAGGTACGAATCAATGAGGAAAGGACGCGTGGCGAAAACGGTTGAGAAATCATACGTGACAGCTCATGCGCATATGGAACTCTTGGAGTTCTTGATTTAATAAAGCAAAGCCTTCGTCTAAGGAACTCGAAAAACTTGGTTCTTGGTTCTAAGGCATTGAGAAAACACACTATAATCTTGGTCATAACAAGCCGACGTGTGACGACCTCAGTAATGAAGGATAGAGCAAGTCCTAGCCGACATGCTATGTGAACGAATGATATAGGGTCCACCACCTCAGGATGCCGACGTAATAAAACCTAGGGGGCAGTTTGTGGGGATATGTTTTTTGAATAACAACACGTGGCCAAGGTGACACCGAAATACCAGCCGAAGTACCACGTGTCCTAGGCTTGGTGCCGAGGTGATCTCGGCTAGGCTGAGGTTACCTGCAAAGATACCGGAATCCGAGATGAACGGATAATGGATAAGAATCCTAGAATGAGGGAGGACCTCAGCCTGGATAAAGATAAAGCTCTTAGGGAGTTTATTTTTATCTATTGGAGAGTCCATAATGAGCATTGGGCTAGAGTCCAAGAGAAGTTAGGCTTCTACAGGGATCAGGTTAGTGCTGGTTATAAAAGTAAGGCACCCCCGTGAGTCTAAGGTACGCTTTTTGTATTCTGACTAGTGAGTAAAAGCACTATTTGCTATATTTGAGAGATAATTGAGTACTGACTTGATCGTCGGAGTGCCCCCAGGTGGATGAACCACCGCCGCAGTCTTATCTTTCTGTGACAAGTCGTTCGGGCGTAATTTATTCTGCCAGTGTTCTCCAGCTGAGTACCTGTTTGACAGTGTGGTCAGAAAACAACACACACAAATCTATTTAAAAATTTAAATAGCTTTTATGCCTTGATTTGCATATTTTAAAAGGAAAGTTAATTAATTCATTTACAAATTTTAAATTTAAAAAGAAAGTTAGTTAATCTATTTAAAAATTTAAATAACTTTTATGCCTTGATTTACACATTTCAAAAAGAAAATTAATTTATTTATTTCAAAAACTTAAATTTAGAAATTGAAAAGGAAAGTTAACTAAAATATAAATTTAAATTTGAATTTTTATACTACTAAAATAAAGGAATTAATATACATCTTTCATAGATTTTTTTTTTTTTTTAATGTTTAATAATTTTATATGCATCGATATTCCAATCTATATATCTATATTATAGCAAACATTTAACATACATTCCATTAAAAAAAAAAACATCATGAAACCTCCAAAGATTAGTGATGTAGATAGAATCAAGGGCAAATTACACTAACAGTCCCTATAATTTGGGATCGTGTCACTTTGGTTCCTGACTTTTTAATTATGACACACTTGACTCTGAATTTTGAATCTTGTTCCAAATAAGGGCAATTGAAGATACCATTGTTTAATTTCAAGGGCAAAATAGTCAGTTTAATAAAATATAAACTAATTTGACAAAAATAAATGTCAAAAAAAGTATTTTTAATTTTTAAAAAATTATTTTTATCCACCAATGATAAAATTATGTAAAATTGATAAAAATTAATAAAAATTACATGATTAATTTTTAAAAATTAATTTTACATGATTATCATCCTAACACATAATAAAAATTAATTTGGTAAAAAAAAAAAATGTTTAAAAGATTTATTAATTTTATATAATTTTATTTTTAGTGGGTAGAAATAATTTTTAAAAATTGAAAAATGTTTGTTGACATTTATTTTTGTCAAATTAGTTTATATTTTATCGAATTTACGATTTTTCTCTTGAAAAATCTAATGATATCTTCAATTGTCTTTATTTGGAACAAGATTTAAAATTCAGGATCAAATGTGTGACAATTGAAAAGTTAAAAACCAAAGTAACACAAGTCCTAAACTATATGGCCTATTAGTGTAATTCCTATTATCTAAAATCCAATACATTTTCTACCAATTAACTGATCTAAAATCCAATACATTTGTACCTTTTTTTAATTTAAGTAGGCAATGGGGTCCAATACCATAGATTAACAATGTTTTAAATACGAATCAGATCAAATGCCAAACAGGGTTGAACAATTGATTAAACAGTAGGGGTTTAGTTATTCTTTGCCCTGATTTCTGAATCCACAAATTTATGCTTGAAAAAGACACAAAAAATTAACATTATTGGGCCTTTCTAAAATAAAAAGATTAACATTATTGGACCTCCCTAATAAAAATCAACCACTTCTAATAACATTATTGGACCCTGACCCCAGTAGATGAGCCGTCTCCTTTGCTTATGACAAATGGGAAAATTACAAATACACGAGACAGTTACAAAATAATTATATTATGAATAATTTATATAAAACATACAAAAAAAAAAAAAAGAAAAAAAAGAAAAGAAAAGAAAAGTTACATCATTATAAAAATATAATATTTTTATCACGGCTCAAATGCAATTTTCCATGGAAGATTATACGTAACATATTTTAAGTTGAAGTGAGCAATTTGTGTTTCACTTAGCTTCATTTCGGTTCATCTTGTCGAGACGAATTTAAAAAGTATATTCTTTTAAAAGAAATTTAGAAAAAAATCATTAAAGATGAAATTTGCTTATTTTGATTTTTTTTTTTTGTCTTTTTTTGAAATATGTTTTTGTAAGAAAATTTCTGAAAACATGTTTGGTTACAAATTCACAAAAAAATTTCAAAATTACTTTTCTCTCCATTAAACATCAATCAATCATTTTTTCTCTCTCCTCTCTCATTTTCAATCACTTTTTCTCTTATACACATTTACTCAATTACAACAAAATATCAAATTATTCCAAACTCCAAAACTATTTTCAAAATATATAACCAAACAAACTAAAAAAATTTCTAAACTTTCTCCTCAATTTTTTTTTGAAAATTTATCTCAAAATACAAACCAAATACACCCATAATTTTTTAATTCATCTTGTCAAGTTGAATTTAAAAATCTAAAACTTTCTAAAAAAATTCAAAAAAAAAAAAATCAAAAATTAACTTCCCAAAACGCCCTTTACTTTTGGGTTTGAACGGCCTCCAGTTAGCTAGCCCAATCGATGGTCTAGTTCAACCCATTATGAGCTCATTTTGGGTACATCTTGATAATATAAACTGATAGAACTTGTTGAGTTTATTATTCTTGTAAAAAATTATATTGATCGAATATTAATAACTACTTAATCAGATTATATTCGTATGAATAATTTATTTTTAAAATTATAATTATTTAATCTAATCAAAAAATATCATATTCATTCAGAATAATTTTTTTTATAGAATAAATTTTTTATAAAATTATTCAAATTATCAATGTCAACTATATGGTGGAGCCTCATTTCTATAAATTGGGTTAAATCAAAGTAGGTAGACTGAGCCTACATACCTCGAACTTCCTTTTTTTTATAGTTCCAAAAAAAAAAAAAAAAAAAAAAACTACACGGTGGAGCAGAGTCCAAGCACTATCCAGTCCAATTTTTTTGGACGGGAGAGAAGCCACTGCCTTACTTTTCACATTAAGATGTGATTCTTGAAATCATATTTGGCAATTGATTGAGAGAGAGAGAGAGAAAGAAGATGAAGCTGAAAGTCTACACCTATCGATTGTCGCAGCCATCTCGTGCAGTTCTCATCTTCTGCAAGTAATCATATCTAGTTCACTTCACTGCCCTCAATTTTACCAATTAAATCGATTTGGTTCTGGTTTTGTATGAAATTATGCTTTTGTTTCTCTGTTCTCTCACTTAAATTTACGTGTGTGTTTATATTTCTTCTGGGTATTGTAGGTTGAATGGAATTGATTTTGAGGAGATCACAGTTGACTTGATTAAACGTCAACACCTATCTCCTGAATTTAAAGGTGAGCCTTTTTTCACTATCAAGAATATTTGGTAGCAGCAAACTTTGGGTCAATTATTGATATGTAATTAATTAGCAATCTGTTCTTATAGACCAACTAATTTTTTTAATACTTTAACAGAATTGCAAGAATAGAAAGAAAATAGAGAGTGTAGTATTAAGTGTTTATTTGTTTATGTATTTTTCATGTCCTATGATCTGTTTTAGAGAGTGTAGTATTAAGATACTATGATAACTTCATCTTATTATGTTTTCGGTTTTGATGTATCGGGTTTGGAATCCTTCTTGTATTAGGAATATATGATAAATACTGGTACTATTTATCTTATCATATTACTGAAACATAAATCACAAACAAACCAATTACTTGCAATGTATGTATGTATGTGTTGGCTACATATTTTGTGTTAGCCAGTGACAATTCGACGCGTGGCAAAATAAGGGTAATATGGGGAGACCAGTCAGGTCTTCGATCCTGATCATACACGTGGCAGTTAATATTGGTTGTTATAAGATCTGAGTAGCAGCGGATCAACAAAGAGATGTAACGTGACGTGACTTCAACGGTTGCTCACATTCAAATTCAAATATAGGAGGGAAGCCTAACTGCAAGTGAAGGCGTAGTGGACCTACTTATAAGGTAGCATGATCAGCGATCACGGAGGAGCAGTTCGACGGTTTGAAGTGCAGTTCGATGGTTATCTTTGGAGAGTATAAATAGCAGGAAGGACTTCAGAGAAGAGGACGGAAAAAAAATCTAAGAAACCAGTCTTACTTTACATATTCCAGTTTCATTTCCTGTTCTTTACATTTCTGTACTTTAAGTTCCTGCACTGCACTTCATTTGTAGGAGTAGTTTTCGAGTATATTGCCACTGTAAATCCTTACGAGGCTGAGATCATTGTAAGTTTTTCATACTAATGAAATGCTTCAATTTATTTAACTGTTCTTATGTTTACATTCTCTGAAGTCAAGCTGCCAGTAAGCCACCAGTAAAAGTCCTCTTTATTGAGGCTAAAAGAACCAGAACACAATCGTTTGAATAATTGGTTGGCAATTACAATTCTGTAAGGACTGATTGATCCTTGCTGGCACGCTCATAATTACAAAAATAACCTTCGAAAGCCAAAAAGCCAACATATATTTTTGGCACGCCCAGTGGGACTCTTTAAAAAAAAATGGCTAGACGTAGGAGACAAGGAGAAAATGAACGTTTGGAAGAAGGCGTGGAAGGAGAGGTGGAGATATCCAATCCAGAGGATAATGTGATAACACATCCTGTGGAGACTCCTATCTTATCGGAACCCATGGTCGAACAGACCAATACTTCAGAGCAAATACCATTTGTTCGTAATAGTGGACGAGACCAAGGAATTGGACCATCCAGTGTCCCATCTACTCAGCCAGTCAATCCGTGGGGTGGCTTAGTAGATGCCATGGGACAGCAATTAATAAACACAATGGAAAGGTGGGCAGTATCCTTTTTGGATCGAATGAATAACCACCAACCAACAAATGTAAGACATATGGAGGAAGTAAATGTCCCTCAGCAAAGATTGGCTAGAGATAAACAGCCTATGCAAGCTAATGAACATTCTAATGGTCAAACCAGTAATCAGATTCATGAAAGATTACCACTTCAGTCTTGGTACGAATCCATTTCGAGGCCTGTAGCAGGCCAGAATGCCTCAATGTTCAACAGTGAAGCCATGCAAATTGGTGGATCTGGCCCAGTACAAGAAAATGGCATAAGAATGGTTCCAAATCCCATATTTGAAGCCATACCTGGCACTAGGGGGTACAATAATCCCTTATTCGAATTTATACACGGGGGGTTGGAAGGTTTCCCTATAAATGGAAGGGATACAATACCTGTTCCAGCACCTTTCGTGGGTCCTTTCGCAGGACAGGCTCAAGGAGGTTACCTACACCCCCAACAGCAACCTGTACCACAAGGACAGCCAGTCCCAAATGTACCACCTTATGGACCAAGAGGACCACAAGCACAAGTTTGTCCACCAAATCCTGTGTTTGTTCCCCCAGTAGTGGTTCAGCAGGCACAAAATATAGTCCCTAGAGACCAAATTACTGAGATAGTTAGGGAGTTGTGTGGACCAATGGCTCGGGGGGTCCAGACTCCTGTGTATAGAAAACCATACCCAGAATGGATCGATAGGGTACATGAATATCCAAGAGGTTTTAGGATACTAGATTTTGTCCTCTTTCATGGGAACGGAAACCAATCAACAGTAGAGCATATTGCTAGGGTTGCCGCTCAATGTGGTGAATTTACTAATCATGACTATATGAAGTTGAGACTATTCCCAAATTCTCTAACTGGAGGAGCATTTGTATGGTACATTAACCTTCCACCTGGCTCCATCCAGACTTGGCAGCAAATGGAAGAGGCATTTCATGCCCAATTCTTCCAATCAGAGCCAGAAGTTTCCATGGCAAACTTGGCAAGATTCAGTCAAAAGCCTGAAGAGAAGGCTACTCAGTTTATTTCCAAATTTAAGAAGGCTCGAAATAAATGTAGAGTAATCTTGCCAGAAACAGAATTTGTAAGATTAGCCCAAAATGGCTTAGAGTTCAGGCTTCGAAAGAAGTTTGATTCAACAGAGTTTAGAGATTTAGTGGAACTGACTTACAAAGTATCTAGATATGAAGCATTACTAGAAGAGGAACAAGATCGAAATAATGCATCATATAGGACATACTACAAAGATCCTAATTATGAGATTAATGCAGCAGAGATTTTGGGAAAAGAGCCTATGATCTGTGAAGCATTAATTCATAAAGATACGACAATTGACCAGCAGTTTAAAAAGAAAGATCTCCACAGGAAATATTCTTTCGATTTAACTAAGGCAGATGACATTTTTGATCATTTGCTTGCGGCCAACTTCCTTAAGTTACCAAAAGGGGTTAAAATTCCATCTCTTGATGAACTTAAAAGAAAAGTATATTGTAAATGGCATAATTCTTGGTCTCACTCGACTAAAAACTGTGTTGTTTTTCGAGACAGGATCCAAGAACAAATTCGGAAAGGGAGTTTGAAGTTCCCAACCAAAGCTGAAAAAGCCATGGGGATCGATAGCAATCCATTTCCAGAAATTGGAGAGGTGGCAGCCAATGTCATTATGTCAGACTTTCAGAACCTGTCTTTGAAAGAATTGGAAGAAGTCAATGTACAGATACATGTGGCCAACCAGACAGCAATAAAAAAAGACATTAGAAATCCACCAGCTATTGGACGAGATTTCTCACATCAGAGGGAAGACTCTGATGAAGAAGCACTGGATGATTACTCCTTAGAGGCAGCCGTAATGCAAAGGATGTGTCCCAGGTGCAGACTGAGTTATAAGTGGTTGAAAGGCCTTCCAGTTGATGGGAAGCAATATTACAGGGATATGCAGAGGCGTCCCAAACCAACCAATGCTTATAATAAAAGGCCGTATCCGGCTAATGTTAGACGGCAGCCATTAGTGGTTGAGCCTGCGGTTGATAGAATGCATACTAAAGGCAAGAGGCCCTTATATGAGACCAGGTCACCTAACTATTACAGAATGGAGAGTCGTCATTCTGAAAGAAGATTGGAGAAGAGTTCAGGCTTTAGGATCAAAGTCAGGAATTGGCCCTCTAGGCCAGCTTCACGAGGGACAGAAAATGATCACCATCATCGAGAGCCTGAATCAGGCTCAAAGCTTGGAGATAGGGCCAAACAATTGTCTTCACGGCCAGCCTCGAAGGTGACCTCGAAGGAAGAAAAAGGCAGTTCGACGTCTGGGTCAGTAAGTTCGTGGGTACCTGGAGTCCCAGATTGGTTTGTGATGCAAAACAAACCTAGGGAATTGCCTACCCAAAAGAATGTTGGAAATCAAAGTAGGATGGTTAAGCCTCCTTTGGTGGCCCCCAACAACTAGGTATTGCTGAAACACCCAAGAACGAAAGAACCAGATATGGTTCCCGTTATTTCCAGATCACAAAGGAGGAAAATTCAGCGTAGGTACACCCAATACTAGAAGGACCTGAAAGAAAGTGGAGAGAGTTCTTCATTGATCCAGAATGGAGAAAAGAAGAATCGAAAGTCAGACCATAATCCAAAGCTAGTTCTACAAAATGAGGTGGATTGCAGCCGAGAACAGTTGGCCAAGGTTCATTCTGAACTAAAAGTCAGAGAGAAGGATAGCCTAGCAGGGTTGGAGAAAGCTCTGATGGAGAGTGGTAGCGAAATGGAAGAAGAAATTGGCATGAGCCAAAAGAAAGAAATGATGGAAGAAGAAATGTTTGAAGCTTTCATGGCCGAGCAAACATTTTTGGTTGGAAAACCAGCCGAGGAAAATCATTCGAAGGAACCTGTTAGCAATGAAATACCAGAATGCAGCATGCAGGATGTTTCTAAGGTAATTGACCAAGGTGACCAAGAGGGGAAACAGGTACAGCCAGCTATCCAGTTTGGCTTGTTTCCCCCAGTATCAGTGAACATGGTACACATACTACCACAGGAATTCCAACTGGAGATGAGAATCAAGAGGGGCAAGAAGTTGATCCAATTCCAATCTCTAGTGAAGATTCACAAGCGAGTATGGTACAAGATAATTTCGGAATGGTTACCCGAATGGAAGCTGAATATGAGAGCGAAGAAGTGGTAAGTATTAACCTCTCGTATCCATTTGAATATCCCTCGAATTCCATGACGCAGCATGTTAAGCCTTTGTACATTAAGGCCTTCTTCGATGGGATTCAGTTAAGCCGAGTCTTGGTGGATAATGGGGCAGCGGTGAACTTACTACCGAAATCCTCCTTTAAGAAATTAGGAATGAAGAATCCCAGGTTGATCCCAACCAGTACAATCATCGCTGGTTTTGCTGGAGACAAGCAGATGGCCTAGGGAATCCTACCCATCAACCTGAGTGTGGGAACCAAGGACTGCATGACGGCGTTTTTCGTCATCGACAGCAATGCGAAGTACAATGCTTTACTTGGTAGAGATTGGATCCACACTAATTAATGTGTGCTTTCCTCTTTGCATCAGAAAATGATAATAGCTCTAGGCAATAGGGAGACGGAGGAAATTAATGCAGATCCTCAACCTTTTATAGCCTGTGCAGATTTCGCAGAAGCCAAGTTGTATATTGATGGCGTGGCACCGTTCAGTATACTGATGGAATTCGATGGCTCAGCTGAAGTACCGACCGATGAGGAAGTAGCACACCTGAAGCATTTAGTCCAGGAGAGTGCTGATGAAGAGCTAGTTGTTAAAGATGACAATGATGCCTGGTTATAGGCAGCAAGAAGAAGCACTAGAAGCCAGATCTTTGGCTTTAATTAAGTTTTCAATATTGGATATAAAGTCAATAGTCCATAAAGTACGAGAGCAAGAGAAAGAAGTCATGACAATTGGCTACAAGCGGGAGCAGCAACAAGCCATAGTTTTGACCCTTGATAAATACTGTGCATTGGACATAGAAACAAAAGTCCAAGAAATACAGGAAGAAGAAACCTTGTGGACAGACTTTGTCTATGAGGAGGAGAATAAAGAGGAGGAATCAAAGAGCCTGGAAGCAGAACACAGCAAGGAGACTTCTTCGAAGTCAGAAAGGATCAAAGAAGGAGTTCCAGTAAGTACTCAGATACAAGACCCCTTGGAAGAAATAAATTCAGGGGAAGATTCTGTACAACAACCCATTTATACAAGTGCTTGGTTGAATTCTCTTGATAGGGACCAGTTGTTGGTTATTCTGAGAAGATATAAAGATTGCTTTGTATGGTCATACAATGAACTACCAGGATTGGATAGGTCATTAGTGGAACATAGGCTTCCCATGAAGCCTAACTTCAAGCCATACAAACAAAAACCAAGAAGAATGGGTTCGGAAGTGATCCAGAAAGTTAAGGAAGAAATTTTTAGACTACTCAAGGCAGGCTTTATCAGGACAGCCAGGTATGTTGAGTGGCTATCTAATATTGTGCTTGTAGTCAAGAAGAATGGCAAAATGAGGGTATGCTTCGATTTTAGAAACCTAAATCTGGCAACTCCAAAAGATGAATATCCTATGCCTATAGTAGATTTGTTGGTGGATAGCTCTGCAGGACATCAAATTTTATCAATGATGGATGGGCACTCTTGTTATAACCAAATCTGCATTGCGGAGGAAGATGTTCACAAGACAGCATTTAGATGCCCTGGGAACATTGGGACCTTCGAATGGGTTAAAATACCGTTTGGCCTAAAGAATGCCGGGGCCACATATCAGAGGGCTATGAACACTATCTTTCATGACCTTATTGGTGGATATTTAGAATGTTATATTGACGACATTGTGGTTAAATCCCAATCCATGAAGGAACATATATTGCACCTAGAGGCAGCCTTTGAAAGAACGAGGAAGTTCAAATTGAAGCTTAATCATCTTAAGTGTGCTTTTGGCATATCATCTGGAAACTTCTTGGGCTATGTAGTACACAAGAAAGGAATACAGATCAACCAGAATAAAGCCAAAGCCATCATTGAAGCCAGACCTCCATCAAGTAAGAAAGAATTACAAAAGTTCCTTGGACAGGTTAATTTTCTTTGAAGATTCATTTCTAACACTGCAGGGAAAACTAAAATTTTTTCTTCTTTATTAAGGATGAAAAATGAAGAGGAATTTGTGTGGACAACGGAGCATCAAAGTGCTTTCGATGGAATCAAAGCCTACTTGGCCAACCCTCCAGTATTGATGTCACCAAATGGCGTTAAGCCTTTGAAGTTGTACATAGCTGCAGCAGAAGATTCATTGGGAGCTTTCTTAGCCCAAGACAATGAGGAAGGCAGGGAGCAAGCTGTTTATTACCTTAGTAGGTTTTTAAATTCTTGTGAATGTAAATATTCAGCTGTAGAAAAGCTTTGCCTTGCGCTGTATTTTGCTGTAATGAAATTAAGATATTACCTTTTGCCTACGACTGTCTTGGTAATTGCAACCACAGATTTGGTTAAATATATGTTATCTAGACCTATGCTGAGGGGAAGAATTGGCAAATGGGTATTAGCCTTGTCAAAATTTCACTTAGAATATTTGCCCTAAAGGGCAGTGAAAGGACAAGTTTTAGCCAATTTTTTGGCAGACCATCCATCTCAAACAGAGAGTCAAGAGATAATGGAACTCAGTATGGCTAGTGTCGAGCCATGGCAAATGTGGTTCGATGGATCGAAAGCCAATGGCCTAACTAGAATTGGTATAGTGATCAAGTCACCGCAAGGAATAGAAACCACACATGGTTTCAGAGTGGATGAAACTGCTTGTTCTAATAATCAAGCTGAATATGAAGCTTTGATAGTGGGATTGGAAATTCTTATTGGATTACAAGTACATGCAGTTGACATATTTAGAGATTCCCAATTGGTCGTTAACCAAGTAAAAGGGATTTTCAAGTGTCAAAGTACAAGTATGCTGCCATATTATGTCATCGCATTACATTTGCTCTCTCAATTTGAAATAGCAAATGTAACTTATGTTCCGAGATTCTTGAATAATAGAGCTAATGATGTGGCTCAGAAAGCTTCGAATTTCAAAAGAAATGATGGTACCCAATGGGATGTAAGCCAAACAACATACCAAAAATCTATACCACCTTTAAATAAAAGGAACATGGTCCTGGAAATCAATCATAATGATCTGCAGGAACAAGATTGGAGACATCCAATAATACAATACTTGGCTGGCCCATCCTCGAAAGCCAGTAGAAGAGTTAAATTGCAATCTGTGCAATACATCATATATAACAATGATCTCTACAAAAGAGGGGGAGATGGTCTATTGCTGGAATGTTTAGGGCCGAAAGAAGCATTAATAGCTATGGCTGAAGTTCACGAAGGCATCTGTGGTGCACATCAGCCTGGTGTAAAGATGAGATGGCTGCTTCGAAGACATTCCTATTATTGGCCAACTATCCTTAAAGACTGCATAGAATATGCAAAGGGCTGCCAGGCATGTCAAAAGCATGGTACAATAAGGCATGTGCCCATAACTGATCTACATGCAGTAGTAAAGCCTTGGCCGTTCAGAGGATGGGCCATAGATATGATGGGGAAAATACACCCTCCCTCTTCGAAGCATCATTGTTTTATTTTGGTAGCTACTGATTATTTCACTAAATGGGTTGAAGCTAAGCCATACAAAGTTGTAGATCAGACGGAGGTTATTGGGTTCATTAAAGATTTGATCCATAGATTTGGCATCCCACAAACGATAACGGTTGATAATGGGACTGTTTTTGATGGGAAAATGGTAAAGTCCTTTGTGGCTGAGTTTGGAATTAGCCTTGTTAATTCCACCCCATATTACGCACAAGCCAATGGTCAAGCTGAGTCATCTAACAAGTCCTTAAAAAAGGGAATACAAAAGGTTGTGGAAGATAATCCTAGAGATTGGCATAACTTATTGTTAGATGTATTGTGGGCTTATAGAACTTCCCCAAGGTCAAGCACAGGAGTCATTCCTTATGCCTTAGTTTATGGGCATGATGCAGTATTACCTGTGGAGATCAATGTTAAATCCTTAAGGGTAAGATGCCAAGACCAGTTGGATCCTGAGCAGTACTATCAGAGTATGTGCTTGGAGTTAGAAGACATAGATGAAGCTAGAATTTTGGCATTAAATAGCATTCTCTTTCAGAAGAAGAAAGCAGCCAAAAATTATAACAAGAAAGTCAAACACATTGGCTTTGATGAAGGTGATTTGGTGTGGAAGACAATACTTCCAATAGGAATTAAAAGCCATAGATTTGGCAAATGGTCACCTAACTGGGAAGGACCATATCAAATTCATAGAGTTTTGCCTTTTGGGGCATACCATTTGAAAATTTTGAATGGTTATATGCATCCCAAAAAGATTAATGGCAGATATTTAAAGCCTTATTTTTCAACTATTTGGAAACACAGGGAATAAAATAAACACTGAGTACAAGAACATAAGATAGTAAACAAGGAAATGTTTTATAAAGAGTCAAGTACATCGTGCCACAAATTGGCCCAAAAATCATTACAATGTTTTAGCTGTTTTTGTACAACAGATTTCCTATTGGTAAACGACGAAAATAGTTAAATAGCTGCAGCCATGTCTCTCTTTTGATCGGTCAGCCCTTGATTGGTGATTTGCAGTTTGAGGTCAGTTCGGAGTAAGGCCTGATTCACTGCAGAAAGCTCCTCTTCGAGTTGAGCTTTCCTCTCCAGCAGTTGAGTTCGAAAGTGAGAGGCAGAGGAGTGTTGTTCCTTAAGCTTCGATACTTCAGTATGCACTTGAGAAACAAAACTTTGGTCTCTAACCAATTTCTCATCTGCAGCCTTGGCAGCATGACAGATGCTGATGTAAAAATCGATAATAGCTGCTGCCTGGGATAGGTGATTTGAGACATCCATACCAGACTGCTCAGCAAGTTTGCAGCATTGAAGAAACCCGTTTTTAATTATAGGCCTTTGTAGAGCCTCGAAGGGAATCCTCGAAAAAGAAATTAACAGGTCCAGACAGGTGTCCAAGTCTATCAAAGGCACAGAAGGTTGGCTGTTGGAGAAAGGAAAGCTCTCAAAAA
Organism: Camellia sinensis; assembly: GCF_055761805.1. Classification (NCBI taxonomy): domain Eukaryota; kingdom Viridiplantae; phylum Streptophyta; class Magnoliopsida; order Ericales; family Theaceae; genus Camellia; species Camellia sinensis. The sequence goes on along the minus strand of NC_138973.1, from coordinate 72,496,978 downwards.
TTTCCAGCAAAGAATCAGCCAAAACTAATGGCTCAGCCTCCTCATCGAATGTCGGAGAAGTAGAGGTGATGTCAAAAAGACTAGCTAATCTTGTTTCAAAGATATCAATCTCATCATTAGACATGAGGGGCGCAGAGAGAGTTGCCATGGGAGACACAGAAGATTGCATAGGGATAGGAGAAATGGGTGGAGCATCTTTAATGGTCTCCATGGTCCTAGCCACCAATGAATCAAGAGAAGGAGGGCTGGAGCTAGGTAAAGGTGATAAGTCACGAATTGGAGAGCTGTCAGCACCCATCAGAGATAAGGTAGCAGTTGGAATCTCCTTGGAAGGAGAAAGAGGAGCAAGACTCGGCAAAGAAGTAAATTGAGGAAAGTCAAGAGTCAAGTAAGAAAGATATGGAGTCAAACCAAGAGAAAGAGGTGCAGGAATGCTTGGCCTCAAGAAAAGTGCAAAAAATGTAGACCCTGAAAATGGAAGTATGGTCTGAATAGTCCTTACATCCTGCATCTGATCAACCTCGAGTGAAACTGAGAGAGGTCTCATCGGAAAGATGAACTCAGAAGTTGCCGCTGCAAGAGGAAGAAATGTAAGGCAATGTTAAACCTCGATACCAAAGGCTGACAGAGGAAAAATCGCAGAAGCATAAAAATTACCTGCTCCAGAAGTGTCGGCAATGATGGGAGAACTACGAAGGGTGTAATATCTGGCAGTTTGTTGCCTTCTTGCAGTTTCCTTTTGTAGTATGTCAGCAGCGGCAGCTTCATCTCTCAGAAATTTTTGCTGCCGTCTCTTCTCAGCTCTCTCGAAGACAATCATGGCTTTAGAATGTTCTTGCTCTACTGTCTTGACGGCTGCTTCATGGATGGCATTTTCAACCGAGACAGGAGCAGAAGCAGACATCTTTTTTCTCTTCTCCATTGCTTTGGCAATTGTCTCAGAATCAGAGTCTTCGACCATATCAGAAGGAGAGACAGTCACCTTTCTTTTCCTTTTCCTCTGTATTGGCAGGGTCTGCTCTTTCTCAATTTCTTTCTCAACTTTTTCCTCAACTTCTTCAAGCTGCGATCTGGATTCCGAAGAGATGAATTCATCTTCCATCTCTCTGGTAGTTGTCTCATCCCTAATTGAGTCAGATGAAAAGACGATCGCTTTCTTCTCTCTTTTCAAAGGTAACTCTTCCTCTTCATCTGTTTCTTCTTTTTCTTCCCCTTGAATATCGGATGTTTCCTTCTCGAGTTCAAAGAGCCTCATTTTCTTTTCTGATTGACCACCTCCACAAAAGAAGAATTAAAGATAAGGCAAAATGCATTATAAAAGACAAAAGGAGAAGGGACAAGGGTATACCTTTCTTCGAGGCAGCCCGAGTAACTCTAGGAGAAATTGAAGCAACAGGAGCAGATTGTGTTGTAGCATGTGCTATATCTGAAACAGTGGAAGAAGTGACAACCCCAGTTTCTTTGGGCTTGGTCACATCTAACACCGTTAATAGGTTTAAAGGTGAAATGGCCAAATAAATCTCCATGTTAGTCACCCACCAGTTTTGGTACCTCTTCAATACGGTACATTGAGGAATGAAAGGGGTATACTCGAAATTGGCCAAGTCATCTATAAATTTAAAAGTTGCCTCTTCTAGCCTGGACTTCCGGACTTTCAGATCCTTTCTAGTAAGGCTGAGATTTGTGTTGCTACAGAGAGGTATTGGGACCCCTTGTGTGAGGCCAAATTGTCTAGCAAATTGAGCAGGGCAGTAAGGTTCAGCAATGCATTTGTAGGCCTTCGGGTTCAAAGTCCCGATAAATAACTCTCTGGGAATCAGAATGGAAGCCCATATATCTTTATGAATAGGTGAAGTACAGGACCGGTCACTTAGGAAATTCCTCAACCAAGATGGACCAATGGAGGGTTCAAAAGGACGAAAACGATAAGTAGGAAGAGAGGCTGGAAGCTGGTGAAAGAAAGAGAAGTAAAAAACAAAGGTAGAAGGGTAAAGTGAAGCATTGGCTAACCTTATGCCATGAGTAGGAGGGTTTGGCTCGGAAAATTTAAGGCATTTGGATTGTAACTCAGTAAAATAGGCAAAAAGCCAAAACTGAAGAATCCAGAATGGCCCCCCTTGATTAGCATCTAAGGGTTTCTCACAGAAAAGGGAGCAGACTCTGTATACATGACCTAGAACATGTGGGGCTAAGGCCACCTTTTGCTGTAAAACAAAGGCTTTGGCAAGAGGGGCAAATTCAGGCATGATTCTCTGAGAAGAGGTGCAGAATAGAAATTTGCAAAGCCAATACAATAAGAAAGAAAAGAATTCCCTATCAGTCACAGGGCCTTCTCTTTTATTCTCAGCCCTAGCAAAATCACTATAAGATGAGTTAAGGGAAGGGAGAGAGAAAGGGACGGCTAAATCAGGATAATACGGTCCGAATGGGGTACCAATGGGGGATAGTCCTAATAAATGGCAAATATCAAGAACAGTAGGGGTCATCATCCCGCATCTAAATTGGATTTCAAACATCTAATGTTCATCAAATTTCAATAATGTTTGAAAATATAGGATGAAAAACATCTAATGTTCATCAGATTTCAATAAATTTTGAAATTATAAAATGAAACATCAGATCATTTACATCATTCACATCATGTTGATGTAAAAATGGGACTAAATGGAGCATAAGAAAACTTTTAGGACTAAATGGTTCAACGTTTCAAAAACTAGGACTTATAGGTAAATTTTCCTTATATAAAACATACAAAAAAAGAAAAAAGAAAAAGTTACATCATTATAAAAATATAATATTTTTATCACGGCTCAAATGCAATTTTCCATGTAAGATTATACGTAACATATTTTAAGTTAAAGTGAGCAATTTGTGTTTCACTTAGCATTATTTCGGTTCATCATATCGAGACGAATTTAAAAAGTTTATTTTTTTAAAAGAAATTTAGAAAAAAATCATTAAAGATAAAAATAAGCAAAAAAATTTGCTTATTTTGAATTTTTTTTTTTTGTCTTTTTTGAAACATGTTTTTATAAGAAAATTTCTAAAAACATGTTTGATTACAAATTTTTTCAAAAAAAATTCAAAATTACTGCTCTCTCTGTTAAACATCAATCAATCATTTTTTCTCTCTCCTCTCTCATTTTCAATCACTTTTTCTCTCACACACATTTACTCGATTACAACAAAATATCAAATTATCTCATACTCCAAAACTATTTTTAAAATATATAACCAAATAAACTAAAAAAATTTTTAGACTTTCTCCTCAATTTTTTTTTTTGAAAATTTATTACAAAATACAAACCAAATACACCCATAATTTTTTAATTCATCTGGTCAAGTTGAATTTAAAAATCTAAAACTTTCTAAAAAAATTAAAAAAAAAAAAAAAACAAAAATTAACTTCCCAAAACGCCCTTTACTTTTGGATTTGAACGGCCTGCAGTGTGCTAGCCCAACTCGACGGTCTAGATCAACCCATTATGAGCTTATTTTGGGTCCATCTTGATAATATAAATTGATAGAATTTGTTGAGTTTTTTATTATTGTAAAAAATTATATTGATCGAATATTAATAACCACTTAATCAGATTATATTTGTGTGAATAATTTATTTTTAAAATCATAATTATTTAATCTAATCAAGAAATATCATATTCACTCAAAATAATTTTTTTATAGAATTATTCAAATTATCAATATCAACTATATGATGGGGTCTCGGTGATAGATCCCTTCCTATAAATTGAATTAAATTAAGCTAGCAACCGACTATTCCAGAGACCGGAGTCTACATACCTCGAACTTCCTTTTTTTTTATAGTTCCAAAAAAAAAAAAACTATACGGTGGAGCAGAGTCCAAGCACTGTCCAGTCCAATTTTGGACGGGAGAGAAGCCACTGCCTTACTTTTCACGTTAAGATGTGATTCTTGAAATCATATTTGGCAATTGATTGAGAGAGAGAGAGAGAGAGAGAAAGAAGATGAAGCTGAAAGTCTACACCTATCGATTGTCGCAGCCATCTCGTGCAGTTCTCATCTTCTGCAAGTAATCATATCTAGTTCACTTCACTGCCCTCAATTTTACCAATTAAATCGATTTGGTTATGGTTTTGTATGAAATTATGCTTTTGTTTCTCTGTTCTCTCACTTAAATTTACGTGTGTGTTTATATTTCTTCTGGGTATTGTAGGTTGAATGGAATTGATTTTGAGGAGATCACAGTTGACTTGATTAAACGTCAACACCTATCTCCTGAATTTAAAGGTGAGCCTTTTTTCACTATCAAGAATATTTGGTAGCAGCAAACTTTGGGTCAATTATTGATATGTAATTAATTAGCAATCTGTTCTTATAGACCAACTAATTTTTTTAATACTTTAATAGAATTCCAAGAATAGAAAGAAAATAGAGTGATACTATAACAAGCAAGTACTTGCTTAAATTACCCAAAAGGGTTATCAAAATTGGATCCAGATCGTAAGATCCTAAATTGTCAAAATGATCCAAATCATTGTAGGATCGGCATTATAGTAGCATCGCAAGTAGGCAAAGTAGAATAGTAGGTAGGATCGGTGAATTTATGATTTTTTACCTTAATTTTAATACGTGTCATTTTAATTTGTATTTTTATCTTATTTTTAATAGAAAGTAGAATCTTATGATCTTGGATCTAATCCTACGATCTGATCCACAAGACTTCACAATCCTACGTAGGATCCTAATTTTAACAACCATGGTTGCAGTCACCACTGCAAGATGCAGCTTCCCTTTCCTACCAATTGTTAAAAATTAGAAAAAAAAAAAGAAAAAGAACTTTGCCAAAAGTGATTGATGTGTGTTGATATTATATCATGCTGGCATATGATAGTCTATCGTTGATAAGTAAGATAGTTATGTATAATTTTGGCAATTTAAGCTCCTTGACCCATATGTAATAATAGTTTTTTCATATAATATTGTGTACGGTATTGGGACTCCCCTGAAGATGATGTTCTTTAAACTGATTTCCCTATTGATTAATTTCACAAGACTTATCATGGAGTTCAGGTGAACAATGGACAAAATAGTGACAGTGCTTTTTGACTACAGTCACAATGGTACATTTGTTAATAAATCCTAATAAAGTGCTGACTACACGTTTTCTGCCAATTATAATTTCATTTCAGAAATAAACCCTATGAGACAAGTGCCGACAATAGTGGATGGAGATTTTAAGCTGTTTGAGAGGTATTTATAAATTTTCAGATGACTTGTTAAGGGTTGTTTACCAATCATTTGTTGTCATGTCTGGTGTTGATCTTTTGAAGTGTTTATTTGTTTATGTATTTTTCATGTCCTATGATCTGTTTTAGAGAGTGTAGTATTAAGATACTATGATAACTTCATCTTATTATGTTTTCGGTTTTGATGTATCGGGTTTGGAATCCTTGTTGTATTAGGAATATATGATAAATAGTGGTACTATTTACTCTGCAATTTGTGCGTGTGTGTGCGCGCGTGCACATCAGTCAGTGATGATCCAGAAAAAACATTTGTTTGTCAATTTTAAGTAGTTATTTTTTTGGTTTAGCAATTCCATCTTCCTTTTTCCTTTCTAGTTTCTAAAGGTCTTATGTCTCTTTTCTTTATGCTTTCCTTTTCAGTTACATTTCTTCAGAATACTGTATTTGCACCTGTACTTCGCATTCAACCAAATCCACATGTAGCTGCTGAAGCTGAGAAAATTTTGTCCTCATCTCTTGAAAAGATTGAGACATTTTGGCTCAAGGAAAATGAGCAGTTTTTGCTGGGAAACACCCAGCCATCTATGGCAGATCTCAGCTTGGTTTGTGAAATTATGCGACTAGAGGTGAATGGATTTGATCTATCCTGGCAACTTGGTATCGATATTTAATGTGTTTGTGTGTGTTTGCAGTCATGTATATTTAATAGATGGAGAAATTTATCAAGTTGGAATTGACCTAGCCAAATTATATATATAAAAGAAAAAACGGTCTGCTTTGAAGTTGAAGAATAATAAGATTGATGGTTGAAGCCATTGAAAAACCAAGATATTAGGCCTGCACAAGAAAGTTGAAAATTATTGTAAGATCTCATTATTAAATAAAAACTAACTATGAAATTCTTTTGGATTCAGGTTTTGGATGAGGAGGATCGCAATCGAATATTAGGCCCACACAAGAAAGTTCAGCAGTGGATCGAAGATACAAAGCTCGCAACAAGACCTCATTTTGAGGAAATTCACAGACTCCTCTTTGAAGTCAAAGCAAACCTACAAGAGCAGCGGTTGTTGGGAGCTAATACTGAGACAGAGTCTGGCTTATAAAATGCATTGCGGTCCAAGATGTGAAAACACTGTTGCGTTTATATGTTATAAATCTGTAATATTCCCTTGGAGTGCCCTATTGCTATCACATTGTGATATCAAAATGAGGACAGGCACAAACTTGAACACTGATGTGCTTAGTACTCGTATTTCTGTTTTGAGATTTGTAATAGTACCTCTCTGGGTTGAATCAACATGCTATCAATAATGTGATTTGTGGAAGATTTGTGAATCTCTGCGAAAGTCCCCCAAGTACAGGACACATTTTCTAAGGATGAATTTGGGAAGTGTCAAAAAAGCTTATTGACTTATAAATTTATTTGCATCACATTATTTGGCTACTTTCTGCACTTTTTTTTACAATAAATAAAAAGAATCCATTTTTTTTAACACTTTCCAAAACAACTTTTTGGCAAGCTAAAAAAAAGTCACCCTTTTTTCCGATTTTTTTTTTTTTTTTGTCTTTAGTATTTTTTTTAAAAATTATGTCAAAGTTTTTTACTTCTTCTCTTGTCAAGACAAATCTAAAAAATATATATTTTTTTTAAATTCTCAAAAAAAAATTGAAAAAGTCAAAATAAGCCAAAAAAAAAAAGAAGCTCATTTTTGTCTTTTCTGATTTTATTTGGGAATCTTTTTAAAAAATTATAAATTTCTGCTTCGTCTGGTTGAGTTAAATCTAGAAATCTAATTTTTTTAAAAAAAAATTAAAAAAATTTGTTAAAGAAGAAAATAAGCAAAAAAATAAAATAAAATAAGTCAAAAAATAAGTAAATCCCAAAAGATGGTGTAAATCAGGAACTAGTCGAAATGTGTATATATATATATTTTTTCCCAACATAACGTTAGTATGTTAGTATAGTTAGATTACAACTAAATGATCGTCATTGTTCCATCAACTCGAACCCTTAACCTCTCACTCGCTACACCCTAAGGTCTAAAAATGTGTACATATATCCATCATACTTTCTTCATTGACATATACAGCTAGTCAAAATTTATTCCAAGCAAACTTTAGCATGACATAGATTATACGCAATGCTGAATTTAACACCATTTTATAATTTTAAATTATAAAAATATACAAATCGACTTTGTATACTATAAAAATGTACAAAACTAAACTATAAAAACGTAAGCATCCATAAAAGTGTAGAAATGAATCTTCTAGTGCCGTTGGTTCCGAGACATTGCTACCATTTTGATTCCAAGCTTCTGAGACCTTGTTATTCTTTGGTGCTTATTGTTCATCCTCTAAATCTCTGTAAGTACCCTTGAATCTCTCCGTTTTCATGTTTTTGGGCCTCTGTCGCCACTCTTGGCCCTTCTACCATGGTTTTCGGCGTTTGCATCGTTTTTTGTCCTTTTCTTAAGGTTGTCTTGTTTTTCTTGTTTTTGGCCTCGATTATGGGTAAGTTTCGTGCCCTTGTTGATACTCCAGAGGCGATGGCCCTGTTGCATTGCGACTATGGGATTCCAAACGACGTAACCCTTACGCTGGCTAAGGTTGATGCTAAGCATATGGGGACAAGGTCCATTGTTGCATTTCCTCTTGCTACCATTGTTGAGGGGAGAGTGAGGTTACCCTTAGACCGCCTTGTTTGTCGGTTTCTCCATCAAGTCCAACTGATGCCGATGCAAGTCTTTGTCAATCTCTTTCAAGTGATATGCGATGTCTCAGCTTTGAATATAGACTTGGCTTGAACCTTGATGTTTGGGACATTCTGGGTTATTATATCCTTTCCCATAACAAAGGCCACAACACATATTACCTTCGTGTTCGGTCTATTGATTCTCATTTGGTGACTAACCTGCCTGACTATGATAAGTAATGATGATTTCCTCCAAGTTGGTGGAAATTGGGAATTCTCTGTCGAAACTGAGATTCGGACTGAAAGGATGCCCTAGAAAGATGGATATCTAGGTCTTGACCTCTTGTCCTTGTATTTGAGTCTTTTGAATCTGTCCCTTATCTGTTCTATTTGGTTGGTTTACTAACTCTACCTCATGTTTTGCAGAAAAGGCCGAATCGAGAGAATACTGAAGCAATTAGGGCCGCCCTAAGGTACAAAAAGAGATTTGCTCCTGAACTGATGGATTACCAAGCTACATAATGAACTACAATCTCGAAGAAGGCTAGGCTTACCGCTACCCTACTAGATTTTGATACCGAAGCAGAGACATCTCCTGTCCCTTTGGTTACCAATCGTCATCGTGTCAATCTACTGAAAGAACCCACTGCCTCTTATTTCACAAGAGACAAGTCAATAGCAAAAAGAAGGGTATTTGTTAATCTAGAGGCTGAGGCTTTTGGTTCCTCTTCTGCCCAAGAGTCTGCTAGATTCAAGATCGAGCCAAAAAGCCTGATGGATACGAAGCTTGAAAGATGAGCTACTAGCCCTTCTACTATTGTTTTTAAGAATGAGGCCTTAGCTGCTGAACGAGCCATAATGTAATGCCCCGAAATAATAACAACCCCCCATATCACAATATATCGTAGAATATGTCACTTGCATTATATTTGACATTTTATTGATACTATTTTATCATATAAAAGATGACATATGTGTGTATACATTCATAAATCCTAGGTCCTGAATCTATAGCATGTGACATGTGTAAGTGAATTGGAACATAAGAAGATATAGGTAGGTTATGCCCTAATGGCTATATCTTTCCAAGTCAATACTTGGTACAATAAAAGTGAGTTCAACTCAAGATAGTTAAAGCCCATGACTTGTACAAAAATAATTAGATCAAAAGAAACAAAAGAAGCTCTTGGCTTCAAGTCCTCCCAAACTACGTCCTTGGTGGAGGTATATCATCAGCACTTGAAAGTTGTTTTCCACATAGGGTGAGTTAAAACCTAGTAGAGATATTCAAACATAACATATGTTAAGGAAATCATATGGTGAATGCAGTGTAATGCCATGCTATTTTTCCAAAACATCATGCTTCCTCTTTCAAAATAATGCCATGTCTCAACAGTATGTGATTCAATTCAAGAAAAATACTTTTCTAGTTAGAAAACAGGACAGTGGATACAAAACGCTAGGAATCTCTAAGTATGTGTTTGCCAGTAGGCTATACAAGCACTACCAAAGCCATTTTACCGATCATAACCGAAAGGATTAGCACATAACTGCGCGAGGTTTCTAAACTTTTACCAAGGACACATAAGCCAACATAATAACCACAATCACACCCCCTAACCAGATTCACTAAGGCATACACCTATTTTTTTCAAAACAATACATTTTCAATGTTAAGTATAAAGCAGTGCTTAATGCAAAATGTATGGGTAATTAGTTTTAATTGACCTAATTCTCATGTAATTTTTATAACAATCAAAACTATCCTCCATCGATAGCCCAAAACAGATATTTTGAATCAATAGATAATTTTCCAACAACACATACAATCTCAATATCTCTTCAAAATGGGAGTGATACACATATCCAACTCCATCCTTATTATCAACATGTACATTCATTTCATCATTTCAAAACTCAACATCAATCATTTTTCTTTCATAAGTCAAACATCTATGATTTTTCAAATCACACACCATTTTCTTCCAAAACACTTTTAAGGAAGAGATTTCCAACATTTCAACATAACTTAACAATAAACACATCCCCACAACCTTTCTCAAGAACTCATTTGAAAACCCCTCTTTTACATTTCAAAATCTAAACCATAAATCAAAATTTCCATTCCCAAATCTCAATACTTGACAAGGAACACATAACTAAGTTAAGAATCATACTAGAAGGTTGAAGAAATCCCTACCTCAAGGTTAGAAAAAGAAAAGAGAAAGTGTTGAAGTTTGGCAGAGTCGAAAATGAAATCTATTCCGATTAGATTGACCATTTCGACGATGTTTTACTCCAAAGTACAGTGGTGATAGAATCAATAGATGAGGGTGTATGGGAGGGTATTAAGCAATAACTAGAGAGAAAATGAGAAGTAACTAGGTTTTGAGAGGTTTTAGAGAGAGAGAGAGAGAGAGAGAGAGGGAGAGAAAATAAAAAAATAACAAAACCCCATTTTTCCGAACTAATAAACGCATAGACCGCTCGAGCAACCTAAACACCGCTCGAGCGTTAGACACAATAAGTGACACCGCTCGAGCGAACAAGAAGAAAACTAGATAATAAGTCTTTTGAAAAACTAATTCCTAACTTGTTTTCAAACACAACTAACAACTCAACTCAACTCAACCCAACCACCAACAAGATGATAAAAAGCATGAACAATAATTAAAGATACTGAATCCCAAATCTAAGAGTAAGAAATGAGTCGAGTCTAAATCGGAACCGTCATATAGAAAGAGGAGGAAAGAGAAAGTTGGGGGGCTTCTGAGGAGCCTATAATTGATGAGTTCTTTGAGCAATGGGAATCACCAATGCTGTACCAAGGCAGGCCCATTTCTACTTCTAATTCTATTATTGCTTCTGGAAAAATCGTGTTTGACCTTACCAAGACACTGTTTCTGCTTGTGGCATTGGCAGAACACAATGAACCTCGCGACATTCCGATCTTAAAGGGGACTCTGCAGATGATGACTGTTGTAAGTGTTTTGATACTCCTTTTTGGTTATTTTCTGTGAAACTGTACTGCTTTTTTTTATTTATTATTGCCTTTTGTTGCTGGAGTGTATTCAGAGGATGCATCTTTCTATAACCCGTACTGAGGCTGTGAAGAAGTCGTATTGGAGGCATCAATGAGTATTGACAGGCTGATTGTGGGCTTGGACCTAAGTAAGGCACTCTTTTTTGATGTTATCATGTTTAAGCACATTCATGTAACATATCATATGATCTGACCTTTTGTCATTTCATCTTTTCCTATCAGTCATTCTTGTACTTGAGGGGTTTTCCGGTGAACCCCGGCCAGTCAGCTTTGACGTTGATTATATTTTGTAGGCCCTCAGTTCCTGGATAGTCAAATTTAGTCACAAAGCTCCGATCCACTTCATCTAGTGCGATATTCCATACGCACATATATTGATAATAAGCTATAAAAGGATCAAACAACACATGAATGCAACTGGAGACAAGAGAGTCGAACACCGATTTTCTTGGCAATAAAACTTAGATTCCATGAACAACTCAATGAACAATTCGGCTTCATCACAACCACCTGAATTGCAATTCAGAAATTGAAATTTGATGATATTGGTGCACTTGTTGATCAACATTGTTCTTATGTTGTCAAGGGTACCAAGGAGGGCTGCCTCTGTGAAACTCACAAGGTTTTTGCGGTTGGATTGGATGATTTGGAGCTGCCAATTGACAAAATCATTGTCGGATTGAGATTGTAAGTGGGTCGGATGAGGAATACCAATGTCGTAGACGTGCTAGGGTTGTTGTTCAATTAAGAGATTTATCGGGTTTTGCATTTGATTGAGCTCTAACAATCTAGTCCCTAACGAACTAGACTTGTCGAATCGCCTGAAATCCTATGAAATCTTCTCCAAAACAAACACATGGTCCTTGCCAGTGTTCCGAGCCCAAGGGGTTCGGGACCCAAGCCACTTGACAAGGTCTAGTGTCAAACTGTCCTTGACATCATTTGACATGATCTTGAAATGCCATCTTAAGATGTCTAGTCTTCCATAGTATAGCACATAGAAGAGCTTTGCTTCATTTTCATTGTATACTCGACATAGCTGCTTTAGAACCCAGGAATAAAATATAGGCTCTAACAAGTACTGATGAGTTCGATACCATCCTTTATTGAGCTCTGGTATTGGCTCTCCCAATGCATCATTGCTCAAGTCTTTGCAGAAATCATCAATCCATGGAATCATATCACCACATTGAGCAGTCAAGTCTTTGTTGAACCTTGGTGGCAATTCATAGACATATATTTCTCTCTCATTGCATGTTGCCACTATTTTTCAACAACCTTAACAACATTTACCACCTCTTCATTCATGTATTTTGTTATGCCCTTCTTAACAATCAAATCAACTGGGTTTTTAGGAAAAATTGCATACATTTGATCATTTTCTGACACTACAATAACGGGAGTCTCATGAACTGGGCTGTCATCTTTTTAGTTTTCAGGCAACACTGCATATGTCTTACTATTTTCTGACCCTGCAATGATTATGTATTGAGCTGACATTTTTTTGGATTTTCAGGTAAGACTGCGTACATCTGACCTTTTTCTGACCCTGTAATGACGGAAGTCTTGTGTACTAGACTGTCATTTTTTGAATTTTCAAGGAAGACTAACTCTATCCTCTCTAAAAAAAAGGAAGACTAACTCTATCGTGATAGGAGTCAAGTGTATTGGACTATCGTTTTTTGTGTTTCAATGACAAAAATGATCAACAACTTGCTTTATATCGAAATTGGAGTATTGATGACTAATGGAACCATTATTGATGACTGGAATTGGGATTTCGAAGTTGGGTTGAGTCTCGGCAGACAAACAATAGAGGTTGTTGAGCTTTCAAGAGGAGACGCAGACATGAACGATGTTGCCGGAATTAATGATGGTGGAGGAAGACAAGGATCGAGAGAAGAAGAGCAAGAGGGACTCAATACAACAATTTGGTTAGGATTGAATCAAAGAAGCTAAGTTCTTTGTGTTCTAATATCTTGGGTATTTTAGATTTCTGCTTGGACAAGACTGCAACAGTCATTTTTGAGGGGCTAAACAAGCATTGTTGGATATTGCAGGTTTGGTTGTGGGTTTTTTAGTGAGGGGGGTAGCTGCAGAGTTGGACAGTTTGGACCTATGAAGCACGGGTACGGGTACAAGTACTGATACTGGTACTGGTACTGGTACGTCGATACGGTAAAATTCAAAAAAAATAGGGTACGGGTACGGCTTGGTACACTTGTAAAAAAAATATTTATTTTTAATTTAGAGTAATACAAAAATTAATTAAATGATTTAATTTGTTAATGTCCAACCTATAATTAACATTTAATGTAAAAAATAAAAGTATAAATCAAAATTAAATGTCAATATATTAAACAATTTACAATCTATAGCTTAATTTTAAAATCATGCTAAGCATGAAACAAAAAATAAAAAAGAAGTCTAGTGAAATAAATTGCATCTGTGTAGTAGAAGGAAAATATTATTTCAACTGAGGTACAATACAGCTTGAATATATATTAGGTACGTTTAAGTACGTCAAAAATTAAGAAAAAAAACTTAGGTACGTATTTCGTGTATCCGGTACATATGCAGAAGTACCATACGAGGTACGATACGCCGATAAATACCCGGCACAGGTTCGGCAAGTTTTCCAAAGTACCCATGCTTCATAGGTTTGGACTTACCAAACAAAGGCTATATTTGGACATGGAAGCACGTAGTGGCATGATTGGCATCCAAATTTGTGGGCACGTTGGTTTGTAGATAGTGCACCAGAATATTTACATGATTAGATTAGATTGGTTCAAAATATAATTGCCTTGTTTGGTTTGTGTTTCTCAAAAAATTTTAGAAAAAATTCTCTACAAATAAATTTTCAAAAGTAATCAAACCAAACAAATTTTCTCAAATTTTTTTTCCAAAACTTGTTTGGTTTACAAGTTTTCCAAACAAATATCTCTCTCATACACATCAAATCAATCACTTTTTCCAAAACTCTCTCTCAAAATAATTTTTCAAAACATCTTTTGAAAAAAAATCAAATCAAACAAATTTTTGTACTTTTTATCTCAAAACATATTTCCGCATAAATCATATCTCATAATTTCCAAAAAAAATTTAAAATGAATTTTACATCTTTAAAGAATAATGTAGGTGACATAATTTATATTTATATAAAGTAAAATGAGGATTTTTAGCGAGAAGAGTTAAAAAAACTTTAAGTGTTCAATCTAAATTTATTAATTTTTCAATTTAAAAAAAAAAATTAATAAACCACACACTTAACACCTTTTTTTAAAAAAACAAAGAGTGCAATTTTTTATTCTTAAAATCATTTCTTCATTACCATCAAATAACGAAGGAGTTTTCCAATTAAGAAAAAATAATTAATAAATCACACACTCAAAAAAGGAGTTTCCAATTAAAAATAATAATAATAAATCACACATTCAAAAATATGTCGTCATAGAATATTTTCCATTAAAATATTTTAAATTCTTCACCATAAAGTATAAAATAATTATATAATTAAGATTTCATAATCTGTTTTTTTTTCTTCCTCACATCATGGCCATTACTACTCAAGGTATATATAAATCTCATTATTTTCATACACAGTAAACGTTAATAGACTTTTTTTAAGGTTCAAACTCTTAACTCAATTTTTTTTTTTAATTTTTAATTTTTTTAATAATGAAAATATGTAGTATTCAACAGATGCCCATCATATATAAAAGGAAACAAACAAGAACTAATCCTAGATAAGAAAAGTTCTTAGGCATAGAATGAGTAATTGGACATTGAAGGAGCAGTAGATTATAATCCTAAATAAGAGAAGTATTTCAATTGGGTTGTACTTGTTCTGCTGCCAGAAATACATCTTTTAATTGTGTGAATAACTGTGAGAGAGTTTGAGAATTGGGGTGTGGGGATAAAGATTTATGTATGATTGTTCTGGTCACTTCACATACACTACAATGAAAGCTGTTTGATTGCATGCACAAGCGGGAATTGATCGGAATTACCTTTTTATTCACTAATTCCGTGATGGCAGAGGCAGCCCGCTGCAATGACTTAATCCTGGTCATGCAGTGCGATGATGGCTGCTCTAAGGCATCTCCTCTATATCCATGGATTGCATTTTAATTAGTTCATAATTAAATTAAGAGTTTTGTATTAAATTCTTAAATTATGCCACCATAATTACCATTTCAAATTACTTTCTTAATTTATGTTTACCATACCTATGAAATCTAAAAATCCCCGAATATTTATTTGTGATTATGTATCAACTTTAATCAGTAAATAACAATCCCAATCAAACAGTCAAAGACGAATCGACACAATGATTTAATGGGAAAAACCACAATTGGATAAAAAAAAAACAAGGGTTAAAGCCACAAAACAATTTACTAAGAAGACAAAAAAAATTACATAAGTGTACTCTCAATTACCTAGCGAAACTACGCCCAAATTGAACCGACCCCAATGTGCCTCTTCCACCACCGTCTTCATCTCGGAATTGTCTTGTCCAACGTTGAATCCATAACGCCGATGTCAAATTCATGACGATGAGCCGCTTCGGAATCCACCAAAGCTTTAGGCCCAAATTTCACGGAATCCATCGAAGAATAACTCTCTCTCTAACGTGAATAAAACAAAATAAACAAACCATTTGATAAAATCTACTCAATTCATGATATAAATGTAAACATAAAATTTCAGAACATAAACCTTACACTTTGGATCATTTACCATGTGTATTATCAAGAGATCAAGACAAAATGACATACCTGAATCCATTGATGAACGGTTAAACGGAAGCGTCTGATTGTCAATAAAACCTTAATATTGACTTTGTTAGAGCCTTCTAATCCTTTCCCTTATGTGCCTTATGTTTCTCCTTGAGAGGATTTAGAAAACAAAACAGTATTCTTGTTTTTTCACTCTTGGGAAGGAATAGGGACCATAACCTTTTAAAGGTTGTAATTGGTTTTCATAACTGAAAGGTAATGAAAACCAATAAATTAACCATTATTGGTTTCATAACTGAAAGGTAATAAAAACCAATAAATTAACCATTATTAGTTTCATAACTGAAAGGTAATAAAAACCAATAAATTAACCATTATTAGTTTCATAACTGAAAGGTAATAAAAACTAATAAATTAACCATTATTATTATTGGTTTTAAAACTGAAAGGTAATGAAAACCAACTTTAACCAATATGTTTTAATTTCTATTTCTGCCCCTCATAGAAATAGAAATTATACAACTAGTATCTACACATTAGGTCCATAACACATATACCCTTAAGCCTATTAACTAAATTGAATCACTTAAATTGTAGGCTTCTTATAAATGATAACACCACATTTAATTATGTGGTCCCATTGAGACATTATCTAACAATCTCCCACTGGACCACATATGTATCCTGAAAAATGTGCTTAACTTTAGTGAGCTCAGAAATTTGTTATCATAACTTGAGGGTATCCAAACAATCTTGTCCATTAACTATATTAATATAGGATCAAAGCGGTCTTCGTTACATCAATCGTAACTCGACCCACCAATGGTCACGTATACTAATACAGCTAAATGACATAGATCAATCATGGATGCGTAGCATGGAAATTACATGTGATGTGATCCATACATGCCTATTTCCAACTGGTCCTACTTAACTTTATTGAGATCAATACTTCACAATACGTAACAGAGCGTAATAAACTGAATACTTCATTTCTGCAGAAATTAATCTAATTACATAGATAAAACTCAAGACTGACATAAAGCAGTAATATAAATACAAACTCCCACTAAACCAGAATGTTCTCAAATAGAACAACACCCATCTGAGCAGTGTGCTCATGAAAGGCCTTGGGTGGTAGTCCCTTCGTAAGTGGATCCGCTATCATGGAGTTTGTCCCAATGTGCTCTATGGAAATCTGTCCACTCTGCACTCTTTCTTTTACAACTAGGAACTTGATATCAATATGCTTTGATTTTGTCGAGCTCCTGTTGTTATTGGAATATAAAACTGCAGACTTATTGTCACAATATATCTTAAGTGGTCTTTCAGTGCCTTCCAAAATACGCAACCCAGTGACAAAATTCCGCAGCCATATCCCTTGGTTTGATGCCTCATAACATGCTACAAATTCTGCAGCCATGGTGGATGAAGCTATGAGCGTCTGCTTTGCAGACCTCCAAGAAATTGCTCCGCCAGCTAACAGATAAATATAGCCTGATGTGGATTTCCTACTGTCTTGGCATCCAGCAAAATCGGAGTCGGAATATCCAATGACCTCTAACTTATCCGATCTCCTATATGTGAGCATATATTCCTTTGTTCTCTGTAAATATCGCATAACACGCTTGACTGCTTTCCAATGATCCATGCCAGGATTACTTAAATATCTGCCTAACATGCCAACTATAAACGCAATATCCGGATGCGTACATACTTGAGCATACATTAGACTCCCTACAGCCGAGGCATAAGGAATCTTCTGCATTTCTTGAATTTCAAGACTGTTCTTCGGGCATTGGCTGAGACTAAACTTGTCTCCCTTAGCAACCGGGGTTTCACCTGATTTACAATTTTGCATGCCAAATCTAATGAGTATTTTTTCGATATAGCTCCTTGTGATAATCCCAGAATACCCCGAGAACGATCTCGGAGTATTTCGATTCCTAATACAAAGGAAGCATCACCAAGATCTTTCATTTCAAAATTCTTAGATAGAAATCTCTTGGTGTCATGCAATAAGTTTATATCGTTTGTGGCAAGCAATATGTCGTCAACATATAAAACCAAAAATATGTGTTTACTCCCACTGAACTTGTGATACACACATTCATCAACAACGTTAGTTTCAAAACCATACGAAGTGAGAACTTGATGAAATTTGAAGTACCACTGACGAGAAGCTTGTTTGAGTCCATAGATGGATTTAGTCAATTTGCAAACCATATTCTTTGGGTCTCCTGACACAAAGTTTTCTGGCTGCACCATATAAATTGTTTCTTTAATGTCACCATTAAGAAAAGCTGTTTTGACATCCATCTGATGCAACTCAAGATCAAAATATGCAACAAGCGCCATAATTGTCCTAAAAGAATCTTTCGAAGAAACTGGAGAGAAAGTTTCTTTAAAGTCAATTCCTTCTTTTTGAGTAAAGCCTTTGGCTACAAGACGTGCCTTATACCTCTCCACATTACCATTTGAATCCCTTTTGGTTTTAAATATCCATTTACAACCTACGGGCTTCGCACCAACTGGTAATGAGACAAGTTCCCAAACTTTATTGTCTTGCATAGACTTATATTCTTCATTCATGGCTTCTATCCACTTATGAGAGTTGGAACTTTCCATGGCTTGACGAAAGTTGATTGGATCATCTTTCGACATTCCATTTTTTACCTCATGTTCCTGGAGATATACAATATAATCATCTGAAAATGCAAATCTCCTTTCTCTGGTGGATCGCCTTAATGGCACAGATTCTTGAGTTTGAGGTTGTAGAGTTTGTTCCTCAGGAACAATTACCTCATCTTGAATGGGGGTTTGAACTATATTATCTTGAACAACATTGTCAGGTTCTCGAGCAATGACAGGTATAGGAACCTGTGATTGGTCAAAAGTAGTAGTAGGAAGTGGGATTACTCCTGCTTCCTCCTCAAAGACAATATCTCTAACTGGATTTCTCCCCCCAAACTCAACATCCTCAAAAAATGTTGCAATTCCCGTCTCAAATATTGACCTATTTGTGGGATCATAAAACTTGTAACCCCGTGATCGTTCGGCATAGCCAATAAAGTAGCTGCTAATGGTTTTAGAGTCTAATTTTCGTTCATGAGGTTTATAAGGCCTCGCCTCAGCAGGACACCCCCACACATGCAAATGTTTTAGACTAGGCTTTCGCCTAACCCAAAGCTCATAAGGTGTTTTTGCAGCTGCTTTAGTTGGCACCCGATTTAAGATATAAGTTGCTGTCTTTAGAGCCTCACCCCAGAGGGACTCTGGTAAAGTAGAATGACTGATCATACTTCTTACCATATCCTTAAGAGTCCGGTTTCGTCTCTCAGATACACCATTCATGCTAGGTGATCCTGGCATGGTGTATTGTGGGACGATTCCACATTCCTCCAGGTATTTTGCAAACGGTCCTGGACGTTGTTCACCTCATCCATCATATCTGCCATAGTATTCACCACCACGGTCAGACCTGACACTTTTAATCCGTTTGTTGAGTTGTAACTCAACTTCGGCCTTAAATTTTTTGAATACGTCCAAAGACTGTGATTTCTCATGGATAAGAAATAGATACCCATATCTGGAATAGTCGTCTATGAATGTGATAAAATAATGTTGACCATTCCAAGACGCCATAGGGAATGGGCCACAAATGTCCGTATGAATTAATTCTAAGACATCTGTAGTCCTATGGGCACCATATTTCTTTATTTTGGTCTGTTTTCCCTTGATACACTCAACACAGACATCAAAATCTGAAAAATCAAGAGAGTCCAAAATTCCATCAGACACAAGGCGCTCAACTCTAGATTTAGAGATGTGACCTAGGCGTTTGTGCCATAATGAAGCTGAATTTTCCTTAGTTAATTTACGCTTTGTACCTCGTGATTCCACGTGCAAGGTTGCATTATAAGATGCAATAGTTTCGAGCAAATATAGATTATCAAACACATTAAGTAAACCAGTACCAACAACATTGGAATTAATAGACATACTAAACTTCATATTTCCAAAAGAACAATAATATCCCAATTTGTCCAATACAGAAACAGAAATTAAATTCCGTCTAAAGGACGGTACAACAAAAGTGTCTAATAAATCCAAATAATAACCAGTTTTCAGTAATAATCTAAAGTGCGCTATTGCCTGCACTTCTATTGACTTGCCATCACCCACAAAGATGTATCTTTCAGCATCAGTTGGCTTTCGGTTGTTCAGGAAACCCTGCATAGAAACACATATGTGAGTAGTAGCACCAGAATCTACCCACCAAGTGTTTCTTGGTACTGAAGCTAAATTTATTTCAGAACAGACCAAAACATGAAATGTACCTTTCTTTACACGCCAGGCGACGTATTTGGCACAATCCTTCTTTCTGTGTCCGGGCTTGCCACAAAAGAAACAACCATCCTGCACTTTCTGTTTCTTTGGTTCCGGACCCTGAGGAATAGCAACTTCCTTTCCCTTTTTTTTTTTTTTTTTTTTTGATCGGCAAAGAAAAATTTCATTAACAACATGAAATTAAAGGTACAGGAAGATGACATGCATCGAGAGAGATTCGGAAAGTACAAATTAACCCCTACTACTGCTACTCGCATTCAAACAACCAACCCCTTGGCCTCACGAATTTTTTTTTTTTTTAAAAAAAATAAAAATAAAAAGTTAAGAGGAACTTAACAAGAAGATAAAAAACATGAATCCCCGCAAAATCAAACCACACTGCCCAAAACCAAGCTGCTCCCCACGTCCACCTGCTTACAAAATTTTTAAAATAAAACTAATCATTCCCAAAGCCCACACCACCCAAACACACTCTTTCCAACAACCCACGCCTGCAGACCTGCACCTGACCAGCCTTCTCCCACGCCTAAAGAACTCTTAGCTGACCTGCTCCTGACCAGCCTTCACCCACGCCTGAAGAACTCCTTTCCCCAGCCTTCTCCCACGTCTGACATCTCCATTGCCGGAACTGCCCCGATCTGCTGTGCTGCTACTCGAGCTCTACAGCCGGAGCTCCCACTCCGAAGCACTGCTCCCTTTGCAGTACATCACCCACGCTTGACATTTCTCCCGATCTGCTATGCTGCTACTCGAGCTCTACGGCCGGAAACTCCCACCCCATAGCACTGCTTCCTTTGCAGTACATCACCCATGATCTGCTGTTCTACTACTCGCACTCTTATGGCCGGAACTCCCATGCCGGACTTCACCCACTCCGGACTCCCCCAAGAACAAACACCCTCTCTAGAGATTGCCGAACACCAGAGCTACATTAGAATGACAGAGCCGAACGAATGAAGCTCCAAAACAGATTTGGATCAACCCTTTATTCGGCCCAACACCGACCTCCACAGATCTGACTGGAATCCACCCCTCAAACTCCCACTTGCGTAGAAGCGCACGAATGAAGTTCCAAAACAAAACCAACCCACCCATAATCAAGGCGCCTACCATGGCGGAAACCCCCCAAGGCTGAAACCCACCCCAAACACCCAAGAGAACTGAAAAAGAAAAGGAAAAACAATGGGGATTCAAGTTTATTAAGACGGAAAACAACGAACACGCACGAAAGAGGTGAGGCCAGCCGACCGCCATCGCCAAAGGCGACGGTCGGCTGGCCAACAGCGAGACCCGGGGTGGAGGTTTAGAAAGAGAGAGGTTTTTTAGAGAGAGAGAGAGAGAATTATCGGGGGGGTTATTTTATGGGTTCATAACTTGTGTAAAATGAAATTGAACATTGAACATTGAATTTTGTCATTGGTGTCTTACCCAGCAACTTCCTTTCCCTTATGCGTTCTTTTGCCCGTATGCTTGGAGGTGCTTGCCAGATGAGCACTTTCAGTCCTTTCTTGCTTCAATCTCTCTTCCTCTTGCACACAAAATGAAATGAGCTCATTCAGAGTCCATTTCTCCTTCTGGCAGTTATAACTGACCTTAAATTGGTTAAATTGTGCAGGAAGAGAGATGAGAACTACATGCACGAGCAAATCATCAGATAAGTCGAGCTTTAGTGCCTTAAGTTTTGAAGCCAGATGAGACATTTCCATGATGTACTCGCGAACATTACCCTTGCCTTTATACTTTATTGAAATCAAGCTTGCTAAAAGCGTGCTTGTTTCAGCCTTATCGTTTTTAGCAAAACGCTTTTGAATTTCTGAAAGAAATTCACCGGCAACGGTAACATCCTCTGTTATTGCACCCCGAAAAACTTCTGGAATCCCACGCTTCATGATCATAAGACTTAGCCTGTTAGAACGATCCCACTTTTCAAAGTACACAGTTTCCTCAGGAGTACTTTGTGCAGTGAGAGCATTCGGTTTTGGCATTCTTAATGCCAAGTCTATGTCCATGCAGCCGAGAACAATCAATATGTTCTCTTTCCAGTCCTTAAAGTTTGTTCCATTTAACATTGGAACACTGTTCATGTTGGCAGAGATTGAATTAGTCGACATTAAAGCTGAATCGAAAAGAAAATAAAAGGAATAAACAATTATACTCACATTAAGTTACCAAACAGATAATCTTTAAATAAATTAATTTAATGACAACATCTCAAGATACCTAGCACAACATTAATACCAAACCTTTGGGTAGTGATACTAACTGTAAGTGGTATTCTTGTTGTAATGATCAAACATTGACAATAAGTTATGTCAAATAACAAATCTATCTTTTGATGGATTTATTATTCACATTAGGTTTTCTTGACAATTGGCACATGCTTATCACCACAAAATGTGTGTGTAATTCTGTCAAGTCTTAATCATGTCTTTGGACCGATAAATACCCGCATGAGATACACAAACATGAACTTCAAAACATTCCATATAAAACAATCTAGACAAGAGAGATCACTTTTGTGACATCTTGTTTGAATTGACTTATATTGAGAATGTTAGAAAATTAAATTTCTGTAGACGTTGTATGAAATTACAATAAATTTAAAGATTTCTAAATTTGTTACCCCGTATATGTTATATAATCTGCAACAATCCCAATTATATACATATATATATATGTAAATACATGATGTTCACCATTTGAAAAATGAACCGCCCATCCGAATTATGTTCCATTTCCAGAAAACAAAACAGAATTTGCAGCAGAGGGAAAAACAGAAATACAAAAAACAGAATCTGATTCCAAGAAACTAAATAGGATGAATAAAAGCATATCTATTCTGATAATACACATGATATAACCTGGCTCTGATACCACTTGTAAACATAAAATTTCAGAACATAAACCTTACACTTTGGATCATTTACCATGTGTATTATCAAGAGATCAAGACAAAATGACATACCTGAATCCATTGATGAACGGTTAAACGGAAGCGTCTGATTGTCAATAAAACCTTAATATTGACTTTGTTAGAGCCTTCTAATCCTTTCCCTTATGTGCCTTATGTTTCTCCTTGAGAGGATTTAGAAAACAAAACAGTATTCTTGTTTTTTCACTCTTGGGAAGGAATAGGGACCATAACCTTTTAAAGGTTGTAATTGGTTTTCATAACTGAAAGGTAATGAAAACCAATAAATTAACCATTATTGGTTTTATAACTGAAAGGTAATAAAAACCAATAAATTAACCATTATTAGTTTCATAACTGAAAGGTAATAAAAACCAATAAATTAACCATTATTAGTTTCATAACTGAAAGGTAATAAAAACTAATAAATTAACCATTATTATTATTGGTTTTAAAACTGAAAGGTAATGAAAACCAACTTTAACCAATATGTTTTAATTTCTATTTCTGCCCCTCATAGAAATAGAAATTATACAACTAGTATCTACACATTAGGTCCATAACACATATACCCTTAAGCCTATTAACTAAATTGAATCACTTAAATTGTAGGCTTCTTATAAATGATAACACCACATTTAATTATGTGGTCCCATTGAGACATTATCTAACAATAAACTCTCACAGATATCAAAAGAAACAAGCAAAGAAGTTCCAGATGAAAATCCTAATATATAATAAAGAGATCTGGAAGTCATACCCTAGAAACTGAATTAATCGCAGATTTATAGAAAACATAATCGCGATTTCTACTTGAGCGTAGGAATAGACGCTCAAGCAATCTAACTAAAATGCGTGTTTCAGAATAAGGATCTATGCTCGAGCGTAGGAAAGGCAGCTCGGGCGTAAAAATACAACTCCCAGTACTTTTGTAGGTGAGTGAAACTTCTGAAAGGATTGCATTTTCGCTTGAGCTCACAATTGACCGCTCGAGCGATCAAACAACTTCGACTGCAATTTTTCTTTTTGCTTCAGGGTCGTTGTCCCTCGACCCTGCCTGGGCGTTGTCTCCTGGACCCCGCGAGCTAACTAAGCAGCTCTATCCTCAACATAGTTAGCAAAGTGACAAACATGATATGATTAAAATCACAAATTTCTCTGCATATGTACAATTCGGGTTGGATTCGCATCTAAATACTCATAGTCTCACTTAAATAAAAAGATCAAATAAAATTACAAGTGAAAGGACTTTTGTTAAATAGGATTGCCAATTACTAAAGCTGAACAATACCAAATTTATTTTCAAAATTGTTTCCCTAAGATTGCACTAATGCATGATTTTGATACATTCATACCTACACATATATAAATTAATTAAAATTTAAACATTATTGATTCTTTAATATGGTCTGGGTTTTCTCTCCAGTCCTCCATCAGATTGGAGAGGTGTCGTTGGGCTTTGTGGGCCCCTTTTTGAGTCTTATTTTGATAAGTTAAACTATTCATATTTTAAAATTCGTCGAGTACATCATCACTGTAAAAAATCAAAACAATTAGATAACAACAACCATGTGTTTATATCAATTTTGTATAAAAAAAAATTAAAAAAAAAGATGAGAAAATAAACAATTTATAGAAAATTCATCCAAACATATGATTTTTGTTATCTGGTTGACTTGATTTTTTAGAAATGATGTACTCGACGAGCTCTAAAAAATGAACGTTCAGATCATCAAAACGGGACCCAAAAATTGGCTCATTGAATATTTAATCTGGTATTAGAACCTCAAACTAGCTCATACCGGTTACGAATCGATAAATTATAATATAATTTATACATAATGTTTAAATTTATTATTATCAAATATTTTTATTAAGATTAAAACTAAAATATGACATATAATTTAGAGCGGCTCTATTTTAAATAATTTATTAATATATAAATATATGTAAATATTTATTTCATAGTGTTTAACATAAATACATAATTTTTTTACCTAAGTTTAAATTTTTTAATAGATATGCATAAAATATGTTCATATTTCTTATTTAAAATATAAAAAATACTTATAGATATTTATTTACCAATTTAATAAATAAATAAGTCAAATGATTCATAAGTTGGGTATAGACTAAGACAATTTTTAATGATTAGGTGAAGGTCATGTTGGCATAAATATATAAATCATTTATGTGTAACTCTGATAAAAATAAATAAAATTTAATTGATTATAAATAATTTTTAGAACATATTTTAGATAACTTTATATTATTATTAAATTCTAAAACTAATTTTTTATTATTTATTTATATTCGTACATAGCACTACCAATATCACTTTACCGGCTCTTAGTACAAAGTAAAAATAAAACTAAGATTAAAACAAAAAGTGATTTATTTATTTAGTAGCTTCAGAATACAAAAATTGCTAAAATTTATAGGTTATTGACACAAAACAAAATTAAAATGAAACTAACTAAGATTTTAAAAAGAAAAGTGATGCTATTTTTTTATTATTATTATTATTTATATTTTAGTAGCTTCAAAATACAAAAATTGTTGAAATTTATAGGTTATTAACACAAAACAAAATTAACAAATAAAAAGGCGATCTCTTGATTTTTAAATTTTTTTTTTAATTAAGTAGCTTTAGAATACAAAAAATGTTAAAAAAACACAAATAGAGTTAAAATTTGTATAATAAGATATCATAAATACTTATTTTTTAACTACACGAAATTTAAATTTTTTAAAAAATTATAGTTACCATTTAACTCTTATCTAAGTTTTAACTTAGGCCATCTCCAACGGTGCATCAAACCCAACATTAAATTTGAAATTTGATGAAAAAGCCACTGTTTGTGTCTCCAATGGTTTCATCAAATTAATATCAAAATGAGAACAGAACAAAACTTTCATCAAATTGAGAACAAGCTTGCGATTTCAGTATTTCACTGTGCTATAACGTTGGGGTGGGCCAACCGGTCAACCAACCGGATGTCCGGCCGGTTGACCCACCGGTCGACCAGTTCCCATTCAAATAGGTAGGTTCAAGTAGGGTCAAAAAGGTTCAAATAGGGTCAAAAAAGTTCAAACAGGTTATAAAAAAAAAAAAATTCTTGCTTTACCGGTCGACCCACCGGATGACCCTTCCCTTTTAATGCACCGTTGGAGCAAGCCATATCAAATTGAGAAAATCAACTATTTTTTACTCTGATTTGGTGAAAAAAATAATGAATCATTGGAGATGCTCTTACTACACTCCAGTTCTTATTTATTTATTTTTTTTTACAAATATTAAAAAAATATAGGTGACATTTCACTCATACCCAATTTTTAAACTTCTACCCTCTTCTGTTATAAGGTCTTGGTGTCTCACATCGGGAATGGATGGGGAGTTCCTGTGCTATAAAAGTAAAAACTTGGTCCCTTATATAGTATCAAGACCTTTTCCCGAGTTGTGAAATCCCTAGCAGAACTTCCTAGTTAAACGTGCTTAGGTTAGAGTAGTTATGAGATTGGTGACCCACTGGAAAGAACAAATCTGTGCGAGCGTGGCTCAAAGTGGACAATATCGATAACATGTGAAGGGTTGGGGTGTTACATCTGTTCTTTTATTATTAGATTATTTTTTTCAAGTTTATCTTATTTTATTTTTGAATTTTTAAATTTCAAGTTGGTTCATTTTTTTCAATCTTCATTTGTTGTTTACTGAATTTCTCTCTACCTCATTTTTCTAGAATTTATTTAATGTTCTCTTTCTATATTCTTATAGTTCATCCTCAAATTTAAATTTGATTTAAAATCTTTATCATATATTTACAAAGTCCACTCTCGCTCTTGATTTTCAATTGAGTTTGTTCTTTTTCGAAAATATATCTAATTTTCTCTTTCTATATTTATCTTCAAATTTAAACTTAATTTTTTTTTATCTTTATCTTATATTTATAGAATTTCCCTCTTACTTTTTCTTTGCAATTGAGTTTATTTGATTGAGTGCATTTCAAAAAAATTAATTAGTCCTACATATCTATATAAACATAGTGAAATTACTCAAATCTATTATTTAAATACCCAACTAAATTAATATCATAGTGTTTAGTTAATTTTTAATATATTTAATATTATTTATTACATTTTATTATTTATCCGTGTATAGTACATGTTTTACGCTAGTAATATTTTAAAAGGAAAGGACTTCTTACCAGTCCTGAAAAATGGATTGCCCTGTGTAGTCCTCCTTATGTGGACTTATCTCAAGCTCATTTCGGTGATTCAAATCCATTTTCTTGTAAGGCTAATCAAAAAGATTATTCATGTAAAAAAAAATTTAAAATTGATTGGACATTATTTGGTATTTGATTGCATCACTTTTGTATTAAAAAAATATTAATAATTTATATTCAAGATCATATTTGTCCTACAT
Organism: Camellia sinensis; assembly: GCF_055761805.1. Lineage (NCBI taxonomy): Eukaryota > Viridiplantae > Streptophyta > Magnoliopsida > Ericales > Theaceae > Camellia > Camellia sinensis. Next base: position 72,469,583 of record NC_138973.1, on the reverse strand, counting down.
TAGTTTTACGATAAATATAATTTAATTATATATTTAATGATATCTAATTTTTTTAATGAACAATCTTTTTAACCAGCTTTATAAGATGAACTTGTTACATCATTGAGATAGACCCACAGAGACAGGACTCCACGGTGCAGTCCATTTTTTTTTTGAATGGTAGACAAATTGTTTCCTTTTTTATAGTAGAACTCACTATAAAAAGTTATTATTATTATTATTATTTAATTTTTTTTTTGTGTGTGTAAAACGATAAGACTTAGAGTTGCAATTAAATCAACTTGAGCTGTGTTACATTGTTCAAATTTGATTTGAAAAATTAACGAATTTCCAAATATATTGAAGTTTGGTTATATAACGAGTTAATTTTAAACAAGTTTACAAGTTAAACGCGAGTTCAATTCGAGTAATTTTAATTTTTTATAATGCATATTTGCTTATCAATCCCAATGTTATATTGTTTAGCCTTGATTTAAAAATTTAATGAATTTCTAAATGTGTTAAACTTTTATTATGAATAAAATTTTTATAATATATATATATATTATATTTTTTAGGATGTGAGTTGACTTTTTAATTTTTTGACTATTTTAATCTGGGACTAAAAATTCTCGTTTGAGATGAATTTTTTGATTTTTTTGACTTTTGTAAGGGAAAAAAATAAAATGATTATGGGTTACATGAGATATTTTGTATTATTAATTTTTTAATGTATTTTATCTTTTTGTAATTATTTTAGCCTAGTAACCCCTCCAACTCACATTCCTTTTGAGGGGAAGATCCAGTTTGCATAAATAGAACTTTGACAATGAGCAAATCACACATATAATTGGATTTGCTTATTGAATTTATTCTAATAATTGAGTTCATATCATGCACATAACCATAACCCATAACCATCACAATACCATTCATGTCCTGCACTCCTGCCTTGCCTGCTCATATTGATGACATTTTCTAACAATTAAACTGATCTAAAATCCAATACATCTGTACTATTTTAAATTTAAGTATGCAATGGGGTCCAATACCATAAATTAACAATTTTTTAAATAGGAATCAGATCAAATGCCAAACAGGGTTGAACAATTGATTAAACAATAGGGTTTAGTTATTCTTTGCCCTGATTTCTGAATCCACAAATTTATGCTTGAAAAAGGCACAAAAATTAACATAATTGGACCTTACTAAAAGACAGAAAAGGTTAAATTATTGGACCTCACTAATAAAAATCAACCACTAGGCGCTGTTTGGGAAGAATAGGTTGGGGCTATTATAGCCTCAAAATGAAAATAAGCTAAAAAGTCTACTGTATCAACCCTTTTATTAAAAAAAAAGAAGAAAAGCTAGAGGACAAGCAGCAGCCTACACCCACAGCTATCCCACAGCTACAGACAGCTAGGTACTGTGCCACGGAAATTCATCCCACAACTGTTAAATTACAATTTTGTGCCTTTAGTTAATTTTGAAAAATAAAAAGTTAGGGACAAATTTGTCATTTTCACTTTAAATATCATTTCAACACATTTTTCAATATAACAACTCAAATAAAAATTCATCCCATCTTCCCAAACACAAAAACTAAAATATAACTAAATAGCCAAAAAATTTCTAACATAGCCACTTCCCAAACAAAGCCTTTATTGGACCATGACCCCCCAGTAGATATGCCATTTCCTTCGCTTATGAAAGATGGGAAAATAACAATATATGAGACCGTTATAAAATAATTACATTATAAATAAATTTGTACAAAATACAGAAAAAAGTTATACCATGATGAAAATGTAATTCTTTTACCACCGTTGAAATGTAATTTTTCATGGAAAATTATACATATTTTAAGCTAAAGTGAGCAATTTGTGTTCCACTTGAGCCCATTTTGGAGAGAGAGAGAAAAAAAAAAAACCACCTTTATTTTTGAATTTTTTTTTTTATCTTCAGTGATTTTTTTTCAAAATTACTTTTTGATCTGTCTTGTCAAGACGAATTTAAAAAATAATTTTTTTTAAAAAAAATTCAGAAAAAAGCAAGATAAACTAAAAAAAATTACTTATTTTGATTTATTTTTATCTTTTCCAAACAATCGATTAAACAATAGGGTTTAGTTATTACTTGCCCTGGTTTCTGAATCCACAGACAGAAAAGATTGACATTATTGGACCTTACTAAAAGACAGAAAAAACTAACATTATTGGACCTGACTAATAAAAATCAACCACTACTAGTAACATTATTGGACCCTGACCCCACTAGATAAGCCATCGCCTTTGTTTTTGAAAGATAGGGAAATTACAATCAATCATAAAATAACTAGCGGTAACCCGTGCGATGCACGAAAAAATAGATTATATATATTTTGTTTGATAAATAAATCATCTTAATCTTAAATTATATCTTAATAGCGACAAGCCATAATATTAAGCCATCTAGGTAGATGTTAATAATAATTAACCCACAAAATTTTACAATAAAATTTGATATGCATAAGAAATTATTAATTATAAAAATTGTTGAGAATAATAGTATCACAATCACTTGATAACATAAATAACTTGTATCAAACTAAACAAAATATTAAAAGAGAGAAATTTTATAAGTTCAGAAAAATTATCATAAATTTACTTAAACTTTTAAATCAGTGGTGTATATTATTATTGTGGGATCAAATTATGAATAAATATCAACTTTTAATTATAATTTATAAGTAGTTTTTAAAAAAATTTAATCTAAGTTTGTTGTCTTGCTTATAAAAAGAACTTCTCAAACAAATCATTAATTGATTATATTAGTAACTCTCTATCTTTGATTTCCTCTATCAATGACACACTCATATCATATCAAAGTATAAATCATTCTCCATAATTTGAATAATACTTGCATAGTTCCTACGTCATTTTAAAAAAATTAATCAAGATAAGAATGTCATAGTATTATAAAAATTATATAAAAGAATAGTTTTAATCTATTTTATTTATAAAAAAAATAATAAAAAGTTATTTGAATTGTACTTGAAAAAATATAAGAAATGATAGTTTTAATCATTATATACCAAAAAAAAAAAATTATATCGGTTACTCAACGAAAAAATGGTCAAATACAAATAGAGTCATAAACATTGAATTAAATCATATGGGCTTTAATTTCATATATTATATGAAAGCTTTATTTGTCTCGATCCTTCAATAAAATAAGGATCAAGAAAACAAATTTGATAAGAAATTGATTCTAAACTTAATTATTAAAAAAACAAAAATTTCAAAGAGAGAATTTAGAATGGGATTGAAGAAATACTATAACGAATAACAGCCTTATAAAAAAATAAAAATAAAAAAACATAACAATGATCTAATGCAAATTATTTTTAATAACTAATAGAAAGAATCTCAAATTATTACCTTTTATAAATATAGTGAAGAAAATTAATTTTGTGAGATTTTTGTGCTACCTTTTCCTATGTAGTCTTTATTATTTCATTATTAATACTATTCTCATTCAGAGCGATAATTATTTATTTATTTTTTTTATAATCTTTATCATTTGGTAGATAATAACGAATAATAAAAATTATCAAGAGAAGGTTAAGAATTTAATAGGATATAAAAAGTTATAGATAAGAGCATTTCATAAGATAAAAAAATTTAAAATAAAAAAGATAATATGTGATAGGAGAAAAAAAAGAGAGTAAATCAAAATAAAGATTTAGATATATATGTTTTTGATAGATATATAGATTAACAAATCATATCTTTATCTAAATTTTATTATTTTAATTTTTTGAAAATCAATTATTTAATCTTTATATTTATCTGTAGGCCACGAAATTAATTTTTATAAATTATTTATCAATTTTTATATGTTTATTTATCTATAAGTCATGAAATTATTTTTTAAAAATAATTTTCAAAATTTTTATCTTTATCTATAGGTCATGAAATAAATTTTCATAAATTATTTATGAATTTTATATGTTTATCTATAATGAAATTAATTAAGGTATGAAATGATGGGGAAAAAAAGAGAGTAATTTTGTTTTTTTTTTTTAAAAAAAAAATCAATTATTTAATCTTTATCTTTATTTGTAGGCCATGAAATTAATTTTTATAAGTTATTTATCAACTTTTATTTGTTTATTTATGGGAAGAAATTTTAAATTATCTATAAGTTATGAAATTAATTTTTTTAAATTAATTGTTTATTTTTTATCTTTATCTGTAGATTATAAAATTAATTTTCTGTTTTTATATGTTTATCTATATGGAGGAATTTTAAAATTCAAATCTTTATCCATAAGTAATGAAATTAATTTTAATTTTAATTAATCAAACAAATAAAAAATGAAGAAAAATAGAAAACATAAAAGGCAATCAAAGAAGGTTGCCACGTAGGAAAGAGAGTGTTTTAAAATTATGAGAATTTAAGAATAAATATTTGGAGGCTTTTGACAAAATAACTACATTTGGTTATATATATATATATAGTATAGATTACATTACAAAATGGATATTTTTTGGGGGTACAACTCAGAGTTGCATTAAGTATAGAAATAAATTTGCATAAAACACATAAGAAAATTACATCATTATAAAAATATAATTTTTTTATCACTGCTGAAATACAATATTCCATGGAAGATTATACATATTTTAAGCTGAAGTGAGCAATTTGTGCATCTCTAACGTTTTATTTTTTTTATATTAAATTTGAGCAAAGATTTCATTTGATATCATGCACTCAACATAGGTAGACCGGGTAGATGTCTGGCCAATCAATCGGCCAGTATAATTTTTTTACAAATTTTTGTAAGGAGGTGATCATTTGCGGAGACAACTAGCTGGATATTTGGCAGGTCATTCGGTGGTAAAAATGCAACAGTTATAAAAAGTGAATTGATAAAAGCTCCTAACTATCATCAATTAGTAAAATCTATATAATAACGTAGGACGGTTTTTGAATTTTCAATATATTTTTGTCCTATTAAGACATTTGAATGCCTCAGATCTATTCAAATTATAAAACAATGGCTAAATATATTTTTCCAAAAATGTCATACATGTACATTTTCTACTTTCTCGCTTCTCTCTCTTACTTTTTTCTTTTCTCACCCATCCTTCCATGATCTCATGATCCCACCTTCCTCCCTCTTTTATTTATTTATTTTTATTTTCTCCCATTTTTATTTTTCTCTCTATTTGTTTTTTTTTATTTTCTCCTTTTTGTTCACTCATTTTTATTCACACCGTACCTGTCACGACCAAAACCCAATATCCAGAGGTTTGACATCACGACAAGATAATTTCTGAGATCCTAACAAATTAATAGAGCAGCGGAGATAAAAGGTACCCAAACTTTTATTTAATAATAACAAAATATATGCATTGGAGCTACTGTTTAATTAAATTGTCAGAACTAAACTATGTTTACAAAGTGTTTTGTGCCTATCCCATGCACTGGTCCTAACATATCATCTGAAATGGGGAAACAACTATAAGCCTATGACAGAGTGAGAAATATTATATTGAGAGCAGGAGGGTATAAAAATTACTATAGATAATTATTGGGCTAAACAGAGTTTGATATTAAAATACTGAATATATACTACGGAAATCATTTGACATATAGTACAGAAATCATATAAATAAAATAATCATAATCACGGTACAGAACGGAACATAACAGATGTATGGACTCAAGAGTGGCTCATACGAACTCTAGAGGTGGCTCCCACAATAGTGTAGTACTTAGCTCTATACAACACTTAACTCTATACAACACTTTGCTCTACAATAGAACTCAGAGGATCAATGCATCCATAATAGACAGAGGGTCACAAAGTGACCAATCAAAAGACCAATAGTTATTTAAATCTTCCAAAACATGAGACCTCGGTGATGATACTTATAAAATAATTACTCAAAACACATTTTAATAAATAATTATACCATGAGTTTTTTTATTATATAAAATAAGATTATAAAATAAATAATATAATTAAAAATACTAATATAATTTATAAATATTTTATGATAACTTAAAGGGATTTTTATTGATAAGTCCAATTTAGAAGTGTTTTAACCCAAGAAGTCTATGAAGGAATTTTTTAACCCATTTAGTCCCATGTATGTATAGTTTTATTCCATAAAGTCCATTTTCTTGATTTAGACTATTTTCTTGGACACTTATGCCCTTATATTCAATTTTGATACCTTTATAAATATTTTTTGAACGATTAGCAATTTAATGATGTGAATATTCATATTTTAAAATTCACATTGGTAGGAATGTAAAATTGGTTCGTGGGCGGCCCGAAACCCGCCCGCGAGCCGGGACGGGCCCGGCCCGTTGACAATGTGAATATTCACATTGACATATTAACGTTCACATTAATAGGAGTGTAAAATTGGTCCGCGTCCCGTGGCGGCGCGAAACCCGCTCGCGGCCCATGGGTGGCCCGGGCGGGCCCGATCCGCCCCATTGACAATGTGAATATTCACATTGACATGTTAACATTCACATTGATAAGAGTATAAAATTGGCCCGCGGCCCATGGGCGGCCGCCCACCCACGGCCCTCAAATTTTAGACTTTCTCCTCAAATTTTTTTTTTGAAAATTTATCTCAAAACACAAACCAAATACACTCATAATTTTTTAATTCATCATGTCAAGTTGAATTTTAAAAATCTATAACTTTCTAAAAAAATTCAAAAAAAAAAAAAAAACCAAAATTAACTTCCCAAAATGCCCTTTACTTTTGGGTTTGAACGGCCTGCAGTTAGCTAGCCGAACTCGACGGTCTAGGTCAACCCATTATGAGCTCATTTTGGGTCCATCTTAATAATATAAATTGATAGGACTTGTTGAGTTCTTTATTCTTGTAAAAAATTATATTGATCGAATATTAATAATTACTTAATGAGATTATATTTGTATGAATAATTTATTTTTAAAATCAAAATTATTTAATCAAATCAAGAAATATCATATTCACTCAAAATAATTTTTTTATAGAATTATTCAAATTATCAATATCAACTATACGGTGGAGCCTTGGTGGTAGGTCCCTTCTTATGGATTGGGTTAAATCAGGCTAGCAACCGGCTATTCCAGAGACTGGGCCTACAGATATAGTGATGACACCTCAAAACTTCTTTTTTTTATAGTTCAAAAAAAAAAGAAACCATACGGTGGAGCAGAGTCCAAGCACTCTCCAGTCCAATTTTGGACGGGAGAGAAGCCACTGCCTTACTTTTCACATTAATTTGGCAATTGATTGAGAGAGAGAGAGAGAGAAAAGATGAAGCTGAAAGTCTACACCCATCGATTGTCGCAACCATCTCGTGCAGTTCTCATCTTCTGCAAGTAATCATATCTAGTTCACTTCACTGCCCTCAATTTTACCAATTAAATCGATTTGGTTATGGTTTTGTATGAAATTATGCTTTTGTTTCTCTGTTGTCTCACTTAAATTTACGTGTGTGTTTATATTTCTTCTGGGTATTGTAGGTTGAATGGAATTGATTTTGAGGAGATCACAGTTGACTTGATTAAACGTCAACACCTATCTCCTGAATTTAAAGGTGAGCCTTTTTTCACTATCAAGAATATTTGGTAGCAGCAAACTTTGGGTCAATTATTGATATGTAATTAATTAGCAATCTGTTCTTATAGACCAACTAATTTTTTTAATACTTTAACAGAATTGCAAGAATAGAAAGAAAATAGAGTGATACTATAACAAGCAAGTACTTGCTTAAATTACCCAAAAGGGTTATCAAAATTGGATCCAGATCGTATGATCCTAAATTGTCAAAATGATCCAAATCATTGTAGGATCGGCATTATAGTGGCATCGCAAGTAGGCAAAGTAGAATGGTAGGTAGGATCGGTGAATTTATGATTTTTTACCTTAATTTTAATACGTGTCATTTTAATTTGTATTTTTATCTTATTTTTAATAGAAAGTAGAATCTTACGATTTTGGATCTAATCCTACGATCTGATCCATAGGACCTCACCAATCCTACGTAGGGTCCTAATTTTAACAACCATGGTTGCAGTCACCACTGCAAGATGCAGCTTCCCTTTCCTACCAATTGTTAAAAATTAGAAAAAAAAAAAAAAAAACTTTGCGAAAAGTGATTGATGTGTGTTGATATTATATTATGCTGGCATATGATAGTCTATCGTTGATAAGTAAGATAGTTATGTATAATTTTGGCAATTTAAGCTCCTGGACCCGTATGTAATAATAGTTTTTTCATATAATATTGTGTACGGTATTGGGACTCCCCTGAAGATGATGTTCTTTAAACTGATTTCCCTGTTGATTAATTTCACAAGACTTATCATGGAGTTCAGGTGAACAATGGACAAAATAGTGACAGTGCTTTTTGACTACAGTCACAATGGTACATTTGTTAATAAATCCTAATAAAGTACTGACTACACGTTTTCTGCCAATTATAATTTCATTTCAGAAATAAACCCTATGAGACAAGTGCCGACAATAGTGGATGGAGATTTTAAGCTGTTTGAGAGGTATTTATAAATTTTCAGATGGCTTGTTAAGGGTGGATTACCAATCATTTGTTGTCATGTCTGGTGTTGATCTTTTGAAGTGTTTATTTGTTTATGTATTTTTCATGTCCTATGATCTGTTTTAGAGAGTGTAGTATTAAGATACTATGATAACTTCATCTTATTATGTTTTCGGTTTTGATGTATCGGGTTTGGAATCCTTGTTGTATTAGGAATATATGATAAATAGTGGTACTATTTATCTTATCATATTACTGAAACATAAATCACAAACAAACCAATTACTTGCAATGTATGTATGTATGTGTTGGCTACATATTTTGTGCTAGCCAGTGACAATTCGACGCGTGGCAAAATAAGGGTAATATGGGGAGACCAGTCAGGTCTTCGATCCTGATCATACACGTGGCAGTTAATATTGGTTGTTATAAGATCTGAGTAGCAGCGGATCAACAAAGAGATGTAACGTGACGTGGCTTCAACGGTTGCTCACATTCAAATTCAAATATAGGAGGGAAGCCTAAATGCAAGTGAAGGCGTAGTGGACCTACTTATAAGGTAGCATGATCAGCGATCACGGAGGAGCAGTTCGACGGTTTGAAGTGCAGTTCGATGGTTATCTTTGGAGAGTATAAATAGCAGGAAGGACTTCAGAGAAGAGGACGGAAAAAAAATCTAAGAAAATCAGTCTTACTTTACATATTCCAGTTTCATTTCCTGTTCTTTACATTTCTGTACTTTAAGTTCCTTCATTGCACTTCATTTGTAGGAGTAGTTTTCGAGTATATTGCCATTGTAAATCCTTATGAGGCTGAGATCATTGTAAGTTTTTCATACTAATGAAATGCTTCAATTTATTTAACTGTTCTTATGTTTACATTCTCTGAAGTCAAGCTACCAGTAAGCCACCAGTAAAAGTCCTCTTTATTGAGGCTAAAAGAACCAGAACACAATCGTTTGAATAATTGGTTGGCAATTACAATTCTGTAAGGACTGATTGATCCTTGCTGGCACGCTCATAATTACAAAAATAACCTTCGAAAGCCAAAAAACCAACATATATTTTTGGCACGCCTAGTGGGACTCTTTAAAAAAAAATGGCTAGACGTAGGAGACAAGGAGAAAATGAACGTTTGGAAGAAGGCGTGGAAGGAGAGGTGGAGATATCCAATCTAGAGGATAATGTGATAACACATCCTGTGGAGACTCTTATCTTATCGGAACCCATGGTCGAACAGACCAATACTTCAGAGCAAATACCATTTGTTCGTAATAGTGGACGAGACCAAGGAATTGGACCATCCATAGTCCCATCTACTCAGCCAGTCAATCCGTGGGGTGGCTTAGTAGATGCCATGGGACAGCAATTAATAAACACAATGGAAAGGTGGGCAGTATCCTTTTTGGATCGAATGAATAACCACTAACCAACAAATGTAAGACACATGGAGGAAGTAAATGTCCCTCAGCAAAGATTGGCTAGAGATAAACAGCCTATGCAAGCTAATGGACATTCTAATGGTTAAACCAGTAATCAGATTCATGAAAGATTACCACCTCAGTCTTGGTACGAACCCATTTCGAGGCCTGTAGCAGGCCAGAATGCCTCAATGTTCAACAGTGAAGCCATGCAAATTGGTGGATCTGGCCCAGTACAAGAAAATGGCATAAGAATGGTTCCAAATCCCACATTCGAAGCCATACCTGGCACTAGGGGGTACAATAATCCCTTATTCGAATTTATACACGGGGGGTTGGAAGGTTTCCCTACAAATGGAAGGGATACAATACCTGTTCCAGCACCTTTCGTGGGTCCTTTCGCAGGACAGGCTCAAGGAGGTTACCTACACCCCCAACAGCAACCTGTACCACAGGGGCAGCCAGTCCCAAATGTACCACCTTATGGATTTGTCCACCAAATCCTGTGTTTGTTCCTCCAGTAGTGGTTTAACAGGCACAAAATATGGTCCTTAGGGACCAAATTACTGAGATAGTTAGGGAGTTGTGTGGACCAATGGCTCGGGGGGTCCAGACTCCTGTGTATAGAAAACCATACCCAGAATGGGTCGATAGGGTACATGAATATCCAAGAGGTTTCAGGATACCAGATTTTGTCCTCTTTCATGGGAACGGAAACCAATCAACAGTAGAGCATATTGCTAGGGTTGCCGCTCAATGTGGTGAATTTACTAATCATGACTATATGAAGTTGAGACTATTCCCAAATTCTCTAACTGGAGGAGCATTTGTATGGTACATTAACCTTCCACCTGGCTCCATCCAGACTTGGCAGCAAATGGAAGAGGCATTTCATGCCCAATTCTTCCAATCAGAGCCAGAAGTTTCCATGGCAGACTTGGCAAGATTGAGTCAAAGGCCTGAAGAGAAGACTACTTAGTTTATTTCCAGATTTAAGAAGGCTCGAAATAAATGTAGAGTAATCTTGCCAGAAACAGAATTTGTAAGATTGGCCCAAAATGGCTTAGAGTTTAGGCTTCGAAGGAAGTTTGATTCAACAGAGTTTAGAGATTTAGTGGAACTGACTTACAAAGTACCTAGATATGAAGCATTACTAGAAGAGGAACAAGATCGAAATAATGCATCATATAGGACATACTACAAAGATCTTAATTATGAGATTGATGCAGCAGAGATTGTGGGAAAAGAGCCTATGATCTGTGAAGCATTAATTCATAAAGATACGACAATTGACCAGCAGTTTAAAAAGAAAGATTTCCACAGGAAATATTCTTTCGATTTAACTAAGGCAGATGACATTTTTGATCATTTGCTTGCGGCCAACTTCCTTAAGTTACCAAAAGGGGTTAAAATTCCTTCTCTTGATGAACTTAAAAGAAAAGTATATTGTAAATGGCATAATTTTTGGTCTCACTCGACTAAAAACTGTGTTGTTTTTCGAGACAGGATCCAAGAACAAATTCGGAAAGGGAGTTTGAAGTTCCCAGCCAAAGCTGAAAAAGCCATGGGGATCGATAGCAATCCATTTCCAGAAATTGGAGAGGTGGCAGCCAATGTCATTATGTCAGACTTTCAGAACCTATCTTTGAAAGAATTGGAAGAAGTCAATGTACAGATGCATGTGGCCAACCAGACAGTAATCAAAAAAGACATTAGAAATCCACCAGCTATTGGACGAGATTTCTCACATCAGAGGGAAGACTCTGATGAAGAAGCACTGGATGATTACTCCTTAGAGGCAGCCGTAATGCAAAGGATGTGTCCCAGGTACAGACTGAGTTATAAGTGGTTGAAAGGCCTTCCAGTTGATGGGAAGCAATATTACAGGGATGTGCAGAGGCGTCCCAAACCAACCAATGCTTATAATAAAAGGCCGTATCCGGCTAATGTTAGACGGCAGCCATTAGTGGTTGAGCCTGCGGTTGATAGAATGCATACTAAAGGCAAGAGGCCCTTATATAAGACCAGGTCACCTAACTATTACAGAATGGAGAGTCGTCATTCTGAAAGAAGATTGGAGAAGAGTTCAGGCTTTAGGATCAAAGCCAGGAATTGGCCCCCTGGGCCAGCTTCACGAGGGACATAAAATGATCACCATCATCGAAAGCTTGAATCAGGCTCAAAGCTCGGAGACAGGGCCAAAAAATTGTCTTCACGGCCAGCCTCGAAGGTGACCTCGAAGGAAGAAAAAGGCAGTTCGACGTCTGGGCCAGTAAGTTCGTGGGTACCTAGAGTCCCAGATTGGTTTGTGATGCAAAACAAACCTAGGGAATTGCCTACCCAAAGGAATGTTGGAAATCAAAGTAGGATGGTTAAGCCTCCTTTGGTGGCCCTCAACAACTAGGTATTGCTGAAACACCCAAGAACGAAGGAACCAGATATGGTCCCCGTTATTTCCAGATCACAAAGGAGGAAAATTCAGCGTAGGTACACCCAATACCAGAAGGACCTGAAAGAAAGTGGAGAGAGTTCTTCATTGATCCAGAATGGAGAAAAGAAGAATCGAAAGTCAGACCATAATCCAAAGCTAGTTCTACAAAATGAGGTAGATTGCAGCCGAGAACAGTTGGCCAAGGTTCATTCTGAACTAAAAGTCAGAGAAAAGGATAGCCTAGCAGGGTTGGAGAAAGCTCTGATAGAGAGTGGTAGCGAAATGGAAGAAGAAATTGGCATGAGCCAAAAGAAAGAAATGATGGAAGAAGAAATGTTTGAAGCTTTCATGGTCGAGCAAACATTTTTGGTTGGAAAACCAGCCGAGGAAAATCATTCGAAGGAACCTGTTAGTAATGAAATACCAGAATGCAGCATGCAGGATGTTTCTAAGGTAATTAACCAAGGTGACCAAGAGGGGAAACAGGTACAGCCAGCCATCCAGTTTGGCTCGTTTCCCCCAGTATCAGTGAACATGGTACACATACTACCGCAGGAATTCCAACTGGAGATGAGAATCAAGAGGGGCAAGAAATTGATCCAATTCCAATCTCTAGTGAAGATTCACAAGCGAGTATGGTACAAGATAATTTCGGAATGGTTACCCCAATGGAAGCTGAATATGAGAGTGAAGAAGTGGTAAGTATTAACCTCTTGTATCCATTTGAATATCCCTCGAATTCCATGACGCAGCATGTTAAGCCTTTGTACATTAAGGCCTTCTTCGATGGGATTCAGTTAAACCGAGTCTTGGTGGATAATGGGGCAGCGGTGAACTTACTACCAAAATCCTCCTTGAAGAAATTAGGAATGAAGAATCCCAGGTTGATCCTAACCAGTACAACCATCGCTGGTTTTGCTGGAGACAAGTAGATGGCCCAGGGAATCCTACCCATCAACCTGAGTGTGGGAACCAAGGACTGCATGACGGCGTTTTTCGTCATCGACAGCAATGCGAAGTACAATGCTTTACTTGGTAGAGATTGGATCCACACTAATAAATGTGTGCCTTCCTCTTTACATCAGAAAATGATAATAGCTCTAGGCAATGGAGAGACGGAGGAAATTAATGCAGATTCTCAACCTTTTATAGCCTGTGCAGATTTCGCAGAAGCCAAGTTGTATATTGATGGCATGGCACCGTTCAGTATACTGATGGAATTCGATGGCTCAGCCGAAGTACCGGCTGATGAGGAAGTAGCACACCTGAAGCACTTAGTCCAGGAGAGTGCTGATGAAGAGCTAGTTGTTAAAGATGACAATGATGCCTGGTTATACGCAGCAAGAAGAAGCACTAGAAGCCAAATCTTTGGCTTTAATTAAGTTTTCAATATTGGATATAAAGTCAATAGTCCAGAAAGTACGAGAGCAAGAGAAAGAAGTCATGACAATTGGTTACAAGCGGGAGCAGCAACAAGCCAGAGTTTTGACCCTTGATAAATACTGTGCATTGGACATAGAAACGAAAGTCCAAGAAATACAGGAAGAAGAAACCTTGTGGACAGACTTTGTCTATGAGGAGGAGAATAAAGAGGAGGAATCAAAGAGCCTGGAAGCAGAACACAGCAAGGAGACTTCTTCGAAGTCAGAAAGGATCAAAGAAGGAGTTCCAGTAAGTACTCAGATACAAGACCCCTTAGAAGAAATAAATTTAGGGGAAGATTCTGTACAACAACCCATTTATATAAGTACTTGGTTGAATTCTCTTGATAGGGACCAGTTGTTGGTTATTCTGAAAAGATATAAAGATTGCTTTGCATGGTCATACAATGAACTACCAGGATTGGATAGGTCATTAGTGGAACATAGGCTTCCCATGAAGCCTAACTTCAAGTCATACAAACAAAAACCAAGAAGAATGGGTTCGGAAGTGATCCAGAAAGTTAAGGAAGAAATTTTTAGACTACTCAAGGCAGGCTTTATCAGGACAGTTAGGTATGTTGAGTGGCTATCTAATATTGTGCCTGTAGTCAAGAAGAATGGCAAAATGAGGGTATGCATCGATTTTAGAAACCTAAATCTGGCAACTCCAAAAGATGAACATCCTATGCCTATGGTAGATTTGTTGGTGGATAGCTCTGCAGGACATCAAATTTTATCAATGATGGATGGGCACTCTGGTTATAACCAAATCTGCATTGCGGAGGAAGATGTTCACAAGACAGCATTTAGATGCCCTGGGAACATCGGGACCTTCAAATGGGTTAAAATGCCGTTTGGCCTAAAGAATGCCGGGGCCACATATCAGAGGGCTATGAACACTATCTTTCATGACCTTATTGGTGGATATTTAGAATGTTATATTGACGACATTGTGGTTAAATCTCAATCCATGAAGGAACATATATTGCACCTAGAGGCAGCCTTTGAAAGAATGAGGAAGTTCAAATTGAAGCTTAATCCTCTTAAGTGTGCTTTTGGCGTATCATCTGGAAACTTCTTGGGCTATGTAGTATACAAGAAAGGAATACAGATCGACCAGAATAAAGCCAAAGCCATCATTGAAGCCAGACCTCCATCAAGTAAGAAAGAATTACAAAAGTTCCTTGGACAGGTTAATTTTTTTCGAAGATTCATTTCTAACACTGCAGGGAAAACTAAAATTTTTTCTTCTTTATTAAGGCTGAAAGATGAAGAGGAATTTGTGTGGACAACGGAGCATCAAAGTGCTTTCGATGGAATCAAAGCCTACTTGGCCAACCCTCCAGTATTGATGTCACCAAATGGCGTTAAGCCTTTGAAGTTGTACATAGCTGCAGCAGAAGATTCATTGGGAGCTTTCTTAGCCCAAGAAAATGAGGAAGGTAGGGAGCAAGCTGTTTATTACCTTAGTAGGTTTTTAAATTCTTGTGAATGTAAATATTCAGCTGTAGAAAAGCTTTGCCTTGCGCTGTATTTTGCTGTAATGAAATTAAGATATTACCTTTTGCCTACGACTGTCTTGGTAATTACAATCACAGATTTGGTTAAATATATGTTATCTAGACCTATGCTGAAGGGAAGAATTGACAAATGGGTATTAGCCTTGTCAGAATTTCACTTAGAATATGTGCCCCAAAGGGCAGTGAAAGGACAAGTTTTAGCCAATTTTTTGGCAGACCATCCATCTCAAACAGAGAGTCAAGAGATAATGGAACTCAGTATGGCTAGTGTCGAGCCATGGCAAATGTGGTTCGATGGATCAAAAGCCAATGGCCTAACTGGAATTGGTATAGTGATCAAGTCACTGCAAGGAATAGAAACCACACATGGTTTCAGAGTGGATGAAACTGCTTGTTCTAATAATCAAGCTGAATATGAAGCTTTGATAGTGGGATTGGAAATTCTTATTGGATTACAAGTACATGCAGTTGACATATTTGGAGATTCCCAATTGGTCGTTAACCAAGTAAAAGGGATTTTCAAGTGTCAAAGTACAAGTATGCTGCCATATTATGTCGTCGTATTACATTTGCTCTCTCAATTTGAAATAGCAAATGTAACTTATGTTCCGAGATTCTTGAATAATAGAGCTAATGATGTGGCTCGAAAAGCTTCGAATTTCAAAAGAAAGGATGGTACCCAATGGGATGTAAGCCAAACAACATACCAAAAATCTATACCACCTTTAAATAAAAGGAACATGGTCCTGGAAATCAATCATAATGATCTGCAGGAACAAGATTGGAGACATCCAATAATACAATACTTGGCTGGCTCATCCTCAAAAGCCAGTAGAAAAGTTAAATTGCAATTTGTGCAATACATCATATATAACAATGATCTCTACAAAAGAGGGGGAGATGGTCTATTGCTGGAATGTTTAGGGCCGAAAGAAGCATTAATAGCTATGGCTGAAGTTCACGAAGGCATCTGTGGTGCACATCAACCTGGTGTAAAGATGAGATGGCTGCTTCGAAGACATTCCTATTATTGGCCAACTATCCTTAAAGACTGCATAGAATATGCAAAGGGCTGCCAGGCATGTCAAAAGCATGGTACAATAAGGCATGTGCCCATAACTGATCTACATGCAGTAGTAAAGCCTTGGTCGTTCAGAGGATGGGCCGTAGATATGATGGGGAAAATACACCCTCCCTCTTCGAAGCATCATTGTTTCATTTTGGTAGCTACTGATTATTTCACTAAATGGGTTGAAGCTAAGCCATACAAAGCTGTAGATCAGACGGAGGTTATTGGGTTCATTAAAGATTTGATCCATAGATTTGGCATCCCACAAACAATAACGGTTGATAATGGGACTGTTTTTGATGGGAAAATGGTAAAGTCTTTTGTGGCTGAGTTTGGAATTAGCTTTGTTAATTCCACCCCATATTACGCACAAGCCAATGGTCAAGCTAAGTCATCTAACAAGTCCTTAAAAAAGGGAATACAAAAGGTTGTGGAAGATAATTCTAGAGATTGGCATAACTTATTGTTAGATGTATTGTGGGCTTATAGAACTTCCCCAAGGTCAAGCACAGGAGTCACTGTCACGACCCAAACCCGGCCTTATGGGTTTAGCACCGTAACCCGCCAGTAATCCGAGATTACCGAAGGCCTGCTTAACAGTCGTACAGTAAAACAGAGTTTAGGGCCCGGCGGAAGCCAATACAGTAAATAAATAATGTCCATTGAGCTGTGACAGTCTGTATGCCAAAAAGATTTTTCATACATTTATACGTAAACAGTACAGAACAATATGCACAATATTTACAATCATTCAGACTAGGGACTCAATCCCTGCATAACAGTACAGTACAGTAAACATTCAGTCTATACAAAACAGTAAGACAGTACAGAAGGGGGAATTGTAAAACACCCCTAAGCCTTAACACGATAGGCTCGGAACCTCGCAGTAAGGCACATAGGTTGGCTTGACAAAACTGGAGTAACCCTGACGCTCCTAGCCGCGGTCTGGTGCCTGAACACCTACATATATATATGAGCAGTGAGCTAAAGCCCAGTGAATAACATAATGCGTAAAGAGGTTAAGAATGAATGTCCTTACAGTATGAAATCAGTTCAATTAAACAGTATTTCAGTTGTTCAGTCAGTACAGTCATATGTGGTACACCCAGTAGCATAACAGTACAGTAAGCAGTAGGTCTTAAAAGACCGAACAATAATGATGGCCATCAATCAGTAAACAGTAGTGGTTCCACGAGGGAACCGACAGAGAATTCTGTCACAGTAACAGTAAACAGTAGGTGCTAAGGATGCCACAATACAGTTCAGAATATAGGACATACATTCATTCAGTTAACAGTAATCAGTTCAGAAAACAGTACAGTTCAGTTGTTCAGAAGATAATCATTTGTGAACATATCTTTACACAATCGTTACTCACAGAGTTCTGGGCTACAGTATGCTAGAGCGTGCCTCCCCAGTCGCCAACCCTACACAGTTAACAGATTGAACACACACTAAGCTACACAGTTGGGAAAGATAATATCTTAACCCCTAATTTGCCTCGGTGTGTTCTACATCTATGCCCTCCAAGATGTCTTAAACTAGGCCTAAGAATGCCTAGAATGAGATGAGGATGCAAAGATGTACTCAAAAAAGCAGTTTCAGAATATTCAGAAAACAGAGTCCCGCTCGAGGGCAGGTTTACCCGCTCGAGCGGACATGAAACAAAGGTACACGCTCGAGCGTCAACTTTCCCGCTCGAGCGTACTGTAAAAGTACTGGATGGGTGAGATCTTCGCTCGACGCCCGCTCGAGCTTGAGACACAATCCTCCGCTCGAGCGCCCAATCCTCCACTCGAGCGGACTGTAAAACAGTGCAGAGAAATACTGGATGCACGGATTCCACGCTTGAGCGCCACTTTCCCCGCTCGAGCGGAAGTGCAAAATCTGGGAATTCCAGATTGCACCTCCAAGCCAAAACCAAGTTTTCACAATTCAAAACTCGACCTCTTGGGCTGAATTTTCAGAAAACATTTGTAAACACATAGAATATCATGGTTCAAAGCTCAATTTTAAGAAATCAAAGCCCAAGGGTGTTTAATTCATACCCAATTTCAAACCAATTTCATGAACATGGAGAACATGCAAACATGCATGAATTTTAAACAACTTTGAAGCTCAATTTAATGCTCTAAGGAGCCAATTGATCTAAATACAAGTCGAAAACATGGACCATTACAAAATTATGGACATGCATGTACCATTTTACCATGAATTCAACTCAAAACTCATCAATTCAAACATGCATGCATGAATTATGCTCTATATCAACATGTATGAACTAAAACATGACTTAGCTCTACAATTTAACATGGACCATGCAAGAATTAGCTCAAACACAAGAATGAGAAGATGAAATCCTTACCTAAGTCTTGAGTTAGAAGACTAGGAGCTCAAATATGCAATCTATACTTCAATTACCAAGCAATTCAAGATGAACAATTCAATCTCTCACTCTCTCTCCCTCTTGGTCGACTATGGCAAGGAGAAAGGCTGAGCAATGTTTTGATTTAAGTGTATAAGTGTATACAAGGCTCAAAGGTGTGTGAGATAATGGCCACTAAGTGTGGCAAAATAGTAATTACAGCAACTATTGCAATTTAACTCGTTTTAAGCTAATTTAATCATACCTAATCAGTTTTCAGATAATTACACCATAAAATCACATTAATTATGAGGATCATAAAACATCAATCAATTCCGGATTCGGCCGCTGATAAGGCATTCAATTAGCAGTTTAAACATAAAACACAAACAGATCAAATAATCAATCAAACAGATAGAATACAATTTAATATACACACTCAGTCAATTCAGTTCCAGTTTTCAGTCAGTCAGTTCAGTACTTTAACCAGTCCAATTATCAGTCATAATCAGTTCAGTTTAACGGTAATCAATGTTTATCGGTAATCAATCAGTCATTAATTGGTAAACAGTAAGAGGGTTGTTACAGTCACTCCTTATGCCTTAGTTTATGGGCATGATGCAGTATTACCTGTGGAGATCAATGTTAAATCCTTAAGGGTAAGATGCCAAGACCAGTTGGATCCTGAGCAGTACTATCAGAGTATGTGCTTGGAGTTAGAAGACATAGATGAAGCTAGAATTTTGGCATTAAATAGCATTCTCTTTCAGAAGAAGAAAGCAGCCAAAAATTATAGCAAGAAAGTCAAACACATTGGCTTTGATGAAGGTGATTTGGTGTGGAAGACAATACTTCCAATAGGAATTAAAAGCCATAGATTTGGCAAATGGTCACCTAACTGGGAAGGACCATATCAAATTCATAAAGTTTTGCCTTTTGGGGCATACCATTTGAAAAATTTGAATGGTTATATGCATCCCAAAAAGATTAATGGCAGATATTTAAAGCCTTATTTTCCAACTATTTGGGAAACACAGGGAATAAAATAAACACTGAGTACAAGAACATAAGATAGTAAACAAGGAAATGTTTTATAAAGAGTCAAGTACATCGTGCCACAAATTGGCCCAAAAATCATTACAATGTTTTAGCTGTTTTTGTACAACAGATTTCCTATTGGTAAACGACGAAAATAGTTGAATAGTTGCAGCCATGTCTCTCTTTTGATCGGTCAGCCCTTGATTGGTGATTTGCAGTTTGAGGTCAGTTCGGAGTAAGGCCTGATTCACTTCAGAAAGCTCCTCTTCGAGTTGAGCTTTCCTCTCCAGCAGTTGAGTTCGAAAGTGAGAGGCAAAGGAGTGTTGTTTCTTAAGCTTCGATACTTCAGTATGCACTTGAGAAACAAAACTTTGGTCTCTAACCAATTTCTCATCTGCAACCTTGGCAGCATGACAGATGCTGATGTAAAAATCGATAGTAGCTGCTGCCTGAGATAGGTGATTTGAGACATTCATACCAGACTGCTCAGCAAGTTTGAAGCATTGAAGAAACCCGTTTTTAATTATAGGCCTTTGTAGAGCCTCGAAGGGAATCCTCGAAAAAGAAATTAACAGGTCCAGACAGGTGTCCAAGTCTATCAAAGACACAGAAGGTTGGCTGTTAGAGGAAGGAAAGCTCTAAAAAATTTCCAGCAAAGAATCAGCCAAAACTAATGGCTCAGCCTCCTCATCGAATGTCGGAGAAGTAGAGGTGATGTCAAAAAGACTAGCTAATCTTGTTTCAAAGATATCAATCTCATCATTAGACATGAGGGGCGCAGAGAGAGTTGCCATGGGAGACACAGAAGATTGCATAGGGATAGGAGAAATGGGTGGAGCATCTTTAATGGTCTCCATGGTCCTAGCCACCAATGAATCAAGAGAAGGAGGGCTGGAGCTAGATAAAGGTGATAAGTCACGAATTGGAGAGCTGTCAGCACCCATCAGAGATAAGGTAGCAGTTGGAATCTCCTTGGAAGGAGAAAGAGGAGCAAGACTCGGCAAAGAAGTAAATTGAGGAAAGTCAAGAGTCAAGTAAGAAAGATATGGAGTCAAACCAAGAGAAAGAGGTGCAGGAATGCTTTGCCTCAAGAAAAGTGCAGAAAATGTAGACCCTGAAAATGGAAGTATGGTCTGAATAGTCCTTACATCCTGCATCTGATCAACCTCGAGTGAAACTGAGAGAGGTCTCATCGGAAAGATGAACTCAGAAGTTGCCGCTGCAAGAGGAAGAAATGTAAGGCAATGTTAAACCTCAATACCAAAGGTTGACAGAGGAAAAATCGCAGAAGCATAAAAATTACCTGCTCCAGAAGTGTCGGCAATGATGGGAGAACTACGAAGGGTGTAATATCTGGCAGTTTGTTGCCTTCTTGCAGTTTCCTTTTGTAGTATGTCAGTAGCGGCAGCTTCATCTCTCACAAATTGTTGCTGTCGTCTCTTCTCAGCTCTCTCGAAGACAATCATGGCTTTAGAATGTTCTTACTCTACTGTCTTGACGGCTGCTTCATGGATGGTATCTTCAATCGAGACAGGAGCGGAAGTAGACATCTTTTTTCTCTTCTCCATTGCTTTGGCAATTGTCTCAGAATCAGAGTCTTCGACCATATCAGAAGGAGAGACAGTCACCCTTCTTTTCCTTTTCCTCTGTATTGGCAGGGTCTGCTCTTTCTCAATTTCTTTCTCAACTTTTTCCTCAACTTCTTCAAGCTGCGATCTGGATTCCGAAGAGATGAATTCATCTTCCATCTCTCTGGCAGTTGTCTCATCCCTAACTGAGTCAGATGAAAAGACGATCGCTTTTTTCTTTCTTTTCAAAGGTAACTCTTCCTCTTCATCTGTTTCTTTTTTTTCTTCCCTTTGAATATCGGATATTTCCTTCTCGAGTTCAAAGAGCCTCATTTTCTTTTGTGATTGACCACCTCCACAAAAGAAGAATTAAAGATAAGGCAAAATGCATTATAAAAGACAAAAGGAGAAGGGACAAGGGTATATCTTTCTTCGAGGCAGCCCGAGTAACTCTAGGAGAAATTGAAGCAACAGGAGCAGATTGTGTTGTAGCATGTGCTATATCTGAAACAGTGGAAGAAGTGACAACCCCAGTTTCTTTGGGCTTGGTCACATCTAACACCGTTAGTAGGTTTAAAGGTGAAATGGCCAAATAAATCTCCATGTTAGTCACCCACCAGGTTTGGTACCTCTTCAATACGGTACCTTGAGGAATGAAAGGGGTATACTCGAAATTGGCCAAGTCATCTATAAATTTAAAAGTTGCCTCTTCTAGCCTGGACTTCCGGACTTTCAGATCCCTTCTAGTAAGGCTGAGATTTGTGTTGCTACAGAGAGGTATTGGGACCCCTTGTGTGAGGCCAAATTGTCTAGCAAATTGAGCAGGGCAGTAAGGTTCAGCAATGCATTTGTAGGCCTTCGGGTTCAAAGTCCCGATAAATAACTCTCTGGGAATCAGAATGGAAGCCCATATATCTTTATGAATAGGTGAAGTACAGGACTGGTCACTTAGGAAATTCCTCAACCAAGATGGACCAATGGAGGGTTCAAAAGGACGAAAACGATAAGTAGGAAGAGAGACTGGAAGTTGGTGAAAGAAAAAGAAGTAAAAAGCAAAGGTAGAAGGGTAAAGTGAAGCATTGGCCAACCTTATGCCATGAGTAGGAGGGTTTGGCTCGGAAAATTTAAGGTATTTGGATTGTAACTCAGTAAAATAGGCAAAAAGCCAAAACTGAAGAATCCAGAATGGCACCCCTTGATTAGCATCTAAGGGTTTCTCACAGAAAAGGGAGTAGATTCTGTATACATGACCTAGAACATGTGGGGCTAAGGCCACCTTTTGTTGTAAAACAAAGGCTTTGGCAAGAGGGGCAAATTCAGGCATGATTCTCTGAGAAGAGGTGCAGAATAGAAATTTGCAAAGCCAATACAATAAGAAAGAAAAGAATTCCCTATTAGTCACAGGGCCTTCTCTTTTATTCTCAGCCCTAGCAAAATCACTATAAGATGAGTTAAGGGAAGGGAGAGAGAAAGGGACGGCTAAATCAGGATAATCCGGTCCGAATGGGGTACCAATGGGGGATAGTCCTAATAAATGGCAAATATCAAGAACAGTAGGGGCCATCATCCCGCATCTAAATTGGAAAAAGTTAAAGACAGGATTCCAAAAACATAAGGCAGCAGGAATAAGGAAAGGGTCCTCTGAGATAGTTACCCTAGATAGTCTGAGAGCATCGAGAAGGCAGAGTTCTTGAAGGTCCAGGGTCCTAGCAGGAATAACCCGATCATACCATTCTTGCCACTCTGGTCTCACCGTGGGCCAGCATCGGTGGGGGCGATTTATCCTCCAGTTCCTCCAGTCAAGACCACCTTCGTAAAGGAGACATTGGTTTTCCAGACGGGGATACAGGGCTGGGAGCTCAGTAAGGATCTCTTTGAATATGGGCCCAAGCAAGTAGTCTAGCTGCACATGGCGTCGAGGGACAAAGATGCGTCCATCAATAGCGCTTTTCTCCCCAGCTATCAATAATCCTCTTCAGGGCCACAGATGGACTCGTACGCTCTACGACTGATACTAAAGGAGAAGCCATTAACAGTATGCTTTTCTTGAAAGTGAAACCGGGAAAGGAAGTAGAGAGAAGCCGAAGATCGGTAGAAAGAGGGGTTTGTGCATTAGAGGAGCAAGTGATCTCAGAGCACGAAACAAAAAGGGTTTTTAAAGCCCTCGTATCTGAAAATATATTACATGAGCTGTTAAGTATTAGAAGTGCGAATACAAAAGCTTCCTTCAATACTGATGCTTTTGGAGGGAAAAACAAACTCCTGTTGTTAAGGCTAGCTTCGAAGTAAGATATTTTGCTTCGAAGCCAAGTCAAACGGCTTCGAAACAGAGAAGCCAGCTTCGAAGCAGGTTGCCATACCTAAAATATAAAAATACTCGAGTGTTTATTTCACTTAAAAGAGTTTAAAGACCTGTTTTTAGGTTTTTAACAAAGGTAATGTTCTTCGACGCGAAACTTGAGATTCTTTAAGGATGGGATTTGGCGTTTGAAACATCAAAAGCAATAATGACAATGACTAGATGTTGACTATGGTCAAAACAGACTTTAAGTATAAGATTGCTAGATTCGAAGCACTGTTTCTAATTGAAAATCAGCCAAAACTGTCAACTTTATTCCACAAATTGGAAAGGGTTATAATTGGCTCATTTAGTGTTTCATTTAAAACAATTAAGTCCAGATTCAAAGGATGAAATTGTTCAAAGTTCGAAGCTCTGAATTGACTTTCAAAACACAAGTGAAAGCAGGGTCAAACAATGACAAATGAAGAAGAATTTTGTTTATATTAAAACCAAAGCAATTACATCAGATGACCCTATCTCGGTATGAACTCGAGCTCATAAAAATAAGGAATGGAATAAATAACAAGATCATGAAATTTAGTCCAACAATGATCAATAAACTTTTGTTCTTTCCTTATTCTATCTTCCAAATTTTCTAGCATTGGCTGCATAAGTTGATGTGCTCTCACTTCATAGTAGAGCTCTTCAGCCTTTATTTCGAAAGCCACTTCTCTTAATCCTTGTTCCAATTCGTCAATGTCTAAGTCATCCCAATATGCAGAATCTTTATTCTTGAAATCACCAAATTCTTCAATGAAGTTCTCTGCTTCGTACTGAGCATGAATTCGAAGAGACGAAAGTTGGTCTAAAGATTGTGTAGTAGCCACAGAATTTCGATGCCAGTTAAGGAGCAATGGAAGTTGGTCCAGAAACATATGAAGTTCTGCCTGAGCAAGGGGATTAAGGACATGGCCCCTAGTCAGAATATCACAAGCCCATCGAAGGTTCTTGAGAGGGGCTTCGTCCTCAAGTACATTAAAAGGCAAGTGAGAGAAAGCTGCAAGCAGAAATTGAGCTTGTTTCCGCTCAGCTGGAGTAGGAGAAGGTAGAGGTTTATAAGGTGGGAAGACATTTTCCATGGATAGGACAAACTTCAGTCTCTCTGTCCAGGAAAGGATTGGTGGGGAAGAAGGTATGAATATTTCAATTTCGGGAGACGAAGAAGAAGGTGTGGACGCTTCTATTTTCGGAGATGACACGGGAGCAGAAGGAACAAAGGCATTAATATAATCAAGCCAGTCAGAAGAACAAATCTTCGCCTTCTGGGCTAAGAATGATGGGTTATACCCTTGTGCTTCTTCTGGGCGGGGGGCAGCGTGCACTATCTTTGTAGGCATGGAGGATGTATACCATGCTACAAGAAGATTCTCCTCCAGACTACGCCGATGGTCAATGGGCACATAGGGATAGACAACTGAACTTCGAGCATAGGAAGGAAACTCTAAAGGGTCAGTGAACTCAACAAAATGATGGTTGATTCACTCATTCAAATCACAGGTCTCAGGTATTGACCAGCTTGTCCAGTCAGAACCCCCAGAAGAGGAAGAAGTTGCAGCTTTATCCCATACAGAGATTTGTGAAGAAGAGTTTCTCAAGTCCATATTTGCAACTTTCCGAATCAAAGGTTTGAGAGCAGTTTGTTCGAACTGTAAGGGTAGGTTAGAGGAAGAACTTCTTATGTCTATATTTGTAGCTTTCTGAATTGAAGGATTAAGAGCAATGTGTTCGTAATCCAAAGGTTGGTAATTTGCAAAGGCATCCATGACCTGAATATAGAAAGGTGGGTAAAGGTGGCTAATAAATGCATGCTTTCGATAAGGAACAGCATCGACATATGACTCTTCGTGTGCTTGATCGCTGGAGGAAAGAATTAATTTGGCCATGAAATGTATCAGTCTGTTCGAATGCTAAGATCAAAACGAGAGTATTAATACAGATGGTGAGTGACAGTTGCATTTCTGGGAAGATGCAAAACCCATGCACGTTCTAAGACGTGGGAAAAAGGACCCCGATCCACTAATATCACCAAGTCTTGGGCATATTAGTGCGGGGGGTAATGTTGGCTACATATTTTGTGCTAGCCAGTGACAATTCGACGCGTGGCAAAGTAAGGGTAATATGGGGAGACCAGTCAGGTCTTCGATCCTGATCATACACGTGGCAGTTAATATTGGTTGTTATAAGATCTGAGTAGCAGCGGATCAATAAAGAGATGTAACGTGACGTGGCTTCAACGGTTGCTCACATTCAAATTCAAATATAGGAGGGAAGCCTAAATGCAAGTGAAGGCGTAGTGGACCTACTTATAAGGTAGCATGATCAGCGATCACAGAGGAGCAGTTTGACGGTTTGAAGTGCAGTTCGATGGTTATCTTTGGAGAGTATAAATAGCAGGAAGGACTTCAGAGAAGAGGACGGAAAAAAAATCTAAGAAAACCAGTCTTACTTTACATATTTCAGTTTTATTTCCTGTTCTTTACATTTCTGTACTTTAAGTTCCTGCACTGCACTTCATTTGTAGGAGTAGTTTTTGAGTATATTGCCACTGTAAATCCTTACGAGGCTGAGATCATTGTAAGTTTTTCATACTAATGAAATGCTTCAATTTATTTAACTGTTCTTATGTTTACATTCTTTGAAGTCAAGCTACCAGTAAGCCACCAGTAAAAGTCCTCTTTATTAAGGCTAAAAGAACTAGAACACAATCGTTTGAATAATTGGTTGACAATTACAATTCTGTAAGGACAGATTGATCCTTACTGACATGCTCATAATTACAAAAATAACCTTCGAAAGCCAAAAAGCCAACAGTATGCATGAAAACAATTTGGTACATATCATTAATAGTTGAGTGTTATTATCAGTTTGTATAGCACCAAATAAGCTTGTGTGTCACATTATTATGAGGTTAGAGCAAATATATGCCGCAAGAGTCCACCTTCTTATTCTTCTTTGTAGAAAAAAATAAAAAAATAAAAAAATAAATTTTGACTTAAATTCAGTTATGTTTGCTTATTGCCTCCCTGGTTTTTGGTTAGTTTAAGTTTTCTTTGGATAATATCTGTAGTATTGGACTGTAGATTTTAATGACCCAAGGTTATATTCAAGAATAAAAATGTTGTGATTACATGCTGCACATTGTGTTTCTGTTACTGGCGTCTCTATTGAATAATGTTTACCTACGCTGAACATTTTCCTCTGTTTTAGTGTTTAGTTTCACTTGTGAATCGTTGAGTATATATGATTGTTGGTCATTGATGGATGGATCTACAAATTTTTAGGTATAATGCTATTCTTATGTTATACGTGTGGACTGTTTGAGAACCTAATTACTTATTATTACTATTTTTAATTTTCTTGTCATACCCCATATTTTTAGCATTGTGGTGACTCTTGTGGGTTTGATGTGTTTTGCAGTCATGCAATTCTCAGATATCTTGCTTGTGCATTTCCTGGAGTTGCAGATCATTGGTGAGAATAGTTACTCTCTTTTTGGAATTAGTCTACATATTATAACCTATACGAATATGGACATGTAGGACCGTAAACGAGCCGAGTTGAGTGTAGCTTTGTTGAGCTCGAGGGGCTCAAGCTCAGGTTGGCTCATTTATATTAATGAAATTCGAGCTCGGCTCGGCTCGATAATATTTTTTTTAATATTATTTAAATAAAAATATTTGTTTATATTATTTAATATATAAATAATGTATTTATACTATTATTTATATATATATTTATATATTATTTAATATATAAATAATATATCTATTATATAATTTAAATAAAGATAAACGAGTTGAGTTTGATGAGCCAAGCTTAATATTTGAGCTTGAGCCCGGTTCGTTTAAACAAGCTGAGCCGAGACTATTCGTGAACAGCTCGGTTCATTTGCAACCATATGGGCATGGGATATGTACTGGAATTATACACCTTTCTGTCAAGACTTCAGAGCGCATGCTTAGTTGGCTTCGGCCTAGAGTTTACCAAAAAAAAATAAAAATAAGAGCGCATGCTTAGTTTGCCCGGAGTAGCTTCAGTATGTTACATGAATATTAAATGCCTCTACTTCCCAAGTATTCAGGTGGTGGTCCTAGGTTCAAGCTTTCCAAGGAGGTTGAGAACTGTCTTCATTTATGATCTTAGCTGACAACTAACCTCCATTAAATTGCCAGATCTCAAAAAGAAAAATTTACATGTACGGCATGCTACATCATGCACACACCATTCATCCTTGGGTATAGGAGACGAAAGTGAGAAATCAAAACTTAGCTGTGTCCGTGTCCTAAAATTTAGAGGTTAGATAAATATGACATCTAGACAGTCAGCTTCCATATGATGTTCATGTAACATACTTTACTTTGTTTTGCTAAATGCATGTCCACTTTCAGCTGTGGTCTTGTAGTTATTATGTCTATATTTGGTGGTTATATACATATTCTGCAGCCTGGTTCTTAACAAGTTTTCCTGTTCATTCCTAAAGGTATCCAACTGATCTCATCAAAAGAGCTAAGATTGACTCAGTGCTGGATTGGCATCACTCCAATCTACGCCGTGGTGCAGGTGCCTTGTATTTGATCACCAATGATATTCTTTATTTTTTTTATATCATAAATTGACAGTGATAGTTTTGGGAGCAACAGTAAAATGTGCTTTTATACAACTCTTTAGTGATTTTTTTGGTAAAAAATGTTTTGTAAAATGCTCAGTGCATCTTCAGAGTATCTTCAAAGTACCTATTAAAAAATAACCCGCCAATAGATGCCGTTATGTAGTTACATTTTGTGTAAACATACGATTCTGCAAAGAAATTTTTTTTCTTCTTGCCTGGTCATCTACTGGGGTGGTCCTGTGTTGAAGTCCTAAATTTCTTTATCAATTTTTAAGTAATTATAATTTTTTGGTTTAACAATTTCATCTCTCTTTTTCGTCTCTAGTTTATAAATATCCTTCCAATAGATGCCATAACATAGTTACATTTTATGTGTGGTTGATAATAATATTACTCTGCAATTTGTGCGTGTGTGTGCGCGCGCGCACATCAGTCAGTGATGATCCAGAAAAAACATTTGTTTGTCAATTTTAAGTAGTTATTTTTTTGGTTTAGCAATTCCATCTTCCTTTTTCCTTTCTAGTTTCTAAAGGTCTTATGTCTCTTTTCTTTATGCTTTCCTTTTCAGTTACATTTCTTCAGAATACTGTATTTGCACCTGTACTTCGCATTCAACCAAATCCACATGTAGCTGCTGAAGCTGAGAAAATTTTGTCCTCATCTCTTGAAAAGATTGAGACATTTTGGCTCAAGGAAAATGAGCAGTTTTTGCTGGGAAACACCCAGCCATCTATGGCAGATCTCAGCTTGGTTTGTGAAATTATGCAACTAGAGGTGAATGGATTTAATCTATGCTGGCAACTTGGTATCGATATTTAATGTGTTTGTGTGTGTTTGCAGTCATGTATATTTAATAGATGGAGAAATTTATCAAGTTGGAATTGACCTAGCCAAATTATATATATAAAAGAAAAAACGGTCTGCTTTGAAGTTGAAGAATAATAAGATTGATGGTTGAAGCCATTGAAAAACCAAGATATTAGGCCTGCACAAGAAAGTTGAAAATTATTGTAAGATCTCATTATTAAATAAAAACTAACTATGAAATTCTTTTGGATTCAGGTTTTGGATGAGGAGGATCGCAATCGAATATTAGGCCTGAAAGATAAATTGATAGAGAGAAGGAGAGAATAATTTGTATTGATGAAATTTGTATTGAATGTTATATTTTTTGTATTACAAATGAGGGGTTCCTTATATAGATGTAGGTGTAGGGAGTAGGTGGTGGTAGGTGAGTGTAGTAGGTGAGTGTAGTAGGTGAGTGTGTGGTAGGTGATGGTAAATTATACAATGTACATTAACAGCCCCCCTCAAACTCAAGGAGGATAGGTACTAGCCAACTTGAGTTTGGAGAGAGTAACAAAAACAGAAAAATAAACTGATAAATAAAATAAAACAGGATAGGAGACACGGTATGGTCGTGTCAGACCGTTGTAGCAGACAGTTTACGGGGTCATGTCGGACCGTTGAAGCAGACACTGTGTGGTCGTGTCAGATGTAGAAGACAGTTTACGGGGTCATGTCGGACCGTTGTAGCAGGACAGTTTACGGGGTCATGTCGGACCGTTGTAGCAGACAGTTTACGGGGTCATGTCGGACCGTTGTAGCAGACACTGTGTGGTCGTGTCAGACCGTTGTAGAAGACAGTTTATGGGGTCATGTCGGACCATTGTAGAAGG
This sequence comes from Camellia sinensis, assembly GCF_055761805.1. Taxonomy (NCBI): domain Eukaryota; kingdom Viridiplantae; phylum Streptophyta; class Magnoliopsida; order Ericales; family Theaceae; genus Camellia; species Camellia sinensis. The sequence continues at coordinate 72,439,584 of NC_138973.1, read as the reverse complement.
ACAGTTTACGGGGTCATGTCGGACCGGTGTAGCAGACAGTTTACGAGGTCATGTCGGACCGATGTAGCAGACAGTTTATGGGGTCATGTCGGACCGATGTAGAAGCTGTGGTGGTGCACCAAGGGGGCGACTTAGGGAGTGCGCCATGAGGTGGCTTGAACATGATACTGTGTATAACCCCCCCTCAAACTCAAATAGGTGTGAAGATAGAAACCTATTTGAGGTTGAAACAAAGGGATTGATAAAGCTGACTGGTGTAGAAGACACTGTATGAGTGTGTAGATAGGCTGCCCAAAAGATATACATGGATGTAGATATCGAGCCCTCAAAAGACGTGCCCTCAAAAAGGTGTGCCCGCACCCTCAAAAGGCGTGTCATCAAAAGGCGTGCCCGAATGCATCAAAAGGCGTGCCATGAAAAGGCGTGCCAGTTTGTCGGCGAGAAGAGGCGCGCAATGCGCGTGGCTGCCTCGGCTATTTAACCAAGACAGAGCTGAGGCAGAGGCGAAGATAAACAATTGGCGAAAATCCTCTGAAAAAAAAAACTCTTCGTTTTGCTGAGAAGGTTTTGCTGAGAAGATACTCTGTAACACTCTCTATAACACTCTGTTGCCCAGAAAAAATGGCTTCGTCTTCCCGCGGGCTGCTTACCCTCTTTCCCGACCTCAACGAGTCCACAGGAGAGAGAACTGGTGCGGGGGCCAGTGAACCTCAACCAAACACTGCTGGGTTTGCTCCGCTCAACTTTCCGATGCGGTCTGTGGAGCAAAAAATGGCGGTGCAGTCGGATGTGGAAGCCAATCAGTATACGTTGAAGGCATGTGTGGAGTCCATGACGGCGGTCACAAATCTGTCGCACCGGCTGCAGAGTAGGACAAATGAGGTGCAGCAATTAAACTCCCAGCTGGCTCTGCTCCAACGCATGTATAAGGATGCGCGAGCAGAGATAAGCGTGCTAAGGGCAGAAAACAAGGAGCTGAAGCGGAAGGCCACCGTGATGTTCCGATTTGGAGGGCCGCCATATGCTGCAGTGGAGGAGCAGGGAGTAGTGATCATGCCCAGTGGAGTGGGAAACACGGAGGCAACACCGGCAAGGGCTGCCCAGGACGGAGGCAAGAAGAAAAGACCGGCGGCAGAGTAGAGAAGAAAAATCCCACTGTGGGTGTGTGGTTGTTTTGTTTGTTATTTTTATGTTTTTGTGGTTTTTGTTTTTGTTTTTGTTTTTGTTTTTTTTTTTTTTTTTTTTTTTTTTTTTTTGTGTAAAAAATGTGAGCGGGGTTGTTCTCGGAGATGAATAAAATAAGAGAATGGTTGGTGTGCCATTTTGTTGTTTTTGTTTGTTTGTTTGTTTTTTTTTTTTTTTTTTTTTTTTTTTTTTTTTTTTTTGGTACTCATACCCATGGTTTGCGGATAGAAGACTAACAAAAATAAAGTATAAAAGAAAAGAAAATGGAAGAGAAGTGTGTGAATGTGAAAGGAAGAAAAAATAAAAAATAAAAAAGAAATGGGAGAGTTAAAGTTGTGGGCGGGTGTGTTGGTTGCATTTCAAAATATGGAGTTAAAAAAAAAGTGAGTGGGATGAATGATGGCAACAACACATGATGGGGGGTGGAGTATATAATAAAATAAAAGTGGTTAGTGGAAAAGATGAGTGTAAAGAAAGATTAGTGAGAATAGTGTGGTGGGTATTTGTTTGGAGCCACGGCTTGGGCAGACCAAACACTGGGAAAATGTTAAAAAAAGTTGAAAAGATGAGGGGAGAATGGGACAAGCCCATGTGAGTGAAAGATGAGTGTGAAGAAAGTGAGGGATGTGGGCGGTGGATGTGTGATAGATGAGAAAAAAAGAGAGATTGGTAATTCATTCAGCTGGTCTCTGTCCCAAAACGGGAATGTCCTCATACCGCTTCCCAACATTGTTGTACTCCCATCCAAAGATCAAGCTCCTGACCACCTTCTCCATGGACCACGACTTTCTGTTTTGGGAGTAGATGGAGCCCATCCAAAGATCAAGCTCCTGACCACCTTCTCCATGGACCACGACTTTCTGTTTTGGGAGTAGATGGTGAAGGCGATGTAGCCCCCCCCGTTGGTCGGCGCTGGTGCTGCCATCGGCGCTGCCGGAGGACTTACTGCTAACGGCGACGGCGACGGAGATTCTGGCTTCTTGCTCGGAGCTGGGGCCGGAACCTGAGCAGGTGGAGCAGCAAGCGGTGCAGGTGGAGGAACAGCCGGTGGTGGAGTGACCGGTGGAGGAGTAGCCGAAGGAGCTGGGGTGGAAGTAGGAATTGAAGTTGTCGAAGCCAAGGACACCGTCGCCGCGTTCTGGCAACGCGAGGGAGGAGTGGGTGCCGACGAAGCCGACGGCGCCTGTGACGAGGATGGAGAAGCCGCGGGGGCGGTGGGGGGTGGCGGAGTGGCAGACTTGTTGTTCCCAGGCGGCGGTGGCGCCGGCGTAGAAGAAGGGAATTGACGAGACGTTGGAAGGAGGCAACGGCGGTGTTGATCTGAAAGATCCTGTTGTCGGTGTGAAGGATCCTGTTGTCGGTGTTGGAGATGGGTACCATTGAATGAAGTCAAAGGGTGTCCCAAGTCAAGATCTTCAAAGCTCATACTGGTTCTCTTCTGTTCTTCCTTTCGTAAGAGTTGTGAAAATCACTACTCTCTGTGAATTAAATTCAATTGAAGATCAATAATACAGATGTATGCACGCACATACATCAGAGATGAAAGCTCAAAATAAGGGTTGATGAACAGATATGTGTGAGGCAGAGAAGAGTTCAGCTATGACTTTCTGGCAGTGGAGTGAAGGTACGTGTAGAGGTCCGGCGGGCGGCCAAGGCGAGGCTGCCGCCCGCCGGTGAAGCAGAATTTCTAGCTTCTCAACCTTGCTCTGATACCATGAAAGATAAATTGATAGAGAGAAGGAGAGAATAATTTGTATTGATGAAATTTGTATTGAATGTTATATTTTTTGTATTACAAATGAGGGGTTCCTTATATAGATGTAGGTGTAGGGAGTAGGTGGTGGTAGGTGAGTGTAGTAGGTGAGTGTAGTAGGTGAGTGTGTGGTAGGTGATGGTAAATTATACAATGTACATTAACAAGGCCCACACAAGAAAGTTCAGCAGTGGATCGAAGATACAAAGCTCGCAACAAGACCTCATTTTGAGGAAATTCACAGACTCCTCTTTGAAGTCAAAGCAAAGCTACAAGAGCAGCGGTTGTTGGGAGCTAATACTGAGACAGAGTCTGGCTTATAAAATGCATTGCGGTCCAAGATGTGAAAACACTGTTGCGTTTATATGTTATAAATCTGTAATATTCCCTTGGAGTGCCCTATTGCTATCACATTGTGATATCAAAATGTGGACAGGCACAAACTTGAACACTGATGTGCTTAGTACTTCTATTTCTGTTTTGAGATTTGTAATAGTACCTCTCTGGGTTGAATCAACATGGTATCAATAATGTGATTTGTGGAAGATTTGTGAATCACTGCGAAAGTCCCCCAAGTACAGGACACATTTTCCAAGGATGAATTTGGGAAGTGTCAAAAAAGCTTATTGACTTATAAATTTATTTGCATCACATTATTTGGCTACTTTCTGCACTTTTTTTACAATAAATAAAAAGATTCCATTTTTTTTTAACACTTTCCAAAACAACTTTTTGGCAAGCTAAAAAAAAGTCACCCTTTTTTCCGATTTTTTTTTTTTTTTGTCTTTAGTATTTTTTTTAAAAATTATGTCAAAGTTTTTTACTTCTTCTCTTGTCAAGACAAATCTAAAAAATATATTATTTTTTTTAAATTTTCAAAAAAAAATTGAAAAAGTCAAAATAAGCCAAAAAAAAAATAGAAGCTCATTTTTGTCTTTTCTAATTTTATTTGGGAATCTTTTTAAAAAATTATAAATTTCTGCGTCATCTGGTTGAGTTAAATCTAGAAATCTAATTTTTTTTAAAAAAAATTAAAAAAATTCGTTGAAGAAGAAAATAAGCAGAAAAATAAAATAAAATAAGTCAAAAAATAAGTAAATCCCAAAAGATGATGTAAATCAGGAACTAGTCGAAATGTGTATATATATATATATATATATATTTTCCCGACATAGCGTTAGTATGTTAGTATAGTTAGATTACAACTAAATGATCGTCATTGTTCCATCAACTCGAACCCTTAACCTCTCACTCGCTACACCCTAAGGTCTAAAAATGTGTATATATATCCATCATACTTTCTTCATTGACATATACAGCTAGTCAAAATTTATTCCAAGCAAACTTTAGCATGACATAGATTATACACAATGCTGAATTTAACACCATTTTATAATTTTAAATTATAAAAATATACAAATCGACTTTGTATACTATAAAAATGTACAAAACTAAACTATAAAAACGTAAGCGTCCATAAAAGTGTACAAATGAATCTTCTAGTGCCGTTGGTTCCGAGACATTGCTACCATTTTGATTCCAAGCTTCTGAGACCTTGTTATTCTTTGGTGCTTGTTGTTCATCCTCTAAATCTCTGTAAGTACCCTTGAATCTCTTCGTTTTCATGTTTTTGGGCCTCTGTCGCCACTCTTGGCCCTTCTACCATGGTTTTCGGCGTTTGCATCGTTTTTTGTCCTTTTCTTAAGGTTGTCTTGTTTTTCTTGTTTTTGGCCTCGATTATGGGTAAGTTTCGTGCCCTTGTTAATACTCCAGAGGCGATGGCCCTGTTCCATTGCGGCTATGGGATTCCAAACGACGTAACCCTTACGCTGGCTAAGGTTGATGCTAAGCATATGGGGACAAGGTCCATTGTTGCATTTCCTCTTGCTACCATTGTTGAGGGGAGAGTGAGGTTACCCTTAGACCGCCTTGTTTGTCGGTTTCTCCATCAAGTCCAACTGACGCCGATGCAAGTCTCTGTCAATCTCTTTCAAGTGATATGCGATGTCTCAGCTTTGAATATGAGACTTGGCTTGAACCTTGATATTTGGGACATTCTGGGTTATTATATCCTTTCCCATAACAAAGGCCACAACACATACTACCTTCGTGTTCGGTCCATTGATTCTCATTTGGTGACTAACCTGCCTGACTATGATAAGTACAATGATGATTTCCTCCAAGTTGGTGGAAATTGGTAATTCTCTGTCGGAACTGAGATTCGGACTGAAAGGATGCCCTAGAAAGATGGATATCTAGGTCTTGACCTCTTGTCCTTGTATTTGAGTCTTTTGAATCTGTCTCTTATCTGTTCTATTTGGTTGGTTTACTAACTCTACCTCATGTTTTACAGAAAAGGCCGAATCGAGAGAATACTGAAGCGATTAGGGCCGCCCTAAGGTACAAAAAGAGATTTGCTCCTGAACTGATGGATTACCAAGCTACATAATGAACTACAATCTCGAAGAAGGCTAGGCTTACCGCTACCCTACTAGATTTTGATACCGAAGCAGAGACATCTCTTGTCCCTTTGGTTACCAATCGTCATCGTGTCAATCTACTGAAAGAACCCACTGTCTCTTATTTCACAAGAGACAAGTCAATAGCAAAAAGAAGGGTATTTGTTAATCTAGAGACTGAGGCTTTTGGTTCCTCTTCTGCCCAAGAGTCTGCTAGATTCAAGATCGAGCCAAAAAGCCTGATGGATACGAAGCTTGAAAGATGAGCTACTAGCCCTTCTACTATTGTTTTTGAGAATGAGGCCTTAGCTGAACGAGCCATAATGTAATGCCCCGAAATAATAACAACCCCCCATATCACAATATATCGTAGAATGTGTCACTAGCGTTATATTTGACATTTTATTGATACTATTTTATCATATAAAAGATGACATATGTGTGTATACATTCATAAATCCTAGGTCCTGAATCTATAGCATGTGACATGTGTAAGTGAATTGGAACATAAGAAGATATAGGTAGGTTATGCCCTAATGGCTATATCTTTCCAAGTCAATACTTGGTACAATAAAAGTGAGTTCAACTCAAGATAGTTAAAGCCCATGACTTGTACAAAAATAATTAGATCAAAAGAAACAAAAGAAGCTCTTGGCTTCAAGTCCTCCCAAACTACGTCCTTGGTGGAGGTATATCATCAGCACTTGAAAGTTGTTTTCCACGTAGGGTGAGTTAAAACCTAGTAGAGATATTCAAACATAACATATGTTAAGGAAATCATATGGTGAATGCAGTGTAATGCCATGCTATTTTTCCAAAACATCATGCTTCCTCTTTCAAAATAATGCCATGTCTCAACAGTATGTGATTCAATTCAAGAAAAATACTTTTCTAGTTAGAAAACAGGACAGTGGATATAAAACGCTAGGAATCTCTAAGTATGTGTTTGCCAGTAGGCTATACAAGCACTACCAAAGCCATTTTACCGATCATAACCGAAAGGATTAGCACATAGCTGCGCGAAGTTTCTAAACTTTTACCAAGGACACATAAGCCAACATAATAACCACAATCACACCCCCTAACCAGATTCACTAAGGTATACACCTATTTTTTTCAAAACAATACATTGTCAATGTTAAGTATAAAGCAGTTCTTAATGCAAAATGTATAGGTAATTAGTTTTAATTGACCTAATTCTCATGTAATTTTTATAACAATCAAAACTATCCTTCATCGATAGCCCAAAACAGATATTTTGAATCAATAGATAATTTTCCAACAACACATACAATCTCAATATCTCTTCAAAATGGGAGTGATACACATATCCAACTCCATTCTTATTATCAACATGTACATTCATTTCATCATTTCAAAACTCAACATCACTCATTTTTCTTTCATAAGTCAAACATCTATGATTTTTCAAATCACACACCATTTTCTTCCAAAACACTTTTAAGGAAGAGATTTCCAACATTTCAACATAACTTAACAATAAACACATCCCCACAACCTTTCTCAAGAACTCATTTGAAAACCCCTCTTTTACATTTCAAAATCTAAACCATAAATCAAAATTTCCATTCCCAAATCTCAATACTTGACAAGGAGCACATAACTAAGTTAAGAATCATACTAGAAGGTTGAAGAAATCCCTACCTCAAGGTTAGAAAAAGAAAAGAGAAAGTGTTGAAGTTTGGCAGAGTCGAAAATGAAATCTATTCCGATTAGATTGACCATTTCGACGATGTTTTACTCCAAAGTACAGTGGTGATAGAATCAATAGATGAGGGTGTATGGGAGGGTATTAAGCAATAACTAGAGAGAAAATGAGAAGTAACTAGGTTTTGAGAGGTTTTAGAGAGAGAGAGAGAGAGAGGGGAGAGAAAATAAAAAAATAACAAAACCCCATTTTTTCGAACTAATATACGCATAGACCGCTCGAACAACCTAAACACCGCTCGAGCGTTAGACACAATAAGTGACACCACTCGAGCGAACAAGAAGAAAACTAGATAATAAGTCTTTTGAAAAACTAATTCCTAACTTGTTTTCAAACACAATTAACAACTCAACTCAACTCAACCCAACCACCAACAAGATGATAAAAAGCATGAACAATAATTAAAGATACTGAATCCCAAATCTAAGAGTAAGAAATGAGTCGAGTCTAAATCGGAACCGTCATATAGAAAGAGGAGGAAAGAGAAAGTTGGGGGGCTTCTGAGGAGCCTATCATTGATGAGTTCTTTGAGCAATGGGAATCACCAATGCTGTACCAAGGCAGGCCCATTTCTACTTCTAATTCTATTATTGCTTCTGGAAAAATCGTGTTTGACCTTACCAAGACATTGTTTCTGCTTGTGGCATTGGCAGAACACAATGAACCTCGCGACATTCCGATCTTAAAGGGGACTCTGCAGATGATGACTGTTGTAAGTGTTTTGATATTCCTTTTTGGTTATTTTCTGTGAAACTGTACTGCTTTTTTTTTTTATTTATTATTGCCTTTTGTTGCTGGAGTGTATTCAGAGGATGCATCTTTCTATAACCCGTACTGAGGCTGTGAAGAAGTCGTATTGGAGGCATCAATGAGTATTGACAGGCTGATTGTGGGCTTGGACCTAAGTAAGGCACTCTTTTTTGATGTTATCATGTTTAAGCACATTCATGCAACATATCATATGATCTGACCTTTTGTCATTTCATCTTTTCCTATCAGTCATTCTTGTACTTGAGGGGTTTTCCGGTGAACCCCGACCAGTCAGCTTTGACGTTGATTATATTTTGTAGGCCCTCAGTTCCTGGATAGTCAAATTTAGTCACAAAGCTCCGATCCACTTTATCTAGTGCGATATTCCATACGCACATATATTGATAATAAGCTATAAAAGGATCAAACAACACATGAATGCAACTGGAGACAAGAGAGTCGAACACCGATTTTCTTGGCAATAAAACTTAGATTCCATGAACAACTCAATGAACAATTCGGCTTCATCACAACCACCTGAATTGCAATTCAGAAATTGAAATTTGATGATATTGGTGCACTTGTTGATCAACATTGTTCTTATGTTGTCAAGGGTACAAAGGAGGGCTGCCTCTGCGAAACTCACAAGGTTTTTGCGGTTGGATTGGATGATTTGGAGCTGCCAATTGACAAAATCGTTGTCGGATTGAGATTGTAAGTGGGTCGGATGAGGAATACCAATGTCGTAGAAGTGCTAGGGTTGTTGCTCAATTAAGAGATTTATCGGGTTTTGCATTTGATTGAGCTCTAACAATCTAGTCCCCAACGAACTAGACTTGTCGAATCGCCTGAAATCCTATGAAATCTTCTCTAAAACAAACACATGGTCCTTGCCAGTGTTCCGAGCCCAAAGGGTTCGGGACTCGAGCCACTTGACAAGGTCTAGTGTCAAACTGTCGTTGACATCATTTGACATGATCTTGAAATGCCATCTTAAGATGTCTAGTCTTCCATAGTATAGCACATAGAAGAGCTTTGCTTCATTTTCATTGTATACTCGACATAGCTGCTTTAGAACCCAGGAATAAAATATAGGCTCTAACAAGTACTGATGAGTTCGATACCATCCTTTACTGAGCTCTGGTATTGGCTCTCCCAATGCATCATTGCTCAAGTCTTTGCAGAAATCATCAATCCATGGAATCATATCACCACATTGAGCAGTCAAGTCTTTGTTGAACCTTGGTGGCAATTCATAGACATATATTCCTCTCCCATTGCATGTTGCCACTATTTTTCAACAACCTTAACAACATTTACCACCTCTTCATTCATGTATTTTGTTATGCCCTTCTTGACAATCAAATCAACTGGGTTTTTAGGAAAAATTGCGTACATTTGATCATTTTCTGACACTACAATAACGGGAGTCTCATGAACTGGGCTGTCATCTTTTTAGTTTTCAGGCAACACTGCATATGTCTTACTATTTTCTGACCCTGCAATGATTATGTATTGAGCTGACATTTTTTTGGATTTTCAGGTAAGACTGCGTACATCTGACCTTTTTCTGACCCTATAATGACAGAAGTCTTGTGTACTAGACTATCATTTTTTGAATTTTCAAGGAAGACTAACTCTATCGTGATAGGAGTCAAGTGTATTGGACTATCGTTTTTTGTGTTTCAATGACAAAAATGATCAACAACTTGCTTTATATCGAAATTGGAGTATTGATGACTAATGGAACCATTATTGATGACTGGAATTGGGATTTCGAAGTTGGGTTGAGTCTCGGCAGACAAACAATAGAGGTTGTTGAGCTTTCAAGAGGAGACGCAGACATGAACGATGTTGCCAGAATTAATGGTGGTGGAGGAAGACAAGGATCGAGAGAAGAAGAGCAAGAGGGACTCAATACAACAATTTGGTTAGGATTGAATCAAAGAAGCTAAGTTCTTTGTGTTCTAATCTCTTGGGTATTTTAGATTTCTGCTTGGACAAGACTGCAACAGTCATTTTTGAGGGGCTAAACAAGCATTGTTGGATATTGCAGGTTTGGTTGTGGGTTTTTTAGTGAGGGGGGTAGCTGCAGAGTTGGACAGTTTGGACCTATGAAGCACGGGTACGGGTACAAGTACTGGTACTGGTACTGGTACGTCGATACGGTAAAATTCAAAAAAAATAGGGTACGGGTACGGCTTGGTACACTTGTAAAAAAAATATTTATTTTTAATTTAGAGTAATACAAAAATTAATTAAATGATTTAATTTGTTAAGGTCCAACCTATAATTAACATTTAATGTCAAAAATAAAAGTATAAATCAAAATTAAATGTCAATATATTAAATAACTTACAATCTATAGCTTAATTTTAAAATCATGCTAAGCATGAAACAAAAAATAAAAAAGAAGTCTAGTGAAATAAATTTCATCTGTGTAGTAGAAGGAAAATATTATTTCAACTGAGGTACGATACAGCTTGAATATATATTAGGTACGTTTGAGTACGTCAAAAATTAAGAAAAAAAACTTAGGTACGTATTTCGTGTATCCGGTACATATGCAGAAGTACCATACGAGGTACGATACGCCGATAAATACCCGGCACAGGTACGGCAAGTTTTCCAAAGTACCCATGCTTCATAGGTTTGGACTTACCAAACAAAGGCTATATTTGGACATGGAAGCACGTAGTGGCATGATTGGCATCCAAATTTGCGGGCACGTTGGTTTGTAGATAGTGCACCAGAATATTTACATGATTAGATTAGATTGGTTCAAAATATAATCGCCTTGTTTGGTTTATGTTTCTCAAAAAATTTTAGAAAAAATTCTCTACAAATAAATTTTCAAAAGTAATCAAACCAAACAAATTTTCTCAAAATTTTTTTCCAAAACTTGTTTGGTTTACAAGTTTTCCAAACAAATATCTCTCTCATACACATCAAATCAACCACTTTTTCCAAAACTCTCTCTCAAAATAATTTTTCAAAACATCTTTTGAAAAAAAATCAAATCAAACAAATTTTTGTACTTTTTATCTCAAAACATATTTCCGCATAAATCATATCTCATAATTTCCAAAAAAAATTTAAAATGAATTCTACATCTTTAAAAAATAATGTAGGTGACACAATTTATATTTATATAAAGTAAAATGAGGATTTTTAGCGAGAAGAGTTAAAAAAACTTTAAGTGTTCAATCTAAATTTATTAATTTTTCAATTTAAAAAAAAAATTAATAAACCACACACTTAACACCTTTTTTTTTTTTAAAACAAAGAGTGCAATTTTTTATTCTTAAAATCATTTCTTCATTACCATCAAATAACGAAGGAGTTTTCCAATTAAGAAAAAATAATTAATAAATCACACACTCAAAAAAGGAGTTTCCAATTAAAAATAATAATAATAAATCACACATTCAAAAATATGTCGTCGTAGAATATTTTCCATTAAAATATTTTAAATTCTTCACCATAAAGTATAAAATAATTATATAATTAAGATTTCATAATCTGTTTTTTTTTCTTCCTCACATCATGGCCATTACTACTCAAGGTATATATAAATCTCATTATTTTCATACACAGTAAACGTTAATAGACTTTTTTTAAGGTTCAAACTCTTAACTCAATTTTTTTTTTAATTTTTAATTTTTTTAATAATGAAAATATGTAGTATTCAACAGATGCCCATCATATATAAAAGGAAACAAACAAGAACTAGTCCTAGATAAGAAAAGTTCTTAGGCGTAGAATGAATAATTGGACATTGAAGGAGCAGTAGATTATAATCCTAAATAAGAGAAGTATTTCAATTGGGTTGTACTTGTTCTGCTGCCAGAAATACATCTTTTAATTGTGTGAATAACTGTGAGAGAGTTTTGAGAATTGGGGTGTGGGGATAGAGATTGTTCTGGTCACTTCACATACACTACAATGAAAGCTGTTTGATTGCATGCACAAGCGGGAATTGATCGGAATTACCTTTTTATTCACTAATTCCGTGATGGCAGAGGCAGCCCACTGCAATGACTTAATCCTGGTCATGCAGTGCGATGATGGCTGCTCTAAGGCATCTCCTCTATATCCATGGATTGCATTTTAATTAGTTCATAATTAAATAATGAGTTTTGTATTAAATTCTTAAATTATGCCACCATAATTACCATTTCAAATTACTTCCTTAATTTATGTTTACCATACCTATGAAATCTAAAAATCCCCGAATATTTATTTGTGATTATGTATCAACTTTAATCAATAAATAACAATCCCAATCAAACAGTCAAAGACGAATCGACACAATGATTTAATGGGAAAAACCACAATTGGATAAAAAAAAAACAAGGGTTAAAGCCACAAAACAATTTACTAAGAAGACAAAAAAAATTACATAAGTGTACTCTCAATTACCTAGCGAATCTACGCCCAAATTGAACCGACCCCAATGTGCCTCTTCCACCACCGTCTTCATCTCGGAATTGTCTTGTCCAACGTTGAATCCATAACGCCGATGTCAAATTCATGACGATGAGCCGCTTCGGAATCCACCAAAGCTTTAGGCCCAAATTTCACGGAATCCATCGAAGAATAACTCTCTTTCTAACGTGAATAAAACAAAATAAACAAACCCTTTGATAAAATCTACTCAATTCATGATATAAACTCTCACAGATATTAAAGGAAACAAGCAAAGAAGTTCCAGATGAAAATCCTAATATATAATAAAGAGATCTCGAAGTCATACCCTAGAAACTGAATTAATCGCAGATTTATAGAAAACATAATCGCGATTTCCGCTTGAGCGTAGGAATAGACGCTCAAGCAATCTAACTAAAACGCATGTTTCAGAATAAGGATCTATGCTCGAGCGTAGGAAAGGCAGCTCGGGCGTAAAAATACAGCTCCTAGTACTTTTGTAGGTGAGTGAAACTTCTGAAAGGATTGCATTTTCGCTTGAGCTCACAATTGACCGCTCGAGCGATCAAACAACTTCGACTGCAATTTTTCTTTTTGCTTCAGGGTCGTTGTCCCTCAACCCTGCTTGGGCGTTGCCTCCTGGACCCCGCGAGCTAACTAAGCAGCTCTATCCTCAACATAGTTAGCAAAGTGACAAACATGATATGATTAAAATCACAAATTTCTCTGCATATGTACAATTCGGGTTGGATTCGCATCTAAATACTCATAGTCTCACTTAAATAAAAAGATCAAATAAAATTACAAGTGAAAGGACTTTTGTTAAATAGGATTGCCAATTACTAAAGCTGAACAATACCAAATTTATTTTCAAAATTGTTTCCCTAAGATTGCACTAATGCATGATTTTGATACATTCATACCTACACATATATAAATTAATTAAAATTTAAACATTATTGATTCTTTAATATGGTCTGGGTTTTCTCTCCAGTCCTTCATCAGATTGGAGAGGTGTCGTTGGGCTTTGTGGGCCCCTTTTTGAGTCTTATTTTGATAAGTTAAACTATTCATATTTTAAGATTCGTCGAGTACATCATCACTGTAAAAAATCAAAACAATTAGATAACAACAACCATGTGTTTATATCAATTTTGTATAAAAAAAAATAAAAAAAAAGATGAGAAAATAAACAATTTATAGAAAATTCATCCAAACATATGATTTTTGTTATCTGGTTGACTTGATTTTTTAGAAATGATGTACTCGACGAGCTCTAAAAAATGAATGTTCAGATCATCAAAACGGGACCCAAAAATTGGCTCATTGAATATTTAATCTGGTATTAGAACCTCAAACTAGCTCATACCGGTTACAAATCGATAAATTATAATATAATTTATACATAATGTTTAAATTTATTATTATCAAATATTTTTATTAAGATTAAAACTAAAATATGACATATAATTTAGAGCGGCTCTATTTTAAATAATTTATTAATATATAAATATATGTAAATATTTATTTCATAGTGTTTAACATAAATATATAATTTTTTTACCTAAGTTTAAATTTTTTAATAGATATGCATAAAATATGTTCATATTTCTTATTTAAAATATAAAAAATACTTATAGATATTTATTTACCAATTTAATAAATAAATAAGTCAAATGATTCATAAGTTGGGTATAGACTAAGACAATTTTTAATGATTAGGTGAAGGTCATGTTGGCATAAATATATAAATCATTTATGTGTAACTCTGATAAAAATAAATAAAATTTAATTGATTATAAATAATTTTTAGAACATATTTTAGATAACTTTATATTATTATTAAATTCTAAAACTAATTTTTTATTATTTATTTATATTCGTACATAGCACTACCAATATCACTTTACCGGCTCTTAGTACAAAGTAAAAATAAAACTAAGATTAAAACAAAAAGTGATTTATTTATTTAGTAGCTTCATAATACAAAAATTGCTAAAATTTATAGGTTATTGACACAAAACAAAATTAAAATGAAACTAACTAAGATTTTAAAAAGAAAAGTGATGCTATTTTTTTTTTTATTATTATTTATATTTTAGTAGCTTCAAAATACAAAAATTGTTGATTTTATAGGTTATTAACACAAAACAAAATTAACAAATAAAAAGGTGATCTCTTGATTTTTAAATTTTTTTTTTTAATTAAGTAGCTTTAGAATACAAAAAATGTTAAAAAAACACAAATAGAGTTAAAATTTGTATAATAAGATATCATAAATACTTATTTTTTAACTACACGAAATTTAAATTTTTAAAAAAATTATAGTTACCATTTAACTCTTATCTAAGTTTTAACTTAGGCCATCTCCAACGGTGCATCAAACCCAACATTAAATTTGAAATTTGATGAAAAAGTCACTGTTTGTGTCTCCAATGGTTTCATCAAATTAATATCAGAATGAGAACAGAACAAAACTTTCATCAAACTGAGAACAAGCTCGCGATTTCAGTATTTCACTGTGCTATAACGTTGGGGTGGGCCAACCGGTCAACCAACCGGATGTTCGGCCGATTGACCCACCGGTCGACCAGTTCCCATTCAAATAGGTAGGTTCAAATAGGGTAAAAAAGGTTCAAATAGGGTCAAAAAGGTTCAAACAGGTTATAAAAAAAAAAATTCTTGCTTTACTGGTCGACCCACCGGATGACCCTTCCCTTTTAATGCACCGTTGGAGCAAGCCATATCAAATTGAGAAAATCAGCTATTTTTTACTCAGATTTGGTGAAAAAAATAATGAATCATTGGAGATGCTCTTACTACACTCCAGTTCTTATTTATTTATTTATTTATTTTACAAATATTAAAAAAATATAGGTGACATTTCACTCATACCCAATTTTTAAACTTCTACCCTCTTCTGTTATAAGGTCTTGGTGTCTCACATCGGGAATGGATGGGGAGTTCCTGTGCTATAAAAGTAAAAACTTGGTCCCTTATATAGTATCAAGACCTTTTCCCGAGTTGTGAAATCCCTAGCAGAACTTCCTAGTTAAACGTGCTTAGGTTAGAGTAGTTATGAGATTGGTGACCCACTGGAAAGAACAAATCTGTGCGGGCGTGGCTCAAAGTGGACAATATCGATAACATGTGAAGGGTTGGGGTGTTACATCTGTTCTTTTATTATTAGATTATTTTTTTCAAGTTTATCTTATTTTATTTTTGAATTTTTAAATTTCAAGTTGGTTCATTTTTTTCAATCTTCATTTGTTGTTTACTGAATTTCTCTCTACCTCATTTTTCTAGAATTTATTTAATGTTCTCTTTCTATATTCTTATAGTTCATCCTCAAATTTAAATTTAATTTTTAAAATCTTTATCATATATTTACAAAGTCCACTCTCGCTCTTGATTTTCAATTGAGTTTGTTCTTTTTCGAAAATATATCTAATTTTCTCTTTCTATATTTATCTTCAAATTTAAACTTAATTTTTTTTATCTTTATCTTATATTTATAGAATTTCACTCTTACTTTTTCTTTGCAATTGAGTTTATTTGATTGAGTGCATTTCAAAAAAATTAATTAGTCCTACATATCTATATAAACATAATGAAATTACTCAAATCTATTATTTAAATACCCAACTAAATTAATATCATAGTATTTAGTTAATTTTTAATATATTTAATATTATTTATTACATTTTATTATTTATCCGTGTATAGTACATGTTTTACGCTAGTAATATTTTAAAAGGAAAGGACTTCTTACCAGTCCTGAAAAATGGATTGCTCTGTGTAGTCCTCCTTATGTGGACTTATCTCAAGCTCATTTCGGTGATTCAAATCCATTTTCTTGTAAGGCTAATCAAAAAGATCATTCATGTAAAAAAAAATTAAAGTTGATTGGACATTATTCGGTATTTGATTGCATCACTTTTGTATTAAAAAAATATTAATAATTTATTTTCAAGATCATATTTGTCCTACATTTGTTTTACGATAAATATAATTTAATTATATATTTAATGATATCTAATTTTTTTAATGAACAATCTTTTTAACGAGCTTTATAAGATGAACTTGTTACATCATTGAGATAGACCCACAGAGACAGGACTCCACGGTGCAGTCCATTTTTTTTTTGAATGGTAGACAAATTGTTTCCTTTTTTATAGTA
Source organism: Camellia sinensis (assembly GCF_055761805.1). Lineage (NCBI taxonomy): Eukaryota > Viridiplantae > Streptophyta > Magnoliopsida > Ericales > Theaceae > Camellia > Camellia sinensis. The sequence continues at coordinate 72,423,100 of NC_138973.1, read as the reverse complement.
GAACTCACTATAAAAAGTTATTATTATTATTATTATTATTTAAAAAAAATTTTGGTGTGTGTAAAACGATAAGACTTAGAGTTGCAAACAAATCAACTTGAGCTGTGTTACATTGTTCAAATTTGATTTGAAAAATTAACGAATTTCCAAATATATTGAAGTTTGGTTATATAACGAGTTAATTTTAAACAAATTTACAAGTTAAACGCGAGTTCAATTCGAGTAATTTTAATTTTTTATAATGCGTATTTGCTTATCAATCCTAATGTTATATTGTTTAGCCTTGATTTAAAAATTTAATGAATTTCTAAATGTGTTAAAACTTTTATTATGAATAAAATTTTTATAATATATATATATATATATATATATATTATATTTTTTAGGATGTGAGTTGACTTTTTAATTTTTTGACTATTTTAATTTGGGACTAAAAATTCTCATTTGGGATGAATTTTTTGACTTTTTTGACTTTTGTAAGGAAAAAAAATAAAATAATTATGAATTACATGAGATATTTTGTATTATTAATTTTTTATTATATTTTATCTTTTTGTAATTATTTTAGCCTAGTAACCCCTCCAACTCACATTCCTTTTGAGGGGAAGATCCAGTCTGCATAAATAGAACTTTGACAATGAGCAAATCACACATATAATTGGATTTGCTTATTGAATTTATTCTAATAATTGAGTTCATATCATGCACATAACCATAACCCACAACCATCACAATACCATTCATGTCCTGCACTCCTGCCTTGCCTGCTCATATTGATGACATTTTCTAACAATTAAACTGATCTAAAATCCAATACATCTGTACTTTTTTAAATTTAAGTATGCAATGGGGTCCAATACCATAAATTAACAATTTTTTAAATAGGAATCAGATCAAATGCCAAACAGGGTTGAACAATTGATTAAACAATAGGGTTTAGTTATTCTTTGCCCTGATTTCTGAATCCACAAATTTATGCTTGAAAAAGGCACAAAAATTAACATAATTGGACAAGACAGAAAAGATTAAATTATTGGACCTCACTAATAAAAATCAACCACTAGCGCTGTTTGGGAAGAATAGGTTGGGGCTATTATAGCCTCAAAATGAAAATAAGTCAAAAAGTCTACTGTAGTAACCCTTTTTATTAAAAAAAGAAAAAGAAAAAGAAAAGCTAGAGGACAAGCAGCAGCCTACACCCATAGCTATCCCACAGCTACAGACAGCTAGGTATTGTGCCATGGAAATTCATCCCACAACTATTAAATTACAATTTTGCCCCTTTAGTTAATTTTGAAAAATAAAAAGTTAGGGACAAATTTATCATTTTAACTTTAAACATCATTTCATCACATTTTTCAATACAACAACTCAAATAAAAATTCATCACATCTTTCCAAACACAAAAAGTGAAATAACCTACTAAAATAATCAATAGTCAAAAAACTTCTAAAATAGTCACTTTCCAAACGAAGCCTTTATTGGACCATGATCCCCCAGTAGATAAGCCATGTCCTTCGCTTATGAAAGATGGGAAAATAACAAATACATGAGACCGTTACAAAATAATTACATTATAAATAAATTTGTACAAAATACAGAAAAAAGTTATACCATGATGAAAATGTAATTCTTTTACCACCGTTGAATGCAATTTTTCATGGAAAATTATACATATTTTAAGCTAAAGTGAGCAATTTGTGTTCCACTTAAGCCCATTTTGGAGAAAGAGAAAAAAAAAAAAAAAAAACCACCTTTATTTTTGAATTTTTTTGTCTTTTAGTAATTTTTTTCCAAAATTACTTTTTGATTTGTCTTGTCAAGACGAATTTAAAAAATAAATTTTTTTTGAAAAAATTCAGAAAAAAGCAAGATAAACTAAAAAAAAATTACTTATTTTGATTTATTTTTATCTTTTCTGAACAATCGATTAAACAATAGGGTTTAGTTATTACTTTCCCTGGTTTCTGAATCCACAGACAGATAAGATTGACATTATTGGGCCTTACTAAAAGACAGAAAAAACTAGCATTATTGGACCTGACTGATAAAAATCAACCACTACTAGTTACATTATTGGACCCTGACCCCAGTAGATAAGCCATCACCTTTGTTTTTGAAAGATAGGGAAAAACTAGCATTATTGGACCTGACTAATAAAAATCAACCACTACTAGTAACATTATTGGACCCTGACCCCACTAGATAAGCCATCACCTTTGTTTTTGAAAGATAGGGAAATTACAATCAATTATAAAATAATTACATTACAAAATGGATATTTTTTGGGGGTACAACTCAGAGTTGCATTAAGTATAGAAATAAATTTGCATAAAACACATAAGAAAATTACATCATTATAAAAATATAATTTTTTTATCACTGCTGAAATACAATACTCCATGGAAGATTATACATAATTTAAGCTAAAGTGAGCAATTTGTGCATCTCTAACATTTTATTTTTTTTATATTAAATTTGAGCAAAGATTTCATTTGATATCATGCACTCAACATAGGTCGATCGAGTAGATGTCTGGCCAATCGATTGGCCAGTATAATTTTTTTACAAATTTTTGTAAGGAGGTGATCATTTGCGGAGACAACTAGCTGGATATTTGGCAGGTCATTCGGTGGTGAAAATGCAACAGTTATAAAAAGTGAATTGATAAAAGCTCCTAACTATCCTCAATTTAGTAAAATCTATATAATAAAGTAGGACGGTTTATAGTGATCCCGGTTGTCCCTTTACTGTTCAGTTGTATTCCGGACTCGGTTCTGTAGAGTTAGTAGTTGTGCCTATCTTGTTGTCGTCCTTTAATTCCATTTGTTTGAGTTTTAGGATGTGTTGGGCTTGTTTCGAATAGGTGGGTTGAACCTTGGTCTAAAATCTTGTTGCCAGGTTTTTGGTCGTTCCACTCGAGCAGGCCTTGTTGCGCTCGAGCGGATATTGCACACTCCCAGTATTTCGTGTCCCTGCAAAACTTCTGCATGTGTGATTTTTACGCTCGAGCGGGTACTCTAGCGCTCGAGCGGATAGTACTTTTTGGTGTAAGTTTTGGGTGAGGGAAATCTACGCTCGAGCGGACTGGTTTTCGCGCTCGAGCGGATGTACTTTATTCTTGTGTCTTGGCGCTCGAGCGGGCCTTATTGCGTTCGAGCGTACCTAGTTTTTTGTTCTTGACGCTCGAGCGTTGTGTTCTCCGCTCGAGCGGGAATGTCGTATATCAGTTGGCAGCTAGGCTTTTTAAAATCACTTTTTACATTCTCTCTCTCTCTCTTACTTTCTAAAAAGACATTTTGAGAGCTCCTCTCTCTAGAAACTCCCTTCTCTCTAGGGTTTGATCTAGTTAGAGTGCCTCCCTATCCTCCGGTCTTTGTAAAAAGTGTGTTGATCGTCAAGGGCTCCATTTTGATCCGTGGATCTTTGAGTTTGGAGCATTTTGGTTTTCTTCGGCTTCCCCGTTTGAGCTCTAACTTCGAGGTAGAGATATCCTACTCCTTCTCATGAGTTTTGTCTTTGAATTTCAACATTTTGATGAGTTGGGGGTTGTTGGATAATTTTGAGAAAGTTTGGGCCTTTGTGTAATTTAACAAAAGTTGAGGTTTTGTAGGGGTGTCCGCGGTTCGGTTTGGGACGGTTTGCGGTTCGGTTTGGACCCGCCCGCATCTATGCGGTTTGGGAAAAAGTCAACCCGCAACCGCTCGCAATGCGGTTTGCGGTTTGTGCGGATAGGGTTCGCGAATGTGCGGGCGGTTTGCGGATTAAACTTTTTTTTCAAAAATTTATTTTTAAACCTTTTTTTTCTCCCATTTTGTCAATCTTTATTTTGGACATTATTTCTCATATTTTCTAAAAAACTCCAACATTAATAATTAATGAATTAAAACTTATAAAAAACTCATAAAATAAAAAGGAAGATAGATAAACAACTGACTCTGCACCTAAGAGAGCAGCTGCAAGCTTGCAATACCCAATGTACCACACCCATAACCAAAATCTGCCACTACCTTGTTGGCCACATCCCCAAATGAATTCTCTGCCTAATAGGTTTCCAAAAACATGTTTTTACAAAACAACAATTTATAAAAACACAAACCCAAAAAAAAAAAAAAAAAAAAAATAGAAAACCTTGAAGATAGAAAAGCTAGAGGAGAAAGAAGAGTATACAGTGTATAACATCCGAGAAGCGATATGGGGTCCAGTTGGGTATTGTTCTAGTTCAATCTGTAGCACAAGCAGAGCATGATATTCACTTCAGTCACAGAAATTCAATATATATATATATATAGAGAGAGAGAAAGACCTTTGGGTTCGAGAATTGTTGAAGGGATCTAAGATGACCTTCCAATAGCTTGACTTCATATTCTAGTGGGAGAATCCTCGATTGAGAGAGAGATTCAGAATTAAATAACATACACAATTAATAAAAATTACTTAAGAACAAATTCAACAAAATGTAAACTTACAGAATCTAAACTTACAAAATTCAACAATTAATAAAATTATTTTTTCAGAATGTAAACTTACATTAGAAATACAGATTCAGATTAACACAGATTCAACAAAAATTCTTAAGAACAAATTTGTATATATATATAAAACAAAAAAAAAGAAGATTAACACAGATTCAGATTATTCTTAAGAACACAGATTCAAATTCTTAAGAACAGATTCAACAAAGATTAACACAGATTCAGATTAACATAGATTCCAAAACAAACAGAACAGATATGTTGGTCCAAAAAAAAAATCAGATTTATTTTCAAAGAAACATTCAGATTCGATCGGTGCAGAGATGAGAGAGAGAGAGAGAGAGAGAGAGAGAGAGGCTTACCTGTGAGTCGATTGGTGCAGAGATACAAAACCAAACTGTGGATCTGATGAGATGAGAGAGTGAGGGAGACAAATCAGATCAGAGACATATCTGATATATATATATATATATATAAAACAAAAAAAATCAACGATCGGGGCGAGAGAGAGAGAGACAGAGATTGAGAGAGAGAGTTTACCTATGAGTAGATCGGCGGTGCGATGATCGGTGCGATGAGATGAACAACGAGAGAGTGATCGGTGCAGAATAACGAAACGAGAGAGTGAGAGAGAGAGAGAGAGACATAGATGAGTTGAGATGAGGCTGACTGAGAGAGTGAGGGAGACGAATTTAGGGTTTTTTGTTTTGTTTGTAATGAGGTGAGTGAGATGGTGATGAACGGCTAGATTTGAAAGAGCGGAAAAAAAAATTAATTAATTTAATGCGGGCGGTTTGGGCGGGTGCGGTTCAAACCCGCAACCCGCCCGCAACCCGAAATTTATATAAAATCTAACCTGCACCCTACCCTAATGTGTTTGCGAAACCGCCCACGCGCGTGCGGTTCGGTTCGGGTAGGGCTGTTTGGGCGGGTCGGATAACCCTATGCCCAGCCCTAAGGTTTTGTTTATATAAACTTATATGCATGTTTGGCATAGAGAAATGAGATCAATATTGGATTATTGGTGAAAATGGAACCTTAGGGTTGTGATGTTAATTATGGGAAATGCTCTAATTACATTGATAAATTAATTGGTATAATTAATTTGAAGAAAAGAGGAATTAAATTGAAAATGTTGGAATTGGATGTGTATGGGATTAAAGGGTGTAGTTAGATTCGTTCATCGCTCACCTAGTTGAAATGTTGATTATATATCCATTTGGTGCATTTATTTTCAGTATAGAAATAACTGTTTTGGGCTATCGGTGGAGGATAGTCTTGATTGTTGTAGACACTGCATGATGATTAAGCAAACTAAAACTAATCGATTGAGTATGCTATTGAATATAGCGACTGGAATAATACATTAATTCTATGTATTGATTGATTGTATATGATCTATGTTTATATACATGTGTTGTGTGGGAGGAGATAGAGGATGTACTCCATGGTTTAGGGGAAGATAGGGGATGGACCTCTAAACCAGATTTTGTGTGACATTGATACAGTACTACAATGTATATCAAGTGTTGATTATGGAAGTGTTTGAATTGATTTGATATAGCACTAAAATGTATATCGTTATTAATTGTGAAGTATAGAAGTAATTCTATGTTATGTTGATACAGTACCGAAATGTGTATCTTTCGCAAAGTGTGGGAATGGTTTATGTGTTAATGATACAGCATTAAAATGTGTATCCCTCATGAATTTCAAAAGTATTTTAAAGATGAGTCTAAATCTCATTAAGTTATCTGGCTAGGTGTTGAGCCTTGTTTTCAAACTCAAAGTTGGAAAAGATATGGGAAATGAAATGTAACATGGACTTAATATCATGAAACCGAAATGTGATATATGTGGATGTATCTGTGTTGGCTATCTATCAACTACTAATCTTTTAGTCATTATTCATAGCTGGTTTAGTGTATTTCTACTAGGCTGTGGCTCACCCTTTATGGGATATCATTTTTAGGTACAGACAGCATGCCACCTCCAAGGATATGGCTTGGGAGGTAAGAGACAGTCAGGCTTTTGTCGTTTTGTGATCTTTTGGATGTATTACATGTAAATTCAAGCCAAGAGCTTAATGTGTAGTTGAGTTAGTACTCCTGTTTTGTAGCCAAGTGTTAACTTGGAAAGCTGTAAGCCCGTAGGGCATTTGCTTTTGTTGTTAGCATGTAGCACTCATTGTAAAGAACTACTCTGATGAATGGAAGAATATTTATCTTTTATACCAATGCATGTCTAAATTGATGGGTTTTAATGTTATTATTATGAGGGCGTTACACGGTTTTTGAATTTTCAATATATTTTTGTCCTACTAAGACATTTGAATGGCTCAGATCTATTCAAATTATAAAACAATGACTGAAATATATTTTTCAAAAAATGTCATACATGTACATTTTCTACTTTTTCGCTTCTCTCTCTCTCTTACTTTTTTCTTTTCTCACCCATCCTTCCATGATCTCATGATCCTACCTTCCTCCATCTTTTATTTATTTATTTTTATTTTCTCCCATTTTTATTTTTCTCTCTATTTGTTTTTTTTTATTTTCTCCTTTTTGTTCACTCATTTTTATTCACACCGTACCTATCACGACCCAAACTCGGTATCCAAAGGTTCGACATCACGACAAGATAATATCTGAGATCCTAACAAATTAATAGAGCAGCGGAGATAAAAGGTACCCAAACTTTTATTTAATAATAACAAAATATATACATTGGAGCTACTGTTTAATTAAATTGTTAGAACTAAACTATGTCTACAAAGTGTTTTGTGCCTATCCCACGCACTAGTCCTAACATATCATCTGAAATGGGGAAACAACTATAAGCCTATGACAGTGTGAGGAATATTATACTGAGAGCATGAGGGTATAAAAATTACTATGGATAATTATTAGGCTAAACAGAGTTTGATATTAAAATACATAATATATACTACGGAAATCATTTGACATATAATACATAAATCATATAAATAAAATAATCATAATCACGGTACAGAATGGAACAAAACAGATGTATGGACTCAAGAGTGGCTCATACGAACTCTAGAGGTGGCTCCCACAATAGTGTAGTACTTAGCTCCATACAGCACTTAACTCTATACAACACTTTGCTCTACAACAGAACTCAGAGGATCAATGCATCCATAACAGACAGAGGATCACAAAGTGACCAATCAGAAGACCAATAGTTATTTAAGTCTCCTAAAGCGTGAGACCTCCGTGATGATACTTATAAAATAATTACTCAAAATACATTTTAATAAATAATTATACCATGAGTTTTTTTATTATATAAAATAAGATTTATAAAATAAATAATGTAATTAAAAATACTAATATAATTTATAAATATTTCATGATAACTTAAAGTATAATAAACTCCCTTAATATAAATGCCTTGTACTTCTGTTGTGACTTTTTCACCTCTGCCTATTTTATTTTATCACTCTTTTTTTTCCTTGCTCCCATTTATACCAAGGTTCCTACCGTAGCTATTATAATTACCCTATTAATAGATGTCCCACGCTGCAGGATGGTTACCATGTTGCTTGCCTTAAGGCAATGCCACCTTTCCTTTTCCTTTACCACGACTCACCACCACACCTATATATATATAGGTAGGCAACTAATGCATGAGGGACATCTTGCCAGATGTCTTCTCCAAATTGAAGGTGGCAATTACCCCTTTTATATTTATATTTTAAATTTTTTACTAATTATGTTATTTTATAAAATTATATATAATAATACAAAATAAATCATATATTTTTTTAACTATAATTAAATAATATTAATATAAATTTTAACGAATAATTAAAAATCTAAATTGTTACAATATCTTCAGATACGAGTATATATTAATATTTAATATATCATCAAATTTAAATTTAATAAAATAATAAATGGGTTGTTAGAGTACCTTCAAGTACGAGTATACAATAGTATTTAATATATTATCAAATTTAAATTTAATAAAATAATAAGTGAAATATTAGAGATGGTCTTAGCCTCTCTTTGGGAAGTGGGTTAGCTTTTTGACTTTTTTTGACTTTTTTTGACTATTTTAGCCTAGGTTAAAAAGTTTGGTTTGGAAAGAATTTTTTGGCTTTTTGACTTTTCTGACTTTTTTTTTAGAGAAGAGTGGAGTAATGATTATGGATTAGATGTGATATTTTCTTTGTGATGACTAAAATAACTTTTTTTTTTTTAATGACTATTTTAGGCCTAGTTTGGAAAGACTAAATAAGTGCACTTTTTGACTTTTTTTGTATTATGTGTAGAAAAAGTAGAGAGGAGATGTTGATTGATGTGATCCAAAAAAGATAAAAAGATGAAATAAGTGCACTTTTTTCTTTGTAGCCAAACTTGGCCTTAACCTCAAAATCACTTGCCAAACACCACCCTCACATTTGCTTTACTTTAAGATGTGATTCTTGAAATCATATTTGGCAATTGAGAGAGAGAGAGAGAGAGAAGATGAAGCTAAAAATCTACGCCGATCGATTGTCGCAGCCATCTCGTGCAGTTCTCATCTTCTGCAAGTAATCATATCTTGTTCATTGTCCTCAACTTTACCAATTAAATCGATTTGGTTATGGTTTTGTATCAAATTATGCTTTTGTTTCTCTGTTCTTTCAATTAAATTTACGTGCGTGTTTATATTTTTTCTGGTATTGTAGGTTGAATGGAATTGACTTTGAGGAGATCACAGTAGATTTTGTTAAACGTCAAACCCAATCTCCTGAATTTAAAGGCGAGCCTTTTTCACTATCAAGCATATTTGGTAGCAGCAAACTTTGGATCAATTATTGATATGTAATTAATTAGCAACCTGATCTTATAGACCAACTAATTTTATTAATACTTGTAATAGAATTGCAAGAATAGAAAGAAAATAGAGTGATAATAGAACCACTAAATACTTGCTCAAATTATCCAAAAGGATTATTAAAATCGCGATCTAGATCATACAATCTGAAATTGTTAAAATGATCCAAATTGTTGTGTGATCACTGTTATAGTAAGATAGCAAATAGGCAAGTAGAATCGTAAGTAAAGTCGTTGAATTTATAATCTTTTATCGTATTTTTAATACGTGTCATTTTAATTTATATATTTACTTCATTTTTAATAATAATAATAAAAAAAATCATATGATTCTCGATATAATCTTATAATTCGATCCACAAAACCTTCTTACTAATTCTACGTAAGATCCCGATTGCAGTCACCGCTGCCAGATGCCGCTTCCCTTTTTTACCAATTGTTAAAAAATTTATATTAAAAAATAAATAAATAAATGGACAAAGAACTTTGCCAAAAGTGATTGATGTGTGTGTGTTGACAGAGGGAGGGACAATGGGCCATGCCCTTTCTTAACTTTCTATAATTTTTGTTTTAAGTATAGATTTATAAATAATTTTGTAATTGGTCTACTCTAAATTAAAATATATATTATTATTTTTTTCTTCACTTAAATGTTTTCTATAATTTTACATTATTCAAATATTTATTTTATAATGAAATTATCTTTATGATGTTATAAAGTTTGCTTTTATATGTTTCCTTTTTTATTCTTTTTGATAATGCTTACTAATTTATTCTTATTGATATTTTTTTTTTCTCCTTCTATGACCTATATATTTATAAATTTGTAAAATGATTACTTGTTTGATAAAATCTTTCAATAAAATATTTGCTTTTTTTTTTAGACAATTATTACAATCCAAGTCACTCTTGTGGTTAGAAATTAGGGTTAATTTTGTTAAAGTCGAAGCACGATGTAGTCAGAACAATATTGTAGATATAACATTTCATTTTATTATTGCTCCTTCTGAACCAAAATTCTGACTCGACCAGTGTATTGATATTATATTATGGTGGCATATGATAGTCTAGCGTTGACATGTAAGACCATCTCCAATGGTTCACTTTATCCATCATCAAATTTAAATTTGATGAAAAATCCTCTTTTTTGCTCATTCAACGGTTTATCAAATCCAGGATTTTACTTTCTTTTTTTTTTCCATCAAACTTAGAATGCTTTGTGCTTTTCATCAAATTATTATTCATTATCGTTAGATTTTCACCATTGGATGTCCCCTGGATGATCACCTCAAGACAAAATTTTAAGAAAAATTTACATTAGCCGGTCGACCGGCCGGACATTCGTTAGGTCGACCGCTTGGTCGATGGCCGGTTGACTGGTTGAACGTTTGCCCAGCTGTCCGCCGGTCGATCGGTGTTTTGATAAAGCTTCAAAAACCTCTGCTTGAGCACTTGATATCAAATGGACTTTTTACTCAAATTTGATGAAAAATTTGATGCACCGTTGGAGATGCTCTAAAATAGTTTCGTATAATTTTGGCAACTTAAGCTCCTTGACCCATATGTAATAATCAGCTTGTTTGGTTTTAAAACTCAGGATTCACTTTTTAGAAAATTAAAATTTTTTATTTTTCATATTTTTTTTTTATTTTTACTGAATTTTTAAAATATTTTAAGCATTTTTAAAAAAAATTTTAGATACAAATAACACAGATACACTTAAAAAGTAAAATATTTATGAAATTTTTTTTTAACAATTTAATAAATACCAAAAATACAAAAAGAAAAAAAAAACTAAGATTCAATATAATTTTCATATTTTGTGTACTTATTAATTTTTAAATTTTTTTTAAAAAAATATTTTACTTTTTAGATACATCTAAGTAAGATACATCTAAAAAAAAAATTATTTAAATTTTAAAAAATATTCACTAAAATAAAAAAAAATTGAAAAATTAAAAAATTAATTTAAACAAAGTAAATTCAAAAAATTAAAACCAAACACAATAAATAATTTTTACGTATAATATTGTGTACGGTATTGGAGCTCCGCGATGATGATGCTATTTAAACTAATTTCCCTATTGATTAATTTCCACAGGACTTATCACGAAGTTCAGGAGAACAATGGACAAAATAGTGACAGTGCTTTTTGAGTAGTCACAATGGTACATTTGTTAACACAAAAATATTTTGGAGTTCTAATTTGTGAGCTTTAATAGCTCTAATGAGAGATGGGCCTCAGTGTGATGAGATGTTTTGACCTTGGTTTTTTTTTTCTTTTTTGAGTTGCTCGCTCAGTAAAGCTCTATTTAAAACTTTATTTTAGAGCTACCAATCAGTATTGTTGTTAATAAATCCTAATAAAGTACTGACTGCACATTTTCTGCCAATGATGATTTTATTTCAGAAATAAACCCTATGGCAGAAGTGCCGGCAATAATGCATGGAGATTTTAAGCTGTTCGAGAGGTATTTATACATTTTCAGATGACTTGTTAAGGGTGGATTACCAATCATTTGTTGTCATGTCCGGTGTTGATCTTTTGAAGTGTCTATTTGTTTATGTATTTTTCATGCCCTATGATCTGTTTTAGAGAGTGTAGTATTAAGTACCCCCCTGCTAGATTTGATGTATATTTTTTGTTATGAGCAGATCTTATGATAACTTCATCTTTTTATTTTTTCAGTATTGATGTATCGGGTTTGGAATCCTTGTTGTATTAGGAATATATGATAAATAGTGGTACTATTTATCTTATTATATTATTGAAACATAAATCACAAACAAACCAATTACTTGCAATGTATGTATGTATGCATGAAAACAATTTGGTACACATCATTAATAGTTGAGTGTTATTATGAGTTCGGGGCTATTTGATATAGCTTTTAAGAGGTGATTATAATTTATTGGGCAGAAATAACTTAAATGAACTAAAAAAACTGATTATTTGAAAGATAAAGAAGGGTTGCTTTTACTTATGCTTTTTGATTATTAGCTTTTAGTTTAAAAAAGCTCCACTAAACATGGTATAGCACCAAATAAGCTTGTGTGCCACATTATGAGGTTAGAGCAAACATATGCCGCAAGAATCCACCTTCTTTTCTTCATTTAAAAAAAGAAAAAAAAGAAAAAATCCATTTTTGACTTAAATTCAGTTATGTTTGCCTATTGCCTCCCTGGTTTTTGGTTAGTTTAAGTTTTCTTTGGATATTTATCTGTAGTATTGGACTGTAGATTTTAATGACCCAAGGTTATATTCAAGAATAAAAATGTTATGATTACATGCTGCACAATGTGTTTCTGTTACTGGCGTCTCTATTGAATGATGTTTACCTAAGCTGAACATTTTCCTCTGTTTTAGTGTCTAGTTTCACTTGTGAATCATTGAGTATATATGATTGTTGGTCATTGATGGATGGATCTATAAATTTTTAGGTATAATGCTATTCTTATGTTATACGTGTTGACTGTCTGAGAACCTAATTACTTATTAGTACTATTTATAATTTTCTTGTCATACCTCATGGTTTTAGCATTGTGGTGACTCTTGTGGGTTTGATGTGTTTTGCAGTCATGCAATTCTCAGATATCTTGCTTGTGCATTTCCTGGAGTTGCAGATCATTGGTGAGAATAGTTACTTCCTTTTTGGTTTTGTAGTTATTATGCATGTCCACTTTCAGCTGTGGTCTTGTAGTTATTGTCTATATTTGGTTGTTATATACATATTCTGCAGCCTGGTTCTTAACAAATTTTCTTGTTCATTCCTAAAGGTATCCAACTGATCTCATCAAAAGAGCTAAGATTGACTCAGTGCTGGATTGGCATCACTCCAATCTACGCCGTGGTGAAGGTGCCCCCCAATGATATTCTTTATTTTTTTTTATATCATAAATTGACAGTTGATAGTTTTGGGAGCAACAGTAAAATGTGCTTTTATACAACTCTCTAGTGATTTTTTGGTAAAATGTATTTTGTAAAATGATCAGTGCATCTTCAAAGTACCTATTAAAAAATATACCCCCGATAGATTCCGTTATGTTGTTACATTTTATGTGTAAACATAGGATTCTGCAAAGATTTTTCTTTTTCTTGCCTGGTCATCTATCGTTGTGCTCCTCTATTGAAGTCCTAAATTTCTTCATCAATTTTTAAGCGATCGGTTTAACAATTTCATCTCCCTTTTTCCTCTCTAGTTTCTAAATATCATTCCAATAGATAACATAGCTACTTTTTATGTGTGGTTGATAATAATATTAGACTCGGCAATTTGTGCCTGTGCGTGCGCGCACATCAGTCAGCAATGATCCAGAAACAACATTTGTTTATCAATTTTAAGTAATTATTTTTTTGGTTTAGCAATTCCATGCTCCTTTTTCCTTCCAGTACTTAAAGGTCTAATTTTATGCTTTCCTTTTCAGTTACACTGGTTCAAAATACTGCACTTGCGACTATACTTGGCCGTCAACCAGGTCCACATGTAGTTCCCGAAGCTGAGAAGCTTTTGTCTGCATCTCTTGAAAAGATTGAGACATTTTGGCTTAAGGAAAATGGGCAGTTTTTGCTGGGAAACTCCCAACCATCTATAGCAGATCTCAGCTTGGTCTGTGAAATTATGCAACTAGAGGTGAATGGATTTAATCTATGTTGGCAACTTGGTATCGATATTTAGTACGTTTGTGTGTGTTTGCGGTCATGTATAGATGGAGAAATTTATCAAGTTGGAATTCACCTAGCCAAATTATATATATAAAAGAAAAAAAACGTTCTGCTTTGAAGTTGAAGAATTATAAGATCGATGGTTGAAGCCATTGAAAAACCAAGATATTAGGCCCGCACAAGAAAGGAGAAAATTATTGTAAGATCTCATTATTAAATAAAAGTAACTATAAAAATCTTTTGGATTCAGGTTATGGAAGAGGAGGATCGCAATCGAATATTAGGCCCACACAAGAAAGTTCAGCAGTGGATCGAAGATACAAAGCTTGCAACAAGACCTCATTTTGAGGAATTTCATGGAGTCCTCTATCAAGTCAAAGCAAAGCTACAAAAGCAGCGGTTGTTGGGAGCAAATACTGAGACCTAGTCTGGCTTATAAAATGCATTGCAGTCCAAGGGGTGAAAACACTCTTACTAATATATGTTATAAATCTGTAATATTCCCTTTGAGTGCCCTTGTCGCATTGTGATATCTAAATAAGGGCAGGCACAAACATAAACACTGATGTGCTTAGAACTTATACTCTGTTGTGAGATTTGTAATAGTACCTCTCAGGGTTGAATCAACATGCTATCAATAATGTGATTTGTGGAAAATTTGTGTATCTCTATGAAAGTCCCCCAACCCCAAGTACAGGACACATTTTCTAAGGATGAATTTGGGGTAGTGCCTAGAAAAGAGTTTGTTGATTTATTTGAGTCATATTACATTTTTACTTTTTGCACTTTTTTTTTATATAATAAATAAGCAAAATTAATTTTAAAAACACTTTCCAAAACAACTTTTTGGCAAATTGAAAAAAAGTCACCTCTTTTTCTGACAAAATAAACCAAAAAATATTGTTTATTTTTAGAATTTTTTTAGAATCTTTTAAAAAAATTATAAATTTTTGGTTTGTCTTGTCAAACTAAATCTAGAAATTTAAATTTTTCTAAACAATTTCAATTTTTTTTTTTTGAAAATCAAAATAAGTAAACCCCAAAACAAAGTCTAAATCAGGAAACTAGTCGAAATGTGTACTGAGAGGGGAATTTATATGTAGATTGGGCCGAGTTGGGCCGTTGTGGGCCTCAGTGCGAAAGGTTGAATAAAAATGCCATAAAGTTACTCCGGTTCCAAAGAGGTTAGCTTGGTCACCATACTAAAACTTGTACCGGTTGTCGCAGTATGGCAAGTTTGGTCGCTACAGTTAGTTCGGTCATGGCATAGGGAACCAAAGTATACTGAGCCCTCTTCAGGACTTGGTTTTGGGTTAGTTCAGCTTAAACTCTTCTATGGATATCTAGGTTTTGGCATGTGAAGCCGAGGTAGGAGAGAAGCAAGGTAGAGCCGAACTAACAGTTAGATCGGTCACTCCAGTTAGTCTAGCAAGGCAATGTTATTTCGGTTGTATGGTAGTCCGGCCATGGTAAAACCATCTTACTTGGTTTAAACAGTGAGGGGGGTGTTGAAGGATAAGCATTATCCTTCAGGAGTATGAATCCTAGGAGGACTCTATATGGAGGAGTAAGAGTCCTACTTGGATTGTGCTACACGGAACCTATAAAAGCTCACCAATATCACCTATGGAGAGGTAACACAACCTTGATTCCTGAATATACAGAGCTTTTGTCTGCTTGTCTGTTTTGCTGACTTAGGCATCGGAGGGGTTTCCGGCACACACCCACCGGTTAGCTCACGTTTGTGTTTTTAGGGAGTAAAGCGACAACATTTGGAGGAACGTGGACTTGATTAACAGGATTATATGAGAAGGTTTATTTCTTTTCCGTACAATTGGCGTCGTCTGTGGGCATTCAGACAAGAACAAAACCTCTTGATCAAGCTTTTCCTCTTTAGAAGCGATGGCGCACAACAAAGATTTGCCGCAGTCCCCCATCGACGGACAAACACCAGAAGGGGATACAAGACGCGAAGGCCTACCTTTTATCCCTTCCATGGCGGACCCAGAGCCACAGCGACAAAATCCCAGGAGGGATACAAAGGGGAGGAGGCAGACTAACAGCCCCCGTCACTCTCGTTCACGAAGTCCTGACAGACAAAGGCGGAGGATTAATCCTCAAGTTCTGGAGGACAGCGTGAAGGAGCAAGATAAATTAATAAGGAAGATGGCGGCGGACATGGAGGCCATGAAGCGCCAGATGAAGGGAAAATGAGTGACGACAAGAGAGGGGTGCAAAAGCAAGACGCCCCCTCGCCGCTCAGAAGACCATGGAAGACATTCCATACTATCACAAGCAGAGAGTAGAAGCCTCAGGACAGGCGATACTTAATCCAGAACCTCCAGAACTCGTTACTCCAGGTCTGAGAGAACGAGATCATTGAGGTCTTACACCGAGGGAAGTACCTATCGACCCTCACGCTCGCACCAGACATTATCCAGGCAGACGGAGTTGCCAAGATCGTCCGATTTGCGGAACATGCTGGAAGAAAAGGCACGAAAGAAGGAGGATACTAAGGCGCGCAACCCTTGCAAGGTATCTACCCTACAACGGTTGGCTCCTCGAACGCATGGAAGCGTCGAGGTCGGAATGCCGTTGCCACGCCCTGCCTACGAACCAACGGACAAAGCATTAGCAAGGCTGCAGACCTCGCCGTTCGTTTCGGCAATTGAAAACGCGCCCTTTCCTTCAGGTTTCCTTCAACCCAAATTCACCACGTACGAGGGGAAGACGGACCCTTACATACACCTAAGCCACTTCCGCCAGGTTATGGCGGTATATCGGCGAAACGAGGATTTGATGTGCATCCTCTTCCCATCAAGCCTTGGAGACCTAGGCTTGACTTGGTTCGAAAAACTTCCAGAAGGCAGCATAGCCTCCTGGGCACAATTAGCGGAGGCGTTCGTCACGAGGTTCAGAACGAACACCAAAACCCCAGTGGAGATTGACCAATTACTCTCCATCGACATGGGTGAAAAGGAGACACTAAGATCCTACAATAGTCGCTACTGGGAGACATTCAACCAGATTGGGGACTGCCTCACTAATCTCGCCATTACACAGTACAAAAGAGGCCTTCCAGTCGGAAACAGACTAAGGGATTCAATCACCATGACACCACCCCTCACCATGGAAGTCTTGATGGAAAGAGTGCATCAGCACATCAGGGTGGAAGAGGATGACGCCCGTGCCAAAACAAAATCTGGCACGACCGCAGTACCAGATAAGAAGACCACAGCAAAGATCAACGTGGTAGAACGTCCGAACAAAAACGGACGAGGCAGGCGAGACAACGGAGAGGACCAAGATAAAAGATGGTTGAGAGTCTGCACTGCCATAACCACGGTATTCAAGAAACCGATCTACCAGATTCTGAGTGAAATATGCGATGAACCTTTTGTCAGATGGCCAGCTAGGCTTGGATAAGCACAGAAAGACTATGACGAAAGGTCACGATGCACCTTCCACAAAGAAAAGGGGTATCGCACTGAAAATTGTATGCCATTGAGACAACATCTGGAGGAGTTGGTGGCAGCTGGTCACTTGGATAAATACATTGAAGGAGGGACACAACCAACCCCCTAGGACCACAATAACCCCAATGGAATGCCAATTGACGCCCCACCTCAAGGTGTGATCAATGTGATACATGGGGTATTCGAACCTGAGCGTGTATGCGAGCTCAGAGGATCGATCAAGAAGGCTGAGCACTTGAGGGAGGTACTAAGTGCCCAACCTACCATCAAAAAGGGGAGAACAGAAGCCACGAACGTCATGTCTTTTTCAGACAAGGACTTGGAAAGAATATATTGCCCCCACAATGATGCACTGGTCGTCACCCTCCGCATCAAGGACTATGACGCCAAGCGAATTCTAATAGACCAAGGTAGCTCGTGTGAGATAATATACTACGACAGCTTCAAACAACTGAAATTGAAGGACAAAGACTTGGCACCGGCTGTATCCCCTCTGATCGAATTCAATTCAATGCCAGAATGGCCAGTCGACAAAATTATACTACCAGTCAGAGCAGGAAACGTGAAAAAACAAGTGGAATTTTGAGTGTTGAAAGTCCCTTCCACTTACAACATAATCTTGGGAAGAACATGGCTCCATGCCATGAAATCAGTAGCATCATCCTACCATCAAGTAATGCGGTTCCCCAACGGAACCGGAGTAATTGAAGAGGTCTTTGGAGACCAGATTATGTCCAAGCAATGCTTTGTCACGGCTAATGGCAACCGTGTTGCCAAGGGATATGTTCATTCGGTGGAAGAACCTGAGAGTAATGAACTATTCGCAGATGTCGACAGAACAGCTGATCAAAAAGCGGTGGAAGATTTGGTAGAGGTAAGAATAGATGAAAAGAACCTAGATAAGTTCTTTTTGCTCGGTTCGTCGTTGTCCAGCACTGAGAGATTAGAGGCCTTGGAATTCTTGACCTCTAACATCGAAGTGTTCGCCTGGACACCCTACGACATGCCAGGCATTGATCCAAACTTCATCTGTCACCAACTCAATGTCCACCCATCTGCCAGACCAATCATTTAGCGCACTCGCAGATCGGCACTCCACCACGCCGAGATAGTGGCGGAAGAGGTGGGAAATCTGCTAGAGGCAGGAGCTATCAGAGAGGTGCACTACCCCAGATGGATTTCCAACACAGTCGTGGTACCAAAGAAGAATGGCAAATGGCGTGTCTGTATCGACTATAAGACAGTCAACAAAGGATGCCCAAAGGACAGCTTCCCCCTACCACAGATAGATCAATTGGTAGACCTAACAGCGGGGCACAATCGACTTAGCTTTCTGGATACGTACAAAGGCTACCATCAGATCGCCATGTACGAACTAGACCAGGAGGTCACGTCCTTTACAACTCCAAGAGGACTGTATTGCTACATGGTCATGCCCTTTGGCCTAAAAAATGCAGGGGCAACATTCCAACAGATGGTCACCAAGATGTTTGAACCACTGTTAGGCAAAACAATGGAAGCTTACATCGACGATATGGTAGTCAAAAGCAAGGACGAGAACGACCATCTAAGGGACCTAGGTGAGATGTTCCAGATTTTGAAGAGGCACAAGTTGCGCCTTAATGCATCTAAGTGCGCGTTCAGTGTAGGATCTAGCAAATTCCTAGGCTTCCTGGTGACCAACCGGGGTATAGAAGTAGACCTCTCCCAGATCAAAGCTATTCAGGATCTGGAGAGGCCTAACTCAGTAAAAGAAGTACAACATCTCACCGACATGGTAGTTGCACTCAACCGATTCATTAGCTAGTCGTCAGACAGACTACAACCGTTTTTTCAAGCATTAAAAGCTAAGTTCGAGTGGGACGAATAATGCGACCGCGTTCTGAAAAGTTTGAAAGAATACATGTCTTCTCCACCACTACTGGTAACCCCAATACCTGGAGAAGAACTCTTCCTGTACCTGGCAGTCTCTCAGCACGCAATTAGCGCAGTGTTAGTTCGTGCGGAAGGAATCCAACATCTGCCCATCTATTATGTCAGTAAGACATTGCTGGGTGCCGAAACAATGTATTTGCCACTAGAAAAACTGGCATTAGCCTTGATGATGGCCTCGAGAAAGTTATCGCACTACTTTCACGCCCACACCATAGTCGTCCTCACAGCTTTCCCATTAAAAGCTTTGTTTGAGAGGGCAAACTTTTCTGGGCGAATCTTGAAATGGGCAGTAGAGTTGGGACAATTCGACATCAAGTTCCATCACAGAACCGCGATAAAGGCCCAAGCTTTGGCAGACTTTGTCGCAGAATTCACTCCTGGAAGTCATCATATCTGCCCAGTCGACCTGATCGATACAACCAAACCAGGGATAGAAGTTGACGCCGGAATAGCGCAACCCCTGGTGCAGGATATTCAGTCAGACCCCAAGGCAGACCAGAATAAAGACAGCAAGGAAGAAGCAAACCATGCTACACCGAGCCAAGACTCACCAACAAATAAAGACTTGGTACAATCAGATAGCGAGGGGCAGACAGCAAGCATGGACCTTGAAGAAAACACCAGCAACATTCTTGACCCCACGACATCATCTGACCCCTCCACTTGCTAGAAGTTATTCGTTGGTGAGATGTGGAAACTCTTTGTGGATGGAGCATCCAACCGGCATGGTGCAGGACTTGGCATAGTCCTCATCTCAGCAGACGGCCTGGTTGTGGAGCAAGCAATCAACCTTGGCTTCCCAGCATCAAACAACGAAGCGGAGTATGAAGCACTTCTTGCAGGACTCAAATCAGCATTCTACATGAAGGCCACCGAATTAATGGTCTACAGCGACTCACAGTTGGTGGTAAACCAAATTTCTGGCGACAATGAAGCAAAAGATGACAGGATGGCCAAGTACCAAGAATTGGTCAGAACAGAGATCAAGAAATTTGAAGTAGTAAGGATAGAACAGATTGGCAGGGAGGAAAATAGCAGAGCAGACGAACTAGCAGGCTTTGCGTCAATGGCAGATACATCCATCTCTCATCCACTACTAATTGACTACCTACCAAGACCAAGCATTGAAGACCCCGAAGCAGAAGAGGTATGTTGCGCCGACCTAGGTCCCTCATGGATGGATCCCATCATACTGTTCTTAAAAGACGGCGTCTTACCGGAAGACAAGAAAGAAGCCAACAAAATTAGAGCAAAGTCGAAGCGATTTTGGCTCTCCCTATCTATGGCATTGTACAAAAAGTCATTCTCAGGACCTTATCTAAAGTGTGTCCACCCTAGTAAAGTAGAAGCATTCTTGTTCGAAATACATGAAAGGGTGTGTGGAAGCCACCAAGGAGGAAGATCGTTAGCTTACAAAGCCATTTCACAAGGATACTGGTGGCCATACATGCAGGCTGACTCAGAGAAGTATGTGAAGAAGTGCGAAAAATGTCAGAAGTTCACACATCAAATACATCAGTCGGCCAGAGAACTCCTACCATTGACCAGCCCATGGCCCTTTGCAATGTGGGGCTTGGACATAGTAGAACCACTTCCGACAGCGCCCGAAAATAGGAAGTTCTTTCTCGCAGCAACAGACTACTTCACAAAGTGGGTGGAAGCAGAAGCATTGGCATCAATCAAGGAAAAAGATGTGAAGAAGTTCATCTGGCAGAATATCATTACTCGATTCGGCATACCTAAAGCCCTAATATTAGACAACGGCACCCAGTTTGATGGCAAAATCTTTAGAGGCTTTTGTGAAGAATACAAGATAGAATTCTACAATTCTACACCAGCATATCCTCAAGCAAATGGCCAAGCAGAAGCATCAAACAAGGTTGTCTTGGATGGATTGAAGAAAAGGTTAGAGAAGGCAAAAGGCAAGTGGGCGGAGGAACTTCCTCATGTTTTATGGGCTTACCGCACCACACCTTGACGATCAACAGGAGAAACACCATTCTCCTTAGCCTACGGCATGGAAGCAGTAATCCCACTGGAAGTTGGCCTTCCCACAATTAGAAGCGAAAATTTTGATCCAGACTTGAATGGAGAAGCCATAGCATTGGAGCTCGACCTCGCCGAAGAAAGAAGAGAAAGAGCACTAGTTCACATTGCCTCATACCAACAAGAATTATCTAGGAAATACAACAAAACAGTGCATCCAAGGCAATTCAAGATCGGAGATTGGGTGCTGCGCAAAGTAATGGGAAACACCTTGGTACCAGGAGATGGCAAGTTAGGGCCTAATTGAGAAGGACCTTATAAAGTGGTCGGATTAGCTGGCAAAGGGGCATACCACCTGGAAGATGAGGACGGCAAAGCCATTCCTAGGCCATGGAATACTGCCAATCTCAAACTATTTTATTTTTAGCTTTTTTTTACAAGTATGTGTAATTTTCCTTTTTCTTAATAAAACAAAGTCGATTCTTTTCAGCATAGTTATTTTTTGTAAGAGATTGTATTAGTAAGTTAGGGACATCAAAAGTAAGGTTGGCTGGAAAAACCAACACCTCTCCTAAGCCCAGGATAAGGATCCAGGCTGCAGGACGTTTGGTCGGAATAACCAAACATTTTACTCTAGGTTGGCTGGAAAAACCAATCTATAGGTTGGCTGGAAAAACCAACACCCCTCCTAAGCCCAGGATAAGGATCAAGGCTGCAGGACGTTTGGTCAGAATAACCAAACATTTTATTCTAACTTGGCAGGAATAACCAATTTAGAGGTTGGCTGGATTAAACCAACTCCTTGTACTCTTTAGCCGAAGTAAGAACATCGGCTAAAGAGTGGTTGGCTGGATTAAACCAACTCTTAGTACTCTTTAGCCAAAGTAAGGACATCGGCTAAAGAGTGGTTGGCTGGATTAAACCCAACTCTTAGTACTCTTTAGCCAAAGTAAGGACATCGGCTAAAGAGTGGTTGGCTAGATTAAACCAACTCTTAGTACTCTTTAGCCGAAATTAGGACATCGGCTAAAGAGTGGTTGGCTGGATTAAACCAACTCTTAGTACTCTTTAGCCGAAGTAAGGACATCGGTTAAAGAGTTGTTGGCTGGACAAAACCAACTTAGAGGATGGCCGAATTAAACTCTTATTACTCTTTAGCCGAAGTAAGGGTTTAGGCTGAAGAGTAATTGACTAAATTAAACCACTCTTGGTACTCTTCAGCCGAAGTAAGTATATCGTCAAAAGAGTAGTTGGCTAGTAAGGTCAGTCAGATGGCACAGCTAAGACCGAAATAAAGTATCTCGGCCGAAAAATAATATGTTTCAAGTTGCAGTCAGAAAGCATGCTCAAACAGGAAAGTAAACCAAGATAACAGTTGGAGCAATAGAAGTCATTGAAAAGTCATTACAGGTACAAGCATACAGATCGAACCGGAATAAGTGTTGAGTAGAAAAGATGATTTTCATTGATCAAAATTCAAAACAAGTACAAATGAGGGGCCACAGCCCGGTTACAAGAGCAAAAAGAAAAAAGAAGATACAAAATCAGTTAAAGAGATCGTCCAGATCAGCATCCAGCTCAACTCTGAGTCCGGTCTCAGCAGGAAGTTCGGTCGTAGCCAGAACTCGGTTGGGCTCGGTTGAAACAAGCTCCTCTGGGTTCGGCTCAGCTGGAGACACAACTATAGCATCAGGTGCTGGGGGATTGGAGATCGCTGGAATTGGAGGAGTAGACTGGCGACCGGGCTGGGAGTTGTCTTCAGAAGAAGAGCCTTCATCTCCACATTCTTCAAGAAATTGCTTCTGAAGGTCGGCAGCATACTCCGCTAGTGTGGCCGGAATGAAATACTAAGGAGCATTGTAGACCTCTGTTTCGGGCCCACAACCGAGCTGCTCCATAGCACCTCTCCAGCCGCACTTGAAGAATAAATCATTTGTTGCTTCACATTGTTTGATATAAAGGGCTTCGCCTTCCTTGAAACCCCGGAGCTCGGCGTCTTCTGTCTTCTTCTTCAGCTCCGTTATCTCGTCGTCCTTCTTACTTTCGAGCTTAACTAGCTCACGAAGGTACTTATCCTTCATCACAGTTAGGGCCTTCTGTTTGTCTGCATCGGCCGAGGTAACTAGTCTGGTCAGACGAGCTACCTCGGCCTCTAGCTCGGCTGTTTTCTGGTAGGACTCCTTCAGTTCGGTTATTTTTGCTTCAACCTCTGCCATGGCTTGCCTTGTTGTGTTCCTGAGCTCCAACACCTTTTTATGCGCAATTTGGCCCTTTTGCACGGCCTGAAAAAGAAACTAATGACAAAACCGAACAAAAAGTTGGTGATATTTAGAGAGACAAGAAGAACAACTTACCAGGATCATGGATTTCGTGGCCGAGCGGATGGCCTTTAGCTCGGTTAAGTTCTTGTGGTGCTCCATGTCAGCTGGGAGGCACACACTCTTGGCAAGGTTGAAAGCAATCAGATGGTCTTTTTCAGCGACAACTGAATCAGTGTCCTGAATATTACGGTTCTGGAAAGTCAATTTGGGTGCCCATTTGGAAGAGCTGGCTCGGTCGGCATGCTCCGGTTTGCGAGCTCGGTGGAGGGCTTGGCGGCAGAGTGGTTTCGTCTTCATTAATTAAGCGTTGTTCGGTCTGGGTAGTACGGGCGCGCTTAGTTCGGCGTGATGAAGAAGGTTGTTGAGATGTAAGGGCCACCACTGTTTCTTGTGTTTGGTTTGGTGGTGGTACCTCGATCCTGTTTGTCTCGGTCAAGAGAGCCCTGACTCTGTTCCTTTTGGTCATTTCTTCTTCAGCAGTCAGTGGGATTAGGATAATTTGTGGCAAGGTTGGGTCCGGTTCGGGGGCGTCCTCCAACAAAAAGTCAGTTACTCTGGCTTTTCGACGGCCGATGTATCTGTATGTCGGTTCGAAATTTAGAAGTTTGGCCCAACTTCTTTCTGGAAAACGTAGTGCGGCGCAGATAGTGTTCAAGTTGGGGTAACTGTACAAGGATTGAAGATGGGCTGAATCTGCATAAAGAAGACAAACTGTTAGTTCGGTTCAGGAGCAGGTAACCGAAATAAAACAAAGCATGCCAACAAACCGAAGTAATTATACCAGGTTCTCCTTTATTCCAGTTTATATTTCGGCCAGGGATCTGGGCTTGCTGGTCTTCAAAATTGCCAGACACTCAGAAAAAGTCATCATCATTCAAGTCTTTGTCCGGTGTGTCTTTTATTATTTTTTCTCGGCGGCGACGTATTCTAAGATAGTAAACCCAGCCGTCTTCTTTTGACCCTATGGAGTATTGATAGAACAGTTCGGCTAAGCCGAGGTTAATGCCAGCTCGGCGATTTAGCTCAGCTATGCCCATTATTATGCGGTATGAGTTGGTGGAAAGCTGGGTTGGGCATATTCTCGTTTGCCTAAGGAATTCACAAATCAAGGGTTGGACTGGAAATCTTAGTCCGGTTTCTATTATTGATAAAAGGGTAAAGGGTACAAAGCCCTGGTTTCCCCAAGGTATAGCATCTTTTTTGGCTAAGGTTAGGTGGACATCGTCAGGGATGTTATAATCCCTTCGGAATTCGGCCCAGCCACCTGGTGTTTCTACTAAAAACCTATATTTACCCATTTATTTCTAAGTTATGTATAAATTATGCTTGGTGCCAGCTCGATCGGAAAATGTTGCTGTGTAGCTCGGTTGAGCGATCAAAATGAGTGTCTGGGCAACCTAAGTCTGCAAAGTGAAAAACAGAAGTGTTAAGCACAGATCTTTAGACCGTGCTACAAAGCAAAAACAAGTTAAGTCCTACTTCGGCTTTGTGAAATGTTGCAGGTCTTATCTCGGTTTCAGCAAGGTGCTTGGTAGCTCGGTTGGGGCAAGTGATTTGTTAGACCGGTTGAAATTCTAGGGGCAGCTTTCTTAGTTCGGTCTGAACTAAGAGTGCTGGTTTAGCCCCAAGATAGTTCGGTCGGAATTGAGGCCTTCAAACACACTAAGTGCAGACTTAGTTCAGTCTATTATCTCGGCTAAGATAAATCAAAAAATGGTTTTTTGACTTGTTAAAACTACTGGTACAAGTGTTGGTTCGGTTGAATGGTCTGGCTAGACTCACACATAGCATAAACAAATATCCTAGTTCGGTTGAAACGTGTTTATGGATCAAACAAGAGTGTTCTACAGATTGCTTCGTAAAGTTCATGGGGTTTTCATGAAGTTTTTTCCTAGAAAACATAAGGCAAAAAAAAAAAGCACAAATAGTGTTTTGTAAAAACACATGAACAAATTACTGTGGATTGTATAAAGCAAATACGAAAACAACAAAAGCAAGAAAGATGGATTTGAGTGACTTACCAAATGAAGGGGTAGAAGCACTGAAGATGAAGCAATGACAGTGAAGAACACGAGCTCCTTAGTCACAAAAAGGAATGCGAGAAAGAGAGAAAGAAGAGGTGAATAGGAAGATGTAATGATTTGAAAAGAGAAACAAAAAGAGTTTGTTTTGATGCGAGGCCCAAAATTTAGGCGGGACTGTTCAAAAAACACGAGGTACGATGACGGCGTGACAGCTACCTTCAGCCAATAAGAGTATGCCACGTGTCCTTGGGATAAGAAGCGATTCAGTTGTTGTGATTGAAGAGACGTCTGAACCGAATAGGTACAGACCGGTGTGAGCCTAAGCTCGGCTGGAAAGGCTAAAAGAGTTTTAGCTCGGCTGGAAAAGCTTAAAGGCTTAGCTCGGTAGTAAGATTAGAATTTTTTAGCTCGACTGGAAAAGTTAAAACTTTAGCCCGGTTTATAGATAGGTAATCCCTATCATGCTACGCAGATGGAATTAAGGGGCAATTGAGAGGGGAATTTATATGTAGATTGGGCCGAGTTGGGCCGTTGTGGGCCTCAGTGCGAAGGGTTGAGTAAAAATGCTATAAAGTTACTCCGGTCCCAAAGAGGTTAGCTTGGTCACCATACTAAAACTTGTACCGGTTGTCGCAGTATGGCAAGTTCGGTCGCTACAGTTAGTTCAGTCATGGCATAGGGAACCAAAGTATACTGAGCCCTCTTCAGGACTTGGTTTTGGGTTAGTTCGGCTTAAACTCTTCTATGGATAGCTCGGTTTTGGCATGTGAAGCCAAGATAGGAGAAAAGCAAGGTAGAGCCGAACTAACAGTTAGATCGGTCACTCCAGTTAGTCTAGCAAGGCAATGTTATTTCGGTTGTATGGTAGTCCGGCCATGGTAAAACCATCTCACTTGGTTTAAACAGTGAGGGGGGTGTTGAAGGATAAGCATTATCCTTCAGGAGTATGAATCCTAGGAGGACTCTACATGGAGGAGTAAGAGTCCTACTTGGATTGTGCCACACGGAACCTATAAAAGCTCACCAATATCACCTATGGAGAGGTAACACAACCTTGATTCCTGAATACACAGAGCTTTTGTCTGCTTGTCTGTTTTGCTGACTTAGGCATCGGAGGGATTTTTGGCACACACCCGCCGGTTAGCTCACGTTTGTGTTTTCAGGGAGTAAAGCGACAACGTTTGGAGGAACGCGGACTTGATCAACAGGATTATACGAGAAGCTCACCAATTTCAATTTTTTTTTTTTGAAAATCAAAATAAGTAAACCCCAAAACAAAGTGTAAATCAGGAAACTAGTCGAAATGTGTACATAGTGTCGGAAATCCGTCGTACTACAGCTTGGTCAAAATTTATTCCAAGGAAACTTTAGCACGACATAAATTATACACAATGATGAATTTTACACCATTTTATAATCCTAAATTATAAAAACATACTTCGTATATTCTAAAAACATATAAAACTAACGTATAAAAATATAAGCATCCATAGACGTGTACAAATAAATCTTTTAAATTATTAAAACGTATGATTTTATAGTTTAGGAGATATTCGTATAAATAATCCTTAAATATAAATACGATGTACATAAACTTTTTTAATAAATAAAAGTAAGGAAATTTGGTCAAAACCCTCTCATAATAAAATTTTAATGCCATAAAATACAAAATAATCGGAAAATTCTATTTTCACCCACTAAATTATCTTAGTCCACACATTTAATGAATTTTTTTATATTACATTTTTGTCCTACAATAAAAATACTAAAATACCCTCATCTTTCCAACAGAAACCCTACATTATCGCCTTCATCGCTCCTCCCTAGCCCTTTGCCTTCGGTCGCTATCCTTTCACAACTTCCGTTCCTCCTTGCCGCCTCCATCAACCACCACATCCACCGCCAACAGCAACCTAGATGTCATTGTCTTAACCCCAACATCACCACACACATCATTGTTGTATTTTCTTCAAACCCTAGATCTTAGATCTGGGTTTTTCAGATCTCCCTTTTTGTTAGTAATGGCGGTCGGGATTGTTATTGATTGCCGGTGGTTGAGATCAGTTTGTGATGGTAGAGAAAGACGGCAGCCAAAGGTGGCGGTTGGAGGTGGTAGAGACTGGTGATAATGGTGGTGTGAAGAAAGGAGGTGAGAGCATTTTTGGTAGAATAAGTTAAATATTAAGTAAAAAATGAGATTTCAAATTCATTAAGTGTGTGCTTTGAGAAACGATGTACACAAAGAATATTTGATTTGTAGAAACAGAATTTTTCAAAAGAACTTCTTTGAAAAGTTCGTATAGACCACTATTACCAAAATATCCTTAGTGACTAATTTAATATTTTAATCTTTAATGATATAACTTTTGATACGTCGTCTTTTAATAAAGAGTGCTGCTATTAGCACCTGCCAAAATTCTTTGAACCCCCCATTTTATAAAATTTCTTTATTACAATTATACCCTAAAGTAAAATTACATTAAAAGACATATTAAATAAAACACCCATCTATCAATAAGAACTAATACTCTATAATATTGGACACCCACCCCCACCCCCATCCCCACCCCCAACTCCAACTCCAACAATACATATTCCATGTTTGTAAACCCTAAACCTATTACTTTTCACAACCAACTAATATAAACCCTAAATATATTATTTTTCATAATCATCTTAAATCCTGAATGTGTCATCTTCATCACCATCATCAACGCTATTGAACTTGAAAGTTTTGCTTCAAGTATACTTCATCACTTATTTCACTGTGTAGAGTAATGGAGGACGATGACAACAATTCTAGTGAGACCGGTTTTCCATTAATAAAATTATCTGTCTTGTATTAACATTCTCAGTCGTTTTCGGTCGTTCTTGTTTCGTTCGAGTTGTTCGGTACTGGTTTGCTGACTGTTAGATTTATGTTCGGTAATACAGTACTGAACATAATCCTTTCGTTCAATACATAGGTTCCGAACATTAATGCAGATAGTCAGTTATGTAATTTTCTTTGTTAAACTAACTTAGAATGGAAAAGAGTGAATTGAAATGGATTTAATTCATGTTATTTTAAGTTATAAATTGGAATGGATTCAAGTTACACAGTGATGAACAAAATTTGTTCGGACATACAGTGCTGACAGGATCATTATTGTTTGACAAAACAGTTCTGAACAAAATACATTTTTTTGGCTACACAGTGGTGAACAAATTGTTTTGGGCTACATTCAGAATTCTGATGGCGATACATTCAGAATTCTGATGATGATGGATTCTTTTGGAAGCATCGATACAGAAGCAATGGAAGTCCAACACCGTCCACTATACGTTCATCTTGATGATGATGAATGTGATTGAAGTTTTTTATAGGTTTTGAGAATAATGGCACACTAAGAATTCGCATATCTGGACTGAAAATTGAACAAGTAGACGAGATGATGAACAAGCCATGGCCATGGCTATTATGTCTTCTTTTCTTTCAGTCACTGTGAACCACCCAACATGCAATAACATTCGAGTATCATCTGTTTTCTTAGTTTCTTTTCTTTGCTTTTCATTAGGGTTGTTTTAGGAATTGGATGAAAAATTAGGTGAGTGTGCATTTCATTGTGAAAATGTTATGAATATTAGTAGATTTGGTAATAAGTGGGGTGTCCAAAAAACTATTATTAAAATTTAGGATTTAGGGTTGGGGTCCAAAGAAATGGGGGGTCCAAAGAATTTTGGTAGGTGCTAATAGCAGCACTCTTAATAAAATTAGTATTTTTAAAATTTTCTGATCAAGATCTATCAAATAAGATCTAGATTGACTATGAAATTCTTTTTTTTTTTTAAATAATGAAATTTTTACAATTGAAATTAACATAAACAGTAAAATTTTATTCTGATTCACAGTAAATTTTACTATAAAATTTTAATTTTTAAATAGTAAAACACTATCACCATCACTGAAAACCATGTCACTATAATTATTAATAAACAATTATAAAAACATAACTTTAATAGGGTACAATTAAATAATAACCTTAACAAAGTAAAATTTTATTGTTAATTTAAAAAAGAGCTTTAGCAATAAAAGACATATTATATATTATTATAAATTTTAATTACAATCATTTAAATAGAGCAGCAATATATAAAACAGTTTGACACATATTATCAGGACAAATCAAAATAAAATTAATCGAATAAATGATAGTTCAAAAATTGGTTGATTGTTGATTACATATTATTAACAATCAAATAATGATTGAACGAATTCCTAATTCTAACACTGAAGTAATGTTATATATATATTTTTTTATGACACCCACTGGGGTGTAATTATTCCAAAAAATAACAGAGTCCTAATGTGATATCCCTGTTCCGCAATATGTTAGTTGGTCCTTAATATGAGTATGGTTATGTGTTTAACATGATTTTGTGTGTCATTATGTGAAAATATGTGGTTTTGAATTTTTATTTGTTCACCGTAGGAATATTTGTTGATTATATGCTTTGGGAATTAAATTGAAGGCCCTATCGGCCACCGAAACCAAAATTGACTACGCTATTGCGATTGGCATAATTTTTAGAGCCTACGGTGAAATTTAATTAGAAATTGATTCAGATCAGAATTAATTGATTTAATTGATGAATTAGTACCAAATTATTTATTATTATTAAATTGGAAATGATGTACACAAAGAATATTTGATTTGTAGAAATAGAATTTTTCAAAAGAACTTCCTTGAAAAGTTCGTATAGACCACTATTACCAAAATATCCTTAGTGACTAATTTAATATTTTAATCTTTAATGATATAACTTTTGATACGTCGTCTTTTAATAAAGAGTGCTGCTATTAGCACCTGCCAAAATTCTTTGGACCCCCCATTTTATAAATTTTTTTTTATTACAATTATACCCTAAAGTAAAATTACATTAAAAGACATATTAAATGGAACACCCACCTATCAATAAGAACTAATACTCTATAATATTGGACACCCACTCCCATCCCTACCCCCAACCCCAACTCCAACTATACGTATTCCATGTTTGTAAACCCTAAACCTATTACTTTTCATAACCAACTAATATAAACCCTAAATCTATTATTTTTCCTAATTATCTTAAATCCTGAATGTGTCATCTTCATCACCATCATCAACGCTATTGAACTTGAAAGTTTTGCTTCAAGTATACTTCATCACTTATTTCACTATGTAGAGTCATGGAGGACGATGACAACAATTCTAGTGAGACCGGCTTTCCATTAATAAGATTATCTGTCTTGTATTAACATTCTCGGTCGTTTTCGGTCGTTCTTGTTTCGTTCAAGTTGTTCGGTACTGTTTTGCTGACTGTTACAATTATGTTTGGTAATACAGTACTGAATATGATCCTTTCGTTCAATACATAGGTTCCGAACATTAATGCAGATAGTCAGTTATGTAATTTTCTTTGTTAAACTAACTCAGAATGGAAAAGAGTGAATTGAAATGGATTTAAGTTATGTATTTTGAATGGATTTAATTCATATTATTTTAAGTTGTAAATTGGAATGGATTCAAGTTACACAGTGATGAACAAAATTTGTTCGGACATACAGTGCTGACAGGATCATTATTGTTTGACAAAACAGTTCTAAACAAAATACATTTTTTCGGCTACACAGTGGTGAACAAATTGTTTTGGGCTACATTCAGAATTCTGATGGCAATACATTTAGAATTCCGATGATGATGGATTCTTTTGGAAGCATCGATACAGAAGCAATGGGCGTCCAACACCGTCCACTATACGTTCATCTTGATGATGATGATGATGATGATGATGATGAATGTGATTGAATTTTTTTTATAGGTTTTGATAATAATGGCACACTAAGAATTCGCATATCTGGACTGAAAATTGAACAAATAGACGAGATGATGAACAGACCATGGCCATGGCTATGGCTATTATGTCGTCTTTTCTTTCAGTCACTGTGAACCACCCAACATGCAATAACATCCGAGTATCATCTGTTTTCTTCGTTTCTTTTCTTTGCTTTTCATTAGGATTGTTTTAGGAATTGGATGAAAAATTAGGTGAGTGTGCATTTCATTGTGAAAATGTTATGAATATGGGTAGATTTGGTAATAAGTGGGGTGCCCAAAAAATTATTATTAAAATTTAGGGTTTAGGGTTGGGGTCCAAAGAAATGGGGGGTCTAAAGAATTTTGGTAGGTGCTAATAGCAGCACTCTTAATAAAATTAGTATTTTTAGAATTTTCTTATCAAGATCTATCAAATAAGATCTAGATTGACTATGAAATTTTTTTTCTTTTTTTTTTAAAATAGTGAAATTTTTACAATTGAAATTAAGATAAATAGTAAAATTTTATTCTGATTCACAGTAAATTTTACTATAAAATTTTAATTTTTAAATAGTAAAACACTATCACCATCACTGAAAACCATGTCACTATAATTATTAATAAACAATTATAAAAACATAACTTTAATAGGGTAAAATTAAATAACAACCTTAACAAAGTAAAATTTTATTGTTAATTTAAAAAAGAGCTTTAGCAATAAAAGACATATTATATATTATTATAAATTTTAATTACAATCATTTAAACAGAGCAGCAATAAATAAAACAGTTTGACACATATTATCAGGACAAATCAAAATAAAATTAATCTAATAAATGACAGTTCAAAAATTGGTTGATTGTTGATTACATATTATTAACAAACAAACAATTATTGAACGAATTCCTAATTCTAACACTGAAGTAATGTTATATATATATTTTTTATGACACCCACTGGGGTGTAATTATTCCAAAAAATAACAGAGTCCTAATGTGATATCTCTGTTCCGCAATATGTTAATTGGTCCTTAATATGAGTATGATTATGTGTTTAACATGATTTTGTGTGCCATTATGTGAAAATATGTGGTTTTGAATTTCTATCTATTCACCGTAAGAATATCTGTTGATTATATGCTTTGGGAATTAAATTGAAGGCCCTATCGGCCACCGAAACCAAAATTGACTACGCTATTGCGATTGGCATAATTTTTAGAGCCTACGGTGAAATTTAATTGGTAATTGATTCAGATCAGAATTAATTGATTTAATTGATGAATTAGTACCCAATTGTTTATTATTATTAAATTGGAATTAGTGGGGTTTGTTGTAATAAGGCACTATACCCTCAATTCTCTCTTTATAGCTTCATTTGGCTGATTTGAACTCAAAGAAGAGAGAGGGCCGGCTACAGAGAGTGAGAGGGAGAGAATTGTGTAATCTTGGCTCAAGGTTTGGGGAATTTGAAGATTAAACTCAAGGATTTGCTATAGTTTGGAAGATTGAGCTCCTAGGAAAGGGAATTCATGAGTTTAATGGTGTAAATTGTGAATTCAAGTTTGATTAATGGTCAAGAACATGAGTTAGATTGATTATGATGAAATTGGGTTAGTTTTGTTGAATTTAAAGTCTTAGAACACATGCATGTAAGAAATTACCATAAATTTTCATGTTTGAGCATAAAGTATGTAATCCATGTTGAGTTTTGATTAATGACCATGTATTTGATCATCCTTTCACCAATTAAGTTGAGGATATTGTGTATATTTCACATGCAAGTGCAAATCATGAGAGTTTGAGTCTTGCATGTTTGAATCTAGTGTGTTGGTGATGAGTTTGAGTTAATTTGAGACATGCATGTGATTAAATTGTGAAATTGAGCTTCATTGCGCTGTAATTTGGTGTTTACACCATGTTAGGATATGTATATGTGAAGTTTGAGCCAAAATCGTGCATTTGGAACCTTTGAGCATCAAATTGAAGTTCAAGAACATGTTTTGGATTTTCCAGAATTGTGATGTCCGCTCGAGCGGGGAAACCGCCGCTCGAGCATGAAATTCGTGTTCCCAGTATTTTCTGCAGACATGGTGTTCGCTTGAGCGGGAAAGTTCACGCTCGAGCGGGGAGCCATGTAGAGAGGCCTTCCGCTCGAGCGCCAGAGTTCGCGATCGAGCGTAAATTTGACATATTTAGTACTTTTGCAGGCCTCGTGGGTCCGCTCGAGCGGGGAAGTCCACGCTCGAGCGGAGACCCTATTTTTTGAAATTTTGAAAAGACATTCTGTGTTTCATTTTCTGTTCTCTCTCACTTCCAAGTACTCTTAGGCATGCATTGAGCATTGTAATTGAGTTAAAGAGATAAGAATGAAGCCTAAAGAGGAAAATGTGAATTTAGAACGGATCGAATTGTTTGTGACCCTTTTGTGTTCATGGAATGTGTAGGGTCGAGCTCCAGGGCAAACCAACCAACCGATCACTGTGAGTAATATCTTAACAGAGATATCTGAAATATGTTGTTGTCCAATTGCTTACTTCTATGTAAGTTTTATAAGTTCATTGATTCGATTGGTGGACAATGTTTGCTATAACAAATGAGTGGGCCAGAAGCCAGTTTGATCTGAATAATAGAATGAATGGGCCAGAGGCTGTTTTGACATGAATGGATGGGCTAGAGGCCGTTTCGACATGAACGAATGAATGGGCCAAAGGCCAGTTTGTTTGGAACCACAGTCACTTGACCTAAATTGTGTATATATGTTAAATAGAAATATGAATTGGGCCTAAGGTCGTTTGGAGCATGTTGTTCTACATATCGTCTGTATAGCTTCTTTAATTGATATTATTCACTAGGCTTTCGCTCACGCTCATTCATGTGTTTGTAGGTGATCTAAGAGAAGTCCAAACCCAGCCCCAGTGAAGTCTATGTGGAACAACAAAGGTTTTGGAAGAGTCAGCCCTTGTGTCTCACGTACGAGACCCGTCTTCACCCTTTTGTTATGTATTTATATTCTGTCATGTTGGCGAAAACTTTGCATCTGCTATATATAGTCGTAATGGGTTGACTTAGACTTATATAATCCTGTATGTACAGAACCTTATGTAGTACATATTTTGTTGTGAGTTATTAATGTGCATATATATGGTTGTTACTATGTGCCATGTAAGCACAGCTCTATGGACAAAGTTTTAAATTGCTTCCGTTTGCCCCCATTAACTCTGTTAAAATACGTTTGGTTTGGTTTGAGGCCGTAAGTAATCTTATAATTACTGGCCGGTTATGTCCTTAACCCACGGAGGTGGGTTCGGGTCATGACACCTAATTTTTTGGAGTGACAACATAGCAATTCTAGATCCTTTGTTCCTTATTAATAAAACAAAATTCCTCGGGGCTTTATCAAACCTGAGTAAAAGATGTGACAACAATTTGAAAGTGAGATAAGAGCAAATTTGATAAGAGATGTTTGCTACATAAAATCAAAGCATGGAACATTACACTGACCTCCTTGACAAACAACGTCGAGAAAGAATATTATAGAAATTAGAAACCTATGTAGTGCGGGATGGTTTACTCGTTAAATATAATTAAAGAGTAAAGTTGTCTACAAAATTAAAGGAACAATATTTACGGGGACTTTTCCTAAATTAAGTCAAATTAGTAATTTAATTCTCAAATTACGTTTAGTTTGGACAGAATTTTTAAATTAGGCTAAAGAGCTATTATAAATCACGCTTTCACTGTTTCTAAGACACTTCCGTAGAAAATTTGTGAAATAGTAAAAGCATTGTTACAAACCACACTTTTAATTAAGAAAGCGTGGTTACAAACCACATTTTTAATAATTTTTTTTTTCTTCAGAAAACGTGGTTAGAAAGCACGCTTACACTGTTTCTAGGACACTTCCACAGAAAATTTGTGAAATAGTAAAAGCGTAATTACAAACCATGCTTTTAATTAAGAAAGCATAGTTACGAACCACGTTGTTAACAAATTTTTTTCTTCAGAAAACGTGGTTAGAAAGCACGCTTTTAAGCAAAATTTGTTTTCTTCAGAAAACGTGGTTTCAAAGGACGCTTTCACTATAGAAAACTTTTAAAATATATTAAAATATGATCAAAATAAAATTTAAGTTCTTTGTAGCTCAAATGGTAGTGCATTTGTTTTGCACGGCAAAGGTGCGGGTTCAATCCACGACAACTCGTTGCTTCCTTTCAAATTAAATTCAACTCTTTTTTTTTTTTTTTTTTTTGCCTTCCACTCACTCTATACTTTATATATTTATTATGTAATTTTTTTATCAAAAAAAAAAGTAAAACATTTGTTTGGTTAACTAAATTTTTTTTTCTATAAAATACAATTTTTTTCAAAATGTCAACATAATTGTTTAAAAAGTATTTAGTGTATTTGGTTTGAGTTTTTTGGATTTAGTTATTTAAAAACAGTGTTTTTTTATTTTCATA
The DNA here is from genome assembly GCF_055761805.1 of Camellia sinensis. Taxonomy (NCBI): domain Eukaryota; kingdom Viridiplantae; phylum Streptophyta; class Magnoliopsida; order Ericales; family Theaceae; genus Camellia; species Camellia sinensis. Next base: position 72,387,076 of record NC_138973.1, on the reverse strand, counting down.
TTTTTTTGTTTTTAGTGAATATTTTTTAAATTTTAAACATTTTTTTTACTTAAGGTGCATCTAAAAAGTAAAAAATTTGTGAAAAAATATTTTAAAAAATTAATAAATACATAAAAATACAAAAAATATACTGAAAAAATATTTTTGTATTTTTAGTATTTTTTTTAGCAAATTATCATTTTTTTCTAGCAAAATGTACTCAAAAAAATATGCACAGTGAAAGCGTACTCAAAAAATGTACTCAAAAAATATTTTTTCAGCAAAATGTACGCTTTTAAAATATACTAAAATATTTTAAAAGACGGAAGGAGCACATGACAAATGAAGGAGATGGATTACGAAATCAAAAGGATATCAACTTGAACAAAACTGGAATGCACATTAATTAAAAACAAAACATTTAATTTAAAACTTTTAACTAACTTACAATTACAATAGCCGCAACTGCAAGGATCTTAAGTAGGTTACAGCACAAGGTGTTGGCTTTCACCCAGAGCTCTTGGATTTTTCAGAATATAAGTTTCTAAGAATTTCCAAGTCTGCCGAATGAGTTCAACTTGATTACATTATATACAAAACAAAGAAAAGAAAAGCAGCATTTGACTGATAAAAGCAGCTGGCAGCGCATGGGGCAAAGCAGATGCTGTCGGTTGCTTTTGGCTGATTGATTGAATAGTTGAGCATCTTTAAACAAAAGTTGACTGGGTGAATAGTGACGGTGAATAGTAAAAGTGAACAGTACCTTTTACTATTCATCACTTTCGGTGGAACATGTGAATAATGGAATCAATATAAATACAAATTGGCAACTTTTCTCAAAAGAGTATTGACTGAAGCTAATTTGTATCTATATAGAATCCAATGTTTGATTATGCAAACGGATCCTGGGCATCTTGAAACTCTGGTCCTGAACATTGATTGGTTGATTCTTCAGAGGAGTGGGCATGGTCTGAACCTTCTTTTGAACTATCTGAATCGGTGGATTGGGTTTTAGCTTGATTCAAAAGTTGGTGGGCTAACTGGATCATATCTTCTTTGGATGACTTGGATTTAATCTTGGACTTGACTTTGGGCTGAGCAGGAGGTGAAATGGGCTTTGCCTTTACTTTGGACTTTGATTTGGATGATTTGGGCTTGGAACCACTAGATGATGGGCTTCCAAGGTTGACTGGAGGAAGACTGGGCTGACTTCCTTGAGTAATTGCAGCAGTTGGGTTCTGCTGGGCTTTGGCAAGAGCAGGAGTTGGAGCACACTGATCAGGTGGGAATTCCTCGTGAACAATCTCAAGAATTCTGGGCACATTGAACTTAACCCACCATTTGACTGTGTGTTGGCGAATGATGATGTTATCATCAATCCCATAGTGCCATTTGAATATCCATGGAATTTTGTATTTGGAAATAAAAATTAGCAATAATGGAAATTGTCGTTGGTGAGTAGTGAATGGGTAAACAGTGGCAAAATAATTAATTATTTCACTGAGATCAATGGGGAGGATATATGAAATGGCGCCATAGTGAGTCCACCATCTCAGAAACCAGGTAGGAATTTCAGATTTGAACTTTTGATCAAATGATATGAACCAAGAATGACTGAAATTTTCATTTTGGTATAAGAAAATCTTGAACCAGGCATCAACGTAATCATGGTAATTATATTGAATGGAATGACCAGGTAAATCACGAAGCTGATTAGGATTTCCCCATTCAGCCATGGAAACAATGTTGTGAATATAAATTGAATGATATAAGATCTTGTAAGCATAAGTTCGATCCTGGATTGGTTTGATCAAAATTGAATGGTGGTGGAGTAGAATGTCTTTGTAATATGAGAGGGTTTTCTCTGGATGTGAAAGGATGAAATGGCATCCAGAGCCAAAATGGAATTTAGCAATTTCATTGATGGTTTGATTTTTTGGGTGACTGGGTTCTTTGTAGAATAGGTTAGTAACATGTGAATTGGTGTACTCAGTTCGGGATGGTTTAATGGGGTTAACTGGGAATGGAGTAACTGAAACTGAGTGACTAGATGCAAAGGGATCGGAGGCCAATGCAGATGAGTAATCAGGACGATAGATGTTACCAAGAGTTTGGTAGCGGTTAACCATTTCAAGTAAATGAGATTGGGTGATTGACTCTAAAGGAGGAGGGACAATAAGTTGATTAGGTTTACTGGAAGATGGGACCAAAGCCTTGGAGAGAGGCCTTGGACGAGACATCTGTTGAGAAAGAAACAATGGTTAGCAACCAGAAAGGAGATCTAAATAATCTTGATGACGATGTAAACAGTTGTAGTTGTGAGCAAGTAAAGTTTTGTTCAAGTTGATATCCTTTTGATTTCGTAATCCATCTCGTTCATTTGTCATGTGCTGCTTCCGTCTTTTTGGTATCAGAGCCAAGTTATGTTGTATCCTGTTTCTAGCTGCTTTGCTGCTTCTAGTCAATCTTCTCCATTGTTTATTTGATTAATCTTGTTTTCAGTTCATCTTAATCACCCGAAAGATCAGTCTGTTATATCCACCTAGTTTAAGTCACCCACTTTCGTCCCTGTCCTGAGTAAGTCCTTCGAATTAGGCTGTGTTGGACTTAGGGGTCTTCCGAATAGGATATGTATGCATACTAGGTATGCGGTAAAACTGACAAGAATAGGGTATGTATTAAGATATCTGTAAAACTGATTAATTAAACAGAACAATGAGTCGATTATTTAGAAGTAACTCATCAGTCGGTTCTAGGTCAACAACTTTGCCCTCAATACCTAATCAAGGATTAGTAATTAATGAAGAAGATGTTGAAATACAAAATGATAAATTTGATGCTGGATGGAATATACCCAAATTGCCAATTAAAGAAATTCATAAAACTACTTTTTTACAGAATGTTTTTAAAGTTGCTCTCCATGTTAAAACTATTGAACAAGTTTATGCTTTAGAAAACCTAGGGAAACCTACCAATTATTTGATAAAAAGCTAATCAAAAGACATTTACATAATGGTTATAATTTTATGCATATTGGTTTAATTCAAGTTGGTGTAAATCCATTAACGATGGTAGGCAAAAACACTTCTGTTTTATTATGTTTAAGAGATGCTCGCTTTCTTAATTACAATGATAGTTTAATGGGTATGATGGAAACTGGTCTTCATAAAGGTCCAGTACATTTTAATTGTTTTCCTGATTTTACACTTAGTTTACGAGATCCACATATCCTAGATGCATTAACATTAAACATTCAATTACTGATATGAAAGAAAAAGTTCATAATATTGCTTTAATTTACCGTGTTCATTATAAATGCATGCAAACTAATTTAAATGTTCATGCTTTACACAAAAGCCCCAAAGATAAAACTTTATTAATTCAAAGCAGTAGTAGTAATGAATCACATATTATTGTTCCTCAAATGATTGAATGGAAAAATATAGATTTACCTGATCAATGGGTTACTGTCAATGAAAATTACAAACACAATCAACAACAATCCTCAATTCAAGATATTCAAGATATTCAACAATACAATGATGGTTCTGTCCGAATTAAATTTAATCGAAGTCAATCCTCTAGGCATAGTACTTCTAGTGTCACTGAAATTACAACTGAAGATGAAATATTTAACACCCCTTTATTTCAGAAAAATAGTCAAATACATCTTGGTCAAACCAGCCAAACTTCCCAAAATAAATTAAAAGGACTTGATAATTCTACCATTTCCCAGATTAGTAACCTATTTATACTACTCCCACACATTTACCAGAAGAAGACATTGCTTCCAATACTTCTCCAACTCAAACTGATTTCGAAAAATTTATACCTCCGGTCAATCCTCAGTTAATGACAATCAAAAAGGATTTTACTCCTGATCTAGATAAATTACTTATTAACTTTCGATCTAAAGACAATAAAGCTAAACGACATGATTATCGTGCTAAATATGATTCTGCTCAACAATCCAGAATAACTAGAAAATGATATGATTTTATGGTTGAATATGGTTTTGAATTATCTTTTTTTGACTATATGAATCAATATTATAACAAGATCAACACAATCACAAAACATAAATGGAAAACTTCTCCCAATACTTCTGTTAGCTCTAATCATCCTCCATTAGAAAATATAATTATTGATCATCAAGGTTCTGAAGTTCCAGCCTCTCCTTTTAAATTACCTGGCACTGACCCTGAAATTAAAAAAGTTATTGAACAAAATAATTATACTAATCAATGTTTAAAAACCATTGGTAAACAATTAGATAAACTAGAAACTCATTTAGATGAACAATCCGCAAAATCCACTAAACCCTTAGATCAACCTCTACTTAATCTCCCTAGTCATCGTTCCAAACGAACTAGCTTAGTTACTAATGATCAAACTACTGTCAAAGCTATTGAACAATTATTTACTAAATTAACTCCCAATGATACTTCTACATCCAAAGATAAAGGTCTTACTGTTTTAAATCAACAACCTATTACTGACACTGTTTTCGGTCAATCTGACACCGAAACTACTGATAATGAAATTGATCAATTAGCCCAACAATTCCAATCTTCTCATCTTAATAAAATTCATTATCCCAAAGTTAATCCTCAAACTACCAAAAATTGGTATTCTCGACCCACTCCACCTGATCTCCAATTTGAAGAAACTAATCTTAATAATCAATTTTCTGTATCTGCTAAACGATTATACGAATGGAATATTGATGGTCTTAGTGAAGACCAGATCCTTCAAAAATTAAATCATTTATTTATGGTTGCAAATAGTTATCTCAGTAATTATCCCCAATATTCTCAACCTGAAATTGTTTCTTTAATTACCTCTGGTTTCACTGGTATGCTCAAATCATGGTGGGAAAAATACCTTACTGAAGAACAACGCGACTCAATCATTTATGCTAATCAAACTGATGAAAATGGTCTACCTATTTTTGATGAAACTATTGGATGTTGTCACCCTGATAGAATCAATCAATTAATCTATACAATAGTCCGACATTTTATTGGTACCCCTACCAATATCTATTCTCGCATACATGATCAACTTAGTAATCTTACCTGTCCAACCTTAAGTGATTTTAGATGGTATAAAGATGTCTTTACCTCTCGAGTCATGTTAAGAGAAGACTGTACTAAATCATTTTGGAAAGAAAAATTTATTAATGGATTACCTAGCTTATTTGCTCACAAAATTAGAGATGTTCTTAGTCAACCCACTGGTGTTATTGAATATGATAATTTAACATATGGTGCTATAATTAGTGTTATTCAAAAAGAAGGATTAAAAATGTGTATTGACCTTAAACTTACTCAAAAAGCTAACAAAGATAAACATAAGGCTAAATATGAATTAGGCAATTTCTGCGAACAATATGGTTTACCTCCTGTTGCTCGCTCTCGTCGGAAATCATACAAATATTCTAATAAATACAAAAAGAATTATTCACCCTCTAAATCAATTGATAAATTCTATACTAAACCTAAAAAGAAATATTATAAATCTAAATCACATCCAAAATCTAAATATACCAAAGATGTTACTTGTTATAACTGTGGTAAAAAAGGGCATTATTCCAATAAATGTAAAGAAAAACAAAAATTAAAAGATCGCGTTAATCAACTTCAAATTGATGATAATTCCAAAAATCAACTATATGAAATATTCCAATTAAATCAAAATATCAGTAATTCCTCTTCTGAGCATTCCAATACTTCATCCGATTATCAATCACCTAGTGATGATTCTGATAACAATATTAATATAGGATGTAATGATATTTGTTGTAAACCAGTTAAACAAATTACTGTTCTTACCAAAAATACTCAAGAAGAATCTGCTCTTATTGAATTAATTAGTAAATTAGATGATCCCAATTTAAAACAAAAATATATTGATAAATTAAAATCCTTATTAATTCATTCAGATAATAAACCTAAGTTTGATAAACCCATAATAAGCTTATCCAAAACCTTAGATAGATTTAAAAATAAACAAAAAGAAGTTACATTACAAGATTTGCAACAAGAAATCAATCACATTAAACAAACGATTAAAGAATTACAAAATAAAGATAAAAAATTAGAAGATGAAATCATTACTTTAAAAATTAATAAAAGTTTAGATCATTTCCAAAATAATAATAATGAATCTACAAATGAATCTGATGATTCTGATCCTACTAATCCTGATAATTTGTTATTTGATAATCGATCACACCAATCCCAATCCAACAATCTTGAAGAAAAACGGTTAAGTCTAATTAATAAACTTTACATTCAAAAATGGTATTCTAAAATTAAAATAATTATCAATGATTTTGAATTAGAATTAATTGCTTTAATTGATACTGGTGCTGATTTAAATTGTATACAAGAAGGTTTACTCCCTACTACATATTGTGAAAAATGTCATGAGAAATTAACCTCTGCTAATGGTAGTAAAATGCATATCAAATATAAATTACCCAAAGTTCATGTTTGCCAAGATAATGTATGTTTTAAAACCTCCTTTGTTTTAGTTACAAATATGACTGATAAAATTATCTTAGGTTCCCCATTTATATATTTATTATATCCATTTACTACATCTAATACAGGCATAACTACACATGTTTTAGGTCAACCCGTCACATTTAAATTTTTATTTCCTCCTGAATTATTAAAATTAAATCAATTAAAAGATTGTTCTATTTCTCATACAATTAATCGCTTAACTCGGCATTTAAATTTTCTTAAAGAAGAAATTAATTATAAACGCATGGACCAACAATTAACTGATCCAGTTATTCTTTCTCAAATCAATGATTTCAAATTAAAACTTGAATAAACTATTTGTTCTACCTTACCTACTGCATTTTGGCATAGGAAAAAGCATGTAGTTACTTTACCTTATATTAAGAATTTTGATGAACGACAAATTCCTACTAAATCTAGACCAATTCAAATGAATCATGAGTTACTTGAAATGTGTAAAAAAGAAATTAATGAATTATTAGAAAATCGCATCATTAGTCCAAGTAAATCACCATGGTCTTGCCCTGCTTTTTATGTTAACAAAAATGCTGAATTAGAAAGAGGTGTCCCTCGCTTAGTTATTAATTATAAACCTTTAAATGCTGTTCTAGAATGGATTCGATATCCTATCCCCAATAAAAAAGATTTGATTAAACGACTTAGTCAAGCTGTTATTTTCAGTAAATTTGATTTGAAAAGTGACTTTTGGCAAATTCAAATTCATCTGAAAGATAGATATAAAACTGCATTTAATACACCATTTGGCCAATATGAATGGAATGTCATGCCATTTGGATTAAAAAATGCTCCTAGTGAATTTCAACATATCATGAATGACATATTCAACCCATTTAGTCATTTTTCAATTGTTTACATTGATGACATATTAATTTTTTCAAAATCAATTAGTGAACATTGGAAACATTTAACTGCATTCTTTTAAAATATTTTAAAAGCATACATTTTTTTGAGTACATTTTACTGAAAAAATTAATATTTTGTATTAATTTTTTCAGTACATTTTTTGTATTTTGTATTTTTTGTATTTTTCCACTCACTCTATACTTTATATATTTATGAAAAAATTAAAAAATGTACACTTTTAAAATATTTTAGTACATTTTAAAAGAGTACATTTTGTTGAAAAAAATTTTTTTGAGTACATTTTTTGAGTACGTTTTCACTGTGCATATTTTTTTTGAGTACATTTTACCAAAAAAATTAATATTTTGTTGAAAAATATTGAAAATACAAAAATATTTTTTCAGTATATTTTTTATATTTTTATGTATTTATTAATTTTTTAAAATATTTTTTCACAAATTTTTTACTTTTTAGATACATCTAACTAAGGTATATCTAAAAAAGTAAAAAAAAAAATGTTTAAAATTTTAAAAATATTCACTAAAAACAAAAAAATACGAAAATAAAAAAAACTCAGTTTTCAAATAACTAAATCTAAAAAACTCAAACCAAATACACTGAATACTTTTTAAACAATTATGTTGACATTTTGAAAAAAATTGTATTTTATAGAAAAAATTTTTAGTTAACCAAACAAACATTTTACTTTTTTTTGATAAAATAATTACATAATAAAATATAAAGTATAAAGTGAGTGGAAGGAAAAAAAGAAAAAGAGAAAAGAATTGAATTTAATTTGAAAGGTAGCAATCGTTTGGAGTTGCCGTGGATTAAACCCGCGCAGAGGGACGGCAAAACAAATGCACTACCATTTGAGCTATAAAGAACTCAAGTTTATTTTGATCACATTTTAATATATTTAAAAGTTTTCTTAAGAAAACAAATATGCACAGTGAAAGCGTGGTTTGGAACCACGTTTTCTTCAGAAAACAAATTTTGCTTAAAAGCGTGCTTTCTAACCACGTTTTCTAAAAAAAAAAAAAAATGTTAAAACCGTGGTTTGTAACCACGCTTTCTTAATTAAAAGCGTGGTTTGTAACCACGCTTTTATTATTTCACAAATTTTTCGCGGAAGTGTCCTAGAAACAGTGAAAGCGTGGTTTGTAATAGCGTTTTAGCCTAGTTTGGGAATTCCGTCCAAACTAGGCCTAGTTTGGGAATTAAGTTGCTAATTTGGCTTAATTTGGGAAAAGCCCCATATTTACGTCCTTATTACATAGAAAAAAAAAATTGGAGAGATTTTATACAATAAAATTTGTCGAGCTATTGAGAGACTTTTGATCAAATTTACTATAAAAATATACAAAATTCTACTATACACATTCTTTGAAAGGGTGAACCATACACACCCCATATTTTAGCCACAAGGGATGCCATACACAGAATATTTTGGTAGTCTATGATTTTAACCTTCGCTTCGTATTTGTCTCATGCGGGTGAGAAGGAAGCATGCATGACAGTCGTATTTTAAATACTATCACGCAACATTTGGACGGTCAATTTCTTATTGCGGCAGACGGTATGTAGGCAAAAGGAAACCATTTTTTTTCTTCATGTAAGTCAATGTTCAAAAATGTTATAATGTCTTTCACATGTGGACATTTGTAGGAAATATTATCTCGTGGATAGTGAGTATAGTAACAAAAAGGGTTTTCTTGCATCATATGAGGGGATCAATATCACCAATCGAAATTTTGCAGGAGGGAATCTAAGAAATCGTAATGAATTGTTCAACCACGCTCATTATGAAGTGCGATTGAAAGAATGTTTGGTGCGTGGAAAGCGCGTTGGAAATTCTTGAAGGCCATGCCACATTTTGATTTTTGCACCGTGCAAGTGCCATTGGTTGCAACTTCAATGGCATTACATAATTTCATACGGAGAAACACTGACAATGATAAAACAATTGTTTCAATGAGTAATGCGCGGGAGTACACTTATGCTGACATGCTCGACTTCGAGGATTTAGCTATTCTTGATTATGTGATGATGCCGGGTGATGGGTCAGGTGAGGTCCATAATAGAGAGAAGTTGGTCCAAATTTTGTTGAAATGTTATAATGACTTTCACATGTGGACAAGGGAAATATTATCTTGTGGATAGTGGGTATAGTAACAAGAAGGGTTTTCTTGCAACTATATAAGAGGAGCCGATATCATCAGCTGAAATTTCGCATGGGAAATCCAAGAATCCATAACGAATTGTTCAATTGCGCTCACTCATCATTATGTAGTGCGATTGAAAGAACGTTTGGTATGTGGAAAGTATGTTGGAAATTCTTGAAGGCCATGTTGAAACATTTTCATAATATATTTATGCATATTTAAATATATAATATAATTATATGAATGATTAAAGAAATGTGACTTTTGAGTTTAAACTAAATGGTGTAACTATTGCATTTAAACAAAAATGTGTGTCTTTTGGATTTAAACCATGTGGTGTAACCATTAGATTTAAATCAAAAGACATGACTCTTGAATCTAAAAGACACAACCTTTGATCTAAGGGACACAAACCCATGCCTATATAAAGGCGGAATGGGTTGGCAATTGTACAAAAGAAATCCATAGAACATCCATGAAATTTCTTTCTAACATTCATATTGTTATTTTTCACTATACTTGGTGGATTAGAAAAATCCAAAGGTATTCGGGATCTGATTTCATTCGTGCATAACTGTTGGCTTTTTTGGCTTTCGAAGGTTAGTATTGTAATTTTAAGCGTGCCAACAATGATCAATCAGTCCTTACAGAAGATTAATTGCCAACCAATTTTCAGAAAATTGTGTTTCAGTTCTTTCAACCTTAACGAAGAAAACTTTTATTGGTGACTTTGTTTAGGAGAATTTAGCAAACAATAATTAAATGAAGAACAATTGTAGTATTTCATTAAGTAAAAATGAAAGACTTACAATGATCTAATTCAGCCGCGTAGAAGTTTACAGCAACAAGCTATTTGAAACTACTCCTATGAATGAAGTGCAATGCAGGAATTTGAAGTACAGAAATGTAAAGAACAAGAAATGTAAAAACTGGAAAGAAAATAAAGTAAATAAAACTGGTTTCTGGATCTGAATCCTGAGGGCTTTTTCTGGGGCCTTCTCTGCTGTTTATATTTCTCAATGATAACCATCGAATCATCCCTCCATGATTGCTGATCATGTTTCCTCGCAGTTAGCTCCACCATGCCATGTCTGCAGTTAGACTTCCCTCCTGATTTTGAATTTAAATATATGAGTAACTGTTAAAGCCACGTCATCTTGCATCTCTTTGCTAATTCAGTGCTATGCAAATCCACAATAACCAATACTAACTGTCACGTGTGTGATTACGATTGAATATTTTAATTGTCTTCCCGTTTTGCCCTCATCTTACCACGTGTTGAACTGTAATTGGCCTATACAAAATATGTAGCCAACATTACCCCCGCACTAATATACCCAATACTTAGTGAAATTAGTGGATCAAGGTATTTTATCCACGTCTTAGAACATGCATGGGCTTTGCATGTTTCAGAAATGCAACCATTGTTCATCAATGAAATATTTGCATTAAATTCTCTTCTATCCTTTGAATATTCTCACTATTTCAATATTCGAAACGACTGGTACAACTTTCATGGCTAAACAAACCTTTTCTTACCTCGATCAAGCATACAAAGAGTTATTTGATAATGTTGTTCGTCCTCGAAAAAACCTTCATGCATTAATTAGCCACCTTTATCCACCTTTCTATATTCAAGTCATGGAAGTTTTTGCAAACTATCAACCTCTAGATTATGAACCTATTGTCCACAATTCTCTAACCCAAAATTTTGTAAACATGGATATTGGAAGCTCTTCTTCTGACCCAAAACCTTCTGCGTGGGATGAAATTGTAGCTTCTTTTTTTTTCCGAGGTTTCTGGTTGGAAAAGCTGGCCAGCACTTGAGGAGTCCAAGTTAAGAGAGCGAATCAATCATCATTTTGTTGAATTTGTTCATCCTCTAACTTTCTCTCCCTTTGCTCGGAGCTCAGTGGTTTACCCATATGTACCTATCGACCGCCAACGCCGTTTGAAAGACAACTTACTTGTAGCATGGTACACATCCTCCATGCCTACGAAGATAGTATAAGCCACTCGTCATTTAGAAGAGGCACAAGAGTATAGCCCATCATTTTTAGCCCAGAAGGAAAAACTTTACTTTTCTGACTGGCTTGATTGCGTCAGCAACCCCCAATTCCCTCATTCTTTCGAGATGGAAGCTCCTGTACCTCCTCTTCCGCAAAACCCTCACTGGATAGAGGAACTGAGACTTACCCTCTTTGAGGACCAGTTTCTAAGCAACCTGTGAAGGCCACTGCTTGGCCCTGACTTCCTATTTTGGGCGTAATTCAGACCTTCCATGAAGGTGGCCACTTTCCATCTTGTGTGAGGCTGGTCTAGGGAGCCAATCTCTGGCTTTGATCCCATAACTTGAGAGCCCACTTCAAGTCTCCTCTCAAGATGATTGCCCTCCATTCTGTAATACTTGGGTGGTCTAGACTTATGTATAGGTCTTGCCCTTGAAGTGCATTCTAGTTGCTGTTGGCCCAGCCATGAATGGCTGCTGCCTAGGACCAATTGGATATGGCCTTTTGTTATGGGCACTAGTTGGTTTAGGACGCCTCTACATATCCTTATAATACTGCTTCCCATCAATCGGAAACCCTTTCAACCACTTGTAGCTCAACCTGCATCTGGGACACATTCTTTGCATGATAGCTGCCTCTAAAGAGTCATCATCCAATGCCTCCTGATCAGAGTCTTCCCTTGGGTCTGCAAAGCCATGTCCTTCAGCTGGTGAACTTCTAGCATTTTTCTTGACAGTAGTCTGGCTGACAACATGCATTTGCACATTAACCTCTTCTAATTCCCTCAAGGATAAGTTCTGGAAGTCTGGCACAATAACATTAGCTGTAACTTCTTCAATTTCTGAGAATAGATTAGTGTCAATCCTCATAGCCTTTTCTGCTTTAATTAGGAATTTTAAACTCCCCTTTGGTATCTGTTCTTGGATCCTGTCGCAAAAAATAATACAGTTTTTAATTGAGTGAGACCAAGAATTATGCCATTTACAATACACTTTTCCTTTAAGTTCTTCTGGAGAAGGAATTTTTACTCATTTTGCTAACTTTAAGAAGTTTGCCGCAAGCAAATGATAAAAAATGTCATCTGCCTTTGTTAAATCGAAAGAATATTTTCTATGAAGGTCTTTCTTTTTAAACTACTGGTCTATTGTAGTGTCTTTATGAATTAATGCCTCACAGATCACAAGCTCTTTCCCTACAATCTCTGCTGCATCAATCTCATAATTAGGATCTCAATAATACATCTTGTATGATGCATTACTTCGATCTTGTTCTTCCTCTAGTAATGATTTATACCTCGACACCTTATAGGTTAATTCCATTATGTCTCTAAACTCAGTTGAGTCAAACTTCTTTCGAAGCCCAAACTTTAAACCATTTTGAGCCAATCTCACGAATTCAGGCTCTGGTGGAATGATCCTATATTAGTTTCGTGCTCTTTTGAATCTGGCAATACATTGAGTAGCTTTCTCATCAGGCCTTTGACTCAACCTTGCCAAGTCTGCCATGGAAACTTCTGGCTCCGTTTGGAAGAATTGGACATAGAACGCCTCCTCCATTTGTTGCAAAGTTTGGATAGAGCTAGGTGTAAGGTTAATATACCAAACAAAAGCTGCTCTAGTTAGAGAATTTGGGAACAGTCTTAACTTCATGTAATAATTATTGGTAAATTCACCACATTGGGTAGCGAACCTAGCAATATGTTCTACTGTTGACTGGTTTCCATTCCCATAAAAAAGAACAAAGTCTGGTATTCTCAACCCTCTCGGGTATTCATGTATCTTTTCCACCCATTCTGGATATGGTTTCCTGTACACAGGAGTTTGAACTCCCCAAGCCATAGGTCCACACATTTCTCTAACAATATCAGTAATTTGGTCCTTAGGAACTATGTTTTGTGCTTGTTGAACCACCACTGGAGGAACAAACATAGGATTTGATGGACAACCTTATGCCTGAGGTCCTCTTGGTCCATAGGGAGGTATATTTGGGACTAGTTGTCCCTATAGTGCTGGCTGCTGTTGAGGGTATGGGTGACCCCTCTGAGCCTGTCCTGCGAAAGGGCCTGCGAACAGGCGTTGTGTCTCTTCTAGTCGTAGGAAACCTTTCTAGCCCCCCAGGTACAAATTTGAACAAAGGATTAGTGAACCCCTTTGTGCTAGGTATGGCTTCGAACATGGAATTTGGAAACATCCTTACGCCATTTTCTTGTGTTGGCTTAGATCCACTAATTTGCATAGTTTCATTGTTAAGTAATGCGGCATTTTGATTTGTCACAGGCCTCGAAAAAGGCTCATACCAAGACTAAGGTGATAGTCTTTCATAGTTTTGATTACTAGTTTGACCATTAGCATATTCATTACTTTGCATAGGCTGTTTATCTCTAGCCAATCTTTGCTAAGGGACATTTGAAGTTTCCTCTATATGCCTCGCATTAGTTGGTTGATGGATATTCATTTGATCCATAAAGGATATTGCCCATCTTTCTATTGTGTTCATTAAGGGTGTGCTTGTTTTGAAGGATTTGGGTGTGGGATTGGACTATTAGTCCCACTAGACTAATAGTCCATTGTTTGTTTCAAAAGTTTTGCTCTGGACTAATAGTCCCCCCCGGACTATTAGTCCCATGTTTGTGGGAGTATCTTATTCCATGGGAGGGTGGGGGGTGGGATAGAAATCATGGAATAACTCATCCCATGGGATTAGACAATGAAATTACATTTTTGCCCTCTAGTATTTAATTATGTATTATATTTAGTAAAATTCAATAAAATTTAAATGTTTTAATTTAAAAATAAAATATTTTTATTTTTTTTATTTATTTAATTTTTTAAAATATTTTTTTATAGATATTTTATTGATGTTTTATTTTAAAATTTTGTTTATATTTTATTAATTTCATTATTTAAATTTTAATGGATGTTTTATTTTATTTCATTATTTAGTTATTATTATTATTTAAAATATATTTATTTAAAATTTTAATTAAAAAATAACATATATTTTTACTGATATTTAATTTATTTAATTTTTTAAAAATAAATTTATTTAATTGTGCAAAAAATAAAGCAAAATAAATTTTTATTTAATCTAGCTAAAAATAATTAAAATATTAAAGCTATGTTTAATATTGCTATTACTTAGTAAATAATTGAAAAGGATAAAATAGTTATTTGAGCATTTATCATTCTCTATAATATCCAAACAAACATTGGATAACTAAAAATAGTCAAATCCAGATATTTAATCCCATGACTAAACAAACATAGGATACAATCCAGTCCAACCAAATAGTCCGGAGACAATGTATCTCAGGACTAATAGTTTGATAGATTAAATCCCCCCTTATCCAGTCCGTCTAAATAAACGCACCCTAACTGCTGTCCCATAGCATCTACTAGGCCTCCTCATGGATTCATTGGCTGAGTAGATGGAACAGTGGATGGTCCAACTCCATGGCCTCGTCCAATATTTTGAACATGTGGTACTTGCTCCGAAGTGCTGGTTTGTTCGACCATAGATTCTGATAAGAGAGGTACTTCCACAGGATGTGTTATCACATTATCCTTTGAATTAGGTATTTCTACCTCTCCTTCTACACCTTCTTCCAAGCGTTCATTTTCTCTTTATCTCTTACGTCTAGCCATTTCAATTAGTCCCACCGGGCGTGCCAAAAATATATGTTGGCTTTTTTGGTTTTCGAAGGTTAGTATTGTAATTTTAAGCATGCCAACAATGATCAACCAGTCCTTACAGAAGATTAATTGTCAACTAATTATCAGACGATTGTGTTTCAGTTCTTTCAGCCTCAACAAAGAGGACTTTTACTGGTGACTTTGTTTAGGAGAATTTAGCAAACAATAATTAAATGAAGAACAACTGTAGCATTTCATTAAGTAAAAATGAAAGACTTACAATGATCTAATTCAGTCTCGTAGAAGTTTACAGCAACAAGCTACTTGAAACTACTCCTATGAATGAAGTGCAGTGTAGGAATTTGAAGTATAGAAATGTAAAGAACAAGAATATAAAAACTGAAAGGAAAATAAAGTAAATAAAACTGGTTTCTAGATCTGAATTCCGGGAGCTCTTTTTGGGGCCTTCTCTGCTATTTATATTTATCATTGATAACCGTCGAAATGAGTTTCTAACTTTCGAATCATCCCTTTATGATCGCTGATCATGTTTCTTCACAGTAAGCTCCACTATGTCATGTCTGCAGTTAGGCTTCTATTTTGATTTTGAATTTAAATATATGAGTAACTCTTAAAACCAAGTCATCTTGCATCTCTTTGCTAATTTAGTGCTATGCAAATCCACAATAACCAATACGTTACGTGTGTGATTACGATTGAAGATTTGAATTGTTTTCCCGTTTTGCCCTCATCTTGCCACGTGTTGAACTGTGATTGGCCTATACAAAATATGTAGCCAACAATAACATAGTCGGACATTAGTTTTAGACTAAGTTTCATTGTATCTTAGAGGCAGATTCGCGGTTAACCCAGTGCACACCATATTTGACAGAATTGGTGGGGGCGAATATTGTCTTAAGGAAAGCGACGCTGTAACGCGCCTTAAAGTAATACTAATTATTTTCTATTTTATCTCTTTCCATTTCATTTACCAAATTTGCACCAACAGGCCATGCCGGGTTTAAAAAAAAAAGAAAAAGAAAATTGTTTTCACTAATTTTTTTTAATATTTTAAGCATTTTTTAGTTTTTAGATACACCTAATAAAAATATACTTAAAAGGAAAATTTACCAATAAATCCCATTTTATAAACTAGTAAACCAATTAGTCTCAACTTTATTCTTTTGTTCGGATAAGTCCTATCAGTGGGGAAGTTTGTTTCTTGTTGATCCTATTTTCCATATTTAGTGTAACTGTGTGGACGATTTTACCCATTATTGTTATGTTTCCATATACTGTTGGGGCCATCAATGTGATCCCTCACTTCACCATCACTTCACCATCTCCCACATTATAACTCTTCCCCCCTTCTGTCTGCAAGCCCACCCACGCATCTCTCTCTCTAAAATTTCGTTCCCTCCAAACCCTTCCACACAACCAAAAAGAGTAAACACTTGGAAAATTGAATTATAGAGAGAGAAAATCGAGTTGGGTTTTTGATCGGAAACCCTGAGATCTTATCGCCGAGCATACTAGATTTTCCATCGCTGGTTCTGAGTCCTGTGACGCCATTGATTGAAGACCCATTTAACAAGTCTTGTTCGCCATCGATTGGGAGTTCTTCTTCGGAGGAAGAGAAAGCGATTGCAGAGAAGGGGTTTTACTTGCAACCATCG
Organism: Camellia sinensis; assembly: GCF_055761805.1. NCBI lineage: Eukaryota > Viridiplantae > Streptophyta > Magnoliopsida > Ericales > Theaceae > Camellia > Camellia sinensis. The sequence goes on along the minus strand of NC_138973.1, from coordinate 72,370,218 downwards.
CCCAGAACTACGACGCCGAGAGGATCGGAGCCACTGCAGCTTTTGCCTCTGTTTGTGTGTGTGTGCGTGTGTGTGTGTGTGCGCGCGCGTGTATCAGTGTGTGTGTGTTATGCGCTGGGTGTGTTTTAGAGAGAGAAGACAGAGCTGGGTTTGGTGTGTGCTCTGTGTGTGTGTGTGTGTGTGTGTGTGTGTGTGTGTGTGTGTGTGTGTGTGTGTGCATATCAGTGTGTGTGTTATGCGCTGGGTGTGTCTTAGAGAGAGAAGACAGAAGTCATCAGTGTGTGTGTCTGCGTGTTGAAGCCATTAGTGTGTGTGTGTGTGTGTGTGTGTGTGTGTGTGTATCAGTGTGTGCGTGTAGATGCATGTGTGTTGATTCCCAGTCTGTGCCGTGTATACTGTGTGTGTTGTATGTGCTGTGTGTGTGTGTATCAGTGTGTGTATGTGTGGGTGTGTGTTGAAGCCATCAGTGTGTGTGTGTGCGCGCGCGTGTATTAGTGTGTGTGTGTTACGCGCTAGGTGTGTCTTAGAGAGAGAAGAGATAGCTGGGTTTGGTGTGTGTGTGTGTGCGCATGGTGTCTTGTGTCTGCTAGAGAGAGAAGATATGTGTGTGGCTAGGTATCCATGTGAGAGAGAGAGAGAGAGAGAGAGAGAGAGAATGCTGAGAGAGATGAGTGGTGTCTAAATGAGGGTAATTACCTCTCTCAGAATTTTCTAGGACTAAACGGTTTACTAGAATAAAAATGGGACCAATTGGTTCATAAGTTTACATTTTGGGATTTATTGGTAAATCTCCCTACTTAAAAAGTATAATATTCGTGAAAAAAATCTTTAAAAAATTCACTAAATACCAAAAATATAAAAATAAATAAATAAAAATTCAAGGTATTTTCGTATTCTTGTATATTTATTATTTTTTAAAATATTTTTTTATAAATATTTTATTTTTTAGGTACATCTAAGTTAGATGCATCTAAAAAATAAAAAATTATTTAAAATATTCAAAAATTTCACTGAAAAAAAAAATATAAACGATAAAAAATTTATTTTTTTCAAAAAATAAATCAAAACTTAACATGGTGCTTGCAATTTATATATATGATAAAAAGCATGAGTGAATTTTTTGAAATTTTAATTATCACGTCATTTGTGGGATTTTAAGAAAAAAAATTATGAAGATGAAATATTTTTTTAACAAATTTTTCTATCAAAGGCCAAATTATTCACCAGAGGCCCAATATATGGCATTTGCTGTTCACTCACATGCCACACGTTGAAGACACTGCTGGAAGGCTGCCAAGTCATTGCTTGTCAACTCATTCAAGAATCAAAGGGCATCGGCTGGAGAAGTTATTTGGTGGTGTAGGCTACACCATTTGAGAGGGTAATTTTTGGGAAAAATTGGGCCGAGCTGCAAGTTGGGCTTTGAGGCCCAAAACGCAAAGGACTGAGTAAAAAGGCCGTGAAGGATACTCCGGCCCAGGAGAGCAAGGTTACTCCGGCCTTGGGAGATAAAGTTACTCCGGCCCAAGGAGGTGAAATTACTTCGGCTCACAAATGATAAAGTTACTTCGGTTAGAGGATTGTAAATGTGCTTCGGTCTGGGAGCAACTTGAAGTTAGACCGGCCTTGAAGTTATATCGACCTTAGAGGTATACCGGTTTGGGAGTTATACCGGTCGAGAGTCGTTGGTTCGGTCCAAACACACCATAGGTTGAACAAATGAGAAACCGATATAAGGGAGAGTAAAGGGAAGGGCTGAGCAAAGGATAGTTCGGCCTACTTTACTTCGGTCAAATGGTAGTTCGGCCATGGAGAAAACCATCCCACTTGGTTTAAGCAGTGGGGGAGGGTGTAAAAGGATAAGCATTATCCTTAGGAGTATGAATCCTAGGAGGACTCTGCATGGAGAAGTACAAGTCCTACTAGGATTGTGCTACGGGAAACTTATAAAAGCTCACAAGCATCACCTTGGAGGAGGTAATTGAACACAATCATTCTGAGAACTTAGAGCTTTGTCTATTTGTCGAGTTTTCTGACTTAGGCATCGGAGAGGTTTCCGGCATACACCCGCCGGCTAGCTCACGTTTGTGTTTTCAGGTGACAAAGCGACGCCGTACGGAGGAGCGTGGACTAGGTCAACAGGATTATACGAGGAGAATTATTTCCTCCCCGTACAATTGGCGCCGTCTGTGGGAAGAACAGACAAGAACAAAAACCTCTTGACTAAGCTTCTCCTTTCTCTCAAATCAATGGCACACATTGAAGAACTACCGCAGTCCGCCGTCGACGGACTAACTCCAGACGGGGGCGCAAGGCATGAAGGATTACCCTCTGTCCCTCCTATGGCAGATTTGGAGCCCCAACAACATAACTCCAGGAGGAGTGGCAGGGGAAGGCGGAATAGCAGCCCTCGTCACTCTCAAAGTCCTGACAGGCAAAGGAGGAGGATTGATCCTCAAGCCCTGGAAGATCGCATAAAGGAACAAGATGAACTAATTCGGAAGATGGCGGCGGACATGGAAGCATTAAAACGCCAGATGAAGACCAAAGATGTGGCGACAGGAGAGGGGCGCAAGCACAAGACGCCCCCTCGCCACTCAGAGAATCGTAGTAGGAATACTACACCCTCCCAAGGAGAGAGCAGAAGCCTCAGGACAGGCGACACTCACTCCTTATCTTCAAGGACTCGTCACTCCAGGTCTGAGAGGACGAGATCCGAAAGATCATACACTGAAGGAAGCACGTATTGGCCTTCACATTCACACCAAACCAGATCTAGACAAACGGAGCTGCCCAGGTCATCCGACTTACGAACCGTGCTCGAAGAAAAAGCACGATGCAAGGAGGATGCCAGGGCAAGGGATCCACACCGAGTTTCGGCCTTACAACGGTTGGCTCCTCGGACGCATGGAAGCGTCGAGGTTGGAATGCCAATACCGCGACCGGCCTACGAACCAACGGATAAGGCATTGGCAAGACTACAGACTTCGCCGTTTGTCCCAGCGATCGAAAACGCGCCCCTGCCATCAGGCTTCCTTCAGCCGAAATTCAATACATATGAAGGGAAGACGGACCCATATTCACACCTGAGCCACTTTCGACAAGTCATGGCTGTGTACAGACGAAACGAGGCCTTAATGTGCATACTCTTCCCGTCAAGTCTTGGCGACCTAGGCTTGACTTGGTTCGAAAAGCTCCCAGAGGGCAGCATAGCCTCCTGGGCCCAATTGGCAGAAGCGTTCGTAACAAGGTTTCGAACAAACACTAAAACACCGGTGGAGATAGACCAGTTACTCTCCATCGACATAGGTGAAAAAGAGACCCTCAAATCTTACAACAGTCGCTACTGGGAGACATTCAACCAGATTGGAGACTGCCCCACCAATCTAGCCATTGCGCAATATAAAAGAGGCTTACCAGTAGGGAACAGACTAAGGGATTCGATTACCATGACGCCACCCCTCACCATGGAGGCCCTGATGGAAAGAGTGCATCAGCACATCAGGGTAGAAGAGGATGACACACGTGCAAAAGCAAAATCTAGTGCAACCACGGTACCAGAAAAGAAGGCCTCAGCAAAGGTCAATACAGTAGATAGGCAGAACAAAAACGGGCGTGGCAGACGAGATAACGGAGAAGACCCAGACAAAAGATGGTTGAGAATCCGCACTGCCATAACAACGGTGTTCAAAAAACCAATATATCGGATTCTGAGCGAAATAAAAGACGAGCCTTTTGTCAAGTGGCCAGCCAAGCTAGGGGAAGCTCAGAAGAATTACGACGACAGATCACGGTGCACCTTCCACAAAGAAAAGGGGCACCGAACTGAGAATTGCACGCCACTGAGACAACACTTGGAAGAATTGGTGGCAGCAGGCCAATTGGACAAATACATTGAAGGAGGAGCGCAACCGGCCCCCCAAGATCATAATGACCATCCCAATAGAATGCCAATCGATGCACCACCTCAAGGCATTATCAATGTAATTCATGGAGTTTTTGAACCTGAGCGCGTATGCGAGCTCAGAGGTTCAATCAAGAAGGCTGAGCACTTTAGGGAAGTATTAAGTGCCCAACCTGCCATCAAGAAGGGGAGGACAGAGGCAACAAACGTCATGTCCTTTTCGGATAAGGACTTGGAACGAATTTACTGCCCCCATAATGATGCCCTGGTTGTCACTCTCCAAGTCAAGGATTTTGACGTCAAGCGGATTCTGATTGACCAGGGTAGTTCATGTGAGATCATGTATTACGACACGTTCAAGCAACTAAAGCTGCAAGACAAAGACTTGGCACCTGCAGTTTCTCCCCTGATCGGATTCAACTCCATGCCGGAGTGGCCTGTCGGCAAAATAATCCTTCCAGTCAGAGCAGGAAGTGTAACAAAACAAGTGGAGTTCTGGGTATTGAAGGTCCCCTCCACATACAACATTATCTAGGGCAGAACATGGCTGCATGCCATGCGTTCGGTAGCGTCATCATACCATCAGGTAATGCGGTTCCCCAATGACACCGGTAAAATTGAAGAAGTCTATAGCGATCAGATCATGTCAAAACAATGCTTCGCCACAGCGAATGGAAGCCGAGCTGCCAAAGGATACGTTCATTCGGTGGAAGAACCAGAGAGTAATGAACTATTCGCGGACATCGGCAAAGAGGCTGATCAGAAAGCGGTGGAGGACTTGGTGGAGGTAAAAATAGATGAGAAGAACCCGGATAAGTTCTTCTTGCTTGGCTCATCGTTGTCCAGCACTGAGAGATTAGAGGTCTTGGAATTCTTGACCTCTAATATCGAAGTGTTTGCCTGGACACCTTACGACATGCCAGGCATTGATCCAAACTTCATCAGTCACCAACTCAATGTCCACCCATCCGCCAGACCTGTCATTCAACGCACACGCAGATCGGCACTCCACCACGCCGAAATAGTGGCAGAAGAGGTAGGCAACCTGCTGGAGGCAGGAGCAATAAGGGAAGTGCACTACCCAAGATGGATCTCCAACACAGTCGTAGTGCCAAAAAAGAATGGTAAATGGCGTGTCTGCGTCGACTACAAAACAGTCAACAAGGCGTGCCCAAAAGATAGCTTTCCTCTACCAAGGATAGATCAACTGGTGGACCTAACGGCAGGGCATAACCGACTTAGCTTTCTGGATGCATACAGAGGCTACCACCAGATCGCCATGCATGAACCAGACCAGGAGGTCACATCCTTCACAACACCAAGGGGGTTATATTGCTACAAGGTCATGCCCTTTGGCCTAAAGAACGCAGGGGCGACATTCCAAAGGATGGTCACCAAGATGTTCGAACCATTGTTAGGCAGAACAATGGAGGCTTACATCGACGACATGGTGGTCAAAAGCAAGGATGAGAATGACCATCTTAAAGATCTAGGCGAGATGTTCCAGATCCTGAAGAAACACAAGCTGCGCCTCAATGCGTCCAAATGTGCATTCGGAGTTGGATCTGGCAAATTCTTGGGCTTCCTGGTGACCAACCGAGGTATAGAAGCAGACCCCACTCAGATCAAAGCAATCCAGGAGTTGGAGAGACCAAACTCAGTCAAAGAAGTGCAGCATCTCACTAGTATGGCGGCTGTACTCAACCGGTTCATAAGCAGGTCATCAGACAGACTACGACCATTCTTCCAAGCTTTAAAAGCCAAATTTGAGTGGGATGAAGAATGCGACCGAGCTCTGGAAAGCTTGAAGGAGTACATGTCTTCCCCACCACTACTGGTTACTCCAGTACCTGGTGAAGAACTCTTTTTGTACCTGGCAGTTTCTCAACACGCAGTTAGCGCAGTGTTGGTTCGTGCAGAAGGAATACAACACCTGCCCATCTTTTATGTCAGCAAGACATTATCGGGAGCCGAAACAAGGTACTTGCCATTGGAGAAACTAGCATTAGCATTAATGATGGCATCCAGAAAACTAGCACACTACTTTCACGCCCACACCATTGTCGTTCTCACTGCCTTTCCATTAAAAGCTCTGTTTGAAAGGGCGAACTTTAGTGGGCGAATTTTGAAGTGGGCAGTAGAGTTGGGACAATTCGACATCAAATTCCAACCTAAAATCGCAATAAAAGCCCAATCCTTGGCAGACTTCGTCGCAGAATTTACTCCTGGAAGTCATCATATCTGCCCAGTCGACCTGACTGACACAACCGAACTAGGGACGGAAGTTGACGCCGGAATAGCGCAACCCCTAGTGGAAGGTAGTCCATCAACCGAACTAGGGACGGAAGTTGACGCCGGAATAGCGCAACCCCTAGTGGAAGGTAGTCCATCAAGCACAAAGGCAGACTATACTAAGGACAACAAGGAAGAGCCAAACAAAGGCTCACCAGCAGTTCAAACAGAGGACGAAAGGCAGACAGCCAACATGGACTTTGAAGAAAACACCATTCTTGACCTCACAACATCGTCTGATCCTTCCACTTGCTGGAAACTATTCGTTGGAGAGATGTGGAAGCTCTTTGTGGATGGAGCATCCAACCGACATGGTGCAGGGCTTGGCATAGTCCTCATCTCTCCAGACGGCCTGGTTATAGAGCAAGCAATCAACCTTGGCTTCCCAGCATCCAACAATGAAGCGGAGTATGAGGCGCTTCTCGCAGGACTCAAGTCAGCACACTTCATGAAAGCAACCGAACTAATGGTATACAGTGACTCTCTGCTGGTTGTAAACCAAATTACTGGCGAATACGAAGCAAAGGACGACAGAATGGCCAAGTAGCAAGAGTTAGTTAGAACGGAGATCAAAAAAATTGATGTAGTAAGGATAGAACAAATTGGCAGGGAGGAAAACTGCCGAGCGGACGAACTAGCCGGCCTGGCCTCAATGGCAGATACATCAATCCCTCATCCATTACTCATCGACTTCTTACCAAGACCAAGCATAGAAGACCCCGAAGCAGAAGAAGTATGTTGCGCAGAATTAGGCCCTTCTTGGATGGATCACATCATCCTGTTCCTGAAAGACGGCATCCTACCAGAAGAGAAAAAAGAAGCCAACAAAATAAGGGCAAAGTCGCAGCGATTTTGGCTATCTCCATCTTCAGCATTATACAAAAAGTCATTCTCTGGGCCTTACCTCAAATGCGTTCATCCCAGCAAAGTAGAAGCATTCTTGTTCGAAATATACGAAGGGGTGTGTGGAAGTCATCAAGGGGGAAGGTCGCTCGCTTACAGGGCTATTTCACAAGGATATTGGTGGCCATATATGCAAGCAGACTCAGAGAAATATGTGAAGAGGTGTGAAAAATGCCAGAAATTCGCACACCAAATACATCAACCAGCAAGAGAACTCTTACCCTTAACTAGCCCATGGCCTTTCGCAATGTGGGGCTTGGATATAGTAGGACCACTTCCAACAGCACCTGGCGGCAGAAAATTCTTTCTCGCAGCAACAGACTACTTCACAAAGTGGGTGGAAGCAGAGGCATTGGCGTCAATCAAAGAAAAAGATGTGAAGAAGTTTGTTTGGTAGAATATCATCACTCGATTTGGCATACCAAAAGCACTAATCTCAGACAATGGTACTCAGTTCGACGGCAGAATCTTCAGAAGCTTTTGTGAAGAATACAAGATAGAGTTCTACAATTCCACACCGGCATATCCCCAAGCAAATGGGCAAGCTGAAGCATCAAATAAAGTCGTCTTGGATGGACTAAAGAAAAGGCTAGAGAAAGCAAAAGGCAAGTGGGCAGATGAACTCCCTCACGTCTTATGGGCTTACCGCACCACGCCCCGGCGATCAACTGGAGAAACACCATTCTCCTTAGCATATGGAATGGAAGCGGTGATCCCACTAGAAGTTGGCCTCCCCACAATTCGAAGCGAAAATTTTGATCCAAACTTAAATGGAGAAGCCATAGCCTTAGAACTCGACCTTGCAGAAGAAAGAAGAGAAAAAGCACTAGTCCACATCGCCTCATACCAACGAGAGTTAATCCGAAAATACAGCAAAAAGGTTCATCCAAGACAATTCAAGATTGGGGATTGGGTACTACGCAAAGTAATGGGAAACACCTTGATCCCAGGAGACGGCAAGTTAGGCCCAAATTGGGAAGGTCCTTATAAGGTGGTTGGGTTAGCAGGCAAAGGGGCATACCACCTAGAAGACAAGGATGGCAAGGCAATCCCTAGGCCATGGAATACGGCCAATCTCAAGTTATTTTACTTTTAGCTTTTCTTTTTCAAACATATGTAATTTTCTCTTCCTTCAATAAAATAAGAAATTCTTTTTAGCACAAGTTGTTCCTTGTAAAAGCTAGCTTTAGTAAAGATTAGGCGCATTGCAAGCATTTTTTTCATTCTAAGTTAGCCGGAAAAACTAACTTAGAGGTTGGCTGGAGTAAACCAACACCCTTCTTAAGTCCAGGATAAGGATCCAGGCTGCAGGACATTTGGTCGGAATAACCAAATACTATAAGTTAGCTGAAAAACTAACTTCGATGGTTGGCTGGAATAAACCAACTCTTGTTACTCTTCAGCCAAAGTAAGTGTATGGCTGAAGAGTGGTTGGCTGGAATAAACCAACACTTGTTACTCTTCAGCTGAAGTAAGTGCATGGCTGAAGAGTGGTTGGCTGGAATAAACCAACTCTCGTTACTCTTCAGCCGAAGTAAGTGCATGGCTGAAGAGTGGTTGGCTGGAAAAAACCAACTCTCGTTACTCTTCAGCCGAAGTAAGTGCATGGCTGAAGAGTGGTTGGCTGGAATAAACCAACACTTGTTACTCTTCAGCCGAAGTAAGTGCAAGGCTGAAGAGTGGTTGGCTGGAATAAACCAACTCTTGTTACTCTTCAGCCTAAGTAAGGGTATGGCTAAAACTGGACTGGTTAGATTAAACACTTTATACTCCTCAGCCGAAGTGATTATATCGGCTAAGGAGTGGTTGGCTAGTAAGCATATTTTAACCAGCCAAAACCGAAATAACAGTTGGAGTAATAGAAGACATTACAAAGCACAGACATACATATCACAACCGGAATAAGAGTTGAAGCAAATTTTTCATTCACTAAAAAGTCATTACAGAAGGGCACAGCCCGGTTACAAAGACAAGGTAACAAAAAATAGAGAAAAAAGTACAAATTCAAGAAAAAAGATCTTCGATCTCGGCGTCGAAGGCAGCATCGGCGTCAACCCGAAGACCGGTTTCGGGCGCAAGGACGTTTTCAGAAGGAAGAATGGTTTCGGCCGGAGCCACGGTTTCACTTGGTTGATCAATAGTTAGATCTTCCACCATGGGCTCCGACCGAACTACCTGATCTGCATTCACAACCGAAGTATCCTCAGGGGCAGAGTCTTCATCAGAGTCTTCATCGTCTGAGCCCTCAAGGAACTGCTGTTGCATGGCTTTGGCATATTCCATCAGGGAGTTCGGTATAAAGTAGGCTGGAGGGTTGAAAACCTCGTTCTGAGGATCATGACCGAGCTTCTCAACGGCTCCCCTCCAGCCGCACTTAAAGAACAGCTCCTTGGCAGCATTGCATTGTTGGGCATAAGCATCCTCTGCCCTCTTGAAGCCTTGTTTGTCAGCTTCCTTTACCTTCTCCTTTATTTCGGCATCTTTCTTTCTTTCGAGCTTCACCAGCTCGCGCAAGTACTTGTCCTTCAGAGCAATGGCAGTCTTTTGTTTTTCAGCTTCGGCCGAACTAACCATTCCGGTCAGTCGGCCGACCTCGCCTCGGAGTTCGGCCAGTTCCTTTCTGGCCTATTCCAGTTCGGCCGATTTCGCCTCTGCTTCTGCCGCTGCTTGCCTAGTCACTTTCCTCAGCTCCAGTACCTTCCTATGGGTGATTTGGTTTTTCTGAATGGCCTGACAAAGCAACAACTTCCCTTTAGTCGAAGAAAAAGTTGAAAAGAAGAGGAAAAATAAACAGAAAAGCGACCGAAATTACTAACCAGAATCATGGATTTAGTCGCAGACCGGATGGACTTCAGCTCGGTGGTTAACTGTTTTTGGTGATGCTCCATGTCTTTGGGCAGACACACACTCTTGGCCAGATTGATGGCCAACAGGTGGTCTTTCTCAGCAACAACCGAGTCTGTATCTAGAATGTCTCGGTCGTTGAAAGTAAGTTTTGGTGCCCAGCTGCCGATGGTTCGGTCGGAAGACTTCGGTTGGGGGCTGGGCAGTAAGCTCGGCTGAATAGCAGGTTCTTCATCAACCAAAACTTGTTCGGTTTTGGCAGTTCGGGCATGTTTGGTTCGACGGGAAGAGGATGGCTGTTGAGAAGGGAGGGCCACAACAGCAGGCTGCGATTGACTGGGAGGCGTTACTTCGGGCCTAGTTGTTTCGGTGAGAAGGGCCCTAACTCTGCTCCTCTTCGCCATCTCTTCTTCAGCGGTTAGTGGGACAAGTCTTATTTCGGGCAAAGTTGGGTCCGGCTCTGGGGCTTCTTCAAGGAGAAAGTCAGTTACTCTTGCTTTTCGGCGACCGCTGTACCGGTAGGTCGGCTCAAAGTTCAGAAGCTTTGCCCAACTTCTTTCTTTAATCCGTAGTGCGGCTCGCAAAATTGCAAGGTTTGGATAACTATATAAGGAATGAAGATGGGCGAAATCTGCAAAAAAGAGAAGTGTTAGTTCGGTTAATAGACTAACCAAAAACCGAAATAAAATACAAGGAAGAAGACCGAAGTTAAATTACCAGGCTCTCCCTTCTTCCAATTTATAGGTTGGCCAGGAATTTGGGCTTGAAAATCCTCAAAATTCCCAGAGACCCAGAAGAAGTCATCATCATTAAGGTCTTTTTCCGGTGTGTGCTTAATTATCTTCTCTCGGCGGCGGCGGATCCTAAGGTAATAGACCCACCCAGCATCTTTCGAGCCGATGGAATACTGATGGAATATTTCGGCAAGGCCAAGGTTTAAACCGGTTTGGTGGTTTAGTGCGGCTATTCCCATAATAATACGGTATGTATTGGTGGACAGTTGGGTGGGGCATAACCTAGTCTGCCTAAGGAACTCACAGATCAATGGTTGGACAGGAAATCGTAGTCCGGTTTCTATTATGGATTGAAGAGTAAAGGGGACGAAGCCTTCATTATCCCAGGGTGTGATGTCTTTTTCGGCCAAAACCAGCTGGACGTCGTCAGGTATTTGGTAATCCTTCCTGAATTCAGCTAGGCCGCCCGGGGTCTCAACTAGATACCTATACTTACCCATCTGATGTATAATTTACTTATAAGTTATATCGGTGCAAAAATCGTGCTCAGTAGCTCGGTTGAGCGCACACAGGAGTGCCTGGGTAACCTAAGTCTGCAAAGTAAAAAAAAACAGAGGGGGGTTAAAGCATTGATCAACGGACCGTGCTACAATCTAAAAAGCAAGGTATAAAAGCCCTACTTCGGCCTCAAAAGACTAGTTCTATCTCGGTTCATCAAAAGGGTTGGTAGCTCGGCTTGAGCAGATTGCTCGTTAGACCGGTTTATCGTCTAGGGGCAGCTTTCTGAGTTCGGTCTAAACAACTAAGAAAGCTGGTTTAGCCCCAAGGCCTAAATTGGTTGTAGTGTGAGTATAGTTACTTCGGTTAAGCCTCTAGGGGTGGCTTTCTGAGATCGGTTTAGGAACCAAGAAAGCCGGCTTGGCCCCAAAAGCTTAGTTCGGTTGAAAACCGAGGTTCCTAGTTTGATATGTTCAAAACTCGGTGATCTTATTTCGGCTAGAGTGAAGTGAGACGTTAATGACTCTTTGAGGCTTTCAAGTTCTAGTTCGGTTATTGACTACAGTGATCTACCTATCTGGGGCAAACAGGATCCTAGTTCGGTTGCTATGTGATTTTGGATCTAAAACTGGTTTTCTTCATAAATAGTTCATGCACACATGAAGCTCTACTGGTTTTTTCATGAAAGTACGAAAGCAAAGCAACAAATGGAGAAAAGTGTTTTCAAAAGCATACAAAACAAAAACAGATGATAAAGCAGGCGAAAAAGCAAGAAGGATAGGCTTCCTTACCCGTATAAAAGAGAAGCTAGAGATGGAGGCAATGGCAGCAATGGAGGCACGAACACAGCAAGAACACAGAGAGAAAATGAAGAAATGGCAAAAGTGAAAAGACCTAGCCTCAGGGATGGTTTTTGTCCAAAATTTGGGCGGGACTGTTCAAAATTCACGAAGTACGAAAGACGGCGTGACAACCGTCCTCAGCCTATCAGAATCTGCCACGTGTCATTGGAAGGGGAAGCGTTACAGTCGCTGTGATTGAAGAGACGTTTTGACCGGATATAGAGAAGCCCGAAGTAAAATTAGCTCGGTTGGAGAGCCCGAGGGTTTTTTCACTCGGCTGGAGAGGCTAAAGGGTTTTTAGCTCGGCTGGAAAGGCTTAATAAACTCTAGCTCGGCCAGTAGACTGATAATCCCAATCATGTTGCGCATATGGAATTAAGGGGCAATTGAGAGGGTAATTTTTGGGAAAAATTGGGCCGAGCTGCAAGTTGGGTTTTGAGGCCCAAAACGCAAAGGACTGAGTAAAAAGGCCGTGAAGGATACTCCGACCCAGGAGAGCAAGGTTACTCCGGCCTTGGGAGATAAAGTTACTCCGGCCCAAGGAGGTGAAATTACTTCGGCTCACAAATGATAAAGTTATTCCAGCCCAAGGAGGTGAAATTACTTCGGCTCACAAATGATAAAGTTACTTCGGTTAGAGGATTGTAAATGTACTTCGGTCTGGGAGCAACTTGAAGTTAGACCGGCCTTGAAGTTATATCGACCTTAGAGGTATACCGGTTTGGGAGTTATACCGGTCGAGAGTCGTTGGTTCGGTCCAAACACACCATAGGTTGAACAAATGAGAAACCGATATAAGGGAGAGTAAAGGGAAGGGCTGAGCAAAGGATAGTTCGGCCTACTTTACTTCGGTCAAATGGTAGTTCGGCCATGGAGAAAACCATCCCACTTGGTTTAAGCAGTGGGGGAGGGTGTAAAAGGATAAGCATTATCCTTAGGAGTATGAATCCTAGGAGGACTCTGCATGGAGAAGTACAAGTCCTACTAGGATTGTGCTACGGGAAACTTATAAAAGCTCACAAGCATCACCTTGGAGGAGGTAATTGAACACAATCATTCTGAGAACTTAGAGCTTTGTCTATTTGTCGAGTTTTCTGACTTAGGCATTGGAGAGGTTTCCGGCATACACCCGCCGGCTAGCTCACGTTTGTGTTTTCAGGTGACAAAGCGACGCCGTACGGAGGAGCGTGGACTAGGTCAACAGGATTATACGAGGAGAATTATTTCCTCCCCGTACATCTACAGTTAAGAGTATCTCTAATGTTGAATTATTTTTTTTTATCAAATCTAATGATAAAAAAAAAAAATTGATTTCCTCAATCTTATACAAGTTCCTCCAACGGGTTGCACTGCACCTTGCATCAAAAGGACAAGGACATCCGGCTAGACGACCGCCGGTCGATCGAAAAGGGTGAATTTTTTTTTTCCCCTCCATTTCTATTTCCTATTTTTTTTGGAATCTGGAACCCAGTTCTGGCTGTCAGCATCGGTAGCGGAACCACCACCGTAAGACAATAAAAATGAATTGGAGTTTGATACAGAGGTGTTTCTTGATTAGTGGACGGTGATTATGAAGAAAGAAGAGAGAATTAGAGAGAAAGATATGGGTATTGAAGATCATAGATGATGGAAGAAACAGAGTAACGAAAAAAGAGGAAAAATAATTTCCTGTATGAAAGAGAAGATGAATGCTTCTGGTTGTATTAATCTGGACCATCTTGGATTTGCATGACCATGTATAGATTCACTAACTCAGCTCAAAGTTTGATTGTATCTCTATTGAAATTAGTAACTTTTTCTTTTTCTTTTCTATCATTTGCATTTGATAAGGATCAAGTGAGACCAATTTCAGAAACTCAAAAGCTCAGTTGTTTGTATGCCACAGACGACCAGTGGGCCAGTTGTCCGGTGGGGCCACCTCCAATGTACACGAACAGTGTTTTGGTGAAACCTGACCTAATTCCTCAATTTGGTGAAACTTTTGTTCCATTCTCAATTTGATATTAGTTTGGTAAAACTGTTGGAGTGAGAAAAGTGACATTTTTTTCATCAAATTTAAATCTGATGATGAATTTGATTCACCGTTGGAGATGGTCTAAGTATTTAATTATCTCTTAAAAGGAGACAAAAGGTAATGAATTCTACTAATTTAACCAATGATAGTTAAATTGGAGCACTACATCATCTTGTCTCTAGAGCAAAGAATAATTTTTCCATCGGCTGCTGCGCGAAGACAGTGTCAAATGTAGGAGTATAAAAATGGTCTGTGGTTCATGGGCGCTGGGATGGGCTCAGCCCGTTTAGGACTGAGCTCAAACCTAGCTGGAGGCCTTGGGCCTGGGCCATCGTTTTGAAGCCCGGCCCGGCCCGGCCGCCCTTGGCCCGACCCGTGGCCCGACCCCTGCTCAAGGCCCACTCAAAAGCCCGGCCCGAGGCCCAGTGTTTTTTTTAATAGAAAATAATAAAATTTTGGTGAAAAAAAAAAAAATTTGTTTAGGTCTGCCCAAAGCCCGAACCCAGGCCCAACGGCTTGTCTCACTGGCCAACCCAAAGCCCGAATACCCCTGGGCCTGGGCCTAGTTTTCTGGGCTGGGCCTGTCCGAGGGCCGGGCCAAAATTGCACCCCTAGTCAAATGCCAAGGGCAAAATCGTCACTTTACCTCTTTTTAGATTTAATATAATTTCATCTGACCATTTATTTTAAATCAAAAAATTTATTCGAAACATACAAAACTTCTCTTTTATGAATAAATTATAAATATATCTCTTGAGATTTGTTTAAAATAAGAATTGTTCCTTATAATTTGAAAAATTATAAATACCTTTATGACAGAATTTTTTATTTAACAAAATTAATTGAAAAAGTAAAATTTCTTACTGTTCACCTATATAATAGTAAAATTATTTGAATTATTAATTGAAATAAAATTTTAATATTATTAAAAACTGTTAATTAACTTGCTAATTTATTAATAAAAGGATTTATTTGTTATGAAATTAGAAACTTTAGGGCATAATGTAATTTTTAAAACTACAGAGATAATTTGTAATTTACCCTTATTTTATATCATATTTTAATTAAAAAAATTAAAAATTATTGAAATTACTTGTTTTTAAACGTGACCTAATCTTGTTGTGCAACTATCTCCTTTCAAATTAATGTTTCTTTCTAGATCAGAGAGGGTTTTTTTTTTAAGGAATATTATTATATGCATTAATTAGTGTTATCAATAGATGGTGTGATATAATTTTAAAGATTTTGGGTATTTGTATAATAAATAGGGTCATTAATGAAATCATAATATTAGTTATACTAGTGTGTACACTAATTTATGCATATAGTACTACTGTTTTTTTTTAAAGGATTTATCAGTTAGTATTAACTAGATTTATATATCTATAAGTCTTGATTGATAAATTTATTATTATAAATTTATTTATAAAAATAAGAGAGATTAATAAATTTATCAATAAGATTTAATGAGTAATAAATCTAAAAAATAAGACTTATTTTGTTAAGATTATAATATATTAATTTATTAATAAAATTAAATTATCAATAAAAAAAAGTCAACGTTATTTTATTAACTCCAATCTCTAATTTTCTCTTCACACACCTTAAATTATAAAGTGATGTTAGGGATTCCAAATAATTTATTAAATTTTTTATCATACCTCTCACATGGATGTGAGACCCACACACATGTGAGTTTTTGTGAATCCCACACTCATATGAAAGATTTGATAAAAAATTTGATAAATTATTTGAGATCTATATCATTTTTTAAAATTATAAGACCACTAAATCAAATTAATGTTTATCATAGCGTAGATAAATTTAGGGATTGTTTGGGGTATTCTAAATAAATGTACTTTTTATCTTTTTGAATTAAAAAATTAAGGAAAAAAATATAGATATTTAGGTTAACTTTTTAACTTTTTATAGAAAAGTGTGTATTAAAAAATTATATAAATTGGTGTGCAGAAAAAAATTAGAATTGAGAGTTGTGTAACTGTAATTTTTAACTTTTAATAAATAATGATAACTTTTTTACTTTTTGAAGAACCTTTTAACTTTTTAATTTTTTTATAAGTTGCGAAATTTGACCTTACTTTAATTTTTTTCTTTTTTGAGAAATGATGATATTGTTTTTTGTTTTTGTTTTTTGGGTTTAGAGAGCTCATTATCAATGCAGCAGGTTGAGAGGTTTCTGTCTCATCACTCTCTCATTCATTTATGACTCTCAGCCTCTCTCTCTCTCTCTCTCTCTCTCTCTCTCTCTCTCTCTCTCTCTCTCTCTCACACATAGAGATGGCAATTTAAACCCGGCCCGATGGGGACCTGACCCTCCGACCCCGATTAACACGGTGTTTCCCCGAAAAATACCCCCGACGGACCGGGGATGGTATTAAAAAAAAAATCCCCGCTCATTTTCGGGCCGGGGACGGTGATAAGTGGTTCGGCCCCGACCCCGGCCCGACCCCGGCCCCGTTCCCCGTTGTTTCTCCCCGCCTCCCTCTCCCTCTCTCATTTAATACACTCATTTAATATAATATAATATTATATTATATCTATCTTCTGCGTTGTCTAGAACCAACTAGTCAACATAAATAATAAATAATCTAATATAATATAATATTATATATGTACATGTACTCATATAACATATATACTCTCCTCTCTCTCTCACTCTCTCTATTATCTCAGAACTATCTCACAATCCGAAACCAGAACACACCTCTCATCTCCCTCATCTCCCTCATTTCAGATCTCTCTCTCTCCCATCTCAGATCCTCTCTCCCCTCACACACAGCTTCATTTCGCGTGAGAAAAATGAGGAGAGAGAGAGAAGAGCCGATCTCACAGCGCCGATCTCACAGCGCCCCTCCTCCGCCGATCTGACAGCGCCGCTCCTCCACCGCCGATCTCACAGCGCCGCTTCTCCACCGCCCTCCTCTGCCGTCATGCCGATCTCCTTCGTTGCCTTCCTCCGCGATCTCCTCCGCCGCCCGACCTTTCCGCCTCTCTTTCTCTGTGTTATATATACACACACATATATATATATATATATATATTAGATTGCAGCTAGTTCTCTCTCTCTCTCTACTTAGATCTACCCCTCTTTACTTAGATTTGTGTATTGTTGATGTTGTTTGATGATATTATTGTTGATGATGTTGTTTGAATAGTTGTTGTTGTTGTTGTATTTTTTTTTTTTTTTTTTGATCCGGGGAATTTTCGGGGTCGGGAAAACCCGATCCCCGTTAGGGGAAGGGGATGGGGATGGTAATAGGTTCCCCGTCGGGGATCGGGGCCGGGGCCGGGGACATTCTTATCATCGGGGATCGGGGACGGGGAGGGTGATCCCCGGCCCCGCCCCGCCCCGTTGCCATTCCTACACACACTCTCTCTCTCTCTCTCTCTCATTAACGTTTTCTTTACCCAGACGACTCTCCCTCATCAAGTACTTTCTGGAAAAAAAAAATTAAAAATGATTAGGATCCCATAGGAGGCACCTCCACGACTCTCTGCCCTCGTTTGGTGTAACTGTTAAAATAATTTATAAATTATAATTTAATAGATTATATATTATAATTTTAATCAGAAGTTATTAATTTGTTTGGTGTAACTGTTGGATTATAGATTTAAGTTGCTGAGTAGTGTTTGTTAAATAAGTTGTAAAATAATTTTTTCAATTAATTTTTATTTTTTGTTTGTCTACATTTCTCATAAAAAAATAATTATCATAATCTATAATCCATTTGAGTCTTTTTCTATTTTTAAAAAAATAAAAAATAAAAAAATTTAAGAGTATAACCATAAATTAACATGTCCACAGCAAAAACTGATAATTAGAAGTAAAGGGTGTGCAGCTTCTCAGAATCAGCTTTTTTGAGTTAAAATAAGCTGTTAGAATCAGAAGCTGTTTGAAATAAATTTAACCAAACAGTCCAAAATAACTTTTTCAAAGCTAAAAACCATAAATTGACTCTGAAAAGCTGAAACAAACACCCCCTCTGACTTGTGATTACCCTTTTTTTTTTCTTTTTTTTTTTCAATCACCTACTCTCACGCGTGTGTGGAGGGTGGTGGGAGTGGTGGGGAGAGGAGGTTTCCATCACTTCCCAGAAAAATTTATAGCGTCTGGTTTGTGTTTAGAATTAGGAGTGTTTTCGAAACTTTTTTAAAAAATTAGATTTTTTAATTTTTTAGCTTTTTTATATAAAAAAGTAACCAAAAAAATCACAAAAAATCAGCTTTTTAATATAAAAAAGTCAATAAATCACAAAAAAAATCTAAAAAATCAATTTTTTACTAACTTTTCAAAACACCACTTATAATTTGAGTGTATAATTATATTTTGAGTTTGTAAGTTTTGAAATTATGATTTGCAAAAAAAATATTTATTTAATTATGAGTTTTGAAAAGAGTTTTGAATTATGATTTGAATTTAATGCTGAATTTTTGAAATGAGTTATGAGTTTGTGAAAAGTTGTTTGGTTATGAGTTTTAAAAAGAATTTTCAAACCTTAATTAAAAAATTTATAACTCATATCTAAACACATAATTCAAAACTCTATTAAAAATTCTATTCAAAACTTATAGCTAAACTCTTTTTAAAATTTAATTCAAAAAAATAATTATTCAAAATTTTTTTGTTTAAAAATATATTTTTATTTTTAAAAATTACTGTGACAAATTAATTTTTATTTAAATTTTTTTTTGTTAATTTTAAATAAAGAGCCAAATAATTTGTGGTGTAAAAAAATAATTTCTATATTTAAAAAATATTAAAAAAATATAATTTTTTTTTTCAAATAACATATGACAAATGAAAAAAAAAAAAAAAACACTGTTTCAACCAACCAGCAAGACTGGGTATCAAAAACTCTCTATAACTAAACATGTTTTCCAAATATGTTTTAAAATAAGATTTGAAATCATATTTTGAAAATTATAATTGAACAAAGCCTTGATGATTCCAAACACATACCAAACACATACATTATCTTTGTCCTAGACTTCTCTATTCTCATTGTCTTATCAAAATATCTCTCTCTCTCTCTCTCCGTCTCTCATAGGAATGTAAATTCGGCCCAGCTCGGTCATGTCAGGTCTCATTGGCTCCCTCTAAAATTCAGGCTAGGTCTGGTCGGCCCATGGGCTAAAAAATTAAAACTAGGCCCAAGCCTTGGCCTAGGGGTATTCGGGCCTTGAGCAGGTTGATGGGCTTGGGCCTAGCCTTGGGTTTGGCTGGCTTAGCCTTTTTTTTTTTTGTTTTTTTAATTTTTTTTACCAAAAGTTTATTAGTTTCTACTTAAAAAAAACATTGAGCCTCGGACCAAGCCAGGCCTTGAGTAGACCTTAAGTAGACTGATGGGCTGGGCTTCAAAATGATAGCCCAGGCCCAAGCCCAAGGGCTCGAGTTAGGCCCGGGCCCACCCTAGGCTGCGAGCCATTTTTACACTCTTACTCTTTAAGAACATTTTTAACAGTATATCTTTTTTTACATTAAATTTGAATAAAAAATTAAATAAAAATTTTATTTGATATCAAATATTTCAACGAAAGATTTTGAATTTTCATCAAAATATCGGTCAACTAGGTAGACGATCGGACATATGCTTGGCCGATTGACCTACCAGTGTATTTTTTTCACAAATTTTGGCCTAAAAGTAGTCATCCTAGAGATATCTAGGAGGACATCCGGTGGTGAAAATCCAACGGCTATGAATAGTGATTTGATAAAAACTCCTAGATGTCTTCAATTTGATGAAATATTTTTGATATTTTCAATTTGATATTAATCTAATGAAACTATTGAAGCATGAAAAATATTTTATTTTTTCATCAAATTTTAATTTGATAAAAGAATTGATGAGCAGTTGGAGATGGTTTAACAGGATCTCCAATAGTTATTTAAAATTTTTAGTAAATTTGAATAAAAGTTTGATCTAATATATTGCGTTCCAATGGTTTTATCAAATTTAGCCAATCATCTGGCCTAAAGCAAATTTTTAACAAAACTTCCTCCTGTCAGTCGTCCACTCAATTGACTGACTGATTGTCCACTCGATCATCCATCAACGATCGCTTGTGAAATTTGATAAAAAAATTAAATACTTCCTTGATTTGATGAAAAAATCTGACCCTACCTTCATTTGATATGATTTTGATGCCATGATTGGAATATAAAAAAAGAGTATATTTTATCAAATTTAAATTTAATAAAACATGAGTAAGCGTTGGAGACGCTCTAGCAATGACTAAAGTCATGAGAGGGTTTTATAGAGATGAGGTTAAGATACTAGGGGAGATGATTCATTGAGATCGTGATGATGTGATGTAATGATGGTGCTAGTGGTGATCTTGAAAGTGGTGGTGATATTGTGATCTTTGATCTCCTTACCCCCAAATCCTCATTCCCATCTCCTTCTGTAACTTTCCTCCCTCTCCGTCTGATCTCTCTTCCTTCTGTTTCTATGATCTTTCTTTTACAGTGGTTGTTTGTTATATTGACATAGACAATTGAAGTTTGTTACAGTACTGATCGAATCCTGAACCAATTTTTCTACACGCGAAGTGATTGGTTTTGACGAAGTGCTTGGTTTCGAACCATTGTTGGGTTGAAATCGGTTGGCTGATTCTCCTACTTGAGGTTGTCGGTTTGACTGACAATGCAAATCGATTCGACCCGTGAACACACTTAGGCCCGTTTCTTTTCAGAGATAGAATGAAAGAGGTTGATAGTGAAGGAATTAAGTAAACTTGTGTTTGTTTTGATGATAGTGTTAGGGATTATCAAATTATTTTTATATAAAATAAATATAAACAATAAAAAAATACAAAAAAATTAAACATTAATGTTTTAATAAAAATACCCAACATGTAAAAAAAAATTTAAAAATAAAAATAAAATAAAAAATTTCCAAAAAAAATAAAACAAATAAAAATAATGATTTTTACTTAACAAAAAATATAAAAAATTAAACATTAATGTTAAAAAAAATACCCGACAAGTAAAAAATAAAATAAAAAATAAAATTTCTAGTTC
Organism: Camellia sinensis; assembly: GCF_055761805.1. Classification (NCBI taxonomy): domain Eukaryota; kingdom Viridiplantae; phylum Streptophyta; class Magnoliopsida; order Ericales; family Theaceae; genus Camellia; species Camellia sinensis. The sequence continues at coordinate 72,349,145 of NC_138973.1, read as the reverse complement.
GCCGGACCATTTTTCTAATACTAAGTCCTACAGGCTCATCCTACTCCCCTTCCCAAGGGGATTCGTAGTCCGGAGGGGATTACGAATCCCTTCTCTATCTCTCAAAACAAACATGATATTAGTGGGTTCTACCTCACTATGAATCCCAATCCCCTCCCTATAACCCAAAACAAACTGGGCCTTAGTTCATAAAATTGAAATCGTTAGTTAATAATATTTTTAATTTTTTGCACTCCTTGCACGTGTAGTTGTTCCAACAACATTGGAGCATTCGGGTAAACCAACATAGGGATAGCTAGAGGTGTAAGAAAAATTAAAAAAACTGACTAAACAGATTGAATCAGACCAAACCAAATATATATGGTCTATTTTTTAACAAAATTTGGTCTGTGTGGTTTTTAAATTTGATTTGATTTTTTAATTTTCGATTTGGTATCAATTCAAACACCTTATACAATTAAACCAAAATCAACCACTTCAACATATATTATATTTATAATATGTATATATAATCTAATAATATAATGATATTAATAAGTATAATAAATTATTAACCTTATCATCTCTATAACTTAAATTTGTAAACTCTTATATATATATAATCTCAACTCTAACTAGGGGTGTAAATTTGGCTTGACCCCGCCCGACCCATGTTGGGCCTCATGGGCTACTGCCAAAATTTGGGCAAGGCCGGCTTGATCTGGCCCACTTCGGGCCTTGGGTGGGCTGAGCCTTGGGTGGGCCAGGCCTTGGCTAAGGCTCGGGCTTGGGCCGAGTTTGGGCAGGGTTTGAACATTTTTTTCTATTTTTTTCACCAAAAATTTATTTTTTTTCCACCAAAAATGACACTAGGCGTCGGGCCAGGCTTTGAGTGGGCCTTGAGCGGGCCGATGGGCCGAGTCATGGGTCGGGGCAGGCTTCAAAATGATGGCCCAAGCCCAGGCCCAAGTCTAGGGTCCTGGACTGGGCTCGGGCCCAAGCCCACCCTGGGTTGCGAGCAGGCTTGGGGCCTCTAACGAGCCGCTGGTCATTTTTATACTCCTAACTCATAATTCTTAGTATTTTTAATATTTTTTTTTTTGTTGGTAATTTAGGAATTGAAAAGTATTTATTAGATTGATGGATTGGATATGTTTGAAGTAGTGGACAAATAGCTAATTCAATGTTTTTATATAGATTAGTGACTATACTAAAAATTGGCTCAAGTTTAAAATGTCTTAGACCAATTAAACCACATTAAACCGAACCATTTCAATTGGTTTGATTTATTATGGTTTGATGGGAGAAGTGGTATGTATCGGTATTCAAAATAATAAAACCGATATTATCAGTTCAGTATAAATTTTTATTTAAATACTAACCATATCGAACCGATTATATGTATAGGGATACCATTAAAACCAAACTCATTCACCATGTGACAATGGATTCTTTATCCGCTTGTCTAATCATTAGAAGTTCCATCGAAAGTGTTTGATTAGCGAGCATTGTCTTCTAATGATGAGACAAACGAATGCAGAATCGGTTGTCACACTGTGGATGAATTTGCTTTTAATGGTATTGCTATGCCAGTTTACTCGATGTTCCAATGTTGTTGCAACAACCAAACATGCAAGAGTGTAAAAAATTAAAAAATGTTGTTGCAACAACCAAATGTTCAAAAAGTGCAAAAAATTTAAAATATTGTTAATCTAACAATTTTAATTTTATGAACCAATATGAGAAGTTTTAAGAATTTTATTTGAGTAATGATAAGTGTTGTTATTAATGTATTGAATATGCTTAGGAACATAAATCAAAATTACATGGAGATGAAATGCTTGGCGAACTATGCAATCTTTTAGGTCTTTGAAATTTCATTTTAATCTATATATTTCTATATTAAAACTATTTGAAGTTGAAGTTGGATTCATCGATTAGTCAGACTCACGAAGGCGTTTGGTTCCAAGATTGTTAGGATGCAAATGAATGTATATATATTTTTCAATTATTACATTATATTTCGTTTATGTAGTTAGTGGGAGTTGTTAGGGTTTTGAATTGGGATTCTCACTTAGTTTCTACATTAGCAAAAAAATGAAAAATTTGTTGCATATTTTGGAGTCAATAATAGTTGCTCATGGAATCAAGACCTTATTTATTAAACCAAACTTTTTTTAAAAAACTACTTTTCCTGTGGATTATTTGAACTTTTTTTTTAATATTAAAATTGTCTTATCAAGTTATATATTAAAAAGATAATTTTCATACATATTATGGTAATTTATTTGAATTCATATTTTAAAAACAAAATTTTAAACTTATAATCATAGGCACAAGTTTGGTAAATACTCCCCCATCAAAAAGAATAGTTATGGTATTTTACTCTACCTTTCTTTTTTTTTTCTTTTGAAAAAAAACCATTTCAACCCCTCAAATGATTGCACGTGTCGTTTTATTTCTTAAATGATCAATTTAAATAATAAATTTCTAATGACATTAGTTCATTTTGTTCTAATGATAGTAATATTTTTTGGCAAAAGTGGTTGATGTGTTTGTGTTGACGTTATATGATGGCGGCATATGATAGTACCTCTCGGGGTTGTATATGATGTGATTTGTGGAAGATTTATGAATCTCTATGAAAGCCCCGTTACGGGACACATTTTCTAAATACTGGAAACTAGTCGAATCAAAGAGTAACCAAAACATGTGAATGCTAAAAAAAAAGGGAGTTGGAGTAGTGTAGGATAAAAATGACATTTTGTTCAAAATTTATTCCAAGCAAACTTTAGCATGACATAGATTATACACACTGCTGAATTTAACACCATCATAATTCTTTCACTCGACTGTTATTTCTGTTATCTCAAGGTTGTTGAGACTTTTGGGTCTTTTGTAATACTTCAGCAAGAGAGAGCAACAAACAACACTAACCGAAGAGGCAGCCATTGCACCTCCAGCAATCCATGGTGGTAATCGAAATCTAGTTGACGGGTAAAGGACTCCAGCAGCAATTGGGATGCTAAGGAGATTGTAACCCAGAGCCCAAATGTAGTTGAGACGTATACGGGAAAACGTTTTCCTGGAAAGGTCAATGGCAATTATCACATCCTCCAAGTTGCTCTTCATTAGGACAATGTCAGCTGCTTCAATAGCAATGTCTGTTCCAGCTCCAATTGCCATTCCAACATTTGCAGCTACGAGTGCTGGCGAGTCATTGATTCCATCTCCTACCATTGCCACGATGTAACCTGAAGCCTGTGTGAATCATATAGTCAAATTGTTGAATTTAATTTTTTAATACTAGTTAGTCACTTGGGGAATTTTTTTTAAAATTAACAATAGTGGTTGTCAATATTGTCTTGAGGCAACTACTCCAATTGCTACCTGTAATTCTTTCACTTGCTCCGCTTTATGCTCGGGCTTGGCTTCTGCAATTACAGTGTCGATTCCAACTTCCTTAGCAATTGAATTGGCCGTTCCCCAATTGTCACCGGTCACCATTATACTTTTGATTTTCATGGACATGAGAATGGAAATGACTTCACTGGCACCGGGCTTTAATGGATCGGAAATGGCAATCACTCCAACCACTTCCCTGTCTATAGCTACAAGAATTCCAGTTTGAGCCAAACCTTCAATTTCTGCTAGCATTTCTTCAGCATTGACAGGAATGACAATGTTTTCGTCTAACATCAAGCTCTTGTTTCCCAAAACAATTTTCTTGTTCTGAACAATGGCCTTCACTCCATGGCCAGTGATGGATTTGAAGTCTTGGGCTTCTACCCAAACATGATTCTCTTCATCTTCTTGGAATTTTTTGGCATACTCAACAATGGCCTTGGCCAAAGGATGCTCACTATTTTTCTAGATATTACAGACCAAAATTATCACCAGTCATCTTTAGCTAGGAAAACTGAAAGAATATAATTTATCCAAAAAATTTGAAGTCCAAAACAGAAAGAAAATTACCTCAGTTGCAGCAACCAGATCATAGAATTCTCGAAGTACCATATTTTTCAAAAGCAATGTGTTAACAACCACTGGCTTGCCAATGGTAAGAGTTCCAGTCTTGTCAAAAACAATGCAGTTTACCTACAACAAAAACACTCACTTCAAGATTTTGTCATTGCTAATGTAAACTAGATTTTTTTTTATTGAAGTGTTTACATCAATACTACATGAAATATTTTGGACTTTTCAAGAGGATTGGCAAAACAAATTGATTCATGTTGGAGTTTTAAGATAAATCTTATAGGGATATATTTTTTGAAGTATGAGCGAAAAAGATTGATATATTATGATGACCTTGTGTGCACTTTCGAGTGCTTGGCCGCCTTTAATTAGGACACCTTGGGAAGCACCGACTCCAGTACCGACCATAACAGCAGTGGGTGTGGCCAAGCCTAGAGCACATGGGCAAGCAATGACCATGACCGATATGCCAAACTGCAATGCAAGCTGAAAGCTATCCATGGTAGAAGGTATCCAAGATTTCGGATAGCCATTGCACTCTCCAGCTAAAAACCACACAAACAAAGTGAAAAAGGATAGAATTATAACCTGCAAAATATAGTTAATTGTTAATAACACATCTAGAGAAAAAAAAAAAAAAAAAAAAGGGGGAAAAAAGGGCAAAAAGAAAAGCATTCACTTATACTTACAAGAGGCACAAAGAATTTGGAAATGCGATCAGCAAATTTCTGCACTGGAGCTTTAGCCATCTGTGCTGATTCAACAAGTCGAACAATTTGGGAAAGAGCACTCTCTGATCCAACCCGTGTTGCCTTAATATGTAAAACACCATTCTCATTCACCGTGCCTCCAATCACTGTGTCGCCCTTTCTCTTTGCCACTGGCCGAGATTCTCCTGTAATCATGCTCTCATTTACATGGCTTTGTCCCCAAATGACAAAACCATCCGAAGCTACTTTTGCACCCGGAATAACTTTAATCACATCATTCTTTTGTATCAAACGACTATCAATTTCTTCTTCACATACCACATTTCCTCCGTTGTCAAGGGTCAACAGTATTGTTGTGTTAGGAGTCAAGTCTATAAGCTTTGCAATGGCCTCAGATGTCTTTCCTTTTGCCAAAACCTCCAGATACTTCCCAAGTAGAATAAATGAAATGAGCATTGCACTAGTCTCAAAGAAATCTGTGGATTTAAAATTTGGAGAAGTTGCAGCTCTCAACACTGAACCTACTGAATAGAAGTAAGCTGCATTTGTTCCCAAGGCAATCAAAACATCCATGTTGGCAGAACCACGACAAATTGCTTTGTAAGAACCAACGTAGAATCGTTGACCAATAATGAACTGAACGGGGCTAGATAACACCCACTTTAAAATCTCTCCCACAGTAAGCATATTCACAACTTCAGTATCAAATATATGATTGAGTCCAGGGATATACATAAAGACCATTGAAGTTAAGAAAATAGGAATTGTAAACACCAAGCTCCACAGAAATGATGTGTAGCATTGCTTAATTTTCTCTTGTCTATGAGCTTCTCTTCCTCCTTCTTCGGGGAATATCATTGCTTTGAAACTCCCTGACCCAGTAGACTCAATAACTTGGATAAAATTTCTAGGTCCTGTCAAATCTGATTCGTAATAAATGGAAATTTTTTTGAGCTCAAAGTCGATGTCTATATCCTCAATGCCTGGAAGTGCTTGAAGAGAATTTTCAATCATTCTCATCGAATTATCAGTTTGTACTCCCTCAATTTTTAACATTATTTTGCTTTTATCTTCCCCTGTACTAATCAATATGGCTTCAAATCCGGTGTCTTCTATGGCTTCTATTAGTTGATTGTAGCTGACAATCTTTGGATCATAATGAACTTGTGCTTTTTCTGTTGCCAATGCAACTTGGGCTTTTTGAACACCGGGCACTACTTGCAAGGCAGATTCAACAACTGTAGAACATGAAATGCAAGTCATGCCCTTTATTTGTATTCGACAAACATGAATGGTTTTCTCATTCATCTCATTTTCTACCAATGTGGCCTGAAATCCAACATCTTCAATGGTCTCTCGAATTGTTTCCTCCTATTGAACAATAACAAATTCTTATTAATACCATGTGATAAAGTGGGAATATGTAAGGGAAGGAAATAGGGATTGGATCATGAAAGATGGGGTTGGTGGTGGCCTATGGTGTATGGAAGGGAAGAAAATAGGGCTAAGTCGCAACCAGTGATGAGTAGTAGTGGTTAGCAGTAAAATAGGGGCTGCCGATGGTGGGGGGGATGATGGTGACAAGGAAAGAAAAATACTAATTCTAACAATATGGTGTCACTGGTCAATAAATAATCGCAAATGAGATTAAAAGTAGATATACTTTGTCTTCACTAAGTTAACATTTTTATGCTCTTTACTAGAAAGTAAGATTATATATTGGATAGTGATACCGTCAAATAATATCACTAATATATTTGGTACTTATGTTTGAAGAGACGGCCTAGAGTGAAGAGAAAATTTATTTTAAAAGTTTGTGATTTTTGTAATAATTTGGTTTAGTAATGGAATCGTAATAAAATAACAAGAAATCAAACAATGATATAGTTGTGGAGAAAAAGAAGTGGTAAATACCATCATATGGAGTTTTTCATTATGCTTTCTTGCTTAGGATTCGTTTGGAAATTGATTGGTTTAGTTAATTTTTTTTATGAAAAAGCATACAAAAACATTAAATATATATATATATATATATATGATTGAATATTTTAACTTTTTAACTATTTTAACTAAAAAACTCCACCCCAAAACCATACCAAGACTGAACAATCTTATTATACTTTACCAGTTACCACACATGGTGTGATATATATGCATTGTATAGGAACTTCCCTCTTAGGTTAAAAAAGTTTTAAATAAATAAATAAATAAATAAATAAAAGTTATTAAAATAGACCCAAAAAAATTAAAAAGTCATCAAAAATTAATTCATACATACTAATCATTCACAAATTTTCATACAATTAAAAAAAAAAAAAATCACTCCAAAACACATTGGGTTGTTTGGCAACATAGCAAATAAGTAGCTTATTTACTTATTTGTTACAAGTTATCTCATCATTTCTCTATTTTTTTTCTTGATAAATTATCATCTCTCTCCTTTCTACACAATTTTTTATAAAAAAAAGTCAAAATCAGTAAATAAACTTACCCCAAACACCCAAGATTGACTATTGTTTAACTTGACCTCGATTCCTGACCTTGATTTATCAAGATCATACATGATTTGGATGAATAAATAAAATACTACTGCTAACACATCATTGTAATCATAAAATTTGAATAAAAAATTTACAATTATGCTACATATCCAAGAAAGTATCCACAATAATATATTTATACCCCAAAATCATTCTAAGTATGGCCCACGTCACACCAATTTTAAATTTACATCGTTGATTTTGTTTTCAGGATAATTTTGAGGTAAACATTTATGGTCCCTAACATTTTTCAAAATTTTATGAGTAGTTTTTCTTTTGTAAATAAAAAAATAGTTATTCAAATATATATCCTGAAAAAAATTAAATATTTTAGGAAATAAGTTAAAAGGTAACTTATTGGTTTTTTGGTTTTTTTAGGTCATATCACTTTTCTATTTTTTTTGTACGTTTTTTCAAAAAAATTAAAAAAAAAAAATTGACTTTTAATCTACTTTCCAAAATTGCACTAGCATTTCTCTAAGAAATTACAAAAATGTCTCGTAGCTCGAAAGGGTCGAGCTCGAAACAGCTCGAAAATGAAAGAAGACACTACAAGAATTTACATATTTGCCGACCACTTTTGCCGACCAAAAAAATTTTAGTCGCAAAAAAATGACATTTGCCGACCAAAATATTAATTAGTCGCGAATGATCATTATTTTTGGCAACCAAAATGAGTTGGTCGCAGAATATCACATTTTGGCGACCAAAAATGAGTTAGTCGCAGAAATTGGTATGCTTTTGGTGACCAACTTCAAATTTGGTCGCGGAAGGTTACATTTTGGCGGCCAAAAAAAATTAGTCGCCAAATTAGTATTTTTAGCGACTAATATTTTAGTCGCCGTTGATTGAGATTTGGCGACTAAAAAAGTTTGTCGGTGAAGGTCCCTTTTCTGCGACTAATCTGATCATTTGGCCGCGAAAAGTGTGGGAGGGAAATTTGAAACATGGAGGGAGGAAATGAAAATTTTTTGCGACAAAAAAATATTTGGTCGTCATTTATAAAACGACGTCGTTTTGTACCCACTCTCCGAATCAAAATTTGGTCGCCATTTCTAATCCCCGTCTCTCCTCTCTGTCTCCAGCTCGCTCTCTGTGTCTCTGTATATGTTGATCCGCCCTCTCCCTCTCTCTGTATTCTCTCTCTCAATCGGTGGCCACTCTCTCTAGCTCACCGAAATCCCTCACCACCGTGAAAGCAAAACAAGCTGAGAGAGAGCTCATAGTGCCGAATAGAGAGAGCGCCAATTTAGTTAGAAACAAAAGCAGAAGAAGAGGGATGACCAATCCACTGTCGTCAGAGACTCTCCGGCCGATCGAAACCTTAGAAATCGAGAACGACCTCTCTCTAGTCCCCCGCATGAAGCTCCTCCTCACTATCCACTGTGCAGACCACTCCGTCAAGCCCCTCGACGAGTGGTAACTCAAGCGCTCCCTCTCTCATCTCTCTTTGAAATAGGTGCGAAACAAGCAAACAACGAACCACTCGCTCGCTCGCTCTCTCTCTCGTCTTTGCGTTCGATTCGAACCCTAGGCACATTGAATCAATCATTCGGAGTCTCTCTCGGGATTGATCAAGACCATTGTTGGGGTTGTGGAGGCTTGTCATTCTCTTGGGGTAATGCACAGAGATCTCAAGCCTGAGAATTTCTTGTTCGATACTCCTGACGAGGGCACCAAGCTCAAGGCCACTGATTTTGGGCTCTCGATTTTCTATAAACCTGGTTGGTTCTTGGGTTCTTCTCACTTTCTTGCTCTGTTTCATTTGGTTAGACATTGTTGATTTTGATTTGTAAATTTGCAATTTCTTGTGTTCTTGTTTGATTTATAACCTTATTGGCAATGGGTGGTCTTGGTTCCTTTCCTTTTCTTACATTTGGTTAATTTTTCATTGTTTACCATGTATTGGGTTTCTATAATTTGACAATTTATTGGGTTATTGACTGTCTGGTTAAATTTTCCATTAAGAGTAGGCTTGAAAAGAGTAGGCTCCGAACTAATGGAGTCTGAGATCAAGGCCCTTATGAATGCAGTAAATAGATTTATCGTGTAGAAGTTTATAGTTTTATTTTTTTTCATTTTCAATTGATTGTCTAGTTAAATTTTCCATTAAATGAGGAACTTTGACAGGCAGATATTGACAACAGTGGAACAATTGACTATGGTGAATTTATTGCTGCTACGTTGCACATAAATAAGATGGATAGAGAAGAGAATTTGATCGCAGCATTCTCTTTCTTTGACAAGGATGGTAGTGGTTATATAACGATTGATGAGCTTCAACAGGCTTGTAGAGACTTTGGTCTAGGTGATGTTCAATTAGATGATACGGTCACAGAAATTGATCAAGATAATGTGAGTTTCTCTGGTTTTCATAATTCATTTGAGCATATAAAACCTTTGTTTGTTCTTTTGAGCATATAAAACCTTTGTTTCCCCTTAAGTTTTTACATTCAAGTAAAAAAGTTACACTTTTCAAGAAAAATATGATTGGTTTTAACTTTAGTCTGAGAATAAAGTTTATCTGTGTACTATTTATTAATTTTGAATAAAAAATCGAACTATTTATTAATTTTGTATAAAAAATCGTTAAAGTGCTATAGAGCCTTAATTTTTAAAACTGTTAATTACCTCATTAGAGTAAGTTTTAGGGTGATCTTGTCATGACCCAGATGTAAATTTTTGGAAATTTGTGTTTCAGAGTTAATTTTGTGGTTATCCATATGATACCAATTCTTGTTGTCTATGCTAGTTAGATTGTTTTGATGTTATTTGGATGTTTCTGTTTTTAGTATTATTACCTTTGTAATTGAGTAACCTTGTGATTATTTTGATTTTTGTTTATTTAACTTATTATCTGGTATGTTGTTGTTGGTAATTTTGAGTAGATTGGGGGTTGGCAATATATTGTTTTTCCTGGACGGTATATTTACACTCAGAGGTTCAAAGATGCAAATGTCAATGATAAGGTAAAGTAAAGAATTACCATGATTTTCTGTCTGTCTTTCCTTGTTTTTGCCTCTTGTCTAGCATTAATGTGGCTTTCTTTTTCGGTTCTTTCTTGAGGATAATGCATTTAACTTAATACTAGAATGGCCTTAATTTAGTCATTTGGATTGCTTTGTCCCCCCTGGTGAAGCTTATTGGGGTTGCTTTTTGTTTTTTTTCCTCTTTACATTGTGAATCTGTTGTAGAGTGTTTGGTTATACAACATGTGAGGCAAAAACAACTTAAATTAGCTGAAAAAACTGACAATTACGAAGTTGAGGAGGAAATGCTTTTAACTTATGGTTTGTAATTGTTAACTTTCTGCTTGAAAAAAGCTGCACCAAGCAGGTTTGTTGTCTGTTTGGACCGATTGTTATTTTGTTGATTTGAGTAGCATGGGGTTAGAATTTGTCCATAACTTCATTTACTATGTGCTTCCAATATTTTGGTTTTCCAAATGTTTATCATTGATTTTCTTTTGACCTTTGGAGCTGAATCAAATTTAGGAAAGCCATATTCAATCGCCAATATTCTGTCATTTGTCCAGCCGTTCAAGCAATGAAAACCATTTTTTCCTCTAATGATGAACTAAGGATATCCTAATTATATATTGGGGTGATAGTAGGGACTTTTTGGCTTTACATTCACAGAAATAACAATTTCGATCAGATAATGTGGGGTTTTCGAGAAATGGTTACTCGAAGAGTGGTTTGAGACATGAAGCAATGCCCTTTCTGATAGGATATGCTGTTGTAAGTTTTAGATAAGGGTGACTGAACTTACCTAAGGTTGATAAGTTGGACCTCTACTTATTCTGCTGTTGACGTAAGAAATTTTGTTTATACTAGCTCCCTTTTTTTGGTTGATTCTCCTCTCTCCTCTCTCATCTCTCTTTGATTTTGATTTTCATTAAGGTGTTAGGAACTCTCGCAAAATATATGCACTGGCTCAGCTGTTCCTTTTTTTCATGACTGGTCAATAATTAATCAATTCTGTGATATGAATTGATTTGTGCAGTGATATAATAACGTTGTTCTGTGATATGAATTGATTTGTGCAGTGATGGTTGGTGGATCAGATACCTTATCCTGTGCTCAATGTGGCAAACCTGCCCATCTTCAGTATGATATTATATTTATGTATTCGCTTCGATTTTATTCTCAACCATACATTATACATCACATACACACACAAGCACAGTTCAATGTATACTTGGATTGGGATGTTTTTTTATCAATAAACAATTAGGTCATTGATCAACTTCAACAAGCAATTAACGGTGGTATGGATTTGATCATTGATCAACTTCTTTGACTTTGTGGTCCTAAAATTATCACTTGCAAATGTAAATCACCTATATTTTACGAACATTGAGAGACATGTTCCACTTTATCAGCATTTAAAGTTTCACCATTAGTGTTTAGTCCTCGCATCTTGAGCCAGTAATGTGCTTCTCCGAGACAAAAAGACTGAGGAGATTATTGTGTTACTAGTTGTGAGGTTGTGATTTAATCAGATTTATAAATCCTAACAAAAACATGAATGTTATTTTCCATCGCACTGACCTCATTGCCAGGTGAATAGCAGATGCTGCAGCTAGAAGTCGAAACTATCCCACTCTGAAGCTTAAACTGTGAGTATCTTGATCAGTGAAGTGCCAAACAGGTAATTTGAAAATTTTAATTTCCAAACCACGCAGACAAATTATGTTGCATTTTTATTTGCATCTTTTGATATCTATATATAGTGATTTTATTTTTTATTTTATCTTGTCTCTGTAGTGAATAATTAAGGCTTAATGGGTACTACTGGTTCTAGTCTAAATTTTCTCCATGAATTTTCATTAATAGTTTAACTGTGTGGATCTTTCCTTTGCTCAGTAGCTTTTTTTTCCAATTGTCCAAGGTCATTGAAGCTTTTGTTCACTTCACCAATCAATCAACAATCCCATAAGCTTTTAATAACTGTATAAGAAGCTGAGACCATTGGTTATGAAAGTTCGTTAAATATTCATTGCTTTTACGAAATTTAGCAACAGTTAGAAACAAAGTAAATGGAGAAATATAGCCACAGAAATGTCATCTTTCATTTCATTGGAGCTAAGAAAAAATGTAAACTTTTTATCCATTCATGACCCAAAAAAAAAAATTTGTTTCCTGTTTTGTTGCCTTTCTCTGGCTTCTCTGATGGATTTTTTTCTTTCAGTTGGGAGCAACTGCTGTCAATTTGGTTGCTGGAGAAAAACCTGCTGATGTTTACTCAGGAATAGCTGCTAGGTAAGTAGCTTTTTCACAATGCAATAGTTATGAGCATTATCAATTTCTCTTTTCTACATGGATTCTTTCCAAACCCCTTCCTTTTGTAAGCTTCTCTTTATTGGTAATTCTGTGCCTGATTGGCCCAGTTCTTATGCAGGCAGTTTCTAGAAGAGCCACCTTTCATGAAACAATTAGAGACTATGAACAAGCAGCCAGTGACCTTCATAGACTGATCTCTCTTCTTGAAAAGCAATCACAAGAAAAGGTTCAACAGTGTGGCTCTGGCGGCAATGTTAAAGAATTAAGACAAGCTCGTCGTCACGTATCCTCAGTGGAAGAAAAGGCTAAAAATGGAATCTCCTTGGATCATTACCTCATTTTGTAAGTCCTCTGCATTTGTGTTTCCTTATGATATATTTTATTTCCATGGACTTGGATTTCTGTTATGGAACTTGATTTATTACATAGATTTTGATTGCCTATTGATATTTTGTATTTTTATTTTTATTTTTGTAGTTTACGTTAAGTTGTGACTGATCTATCTACATTTTGCATATTTGATTTTCACACACTTTTTGATGAATTTTAGCATTTTGGAATCTAGCTTGAAAAGTTCCTTATTCTGCCCCATTATTTAAGTTTATCTTTTCATTCATTTTCAGATCATATTTTAATGCGTGTTAATTGCAAATGATGTTTGGTGTTGGAAAGATGTTACAAACAAAATATATAAGCACATGTTGCATAATCAACCATTTCTTTGTAAGTTTTTTATTGAAATAAAAAAGAAATCTAGTAATTAACTCATGTTTTTTGGCTTGAGTGTCAGGTGTCACTACAAGAAAAGTAGCATATAACCACGCTTTTGTAATGGCGTTTTTTTAAAAAACGTCGTTTTAAAGATTTTCAAAATATTTTTGTAAATAACTCATTTTAAAAAACACGCGTGCTTTTGGTGTACGAACATGTTTTCCCTTTTAAGACCCACGCATTTTTCATTCTTCTATTCTATTTCACGCAGCAATTGATAGATCTAGGTTTTCTATCTCTTCATCACTCCTCTTTCTTATGGTGAAAGGTCACTAGATCGAGCTTCGTAGGCTCCGATTCACGATCTGGTTCTTTCCATCTTGGCTCAAAGCTCTGAATCAGTCCGATTTGAAGATTAATTTTGTGAGTCCTCTGATTTTTCATTTTGTTTATATACAAACTTAGATCTACGATCTCAAATCTGTTTTATATATATATATACTAATTTATGTCTATTGATCGCGATTGATTTTTATTCTATTGATCGATTTTTAGGCAAATCTCGATTGATTGATTTTTAATTTATTGATCGCGATCGAACACTCTTCTCTGGATTTGATCGATTGATTGCTTTCGTTCAGATCTGTAAGTTTGAGTCCCTATGCGCATATTAACATCCTCAAACCGACTCTATTTCTGACTCGTTCGTGGTGATCTTTGCGTTTGTGCTTTGTATGCAATTCTAGGGTTAGTCTATTGAGGCTAATCTCTATTGCGTTTGTGTACAGAGTCACAGAACCACCATCACAACCATACTGTGTCAATCTTTGCAGCAGCAATGTCTCTCTTCCTCACAATGGGTTTTGTGCACTGCAGATACCTGATTTCCACTCTGGTGAGTCTTCTTTGATTCCCTCCTTCCTTACCTTGCTTATGATCTGTCTGGCCCTGTCGTTTATGCATTTGGATTTTTCTGCTACTTTCCATAAATTTTAATGTCTTCAAAAGCCATGTATCTGTGTGTTTGTTTATATGTGCATCAAAATTTTATTGGATTTTATCTGATGGACCCGCAGAGTACGTAGAGTGACTAAAATTTGAGTTTATGTTCTGCAGCTCCAATAACAAATAGGAGGAAAACCTTGGAAGAGGTAGAAAGATAGGCTAAAATTTGAGTTTATGATAGGCCAAAATTATTGACAAAATTATTGTTAAGATGATGGGTAGAAAGATTTACTTTTCCTGTCTGCTGTAGTTATATAAATAGAATCAGATGATGGTTTGAGTTGGGACCAATTTAAAATTCAGTCTGTCTATTGGTTAATTTGGGTATTGACTTAAATTTGATTTTTTCCAGCAGTGACCTCTCCGGAATATTACATAAGCTTTCCCAAAAAATTTGAAGCTTTTTATTCTCAAACATAGTTTTTGCTTTTGAATTTATTTGCATACTCATCTTAAAAGTCTCTGCTTATAATTGCATTTCAATATTTCCATTTTATCCAGAAAGCTTTGTTGAGGACAATTCATGATATCGATACAAAATTTTCACTGGTAAGTATTCAGTCTTTACATTTTTCTTTCTCACCACAAGTGTTTCTCATTAGTTTGTTGTGATCATCCTACATTCCCAGGAAGCTTTCAATAACAGATATATTTCTGGATCCACGACCACCATCGTTCTCTTGGTGGATGGTCAAATTTTAGTTGCTAGTGTTGGTGATTCAAAAGCACTCCTGTGCTCGGAGAAAATCAAGTCTGCGTTGGGGGATGAAGGTCTAATTCTTCCCATTATTATCAAGTCCCTTTGTGGTTGGACTCACATTCACTAGGCACTGCTAGATTAAAAAAATACACTTGTCTTGCATGTTATTAGCATATGACAACTAATCTACATGTATACCCATAATTAGAAGTCTTATTTCAAGCCATTTGGACATAACAGGTGCTTCAATAACAGTGCTTGATGTGGAAGAACTGACAAGAGATCATCATCTAGATAGAGATTATGAGAGAGCCTGAATAGAAGCTGCTGGTGGGTTTGTACGTTTGTGGGGTGTGCCTCATGTCAATGGTATCAAAGCTGTATCCTGATCTATTGGTGATGTGTACTTAAAAAGGTGAATTTTCGGAAGCTAAAGTTAGCTTAGGCTGCTCATCTTTTTCCTCTTCACTTTTTTATGTTTTGCTGTTAGTTCTGCTCTTTAGCCATCATCCTATGGTAATGATGAGAATTATGTAATTTTCAAATAGTTTTGGTGAGCCCATTGCCGATCTCTGATATTATCATTCTCTGTCAAACGTGTGAACTTTGCACTGATCATTATTACATGGCTGATATAACTAGGGATGAGACGTTTTTTCACAGTTTATTTTGTTTTTAACTGTCAGATATGGTGTTAGTCCCGTGCCTGAAGTGATAGGTTGGCGGCATTTAACTGCCAATGATTGCTATTTGGTTGTTGCATCTGATGGCATCTTCGAGAGTTTGAAACCACAGAAAGTTTGTGATCTTTTATGGGATGCAAATGTCCAAGTAAATGAAATGTCCAAAAGCTCATGTTCATGTTCATCCTCTTCCTCATTGGCTGACCGCATTGTCAACAAAGCGTTCAAGAAAGGCAGTAGGGACAACTTGTCAGCTGTTGTAATTCCACTGAATTTTACTGGTTTTCCCCAAGAACCCGCTGGACAGAATTTGTGATTTTGGAAAATCAGCCATTTTAGCCTTTCAAAAGGCATCTGCAATCAGATCGATATTCTTCAAGTTTCTACTTCGACAAACAGAGCATGTTTTTCATTTGCTCTGAAACTCATTTGAGATAGGATTGATAACTTTTGAAAGTTAAGAGTTTTAGAGTTTTCATGTACTATTGAGGTTTTGGAGTGTTTTTTTTTAATATATTTTTTATAATTGCTACATTGTGGGTAGAATACTACCATGCTATGTTTGGGACCTAGGATTTGTTCAAGGGAAAGGAAAAGAATTTTTTTTGTCAATACATTTGACTGTAGAATAATGATGATGTACTCGTGAATGTCTAGTTTAACATACTTCGCATAATATTTGTAATTTTTGTAGCTCATCTCGTGTCGATTGATAATAAAAATAAAATAAAATCCAATTCAACCAATTAGTATATTGTCATTACTGTACAATATCCTAAGCAATGCAAAGCTAAAGACTGAATGCTTCATCATTGCTGCTTCTATTTTGCAGGTTCTTATACAGAAGACCAGCCGACTTCAATGGAACCACAATGGCTGACAAGTTATCCATGCTGCCTTCTTCAAAGGCAGTCTTTACTATGCATTCGGCTGATGGATAATCGCAAGAAGGGAATAGCTTCAACATTTCATAACCTTTGGAATGTCTGTACGGCAAAAGATCACAGACATCTTGGACGGTAAGCTTTTCGTAAATTCCCTCAGATGAAACCACTAAGTAGCTGTCGTTTCTGGTTAACTTTTAAGATGAGAGCTTATTACATAAACTTTTAAGATGAGAGCTTATTGTAATGTGTTTCTGCTTGTTCAGACTTACATTACGAATCTCTTCAAATTGTGTAATGTATAAAGCATCATAATAGATTATATTAAGCTAGTACTTTCTTTAATACTACATAAGCAAGAGTTAAACAAACCTCTCTTCTGCAGCAGAAATGAGACCAGCTGTCAAAGCAACACCACCAAACTAAAACAAATAACAGTATCATTAATTCTATGCCAAAACTAGTATATGTAAAGTAGTACTCTGCGCAATTTACACAAACTCCGAAACTAACCAGTTGTATGCTACAAAATAATTTTCTTTGGAGGTCTATACGCCCTGTCAATAGAGAACCAAACAGATAAGTCTTGATGTAAATCTTCCCCTATGAGAGCATATCACTTTTGAAAGCAATCTACCTGTTGAAAGAATGCTCTTTGTGATAGCTTCTGCAAGGCCAATGCAATCTTCTTTCTTTGGTTTAGTTTGAAAAAATGAGTAGCTGTCCCACATTGGGAACCCACCATTAATGCTGGAATACAAACCATCTGACATATCACTTCTTCTTGGAAATTCCATATGCCATGTGTCTTCCAGCATATCTTCTTTCCTTCATTTTCAGGGGGTTTGCTGTCAAGACCGACCTTTCAACCATTCAAAGTTCTCTTTTTTGTTCTCATGTAAAAAAACCTTTCATTTGTGTTTTGAACTTTATCTCAAATCAAGATTCAAGAATCATTTTTGCATCACAGCCAGCCATGTCTAGTTTGTTCCCCCAGAATTCAAGTTTCTCACCTGTAAGAACTGCTTCTCCACATATAAGGACCAACCCAGATGTTGATAGGTATATTATACGATCCTTTTTGATTCGATTTCGATTCTAATGATTGGGTAGTTTTTGATGAGTTTATAGCTTTGATTGAATTGGGTTTTATATGTTTCTGGGTATTCTTAATTTCTTGTAGTCAATACTTGGCATAGCTCTTAGCAAAGCACCAGAAGCTTGAACCTTTCATGTAAGTCGTTCCCATATGCAGCCGACTGTTGAATCAAGGTTGGCAATTACCTTTGGTTTTGGATCTTGTCTTTCTATGTTTCTATTGGGTTATCTTGTTTTTTGACTAATTTCTATAATGGTTCTGGTATATTATGAGAGAGAGAGAGAGAGAGAGAGAGAGAGGATTGGGATTGTGCATAAACCAAATTGGCTTCCAATTGGTTTTCTTGTTTTCAACTTTTTTCCAGTTGAAATTTGAAGGGATATTAATTTAAATTAAGGTTATGATTTGTGTTGCATATGTATTTAGAATTAGAGATTCTTGAATATTTATCAAAAAAAAAAAAAGAGAGAAAATAATTAGAGATTCTTGAAGGGTGTTTGTGTAATTAGAAATCATATATAAAAGTGAACTGAATCAATGGAGCTTTGATAGTTAACTATGCCTGTATTTGTTATGGTTGTTAGCTTATTAATCATCGTGTACTGAAATTTGCAGGTACAGCAACAGGTACAGTTTTATTATGCCAGGTAGTTGTCTCAATACGATGTACATGTTTATAGGATTTAATTGATTTTTGCAAAGATACGGGTTTGCAATCCAGTGTTGCTGCCACTATCATGCTTCTCTGATAAATTTTCCAATTCTATTTCTTTATTAGGTGCCTTACATCACTACTGCTTTGATGGATGCGAAGCGTGGCACGGAAGGGCGCAAGGATTTTTTGATTGGCTATCAAGGCAACTTAGTGGATTAAGCAATTTTCCTGATGCTGTAAATTTGAATTATGTATTGTTTCAATTTGTTATACTAGATGGATGTGACTTGTAAATGAAAACTTAGAATAGTTGTATTGTGTCGAATGTTAATGAATTATGTATTGTGTCGAATGTTAATGATTCAGTTAATTTGAATGATGCTTTAAAATTATAGGTTTATTATGGATTGAATGAATTATTAGGAATTACAGGTGTATTGTTTTCTTGCTTTGGCGACCAATTTATTAGTCGCGACAAATAAATTATTTTTTTTCTAAAAAAATGACAATTGCCGACCAAGAGTTTTGGTCGCAAAAAATACATCTATTGCCAACCAAAACAGCTCTTGGTCGTGGAAACTCACTTTTGCCGACCAAAAGTTTTGGTCGCGAAAAGTAACAAATGGCGACCAAAACCTTTTTTGGTCGTGGAATGTCACAATTGACGACCAAACTTTTTGGTCGCGGAATGTCACGATTGGCGACTAAAATTTTTTGGTCGCGGAATGTCACAATTGGCGACCAAACTTTTTGGTCGGAAAAATATCACTTTTCGCGACGAAAGTGTTTTGGCGACAAAATAAATTAGTCGCGGTAATTAAATATTTAGCGACCAAAAATTTAGTCGCGAAATCTAACTTTTGCCGACCAACCACAATTTTGGTCGCGAATTACTTTTGCCGACCCTCAATTGGCGACCAAAGTAGCGACCAAAAAAATTGGTCGCGGATAACTTTTGCCGACCAAAAATTGACTTTTAGCGACCAATTTTTTTGTTGCCAATAGTGTTAATTCTTGTAGTGAGAGGGGAGAAAGAGAGGGAAGAGGAGGAGAGAGGGAGAAAGAGAGAGGAGAGGGCTCGTCGCCGTGGGTCGTCGCCGATCGTCGCAGCAGACCGTCACCTCACCCAGCCCCGGTCGTCTGCCCAGCCCCGCCGACGTCGCAGCACCACCGTCATCTGCCCAGCCTCCCCTCCTCCTCCAACCGGTTTTTATGGCCCCCTCCCCTCCCTCCTCCTCCTCCTCCTCCTCCCCTCCCTCCTCCTCCTCCTCCTCCCTTCTCTTCTTCTCCCTTCTTCTTCTTCTTCTTCTTCTTCGTTCTGTAACAAAACCAGGGAAGAAAGAAAGAAAAAAAAAAAAAAATTCGACACCAAAACGACGTCGTTTTGGTGTCGAGCCGCGGTTTCGAACTACGTGGCATGGTCGAAGAAATTAACCCTTACTTCTTAATGGTTAAAGTACAATTTCACTTTAATAAATAAATATGGGAAGAAAATTAAGCAAAATAACTTTGCTCGTAGTCCTCTTGGAGATTTTCATATAGTCCATATTTAGGTTGGAGAGCATTGTTCAGGTTCATGGGACTCATTATGAGTTTATGTTCAGGTTCAAAATATGATTATCTAATTGACTTAATTTTTTTTGTTATGAATGATACACACACAAAAAAAAAAAATTATACAAAATAAATAGTTTTAATTATTAAAATGAGACCCTTGATGAATCGCAAGTTTGAACAACAACGTTCTATACTAGAGGGAAGAAAGATTCATTCATATATAGCGTTAAAATGTTATGGTAGGTTGCCCTTCCCCAATTAGTTGGTTGTTGATATATATATACATATACATACATGAGTAATAACAATTCGGTATGTATTTTAAAAATTAATTATAAATTAGTGATAAAAGTTATAACTATTAATAATTAAAATCATGAGGTTTTTTTTATGAATTTGTAATAATATTTTCAAACCACCACTGTGTGGTAATTTTCCCTGTATATAAGAGGGACTTACACTACATCTTATATATGAAAGAGTTTAAAATTTTAATTACTAATATTTATAAAATTTATCACTCAATTTGCACTGAATTGTAATTTTCTTTTTATATAAACTAGATGTGAGTATGTGTAAACTTTATATGATTGTAATTTTATATATAAATTTTTAAATGATTTGATGAATGAGAAAGATAGGTCGAAATTTAAAGTCTTTAAGTAGTTAAATATTTTATTAACAATTTCGAAGAAAAAATATAACAAAACTTCAAAAATATTATGATGTGTTTTATATAATAGAAATATATATGTAACTTGAAAAAAGCATTCCTATTCAATAAATAAATAAATTGAAGTCACTTTTTAAGTTCAATAATGTGATAATCAATTAAGATATTAAAGGAAACACACTCTCTTTCATTTCTTCTCTAATTATTAACCAATTATATTACTGAGCTAAAAAATAAGTTTAAAAAGTAGATTTATATATCATTTTCCAATTAGAGATAAACCCATTTACAAGTATTTAAAATATATACGAATTTAAGGAGATTTTGCATTGATGGTGTCTCTTGTTGATTGATCAACTGACTTCGATCTTTGGATCAATACCAAGAAAACCTTGAGAGAGAGAGAGAGACAAAAAAAAAAAAAAAAAAAAAGGATATCAAACGATTTTAGTTTTAGTTTTTGTTAAGAAAAATTATACTGATAATCTCTATATTTTGGTTTGTGTAATTTTGGTTTTCGAAATTTCAATTGGCTTGATTTTGATTATAAATTTATGATTCTTTCTCAATTTAGTTCAATTGTTTACAATTGTCAATATTTTTTAATGAAAAATATGCATATAAGTGACATATACTATGTTTTTAGAGGCAAAATTATAAATTTATTCAACTCAACGTGTTAATTTTAATCAATTCAGTGATCATTTTTTGTCAAAAATATTAACGACCTTATCAATTGAATTAAATTGACAGAAAATTTAAAATTAAGAGTCATAATTGAACCAATTTAAAGTGTAAGGAACAAAATTATGTAAGAGATAAAATATAAAGACTATTAAAATAATTTATCCTAAGTGGTCTAGTTAATAAAGCCGGTAACTTAATCCGTTAGCCATAGTACATAGGTCAAATATGTCTCATAAGAAGTGGAGTAAGACTTATGTTGTGTTTGATTTTTATATTCCTAATATTATTTTTTCTTAAATAAGAAGTCTATGTGTACACAAAGACCAAATATAGAATAAAATACAAATATCTCACAATAAGCAGAGTCCATATGTATGAGAAAGTGTTTGAGGTCTGTGTTTCTAATATTGTTATCTCTAAAATAGAAAAAGAAAAAGAGTAGAGACAAAAGAGGAAATTGAAAAGAGAAAAAGAAAAAGAGTTCATACAAACGTCACATAAAAGGTGGAGTTTATAGGATGTGAGACTCACTATGTTATGTTTGATTTCTCTATTTCCATCATTACTTTTTCTTAATAATACGTCTACACGTACATAAAGACAAAAATAGAATAAATATAGATATCTCACACGAAATAAAGTCTATATGTGAGAGATATCTAGTCATGTTTGATTCATAAGATTAATAGTGAATGTATTAATAATTTCATTAAATTAGTATGATATTCACTGTCCAATTGAATTAGTAGGATAAATTATCTTTTTGTCCATCGTTTAATTTGCATTGAATTAGTAGGTAAAAGAGTTTTTTTATTTTATTTCACAACTCAAAATATATAATCATACCCCTACCTCATTATTATTAATCCTATAAAACAAAATTTCAAAATAAATACATAATTAAATGTACAAATTAATAATTTTAACCTCATACTCTATCCAATCAATCAAATATGTCCATTCACGTATGTGTCAATCAACCATACATGAGTTTTTCACGTATGTGTTTCTCGTATTACTGTTTCTAAAAAAAAAGCAGAGACAGAAAAGAGGAAAGTGAAAAAGAGAGAGATAAGAGAGAAAAACTCACGTCAACAAAGGGAGGATAAAAGAAGACTCGGGCACTGTTGTTGAAGACATCAACCACAGCGTCTTTGATTCCGGGAAGCCTCTTAATTGCCTTCTGCACCGACGCAGAACACGCTGAGCAATTCATTCCTATCACCGAATACAAAGCCATCATCACCTCCACCTCCTCCGATGCTTCGCTGTTTTTCTTCTCCTCCTCCTTCTCCTCCTCATCATCATGGTCATCTTTCGACACCAACACGCCTTTCGCTTTGGGGTACTTGGGCATCCAAGGGTAGTGTGATCTTGGCCATGCCATATTTCTCATACATCCCAATGACAAAAACTTGCTAGCCATCATCAACACTCTCTCTCCCTCTCTCTCTCTCACACACACACACACTTTTTCCCAAAAGCTTTCTTTGCTTATTCTTCCCTCAGTTTGTGAGTGTGTGTATATATGTACTTTTTTGTCTATGCTTGCCACGTAACTGTTGAGTTGCAACTTGCATTGAAAAAATATATAGACGAGGGTTTTGTTGTTGCTATTTTCAGAATAATGTACAACTTCCCCAAGGAGTACCAACTTCGCTCTGGCAGCAGCATTTTCTATTCAAAAATGTTTAAGAGCTCTAATTTAGGAGTTCTAAGGAGCTCTAATTAGTGGGTCCCCCTTTTTGATGTGATGTTTTGAAGTAAAGATTCTCTCATTGAATCTCTTACTTAACTTCCTACTTGATGGGTCATTGGGTCGATTTTTGGATCCAATTTTGATGATCCAAACTGTTCATATTTTAAAATTTGTCATGTATATTATATTTGTAAAAAATCAAGTCAATCGAATATAATAAATCACGTGAATTAAAAATTTTATTAAGCAATAAAATTGTTTATTAAATTTTTTTTAATAAACAGTTTTTAGTTCTTCTGATATTCGATCAATTTGATTTTTTACAGGTATGATGTATATGACAAATTTTAAAATGTGAACGGTTCAAATCATCGAAGTTGTGCTCAAAAGTGGACCCATCTTCTTGAAGAAGCCAAAGCTACTATACAATTGGGGAAATCATTGGGTGTCAACTACAATGGGGAAAAGGATGTTGTATTGAGCAAAATAATTGACCTAGAGCTTAAGGATAAAGCCAGAATCACTAAAGAGAGGAAGGCTCAACAATAAAATACTGCAAATGGGTGACTTGAGTGTATAATTTTGTTTACTTATAAAGCTGTTATCTTGGAATATTAGGGGTTTGGGTAAACCTGAGAATGAGGGTAGCATCAAAAGTCTTATAAAGGACAAGCATGTAGATATCGTTTTCCTTCAAGAGATTAAGAAAGCAGTGGACTCTGATAATGCTGTTAGAAGGCTCTGGGGTTGCAGAAATATGGAATACATGTTTGTGGATCCTGAAGGCTCTACTGGTGGGCTTTTATGTATTGGGACCCTGCTGTCTTCTAACTCTCTGGCTGCTGTTGCAATAGGAGGTACATCTTGCTTTCTGGCTCCTAGTACAACTCTTTTGATTGTGTTTTGATCAACATATATACACCAAATGATATCAGCGCTAGATCAACTTTATGGGCTGATATTCTCAAGCTTAAAGACCACTTCCTTGCTCCTTGGTGTAAGGGTGGGGACTTTAATGAAATTAGACATATAGGTGAAAGGATAGGCTGCTCCAGGAGGGACAGGGGGATTAAACATTTTAATGAGTTTATTGGGAAATGTGAGCTCAATGATTTACCTCTTTATAAAAGGAAATACACTTAGTGTAATGCTCAGGAATCTGAGAAATGAAGCTGTATAGATAGAGTACTGCTTAGTCCTGAGTGGTTGATTAATTTCAGAATGAAGCTATGGGGGCTGTCTAGATTAATTTCAGATCACTGTCCTCTGTTGATGATGGAAGATGAAAGAGATTGGGCCCCCAGACCTTTCAGGTTCCTAAATGCCTGGACTCTTTATCCAAGCTTTTCCAAGCTCTTTGTGGATATCTAGAGCAACACTTCTGTTACTGGATAGGCTGGCTTCATACTTGTTCAAAAACTAAAGCATCTAAAGCTAGAATTAAAGAAATGGAATGTTGAGATGTTTGGCAATGTCTCATCCAAACTCAAAGTTTTAGAGGAGGAATTACATGCATTAGATATCTTGGAAGAAGAAAGACCTCTGGTTGAAGCTGAAATGACAAGAAGAAGAGTGGTCAGAGGAGAGATGTGGAAGCTGAACAGAATGATAGAGTGGATTTGGCATCAAAAATCCAGATTGAACTGGACTCTAAATGGGGATAAGAATACTAGGTTTTTTTTCATGTTTTTGCCAATGCCAGACAGAGTAGGAACATGATTAACTCTATTAAAGTTAATGGGGTGTCTTATGAGGATCCTAACAGGGTTAAATTTGAGGTCAATCAACACTTCAAGAAACAGTTTGCTAAGGATTGGGTAAAAGACCTGTCTTGGGAGGGGTATTCAAGACCATTGAGGCAGACTATGTTTCTCATCACCTTGTCTCAGAATTCAGTGAAGCTGAGGTATTGGCTGCAATTAAGGATTGTAATAGCAACAAAGCTCCAGGCCTTGATGGCTTTAACTTGCTGTGATATCATAAATTTTGGAAGGTCATAAAGCCTGAGATTATGCGATTTTTTGCAAACTTCCACACGAACAGCAAACTGACCTATGGCATCAATAGCACTTTTATTAGTCTAATTCCTAAAGTGGAAAATCCCACTGGCCTATCTGAATTCAGACCTATCAGCATTGTAAGTTCTCTCTACAAAATTCTAGCTAAAGTATTAACACATAGACTGAAGCCAGCTCTACCCTCAATCATTGGTGAAACACAAACTGCTTTCATAGGTAGGAGAAACATCCTAGATGGGGTGTTCATTGCCAATGAAGTGGTGGATGGATGGAAGAAGTTCAAGAAGCATGGTTTGATCTTAAAGCTAGACTTCGAGAAAGCCTTTGATTCTGTTAACTGGGAATTCCTATTCTCTCTACTGTCCAATTTTGGGTTTGGGAATAAATGGATTTCTTGGATGAAAACTTGTGTATCTACAGTCAGAATCTCCATTCTTGTGAACGGTTTACCAACTAGCGAATTCTCACCACAAAGAGGTCTTAGGCAGGGCGACCCGCTCTCACCTTTCCTGTTCAATATAGTGTCTGAAGGTCTAAACATACTTTTGGTCAAAGCAATTAATCTTGGCATTCTTAGAGGAGTGCTTGTTCGGTCTAAGGATGTTCTTTTGTCTTATCTGCAATTTGCAGATGATTCAATTCTCTTTTCTGAAGCAGATTGGGATTTGATGGTGCTTATTAAAAGAATTCTAAGATGCTTCAAAGTCTTATCTGGTCTTAGAATAAATTATCACAAAAGTGTGGTGTGTGGTGTTTGTGTGGATGATGCTCTTTTGCTCTCCTTTGCAAAGCTCCTCAACTGTCAAGTTCATAACCTACCTCTGAGATTTCTGGGACTGCCTCTTGGAGCCAACCTTGGGAAAAAATCTACATGGAAACCCGTGCTTGACAAAATTAGATCCAGACTTTCAGAGTAGAAGAGAAAATTACTGTCTTTTGCAGGTAGACTAACTCTAATCAAGTCTACCTTATGTAGTTTACCAGTATATTTTCTCTCTTTATTTAAGATGCCAAAAGGTGTGGCCGGAGAATTTGAGAGGATTGAAGTAGCTTTTTTATGGGGTGGAAATGACCTAAAAGGAAAGCTCACTTAGTGAAATGGGGGGAGGCAACAAAAAGCATTGATCAAGGAGGTCTGGGCGTTAGAAGAATCAGAGATGTAAATGCTTGTCTATTGCTCAAATGGTGGTGGAAATTTGGAACTCAAATTAATTCACTTTGAAAGAGGGCTATATGTAGCAAATACAATATAGATGATGCTTGTTGGAATCCACCGGTAAGATGTTCTTACAAATATTCTAGAGTTTGGAAAGACATCTTATCTATTGGGAATCATAGCAGTAATATTTACAATTTTTATGTGGATAACTGCCAAATTAAAGTGGGGGATAAAAATAGAATTAAATTTTGGCATGACAGATGGTGTGGCAACTTTTGTTTTAAGACTGATTTTCCCCTCCTTTTTAATCTTTCAACTGATAAAGATGGTTCTCTTCATCAATTCTTTGCAAGGAAAACTAGTCCAAACAATTGGAATTTTCCTATTAGAAAAGTGTTGTTTACTTAGGAATTGGATAAAGAAACTAGCTTGCTTGGAGTCCTATCTTCAGCCCCTTCTCTGACTCTTCATAGGGCTGACTATTATATTTGGGCTAGTGCTTCTGCAAGTACTGGTGAGTTCTCTGTTTCTACACTTTACTCTTTTAGTAATTCTATCCTTGGTCCTCATATTCCAATCTGTAAGCATATCTGCAATAGGGTTGTCCCCACCAAGGGTTTTTTTTTTTTTTTTTTTTTTTCAGTTGGTTGGCCTGGAAGAACAAAATCAAGTCAGCAGAATTTATACACAGAATTGGCATTTTAGACCCTTCTGTCTCCACCAGTTGCACCTTCTGTAGCTATGAATCTGAATCTGCTACCCATGTCTTGCTCCATTGCCCTTTTTCTTGGCTGATTTGGTCTTCTATAATTCATGATTGGGGGCTTTCTTGGTGCATTCAAGATTCAGTAGATGGCCTTCTCCAAAGGTGGATGAGTGTCAACTTTAAGCACTTTGATAGGTTAATTTGGAGAGCTATCCCACTCATTATCCTTTGGTCACTTTGGAAACATAGGAACAAATGTATTTTTGTAGAGGCTCAACCCAATGTTTCTGATATGAGTGAATCTATCAAAATCAGATCAGTACTTTGGCTAAAAGCATCTATTAAGGACCTTCCTTACTCAGTTGATGATGTAACCTTCAATTGGAGACAAATCAGAGTTGGGTTTACAAATCTATAGATGGGCTGGTATGTGCCACTTTTGTCTCCAAATCCTTACTATTTTTCAATTGCAGATAAATCAGGGGTTTGGTTTGGGTTACTAGTCTGTTCTGGCCTGGAATAGCAGTGGTTGAGGTTGCACAAATTCTATCTCTGGGCTGGTTTGTGCTGATATTGCTGCTATTGTTTGCACTGGTTTTTGCTGGTTTGCTCTGGTCTGTTTTGGGTTTGCATCTGGTTTGCATTGGTTTTTGCTTCAATGGCTGTATCTTTTGGGTTGTTATGAATGTGTTTTTGTAGAGGCTCATTAATTTTCAATTGCAGACAAGTCAGGAGTTTGGTTTGGGCTTCTGGTCTGTTGTTCTGTTCTATGTCTACATCTTTTTGGCTGGTTTGCTCTGGCTTTTGCTGCTTTGCGGGATTGGATTGCCATCAGTGGATGCTCTCAATGCTCTGGAAGTGTGCGCTATTGTCTGTTGGTTCTCCTTTCTTGTTGCTACCTGGGTTTTGAGCTTCTCCTTTCTTGTTGTCTGTTGGCTCTCCAATCTTCTTCTCTCGCTCTCTTTTTTTGTTGGTTCCTCACCACCTGGCGCTTGGAGCTTTGTTTTAGCTCCAAACTCCTCTTTATTAATGTAATCTACCATACCTTGTATGTTTTCATCAATAAAGATTTTCTTTGCCGATAAAAAAAAATACTATGTTTTTAGAAGCAAAATTATAAATTTATTCAACTCAGTGAGTTAATTTTAATCAATTCAGTGATCATTTTTTGTCAAAAATATTAACGACATTATCAATTGAACTAAATTGACAAAAAATTTAAAATTAAAAGTCAAAATTGAACCAATTTAAAGTGTAAGGAACAAAATTACGTAAGAGATAAAATATAAAGACTATTAAAATAATTTATCCTAGGTGGTCTGGTTAATAAAACCGGTAACTTAATCCGTTAGCCATAGTACAGAGCTCAAATATGTCTCATAAGAAGTGGAGTAAGACTTATGTTGTGTTTGATTTTTGTATTCCTAATATAGTTTTTCTTAAATAAGAAGTCTATGTGTACACAAAAACCCAATATAAAATAAAATACAAATATCTCACAATAAGTAGAGTCCATATGTATGAGACAGTGTTTGAGGTATGTGTTTCTAATATTGTTATCTCTGAAATAGAAAAAGAAAAAAGAATAGAGACAGAAAAGAGGAAATTGAAAAGAGAAAAAGAAAAAGAGTTCGTACAAACGTCTCATAAAAGGTGGAGCTTATAGGATGTGAGACTCACTATGTTATGTTTAATTTCTCTATTTCCATCATTACTTTTTCTTAATAATAAGTCTACAAGTACATAAAGACTAAAAATAGAATGAATATAGATATCTTACACGAAATAAAGTCTA
Organism: Camellia sinensis; assembly: GCF_055761805.1. Classification (NCBI taxonomy): domain Eukaryota; kingdom Viridiplantae; phylum Streptophyta; class Magnoliopsida; order Ericales; family Theaceae; genus Camellia; species Camellia sinensis. The sequence goes on along the minus strand of NC_138973.1, from coordinate 72,320,622 downwards.
TATGTAAGAGATATCTGATCATGTTTGATTCATAAGATTAATAGTGAATGAATTAATAATTCTATTAAATTAATGTGATATTCACTATCCAATTGAATTAGTAGAATAAATTATATTTTTGTCCATTGTTTAATTTGAATTGAATTAATAGGTAAAAGAGTTTTTTTATTTTATTTCGCAGCTCAGGATATATAATCATACCCCTATTCCATTATTACTAATCCTATGAAACAAAATTTCAAAATAAATACATAATTATTAGATTCACAAATTAATAATTCTAACCCCATACTTTAATCCTATCAATCAAATATGTCGATTCACGTATGTGTCAATCAACCATACATGAGTTTTTCACGTATGTGTTTCTCGTATTACTGTTTCTAAAAAAAAGCAGAGACAGAAAAGAGGAAAGTGAAAAAGAGAAAGAGATAAGAGAGAAAAACTCACGTCAACAAAGGGAGGATAAAAGAAGACTCGGGCACTGTTGTTGAAGACATCAACCACGGCGTCTTTGATTCCGGGAAGCCTCTTAATAGCCTTCTGCACCGACGCAGAACACGCTGAGCAATTCATTCCTATCACCGAATACGAAGCCATCATCACCTCCTCCTCCGATGCTTCGCTGTTTTTCTTCTCCTCCTCATCATCATGGTCATCTTTCGACACCAACACGCCTTTCGCTTTGGGGTACTTGGGCATCCAAGGGTAGTGTGATCTCGGCCATGCCATATTTCTCATACATCCCAATGACAAAAACTTGCTAGCCATCATCAACACACACTCTCTCTCTCTCTCTCACACACACACACACACTTTTTCCCAAAAGCTTTCTTTGTTTATTCTTCCCTCAGTTTGTGAGTGTGTATATATGTATATATACTTTTTTGTCTATGCTTGCCACGTAACTGTGGAGTTGCAACTTGCATTGAAAAAATATATGGACCAGGGTTTTGTTGTTGCTATTTCCAGAATAATGTACAACTTCCCCAAGGAGTACCAACTTTGCTCTGGCAGCAGCATTTTCTATCCAAAAATGTTTTAGAGCCCTACTCTAGGAGTTCTAAGGAGCTCTAACTGGTGGGTTTCATTTTTTGATGGAATGTTTTGGTTTATTTATTTATTTTCATTGTCAGCTTATTAAAACTGATTTTAGAACTGTTGATTTAGAGCTCTGAATCATAACTACTTTTTATCTTGTGCAAGTTGTATGATGTTAGGCTTCATTTGAGAAATTGACTATTTTAGTAGATTATTTTAGTTTTTAATAGGTTAAAATTTTTGTGTTTGAAAAGATAGTTAAATTTTTTTTTTATAATTTGATGTGCTATTTGTGAGAGAAAAAATAAAATGATTATAAATTTAACGTGACATTTTATTTTATTGACTATTTGATTCTATTTTATCATTTTGTGGATTTTAGCCTCCCCCAAAAAAAAAAAACACAAAAACCCAACTTACCAAACATGGCCTTAATATAACATTTTTCTATTTAAAAGTTATCTTTAGGGTTATTTTTGATTTGTTTATAATGAAAAGTGTCCATTCAAATATATTACATTATTTTGTACAAAAATAAAGATATGATATAATTTATTTGTACCATTTCTGATATCACAACACTCACTCATTTGTTATTAGTATCTGTTTTCTATTTGCAAAAAAGCAAGAAACAAGTTTTTTCATTATTTATTTATTTATATTTTTTTTGTAAAATACAAAAATAGTAAACTTTTTGGTGCACAAAAATGTTACCAAAGTTAGTGACAATATTTTTGGTGTACAAAAATAGTAAACTTTTTCTATTTTTTGTTTTTTTTGAAAAAAAAATAGAGCGGCTTAAGAGAGGTTGGATAGATTGGTTAGTCAGGAAAAAGGGCGGCTTAAGAGCAAGGATTAATGGGATAAGGAGTAGGTTGTTCACTTTGTTTATTGATAATATTCCAAATTCTATGGATCCAAAGGGACTGTTCTCTCTGTTCCAGAAGTTTGGCCTAGTGAGGAATGTTTTTATTCCGCAGAAGAGAAGGAAGGCGACAAACTCAAGATTTGGGTTTGTGAGGTTTGATTGTCTAGTAGCCACTAAGGTAGCTACTCAGAAAGCTAATGGACTGTGGGTGGATGACAAGGAGTTGGTAATGAAGAACGCAGAGTTTGGTATGGAGTGTGAAGATTTGCAATCCAGTCACCAGAATCATGCAAGGGACTCTCCTAGTCGTGGAGTCCTAATGACAAAAGGTAAAGTGATCACGGCTCAGTTCAGAGATCAAAGAAGTTATGGGGCAGTAGTGGATGGAAAGGTCCAACTTAACAAGCCTTGTACCATAGTCAGTGTAATGGAGAAGGGAATTGGATGGCTTTATGAGAGCATTATAATAAGGCTACATGCTAATTTTTCCTTTCAGAATGTTAATGTACACTAAACCTAACCCACTAACCTAACCCACTATATCCACCCCACTAAACCTAACACACTTACCATCTCCACTACCACCCACCACCTCCACTACCATCCACTACCACCACTCACTTACCTCACACCTCTCCTATATAATAGCTTGTAACATACAAATCAAACAATACAACAATCTTGTAACATATCAATCAATAATACAATCATATATACAATTCTCTATTTACATTGTTAACTTACATGGTATCAGAGCTAGGTTGAGAACCTAGTATTTTCGCTTCACCGGCGGGCGGCAGCCTCGCCTTGGCCGCCCGCCGGACCTCTCATCTCTCTCTCTACCCTCAAAACCCTACCCATCGTCCTCGTCCAGCGGTCTACACTAAACAGTCGACCGACGATCTACTACACTGAACGGCGATTGGCTCACGAAGCTCATTCTTCTCAGCCTTCAACTCTTTAATCTTCTCCTGCAGAGTCAAGTTTGAATCCTTCAACTTTTGAGCATCACCCCTTAACTGTATCACCACTCTTTTGTGCTTAATTACACTTTTCATAAAACCAGGATGTAGGGCTCTGTTGGGGTCCACGTGTCCAGCACCATGTATGAACGGTGTTGATTCGTCTCCGAGTGAATCGCCGGAGTAGAGTGATACGCCGCTGTAGATCCTACCGTCGCCGAGAATCACATCCGCCGGAAACTCCCTATCAATCGTCGAAGCTCCGACGGTGAGAATCCATGGAGCGAGAATCACATCCGTAGCTCCTACCGTCGCCGAGAATCACATCCGTAGCTCCTACCGTCGCCGAGAATCACATACGCTCCAACAGATCTTGTAAGCAGCGATTCTCGCTTTCACCGCCATGCCTTGAGCTTCACCTCTCGCGTATTCAAAGAATCCAGCGTTCGCAACCACCGATCCAGCGTTCTCCTCCGGACACGGTGGTCCTCTCCTGCACAGCCACCACCACCACCAGTTCATGGTGTCTCCGAGCTCGTCGTCGTCGGCGGCGGCTGCGATGCTGAAGTTCGGTCATTCGGGTGTTCATTGCTACCCATTCTCGGACTCGACAGCGATTCTGTTGGATGACTAATCTCAGTGAGTCAGCCACCGAACTCAACCCAGAGTCGGACAAACCGTGACCATGCACACATGCAGAACTTCTCTCTCTCACAGCAAACACCCACACCACCCAACACACCATTCACACCCAAAAAGAGACATACACACACAGACACCATTCACATCTGAGCACACCACACAACTCACTCTCCTCTCATACACACACACGCCACCAACTTCGTCTTCTCACACACGGCAAACCCATACACACAGAGGACCAAACCCAGCTCTCTCTCTCTAACAGGTTACGACGAGTGTGACGTAGTGACCGGGGTTCGCCGACATGACCTCGTTAGCACTCACCGACCAGTCAAACCTCTCGATTTTGTTGCCTGGATGTTCAGTCTCATCTCTTTCTGAACTTGATCTCTCTCCGGCTGATTCTTCACCCATACATAACACACACACACATGACAGTTCTCTCTCTCTTTCCCGTGGTCTCCCACATGCCCTTTATGATGCCAACATTTTTTTTTATTTATTTAATCAACCCACTCCTTCTCTCTCTGGTCCCTTTGTTTTCTCACCATCCACCGCCCAATTTTATTTTATTTTATTTTTTTTTATTCTCAAACTTAGTTGGTGCCCTTTTCTCTCCATCCGGCCACTTTAATCATATCCATCATATTTTATTAAATCACCATCTACACAATTTGTTTTTGTTTTTGTTAAAAACAAAAAAAAAAAAAAAAAACAATTTATACATTTGCACAACACCCATATTTTATTCATCTCAGGGATCAACCCCGATCACAATTTTACAAAAAAAAAAAAAAAAAAAAAAAAAAAAAAACAACCACATCCACAGGCGCGATTTTTCTTCTCTACTCTGCCGCCGGTCTCTTCTTCTTGCCTCCGTCTTGGGCGGCCCTTGCCGGTGTTGCCTCCGTGTTTCCCACTCCACTGGGCACGATCACTACTCCCTGCTCCTCCACTGCAGCATATGGCGGCCCTCCAAATCGGAACATCACGGTGGCCTTCCGCTTCAGCTCCTTGTTTTCTGCCCTTAGTACGCTTATCTCTGCTCGCGCATCCTTATACATGCGTTGGAGCAGAGCCAGCTGGGAGTTTAACTGCTGCACCTCATTTGTCCTACTCTGCAACCGGTGCGACAGATTTGTGACCGCCGTCATGGATTCCACACATGCCTTCAACGTATACTGATTAGCCTCCACATCCGTTTGCACTGCCATTTTTTGCTCCACCGACTGCATCGGAAAGTTCAACGGAGCAAACCCAGTGGTGTTTGGTTGAGGTTCACGGGACACCGCACCAGTTCTCTCTCCTGTGGACTCGTTCAGGTCGGGAAAGAGAGTGAGCAGCCCACGGGACGACGAAGCCATTTTCTGGGCAACAGAGTATTACAGACTATCTCTCGCAACAGAGTGTTACAGACTCTCTCTCTCAGCACAACGAAGAGTTTTTCAGAAAAATTCGCAGGTTTTTTGTCTCAGCCTCTGCCTCAGCCTCAGGTTCAGTCTTGGTTATATAGCCGAGGCAGCCACGCGCATCGCGCGCCTCTTGACGCCAGACAAACGGGCACGCCAGTCAAGGCACTCACGTGCCTCGCCATCATATCTGGCACGCCTTTTGATGCATCGGGCACGCCTTTTGATGACACGCCTTTTGAGGGTGTGGGCACACCTTTTGAGGGCACAACTTTTAAGGGCTCGATATCTACATCCATGTATATTTTTTGGGCAGCCTATATACACACTCATACAGTGTCTTCTACACCGGTCAGCTTTATCAATCCCTTTGTTTCAACCTCAAATAGGTTTCTATCTTTACACCTATTTGAGTTTGAGGGGGGGTTATACACAGTATCATGTTCAAGTCACCCCATGGCGCACTCCCTAAGTCGCCCCCTTGGTGCACCACCACAAGCTGCTACAATGGTCCAACATGACCCCATAAACTGTCTTCAACAACGGTCTGACACGACCACACAGTGTCCTGCTACAACGGTCCGACATGACCCCGTAAACTGTCCTGCTACATCGGTCCAACATGACCCCGTAAACTGTCTTCTACAACGGTCCGACATGACCCCATAAACTGTCTTCTACAACGGTCCGACATGACCCCATAAACTGTCTTCTACAACGGTCCGACATGACCCCATAAACTGTCTTCTACAACGGTCTGACACGACCACACAGTGTCTGCTACAACGGTCCGACATGACCCCGTAAACTGTCCTGCTACAACGGTCCGACATGACCCCATAAACTGTCTTCTACATCGGTCTGACACGACCACACAGTGTCTTCTACACCGGTCCGACATGACCTCGTAAACTGTCTGCTTCAACGGTCCGACATGACCCCGTAAACTGTCTGCTACAACGGTCTGACACGACCATACCGTGTCTCCTATCCTGTTTTATTTTATTTATCAGTTTACTTTTCTGTTTTGTTACTCTCTTCAAACTCAAGTTGGTTAGTTCCTATCCTCCTTGAGTTTGAGGGGGGCTGTTAATGTACACTAAACCTAACCCACTAACCTAACCCACTACATCCACCCCACTAAACCTAACACACTTACCATCTCCACTACCACCCACCACCTCCACTACCATCCACTACCACCACTCACTTACCTCACACCTCTCCTATATAATAGCTTGTAACATACAAATCAAACAATACAACAATCTTGTAACATATCAATCAATAATACAATCATATATACAATTCTCTATTTACATTGTTAACTTACACAGAAGTTGAAGGAGGAGCTTAAAATGAAAGGTATTGAGGATGTTTTGGTCAGAAATGGGGGAGGTCGAGATGTGGTTGTTACATTCAAGTCTGTTGAAGACTTGAAATCCAAGCTTCACTTATTCTATCCATGGATCAAAGATTGGTGTGCGAGTACATGACGGAATGGAAGCCGGGTCTCCGATTGCATCAAGAAAGGTGTATCTGGATTAAATGCTATGACATTCCACTAAACTTATGGAGTGTCAATACTTTGAAGAGAATTGGGAGTGTATGGGGGGAGATTGTACAATTGGATGGAGATTAGGTCAACCACGCTCATTCAGTAGTGCTAAGGTCCGTATTATCACAAAGAAAATGGAGATTATCAATGAAGTAGTGAATCTTGAATGTAAAATGCAGCTCCACCTAGTAAAAGTGTATGAAGAGCAAATAGTGGCTGAGGAATCAGTGGAGGGAGAAGATAATGAAGGTTCGATCTCCAACTCCATGGTAGATCTCTGGTCTTATGATTAGAAGATGGAGAAGATGGTGGAGAAGAAGGATGACATGGCAGTTGACACACATGATGAAGTGGAAGGGAAGAGTGACATGGATCTAGTTAATAGGCCGAATTTGTTAGCCAAAAGTGTTGTGTTGGAAAATGATGATGGTTGGTTGTATGCGTCTGTAGTGGCTGAAACAAGAAGCATTTTGGGAAGCGCAAGTGAAGGTGTTGCATGTGTGAAGAATTCAAAGTTGAAGTTGGTGAATTCTGATATGGAGGCTGGTAAGGTAAATCAAAGGATGGGTGGATAGGGTGAAGTAAATCAAAGGGTGGGTGGACAGGCATATACGCCTAGTTTCATAAGGAGCCTTAGTGGGTTGGATTAAGAAAGGTCTGGAATTAATTTAGAGATTTTGTTGGGTTAAGCCCAATCTCTGAGTGTTGGGCCGAAAGGAGTTGAAGTTGGTAGAGTTGTTAGCCCATGTTTGGTAGCAATTCAGCCCACTGAAAATCAATTGTAAAAGAATTAGTTGGTAAAGAAAGGTAAAAGGAAAGATAAAAGGAAATCTAGGAAAGTCAATCAGATGCAGTTGGGAGAGTTCGTTGGCTTTGTTTCAAATTACAGTCAGAAGGGTGCATCAACTAGCAAGAGAGGATCTAGGGGTATAGTTTTCAAACCAACGGCAGTTGAATTTCTGCTTCCAGGGAATCTGGTAGTAGCTCGGAGGCTAGTGCTCTAGCTCGTGAGGAAGCTCTAGTCACTATTCAAATGGGTTATGCTTTGGGGATCAAGTTTAATGGAAAAGAAGATGAGGCTGTGAAGATGGTTACAGAGATGGAGTTGAAGGACAAAGGAAGGATTCGAGGTGGGGTAGGGACTGCGGCATAAGTAGTTCCGATAGGTGAGGTGTAAAGTAGAATTTTTGTTATCCATGAAGATTTTTTTTCTGGAATTGTAGAGGCTTGGGGAGGAGGGAGAAGAGGGGTAAGATTCGCATGCTAGTTTTTGAGAGGAAGATTGATATTGTTTTGCTCTAAGAAACTAAGAGCCCGAGCCTTTCTCAAGTTAAGGTGAAATCACTTTGGCCTAGGAATAAAATAGAGTATATGTGTGTGGATTCGGTTGGCTCAACTGGTGGTCTATTATGCATCTGGGATCCAGGGTTGTCTCAACTTCTCGATTATTACAGTAACAGGAATTTTATTTTGCTCTCAAGTATTTTTTTGAATTCTTTTGAAGGTGTCTTAGTGAATGTCTATGCTCCAAATGAGGTAGGTTGCAGAAGCAAGTTGTGAGAAGTACTATGTAACTTGAAACCCTTATTTCCTAAACCTTGGTGCTTAGGAGGAAATTTAATGAGATAAGGAATGTGGGGAAATGAGAGGTTTCTCTAGGAGAGATAAGTGAATGACAGACTTTAATTGTTTGATTGATAATTGTGAATTCTCTGATATTCCACTCCTTGGTAGGAAATTTACGTGGTATAATGCTAAGGAATGGGGAAAATGGAGCATACTTGATAGGTTCTTAGCAAACCCTGAGTGGCTGGAGGTGTTTAGTTTCAAGCTATGGGGTTTGCTTAGGTTCTTATTGTAACAACCCCTATCTGTAATTAGTCACTAATCTGTATTTAATGATGTTAATGAGTGAATAAAATAAATTATGGGTTTATTATGTGATTTGCATGATATTTGGCTTACTATCTGTTACTTGTAGAAATATCTGTCTGGAATTCCGCTTTAATATGTAAATTGAAAGCCTTATCGGCATCCGAAACCGAAATTGACTCCACCAATATGTTATTTGGCATTTTTAGAACCATATGGCAAGTTTTATTAAAAATTGATTTAGAACGATTAATTAAGTCATGTTTGGTTAGCCTAATATTCTAATTAATGTGTTTTAGCACCATAATCATATATATGAGATATAAGCTCATTTGAGCTCATTTCTTTCATCTTCCTTGAGTGGAAAAATCTAGTGAAACATTTTAGAGAGAGAGAGAGAGCACAATTCTAGAGAGAGAAAGGAAGAGATTGAAGAGAAATTGAAGGCTATAGCTTGAATTGATCAAAGATTGTGCTAGAACAAGAGTAATTCAAGACTCTAGGTAAGATTACAACCTCTAGATTGTGTAACTAAGTCATTTAACATGAAATTTCTTCAAGATTATGTGTTTAAGGGTATGTATTGAGCTTAGAATAAGATTTGAGTGGCATTTCATGCATGCATGTACATTTTCTCACAAATTGAGCATGAACTCCAAGAATCCTCTCTTGCATGTTTGAATTTCATCTTCATGTGGGGAAATCATCAAGTTTCAAGTTGTTTTGTGGTGTTTGATCATGTTTTGAGAAGTTTGATACAAGAAGAATTCATGCATGTTGTGTTCATGAGCATTCATCATGTTTTAAGTTGAAATTTGGAACTTTTGGCAAACCCTTGGGCCATGATTTTATGAAATGATCCCAAATTCTTCATGTTTTACAACTTTACTATGTTATCTCTAGTTTTGGGGCCCAAGAGATGTGTTTTGGATGGTTGAATTCGAATTTTGAGCTTGGAGGTGCAATTTGGAAATTTCAGATTCTGCATCTACGCTCGAGCGTAGGAGTTCACGCTCGAGCGAACACTCTGAGTGCATGCACTCTGCTTGAGCGACCAAAAGTCCGCTCGAGTGTGAATTGCAAGCTTCCAGAAGTTTCATGTCTTTTACAGATCGCTCGAGTGAAGGAATATGCGCTCGAACGACCATTCACATTTTGCATGTCCGCTCGAGCGCGGAAAGCTACGCTCAAGCGTGGACCTCATTTTCAAAAAATTTGACTAAGTGTTTTCCAAATCATTTTGGCATCCTCATTACATCTTAGGCATTCCTAAGCCTTAATAAAGCCATAGTAATGAGGTTTTAGATTAGAAACACACTATAGAAAGAATGTACCTAGTTCCGAGATTGTAAGTGTGTGTGTTTTAGGTAATGTGATAAGAAAGAGTAAGAATCAATGTAATGAAAACTAAGCCTTAATGGCCACTTGAATGTGTAATGATAAGACATGCTTGTGTTATGTATTTTGTGATTGTAGGTCAAGACTCGAGGATTGATTGACCATTTACGGGAACTACTGTGAGTAACGTTATTGTAAAGATACGTTCATATGAATTACGTTCCAAATGAAATATGATAAGTTCTGATTTCTGAAATGATATCTGCTTTCGTGAACGAACATCCCAAGTTTGAAATCTATTATGGCATCCATAGATAGTCCCAAGTCATGGGGGATGGCAGGAAAATGCGGGTCCATGACATACAAGTAATTACGAGATCTCGTTAGCCACTTCATCGTGGTGATATGTGTTTAATCGGTATCCGGAACCGATTACTCTAGTCGGAAGACGTTCTGTGATGTGTTCTATGGGATGTACCATTATTATGTTCTAATATGAGAATGATTATGCTCTAGTCTGTTTTCTACTTATGATGTATTCGGATTTCGTTCACTAACCTCTTTACCTTAATGTTATTCATTGGGCTTTAGCTCATTGTGTGTATATATATGTATAGGTGAGCATTCTAGAGCCCGAACCTGAAGGCTTTTGTCTGGATCTGTGTCCCGTTGTCAGCCAACCATTGTGCCTCATGTGGAGGTTCCCGAAGCGTCTTGTGTTTAAGTTCTGTGGCTTTTGTTTATATAAGACTTGATTTGATGTCGTTAGTTGTACTTAAAATACTGTAATGTGTATGGGTATAATGTATGTTTGACTACCGGTTATGTATATAAAGTTTAAATATTATGTTTCATGTAAGTCAGCACAGCTCATTGGACAACTATATTTATATATTTGCTTCTGCTAGCCCCTTAATCTTGTTAATCTGTTCAGAGGCCTTCAGTAATCCAAGGATTACTGGCCGGTTACGATGCTAAACCTATAGGGGCGGGTTTGGGTCGTGACACTTATCTAATCATTGGCCCTTATTGTTGATGGAGGATGATCGGAACTGGTGTCCTAGGCCTTTCAGATTCATTAATGCCTGGACATTACATCCTAGCTTTGGATCTTTTCTGGAGAAGTCTTTGACGGAATTTGTAGTAAAAGGTTAGGCTAGTTACATTTTACAGAGTAAACTTAAACTTCTTAAGTTTGCCTTGAAAAAATGAAATAAAGAGGTGTTTGGGGATGTATCTAGTAAGTTAAAGGCAGCTGAGGATGAAGTGAATAAGCTTGATATCTTAGAAGAAGGTAGAGAGCTTGTTGAGTCAGAAACATTAAGAAGAAGAGAGATCATTAATGATGTTTTTAGGTTGAACAGGATGGCTAAATGGGTGTGGCTTCAGAAAGCTCGTTTAGATTGGTCTTTGAAAGGAGATCGTAATACAAGATATTCTCGTATCATGGCCATCAACAGGTAGAGCAGAAATGGGATTTATTCTATCACGGTTGGGGATTTTGTTTATGAGGATCCAGCGAGAGTAAAGCTGGAGGTTTTCCTTTATTTTAGCAATCATTTCATAGAGGAATGGAGAAGCAGACCAACTTTGGGTGCTAGTTTTAAATCTGTAAGCAACAATATTGCATTTACAGGGCTTGAGGCATAATTTTTAAAATCAGAAGTTTGGAATGCCGTTAACAGTTGTGAAAGTAATAAGGCCCCAGGCCCTAATGGTTTCAATCTTGTGTGTTTTCAGAAGTATTAGAAGGTAATGAAGGGGGAGGTCATGCAGTTTATGAAAGAATTTCATGCTAATGGCAGATTGGTCAAATGTGTAAATAGCTCCTTTATAAACCCGGTCCCAAAAAAAATTAAAACAGTTGGTTTGGTAGACTATAGGTCCATCAGTCTCGTGGGTTTAATGTATAAGATCCTGGCTAAGGTTCTCTCTAATAGGCTAAAAATGGTGTTGCCTTAGATTATTAGTGAAACTTAATCCACTTTCTTGAGTGGTAGAAATATCCTTGACGATGTCTTGATTGCAAATGAAGTAGTGAAGAGGTGGAAAAAATTAAAAAAGAGGGGTGTGGTTGTTAAACTTGATTTTGAGAAGGCCTTTAACTCTGTGAATTGGGAGTTTCTTTTTTCAATGTTGTTCAATTTTGGCTTTGGAATTAAGTGGATTTCATGGATTAAGGAGTGTGTATCCACAACTAAGTTATCTGTTCTTGGGAATGGCTCACCAACAGATGAGTTTCATCTCCAAAAAAGGGCTTAGGCAAGGTGATCTTCTTTCCCCTCTTCTGTTCAACATCGTGGTTGAAGGCCTTAATGTGCTTGTTTCAAGAGCAGTGGAGTTGGAGCTGGTTAAAGGTGTGAAAGTGGGAGTCAATGGGGGTGATAGTGTCTCACCTTCAATTTGCTGATGATTCCATCTTTTTTTGTGAAGCTGATGAGGCTGAAATTAGTATTATTAAAAAGATTCTCAGGTGCTTTGAGCTTGTCTCTGACCTTAAAATCAATTACCATAAGAGTGTGGTTTGTGGGGTGGGCATTGAGGAAGCCATGTTGGCTGATTTTGCTAATTCACTTAACTGTAAGATTCAATCCTTACCAATTAAGTATCTTGGGCTACCTTTAGGGGCCAATCCTAGTAGAAGGAAAACTTGGAAACCAGTCATCGATAAAGTAAAAACAAAGCTGGCATGTTAGAAAAGAAGGCTTCTCTCATTTGCTAGAAGATTGACTTTGATTAAGTTTGTGCTTGCTTGTTTGCCAGTACATTATCTCTCTTTGTTTAAGATGCCTGAAGGGGTTGCAAAGGACTTTGAGAGAATTCAAGTAGTATTCTTATGGGGAGACTTTGACCTGAGAAGGAAGATTCAGTTAGTCAAATGAGAGGAAATCACAAAGAGACTTGATCAAGGTGGGCTGGGAATTAGAAGGATTAGAGATGTTAATTATTCTTTATTGGTCAAATGGTGGTGGAGGCTCACAAATGAGACTAAGTCATTATGGAGAAAAGTAGTTTGTAACAAATACGCTTTGGATGCTAGTAGTTGGTTGCCATCAAGGGAGGTTAGTTTCAAACACTCACGGGTGTGGTCTGATATTGTCTCTCTGGATGATTTTAATTCTTCTATGATGTTACGCTTCTTGAATAACTTTAAGATAGTAGTTGGTATGGAGAAAGCGTAAAATTTTGAGAGGATATCTGGTGTGGCCATTATTGTTTAAAAGTGGAGTTCCCTAGGCTATATAGTCTTTCTTTGGAAAAGGAAGGTACTCTGTATAGCGATCCAGGTTGCCCCTTTACTGTTCTGTTGTATTCCGGACTCGGTTCCGTGAAGTTGGTAGTTGCATCTATCTTGTTGTCATCCTTTAATTCCACTTGATTGAGTTTTAGGATGTTTTGGGCGGGGTTGTTACAGGTTAGTTAGGCCTTGGTTTCAATTCCTTGTTGCCCAGTTTTTAGACGGTCCACTCGAGCGGGTCTTCTTGCGCTCGAGCGGGGATTGCACACCTCCAGTATTTCGTGTTCCTGCAAAACTTCTGCAGGTGTGATTTCTACGCTCGAGCGGATTTCTTTACGCTCGAGCGATGGCGCTCGAGCGGGTTCCTTGACGCTCGAGCGGGTAGTACTTTCAGGGTATAAGTTCTGGGAGGGGGAAATCTACGCTCGAGCGGAATGGTTTTCACGCTCAAGCGGATGTGCTTTATTCTTGTGTCTTGGCGCTCGAGCGGGTTCTTTTGCGCTCGAACGGACCTGGTTTTTGTTCTTGACGCTTGAGCGTTGTGTTTTCCGCTCGAGCGGGAATGTCGTATATCAGTTGATTGTGAGGCAATTTTAAATCACTTTTTCTCATCCTTTCTCTCTCTTATTTTTTCGAAAAAGCCATTTGAGAGCCTCTCTCTCTAAAACCTTGCCTTCTCTCTAAGTATTGATCTAGCTAGGGTGCTTTCCTCACCTTTGGCCTTTACAAAAGAGTTGTTGATCGTCGAGGGCTATCTTTTGATCCGAGAAACTCGTAGTTTGGAGCAAGTTCATTTTCATCATCATCTTCGTTGGGTGTCACCTTTTGAGGTAGGGGTTCCTACTCACTCTTATGGTCTTTGACCTAGATTTTTAGTTGTTTTGATAGAGTGTTGAACTTGGGAAATTTTAGGACTTAGGGTTTCAAAATGTGTAAAAAGGGTTTTGTGATTTTGGGCTCATAACTTGTATTTTGGGTTTCAAAATGATGATATAGTTGTTGGTTGGTGATATTGGAAACTTCGGGTTAATATCTAGAGTTGGGGGTGCAAGCCCTAATTTGTTGTTTAAAATTAATTGGTATAATTAATTTGGAAAAATTGTGAACTTATGGAATTGAGTTGGAAATAATGAAATTGGTTCATTATGTTGTGAAATAGTGGAGTTGGATTTATAAATCGCTCGCTTTTGAAAACATTGATATTTTATCTGTTGGAGCTTTTATTATCTGTTTAGAAATAATTGCTTGGGCTACCGGTGGAGGGTAGTTTTGATTGTTGTAGACAATGCATGATGATTAGGCAAACTAAAACTAATCAATTGGATATGTCATAGAGTATGACGGTTGGTAGAATACATTAACGTTATGTATTGATTGATTGCGTATATGACTTTTGTGTATATATGTTGTGTGTGAGAGGAGATAGGGGATGTACTCCATGGTTTAGGGGAAAATAGGGGATGGACCTCTAAACTGGATGTTGTTTGGGAGGAGATAGGGGATGGACTCCACTGATACAACTCATATGCTTGTCAGATAATGTGTTGATACAGCTCATATGCTTGTCATTGGAATTGTTGATACAGCTCATATGCTTGTCATTGGAAGTGTTGATATAGCTAATATGCATATCTGTTGAAATGTGGATATAACTTGTATGCTTATTTGTTGAGATGTTGATACAACTAATATGTTTATCTACTGTGAAAATGGAAAATGTTTAATATGAATCATTGTCTCATATAAGTGGTTGGCTAGGTTCTGAGCCATTGATGTAAATTATGGAATTGGCAAGGAATGAAAACTGAAATGAAACATGAACATAATGGTCATGGAATGGAAATGGATTATGGATTGGTTTATGAAAATTGAACATTTATCAATTGCTAATGTCTTAGTCATTGCTCATATTGTGTTTAGCATATCTCTACTGGGCGTTGGCTCACCCTTTATGGGACATTATTTTCAGGTACAGGTAGTATGCCACCTCTAAGGACATAGCTTGGATGATGATGAGAGTTGAAGACTCTTCTTTTATTTATTTTGATGTATTACATGTAAATTCAAGCCAAGGGCTTAATATGTATTGAGTTAGTACTCTTTCCTTTTTGTAACCAAGTGTTAACTTGGAAAGCTGTAAGCCCTTAGGGCATTTGCTTTTGTTGTTAACATGTAATACAATTGTAGAATTACTCTGATAAATAGAAATGGTCAGTTCATTTTATATCAGTGCATGTCTCATGATATGGGTTTTATCTATTATTTTGAGGGGGTTACACTTTGAGAAGGTTTCTTGATCTGAAAGAGGCTTTAGGGGTTTGGAACTTGCTGTCTAGAAGGGAGCTGTTTAAATGAAAAAAGTTGGAGTGGTTGAGACTTGTAGCAATTCTGTCATCTTGTCCTTCAATTAGGAGGGAGGTTAGTGACTACACAAGGTGGGTTGTTACTGTCTCAGGTACCTTCTCTGTTACTTCTCTTTATCCTATATTGAGTAAGCTAGTTTGGAGTTCGTTCTTGCCTCCTAAAGTGCAATTTTTTGGCTGGCTTTGCTTGGAAACAAAAAGTGAAGACTGCTGCATTTTTGCAAAGAATTGGTATTCTCACTGGCACCTCCTTTATAGCTTGTAGTTTTTGCAAGAAGCCTGAGGAATATGTGCTTCATGTATTACTGCACTTCCTCTTTGTTTGGGAAATGTGGTCAGCCTTATTAAGATGGTGGGGTGTGGAGTGGGCCATTCCAGGTTCTGTTGAAGAAGTATTACTCTGGTGGAATGGTTAACCTATGAAGAAAAATGAAAAGAAGATTTTGAGGATTATTCCCCTTGCAACTTTGTGGTCCACATGGAATCTTAGGAATGGATGTGTTTTTAGGGATGTCAAACCTGTAGTTGGGAACTTAAGTAAGCTTATAAAAATCAGAGTTGCTCTATGGTTCAAAACCTCTTGCAGAGATTTGCATTACTCTGTCAATGATTTTATTTTCAATTTGAATCAGGTCAGAATGTGCATTGGTTAAGACTGAGATGGCCTTATGTTTTTTGGAGTGTGCTGCAGGTCAGAATCTGCTTTGGTGGTGGTTGGCCAAAATATGCATTGGTAGTGGTTAGAGTGAGGTCTGCTTGCTGGGCTTATAAGTAGGGTGTGCTGCGAGTTGTAGCTCTTGTTCTTTTCTATTCTGCTGTGGTCCTCTGTTAGTTGCCCTGTTGTTGGTTGGGCTTTAAGCTATCCTTGTTAGGTGTTGCTGCTGCCTCTTGCTGTGGTTGGGTAGTACTGCTCCAGTTAGTTGCTACTGTTCTCTAGTGCTGCAGGGCTGTTTTCTGATGTTGTTGCTTGGGTGCTGAGTTTGGCCCAGCTAGTTACAATTTTGCTTTGTACAAATATAGTTAGTTTTGCTCAGTAGTGGGCGATTTGGTGGACTGATATGCTCAACAGTGGTTGCAACTCTTAGTGGACTGTTTGTTGTTTGCTGGGTTGTGATGTTGTTTGCTACTGTTGATGAATACAGTTAGCTTCCTGTGTATAAAACAGCGGGGATATCATTGATTGAAGTGTTGGGTGAACTTTGGTTTTTCTACTGTGAATTTTTTGTGGTTGCATTAGTCTTGATGACTATCAAGAGGGGTGAGGGTTGAACTGCTTTGCCCAGTTGTGATGTTTGGTCTGCATTAGTCTTTTGTTTGCTCAGCTGTT
Source organism: Camellia sinensis (assembly GCF_055761805.1). NCBI lineage: Eukaryota > Viridiplantae > Streptophyta > Magnoliopsida > Ericales > Theaceae > Camellia > Camellia sinensis. The sequence goes on along the minus strand of NC_138973.1, from coordinate 72,304,004 downwards.
ATGTTTGTCTACTATGCTCGGTAGTGGTTATAGCGATCCCGGTTCTCTTTCCTTTGATTGTTGTATCCGAACTTAGGTTTCGTGGAGTTGGTTGTTGTATATGTCTTGTTATCATCCTTTAATTCCATATATTTGGGTTTTAAATTGTTTTGGGCATGTTTCGAATATGTGGGTTGAGTTTTGGTCTCAAGTGTTGTTGCCCAGGTTTTTAGTGATCCGCTCGAGCGGGTCCCTTTGCGCTCGAGCGGAGTTTGCACACTTTCAGTATCTTGTGCGTCTGCAAAACTACTCCAGATGTGTTTTTCACGCTCGAGCGGGTTTCATTATGCTCGAGCTGGTTGCGCTCGAGCGGGTATCTTTGCGCTCGAGTAGGTGTTCAATGTCTGTAAAAGTTCTGGGAGGATGTAATCTATGCTCGAGCGGATTCCCTTGTTGCGCTCGAGTGGGTGGTGTTTTGTTTTGTTCCTTGGCGCTCGAGCGGGTCCTTTTGCGCTCGAGCGGGTCGAGTTTTTGTGTTTGACGCTCGAGCGGGTCATGCGTATATCAGATATGGACTGTGATATTTTAAATCACTTTTTACACTCTCTCTTTCTTTTCAAAATCTCTATTGGAGAGCTTCTCTCTCTAAAAACACAACTTCTCTCTAAGGCTTGATCTAGTTTGAGTGATCCCCCACCCTTGTCCCTTTGTAAAAAAGTGTAGAGCTTGGTGTGGGCTATCTATTAATCCGAAAATCTTAGGGTTTGGAGCATTTCGAATTTCTACATCTTCTCCACTTGGTTTCATCTCTTGAGGTATGGATAACTACTTATTTTTATGAGCTTTAACCTAAATGTTGAGCTTTTTGTATAAATGGTTTGATTTGGGAAATTAGGGTTTGAGATGTGTTATATTGGAAAAAAAGGGTTTTGTTCTTTGGGCCAATACATGAGTATGTTGGGTCTTAACATGAGATTAGTGTTGTATATGGTTGATATTTAGACCTTTGGGTCAATATTGAGAAATGGGAAAGGAAGCCCTAATTTGTTGTATAAATTAATTGGTATAATTAATTTGGAAAATTATGGATATGTGAAATTGAGATGGAAATAATGAAATTGGCTCATTATGAGATAGAATGGTGGAGTTGGAATTATTAATCACTCACTTGTGAAAATTGTTGATAATTTATCTGTTGGATGAAATTATTATCTGTTTAGAAATAATTGCTTTGGGCTATCAGTGGAGGATAGTCTTGATTATCGTAGACCATGCATGATGATTAGGCGAATTAAAACTAATCAATGGAATATGTCATTAAATATGATGGTTGGAATAATACATTAAATTTATGTATTGACTAATTATGTATATGATATGTGTTTATATACATTGTGTTGTGTGGGAGGAGATAGGGGATGTACTCCATGGTTTAGGGAGAGATAGGGGATGAACTCCTAAACCGGATATTATTTAGGAGGAGATAGGGGATGGACTCCATTGATACAGCAAATATGTGTATCTATTGAAGTGTTGATACAGCGAATATGTGTATCTATTGTAACGTATGGAAGTGTTTAAATGTGTTATTGATACAACAAATATGTGTATCTATTGTGAATTATGGAAGTATTATTGATGTGAGCTGTGGTCTCATGGGAATTGTTTGGCCAGGTTCTGAGCTATGTCTATGAATTAAAAATCGGTTAAGTAAAGGAAAGATGAATGAAACATTGACATATTTGTCATGTAATTGAACTGGGTTATGAATTGATTTATGTGAGTTAAACATTTATCAAATGCTAACGTTTTAGTTTTTGCTCATATTATGTTTAGCATATCTCTACTGGGCGTTGGCTCACCCTACATGGGACATCATTTTCAGGTACAGGTGTTATGCCACCACCAAGGACGTAGCTTGGGAGGCTTGAGGCTGGTAGACTCTTTTTGTTATTTTTGTTGTATTACATGTATATCAAGCCAAGGGATTATTTTGTGTAGAGTTAGTACTCTCCTTTTGTAACCAAGTGTTGACTTGGAAAGTTGTAAGCCTATAAGGGTATTTACTTTTGTTGTCAACATGTAATACCTTTTGTAATTGTAAGAATACTCTGATGATTGTAATATGAAATCCCTTCTCTTTATCGTGAATGTATGTTATGATGGGTTTATTTTTGAGGGCGTTACAACTTGGTATCAGAGCGTACCGGGTTCGAATACTTTGGGTACGCGGGAAGTGGTTAGTACCACAATGGATTCGTCTCGCTTGATAGAGACTTAGATTTAGTGTTATATGCTTATGTGATAACATGTTTATATGACTATTTGGGTATGGGATTTAGTTTCTAGGATGTTGATTGGATCTTTGAGTTTCTGTGAGTCTTGTTGGAAAAGCACTTGATCAATGTTGTTTCTAACCGGAACTCTAGTAACGCCTCGTGACTATCATTATCCAGAAATAAAATTCGTAGGTGCTTATGTGATTATGTGCTTACGTGGAATGAATTACAGTTGTCCAATGTTTTAGGACGCGAGTGTTATAGCTTCGGCATATTTATGAATGTGCTAATGTCTTCATTACCTTTATTAGGATGTCAGGACGAGGACGAGGTGGTAGACGTGGTAGGCGTGGTAGGCAGGAGATGCTTATACCGAATGAGGTTCTGGCGCAGCAGAAGGGTGTTGGTCAGGCCAATGTGGCCGAGCCAGTAGGTCAGCAGGCCATGGGTGCCTTAGCCCGCGAGATAGCAGGAGCTATGAGGGAATCCATAGGCATTCTCAGAGCTGAGAATTCAGTTCCGGCCCAGGTTGTTGATGCAGGGCCTTCCTTTCTGAAGAGAGGGTTTTTCCGGTCTAATCCGGATGAGTTTGTTGGGGATCCTAAGGAGCCACTTAAGGTTGATGAGTGGCTGGAGCAGATGACGAAGACGTTTGAGATGCTTGGCATCGAAGACGGGGCGTTGAAAGTGACTTTGGCATCTTTCCAGCTTAAGGGGGATGCGGGTCAGTGGTGGAAGTTCATGAGAGGTCGTGTTGGTGGTACATGGGAGGCTTTTGTTGATGCTTTCTAGGAGAAGTTCTTATCTCCAGCTGTCAGGGAGAAGCTGAGGGACCAGTTTTGTCAGCTCAAGCAACTGAGTTTATCAGTGGCCGAGTTTGAGGCCGCATTTACTAGCTTATTCAGGTTCGCACCTGAGCTTGTGGCTTCTGAGGAACGTCGTTGTATCGAATTTGAGAGGAAGTTGAGGCATGGCCTCAAGATGAGAGTTGGGGGTCTATGACCCGGGACTATGGGCGCCTTGTGGATACTGCGGCCCATATGGAGATTATGATGCAGGAGGAGGAGGAGAGACAGAGGGGCTCCAAGAGGAGTCAGGATGGTCAGGGGGACGGTAGGAGGTAGAGGGGTCCTAACCCTCAGCAGTCCCAGGGTGCTTTTGCTAGATCGACCTTTCCAGTGCCGAGTGCAGGCTCTGGGAGAGGCAGTCAGGGAGACATCACCTGTTACAAATGTGGTCAGCTGGGCCACAAGTCTCCAGCTTGCCCGTAGAGGGGAGAAGGCCAGAAAGCAGTTTTATCTTCGGCTCGACCTCAGGGCCCGAGTCAGGGCAGAGGCCAGCCGCTCTCTTGTTACCAGTGTGGTCAGGCGGGACACCTAAAGAGGTTTTGCCCACAGTTAAGTGGCACATCTGGTGCATCTGGGTCGAGGCAGAGTTTTCAGCCAGCATAGTCAGTTCAGGCCTCGAGGGCCAATCAGAGGGTTATATTGTCCCAGTCTGTGCAGCAGTCTTTTGCTTCGAAAGGTGAGCAGGTAGATCAGGGGCCTACAGGGCGTGTGTATGTTGTTACTGTGCAGGATCTAATACCAGCTCTATCTATTGTGAGAGGTACCTTTTTGTTTTGCAACTCGGTTGCCAATGTGTTGATTGATACGGGTGCATCTCATTCCTTTATATCTGTTGCATTTGCATCTGTTTTGGGGCTGGAGTTGACACAGTTAGCATCTCCTATTTGTGTAGTATCACCTGTTGGGGGTGAATTGATTTTGAAACAAGGGTGTAAAGGGTGTGATATAGAGGTCGCCGACCGCCGGCTTCCATTTTCATTTGTAGTTATGGCTATGTCGGGTTTTGATGTTATTTTGGGTATGGACTGGCTATCGTCATACCGGGCAGTTATTGATTGTTACCGTCAGAGGGTCACAGTATGTACCTTGAGCGGGGATTGTTTCCATTTCTTGGGGGATCGGGTTGGTAGTGTGTTGCCATCGGTGTATGATCCGCGAGGGTGGAGTGAGCTTAGTGGTCTTCTCACTAGCTTTATGAGTGGTGAGTGTGATGAGACCCAGACTGTATTGCCGAGAGTGGTTTGTGAGTACTCGGACGTTTTTCCCGAGAATCTTGTGAGTTTGCCACCACATCGAGAGATCGAGTTCTCTATTGATTTAGTGCCCGGCACGACGCCGATTTCTATGGCACCTTATCATTTTGCCCCAGTCGACTTGAGTGAGTTGAAGATTGAACTCCAAGAGTTGCTGGATAAGGGCTTCATTGGCCTTAGTGTTTCACCGTGGGGAGCATCGGCCGTCTTTGCTAAAAAGAAAGATGGTGCCTTGAGACTTTGTATCGATTATCGAAAATTAAATCGGGCTACGGTTAAGAATAAGTACCCTATGCCTCATATAGATGATCTGTTTGACCAGTTGAAGGGGTCCCGTTGTTTCTCTAAAATAGACTTGAGATCGGGTTACCATCAGTTGAGGGTCAAGGACATGGATATTCTGAAGATGGCATTCCGTACGCGGTATGGCCACTATGAGTTTCTATTGATGCCTTTTGGGCTCACCAATGCACTGGCAGTGTTAATGGACTTGATGAATCGGATCTTCCAGGAATTCCTAGATCGCTTTGTGGTCGTCTTCGTGGACGACATTCTAATTTATTCGCCTTCAGAAGAGGAACACGAGGAACACTTGAGAGTGGTGCTTGAGTTGCTTAGAGCCTATAGGCTGTATGCCAAGTTTGGGAAGTGTGAGTTCTGGCTAGGAGAGGTCAAGTTCTTAGGCCATGTGGTTTCCAGGGAAGGGGTGTCTGTTGATACATCCAAGATTGAGGCAGTGCAAGATTGGGCATAGCCTAAGAGTGTTTTTGAGATCCGCAGTTTTCTGGGATTAGCTGGGTATTACCGCCGGTTTATGAAAGATTTCTCCAAACTAGCTTCGCCGTTGACTAGATTGATGCGGAAAGGGGTCCAATTTGTATGGAGTGAAACTTGTGAAAAGTCGTTCCAAGAGTTGAAAGTTAGATTGACTACCGCTTCGGTTTTGGTTATCCCGGAGAGAGGTTTGGGTTATGCGGTTTACTATGATGCCTCACGAGAGGGTTTGGGTTGTGTGTTGATGCAAGAGAGGAAAGTGTTAGCCTATGGCTCATGTCAGTTGAAAATACACGAGAGGAATTACCCTACACATGACCTAGAATTAGCAATAGTAATTTTTGCCTTAAAGATTTGGAGGCACTACCTTTATGGTGACAGATTCGAGGTATTCTCGGATCATAAGAGTTTGAAGTACCTATTTACACAGAGAGACTTGAATCTGAGGCAAATGAGGTGGATGGAGTTCATTGAGGACTACGATTTCGAGTTGCACTATCACCCTAGAAAGGCCAATGTTGTGGCCGATGCCCTTAGTAGGAAATCCATTAGTGATGTAGCTTGTATAGCCATCCGGGAGTGGGAGATGTTGGGTGCACTTGGCGAGTTTGATTTGCTTCTGGGCGAATCTGTTGAGGCTGAGGCCTTGTTTTTCGTTGTTGCGCAGCCTACACTTGTGACTCGAGCGTTAGAGGCACAGGGGGGTGACCTTGAGGTAGAGTCCCTCCGAGAGAAGATCTCCAATGGAAAGGTTGAAAAGGGTTTGACGGTGTATCCCGACCTGAGTGTGAGATACCGAGACCGTTTGTTTATGCCGGAGTCTTGCCGAGAGGAGGTACTCCGAGAGTTTCACCATTCTCACCTTGCGGCGTATCCGAGAGGCACCAAGATGTATCGTGATTTGGGTCGCCAGTTTTGGTGGCGGGGTGTCACAACCCAAACCCGCCCCTATGGGTTTAGCATCGTAACCGGCCAGTAATCCTTGGATTACCGAAGGCCTCTGAACAGATTAACAAAATTAAGGGGCTAGTGGAAGCAAATACATAAATATAGTTGTCCAATGAGCTGTGTTGACTTATATGCAACAGAATATTTAAAACTTTATATACATAACCAGTAGTCAACCACACATTATACCCACACACATTACAGTATTTTAAGTACAGCCAATGACATCAAATCAAGTCTTATATAAACAGAAACCATAGAACCTAAACATAGGACGCTTCGGGATCCTCCACGTGAGGCAAATGGTTGGCTGACAATGGAACACAGATCCAGACAAAAGTCTTCAGGCTCGAACTCCAGAATGCTCACCTATACATATATATATACAAACAGTGAGCTAAAGCCCAGTGAATAACATTAAGGTAAAGGGGTTAGTGAACGAAATCCGAACATATCATAAGCAGAAAACAGATTATAGCATAATCATCCTCATATCAGGACATAATAATGGTATATCCCATAGAACACATCACAGAACGTCTTCCGACTAGAGTAATCGGTTCCGGATACCGATTAAACACATATCACCACAATGAAGTGGCTAACGAGATCTCGTAATTACTTGTATGTCATGGACCTGCATTTTCATGCCGTCCCCCATGACTTGGGACTATCTATGGATGCCATAATAGATTTCAAACTTGGGATATTCGTTCACGAAAACAGATATCATTTCAGAAAACATAGCTTATCACATTTCATTTGGAACATAATTTCATATAAACGTATCTTTACGATAATGTTACTCACAGTGGTTCCAGTAAGCGGTTAATCAATCCTCGAGTCTTAACCTACAACCACAAAATACATAACACAAGCACATCTTATCATTACACATTCAAGTGGCTATTAAGGCTTAGCTTTCATTACATTGGTTCTTGTTCTTTCTTATCATAATGCCTAAAACACACACTTGCAGTCGGAACTTAGTACATTCTTTTCTTAGTGTGTTTCTAATCCATAACCTCATTACTATGGCTTAATTGAGGCTTAGGAATGCTTAGGATGCAATGAGGATGCCAAAACATGAGTTGGAACACTTAGGCAAATTTTCTGAAAATAAGGTCCACGCTCGAGCGTGGCTTCCCCCGCTCGAGCGGACATGCAGACAAAGAAGCTCTGCTCGAGCGTGGACTTCCCCGCTCGAGCGGACTGCAAACTTATGAAAAAATGCTGGATGCATGAAATTCACGCTCGACGGGCGCTCGACCCCCACTCGAGAGTGTGACACAGACCCTCGCTCAAGCATGCATTCCCCTGCTCGAGCGGACTGTAAAATGTATGAAAGTGCTGGAAACACGCATTTCACGCTCGAGCGTCACTTCCCCCGTTCGAGCATGAGTCCAAAATCTAGAAATTTCAAATTGAACCTGCAAGCTCAAAATCAACTTTAAATGTACCAAATTCGATCCTTTTGGACTAAATTTTTGGAAAACACTTGTAAACTCATAGTATGACATGTTTCAAAGATCAATTGAAGAAATCAAAGCCCAAAGGTAGTTCAATTGAACACAAATTTCAAGGAGCTTTTATGAACAAGACTCGAATGTAACATGCATGAGCTTAAATGAATTTAAAGCTTCAAACACAAGATCAAATGAGCCAATCCTTTCAAAAACATGAGGAATTCATGAACTAGAACCATAATATGAACATGCATGTGGGAGTTTTCATGAAAACAACTTCAAAACTCTACAACATGTACATGCATGCATGAATTCCTACTCAATTCAACATATTAAGCTAATTCTTGACTCTACTCTTCAATAAATCATGAACCATGCAAGAACTAACTTAAATACAAGTTCAAGAAGATGGTTCATCTACCTTATGCCTTGAATTGAAGATGTGGAAGCTCAATTATGCAAATTTCCTTCAACTCTCTTAATCTCCAAGCCAAAACAAGATGAAATCAAGCTTTCCTCCCATCTCTCTCTCTCTAGTCGGTTTAGGCTCAAGAAATGGCTGAACAAAGTGCTAGAAATAAAGCTCAAATGTGTTTTATGAAGTGGGCCACTAAGTGGCAAAATGGTGATAAAGGCCAACTATTGTAACTTAGCTTATTTAATCCAGTTTAGTCATTCCAAATCGAATTTTAATTAAATTTACCATAAAATCACATATATTCTAATTAGCATAAAACATTAATCGATTTTAGATTCGGCTGCCGATAAGGCTTTCAATTTACATATTAAAGTGGAATTCCCAACAGATATTTCTATAAGTAACAGATAGAAAGCCAGAATCATGGAAAACACAAAATAAACACATAAGTTATTTAATTCTCTCATTAGCATCGTTAAATACAGATTAGTAGCTAATTACGGATCGAGGTTGTTACACGGGGTATGAAGAAGGATGTGGTAGTCTTCGTATCGAAGTGCCTTACTTGTCAGCAAGTGAAGGCCGAGCATCAGAGGCCAGCGGGTTTGTTAAACCCTTGCCTATTGCCGAGTAGAAGTGGGAGCATGTCACTATGGACTTCGTTGTGGGTCTTCCGAGGACTCAGCGGGGTAGTGATGCTATTTGGGTGGTTGTAGACCGATTGACTAAGTCGGCGCACTTTATCCCTATGCGCGTGAGAGATTTGGTAGATCATTTTGCCAACTTGTATATTCGGGACATAATGAGGTTGCACGGGGTCCCAGTGTCGATCATCTTAGATAGAGATCCACGTTTTACTGCTAGGTTGTGGTAGAGTTTGCAGAGTGCCTTGGGCACTAGATTGACCTTTAGCACGACTTATCATCTTCAGACTGACGGGCAGTCCGAGCGTACTATTCAGATCCTTGAGGATATGCTTCGAGGTTATGTCCTTGACTTTACTAGGTCGTGGGAGAGGCACTTGCCCTTGGTGGAGTTTGCCTACAATAACAGTTTTCAGTCGAGTATCGGTATGGCACCGTTTGAGGCCTTGTATGGCCGACCGTGTAGGTCTCCAGTTTGTTGGGCTGAGGTGGGTGATGCACTTTTGTTGGGCCCGAAGTTGGTGAGGGAAATGACGAAGAAAGTTGAGCTTATCCGTAGGAGGCTTGTTATAATCCAGAGTCGCCAAAAGAGTTATGCCGACCGTAGGAGGAGGCCTTTGGCATTTGAGGCGGGTGATCACGTTTTTCTGAAAATATCATCTAGGCGGGGTTTGATGAGGTTTGAGATCCTTGAGAGGATTGGGGAGGTTGCGTACCATTTAGCTTTGTCGCCGCAGTTGTCCGGGGTGCATGACGTGTTTCATGTCAGTATGCTTCGGAAGTACGAGTCGGATCCATCGCATGTATTGGATTGGACCGACTTAGAGGTAGATGAGGATGTCTCGTATGAGGAGAGACCGGTTCGGGTCTTGGATAGGTGGGATCAAGTCTTGTGAGGCAAGACCATTCCCTTGGTAAAGGTTTTGTGGAAACATCACGGAGTGGAAGAAGCCACTTGGGAACGTAAGTTGGAGGTCCGTGAAAAATATCCGGATATGTTTGTTGATGTGTAATCTTGTATTAGAAATTTTGTAATATTGATAAACTTTAAGAGTATAGAATATGTCTTAAGTTGTAAAACATTATATATGTTTTGATTTATGGAAGTATTGTGGGACTTGCCTTGAAATGGAAGTTTATTTTAACATTGTCTATGTTAATGATGTTTTAGAAATGCAAATATATCGTTGGCATTGAATATATAATTGAGTTGTGGAAAATATGTTGAAATTGGTAAATTTCAAAGAAAATCATGCTAATGATGCATATCGAGTTGTATGTTGTAAATTACCTCTTGAATAGAGATGGGATGACCGGTAATGGGTCAGGTTATGGAATGTTGGTTGGTAATGTTATTGAGAATTGAGGAAAACTTGTTTTTGAAAACTTGTACTTAATTTTGGGGACTAAATTCCTTAAGGGGGGGAGGTTATAGCGATCCCGGTTCTCTCTCCTTTGATTGTTGTATCCGGACTTAGGTTCCGTGGAGTTGGTTGTTGTATATGTCTTGTTGTCATCCTTTAATTCCATATATTTGGGTTCTAAATTGTTTTGGGCATGTTTCGAACAGGTGGGTTAAGTTTTGGTCTCAAGTGTTGTTACCCAGGTTTTTGGTGATCTGCTCGAGCGGGTCCCTTTGAGCTCGAGCGGAGTTTGCACACTTTCAGTATCTTGTGCATCTGCAAAACTACTGCAGATATGTTTTTCACGCTCGAGCGGGTTTCATTACGCTCGAGTTGGTCGCGCTCGAGCGGGTATCTTTGCGCTTGAGCGGGTGTTCAATGTTTGTAAAAGTTCTGGGAGGATGTAATCTACGCTCGAGCGGATTCCCTTGTTGCCCTCGAGCGGGTGGTGTTTTGTTTTGTTCCTTGGCGCTCGAGCGGGTCCTTTTGCGCTTGAGCGGGTCGAGTTTTTGTGTTTGACGCTCGAGCGTCCTATTCTCCGCTCGAGCAGGTCATGCGTATATCAGATCTGGACTGTGATATTTTAAATCACTTTTTACACACTCGCTCTCTCTCTCTCTCTCTCTCTCTCTTACTTTTCAAAATCTCTATTGAAGAGCTTCTCTCTCTAAAAACACAACTTCTCTCTAAGGCTTGATTTAGTTTGAGTGATCCCCCACCCTTGTCCCTTTGTAAAAAGTGTAAAGTCTGGTGTGAGCTATCTATCAATCCGAAAATCTTGGGGTTTGGAGCATTTCGAATTTCTACATCTTCTCCACTTGGTTTCATCTCTTGAGGTATGGATAACTACTCATTTTTATGAGCTTTAACCTAAATGTTGAGCTTTTTATATAAATGGTTTGATTTGGGAAGTTAGGGTTTGAGATGTGTTATATTGGAAAAAAGGGGTTTTGTTCTTTGGGCCAATACATGAGTATGTTGGGTCTTAACATGAGATTAGTGTTGTATATGGTTGATATTTGGACCTTTGGGTCAATATTGAGAAATGGGGGAGAAAGCCCTAATTTGTTGTATAAATTAATTGGTATAATTAATTTGAAAAATTATGGATATGTGAAATTGAGTTGGGAATAATGAAATTGGCTCATTATGAGATAGAATGGTGGAGTTGGAATTATTAATCACTCACCTGTGAAAATTGTTGATAATTTATCTGTTGGATGAAATTATTATCTATTTAGAAATAATTGCTTTGGGTTATCAGTGGAGGATAGTCTTGATTGTTGTAGACCATGCATGATGATGATTAGGCGAATTAAAACTAATCAATGGAATATGTCATTGAATATGATGGTTGGAATAATACATTAAATTTATGTATTGATTGATTATGTATATGATATGTGTTTATATACATTGTGTTGTGTGGGAGGAGATAGGGGATGTACTCCACGGTTTAGGAGGAGATAGAGGATGGACTCCTAAACCGGATATTATTTGGGAGGAGATAGGGGATGGACTCCATTGATACAGTAAATATGTGTATCTATTGAAGTGTTGATACAGCGAATATGCGTATCTATTGTGAAGTATGGAAGTGTTTAAATGTGTTATTGATACAGCAAATATGTGTATCTATTGTGAATTATGGAAGTATTGTTGATGTGAGCTGTGGTCTCATGGGAATTGTTTGGTCAGGTTCTGAGCCATGTCTATGAATTGAAAATCGGTTAAGTAAAGGAAAGAGGAATGAAACATTGACATATTTGTCATGTAATTGAACTGGGTTATGAATTGATTTATGTGAGTTAAACATTTATCAAATGCTAACGTTTTAGTTTTTGCTCATATTATGTTTAGCATATCTCTACTGGGCGTTGGCTCACCCTATATGGGACATCATTTTCAGGTACCTGTGTTATGCCACCTCCAAGGACGTAGCTTGGGAGGCTTAAGGTTGTTAGGCTCTTTTTGTTGTTTTTGTTGTATTACATGTATATCAAGCCAATGGCTTATTTTGTGTAGAGTTAGTACTCTCCTTTTGTAATCAAGTGTTGACTTGGAAAGTTGTAAGCCTATAAGGGCATTTACTTTTGTTGTCAACATGTAATACCTTTTGTAAGAATATTTTGATGATTGTAATATGAAATCTCTTCTCTTTATCGTGAATGTATGTTATGATGGGTTTATTTTTTAGGACGTTACAATGGTTGTTATGTTGGTTTGTATTTGCTTTTGCTTTGTTTGTTGGTTTCTCACCAACTTGGTGGCTGGAGCTTGAGCTAGCTCCAAGTTCCTCTTTATTAATGTACTTTATCACACTCTGTTTGTGTTTCATCAATAAAAATTTCTGTTGTCGATAAAAAAAAAAAAAAGATGTGGTAACTAACAATGGAGTGACTGGAATTGGTAGTCGGAGTGTTGCTAGAGGTCATGAGGTGGCTAGAAGTCACACTAGTGACGGTCGGTTGTCAAAGAGTCATTGGAAGGTGGTTGAAGCTCGCTAGCTAGAAGTGAGTGTGGTGTTGGCAATGCGTATAGGAAGAGAGGAAATAGTGAAAACTTATTTTAAAATAGTGAAAACCCTTTTTAAAATCAATTGATTTTTTTTTTTTTTTGGGAAAGCAAAAACATCATACTAAACAAGTTTTCATTCCTAATTTTGAAAAAAAAAGAAAAAAAAAAAAGAAAACAAGAAACAGATACGCTAACAAACAACCCTAAATTTGCATATGTTTAGTTAACTATTTTTATAGTTATATTCGCACCAAAAAAAAATATTGTATCAGAAACTCGTTTGATACTTATTTTCTTTTAAAAAATTTATTAATAGTTTATAAAATTTACTTAATTGCTGTAATAAAAAATTAAAAATTAGTTTTACTTTTTAAAAAAATAAGTTTCCTTTCTTTCCATCCTTTCTTATCTCCTCCGACCACCAGCCACCAGCTCCGATCACCCCACTTTCACGCATTTTTATTTGTGACTTTCACCAACTATGACCTCTCGTAGCAAAAACCACTTCCGACTGTTGTTAACCATCTCTACCCACCACCTCCAGTAAGAAATTAAACTCAACCAACACCTCCAGTCACCTTCTTACTTATTTTTAAAATAATTTTTTAAAAAAAATGTGTGCGCTAAATATATATTTATTTTAATAAAAAATCAACATAAATATATTTTAATGTTTTTTCTAAAGAAAAGTGATAAACTCTAAACATTTTGATTGATGTAATTGAGATTTGTGGGCTTTAATTTGTTATTTGAGCTCTTTTAAACTACACAAAAGACCCAATAAAAAAAATGACATTGTCAAAACCTTTGTTGGTCTATATTTTGTGGTCCAAAAAGAGGACATCATTCATATATGCAGCAACCATAGAGAGAGAGAGAGAGAGAGAGAGAGAGAGAGAGAGAGAGAGAGAGAGAGAGAGAGAGAGAGAGAGAGAGAGAGAGAGAGAGAGAGAGAGAGAGGATACATATCAACCATTACAAAGCAAACAACCCAGAAAGGTTTATCTTTGGCAACATTTTTATAATGTGAACAGAGTGGAAGACAAACAACTACAAGATCAAATTGTTTTGGAACATTAAAGGAAACAAACAACACAAAAGAGCTAGTCAAATCCAATTGGTCCAACTTTCTGAGATTCCAAAAGAACATGACCAACAAGGAATTAAACGAACTGTGGGGATATATTTTCTGAGTACCAACACGTAGCAAGGTGACGCCGACGTGTCAGCCGAGGTGCCACGTATCTTGGTCGTTGTGCCGAGGTCATCTCGGCTAGGCCGAGGTTGCCTCTGAAGATATCGGAAACCGAGATAAGCGGATAAGGGACAAGAGTCCTAGAATGAAGAGGGAACTCAACTTGGTTATGAACAAGAGTCCTAGATTGGGAGAAGACTTCAGTTTGGGTAAAGATAAGACTCTTAGAGAGTTATCCTAATCCCACTGGGAGTCCCAGATTAGCAATAATCCTAAGCCCATTAGGGCCAGGCTCCTATTGGGACTAGGATTGTATTGGCTATAAAAGAGAGGCACCCCCATGGGTCTAAGGTATGTTTTCATACTCAAGCTTGTGAGTTGAATAGTTGATTGATTATCTTTGAGAGATATTGAGTACTGACTTGATCGTCGGAGTGCTCCCGAGTGGTCGAAACCACCGCGGGATTCTTATATTTCTGTTGCAGGTCAGTCGGGTGCCATCTATTCTGCCAGTGCTCTCCAGCTGGTTACTAAGCGGGCAGTGTGGTCAGAAAATCACCCACACACGAACGTTTTTCTTTTTTTAGATCAATGGAAAGAAAAAAGAAAAAGATTGAGTTGAGACTCCTAAACAATTCATTCTAATTTTACCTACAACTATATAATAAGCTAAGGCCCTGTTTGTTAAAACAGGGGATATAATATGATGTGAGATTTAGTCAAAATATATAATGAATAGGATATAGGTATTGGATAGTATATCCTCCAAGTCATGTTTGTTGACTTGATATATAAGATTGAGGCCAAGTTTGGGTAGTTTAAAAAAAGTCAAAAAGTCAAAAAGTTACTCAAAAAGTTAAAAAGTCATCACTATTCACTAAAAGTCAACAATTACGGCTGCACAATTCTCAATTCTAATTTTCTCCTACAAACTAACTTTTATAATTTTTTATTACACATTTTTTCATAAAAAGTCAAAAAGTTAACCCAAACATTCATATTTTCAACCTTAACTTTTTAGTCTAAAAAGACAAAAAGTGCACTTATTTAGTCTTCCCAAACTTGGCCTGAATATATGTTATGCATGTTTGTTTTACAAAATATATTGTAGGATATAATAAGTAATTTTCAAGATTGCCCTCATAATATTATATTATATTAAATTAAATTAAATAATATTATATTATATTAAATTCAAAATTTATATTAAATTATTATATTAAATTAAATTAAATTAAATAATATTTATATTAAATTAAATTCAATAATTATATTAAATTAAATTAAATTAAATAATATTTATATTAAATTAAATTCAATAGTTATATTATATTAAATTTAAAATTTTATATTAAATTATATAATATTAAATTAAATTCAATAATATTATATTAAATTAAATTAAATTCAATAATATTATATTATATTAAATTCAAAATTTGTATTAAATTATATTATATTAAATTCAATAATATTTATATTATATTAAATTCAAAAAAATATATTAAATTATATTATGTTAGATAGACAAAAGGATAAATTGAACTTTTTACATCATATCCCAACCAAGGGGATATGATATAATTGGAGACGTATTGTATATCCTCCACTTTTGGGAGATATACAATCCCACCGCATATTATATCTCCTTCAAAAAAAATTTGCAAACATGGGATATATGGATCCCACCGGATATAATATCCAATCTCAATCTTCATATCCCCCAATCAAACAGGGCCTAAGTGTTAATTTTTATTGTAGACGTAATTATATAATACTGACTTAATATTATTGTAGATGAATTGTGAGTTTTAAATTATGTACTTTTAACATTTCTATTTCCTTACTGAAGTATGAAATTCAATTGATTTATTAAAAAAATTTAATTTAAGTTGGTACTGATTATAATATATTTTTAATGTATTATATCTAATTTTTAGAGGACTAATTCAATTTGATTACAGCTGCGGTTTTAATAAAAAAAAAAATCCAAGAATCAATAATATATATATACATATATATATATATATATATATATTTGTTCCGAAGAGGGCGGCACATAGAAAATATTTTAATGAAAAATTCGGTGACTTTTGCCTGCGGAGGAGCAACAGTGTTTGGTCAAAAAGTCAATTCGGTGGGTTAATGGGATAAACTTGCTGTGTGATTTTCAATTGGTGTCAAAAGTCAATTCGGTGGGTTAATGGGATAAACTTGCTGTGTGATTTTCAATTGGTGTTTGGGCAATGCTATTGCTTGATTGGTTGATGCTGTTGCTCTCCTTTCTTTCGAAGCATAGTTTCGTTCGTTATTTTGAGTCTTTCTTAACTTTTTTTTTTGAAGATTTTTTGTTCGTTTATTTGATGAGGTATTTCTTCTTAATTATTTGTGATTATTTGAAATTTACCTAAGGATGGTTTATGAGACCATTCGTGTCTCATTTGTAATCGTTTGAAAACTTTTTAATTGATAGTGAAATCGAATTTCGATCCCGTGGATGTACCTCACATTAATAGAATTACGTAAAAATTCTTGTGTCGTTGTTGATTTAATTTTTTCACATTAATTTTTATTTCCATTGATTAATTTACTTGTGAGAAATTACCGTTTTTCCGTAAGAAAAATAACACAATACACCAAGACTAAATCCTGTCGTTGTTTGTTTAGGTTTGTTGTTGTCGGCGATCATGGTTTTTTGTCTTTTCTTTTTTGCTTGCTCGCGGAGTGTCTTCCTGTAGTCTTTTATGTCTAGGTGTTATTGTTGGGGGAAATTATGAATCAGTTGAAAGACCAAAAAAATTATTACAAAGTGATGAAAAAATTTATAATTTCAATTATTAAAGTTAATAAAATTTATCATTGATTTGAAATTTATTTTGAAAATATGGGCTGAATTGTAATTTCCCCTTTTGGTTGCTGGTTTTTTTGGTTCTTGGTGGATATGAGACTCTTTGTCCTGTTGAGTTGGTTTTGTTCTGCAACTGCTTTTGGTGGTTTCCTTTTTGGATTGGTTTCCCACCAATTTTCTGTATCTCTTTCTTTGGGTTCTCATTTTCCTTTGCGGTGGGTGCTAGGCCTTTTGGCTTTTATCATTTAAGCAATTGTGACGGTTGTGCAAAATATTTAGTAATCCATTTGAAATATTTATCATTTTTGTTTTCATTTACTCGGTTGTACCAGTGGAATTTGCTTATTTTTTTCAAGGGCAAACTGCTATCAATAATTTTTATATTTTATTTTTTATATTATTTTAGACGCCACACTTTTAATTGACTTAATTTTCATTATGAATTTGAATTTTATATTAATTTGGTCAAATTGATATAATTTATTAGGGTTTTTGACTAAAAATTACCATTGAATTGTTTCAATCTAAAAAAAAACTCACTAAATTGTATAAGTTTATAATCTTGTCCCTAAAATCATGAAAAATATTGCTCACATGCATTTTCTATTAAAAAAATGCTATTGAAAGTTATTAATTAGATCATGGAAATGTTTGGGGCCTCCAATGGTTGAGGCTCGAATGCTTGATTTTTTTTATTTTTTTTTGATGGGCTGTGTTCGAAAGGGTGGTTTTGTGTAAAGGTGTGCCAAAAAACTAAACATTTCGTACCTATTCAGTCTATGTGGTTTGATAAGGTGAATGAGTTGGGTTGAACTAGTTGGATTATAAAATTGATTGATCAATTAGGAATAAAAATATAACAATGACTCGTACAAAATTATATGAAATTAACAAATTTTAACCAACAGCTTAACTAATCAGTCAATTTTATTATCCAATCATTCTAATCCAGACTGAGTTGGTCAGCATGTCCACCCTACCCTTCCAAAAAAAAAAGAAAAAAGAAAAAACAACCAATCCAACACAGCCTAATAAATAAATTAAAAAAAATTAAAAAAGATTGTTGAGACATTCGGGCATCGACAATTTAAGGCCTAGTACTGCCGTTAAACTTATGATCCAAATGAAATCCATTGAAATAACCAAAACTAAAATGACACAAAAATAAAAATAAAAAAATTACAAGTATAATTTATCATTTTTCGAATTTAGTTGTACTGGTGATAGATTCACAAATGTTGTCTTTATTGGACTGTTCATGTGGCTGATTTGTATGCCTAGATTTTTTCAGAACAGCTCGGTAAGAGCAACCAGTGCACATGTTAACGCATTGTTAGTGATGCACTATTGGTGTGGGTTAGTGTGAGACACTGAAGTGTGGGTTAACTGTGGCTAAAGAGAAAGATAAGTTTTTTACTATTTTTATTATGAAATTATGAAGGAGTTATGAGGTTAAAGAGGAAACAGGCAAAAGGAGAAGTTTAGGCAATGAAGATGGAGAGAATTTACATTGCTTTATTATGTTAGCATCAAAGCCAATTTATAGATTAAATATTGTATATACAAACAAAATCCAAAGGTCATCTTAACATTATTACATATCTACTTTGTTGAAAATTATCACACCAATATGGCCAAAACTTTGCAAAGTATACAAGCCTATGTATAGGCTTTTACAAAATGTCTTCATAAAAATAAATGCAAAGAGACAAAAAAGTCTAAAAGAAAAACTACAATTATTTGCCATATTCTGACAAATTACAATTATATACACTGTCTACCCTTCCCGGGTTTTAAAGAGATAGACTGAAACAGATAAGATTTGACTGATCTTTTCTGTCTTGTAGCGTTGGCTGAAAGGATTTGTCTAACGACTTTCCGTCTAATAATGCAAGTTGCTCCACGTGTCATGGGTAAAGTTGGAGTCGATTAGGAGACAGCTGCATGTGATAGTGGGGTCCACTATGTTTCCATCTTATTGATGAGATTGTGATATTCTTAATCAGTCTCTGATGGATGGAAATCGGGATCCTAGCCGTATTACTCATTCTGAAAATGTTCTACATCATCCGCGGTCATGGCTAGTTCCAACGGAAGATCCAAATTATTTCTCTTTTTGAGATTTAACAACATGTCAAGAGCCTCATTAATTTGTGTAGGAGACCTTTGATATGTTATGAGAAAATGGGTTACAAATAGTATTCTACCATCTGTGACCATGAATGGCAATTTTGCTAAGCCATGGATGTTGGACGCTGCCTGTGAAACAAATATTAGACTGTCTATCCAATATTTTGTCAAGGAAAGTTTTTGAATATTTTCCAATCGCTTTCTCCGGTGATCTTCATCCAAATAATCATCTTTAAATTCAAAATATTCAGTTTCTTCAAGATACCAAATCTGGTATGGTTGGAAAAAAAATGTTCTCGTTCTCGCCAACCAATAGTGCTGGAGATCCAAAAAGTAAAATATTTACTCCATCGGAAGTCTTTTACTACACATGAGAGCATTGTTTTTATGATCATTGGATATTCTATCTATTGGATTGGATCTAAAATTTGAAAAATAACTTGATTAGTTATTCCCCAATCTATATCTTCAAAACACCACATGTAATGATTTGCCATGATGGTTATTTTGGAAATTCCATTTTTTAAATTTAATATATCATAAGATCGTTCTAAGATTTGTCTAATCTTATCACGATGATCCTCAACTCGATTTTTGATTAACATAAAAATTTCTTTTGGAAGTAAAGTTCTTTTCTTTTCAAAAAGACAAATTCTTTTTATTTGTTCAAAAACTGGATCAGAAAACTCATCTGATATGAGATCTGATAGCTGAAGAAAATTGTTTATTTTCAAAATTAAAATCTTCATATCAATTCATTTGTGTAAGGATGTTGAAACTAAGATTTTGCAAATCTTTTAATTTAGTTGTTTGCTCAACTAATTTGTTGACTAGAACTCTCATGTGTTTTCGAAATTTCACTTTGTTGTCTACAATGTAAATTTTCCAAACTCCATTGAGTTCGGTGTAAATTTCTCTGGATATACTAAGGTTGAAAAAAAAAATTCAGATTCATCTGGTTTAGATGTCTAAATATTAGTCGGAACTGGGTTAGTTCTTATTTGACAAAAATTCTTTTGATAAACAGGCATAGCCGGTGCACTGTAAAAAGCTTTTTTAGTTTTGGTCATGCTATCATATGATTTATAGCTTGCTCCCGGAAATCCCCAAACTTGCGTATTGTAATCATTTCATTCTGTGTAAATTCCAAGTTGTCTTTCTACAAATACAACATAAATTTTTTCTTGTCTGGGGATTGCTTTTTTAGCCATTGTCACCCAATCTCTTTGAGCGAGTTGTTTACCCTTGTCCATTTTTTCCTCTTGGTCTAAAGGTCAAAAATTAAAATTACTTGTTTAATAATTTAATTTTTTTAAAAAATTTCTACTAAGAAAATCTGTAAGAAAATTGTTAATACCTTTAAGATGTTCTACCTCAAAAGTATATTCAGAAATTTTATTATACCAGGCTAATCGTCTTCCTTGCTCAATAGATTTTTTATTGATCAAGAAATCTCTTACTGCCTTATTATCAGTGCGTACAATAAAATTTTCTGGGGCTAAATAAATATGAAAACTTTTTATTGCCAATTTTATTGCAAGTAATTCTTTTTCAAAAATAATATATTTCTGTTCATTTGGTTTAAATGTTCCAGAATTATATCCACAAATTAATTATTCTTTTTGTAATTTTATAGGTATTGGAATTTTTTTTGGTCTAATCCCATTTTCTGATAAAGGTATCTCTTTATCATGCCATAAATTACTTGGTATGGCTTTAAGAACACATCTCCAGCATGCTTATGAGACATCTGTTTCTAAAATTAATTTGTCACCTGTTTTAGGAAGATAAACATTTGGTAAAGTTTTAATATTTTCTTTAATTTGTTTAATTAAAGCAACATCTTCTTCCGTCCATTCAAAAATAACATTTTTCCTTAATTTGGTTAACCAATGAATTTGATAAAATTTTATCCATAATTTAAAATATCAAATAAACTCTGTAATTGTGTTATATTTTCAAGAGCATCAGGAAAATTTCGTACTTTGGACAAAATATGTTCTTGTAATTTAAAATTTTTCTGGTCTAAAATTATTCCCAAAAATTCAATTGATTCTTTTTCTAGTTCAATCTTTTTGGAGACAAAATAATTCCATATTTTTGGAACTTTTCATAAAGTAATTTTAAATGTTTCTTATGCTCCTCTTTGGTTTTAGAGAAGATAAGTATATCATCAATATAAACTATACAACAATCTTTAAGATCTTTAAAAATTGTATCCATCCACCATTGAAATACCTGTGGTGCTATATTTAACCCAAAAGGCATAACATTCTAGTGATAATGTCCTCTAGGTGTACTGAAAACTATCAATTTTTTTGACTCTTCGATCAATTGAATTTGCCAAAATCCACTCTTACAATCAAATTTGCTAAATATTTTTGATCTTTTGGTTAAGTTAATCAAAACATCTTTTCTTGAAATAAAATATCCATCAAATTCTAAATTTTCATTTAGCCGTTTATAGTTAACTACCATTCAGGCTTTTTCTCTTTTAATTTCAGCATGATTTTTTACCATAAAAGCTGGACTAGAGTAAGGGTTTCCAGTTTTTTCGATTAACTTTTTGTCTAAAAGTTCCTAAAGTTGAATATCAAATTCATCTATATCTTGTCTAGTATAGATCATTGGTTTTACTCTAATGACAACATTAGGGTCATTTAATTTCAAACTACAATAGCACGGACTACGTTGCCATAGTTTTAATAGATTTTCACTAAAATTTTATAAATCTAATGTGATTCATCAATAGTTTTGATAATGGGGGTTAAATCACCACGCGGAACAGGCGCAAACTCTTTATCACAAATATATTTATGTTATTCTAACAAGGTAATATGAATTAAGGCATTGTTTATGCTTAATGAAATGGCTTTTTCTTGTATTTGCATTGGAAAGTATTTATATATAAAATTGTTTCCAAGAAGGAAATCTCCATGCATATAAGGAAAACATAGAATTTTGGGTATAATGAACTTGCTATCATTTAACCAAATAGTTATATTTTTAGTCTTAAATTGTATGGAAGTATGGTTGTCATCAATTCCAGTAACCAAAATTGGGTGTTTCAGTAATGTTCATTTTTCTTTTGGTATGGTATTCGATTTACATGAACTAATTGTAACTCCTGTATATATGAGAACACTGAGGCTATAGGGTTTATAACCTGCAAAATTAAATGTTCCCAATACATATGTGTATCTTCTTTTTCCTTGGCTAGGAGAAAAAATAATATCATCATTTTTTGTTTGAAAATGATACATACATGCAGACTTAATATATTCAGATTGTCTTCTTGTTCTTGGAAAAATAGGAATCTGAACATTTGTTGAAGTAATAGATTATTGATTAGAATTATTACTCGATGCACCAATGCTTAAATTTGAAAATGATTTGTTAGGGAAAAAAATTTCAAATACAGAAGTTGATCTTTTAATTTTTGGAACTGTATTTTCAATATATAAATTTTTTCCTAATGCTTGCATTTGTATTTGTGCAGGATTTTTTTGTTTTAGAAGATTTTCCTTGTTCCACTAGGTCATGGATTAACCATTGTCAAGGGACTTCTAATTCACTCCAATTCATAAGACGCGGTTGGATTACCATGTCAAATGGTCTTGGTTCAAAGATTTCAACGATTTTATTATCGTTTGATCTTGTTTTTGTTTCAAGAAATTTGGTCAATTCATGAATTGTTTTCTAACGAATAGCCAAATCATGTGAATTAGATTTCATTCATAATTCTTGTGTTTTAATTCTTATGCTGACTGTGTCTTCAAGATTAGGATCATTTACGGAAATAAAGAAATTTGGTCTAACATTAAACCAAACTACTCCATTAGCCAAATTAGATTGAATTCCTCCAATGATTGCTTTCATTGGGTCTGAAAATCTTTTATCAAAAATTATTGCCAAAATAGAAGTATCTATCCCTTGGCGGAATATGGCTGTCATGGTTACTTGAATTAATCCAATATGAATATATTGAATTTCAGGATATTTCTTTTTCCATCTTGCAACCTTTTTCTTATTAAAAAAAGGAATATCAATATTTCATTCTTCTGACCATTTTGCTTAAGTGTTGCCACTATATTGTTCAAACACTCTTGCTGAAAAGAAGTTGAATTTTGAAAGTTTATAAATTTATGGCACAACAGCTTCTTGCATTTTTTAAAATTTCGCTAATTCTTCGTCGGTAAAAGTTTTTTCTTCTGTGATTACATCTCGAAGTCGAATTGCTTGTAATTCTTCTTGAGATATTTCTTGACTATCTATATTAGTCATCATAAAGATTAGTTCTTCATCTGAACTTTCTTCATCATTAGTAATTTCGTATAAGATTTCTTCTTCATCAGAAATTTCTTCGCCATATATTATTTCAAAATCTTGTTCTTCAAGAACTTTGATAATTTTCTTTGCACTTTTTTCCCGTTTTGGGCATTCGGGTGCATAGTGACCTTTTGCATTATAAATGTAACATTTACAAGTTTTCTTTTTTGAAACACTCGTTGGTTTTCTTTTTCGAATATGCCTTTTTTTTTTTTTTGAAAATGTTTTGTTCTTTTTCCAAGGTTTCCATTTATATTTTCTGCGTTTTTTGGAAAATCCTTTTCGCTTGGGAAATGTATTACAACCAATTTTTCAATTTTCTTTCAAAATTTTATCACAACATTTTTTATTGTATTGTGAGTTGGAAATTTGATTTTTTATTTGTTTTTTCGCCTTTGCTTCTAGACACCGATCTGCTATCAGTCTTAGAACATAATTAATGCGAAAACCAAGATTATCATATTCTTCTTTTCCCATTCCCCATTTTTTTTTAAAGAAAATCAAGATATGTTTTAATGCATAACTCATCCCATGGATTAGGGAGTTTATGGAAAATTGATCTAACCATGGTTGGTTTGTTGGTGGATCAATAAGATAATAATATTTTTTAAAAGTTTGAACATAGTCTTCAAAAAAACAAATATTACATAATTCTAATTTTGTTAAAATATAATTTGCATCGGCTTACAAATTAGTATCTCCTGCAAAACCACATAAATTTTCTTTTATGATTTTTGTAAACTCGACTAAGATTGTATCAAGTGAGAAAAATTGCCAACAAAGCTGTCTTTTGGCTTTTTCCAGTTTTAGATTTTTCCCACTGTCTTAACCATTGCAACACATCTCCTTGGAGAGTTGTTGCAATATAATCAAGGAATTTTTCCTTTGACCAACTATTTTTATAATTGGTAATAATGATAGACAATGATTCTGCCCAATCATCAATTGCTTGTGGCTGATCCTTAAATGGAACATGAGACAAGTCTAAATAAGTACCATTTTGAGCTATTGGATACTTATGATTATTATCTTTTCTAGATATTATTGGCTCAAGTGTAGGATTGAAGGTACTTCCAGTGTTAGTATCATTTTTAACTTCATTTGTTTGAATAAAGTCAAAATTTTCTCTATCTCCCCATGTGCCAAATAATTCGAGATCAATTAGCGCTTCTGCCTTTCTTTTCCCTTTACTTATTTCTGGTGAAACATCTTGATCTAATGTTTCTTTAAATGAGGATGATTGACTATCATCATCATTAATTGACATATTAATATCATAGTTAAAGTGCTGTAAAAGGGCTTCATGTTATAGATAAGTTTATCTTATCTGATCTAGTAGCCTATTTGTTTCATCAATACCTAACTCTGGATCTTTATAAAATTTTCTCCAATAATCCAATATTTCTACAATATTTTCATATTCAGTCCTATTATAGGTATTGGTTTGAAGTACCATAATATCTTCTGTACCATAAAATAACCTAGGAATGGAGTTGTCTCCTGGACTATTCATTCCATCATTGTTTATGAAGGATATAATTTCTAATTTTATCACCAAATTATTTATTTGGTCTTTTACTTCTTTGTTTAAGTCAATATTTATTATAGAACCTGAATTGTTTATTTTACATTCTATAGACTCAACTTTGGTTTCTAGATAATTTTGATTTATTTTTTGATTTTTATCTAATTTAGAAAACCAAGAACACATAATATCAGGAATATTATTTAAACTGGAACACACACTATTTATATTTGCAAACTCTTTAGTAATATGCAAACTATAGTCATATTTATTATTAACATTATTTTTTGTATTTCCAAAGCATATTATATCTTCAGGGTTAATTGCCATTATAGATTGTTGTTGGTACCTAAAACCCTCCTAATGTATTTATCTGGTGCCCAAAATCTCTCTTTATGATCTTAAAGACTTGATTATGGCTAATAGTCAAAAGATCTTAATGAGTACAACAATGCTAGATATCATAAAAATCTTTCATGAAAATAATCATGAAAGTTTTGTGACCCTTGGATTACACTTAGAATAAAGCACCACACACTAATCAAGGTAATCTAAGGATCATAAATTTTTCATGAAAAAATTTTCATGATCCCTAACTTTTCCCTACTGAGTATACAGGCTTTGACATACACTAAGCATATAGGTTTTACAACAACTATAAATGAAACAAATAATTATGAAGATATAAAATACAAAAGATACACAATTGAATATTAAACTTAACTAAAAAATTATTTATTTATTTATTTATTTTTATAACATAAAGCACACCATACACACTTATGTGTATATATATATATATATATATATATAATTTAGACGTAGAGAGAAATATTGACATAGCTTGATCTTGCTTTCAAGCTTTCAAAAGTTCTTCACCAAGCTCTGATACTAATTACAAAACAAAAAGGAAAGGAACCTTTTACTATTGTTATTATGGAATTATGAAGGAGTTATGGAGTTAGAGATGAAGTAAGCAAAAGGAGAAGTTTGGGCAACGAAGATGGAGAGAATTTACATTGCTTCATTATGTTGGCATCAAAGCCAATTTATAGACTATATGTTGTATATACAAACAAAACCCAAAAGTCATCCAACCATTATTACATATCTACTTTGTTGACAAATACCACACCAATACGGCCAAAACTTTGCAAAGTCTACAAGCCTATGTATAGGCTTTTACAAAATGTCTTCATAAAAATAAATACAAAGAGGCAAAAAAGTCTAAAGGAAAAAATTCAATTATTTGCCGTGATAGAGGGTGGACGGGGATGGGCCGACAAGGGTCCTCTCCTTCGATTCTCTCGTTGGCTCCTTATTTGGTGGGTTATTGGATTTATTTTTGGGCTCAATTTTGATGATTCAACTAATTCATATTTTAAAATTTATCGAGTATATCATATTTGTAAAAAATCAAGTCGATTGGATATTGAAAACCACGTGTTTGGATAACTATTTATTAATTTTTTTTTAATAAATGATTTTTAGTTCGATGATCCAAACACGTGGTTTCCAATATCCAATCAACTTAATTTTTTATAAGTATGATATACTTGACAAATCCTAAAATGTGAACGATTCGAATTATCGAAATTGAGTCCAAAAGTGGGCCCAATGACCCACTAAGTAGGGAGCAATGAGAAGATCCTTGCTCGGGATGGGCACTGGGATAGTGCAGTGGGGTGGGCCCACTACACTTTTAAATTATTTATTTATTTATTTTATTTATTGTTTATATATATATATATTTAACACACACCTTAACATATATGTCTTTTATTATTTTTTGTCATATAACACATTTTAACATATATTTGTAACCACTCCATTGTAGATATTCTAATACTTTGTTCATCATATGGGACTCGTTTGACATTTTGTTAAAATAGTTTTAAAAAAAAGTTTAAAAATTATTATATTACTCGTATTATTTTTTATTTATTACACGATTTTTTTTTATAAAAAAGTTTAAAAAATTAAAATAACAAATTTTAAAAAAAGAGGCCACAATGCTGTGATCTCAGTGGTGGGTCTAATGTTGTTTGAGGTGAGTCGGGATCCTCTCTAGCCTTCCTCTCCGGCCCTCCCTCCAGTCAACGGCTAGGATTTGGCCACGTCACCCCTAACAAAATCTAAGGCTCAGATTAGCTAAAAAAAAAAAAAAATGAATTTTAGAAGCTTTGGACAGTTCGTGTGTTCACTCACAAGTGCTTTGACTCTTCTTTTCCTCTCGCATTCATGGCAGATTTGGGTCTTCAGTTTTTCCAAACCCTTCGGCGACCCTCACGCACCACCGCGACTCGCCGGACTCCTCTTCCCCACTTCCACCCTTACTAGCTTCAGTCAATCCAACACCACCCTCCCCTATTCTTCTTCTAGATCTGAATTTTTTCAAACCAAATCCATGCCCAAATCAATAACTCTCCACCCTACACCATTCTTCTTCAATAACTCTTCAAATTTGTGACTTGATGATTTTAACATTTGATGATTTTAAAAGCTGTTAAATTTCAACCCATGATTTTAACACCCAGTTGTTTCTTTGAATCTGGGATTTTAACTTTTAAACAAACCCATATTTTTTAAATCATGATTTTAATCCATGATTCAAAGAAAAGATTTGCAGATTTTTTAAATCATGATTTTTATATCTCTGAAACTTTGGTGGTAAATTTGCATATTTTAGATCGGCACCGTTGGGAAGAGACAAGGGAGGGAGGGAGGGAAAGAGAAGAGTGATTGGTCGTCGGCAGCATAGATCGGTTGTTGTTGTCGACCGTTGGGAACGGAGAGACAGAGAAGATAGGAGAAGAAAGAGAGAGAGAGAGCAAGCAATGTAGCACAATTTTTTTTTTTAGCTAATCTGAGCCTTAGATTTTGTTAGGGTTGACATGGCCAAATCCTGGCCGTTGACCGGAGGAAGGGCCGGAGAGGAAGGCTGGAGAAGATCCGGACTCATTTGGGGTTACTGCCTTGTTATTGGTGTCTTGATCAACGGTCTCGTACTTTTTTTCGAAGGGTGGTCTTATAAGGGTGTTTGGGAAGAAAATTTTTAGCTTGGTTTAGGTTAAAATTTATAAGAAGATAAAATAAATTAAAATAATTAATAAGATAAAATGTTATATCAAACTTATAATTATTTTATTTTTTTTCTTATAAATATTACATTCAACTAAAAAAAATAGAATCATATTCTCAAAGACAAAAATTTTAACTTACTATCAAAAAATAAAATAATCTACTAAAATAGTAACTTTCTAAACACCCACTATGTTTCAATTTTGTTAGTTGCTAGTTTCAGATAGGACTTTCCTTTGTTTTATTTTTTATTCAGTTTTTTCTTCTTTTTTTTTCATTTATTTCTGTTGTGGGAGTTTTTGAGTTGAATAAATTATAAGGCAAACTTCACTTTATCCTCTTATAGTTAGGATCGGGTGCGGATTATCCCTTGATATTTGGAAATCACTACAAAACCCCTATGTGATTTGTAGACTAAAACGTATTATTAGCTTTTCTGTCTAAGATAATAGAATGTGAAAGTCATGCGCCTCTATAGAGAGTGAATCAATTTTTATGACGAAAATACTCTTTCTACCTCTTGAAATTTACAAAGGATGCCATTCTTTTCTTATTTCTATTTTTCAACCATTAGCAGCTGGTTATACAAACATATATACATCATTAGATATTTATTTTTCTACAATCATATACATTCATATACATATATATCATTATATATATATATATGTATGTTTTTCTGGAATCAACATCTTCTCTTTCTCCCTCTCTCTCTTAATAATATTTCCTAATCAAAAAATATATATATATATATATATATCTATATAATAAAACAAAATAATTTTTAAAAATATATAAAATGTATCAGAGATACGTTTCATTTGAATGATCTAGATCAATCCTAATTAATATCTAACCATTGAGATCAATTTTTTCCCGGCTAAACATTTTCTGCTCTCTCTCTCTTTGATGTCTATTCAACTCCCTCTCTACACGTTCTCTCTCACGTCTCTTCAAAATGTATCAGAGATCAGGTTCTATTTCTCACGTCTCTTACGTTCTCTCTGCGATCATTTGCGGAAGCAAAAGAAATAGAAGCGGCAATGAAAGCCACTATTCTTACATTTCCCCTTCTTCATCCTTCACCAACCGATGCCCACGACCATCGCCGATCACCTACAATCATCCGATACTCCTCCGATCGCAAAAAAAAAAACTATATAATCCTCTCTCTCTCAACGCCGTTCACCACTAAAGAGGAAGATCAGCAAACAACAAAAACCCACCTCTCATTGCGATG
Source organism: Camellia sinensis (assembly GCF_055761805.1). Classification (NCBI taxonomy): domain Eukaryota; kingdom Viridiplantae; phylum Streptophyta; class Magnoliopsida; order Ericales; family Theaceae; genus Camellia; species Camellia sinensis. The sequence goes on along the minus strand of NC_138973.1, from coordinate 72,275,127 downwards.
ACCACCGCTATTGCCGAAGACCCAAACCTGAACCCCTTGTTTCCTATCCTCCTCCCTCTTTCCTCATCCCCCTTCATCACTTCAGTCCTCTCCTCCTCATTCCCTTCGAACTGGCAAGGTAAGATTGTTTGTTTTGATTTTGGTTGTTTTGGAATCAGAAATTACGAAATCATTGTTGCTTTGATTGTTTGTTTTGTTGTTTAGCATCGACACCCACCCTTGAAAGGTAAGATGAAGCCTCTCCTCTTCTCTCTCTGTTTTTGTTTTTGTGGCTATGTCTGTTTTAATATTTACAATTAATTAAACCCATTGAATAAGAAATTAGTTTATATGTACATTAATTGTTTAATTTTTGAGGTTATAGAGTTTTTGATTGAAGGATTGAAGAGATATGTAGCTATTGACTAATTGTTAGTCTAAAGTGGAAACAGAGGAATGGACTTGATAGCCGCGGACATGGAAAAGAAAGGTAGGAGGAGACTCTAATTGTCATATTCTTTGTAATTGTAAAGATATAGCGATTTGGGTTTGGCCATTTTCATGGTTTTTAAGTTTCCTGTTATTTCTGACCATGAAGACGGGGAATTGTTCATGGTGATTTGAAGATTTATATAGTATCATATATGTAATGTAATGTAATGTTCATACTTAAAGATGGCAAAGACGTTATTTGCTGAATTGTATGTACGTTTCTGTTGTGCTTTGACATAACCATGAAATAAAGGTCCGTTTGTGTGGAACTGAATTTGATTTTTGTTTAATTTCTTTACATTCTCAGTGATTTTACCGTACTAAGTCAGATCGATCAATGTATTGTAAGCAGAACTAGAGTGCAAACAGGTCTTATTTTCTTGCTCGGTGTAAATTACATAAATTACATTGATGTGTCTTCTTCTTCTTCTGTTAACTTTATTTGAAGACACTCTCTGCCAGTTTGTTGATTATGTTGTTTCAGTACCGACGCTGCTCCCTTCGAACTCACACTTGGTTAGTAATTTCAGTATTTTTTTTTCAGCCGCTGTTGATTATATTGATTATGTTGCTTCTCTCCTCCTTCTTCCCTAACAACCCTTCGAACTCGGCTGTTGATTATGGTTGTTTTTGTTTTTGGCTGTGTTGGGTATGGCTGGGTTTGTTTTCTGTGAGGGAAAACAAAATTGTTTATTACTTCCCTGTATCATCCCAAGATTTAGTCATGGAATTCTTGGGTGCTTCAGTTTATTACTTCCCTTTGTGCTTTAGTTTATCAGTTTATTATTTCCCTGTATCAGGTTTTTGCTTCAGTTTATCAGTTTATAGAAAATCTGTTATTGCTTGTTGTGAGGGAAAGGTAGGAAAAATTGTTTACTTCCCAAATTTGTTTTCTGTTATTTAGTGCAGACCTATTAATTTGTCCTTCACAGTAACCTATTTTGCTACATATTAATTTGTCCTTCACAAGAACCTATTGTGCTTGAGTTTATTAAATAAATTATTAGATGTTTTTGTTGTTTTATTTTATTTAAATTTTGTCCTTCACAAACTTCACAAATTATAGTACTGACGCTGCTCCCTTCACTACTCCCTTCGAACTCGCACTCGGTTAGTAATTTTAGTATTTTTTTCTCGATCGTTGTTGATTATGTTGATTATGTTTAGTCATGGAATTTTTGGGGCATACCCCAAATACAAGGGGCATACCCCAAGACCTAAAAATATACAAAGCTCAGTTGAAGCAAAACAAAATAACAAAACTAACAAAAATAAACTAACCAGACAAACAAAAAAGAAAGCACCACAGATTTGTTCAATCACTACATATAATACAGGGAAAACAAAATTGTTTTTTACTTCCCTATATGATCCAAAGGTTTAATCATGGAATTCTTGGGTGCTTCAGTTTATTATTTCCCTCCTGATCGTGCAGGATGGAGCCGAGTAATATCTGTCTTCTAGAGTGTACGCTTCTGATTCTCCCATTTATTCGGCTCCCACAATTGCCCCCCAAACTCCCCATTGACGGTAGTTAATTGGTGTGTTTGGTTTCGAATTTGAAAAGGCAAAAGAAACAAAAGTTAGGCGGCTTCACCTATCCCAATGTGAATGTCAGAACGCACACGCCTTTCGGTCATCATTATACTTTCCCGCCTCATTCATGCATCTCTCGTATTTAATACGACTTGAAACTCCAATCCCTTCGAATGCATGCTTTTTCAAATATTTGAGCCTCCTGGATTGCTAGTCGGTATCCCTTCTTTGACTCGCGTCTTCTGCAACTTCTCCCCGTCTCTCCTTGTCTCCTTTGCCTCTTGTAAATTTTTTTCTCTTCTCTTTGTAATCCTATTTTCCGTGTTTATTTTAGATTTGGCATACCCTTGAGTCCTCACTAGAATGGCTAAGCACTTGAAAGACCTCCTTTCCGAAGGTCGTATTTCGGGGTTCCGACGACATTTTTCTATCCCTGATGATGTCCACCTATCTATAGTGACGGACAATACTCTTGATATGGAGAGGGAAGATCAAAATACAATCATCTTTCCTCTCCTATCCATTGCGGAGGGCGGAGTCCGTTTTCCCCTACACCCATTCCTTAGGGCCGTCCTCCGCCATTAGAGTCTGATTCCTTCCCAACCCAATGTGAATTTTTTTCGAATCATCATGGGAATCGCAGAGTTGAACCGGCACCTTAGGATCAACCTTGGCATTCCGGCCATTCGGCACTGCTATGCTTTAGCCAAATCCTCCGATCGGCACGGGTGCTACTTTCTTAGGGCCAAGGACACTGACCACCACTTGGTAACCATGCTTGCCAACTCTGGCAAACGAGTTGATGATGTGATGGTCAATGTCCGAGGCAACTGGGAATTCGGCGAAGGCAAAGATCACCTTGACCCTATACCCAGACGGAGGGGTGAACCAGGTTGCCGTGTAACTCCTCGTGTTTATTGATCTTTCTTTTACTCGGCTTTTTCTCCCAGTCTAATCCTTTGTTTATGCAGGCAATAAGTTGAAGAAGATTTTGACTTCGGCCGATGAGGCAGTCCTTGCGGAAATTAAGACTGCACTAAAGTATTTTGGCCGTCCAAACGTACAGAAGCAAGGGAGAGCCGCCCATATACTCCTGCGATACAGGCCTACTTATACTACGTTCTCGGCCGCGGACGACATTCTGATCCCAACCGGCGAACAACATCTTATGGCTCTTGTCTTCCCCAGCTTCAAGACCCTTAGGCAAATTGGTTTTGAAGCATCTGATTCGAAGCGAGACGTAGAGCCGGTGGTCAAGGTAGTTGCCGATCCAATGAGAGAGTTCGTTGCGGAGGCCGAAGAGGTTGACGAGGCTCTAAACTCAGCGTTTGAAGCAGCCGGTCTTAACCAGCCTAACTCACCGTCCACTTTGGGTCGGGGGGAGTTTTCCTTTGGAGATATTTTTACTGGTTTAGAAGATCTGCCCGGCTCCTATTCCGAGGGTATGGCGAAGGAATCTCTTTCTCAACTGGCACGAAAAAAGAATGCTGAGCGTTTGGCCGCCCGTCAGAAGGCCGAGGTCGTTACTTCCAAAGTTACCCTCCCTGAATCATCCGAGCCGGTTGTCATTGTTGAAACGGCTCAAATTGTTTCTGTTGAGACGGGACGGTCAGTTGAATGGTTGACTCCAGAGGTCGATAAGGGTAGGGAAAAGCGACCCGCCGATTTTGAGGCCGTCTTTGAAGAAATCCCAGCCGAAAAACGGCCACGCTTGGAGGAGTTGGACGTGGTTATTCCTTTTGTGGTTCAGCCGAAGATAAAAAATATGCCGATCTCTTCTGACGCATCAGCTGTGAAAGACCCAGCCGTGGCGTTGAGCCTGGCTTCGTCAATCTCGTTCCCGGCTAATAAGGTAGCTTTCCACTCGGAGCCGAACGTGTCAGCAATTGCATTGGCCGCTCAGACAGCTCTTCTGGTATGTATATTGATCTTATCTTTTGCGTTTCTACATATATTTGGTTTGGTTTTAATTTTCTGTTTTACAAACAGTCGACAGGATAATCTAGATAGGGCAACGTCAGCACGATGCCATCGAAGAAATCGGCCGTTTAAGATCAGAGATGAAGGGCGAAAGGAGTAGGGCCAATTTCGAGGCGGCAAGGGCGACGATGAGAGTGCAAGGGCGGAGGCCAAAATGGGGAGAGCGAAAAATGCTGAAGAGCAAAGATTGGTCGCTGAGCAAAGGGCAAGCGCGAGCGATGAAGCGCTCCAGTTAGCCCAAGAGGTGATTGCCAGGCTAGAGAACGAATTGGAAGACTTGAAGAAGGCAAAAGAAAAAACCGACTCCGAGACTTCCAAGGCGTACGAGGCCGGGCAAGGCGCTACCCTTACAAGCTATGTGGAGGAAGTTCCTAAATTTGAAAATCGGGGATTCAAGCACGGCTAGCTCAAAGCCCTCACTGCTGCAAATGTGACATTGGCAATGCCAATTCCACATGAGCAAGTGGACATCGAGCCGCTAGAGTCTGACCTTGAGGACCTTGAGGATTGATTTAGGACGACACACTGGTTGTTTTTGCCTAGGATTTTCACTGTATTTTCTTTTATTTTATTTTATTTTTGCTCATACTTTGTCAGTATTCAGTTTGTCAATGAAATTTTCTCTTGTTTTGTGTTATTCCTGTACTTAATTGAATGAATAGACAATTATTCTATAAATGAATAGACAATTATTCTATTAAAAAGACGGATGATTCAAAAGTTGGGAGATATTCATGATTCAGATTTAAGGAATCTGCCCTTGCCTTAGATATGAACTGGACCGCCGAATGAGTCCGGTTCGTGAAATGGCTGCTGCATGATCCTTTCGGCTTAAGGCCAAGGGATTTAGCCGACTCGAGTAGAGAGCCATTGATCGTTTGAATTAAGGGATTTGCCCTTGCCCCAGATATGAACTGGACCGCCAAATGAGTCTGGTTCGTGAAATGACTGAGGTACAATCCTTTCGGCATAAATCTACCCTTGCCCCCAGCCAGTGCATGAGTTTCATAAGCCGAATAGGACTCGTTCATGGAATGGCTGTGGCATAAATCGATCGGCATTGGGTTTAAATACTTGGCCAATCAGATTAATAAATCTGCCCTATCCCAGCCAGTGCATGGGCTTCATAAGCCGAATAAGACTCATTTATGGAATGGCTGCGGCATAAATCTACCCTTGCCCAGCCAGTGCATGGGCTTCATAAGCCGAATAGGACTGGTTCATGGAATGGTTGTGGCATAAATCGATCAGCATTGGATTTAAATACTTGGCCGATCAGATTAATAAATCTGTCCTACCCCAGCCAGTTCATGGGCTTCATAAGTCGAATAGGACTCGTTCATGGAATGGCTGCGGCATAAATCTGCCCTTGCCCAGCCAGTGCATAGGCTTCATAAGCCGAATAGGATTGGTTCATGGAATGGCTGTGGCATAAATCGATCGGCATTGGGTTTAAATACTTGGACAATCAGATTAATAAATCTACCCTTGCCCCAGCCAGTGCATGGGCTCCATAAGCCGAATAGGACTCGTTCATGGAATGGCTGCGGCATAAATGGATCGGCATTGGGTTTAAATACTTGGCCGATCAGATTAATAAATCTGCCCTTGCCCCAGCCAGTGCATGGGCTTCATAAGCCGAATAGGACTCTTTCATGGAATGGTTGCGATATAAATCGATCGGCATTGGGTTTAAATACTTGGCCGATCAGATTAATAAATCTGCCCTTGCCCTAGCCAGTGCATGGGCTTCATAAGCCGAATAGGACTCGTTCATGGAATGACTGGGGCATAAATCGATCGACATTGGGTTTAAATACTTGGCTGATTAGATTAATAAATTTGCCCTTGCCCCAGCCAGTGCATGGGCTTCATAAGCCGAATAGGACTCGTTCATGGAATGGCTGCGGCATAAATCGATCGGCATTGGGTTTAAATACTTGGTCGATCAGATTAATAAATCTGCCCTTGCCCCAGCCAGTGCATGGGCTTCATAAACCGAATAGGACTCGTTCATGGAATGGCTGTGGCATAAATCGATCGGCATTGGGTTTAAATAAAGGAACTTGTCCTTGCCTCAGATATGAACTGGACGGCCAAATGAGTCCGGTTCGTGAAATGGCTGAGGCACGATCCTTTCGGCTTAAGGCCAAGGGATTTAGCCGACTCGAGTAGAGAGCCATTGATTGATTGAATTAAGGGATTTGCCCTGGTCGGGGTTGAAGCTGGAAAATCGAAAGTCGGTGGCTTACGGAATGCGGGCATTAATAAGGTCGCTTCGAGAACGCGGTGCGCCCATGAATTATTTAGAGAGGGGGTTGTGTCCAAACAAAACTCAACCCTGTATGAGGAACTAAACAAAACTCAACCCTGCAGCGAAGAGTGAATGTCTAGCAGATTATTCTTCAATAGCAAAGGTGAAGGCAAGACACTGGCAGAGCTAGACTCGATAAATCGAGGTGGCAAATTTCCCCGAACGGGGGCTAAAGCATCTGCTGAGCATGAGAGGCGTCATTCTCCTCGTTAACGAAGTTAGTCACCCAGAAGGGAGAAACGCCAACGGGGCAATTCCCCTCGTCCGCGCAGCGAAGCCAGTGAGCCACCACGCCCATTGAGATTTGCAGTTTTTGTCAATAACAGACCGATGACAGAGGCGGATTCAATCATCCAAGATCCAAATTTAGCTGTAGAATTTGCGCGACAGATTTTTCCGCCAGAAGTTCAGCAGTCGATGGTTGGTCGACGAGACTTCGAAGTGTTCCGAGAGGGCATTCATGGGGCAGTGAAGGGGCTGTACACCTCCTACGAAATCGGTATGCGTCTTCGTGTTGCTCGACGGGAGATAAAGCAGAGGGACGAACGCATTCGAAGCCTAGAAGCTCGCGTGGAGAAGGCTGAGCGTGAGCTGAGAAAGGTCAAGGCTGGTGGGGAGCAGTCGGCCAGAAAGTCTAACCCGATCGTGGAAGAAAGGGTGACACAACGATTAATAAGTCATGCGATCGCCGATCGGGATACGGCTAGCATGTTTGCGATTGAGTCCACCAAGACTAGGGCTTACGAAAAAGGCTTCCATGAAGGCCGAAAGGTCAGAATAGAAAAAATTAGGGAAAAACTCGCCGAGGAGGTTTGCCGATGCGAAAATCGGGGATTTCGACATGGGTGGATCGAGGCACTGAAGGCCGCAGATACCGTCCGTGCAACAGGTGTTCAGTCGGCTTCATCGTTATATCGTCGCCGCAATCTTCCCTTTGACGCGTACGAGATAGAGAAGAGTGACGATGAAAGTGGCACCGCATAAACTTTTATGTAAAAATAAATACATTTTGTATTTATTTATTGTTTAATTAATAATGTATTCGAAAGTAGTTTAATGAGGACATATATTTTTTAGAATGTTTTTGTTGTTGTACCAACTATTTTATGAGTGGATTTAATTATGATATTATGATCTTTTTATTCCAACTATGATAGTATGAAATTATTCTTGTTTGATAAAATGACCATGACCATGAAAATATACATAGTTCGCCGAAATGTAAATTATGCAAGGTGCCGCGAATTTGGCCCAAACATATGGATACGGCTCTCGGAATTCGGCACCTCATTCGGCCCAGGCTCGACGGTGTCATGCACTAATGGTGCTTCGAATCTAGAGTCTTAGTCGGCCCAAAGGTGTCAAGCACCGATGGGGCTCCGAATCCGAAGACTTGGCCAATCGTGACATCCACAAAGGGCGCTCTGAATCCGGAGTCTTAATCGGCCCAAAGGTGTCATGCACCAACGGGGCTCCGACTCCGAGACTTATCTTGGCCAATCGTGACATCCATGAAGGGCGCTCCGAATCCGGAGTCTTAATCGGCCCAAAGGCGTCATGTACCAATGGGGCTTTGAATCCGGAGTCTTAGTCGGTCCAAAGGTGTCATGCACCAATGGGGCTCCGAATCCGGAGACTTATCTTGGCCAATTGTGACATCCACGAAGGGCGCTCCGAATCCGGAGTCTTAATCGGCCCAAAGGTGTCATGCACCAATGGGGCTCCGAATTCGGAGACTTGTCTTTTATCATAACACTTTTGAACTGGATTGTGCAATGAATAAACAAGAATCTTTATATTACAAAATCGTATTACAAAAGTAGAATGTGTACATGGTGAACCGTTCTAAATTAGTATCATTCCCCACAGGTCGGGTTTAATGATAGAATTTGCGCAAATGCGTTGAATTCCAAGGCCGTGGCAGACTCCTTCCAAACATGTCCTTGAGCCGATATGCCCCTACTCCTGCGATCGAATCGATCTGATAGGGGCCGTCCCAGTTAGGACCCAGTTTTTCTTCAGCCGGTTTCCTAGGAGCTAGAAGTACTTTGTTCAGGACTAACTCTTCCGGTGTGTAGCGGCGCAATTGAACACACTGGTTATACGACTTGGCAAGCTATTGCTGATATCGTCTCATGGATACAAGGGCTCGGTCTTCTTCGTTCTTCGACCAGAATCAAATCCAAAGTCAGCATCATGTCGTTTCTTGCTGCGTACTCCCCTTTTAGCTGGTTGATCACCAGTTTTGAATCGCAAAATACAAGCAAGCGTCGAGCACCTAGAAGATGTGCGTGCCGCAAACCGGTTAGAAAGGCTTCGTATTCGGCATCATTATTTGATGCTTCGAAGCCAAGCTTGACGGCCTGCTCAATTATTGCGCCGTCGGGAGCCATTATTACTACTCCTGCCCCAATGCCCCGTTGATTGGATAATCTATCACAGTACAACTGGCAAATGTCCCCAACATAAATTCTCTAGTTCGGCTTAGGTTGAACTTCGTCAAACTTGAAGTCGGCAAGACCCCCAGTGAATTCGGCCACAAAGTCGGCAAGCACCTGTCCCTTGATGGAGGTTCTAGGTAGAAACTGAATATCGTACTGGCCGAGTTCAAGAGCCCACTTTGAAACGCGTCCTGATGCTTCTGCACTATGTAGCACTAATCGGAGGGGGTGATCTGTTAGAACCTCAATGCTATGCCCCTGGAAGTAATGCATCAGTTTTCTGGCCGCCATGACTAGGGCTAGGATGAGTTTTTCCAGCGGAAGGTAGCGTGTTTCGGCGTCAACCATTGCCTTGCTCACATAATACACTGGTCGCTGCTCCCCCAGCTCTTCTTTTATTAGTACGGCGCTGACAGCCCGGTCGGAAACTGTCAGATACAAAATGAACGGGTCACCGGCCGAAGGTGTTGTCAAGAGTGGCACTGATCGGAGGTAGGTTTTCAGGCCGTTGAAGGCTGCTTCGCATTTGGCGGACTATTCGAAAGCCTTGCCCTACCGTAGTGTATGAAAGAATTGTCGGCAGCGATCTGTGGATCGGCTAATGAACCTGTTGAGTGCGGCAACCATCCCCATCAACTTTTGAACCTCTTTCACTGAACGAGGGGAGCCGAGCTCCAAGATTGCAGTGATTTGCCTCGGGTTGGCTTCGATTCCATGGTGGTTGACAATGTAACCCAAGGATTTGCCAGAGCCGATCCCAAACGCACATTTGGAAGCGTTCAGCTTCATTTATTTTCGTAAAATGCCGAATGTCTCTTCCAGGTCAGCTAGATGAGTTTGCTCTTCTTTGGACTTGACCACCATGTCGTCAATGTATACTTCCATAATCTAGCCGAGTTGCTCCTTGAATATGGCGGTGACCAATCTTTGGTAAATTGTCCCTGGATTCTTCAGCCCAAAAGGCATAACCTTATAGCAGTAGGTTCCCCTTGGGGTGAGGAATGCAGTTTTGTCTTGGTCCTCTAGATGCATGGTGATTTGATGGTAGCCTCTGTAAGCATTGAGGAAGCTCATGCGTTGATGGTGTGCCGTCGTATCCACAAGTTGGTCAATTCTGGGCAAGGGAAAACAATCTTTGGGGTAGGCCTTGTTCAGGTCTGTGAAATCAACACACACTCGCCAAGTCCCATTTTTCTTCTTCACAACCACTGTATTAGAGAGCCATGTAGGGTAGGCCACTTCTCTAATATCCCCGGCGTCAAGCAGCCTGTCGACCTCCTCGACGACGGCGACAGTGTGCTCTGCAGCTGATCGCCGACTTTTCTGAATGATCGGCTTGCATTTAGGGTCAACATTCAAACAATGCTGTGAAACGGTCAGATCTATACCCGGCATCTCGTACGGAGTCCACGTAAAGACATCAAGGTTGCTGAGCACGAAAGAAATTAGTTGTTTCCTGTCAGCTTGATTCAGTGAGGCACCGACCATGAAGAACCTGTCTGGGCTACCGTCAATCTTAACTCGATCAAGGGATTTCGTGGCCTTTTCAATTAGGGGCCGCTCAACATCGTCAAGGCCCTCACGATCCAGTACCTCAATGGAGTTCACTTGCAACTCTTTTGGCGTCTTTCCCGCAAGGAGATAACATGCTTGTGCCGATTTCTGGGAGCCATGGATTTGCTCAATGCCACGTTTCGTTGGGAAGCGTAGCAGTTGATGATAGGTACTCGGCACGGCCTGCATGGTGTGCAACCAAGTTCGCCCCATAATGAGATTATACAGTGACGGAAGCTTGACAGCCAAGAATTCTACTTCCACTGTCCGGGAGCCCGCCCGAACGGGTAGTGTGATCTTCCCCAACGGGTATTCTAGATTGGTGTTGAAGCCGAATAACGGATAAGGTGCCGGAGAGAGTCCAATTCGGAGAAGCCTAGTTTGGTGAATGTTTTGAAATACATAACTTTCGATGTGCTCCCCGGATCAATGAGTACGCGCTCAACAGTGAACCGGTTCACGCGCAGCTCGATTACCAGGGGATCAATGTGGGGTAGTGTCACTCCAGCCAAATCTGAATCATCAAAAGAAATGCTTGCAGCTTCATGGGGCCGTTTAGCCGGAGTAAGTTGATTTTGAGGGTCGGGACTCGATTGAATCGTATACACTGCGGATGACATTGGCAGGCTGTATATCATGTGGATCACGCCAAGTGGAGGGGAATCCTACCTTAAGGCAATTGTTTTGGTTGGGTTGACTTTTCTGACGTACTGTTGTAGCCGACCATCTTGTACCAATTCCTCCAAGTGATCCTTCAATGCATAGCAACTCTCAGTATCATGGCCATGGTCCTTGTGATACTCACACCGTCTATCTCATCTTTTGGTGTCGAGAAGTCCCACCATTTTGGACGGCATTTGAAGAACAGAAGGTGTTGGGCTTTGGACATAACCGCGTTGATCGGCTCTGTCAACTCCCTATATTTCTTGTTAGTGCGCCTCGTGCGCCTGCTATCAACTTGCAGTTGTTCATTTGCTCGGTGGGAGCATTAGTCGGCAAGAATCCCGTCTCTTATCTCGTTTTGCCCGATGCCACGGTTCAGGGCTATGAGGTGCTACAGAGTTTAACGGCTAAGCAATTTTCGTAAGAGCCGTCTTGTTGGTCACAGTTTCGATTTTAACCCGCAAGGCGTCATCTTCCACTTTACAGTATTCTTCAACTTTCTTCATCAAAGACCAAACTATTTTGGGGGGCCGTTTGGTCAAAGAGCTGCGGAGGGCACTGTCAGGATGCAGCCCCATCTTGAAGGCAGTGATGGCCATGGAGTCATTGCAAGCATCGTCTACCAGATTGAAACATTCCTAATATCGCGCCAAATACGCATGAAGGGTTTCCTCCGGTTGAATTTGCATTGCCCAGTGGGAATCGACTTGCATTGGCTGGACCTCATTAGTGATAAACCTTGCCCTGAAGGATTTTTGGAGTTGGTGGAAGCTTTTAATCGAAGCCGGCTCCAGTTTGTAATACCACCTAACAGCCAGCGGTCCCAAACAGCTCGGAAATATTCTGCACATGAGAGCCTCGTCGTCTGCATGCAGCGTCATGACTTGCTTATAATGACGGATGTGATCGGTGGGGTCTGATTTACCGTTGTACAAGGTGAAAGACGGTGTTTTGAATTTCTTGGGTAGCATTGCCTTTGCAATCCGTCGGACAAAGGGATTGTGCTGGTCTTCTTCATCTAAACTGTTTCTTCTTCGCTTATGCCTTATACGGGGACTCTAGTCAGAAGAACTGGAAGTTTCAGGTCACCCCTTCTTCTTGGGCTTCGGGGGTAATGAGTCGGAGTCCCTATCAGTTTCGTCTTGTCGGGCTCGAGGTCGTCGACCACCTGCCCTCGGAGGTCGTTCTGGATCTAAGCGTATAGCTTGTTTGGGCTTCGCCACTTCCAAGGCCAAATCTTGACGGAGACGTTCGTTCTCAGCGATCATGTTCTCCAACCTCTGTTCGTTTTGCTTTGCTTGTTCCATGATCGCCTGCATTGTCTCATGCTTCGAAGTCGAGGGTGAGGCGAAGTTCAAGGCACGTCTTGCGGCGATAGTCTCTGGTCCAAGCATGTTTGTTAAAGTGAGGTCATCTCTCTGTGTGGTTTCGTTGGTGACTATCGGAGGGTCCTCCGTTACGCCCGCCATGGATGTGTTTGAGTATTCTCACAGACGGCGCCAATTGTGGAGAAGTGGTTTAGAAATACTCTTCTAATCTTGGAGGACGCTCTTGATCCTCGAATAGACACCTGAAAGGAAATGAACACTCCGGTCGGGGGTACCGGAATTAGCACTCCGACGGACAAGTCAGTCTCTACTCTCTCTGGGTTACTTGTATTTTCAGTTAAGCATACTAATTCTCATATACCTTTCTTCGTCTGTTGTTCCTTTATTTGTACTCGTTTCCTGGGCCTCGGGGCCTGGCCCACTTTTCACTCATTATCCGCTTATTTACTCGGCTCCATAGTTCAATAGATACTCGGCCTACCTATTGCATTCGGCCTCCTGATCGTGCAGGATGGAGCCGAGTAATATCTGTCTTCCAGAGTGTACGCTTCTGATTCTGCCATTTATTCGGCTCCCACAAAGTGAAATTCAAAACAAATCATAGGGGTGTTTTGAATTCCACTTTGATCCTTCCAATTTTGTAAATGGTCTTTTTCCATTACAAATTCAAACAGTAAGTGACGGATGAAAGTGTTAAGTTCAAATTATTCAAATTAAAATTACAAAGATTAAAATCACATGTCACTTAAATTATTGGAATTAATAGTGTGATTTACAATTTGAGTTTTACAATCTAGTTTGATGAGTGTTTGGGTTCTCATTCTGAGCATCCAATGTAATGTTTATTTGTATTATTTTCTAGTTTATTAATTTTTTTTATTGATTAAAAAAAATAACCATTACACCCACTATTAACTCCTAACATAAAAATCGTGAGTACCTCATAAATAGAATTCCAATTGGCTCCATTTTTAATGAGATTTGCCTGATCATGGGAAATGCATTGTGTGCCAACAAAAATTAACAAATAAATTTTACACCAATCACATAAGTGTGAGTTCCATACACGATCTGAGTCTCACTCCACGTGTGTAGTCTAACAATTAGGGCTGGGCGTAGGGTTATCCGACCCGCCCAAATCGCTCTACCCAATCTGAACCGCACACGTATGGGGCGGTTTCACAAACACATTAGGGTAAGGTGCGGTTTGGATTTTATGTAATTTTCGGGTTGCGGGCGGGTTGCGGGTTTGAACCAGACCCGCCCAACCCGCCCGCATAAATCTTTTTTTTTTTTTTTCAAATCTAATTTTTTTTTTCCCCCTTCGAATCTGACCGTTCATCTCACTTATCTATATAACAAACAAACAAAAAAAAAAACCCTAATCTTATCTATCTCTCAAACTCTCCAAAAACAAAACACGAACTCACTCTCATCTCATCAATCTGTCTCTCACTATGGCGTTTTTCATCTGCACTGCACTGATCGACTCTCTCTCGTCGCAAGATCGACCGATCGACCTCACTCTCTCATCGCACCGATCGACCTCACAAGTAAGCCTCTCTCTCAATCTCTATCTCTATCTCTCTCTCTTCTTGATCTTTAATTTTTTTTGCAATATAACAAATCTGTCTCTCTGATCTGTCTCCCTTACTCTCTCATCTCATCAGTCTCTCACTTTCTGGTTTTGCATCTGCACCGATCGACTCTCTTTCATCGCAAGGTCGACCGATCGACCTCACTCTCTCATCGCACTGATCGACCTCACAGGTAAGCCTCTCTCTCTGTCACTATCTCTCTCTCTCTCCCCCCAAGCTTTGATTTTTTTTTGCAACATATCAGACCTCTCTCTGATCTGTCTCTCTCACTCTCTCATCTCATCAAACTTGTTTATTTTATGCAATCAGATCTGTTAATTTTTTTTTTTTGTAACAACAGATCTGTCTATGAGAAGTGCAAATTGAATGTGTGTGTTTGTTTAGAATAAAATTTGATTTTTTTTTTTTTTTTGTAGCAACAGATCTGTGAAAAAATGGAAATTGAATATGTTTTTATGTAAACAAATCTGTCTCTGTTTTTTTTTTGTTTTTTTTTTGGGAATTGAATCTGTGTTTTTGGAATTAAATTTGTGGTATTGGAATTAAAAATCTATTGTTCAATCTGTGAGAAGTGGAAATTGAATCTGTATTGAATCTGTTGTTCAATCTGAATTAAATATGTTTTTCAATCTATATTGAATTTGTTATTGAAATTGGAATTGAATCTGTCATTGAAATTGGAATTGAATCTGTTATCAAAATTAAAATTGAATCTGGGATTCTATTGAATCTATGATTGACAAAATGGGGGGGGGGGAAATGTTTAAAAATAAATTTTTGAGAAAAAGTCCAATTCACAAACCGCCGCAACCACCCGCACATCCGCAAACCCTATCCGTACAAACTGCAATCCGCACTACGGGCGGTTGCGGATTGACTTTTCTCCAAACCGCATAGATGTAAGCGGGTCCAAATCGAACCGCAAATTGTCCCAAACCGATCCGCGGACACCCCTAGTAACAATTATAAAAGTGTGAGATCCATGAGAAAATGATAATTACGGAAAGAATAGAATGTGTGGTGTATAAATAGAATTTGTTATGATTGCCTTTCAATTACCTAAAATGCTCATAAAGTGTAAGAATAAATTACACTAAGGCTTTGTTTGTTTTGATATAATATATTTTACATAGAAAAATATTTTTCTTGTAAATTGATTTACATAGTGTAGACGTCCCCGAACGTCCCGGGAGAAATCCCGTTTTGTTCATTGGGCTCACTACAGCTCGGACTCAAAGTCACGGTCCTGTATCTAATCTCGCAGAGTGCAATGCAAGACCGATGGATCATCAAAGAGTCCAAATCCGGCAAATCGTTTTGAAAAACTAATTTTTTTAGAAAGAAGAGCCAAACATGGACTGTTTTGCCAGACACAGAGTCGCCACCTAAATATTTTATTTTAGGAGAATTTAAGAAACCCTGACTCGTGCCTAAGGCCACGTGTCCATCATCACCAAAGTTGCCTCGGCTCGGGAACTTGGGTACGATTGGGGACGGTCACTTCGTGAGCACCCCCGCTCACTCGATCAAAGATCGGCCTCTACTAACCATAATATCTTGTTTTTGAAAACACATGTGCTCTTATTTCGGTTATTAACCTAGAATTACTATGTGATGCGCACAGCATATAAGTATAGATTAGATTGCCTAAGTTGGAACAAAGCATCGCATATCCGTTTGTTTTGAAAATGGATTGAAGTTTGCTACTCGCAAGTAGGCTAAAACACGGGTTTTGACGAATTATTCCAATTCAAGCAACCCAACCTTCACCCACCTGCATTCAGGCAGTTATATCACATAAGCACATAGCCTCATGGTAAGCATGCTATTATGGCAGTCACTTACACGCATGCAAGGATGCTAAAGCATAAACACTTACCGAGTACTTCGAGCCAAAGAAAGATCTAATTAGAAAACATGCGTGAATCCTAACTATGCTGAGATGCCTAATGCAACACATGCAAGAATGCAACTAAGATAGGCTTGGCTATTCTAAGATGGCATATGAGATGCTACAGGTAACATGTATTCAACTTGGAATTGAAATACGATGCAGTTAGTATGATGCGCTGAGCCCGGTGCATGCAATACAAATGAATGAATGCAAACATACGAGCATAAGGATGCTAATTTAAACGTGCCCTAAAACTAACCATCATAAGCTGGTAAATAAAAAGAAGAAAGACGTGGGGTTGGAAGACATACATCACACACACGCACACTTATTACAACATTGCCCTCCTCGGAGGGTCCGAATAAATAATACACAACCGAATGAATAACAAATTACAGTTAATTATTACACAACCCTAATTAATTAACAAATTAACTAAAATAAATAAGCTAGCATGCAATACATATGAAATGGACTGCCTCAGCTCGGTCTTGAATGACAAGGAATGCATGTATGCTCGAGTCGCCTTGTCGGAAAATCCATCGCGATGCCCCGATTTGCCTCTGTTTGTAACTGGTCCCAGAACACTGAACAAAACTCCAGAAGGCTGAAACTCTACCATGCTGTAGGGATACTACCCACCAGTTTTTGCTGTTGACTTTCGGTTTGCTACAATAGAGAGCAAGAAAGGGGCATGGCAAAGTATTTTCAACATATGCGTGCACGACTACTTTCCCCGTCATTGCATAAGCTCTAGGGAGTGTAGTCCTCGATCCTCATGCCATCAATCACGAATCTCGATGCATGATGGCTAAGGAGTCAAATTGCATGACTCAATGTCAAATGGATGCACAAATGAACACAATAAGGCCTAAACTCCATCATGGGTAATCCGGAGTGTCAGTGACCGAGAATCGAGGCACGTTTCGTCACTTGGAGTACGAAACGTCCCTCGTTTCCCGTGTCTGGACTAAACCCTACTCCAAACACAATGCAATACACATGGCATGCATGAATGCAACTCTAACATGTAACCTAAACATAATGCCACTAAATGATGCAAACATGCAAATGATGATATGCAAACATGCTACTAGCATACACAATGCTATGAAATAATCAATGGCATACTCAATGCACATGAAAACTATATGGCATACGCAATGCACACATGCACACGTGGAGACTAATAGTGAAATGATCAAGGCATACACAATGCAATGGTCAATCATGCAACAACATGGACTAAATGGCATATACAATGCAAGATGGACTTAAACCAAGATAGGTGAGCCTTAGCCGCACCCAAATCAGTGGCCAAATATGATGAAATTAGGCAACAAAACACATGCAAATATGCACAAATGCAAGGGACCAAACCTAAGATACCAAATGCAACTCTACCAAAGCATGGCAAGGGATGGAATATGGCATACAATCACACATTTTCCAGCTCTGAAATGACATGCAAGATGGTCCCGAATCATGTAAACACCTCACACAATGCATGTTAGATGGCCCGGACACCGAAACTAGTGAAGTGCATTACACTAGAGGTACACAAAGCAATGCTCAAATGACCCAACCAGCCCCAAACAGTCCCTATGCTGGTCCAAGTTAGTGGGAAAATGGTCTAAAATGATGGCTCAAAATGCATAGAAATGAAGCTCATGCAATGGTCCATAAATGAGGTATTTAAGCACGACTCTCAAACACATTTAAAGAGTGGAAAACATGGGAATATGGCACAAGTATAGGCTCTGAAATGACATGCTCAATGGCCCCAAAACATGAAAACACCTCAGTATAAGCATGCAATAGGCTTCAAAACTCAAGGCTAGGCAAGGGTATTACACTACAACCATGCATAGAAAATATCATTCGACCATGAGGCATAAAAACAGAGCTAAAGCAGTCCAAAACATGCACAAAATCAGTTTAAGGCATGGCCAAAAAGTGCTAGAATCAAAGACCAAAATAGCATGCAATACAAGCTAGTGAAGAGGGTTTACACTATAAGTATATGAAGCATTCAAGAGGTCACTAAACCAGAAAAATTCAGAGGTATGACATGCCAAATAAAGCCCAAAAACTCATTGAAACATGGTCAACGCATGCAAGAATGACATGCTCCTTTGATAGGCTATGAAGAGGGTTGTTCTACACATGCAAGAGACACACCCAAGGTGACAAAACCAACTCTGGACAGAGCCTATGCAGGCCCTAAAAGTCACTGAAAATGGCCTGAAATGAGGTTTGGAGGTGTGAAAATAAGGGCTCCTTTGTTAGGCCAAATATGCTAGGAAACAAAACAAGGGGAGAGAGGGTTACCCCTCTCTCATTTTGGCACTCAAAACAGCATGCTAGCCACTGAAAATCCACTGGATTTCAGTGGCTAGAAGGCCAAACAAAGGTCAATGCAAAGGCCCTAATGCATGGCTCAAAATAAGGCAAAATGAAGCATGCAAGGGGGTAGATGACCCCCAACAGAAAAATGATCTTAAACAAACATGTTAAGGACCTCAAAATAAGACTTTTTTCAGTTTACACCAAAGCTCGAAAATACTTGCAAGTATGGCTAAAAGATGAAGCAAAATAAAGCTCAAAAGAGGGAATAGGGTGTTACCCTTGTAGCTCAGCAACTCCAGTAGCTTATGGGCAAAAAATGCAGCTCCTTAGAACCTCTCAAGACCCTCCAAGAAGCTTAGGTTTGTGTTGGAGGTGTTAGGCTAAGAGGTAGTGTGCAAAGGGGCAAGAACTTAGCACTTTCTAAGCCTAAATGGAGAGATATAGCGGGAGATAGATGTATATGCCTTAGCCAAATTCTGAACCTTCTACAAGGAAGGGAAGGCCTTCCTTTATAGCCAAGATGGTCCAAAGCTTCTCAAAGAAGCTAAAAACAAGCTTGAAGATCCTCCATACACATGTATGGAGGATCCCTTCTGTGCCTTCCAATTGGTACAGCTGGCAATAACTCACAGAGACAAGACTGAGGGAGACAGGCCAACCAGTTCAGGTGGTCGGCCGACCACTTTCCTTGGTCGGCCGACCAGTTCAAAAGGTTCAAGTGGTCGACCAGTCACTTTAGGTGGTCAGCCATCCAGTTCAAAAGGGTCAGGTGGTCGGCCAGCCCATTTGGTGATCTCCCAACTGAATGCAAGCTAGTGGTGTGGTGGGAGACTAGCAATTGTGGCCCAAACATGAGGGAGACCAGTTACCTGACAAGAAAATCGGCCGGCGGGGGAAAAGTGGTCTCCAAGGAGAAAAGGTGGTCTCTCACCCTTGTACCACCTTCCAAACAATGAAAATAAGGTTCATGCCAAAAATGAACCAAGACGGATGCAAAACAAGGGTTCGGGGGTTAAAACGCACAGCCGGGTGCCCTAAAAACTGACTGTTAAGCATCGAAAGTGGCGTGTGACCACAAAGGTAGTCTCCCGGGCCACAGTGTCCCTCTAGAGAGAGGAAACAAGGTGTGTGCCAAAAACCGGAGCAAACGGAGAAAGTTAAGCGGTCCCGAACTGAGGCGCACGGCCGACGGCTCCGAAAATCAGAAACTAGTCTCCAAATGAGAACAATGGTTTACGACCACGAAAAGTAGCCTACGGCCACTGAGAGATGGTCTACAAGACCTCTCCCTCCCTTTGGGAAAGGAAAATAGAACCTGGTTCGCAAACCGAGGCAAAGCATAAAAGAGCCCCGAGGTCCAGAGGCAAGGCTCTCAACCAAGACTCTGTAACCTCAGAACAAGCACAACATGTGTCATCACCGAGCGCTCAATCGATGACATCTGAGTCTTAAGATCGGTCAAAAATGGGGTGTCTACACATAGGAACAATATTTTTGTTTTTGTTTTTTAGCATTTGGTTGACACTTGAAATAAAAATATTTTATTACTTAAAAGAGAAATTTTGATTCAATAAAGTATCGTTTATGATTTTTTTGTGAGTTAAGATATTTATTTAAAAATGCTAAATATGTTAAAAATGTTGCGAGTAAGAGCATCTCCAATCCAGCATCAGATATTTTATCAAATTTGAAATTTGATAAAAAGGGCCAAATGAGACACTCCAACCCTTCCACCAAATTTATATCAAATAGATGCAAAACCAAAGCTTTCATCAAATTTAAATTTACCATTGGGCTAGACATCCTCCCGGAAGTCCACCAAGAGCAATTTTGACAGGTTTTTTGTTCATGTCCGGATGACCTCCAAGACATCTGCTTGACATCCTCTCGGATAACTGGGGATGTAAAAAAATTTGATAAAATTTCTAATCTTAGCATTGGAGTGAATGATATCAAATCAAAATTTTCATCCAAATTTTACTCAAATTTAATGAAATTTTTTATTCACCATTAGAGATGGTCTAAGAGTCAACTTTATAAAAATTGACTTGTGCATTTTTTAATTTTTATAGGTAAGTTATTTTTCAAAAAATGATACAAAAATATTTTCCTTAAAAAATATTTTACTTGCTTTTTGTTTAACCAAAAAATGGAAAATGAGTAAAATATTTTTAACAAAAATATTTTTCTTAACAAAAATATTTTACATCAAAATAAACGGAACCTAAATTTTCTTGAAATTTGAAAAAAAAAATACAATAAATCCATAATTACATTGATTTTTGAAAAATCTAAAAATCCAGAGATAGTGATTTGTGATTATGATTCAATTTTAAACAATTAAAAACAATCTCAATTAAACAATCAATAATAAATTGGTATAACGATTTAACATGGAAAAAAAATCACAATTGGACTCTTCCAATTGTGATTAAAAAAAAAATCACGGGTCAATACCACAAAACAATCCATTAAGAAGATAAAAAGAAACTACACAAGAGAACTCTCAATTACCTAGCGAATCTATGCCTGAATTGAACTAAACCCGATGTGCCTCTTCCAATACCGTCTTTACCTTGGAATTGCTTTACCCAATATTGAATTCACAACGCCGATGTCGAATCCACGACGATAAGCCATTTTGGACCACAAAAGCTTCAGGCCTATGTTCACTAGAATCTACCGATTAACAACTCTCTCTTTTGTGAATTAAAAAACATAATTAACTCTTGATGATTGTTAATATGTAATTTGTTGATCAATCGATTATTTTCTATACATCAAGGAAATTCATATAAACCACCATCTAATGTAGAACACTTTATATTTTACTCTTTGAGAATTTGGACTGGTCTAATCCTAAAAATGGCAAATGGCATACTTTATATAAAACAGAGTTGCGAAAACCGCTTGAGCACACGCTTTACTGCTCAAGCAGTGTAAGTAAAGGCAGTGCAAACATATAGACTAACTGTTCGAGCGCAACATCCACCACTCGAGCGGTGAAACATATTTCCCAAAAGTGTAATTTGCAGGCATAGACACTGAATGAACCACATCACCGCTCGAGCGCACAAATGACCGCTAGAACGGTCAAACAATTTTGTCAGCAAAGTGGCAAACAAAGAATGATAGGAAATGTCAACACAAACTCCTCTACTCTGGTACAACTCGAGTTAAATTTGCATCTAAACTCTCATAACTCACAGATACAATAAAGTGAATAAAAATACAACTAAATGGAGTTTTGTCCAACGGGCTTACCAATTACAAAAACCTAACAATTTTCTTAAGGTTTAATTCACTTGATAGTTAATTCCTTTTTCATTACTAATTCTTTAGTAACATAAATAGAAAAATGATAGTGTCATATGTTATTCAAATTGTGAAATTAATTAAATAGATTTATGAAGAAATCAAAATTATATACCGAGAACATATGCTGATAATTACAACTAAATTTCAACAAAAATACACAAACAATAAAATGATAAAGAAACCAAACTGAAGCCTGCACGGTAGCAGTTTCCTTAAAACAGATTTCGCCGCCTTACGGGTCGAGTGCTTGAGGAATCCTGGCGTCTGTCTCCCAGGATACGACGGTCAAAAACCAGCTACGGCAGAAGCACTCTCTGTCTAGTTAGCGAACAAAACCAGTGGCAGCACTCTCTCACAGTAGGAACTTTCTGGCAAACTGACTAAAGAATGGAAGAAACAATTTCTATGTTGGAGACTTGACAGAAGGGTCTCAATTTATACATGTATAGAGGAGAGAGGAGAAGCCTCCAGCCTTTATGGCTGGTCACTAATGCACCATTAACCTCTACAATAAAGGCAGGAGTTACAAACTCCATTAATGCACTATTAAACTCTGCAATAAAGGTAGAAGTTACAAACCCCATTAACTCTTTCATGAAGCTAACTTCATGGGGCAATTTCTCATTCAATTTTCAATGGTTTTGGCTATACTATTTGTGGTGTAAAGATCTCATTGCAAAGTATCTAGACCCACTTGGACCCAACACAATAGATGGTTGGGACCCACTTTAATATTTAATTAAAGTCACCAAAAAACCATTTTTTCCAACAATCCCCCACATGAATAAAAATTGACCGAAAGACTCAACAAACGGACATCGTTCAACAATAATGACTCGAAGAGAGAGTGCAACGAACTAACCCCGACATCAGAGAAGGTAGCTTTTGGCTTTGAACCTCTGCCAGTGAAAACCTATCGAGTTTACTGGCTGATCAGTGAATAAGACATCTTGAACTGCTCTACCGTTTATGTAAACTGAGACAATAGATCTCACACGGGAATTACTCCTACCACCATTCTGTTCTCACTGGTGTGCCCTGTGTGGCCCTGGGCACTAGCCTGGTTCAGCGAGTGGTTTCAAAGAATCTTGGCCTACCCAATTCTTCTAGAAGTGGCCCCACTTCAAACTAATTTTAGTAATATTTTTCATCTATATAACTATTAATTTGATACCAATTTCACACTTTAAATCTCTCTCATAGTCATTTTTACTTTGATATTTCATCGGAGATTAAAATATATATATATATGTATTAACTATAGTAGAGCGAAACGGTTTCGAAGACGGATTATAAATTTTAAAGTTTAATCCGCAGTTAGCGGATAGATCGATGGGATCGGTGCAAATTTGGAGATTTTAACGGATTTGACGTTATTTTTCTCAGCCCTAGTTGGCTTACATAAATTAAAAAAAAGAATTAGACAAAATAAAGAACATATCTTTTTCATATGTTAACTAGTGAAAAATGAAACGTGTGGTTGAAATTGTTCTTAGAGACAAAATCATTTCTTAGGGACAAAATATCTTAATTATCAAAAGTGTCATTATTGTATTTTTAGCGACAAAATTAGATATTTAGTAATTAATTGCTATCCTTTTGGGACCAAAATATTTTTTCAAAAAAAAAAAAAAAGGACAAAACAAAACTTTCAGTATGAAATTGTTTTGTTGTTAGAAGTCCCTTTTTTTGTACTTTACGTGACGAGCTTTTTGTGACAATTCACATGACGCCTAGAATTAGTCTACTAATATTTGTTGCAACAAAAATTT
Organism: Camellia sinensis; assembly: GCF_055761805.1. Taxonomy (NCBI): domain Eukaryota; kingdom Viridiplantae; phylum Streptophyta; class Magnoliopsida; order Ericales; family Theaceae; genus Camellia; species Camellia sinensis. The sequence continues at coordinate 72,251,909 of NC_138973.1, read as the reverse complement.
CACTTTTGGAAATGAAAAAAATTCAATCCCTAAAACCCTCATATTTTGCAGTGTGGCTTTAGGTTTTGATTTCTGATTGAGAAATGCTAAAGACCCACGCTTTTATACCTACAATGATATGACAAAGAAGTTGAGTTATATATCATTAAATGTGTAATAAATCAAAATTTAACACCTATTATATCACATTATTCTGGGTGGATCTCCAACATTTTCATTTCTGATTATGAAATTTTTGTTTACAAAAAAATTGCACCCAACAAGGAGTATGACGGGCTTGCACTATTTTATGGTGTTTTCCTTTTACTGAAAATTTTGATCCAAAATTTGTCCCTATAACCTAGTTGGGAAGTTCTTCTTGATTCTTTTCTTCAATGTGAAGTTAATATGAAAAATAGAATTCTCGCTTCTCACATGAATGTTTCTTTCTTCTTCATAGTAAGTTGGTAATCATGTTACGGCTTTAAAACAATTAATGATAGTTTGGCATGTAACATGTAACATGTAACATAAATGACAAATTTTATTAATGGAGAACCAAAAGCTTTGGCAATATTCGTTGAACATCTAAATTAATAATGGTTTAACTAATCAATTAATTAATTATATTTTATGTCATTCAAATCAAATTATCATCGGCTTCTTATATTGTGGTAAATTGTTACATACATAATAGTTAACGTTAATAATTACATATTCATGACAATCAACCTCAATTTTGACTTTGGGTTGCATAGTGGAAATTGTTTCTGGTGATATTATAATTCTATCCAAAGAAAATGGACGATTTTTTAAATTTTTTATTTTGACTTGTTTTGTTTAAATATTTTAATTTCGTGGCACATCAACCTAGTTAATTGCTTGTATTATGTAAATGTAATAATTCATAGAAGGCGGCCTCCCATTTTTTTCTTATGTTTTTTTGTGATTTTTATTTTTTTTTATTTCGTTTTTTTTAATGATGCCACGGAGGTAGAACACCCCACTTGTTTCTGCAGAAAACGATTAGTGAAATATATATATATATATATATATATATACGTGAGTGTTAATTTTTGACCACACAACCAAACAGGAAAACTCAGCAGAAGAGCACCGGCAGAATAGATTAAGCCCGAACAACCTGTCACAGAAAAATAAGAATTCGGCGGTGGTTCGTCCACTCGGGGGCACTCCGACGATCAGATCAGTAACCAAATATCTCTCAAAGATAACCAATAGTGCTTAACTTACTTAGACAGAACATAAAAAGCATATTGTAGACCCACCGAGGGTGTCTTACTTTTATAATGATCAGCGTCCAACTTCTCTCTATAAGTCTTACTTCATGGGACTTTAGTACATAATGCTCATCTTGGATTCTTAGCCAAATATGGATAAACTCCCTGAGAGCTCTATCTTTATCCAGACTGAGATCCTCCCCTACTCTAGGACTCTTGTCTCTTATCTGCTTATCTCAGATTCCGGTATCTCCACAGATAACCTCGGCCTAGCCAAGATCACCTCGGCATCAGGACCTTGCCACGTGGCACCTTGACTGACACTTTGGCGTCACCTTGGCCACATGATGTCATTCACAAAATATGCTCCCATAACTACCCCCTAGGTTCTATTACCTCGACAACCTGAGGTGATGGGACCTATATCACTAGTTCATTTACCACATCGGCTAAAATTCGTTCTTTCTTCTTCGTCCGAGATCATTACTTGTCGGCTTCATGTACCCAGGACTCAATTGTCCACTCAGCACAAACCAAGAAACCAAAACCAAGGTCCTTAAGTTTTTTCAACCGAAATCGTTCCTCTAGCTGAGGTTTTTGCCTCATTAAATCAAGAACTCCAAAGGTTTTGATTGCAAATGAGTTGTCACGCATGGTTTTCTCAACCGTTTCCGCCACACATCCTTCTCTCATTGATTCATACCTGACACGTGCCATCGGGTCACGTCGCTTCTATGCACGCCGCCTGACAGACACGTCGTCCAAGGCCTATTATTATGGTTTGTCGCCTTTTCATAATTTTAACAAAACTCTTTCCTCTCTCTCCGTCTCTTCACTTCGTATTTTTGTATTCTCAATTTTTCCCTCTCTAAAATTTCTCAATCCTCCATTTCCGTTTCCTCAAAGCTCTGCAACTGTTTTATCCTTTTTTCTCCAGCGAGCTTTCAACTGCCCTGTTCCGTTCAAGTTCTTTAACCCCGGCGTTCTCGCTCTCGGCCCCATTTGGTAAATTTCTAATTTCTTTTTCCTTAACTTCAGTATTCGTGCTGCTTAATATATCTCTGTGTTCATTCATATTGTTCGTGATTCTCGCACATACGTACGTAGTGTTCATAGGTCTAAAGCTTTAACAATTTTGCCACATTCGCACACACCTACTCAGTGTTTCTTGAAAAATGTTACTTTCTTGACTCGGAATCATGTTCTTTTCTGTTTTTCTTTAACTTGTTTCCAGATTCTTGCCCTTGACTCTTGTTTCCGTATAGACTTGGGTTTGGGATTTGATAGAAATCACATTCTTTAGGGAAATTGAAACAAATTCCCCCTAAATCTTCAAAAACCTTTGCCCCGGTTCCAGTTTTGGTCTTAACCGAGGTTATCAATCCCTATCATTTTCTTCTCTCTGACATTCATCCCAAAACACTCTAAGATAATGGGTATGTTTAGATGGAGGGTAAATACCCTAGAAAAACTTGAACACTTTGGGAGAGAGTTTTCTATCCCAGCCGACGTCCAGCTTAGGCTAGCTAGGGAGGAGGACTCCATTATGTCGGATGGGGATTCCATGCCCTTCCCAGTGGTTGCCTTTATCGAATGTGAACTTCGGTTTCCCTTTGACACTCTCTTCCGAGAAATCCTCCATTATTACAAACTTAACCCCATGCAACTTGCTATAAACTCATATAGGGTCATAAATGGCATAATTGAACTAGCACTCCGAGAAAAAGCTAGGATCACTTTAGCCGATATCCAATTTTTCTATACCACGTGTGGCCTTAAGTTTGAAAAAGGCTACATATACTACCTCAAGCCCAAGTCCACTGCTTATAAACTAATAGCCGACCTCCCAGACTCTGACAAGGGTGCTGGAGATGATTATTTCATCGTCTCAGGCAACTGAGAATTTGCACCTAATGACGACCTTCATCTCTATCATCTACGTCGATCGGTGTTTAAGGAGGGTGATGGTAAGAGCTGAGTTACTTTTAATCATATTTCGGCTAGGATTTGTCAATATATACCTGTGATGTTCCTGTTCTTACTTTTCTTTGCAGTTCTTTCCCAGCCAGCAAAGGACTTTCGACAGACCTTTTTCCCTGGTCCTGATCTAAAAAGGCTCTTAGGTTTGGATATCAACAAGCGCAAAGCACCTTTGCTGCTTAATTACATCCCTACCTATAAGTCTGTATTACCCGACGTCCCACGCCAAAGTAAGACTCCCCTATCAGTAACAACTCCAACAGTTGCTTCCTCACCAAGGCCAGACTAGGCCTCATCTTCAGATCCAGCTGAGGCTGCATTAACATCTGCCCTCCAACTTATCCCGACATCACAGCGCCAACGCCGACGTCAAGCTCTACCAAACATACCAGTAGACAGAACTCATAGCTGCAAACGTCAGGGTTTTGAGGCATCGGCTCGCGATCCAACCAATCCTCCTATCGCACTTCCTGACATTCACTTCGGTACCAAAGTTACACTTGCTGCCACTGCCGACGAAATGGGCCGAAAACCAGCCGTCGTTAAGGACCTTCTAGCCAACATTCCTGGGGTCATGATGGTGTAGTCCTCCTCTTGTCCATCTCAACCAAAACCGAAGTTGAAAAGAATAAAAAAGGCCAAGGCTAAGGCCACAATGACTCAGATTGACTCTAAAGACACTGTGCCAATCTCAAAACTAGTCAAGGTCGAGAAAAATACTACTGCTGTCGAAAAGAGGCCATTTGAGGAGGTAACACCTGAAGTCTCCCCATCGAAGAAGCCGAGGTCAGATTGCCCAGAGGGTAGTAGCAGTTTCCCTCGCAACATGACCTGGGCACCCGAAGTCATGGTAGGAGACAGACCTTTAACAACCGGCAACAGCGCGATCAACGACATCGAGGTCGGTGCGGCCCTGTCAACGGCCATGCTCCTACCCAAGGACATGAATCATATAGCTGACCTCCATGAATACGAGAACTTCGGCCTGATGATACAACACTCAGTCTTGGTAAGTCACCTTCTTTATATTTTTTTTTGAAGTTTTTCAATACTTAGTCAAATTTCACTAATCTATTTCAATTCTTGCAGGCCATCCAGCATGCGCATTCGTATGCGGTTAAGACAGAGATGGCAAGGAAGGAGTTGGCAAGGAAGACTAAGGAAGTTGCCAAACTCCTCTCCTCACTCAATCATGCCAAAGCCAACAATCGAGCTCTTTGGATCAGGCTAAGGCTTCTAAAGCTGCTCAGAATCAAGCTGAAGAAAAAGCAAAAATGGTCGATGCTGAAGCCGTAGCCACCAAGGCCGATCTTGAGGCTACCAACGCCAAGGTAGCTGAGCTAGAGGCCAAGCTCCAAGAGCCCTTGACGCAAAGCATGTCGAGGTCAAGGCGGCCGATGAAAAGGCCTTTGAAGAAGGACAAGTCGCCGTTCGCGACCAATACAAAAAGCAAGTTAACTTGGCTTGCAACCGAGGTTATTACCTCGGCTGGATACTGGCGCTCAACAAGATGGTTGTCCTAATGGACTCCCCACGTCGTGATATTGACCAGTTCCAAGTGTCTTTCCCTTCGGCTCCACAAGAATCTAATGATGATGCCGAGGAGGATGACACCGACGAGGAGGCTGCGAATGAAGACGATGCTGCTGTTAAAGCCAAGTCCTCTACTCTGAATGAGCAAGTCCTTGACTTGACTTAAGGTAAGGAGGACGAGGTCTCCAACCAATGCCGAGATTGAGGCATAGAGAACTATCGAGAAGCTTTCCCAACTATCTGCCGAGGTCAATACACAACCAATCGCTGAAGTAGAACAGTACACTTAGAATCTCTTCCCTTTTTGTACTTTGCTCTCTTTCCTTCGTAGTCATTGTAACTTTTTGAACAATGTTTTAGCTTTAGTTTGGCCGATGTGCCTTTTTTGTACCCGAACAAGTTGTCTTTTTTCCAGGCCGAAGTGTCTTTTTGTTTGTGAGCAAGCTCTAACTTGTGAGTGCAAGTCTTATATTTCCTTCAAAGTGTTGAATGCTTTGCTTACTGCTTTCTCTCTATGCATTGCATGCTTTCATACTTAGAATATTTTTGCATGCCTTCAAAGTATACCTTAACTGTATAATAGCTCCGAGATATAATACCTCGAAAATAAACCTTGAATGTTTTCCTCGGCCAACCATTAGCATACCTCGGCTAACACTGTAAAAAATATCAAAATATTTTTACAAGTATTATTCAGTATTGCTTTGTTACCTTCATGTGCTATCTTTTATTAAGACTTCACCCTTTCCAAGTTTTGTCAACCTGGTTGGTCACCTCGGGGTAACATGTATCTCGGATACTTTATTCATAATTATCTCAGCTAACTCCAATTTGTAAATTTCTCCGAAATTTCAACAAGTGTCAAACTCTTAAGTTTGTTCATCACTCCAGCTCTCTGGCCCCTAATGTGAACCTAAGTTCCACTTAAGTTCACATTAAGCATGTGACTATGGTCTTTCGCCGAAGTCAGATTCAAACAAAGGCTCCCCGAGTTGTTTCAACCTTGGTTTCTCTGTTAATGAACTTAGTTTCATTCTGAGTTTGACTCTACCGGTATGGCAAGTCCAGGTTAATTCAACTTAGTTCAACTCCATTATATGCAAGTATAATTCAACTCTGTCATATAATGAGCCTAAGTTATTCGTCATGTTTCATTCGGAAACATCGCCAATTTAGTTCAACTCTATTATATGTAAGTATAATTCAACTCTGTCATATAATAAGTCTAAGTTATTCATCATGTTTCATTCGGAAACATCGCAATTTAGTTCAACTCTATTATATGCAAGTATAATTCAACTCTGCCATATAATAAGTCTAAGTTATTCATCATGTTTCATTCAGAAACATCGTCGTAGGACTAGTTAGTCCTATCACACAAATTTCAAATTCATAAAAATCAAACTAAAATTTTATTATTACTTCGGCTAATGACATAAACTTCAAAAAAAAAAATCTAATGATAGAAAAACTTCAGGTTGCAAGTGTTCCAGGGTCTAGGAAACTCTTTGACATCACTGTCCTCAAGCCAATATGCTCCATTGCCGGTGACCAAGATGACTCTATAAGGCCTTTCCCAATTTGGGCCTAGCTTGCCCTCTCTAGAATCCTTCTTATTACCGACTACTTTCCTCAGCACAAGGTCCCCAACTTTGAACTCTCTTGTGTTGACTTTCTTGTTGTATGCCCAAGCAAGTTGTTGCTGGTATGCCCCCAACCGAATTGCTGCTCTCTTTCTTTTCTCCTCTAGTAAGTCTAGATCTCAAGCTAGAAATGCCTCATTAGTACCATTTTACATTCCCTGGGTTCTGATCCCTAGAATGCCAACTTCTAGTGGGATAACTGCTTTAGTGCCATAAGCCATGGCAAATTGAGACTCCCCAGTTGAACTTATCAGCGTAGTCCGATATGCCCATAGTACATTGGGTAAATTTTCCACCCATTTTCCCTTTGCTGCTTCTAATCTCTTTTTGATCCCATCCAAGATAGTCTTATTGGATACTTCTGCCTGACCATTACTCTGAGGGAAACTTGGAGTAGAGTAGTAGTTCTTGATTTTGTACTTTGCACAGAAGCTTTTGATTAACTTACTGTCAAATTGTGTGTCATTGTCTGTTATTATTGCCCTCGGAATCCCAAACCTGGTGATGATGTTCTTCCATATGAAGTTCTTCACAGCAATATCTCGAATCTTCGCAAGAGGTTCAGCTTCTATCCACTTTGTGAAGTAATCAGTTGCTACTAACAGAAACTTCCTTTGCCTAGTTTCTTAGGGCAGTTGTCCAACAAGGTCCATGCCCCACTAGGCAAATGGCCAAGGGCTGGACACTAGGTTCAAATCTGCTGCTGGTTGATGTATCAAAGGTGCAAACCTTTGACACTTCTCTCACTTTCTGATAAAGGCTTCAACATCCTTCTGCATGTAAGGCTACCAATATCCCTGAGTAATAACCCTATGAGCAAGTGATCTACCCCCAGCATGGCTGAGACATACCCTTTCATGTATTTCATACAAGAAGTCTTTAACCTGGGAGGGATGCATACACCTTAAAAAGGGACCAGTAAAAGACCTTCTATAGAGATGTCGTTTTGCTGTTAGCCTAAGTGTTGCCGACTGCAGTCTGGTCTTGTACGCCTTTTTGCGACCATCTGGTTACTTGTTGTCCCTAAGAAACATCACTACTGTATCCATTCAACTTGGACCCATCTCTATACACATTGTTTCGAACTCTGTGATTAGTGGTTCCACACTTGGGCCTGACAAATAATCAACCATTATTGTCCTTGCCTCCCCTTATTTCATTGCACTAGCCAGGTTAACCAAGGCATCGGCATAGCTATTGTCATCTCAGCTAACCTGCTGTAATCGACAATCCTGAAACAAGGCTAGCAGTCTAACAACTTCTTTGACATAGACTATCATTCTTTCATCTCGGGCTACATACTCGCCTGTTGTCTAGTTCATAATAAGTTGGGAGTCACAGAAGACTACTACTTCGTCGGCTTCCATTGCTACTGCTAACTTCAACCCTATAATTAGTGCCTCATATTCTACTTCATTGTTTGAGGCCTTAAACCCCAAATGAATAGATTGTTCTAACATCCGCTCATCTGGCGATACTAACACTACTCCTACCCCTGCTCCTTGACGGTTTGAACTTCCATCAATAAACAAGCGGAAGGAATTACCGATGTAGATGTCGCAGGGCTTTGGTTTTCCTACCTTCTTCTGCTCTGCTATGGGGTTTTTTATTCCCAGTTGGGTCTCTTCTTGTTCCCCTAGACATCCTAAGTGGTGGCTCACCAGAGACCGACATGGGAGAGCACCAGGTGTGAACTTTGCTAGAAAGTCGGCCAGAGCCTGGCCTTTGATTACTGTTCTGGGCCTGAACTTTAAGTCATGTTGGCCCAACACTACTGCCCATCTGACCACCCTGCCTGTCAGATCTCCTTGTTACAGTAGGGACTTCAAGGGATACTCAATCAACACCACAATCATGTAGGCCTGGAAATAATGATTCAACTTTTTGAAAGCCATCACTATGGCCAGTGTCAATTTCTCAAGGGGTAAGTACCTAGTCTCTGCGCCTGCTAAGGTTTTACTCACATAGTGCACTGCCCTTTGTTCTCCTTTCTTTTCTCTGATTATCACTGCACTCACTATGTGCTCTGAAACGGCCAAGTATACGAATAACTCCTCTCTAGGTACTCAATTTGACAGAACTGGAGCTGTTGTCAGGTACTTTTTCAAGTCAGCTAAGGCAACTTCGCACTCCTCTGTCCACAAAAAATTTGTGGCCTTTTTTATCTGAACTTTTGCTTATAAGCCTGTTCAGGGTTGTAGCCCTTCCTGTCAACATCTGTACTTGTTTTGCCAATGTTAGACTCTTCAAGTCAAGGTGTAGACCGCCCGAACTCTCTTTGCGTGCCCCCCTTTTCGGACAGGGCGCAAATTGGGTTCCTGCTACTACAGTTCGGACTCCTGTCACGGTTCTAAATCTAATCTCACAAAGTGCAATGTAAGACTGATAAATCACCAAAGAGTCCAAATCTGAAAAATCATTTTAGAAAATCGATTTTATTCAAAAAGTACCAAACATGGACTGCTTTGCCAGATTTCAGAGTCGCCACCTAAATATTTTATTTTGGAAAATTTAGGAAACCCTGACTCGTGCCTAAGGCCATGTGTCCGTCATCACCAAAGTTACCTCGACTTGGAAACTTGGGTACGAGACGGGAAGGTCATGAAATGAGCATCCCCGCTCGCCCGATCAAAGGATCGGTCTCTACTAAACATGATATGTTGTTTTTGAAAACACATGTGTTCTTGTTTGATTATTAGCTAACTTACTATCTGATGCGCACAACGCACAAGTATAGACTAAATCGCTTGATTTGGAACAAAACATCTCATGTTTGTTTTTCGAAAATTGTTTGAAGATGTTACTCGCAAGTAGGCTAAAACACGGATTTGTCACCAAACAATCTAGGCTTAAAACATGATGATTTGCCACTCCAAGTAGGCTTAAAACTCACATTTTGATGAATTGTTCCAATTCAAGCAATGAAGCCTTCATCCACAGGCATTCATGCAGTTAATCAATTAACAAATAGCCTCATGGCAAGCATGCTAACATGACAACACTCACACTCATGCAAGGATGCTAAAGCGTAAACACTTACAGTGTACTCACAGCCAAAACAGAAGCTAATTAGAAATCAATGCATGATCCTAACTATGTTAAGTGCCTAATGCAACACATGCAAAAATGCAACTAAAATAGGCTCGGCTATCTAAGATGGCATATGAATGCAACACTTGATAACATGCTTTGAAACACGTATTCAAGTAAATGTATTGAAATACAATGCGGTTTGAATGATGCACCGAGCCCTGTGCATGCAAGACAAATGAATGATGCTAACATGCAAGCATAAGGTATGCTAATCAAAATATGCCCTAAAACTAACCATCGAAAGCGGTTAAGTAAAAAGGAGAAAGAAGTAGGGTTAGAAGACATGCACACACACACGCACCCTTATTACAACATTATGCCCTCTCGACGGAGAGTCCGAATAAATATGCTAAGCTAAGCTAACTAACTAATCTAATTAAGCTAATTAGACTAATTATTACAAACCAAATGAATAACTAGTAAACTACTTACTAATTTTTACAACAATTAACTAATTAACAAATTAATTAATTTACAAATTCAAGCTAACTAACAAGTAAAGCTTTAAAACTATGCTGCCTCAGCTCTGTTCGAAGAAGTAGAAGATGCATGCTCGGTTTTCACCCCGAAAAGCTCTCCGGTTTGCTCTTTAGAGGCTTTGTTTGCAGGGTGTCTTCAAGAACTCTCTACTAAAACTTACCAAATCCATGCTGGGGAGTGCACCAGTGGCCTGCTAGCCATGAGGAGCTGTTGCCGGCCACCTACCGACCAAAGATGGGCCTCTGCTGGCCAACAATGCAAGGGTGCCGGCCATCAATGTGGCACTGTCGGCCATTGGTGTGCTGTGACACCAAACCTTGAAGCACAGCAGCAAGAGGACAACTTCTAAGCCAAAAACCAGCTTTTTGAATGCCAAACAAACCTCCAAGGACCTCAGCTCCAAGGTAGTGGTGTTTGACTTGGTGTTTCTTTGCAAAAATGTGAAGAAAACACACTTCTAAGCACTATAGAACACAATATAGAGAGAAAGAGAGTGAAAATTCTAGAGAAAGAGAGATTTTGTCTCTAAAATTTTCTGAACCCCTAACAAGGGGGAGGGACCTCCCCTTATATAGGCAATGCAAGCAAAAGCTTGCTCGACAAGCTTAAAGCTTGTTTACATCCCTCCATACACGTGTATGGAGGATAGCTCAGTGAGCCACAACAGGCTCAAAAAATCTGAGAAAATATCTGTTAGAACAAAGGTGGCCGACCAGCCATCAGTGATGGCCGGCAGTGCCTAATGATGACCAGCAGGGCCTAGCCCATGGTTGGCAGCCCTCTATGATGGCCGGCAGGCCATCAAGGACACCACAGAGCAAAGACCAACACATGGTCCAAAAATGAGACAGAATGGAAATAGGGTTTGGAAGGATCAAACCTGGAGCATTCTGTCGCGAAAGTTGGACACTCGACGAGCAATCAAACTTGTTACTGGATGAACCTACAAGAACATCCAAGTCTTAAGGACGGTCAAAAATGGGGTGTCTACACAAAGATAGCCTTGATTTGATCTGGGCTTACCTCAATGCCCCTTCTAGTAACCAGGTATCCTAGAAACTTACCAAACCCAACTCTAAATGCGCATTTCGAAGCATTGAGTCCGAGCTGATATATTCTAAGAATATCGAAAATTGTCTTCAAGTCGGACAGATGATTCTCGGGTTCTTTGATCTTCACGACCATCAATGTATACTTCCACTGTTTTGCTAATCAAATGTCTGAACATCTTGGTCACCAGCCTCTAGTAGGTTGCTCCTGTATTTTTCAACTCGAAAGGCATCACTCTGTAGCAATACAGCCCTTTGGGGTGATAAATGCAGTCTTCTTCTCGTCGAGGGGATACATTGTTATTTGATGGTACAGCCTATAAACATCAGGTAGCTCATCCTTCTATGCCCTGAAGTGGCATCCACTAATTGATCGATCTTGTTGAGTGAGAAACTGTCTTTGGGACAAGCCTTATTCAAGCTGGTGAAGTCCACGTAGACTCTCCACTTCCAATTCTTCTTTTTCACAACAACTGTGTTTGACAACCAAGTTCGGTAGTTTACCTCCCGAATGGCTCTAGCCTCTAACAATTTGTCCACTTCCTCATCTACTGCCTCCACATGAACCAACGTCGGCCTCTTTGCTCGCTGAATCACAGGTTTAGCCGACCTGTATATATTTAGTCTATGGCAAGTGACCTCAGGATCAATGCCTGACATCTCGTATGGCATCCAAGAAAGCACCTCTATGTTTGCTCGCAAGAATGACTCTAACTCATTCTCCTCCTCATCGGCCAAGCCTGAGCTGAAAAGGAAGAAGTGCTCTTCATCCCTTTGTTGGACCAGAATTTTCTTTAAGGCTTCCTCCCTTTTGTCCGCCGGCTCTTTGCTGACATCATCCAGGACCTCCATGTCCCCGTCCTCAATCTCTACTATTTTTGCTTCTCGCACGTTGCAGACGGATTTCATTGCTTCCATGGAGCAATTCTTTGCCTGCACCTGATCCCCTCTAACCTCCTAAATTCCATGCTCCATTGAGAACCGCAACAGTTGGTGCAGTGTTGAGGAAACAGCCCTCATTGTGTGCAACTATGGCCTTCCCAAGATAACATTGTAAGGGGAATGGGTGACAATTATTGTGAACTTTGTGCTTACCTTCTTGGTGCCTGCCTGTACCTCCAAATTTATTGCTCCCCGGGACCATATCAGCGTTCCATTGAACCCAACCATTGGGCTGTTGGACTGCTCCAAATCATCTCGGTGAAGGCCGAGCTCCTTGTAATATCTGACATACATGATGTTACAAGAGCTGCCTTGGTCAATCAGAATGCGCCTTACCTAGCATTCTCCAATCTTGAGGGTTACTACCAGAGCATCGTTATGTGGATGTTGCACCATGTCTAGGTCAGCTTCCGTAAAGGACAGCATTGGTCCCTAGTACTCGTCTGTCCTAAGCCTCTTTTGCTGGGCCTAATATACATGTTGTAAGTGCTTCACCCTCTAAGTCTCCCCACGTACCTCGTTCTCATTGACCCTTGAGTGAATCACATTGATCACTCGAGGTCTGTCTGCTTGCAGTTGTGGTGCTGGTGGAGGTGGTGCTACCGGTGCCTGGGGCAGCCTTGCCTGCTCTTCCCTCGTTCTGGCCTCATCTACTAGGTCCCTTAAGTGACCTTGTTTGACCAAATCTTTCAAATGCGCCTTTAGGGCTCTACAACCCTGTGTCAGGTGTCCATCTTCATTGTGGTAGGCACAGTGCTTCCCTAGACTTCTCTCCATAAATTTGCCAGTGATTCTCTCCGGTGCTCTGTAATACGGCTGGTTCTTGATCCTTTCTAGGACTTTATAAATCGGGATCCGGAACACAATGGTGACTGCCTGTGCAGCCCTCAGTCTTGTTTCTTGCCTGTTATATCCGGTATTACCTCGGCCTCGCTTCAGCGAGCCATTTCTCTTCTCCGATTTCGATGCCTTCGTCCGCGGCTTATCCTCTTTACTTTGGCATATTTCTCGATCCTTGCCATGAGTTTTTCCATACTCTTTGGTAGAGTCTTTTCTAGTGACTTCCGTAACATGCAATCATCCTCCAAGCCGTTTTTAAAAGACACGACCGCCAACTCCTGGTAGAATCCTGGTATTCGGTTGAACACCTCATAATACCTTTTGGCAAAAGCTCTGAGACTTTCATCCTCGCCAATTTTCAGAGCCATCAAGGAGTCTACCCTCAACGGCTGCAATTTGTTTGTAACAAACCTAGCCACAAACATTTCGGCCAAGCCTTCCCAACTCTTCACAATTCTTTTCGGCAACTTGTGAAACCAATCTAATGCGATTTCCCCAAAGGATGAGGGGAAAACCTTGCAGAGCAACGGTTTGCTCTCAGTATATAGTGCCATCGAATTCAAATATAAGCTGACGTGAAAGTTTGGATCGGACTTACCGTCATATATCTGGAACCTCGACATATGGAACCTCTTTGGGGCCTCAAACTTATCCAACTCTACTGAGAATGGCATTCTTGGTTTAACCGGGATGTTACCTTGGCATTCTGCAACTTCCTCTGGAGGTAGTCCCTCAAATCCTTCTTGGTCCGACTAGGAGCTCGGCTGTCAACGGACTTCAGTCTTTTTGGTGCGCTGCTCCTGGTGTCATTATAAGTCCTCTTGGACTTCTCTTCATTCACTATATCAAAACAAAGTTCCTTCCCCTGAACATGCCGATGTTCCGTGACATAAGTTCCCTTGGTTGGAGGCGTCCTCTAAGACTCTCATCTCATTAATTTGCTCGCCTAACGTCCCATGAAGGCCGATGTGAGCATTCATTCACCTTGTCATGCTGAGGGACTATTGGGATTGCTTTCAGCCCCCCTTTTTGGGCGTCGTTCTTGGCCGTTGGAATCGGCGTGCCTTTCAATAGAAATGGTGATTTCATGACGTTGTTCTGCATCATGAAGTTAACAACTAATTGTAGGTCTTCCAGCTTGTTTGCCATTCCTTTCATCTCGTTGTCCATCCTTAGGCATCTATCTTTCCATACCTGGAGGTCACTTTCGTTATAATACTCGCCTTGACCCGCTTTCTTTGGTATGTCTCCCTCTTGGTTGACGTCCTTTTCTCCGGGATTCTAATCCCGGGGTCCTTCATTATAGTTTTCCTCCTCCACATTAAGATCGGCATGTTTGCCACTCTCACTAGGGATGTCGTCCCCGACCTTTTCTTTCTGTCCGTCGTTGGCCATGTATTCTCCTTACGTTTCCCACAGACGACGCCAAATTGTGGGTGTTGATTTTTGACCACACAACCCAACAGGGAAACTCAGCAGAAGAACACCGGCAGAATAGATTACGCCCGAACAACCCGTCACAGAAAGATAAGAATTCGGTAGTGGTTCCTCCACCCAAGGGCACTCCAACGATCAAGTCAGTAATCAAATATCTCTAAAAAATAACCAATAGCGCTTAACTCACTTAGACAGAACATAAAAAGCATACCTTAGACCCACCGGGGGTGCCTTACTTTTATAATGATCAGCGTCCAACTTCCTCTATAAGTCTTACTTCATGGGACTCTAGCACATAATGTTCATCTTGGACTCTTGGCCAGATATGGATAAACTCCCTGAGAGCTCTATCTTTATCCAAATTGAGATCCTCCCTTACTCTAGGACTCTTGTCCCATATCTGCTTATCTCGGATTCCGGTATCTCCGTAAATAACCTCAACCTAGCTGAGATTACCTCGGCATCAGGACCCTACCACGTGGTACATCGGCTGACACTTCGACATCACCTTGGCCACGTGCTGTCATTCACAAAATATGTCCCCACAATATATATATATATATATATATATATTTTATAGTTTGGTGTTTGATATGACAAAAAATAAGTAAATAACAGAAAAAGATTTCTGTAATAAAAAATATAAAAAAAAAAAAAAACTTGTTTAGGCCAAAAAATATTTTCAGACTAAAGTTTCACCAATGCTACCCTACTACCGCCATCCAGGGGCGACTCTACATGTAAGGGTGGATGTTCAATTGAACACCTTGGCATTTTTTATTATGTAATTCAACTCAAAACTTTATGTTGAACACTTTAATCCACTTTCTTGAACACTCAACCCAGTTGAACACCAATCCCAGCCCATTTTCTTATATACCCAGTTGAACACCAATCGCAACCCAATTAATCAATAAATATTAGGAGTGAATAAACATCGGGCTAGGCTAACACTACATAATGGAGGACTTTGTTTCTGACCAAGCTCGGTCCAGCCCTAACATCGGGCCTCTATATCTGCCCAAGTTCGATCTAAAAAATAATTTTAAATCTCAAGCCCACCCATTGAGCCATATGTTAAAAAAAATTAAAACATTTCATAATTAAATTCAATCACACGTTATATTTCTTAAATAAATATATTAACATCATTATAAATTGAAAGATTTTGTGTATAAATTGAAAGATTTCTTAAATAAATTCAATCACACATCACAATAAGTGTGAGTTTTAACAAAATCAACAAAAATAAAGTGTAGATCCTAACAAATATATATATATATATATATATATTTATTTTAATGTAAGGAGATTTGGTCAAAATCCCCCTCATAATAAAGCTTTAATGCATTAAGGGCAAGCACAAAAAAAAATTCTTAAAAAGTTCAACACATACCACTATTATCAAAATATCCTTAGTGAGTATTTTAATATTTTAAATTTTAAAATAATATAACTTTTGATTTAGATATCATTTTTTAATAAAATTAATGTTTTTAAAATCATCTCATCAAGATCTATCAAACAAAATCCATGTTGACTATCAAATTCATAAAAATAAAAAAAATATAAAAAAAACTTTATTATCGAAATATGTTACTAATTACCAGAGTAACACTTTACTTTCTTTTAAACAGAATATCGATTTAAAAAAAAAAAACTGAGTATGAAAGGAAGTTCTACAAGTTTTTTCACTACAAATTTACAAACAAACATATCTAAAGAAAACTTTACAAACATCCATCAACAAACTCAACAAATTAATTAACAAATTCCTTCCAATCCCACCACATTTTTTATCAATAGGCCCAATCCCACTAAGTTTCTACATCCACTACTACTTTCATCAAAACTTAACCAAGACCCAACTTATCAGCATAAAAGTTTCTTCCTCTCAAAACTCTTCGTCTTCTTCATTTTGGTTTATGAATTTTTGGAGTTAGATTTTGATTTCTTAAGTTCTTGATTTCCATGAGATGAACAATGGGTGTTATTGTGTGAAGGCCAGTGAAAGCAAACTAGATATA
Source organism: Camellia sinensis (assembly GCF_055761805.1). Classification (NCBI taxonomy): domain Eukaryota; kingdom Viridiplantae; phylum Streptophyta; class Magnoliopsida; order Ericales; family Theaceae; genus Camellia; species Camellia sinensis. The sequence continues at coordinate 72,235,665 of NC_138973.1, read as the reverse complement.
TACATAAGTGCAAGATTGTCCAGAAAAAAAAAGAGGAAACATATTAGCATGTCCATCATAGAGAAAGCGCTTGTTGCTTAGGGGGTTTAGAAATCCTTTACACACTAACATGTTAGACCTAAAGGGTTTTGGCTAAATTTCCCTTTAAAGTATTATAAATAATTAATTAATTTCATAGCGGGCCAGGTTGGACTGGGTTGAAAGTATAAATCTTAAACCCAACCCATTAATATTTTGGGCTGAAAATGTAGGCCATATGGGCTAAGACTACCTTCCCAAACCCTAGAAAAATAGGGTTGGGCGAGCCAACGATCCGATGCCCATTTCTAATATATGTGCTTTGTAAAATGAACACACAACATGATTTGGAAGTTTTGCTTCCTTAACCTCTGCAAAGTACTTCTTTGACACAATTGAATGATTTTGCAATTCTCAACGAGTGTACCACTTGAATGTTAATGTTGATTAGCAATTTTATTAGCTTATCTCAATTTGAATTAAAGGAGCTTTCTTTATTTTATTTTATTTATCATGCTACCTATAAAAATAAAATATATTTATATAAATTTTTGTATCTACATTTTATTTTTTGAAACAATGATATCAGTATATTAGAATTTTTTTTTATTTATTTATTTGTGTGTAATTTGAAAAGTCTAAAAAAATTGAAATTTTCAATGTCTATTTTGAAAAAATTTCCTGGAGTACCCATTGTGAACATCCTAAAATATATTTTTGGAGTCACCACTGCCGCCATCACCATCCCACAATCACCGTCGCCACCAGCACCAGCACCAGCACCAGGGATGGACCTATTAGCATTTGTGCCCTCAAAAACCAATTTGTTGACTTTATTAACTGATTAAATAAATTGCTTTGCATTTTATTTTGTACTTTGTATATTATTATCCTGGATAATGTTATATATGATGTGAACATAAAATTCCTTAGGTAATATTGTAGAAAAACATGCTAATGGTTAATGAACCAAAAGCTGAGAGTTATGATTTTTCAGTGCCTTGTAAACCCAATTAATGTTCCAGGCTATGGGTGTTAATTAGGCGACGCACTACTATGGCCTACACCTGTTTTGCTGCTATATAATAAAATGATTAACTTCATCATTGAGATAGTGACCTTAGGCAAATAGATGGGTGTTATGCAATAAGTACATATACTGAATAGGATTGGTTTTGAGAATACCAATGAAATGATCAGTGTCAGTTTAAAAGGTAGTTCTATTACAATGTACTTATTTTCCTTTGACTTGTGAGGCTTGTATAAACTAATTAACTATTCATTTAACTTTAATATTGTCAATCGGTGACGCCAAACCAAAGGTTGTACACGGATATGTTAGGTTATGTGAGTGGTAATTGATTTATATAGGTGCTTAACATGGGATCCATCATTCTTAAAGTGAGAGAGTATTTTTAAGCAATTTTTCCTATTAACGTTGGACCAAAATAAAATCGGCCGGTAACTCTTTCATAAAAATATTTTTTATATACATGTATAATTGCAAAAGTACTAATTTTGAGAAATGCTTTTGGGGTGTAATTAGAAAAAAGAAAAATTTAGAATTCAATTACATGAGTTAGGGTTTTTAATAGTGATAAATTTGTCCATACCTAGTAATTCATATGGAATATGGTTTGGTGGAAGGAAGTTTGTGACTAATTGTAAGAAAAGACCTCACTTGTAATTCTCTGCCTTTAGGGATTTAATTGTAATGTGTTGATAGACATTATTACAATTAGTAAAATTTCTATATTATCTATTTAAAAGATAATTAATAAAAAATTAAATAAATTATATCCTGCATATTTAAGATAAAAGATACCATATGTTTAACTTATATATGTTCTACCCCATAAAATATATTTGATAAATTTACAATACACGTATCATAGTTGTAGCTAAAGAGCCATGTGAATCAATTTAAACATTTGACCAAAAAAATAAAAATAAAAAACTAATGAAGTAAATTGTGATATCTTAAATTTTTTAACTTAGGCCCCGTTTGGGGACTTACTTTTTTAGCCAATTAGTCAAAAAGTTACTAAATTAGCCAAGAAGTCAACAACTCATACCAAAAAGTCAAAGATTATCTTTTCTCTCTACTTTTTGCACATCTTTTCGTAATTAGCCAAAAAGTCATCTCAAACATACAAGTTTTTTTTACCTACCTTTTTAGCCAAATAGCCAAAAAGTTACTAAATTAGTCTGTTCCCAAATGAGGTCTTAGTCATCATTTTCAAAGTTTGATGAGAAGGCCTCTCTCTCTCTCTCTCTTTCATTTTTTTTTTTTTTTTGTCGATTCCCTCTTCTTTTTTTGTTCTTCTTTTGTTTTCGTTTTTTTTTTCTTCTGATTCTCTCTTTTAACTCGATTTTCATTTTTAATTTCTTCATCTTTTTCATATCTATTTCAAATTTTCTTCTGTTGCTTCTATTCTTCATCTTCTTCTTATTTATATGTTTCGATTATCTTTTTCTTCTTCTTTTTTCATTATCATTATTTTAAAAATTGAAGATATTTGCGGGAATTGAACACTTGATTTAAGGAGAATGTGATCCTAGTAAAAATAGAATGTATGATCACATTTTTTTAATTTATATAATAGGTGAAGTAGAAACATTTAATAATATAGTTTTATGATATTTTTTACATTTTGTGTTGATAGAAATTGATATTGTATTTACATGTCTTACAAAAATTTTGGTTATATATTCGCCTCCTCAAAGTTAAAATATTGTGTCCGTCCCCAACAAACACCATCCTCTACCTCTACCACCACCCTTTCCACCCCCACTGAGACTACCAATAACACATAAGTTTAGGTTTAAGGTCGCAACCAAACATAAAGAAACATTTTGTACGAAATTCAAAAAAAAAAAAAAAAAAAATCTATAGAAAGAAACGAAGTGAATAAAATGTCAAAAAATAAGTGTAATTTATTTTGAATATAAATACTTCAAATACACTCATTATTTCATCACTTTTCAAATTATTCGTTTAAGTTCCATAATTATCTTCTTCTTTTTTGTCTCTCTTTTGGGATAAGTACCCATGCTTTTCAAACTAGATTTATTGGTGGAATCTTTTAACCAATCTTCCATAAATCAAACCCCAGAGGGGCCAAAAGAGTTGCTCTAACTTGAATTTAATGAATGCATTAAATAAATAAATAAAAAAAAGAACTAATGGACCACCTCCTTACTAAACAATGATGTTCCCCTCTTGGATCATTGCTCTTCTTAGCAGACACAAAAAACAAAAACAATTAAAAAATTTGAAATCGTTTTTTCACTCTTACAATTCTGATGCCTTTGTAAAGTAAAAGTGACAGAAACGATACGGTATATTCATAATCACTATGTGCTACATATATGCACATCTTAAGAAAGAAAAAAACGTACACCTCCTTGGTTACTACGTTATTAGGAATGTTACGGTAAGATAGTAATTGAATTTTGAATTTAAGTATAGATTTATGAAACAAAATAAAAATGAAAGAGAAAAGTGATAATAAAAAAAATTATTTCTATAAATTCCTATTGAAATTCAAGATTCAAACATAATTCAATATTAGTACGAGGAACGCAATTGATACTATTCCTACTAGTAAGATTTGTATAGGTGATTTTATTTGAAAGTCGTTTCAGTTATCATAGAAGTTCGAACAATATCCTCACTAATAACTGTTAGTTTTGTAAATATCGGTGAAAACAGAAAATCGTTTCAAATTAGTGTTTTGTTTTTTTGAAAGATGGTTTGGTTTTAGTTCTAGTTTTGATTAATCAAGAACTATTGATTACGATGTGATTAGAGAATTAATATGAATCAAATGGAACCTTTTTTATTTATTATTATTTTTAATTAATTTTAGTAGGTAAAATAAAAGGTATTGAAGTGCTGGCAGGAGGTATTAAATCTTTGTCGACCTTCCACTATATTTTCCATCCCTAAAGTAGGATATTAAAGATTAAGAGTTGACCTAGTAAATGAAATGTTCTAAGATGTGCATTTGGGTCTTACTGTTACATAATGCAAGATTCTGTTTACTCATTTCGCCTCCTACCGATTGTTAAAAAACCAAAAGCTAACTAATTTTATTGATATGAGAGGTTCTTACAAAGTTTCAATAATTTTATTTAAGCTAGTAGTAGTTGTAGGCCTTTGCAATTTTGGTGTTTTCTAAGTTTTTGTTCTAAGCTCTAGTTTTCTGTCATGTTTGCCCTTGTATGTCTGGATATATTTCTCTTTTATCAATCAAGTTGTCTTGTTTGTCAAAAATAAAATAAAATTATATGACCAATATTTTTTTTTAAAAAAAAATTTCACACACATACATATTATATCATCTTAGCCCTTGGCATTTTTCTTTAAAAAAATAAAAATTTAACAACATAGGCATTTTAGTCTTTTCCTATGTCCTCACTTCTAGACCACCCTCAAATATGGACACGGTTTAGCAACTTGTAAACAATTACTAGCCATCCATTGAAGATATGTTAGATTTCTTTCTGGTTCCTATATTATGAAAGCTCAGTGCTAGCAGCTATGAAGAATTTATTTAATATTTTTTGCAATGACTTCAAAGAATGATGAGGATAAGCCCTGATATATTAAGCAGATGTCAATTGTACAATCAAGAAGAGAGAGAGACTTCTAATTTCAAACAATCTGAACTACATCATGACATAGCAAGCAACTTCACTCTATTTACATTCATTGACCTATCTACAGCTTAGTCAAAATTTATTCCAAGCAAACTTTTAACACGACATAGCTTATACACAACGGTAAATTTAACATCATCATCTCACTTGACTGTTTTTCCTCTTATCTCAAGGTTGTCAAGCCTTTTGGGTCTTTTGTAATACTTAAGCAAGAGAGAGCAGCAAACAACACTAACCGAAGAGACAGCCATTGCAGCTCCAGCAATCCATGGTGGTAATCGAAATCTAGTGGATGGGAAAAGGGCTCCAGCAGCGATTGGGATGCCAAGGAGATTGTAACCCAGAGCCCAAATGTAGTTGAGACGTATACGGGAAAAGGTTTTCCTGGAAAGGTCAATGGCAGTTATCACATCCTCCAAGTTGCTCTTCATGAGAACAATGTCAGCTGCCTCAATAGCAATGTCTGTTCCAGCACCAATTGCCATTCCAACATCTGCGGCTACCAGTGCTGGTGAGTCATTGATTCCATCACCCACCATTGCCACAATGTATGAACCCTGTGTATCAAAGTTGTATGGTTACATCATGTGGAAATAATAAAATTTTTGATAATTTGAATAGCCAAGGAATATGAGAATATGTAATTGCTGAAATTATGAATAAGCTAATGACTTGGGGGATTTCAAAACCTAATAAGAGTGGTCAAACATTCTAGCTAGACCAAGACAAGTACTAAAAGATTTGGCCAAGTCATGCCATGGATACAACATATCCAACACATGACCAAGGTATGCACTCTTGTTTTCACATGAACATGCACTCTTGTAGCAACCTGTAATTCCTTCACTTTCTCCGCTTTGTGCTCAGGCTTGGCTTCTGCAACTACAGTGTCAATTCCAACTTCCTTGGCAATTGAATTGGCTGTTTCCCAATTGTCACCAGTCACAATTACACTTCTGACTTTCATGGACTTGAGAATGGAAATGACTTCACGAGCACCAGGCTTCAATGGATCAGAAATGGCAAGCACTCCAACCAGCTCCCTGTCCATAGCTACAAGAATAACAGTTTGAGCCAAACCTTCAGTTTCTGCAAGCATTTCTTCAGCATCGACTGGAATGGAAATGTTTTCATTCATCATCAAGCCCTTGTTTCCCACAATTATTTCCTTGTTCTGAACAATGGCCTTCACTCCATGGCCAGTGATGGATTCAAAGTCTCGGGCTTCTGGCCAAACAGGATTCTCTTCATCTTCTCGGAATTTCTTTGCATACTCAACAACGGCCTTGGCCAAGGGATGCTCACTGTTAATCTGATAAAACACACCAGTATAATCAATCACCAGTCATCTTTAGATAGGAAATCTGGAAGAATATAAATATAAAGGGCAGTTTGAAATTTTAGAAAATTCAATCAGCGATTCATACTTCAAATCAAACCTAGTTATAAACTAAAACTCCATTGTGGTCAACATAAGTATTCTTCGTATTTTGTAAAACAATTGGTTTCGCGGCAAATATGCTTTACTTTCCTTGGTGTATGGGTTTGTGTGTGTTTGTACATGTCTGCCTGTGAGCTCTCTTAACAAGAGACAACAGGTTTTCAATCTAAGAACATAAAAGAGCATTTAGCAACATGAAATTGCAATTAGAGGCCACCGTGATAAAAAATTTGAACTAACATGGCCTTAGATTCCAAATCCAATTCCATGTTTCTAAAGGAAGCATAAGTTTAATTTGCAGGCACAGCATACTTCAAAGGACAGTCTGAATCTGATTCTTGAACCTACTTTTTGTTACCAAATAGCCCATTTAATAAGCAAGCCCTTAAAGTCAGAAAAATTCATAAATGTCATTTCCAAGGCCAGAGATATATTTTGTTTCCAATATAATGTCGGTGAGAGTGAGGTGCAAACCACTCATGGTGGTTCACAAAAACAAATATAAGAGAGGATTGATAATATGAAAAATTGATTATTTCACTCAAATATGTAGAATACACTGAGGAGAGAAAAAATACAATTTTACTCTCTAACTCTCTTCTTTCTCTCACACTCTGAATTTTCAAAATATAATAGCTATATATAGATAAAACTAGTAATGTAAAACCATTAAATGCAAATACGGCTGAGGCTGTGAATTTCAAACGGTTGCAACCACTTTTGACAAAACTTAATTTCAGCCTCCATTCTACTCTTAGGCCGGTGGAAAAAACAATTATAGGTGAAGCAAGTTTACTTCACAACATCCCCCCTTAATCTTAATTCTCCATGCTGCTTCATCCCAAGCATCAACTTCATTCTGTTGAACAAATCATTTTTCAATGGCATCGTAAAAATACCTGCAAGCTGATCTTGAGATTTGCAAGAAAATAATTCCACCTCTTTATTTTTCACATGCTCTCGGATGAAATGATAGCGGGTGTCAATATGCTTATTTCTTTCATGATAAACTGGGTTCTTTGCTAATGCAATTGCTGAGCGATTATCAACATAAATCTCAATAGGATTTTCTTGTGGAAATCCTAAATGCTTTAGCACATTTCTTAACCAAATTGCATTACACACAGCTGAGTTGGCTACAACATACTCAGCTTCGCAAGTTGACAGTGTCACGATAGCTTGCTTCTTGGATGACCAAGTGAACACTGTATTTTCCATAAAGAAAGCAAACCCAGTAGTACTCTTCCGCTCATCTAAGTCGCATCCCCAGTCACTATCTGAATAGCCAACAAAACTGAAATTATCAATTGGTTTATAGAATAAACCATCATCGATTGTAGCTTTGATATAGTGAAGAATTCTCTTTGCTGCATACAGGTGTGACTGATCCGGTGTTTCCATATATCTGCGCTAGTCAGTCCTACTCCGTAGAGTATGTCTGGCCTGGTGCAAGTAAGATAGTGAAAACTTCCAAGTAAACTCTTGAAATAAGTTGGATCCACATCACCTGCCTTTGTACCTTTTTTGAGCTCCACTCCACTGTCTACAGGAGTGTTCACTGGATTGCAATTCTCCATTCCATATCTCTTGAGAATCTCCTTGGCATAGCCACTTTGGGAAATAAAAATTCCATCTTTTCTTTGTGCTACTTCAATGCCGAGAAAATGAGCCATCAATCCAATATCTGTCATTTCAAATTCTTGGATCATGCTTCTTTTAAATTCTTTGAACATGGCTAGATTGTTTCTGGTGAAAATTAGATCATCAACATAAAGACAAGCAAGCAACATGCTTCCATCAGCTTCATTCTTCAAATATAGTGCGTGCTCATATGGGCATTTTTCAAAACCATTGTCATGAAAATACTGATCAATTCTAGTATTCCATGCACACAGAGCTTGCTTCAATCCATAAAGTGCTTTCTTCAATTTGTACACTTTGTCTTCATGCCCATTCTGAACATGCCTCGAAGGTTGTTCAATATAGAATTCTTCTTCAAGAAAACCATTAAAAAATGCAGATTTCACATCAAGTTGATAGATCTGCCATTTGTGCTGGGCAACCAAAGAAATCATTAGCCTGATAGTCTCCAACCGGGCAACTGGAGCATACACCTCTCCATAATCAATTCCAGCTCTCTGCTTGTAACCTTTTGCCACTAATCTTGCCTTATAGCATTGGACTTCGCCTTGTGCATTCCTCTTTGTCTTGTATACCCATTTCACTCCAATAGGTTTGTGCCCCTCCGGTGGACTGGTAAGCTTCCAAGTGTCATTTTTCTCAATGGCATGAATTTCGTCATCCATTGCTTTCTTCCATTTATCTTCTTGAATGGCTTCTGAAAAAGTAAGTGGATCATTATGTGCGAGTAGGCAAAACAAATTTAGATCTGCTTCTTCTGTACCTTCATATATCTTCTGCAAATTTCTCATTAGTCTTGATTGTTTGAAAAAACTATCATCTGATGATGATGATGATGATGATGCATCACTCCTGTGAGAAATTGGCAATCTAGGTGCCGGTATTCTACATGGAGGAGTTTGTGGCTCATCTTGAACTTCTCTTGTAATTTCAACCGGAGCTTTTGATGTTTCATCTTCAAGAATGAGTTCTGCATCTTTAACAACTTCATCTTGATTCCAATTCCAAGCTTCTTCTTCTTCAAATATCACATCTCTACTCATAATCACCTTTCTGGTAATAGGATTATACAACTTGTATCCCATTGTTCTATCTCCATATCTGACAAGGATACATTTTTCTCCCTTATCATCGAGCACACCCAAATATTCTGAGATGGTTGACACTTGGCTTATGTGAACTCCAAGCTTTTTCTAGAGTCATAGAGTGAAGGCTCCTGGTTGGGCATCTATTTAGTAGATACACAGCACATGATAGGGCTTCAGCCCAAAATTGCTTGGTCAATCCTTTTCCTTTCAACATGCTCCTTGACATATCTAAGATTGTGAGATTTTTCTTTTCAACAACACCATTCAGCTGTGGCATATAGGGATGGTGTTGTTTGATGCTGGATTCCATTCTCTTTGCAATAATTCTCGAAAGCATCTGAAGTATACTCTCCACCTTGATCTGACCGCAATGTCTTGATGTAGTAGCCGCTTTGTTTTTCTACAAGAACTTTGAATTCTTTGAAGATACTGAACACCTCCGATTTTCTTTTAAGAAAATACACCCATGTCTTCCAACTATAATCATCAATGAAGGTGAGAAAATATTTATTCTGTCCATTTGACATTGGCTTCAATGGACCACACACATCAGTGTGCACTAGCTCCAACGGCTTTGTTGCTCTCCACTTCACTTCTTTGGCAAAGCTAGTTCTGTGATGCTTTCCAAGAATGCAACTTTCACAGACTTCATTACTATGAGCAATATGTGGGAGCCCTTTCATTATATTATTGCTTGACAACAGCTTCAAGCTTCCAAAGTTGAGATGTCCAAACCTCCATAGCCAATCTTTGTCTTTGATGATGGCACCTAAACACTTTGCAGCATCATGTTGGATGTTCAACGCAAACATTCGATTCTTGGACATTCTCACCCGAGCGATCAAATTTCCATGATTGTCTTTGATGGTAAGATGACAATCTTTTATACTGATGTCGTATCCTTTCTCTAGGAGTTGTCCCATACTCAAAATGGTGTTCTTCATGGAAGGAACGTAATAAACATTGGAGATGTAATCATGATCTCCATTCTTGAGCTTGATCAAAATATTGCCTTTTCCTTTCACTGGAGTCTTTGAAGAATCACCAAATAAGACTTGTGCTTGTACGGTCTCGTCAAGCTCAACGAACAACTCTCTTTTACCACACATGTGATTACTGGCTCCCAAATCTAGATACCAAACATTGTTTTGGCTTTCAGTATCTCCATGGTGGACAAACAGGGCTATAGGTCCGACTTTGTTTGTTTCTTACTCGGCAAAATTTACTTGCTTTCCAGCTTTCGTTGTTGTTTTACTCCAACATTCATTGCTGTAATGCCCGAACTTGTGGCAATGGTAGCACTGAACATTGCTTTTGTCAAATCCTGGTCGGTTATTGTAACCACCTCCTCTTCCTCTTGCTCTTCCTCTTGGAGCAAAGTGTGGTTGACTTCTTCCTCCTCCGGCTGGACCTCTTCCACCTCTTCCTCGAAAACCAGAACTTCAGTTATTGTAACCACGGCCTCTTCCTCTGCTTCTCTGTGATGTCCCCCCCTTTGCTCGTTTTTGTCATCTCTGAAAGACAGCTTTGATTGAAGAGCTTGCTCTAGAGAACTTGAGGAAGTCTTCTTGTTGATCCTTTGTTCATGAATCTCAATTGTGCCCATCAACTCATCGGTGGTCATGGCACTGAGATCCTTGGACTCTTCTATTGCTACAACCACGAGCTCGAACTTGGGACTGAGTGATCATAGAATCTTCTCTATCACTTGAAGAGATTCCATTTTCTCTCCATATCTTCTCATCTGATTAACAATGGTCAATGTTCTATTGAAGTACTCAGAAATTGACTCATTCTCATTCATGTGCAGCATCTCGAATTCGCCACGTAACACCTAGAGTCGAACTCTGATTGTCTTCTCAATTCCACGGTGTGAATTGTGAAGAATAATCCACGCCTCTTTAGAGGTTGCTACTGCTGAAATCTTCTCAAAGCTTGACTCATCAATGCCTTGATAGAGCAAATACAAGGCCTTTTTATCTCTCTTTCTTGAATCTTTTAACGCCGTCTTCTGAGCTTCATTTAAATTTCTTTCATCTTGGAGAGTAGCTGGCTCGTCATATCCTCGATCCACTAACTCCCATAAATCTTGTGAGGCTAGTAGGACTTGCATTTGAATACTCCAATTTTCATAGTTCTCCATGCTAAGTTTTGGAAACTGGGGTTAAAAGAAATTATTTGTGTTGGCCATTGGTTGACTTTAAGAAATCTGTAAATTTTTAGGATGGAATTTGCAAATTCTGACCGTACAGATGTGTCTGGAATATTCCAAATAGTTGGAAAGCACTATTGGATCATCAAAAACGGACTTCAAACGGCTTAGATCTAGAAAAAAAATAATTGAACGATTCAGATCAGCGGATTCTGGGACTTCTGAGAAGCATCGGATAATTTTCTGGACCAGATGACGTCAGCGTGACGTCAACGGCGTGGCTCGGCTCGTCTGAGGCTTGGCGGCGCGGCTTAGTTGCGGCTCGGCTCGGCTCGACTTAACGGCTCAGATGACGTCAACAATGACGTCGTCAATGATGTCAGCTCCTGGATACGGATACGGATCCAGGCTAATAGATCAGATCGTGCGTCAGACGAGTCGGACTCTGCAATCCGGGCGAAGAAAATTGGTGGAGGCGCGTGGGCGCGTTTATGCGCGTGGCGACAGCGTTAGAAGGCACGTGGGGCGCATGCGGGCTCTGTGGGGCTCTGTTTTCAACGTGATTTTTTGCAGTGTGATCGTCTCGATGAAACCTACACACTGGTGTGATCAAAAATTTATTTCAACAACTTTGATTTCTGGGCAAGATTTGAAACGATGCTCTGTTCTACTTTTTTTTTGAAAAAGTAGGCCATCTTGGTGCTCTGATACCACTGTTGGTGAGAGTGAGGTAAAAACCACTTATGGTGGTTCACAAAAACAAATATAAGAGAGGATTGATAATCTAAAAAACTGATTATTCACTCAAATATGTAGAATACATTGAGGAGAGAAAAAATACAATTTTACTCTCTAACTCTCTTCTTTCTCTCACACTTTGAATTCTCAAAATACAATAGCTATATATAGATAAAACTAGTAATGTGAAACCATTAAATGCAAATACGGCTAAGGCTGTGAATTTCAAGCGGTTGCAACCACTTTTGACAAAACTTAATTTCAGCATTCATTCTACTCTTAGGCCGGTGGAAAAAACAATTATAGGTGAAGCAAGATTACTTCACAACATATAAAATATTATGAAGCAAGAAAATTACCTCAGCTGCTGCAACCAGTTCATAGAATTCTCGAAGTACCATAGTTTTGAAGAGCCTTGTGTAAACAACCACCGGCTTGCCAATAGTGAGAGTTCCAGTCTTGTCAAAGACAATGCAGTTCACCTACAACAAAACTTTCACTTCAAGATTTTAGTGTTCCTAACGTCAATTAGATTTTTAATTAGTGTCTACATTAGTACTCCATAAAATATCTTGGATTTTGGAGGATTTAACTTTCAAGTGGATTGGAAAAATAGATTGTGATTACACATTGGAGTTTTAAAATAAATCAGTATGGGGAGTAAGTTTTTGAAGTGTGACTGGAACAACTATCGAAAAAATATTGATTTCTTATGTTGACCTTGTGTGCACTTTCTAGTGCTTGTCCTCCTTTAATTAGGACACCTTGAGAAGCACCAACTCCAGTACCAACCATAACAGCAGTGGGTGTGGCCAAACCCAGAGCACATGGGCAGGCAATGACCATGACAGAGATGCCAAACTGCAGTGCAAGCTGAAAGCTATCCATGGAAGAAGGTATCCAAGATTTTGGGTAGCCATTGAACTTTCCAGCTAAAAACCAGGCAAGCCAAGTGGAAAAGGATAGCATTATAACCTGCAAAATACAGTCAATTTTCAATGAGGGCCAAGAACTATCCCATTTGAAATAGGGCTGTTCATTAACCGTAAGATCTGAATAAACCGACCGAGTCGACTCAAACCGTTGAGTCACAGTCGATTTCGATTGTTGTACGGTCGGTCAACGGTTTCAAAAGGCCAAATTTTTTAATATAACGGTAGGTGTTCGGTCTCCCATGGAAAAATATTCACTACACCCAAACTGTCCGAATTTATAATGTAAAGTATACATGACATTTTAGGATTGGAAGTCAAAAATACATTTTATCTACCCAGGCTTATCCCCTTCTCTATTTAAACTCTCCAAATACACTTGGCAGCATATGATAAGTTGTCAAAATAGCACACACTATCTTTGACTATAGATTATCAATTCGAAAAATGACTCGTAGCTCGAATTTGGTCTGGCTCGAATGGCCCGAACTGTCCAAAACGACGTCGTTTTGGGCAGTTTTTTTTTTTTATCTTTATCTTTTTCTTCTTTCTTTCGTTTTCATTTTTTCCTCTTTTTTTCCTCTTCATTCCTTCGAACACAGAGACAGAGAGGGAAGGGAAGAGAAGAGGAGGGAGAGAGAGAGAGAGAAAAGAGAGAAGGGAAATTTGATGTCTGGATCTGCATCTGCAAAAAAATCTGCATCTGCATCTGGATCAAAAATATGAACAAAAAAAATCTGGATCTGCAAAAAAAAAAAAATCTGCATCTGCATTTGGATAATGTCTGGATCTGCATCTGCATCTGCAAAAAAATCTGTTCATTAATTGGATCTGCAAAAAAAAAAAAAAAAAATTTGATGATGATAATGTTGATCTAGATCTGTAGTGGAATTTTTTTTTGTTGTTGATGAAGATGATGTTGAAGATGATGAAGATGATCCAGATCTGCAGAGGAATTTTTTTTTTTTTTGTTGATGAAGATGATGATGTTGAAGATGGGAGTTTGATCTAGATGTTGAATTAAAAATGGGAGTTTAATTGCAATTCTGAAGATGATGAAGATGATGATGATGATGTTCAAAATCTGAAGCTGTTGAAAAAAAAAATTTTGATCCGGATCTGGATCCAAAAAAAAATTTGTTCAATGGATCTGGATCTGCATCAGATTTTGATCAAAAAAATCTGATCTGAGTCTGTAGATTTTGAGCAAAAAAAATTTGTACAAAAAAAAAATTTGATGTTGATGAAAATGGATCTGGATCTGCATCAGATTTTGAACAAAAAATTCATGTTCAAATTCAGAGGTTGATCTCTCTCTCTCTCCTCCCCTCCCCTTCTTTTTTCTTCAATCTTCTTTCTTCTTCGTCGCAGTTTCAAACCAGAGAGAAGGGGAAGAAAAAAAAAATTAGCAAAATGACGTCGTTTTGGTGAGCCAAATTCGAGCCTCCAAATTTCGAGCTACAAATCGGAACTGTATCAATTCAACTACCTTCTCTCTCATAGTCCCAATGAGTCATTATGACTTTTATCTTTTGCAGAGATCTATATGTTAGGGTTGGTTTGACGTATAAATAATATAAAAAGTCACTATCCTATTTAAGTCATATCATCTTATTTAAATCACATCACCTCTCTAACACATCACATCAAACCTAACTCAAACCCAACTCATATAAACCAATAAGTCAAAAGTATACTTTTTAGAACATCCCAAACCAACCTTAGTAATAGACTATTACGGATCTAACTCTCTCTCTCTCTCATATCTCTTTGCTTTCTCATTAATAAAGATGTTGTGGCGTGCTCTCTTTCTCTCAGATTGATGAGATGACGACGTCTTCCTAATCTCTTGCACCGACTGGCTCGTTCTCAACATTGATCATCTCCGGTGGTGGATTCTTGATCTTCTCTCGGCGGTGGCCCTCATCTCCTCTCTTTCCATTTCTGATCTCTCTCTCTCTCTCTCTCTCTCTCTCTCTATTCTCTCTTCCTAAAACCATTCTTTTCTTCATCCCACTCAAATTTGTTTGGTGGAGGTCTGTTCTTGAAGAGGAGATCTGTTACAGTTTCGACCGAAACTCGACCGCTAAATCTCCGGCCCGAAGTGGCTGGTTTCGAGCAGTTGGTCGGACGGAATTGGATGATGGATTCTCCCATCCAAAGAGCTCGGTTCGAGTAGCGGGTGTATACAAAATCCGAATGTACTTGTTACTCTACAATGTCTACATAGCACATTTTACAAAACAAATCCAATGTATATACCACATTTAGAAATATTTCAAATATTCCCACCAAAAGAAAAATGGAAAAAGGAAAGCATTATACGTACTTACAAGGGGCACAAAGAATTTGGAAATGCGATCAGCAAATTTCTGTGCTGGGGCTTTAGCCATCTGTGCTGATTCAACGAGCCGAACAATTTGCGAAAGAGCACTCTCTGATCCAACCCGAGTTGCCTTAATATGTAAAACACCATTCTCATTCACAGTGCCTCCAATCACTGAATCTCCCTTTCTCTTCGCCACTGGCCGGGCTTCTCCTGTAATCATGCTCTCATTTACATGGCTTTGCCCCCAAATGACAAAACCATCTGATGCTACTTTTGCACCTGGAATAACTTTAATCATGTCATTCTTTTGTATCAACCGACTATCAATTTCTTCTTCACGAATTACATTTCCTTCATTATCAAGGCTCAACAATATTGCTGTGTCAGGAGTCAAGTCCATAAGCTTTGCAATGGCCTCAGATGTCTTTCCTTTGGCCAAAACCTCCAAATACTTTCCAAGTAGAATAAATGAAATGAGCATCGCACTAGTCTCAAAGAAATCTGCGGCCTCGAAATTTGGAGAAGTTGCAGCCCTCAACACTGAGTAGACTGAATAAAAGTAGGCTGCATTTGTTCCCAAGGCAATCAAAACATCCATGTTGGCAGAACCATGGCGCAGTGCATTGTAAGAACCAGTGTAGAATCGCCGGCCAATAATGAACTGAACAGGGGTAGATAACACCCACCTTAAAATCTCTCCCACAGTAAGCATATTCACAACTTTAGTATCCAATCCATGCTTGAGTCTAGGGGCATACATAAAGACCATAGAGGTTAAGAAAACAGGAATTGTAAACACCAAGCTCCACAGAAAGTATTTGTAGTACTGCTTAATTTCATCCTGTCTATGGGCTTCTCTTCCTCCTCCTTCAGGGAATATCATTGCTTTGAAATGCCCCAATCCAGTAGACTCGATAACTTGAATAAAATCTCTGGGTCCTGTCAAATCTGGTTTGTAAGAAAGGCAAAATTTTTTGAGCTCAGGATCAATATCTATATCTTGAACACCTGGAAGTGCTTGAAGAGAATTTTCAATTATTCTCATTGAAGTATCAGTCCAAACTCCATCCATTTTTAACTGTATTTTGTTCCTATCTTCCCCTGTACTAATTAATATGGCTTCAAACCCAGTATTTTTTATGACATCTATTAGCTTCTTGTAGCTGACAATCTTTGGATCGTAACAAATTTCTGCTTCTTCAGTTGCCAATGCAACTTGGGCTTTTCGTACACCAGGTACTAATTGCAAAGCAGATTCAACAGTTGTAGAGCAAGAAGTACAAGTCATGCCCTTAATCTGTATTCGACATACTTGAGTGGATTTCTCATTCATCTCATCTTCAACCAATGTCGCCTGAAATCCAACATCTTCAATGGTTTCTCGAATTGTTTCCTCCTAGAGAACAATAATAAATACTTACTACCATGTGATACAATGAGAATATGGAAAGGGAATATAAAATGGAGTGCACAGCTTGAGCAATATATAGACAAAAAATGAATATATTTATAAATGGAATGTGGTGCGATCCCTTAGGAAAAGTGGTATGATCAAGGAGAGGAATACTTAAATTGACATGGATTTAATTTCACTGAGCATGTAACCCTTGATATAAAATATATGAAAAAAATATATATATATATTCATATAACTGACCCAAATAAATTGGGACACAACACAAGGCTTGATTTGGTTAATTTAATCCCACATGCTACAAATATTTCATAATAATCATGGAAGGACATGCCACATTATTTAGACCCTACATGCCTACATTTATCTACAAAATGCCGCAAATCCGACTTTAACCATGTCCTCAATCCACAGTCAGAAGATTAAATGGATCTTAAAGATAAAAGAGGACGAGCTTCCCAAGTCCACATAACACAATAGCGATAATAATGCATAAATTACCATGTACAATTGCAACAATAAGAAGTGGCAGCCACAGCCCCCAAAAAAATTGCTGCTGCGGAGTCAAAATGCCATCACTAGGGTGTGGACAAGAACTACAGACAAATGAACAGCAAGCACTGTTCCTGGTCTATATATATATACATATATGTATAGGGTTGTTTTGGAAAGTTGGTAAAAAGTTAACTTTTGACTTTTTACTAAGTTTTTTGGCTTTTTTGGAAGTGATTTGAGAAGTTAGTAAAAAGTTGACTTTTTGCTTTTTAGTTTAATATTTATTTATGGTGTCAAATCAAATTAAAATGACCAAAATACCCTTACCCAACATAAGAGATTTACTTTTTTATTTTTTTTCATAGGCCCTAATTTGTAATTTTAGGGCTATGTTTTTGGCACTTCCCAAAGGGATTTTGTTGCGTTTTTGGCAGTCATTTTGTCCAAAAACGTGACTTTTTACTATGTTCCCAAAATGGCACATATATATATATCTACATCTAATGTTTGATCTTGAACTAATTTTATACATAGATTTTTTTATTCACCACCCAAAAAAATAAAAAGAGCATATTGTTATTCAAGATCAAAACTTATCTAATTTTCAAGTCTAGTAATGTGACAATCAATTAAGATATTAGCAGTAACACTTTCTTTTATTTTTTCTCTAATTATCAACATATCAAATCACTTAAACATCATTAAATCTATAAAATAGGTCTAAAAAGTGGATTTACATATCATTTTTTTTTTTAAAAAAAAAAAGGTTAAGTAAAAGAAAGTACAGGATGCAAGATTGGCTTGAAAAAAGAAGAGGCACATGGAGTGGTCTATAAGCTTTCTTTTCGTGACAGACAAATAAAGGAAACAACTACCACCATCTTTCGATGCTTCCTGACAAAAAAAAAAAAAAGGAAGAAAAACTCAAGAATAAATGTGCCTGCATTTATCTGAGAAAATTTGAACTGTTAAACATGCTTTGGCAAGAAAAACTTTTTGTATAAACACATATTATGTTAGATTTGTTATATTAAAAGAAATTCAAATAGTTCACTTTGGGAGCTCTTTTGACGTTGAATTCAAGTTCCCAAGCTAGGCTTACCCTTCAAAAAAGTACAAATAAACTGACCTCAAATATTATATCAGTGTGTTTGGTTTTAATTTTTCGAATTCAATTTTTTAAAAATTGAGTTTTTTATTTTTTTTATTTTTTTTATTTTTAGTAAACATTTTTAAAATTTTAAACAATTTTTTTATTTTTTTAGATGGACCTTACTTAGATGTATCTAAATAGTAAAATATTTGTGAAAAATTATTTTTAAAAAAATTAATAAATATATAAAAATACGAAAGATATAATGACTTTTTTGTATTTTTTTTAGTGAATTTTTTAAATATTTTTTTCACAAATATTACACTTTTTAAGTGTATTTATGTTGTGTCATAAAATTTAAAAAATTACTTAAAATATTAAAAAATTCAGTAAAAAAAAATAAAAATAAAAAAATTTTAAAAGTAAATTTTGAAAATAAAAACCAAACAGTGATTTTTTCTCCGAGTTTTACTTTTCATCTTTAACTATTCCCTTAATAACTTGAACATATGCAACCGTAGAAACAACACATGTCCCACCGTTGTAGCAGAATCCTGCTCTATGTGGGCAATATTCTAAATGAAAGGCAAAAAAATTTGTCTGCCAAAGAACATTTGAAAAGAAAAAGGAAGATAGATATTAAATACAAACAAATGCAAAAAAGAAATATGGTCAAATCTCAACCTTAATTCTTTCTGGTTTGGTTGAATTTTGTAATCAATTTTCTCAACTAAAAAAAGTTGAAAAACAAAATTATTATTTTCATATGATTTTCTCTTTGGGGAGGAAAATAAGTTGTGAAACTTGATTTTTATTTTATAATTATTTTTTAAAAAATGATAAAAGAGCTTTCTTTTTTATTGAATAAAAGAGTTCATTTCTTATCATTTTTCAGCAAATCACTCCATCCAAATGGAGTGATAGTGTTTAATTTGGCTGAAATTTGTAGTAATAGCTAGAAAATTTCGTTTAGAATTTACTTATTTAGTAATTTTTTAATTTTTTATGAAAAAATTATAAAAAATAAAAAAAAAGTATGATGTGACAAGTTAACAATTAAGAGCATTTCTAGGCCTCGTTTGTTTTCAGAGATAGAACGGAGGGGATTCATAGTGAGGGGATTAATGGTGAGGGAATTGTTAGTGAGGGGATTAATAGTGAGAAATTGTTAAATTATTTTTATATAAAATAATAAAACAAATAAAAAAATATAAAAAATTAAACATTAATATTTAAAAAAAATTCCCAATATATAAAAAATAAAAAAATAATAAAAAAATTTCTAATCCCCTCACTATTTTTCTAATAACATCTCTATCTCCTCCTTACCAATCCCCCTTCCAAGAGGATTACTAATATCAAGAGATTAATAGTCCCCTCCCCATCTCTCAAAACAAACACCCCATTAATAATACGAAGGGATTAGTAATCCCAATGCCCTCCCTATAACCCCAAACAAACGGGTCCTAATGTTGTATTTTTTCATTCAATTTGAATAAAAAAATTGAGTAAAAACTTCATCTGATATTGCACACTCCAACAAACTGTCATCAAATCACCAGTTAATCGAGAGGACGACCGAACGGACGTCCGGCCAGTCGATCGGTCAATGTAATTTTCATTCAAATCTGAAATATGCTGAAGGCAATTTTAGACAGAAGTGTGAGGACAACCAGTCGGACATCCAACTGATTGTCCCGTGGTGTTGTACTACCTGCAACTCAGTCTTTGAATAGTAAATAGGTGAAAATGACATCCATCCTCAATTTGATTCAAATGATAACATATTTTACATTTGATATTGATTTGATGAAACCATTGAAGTAACAAAAAAAATTATTTTTTTTATCAAATTTAAATTTGATGAAAGAAAATGAGCTGAGTTGGAGATGGTCTAACATCCTTAAAATTGTGCAACTAAAAAAATTAACTTTATAAACCCTTAAAAATAACAAGCCATTTTGAACTTCATGTAATAAGAGAAACTCCATTTGTTCAATGATCACGCAAACAATTAAAAAACTTGAAAACAACACAAAACAAATTCACAGAATATAATTAACATACAAAAACAATTCTATTCATATAGAAGAGAAAGATTAGAGTTCGAAAACTTACATTGACGAAACTTGGGTAAAACATGACCTGAGCTCTGTTGTTGAGGACATCAACGAAGGCCTCTTTGATTCCGAGAAGGCGCTTCACGGCCTTCTCGACTGAGCCAGCGCAAGCAGAGCAAGTCATTCCGATGACGGAGAACAAGGCCTTGGCCTCCGAACCCTCCATGTTCTTCTCCTCATCGGAGGATACGCCTTTCGGGTACCTTGGCATTGAAGGGTAGTGAGGCCTCGGCGACAAATCTCCATGGCTACTACTCTCGTTCCTCAAACACGCCAGCGACAGAAACTTGACCGCCATGATCACCGCCTCTCTCTCTCTCTCTCTCTCTCTCTCTCTCTGTCTCTGTCTCTTTGAATTTCTTTGTCGATGTATATCTGCAGAACAATATACATATATATACAACGACAACCGGTTAGTCGGTTTGCGTCCATTTTCCATTAATTGAAAATAATACCGGTGTGTTGGCGTATCACTTTGGTGGGGTTTGTTTTTGAAGGATTGGGCATGGATTGATTATTAGTCTAGTTAGATTAGTAGTTTTTTTTGTTTGGTAGTTAATTTTTACTCCAGATTAATAATTTTTTCTGATTACTAGTTTCATATTTGTTGGATTGTCGTATTTCATGGGGGGAATGGGATATAAATCATGAGAGAATTCATCCTGTGAGATTAACTTATTAAATTATATTTTTTATCCTCTTATATTTAATATCTTTTTTAGTGTTATTAATTTAAAATTCTATATTCAATAAAAAAATATAAATTATAAATTTAATTTAATTAAAAATAATAAATTACAAATTATAGTCTTATAAATTAAATTTTTTGTGTTGTTAAAAAATTAAATTTATATATTAAATAAAATTATTTTTTTAGTGTTCTTAATTTAAAATTATAGATTAAATAAAAAATTATAAATTTAATTTAATTAAAAATATGGCCTTATAAATTAAAAAAAATTAGTGTTGTTAAATTATAAATTATAGATTACAAATTTAAAATTATCTATTAAATAAAAAAAATAAATTTTAAATTACGAGGGTAAAATAGTCTTTTGAACATTTATCCTTATTCAGTCCATCCAAGCAAACATTGGATTAACTAAGCCTTGGTTTGGTAAACATATTGGGACTAAATAAGCACATAAGAACAAAAAAAAAAAGCCACAAAATCACAAAATGACAAAACAATTGACTTTTGATGCAAAATCACCAAATTGACCCATATACAAACAAAGAGTCAAAAAAGTATCATTTCCAAGTGGAGGGCAATTTTGTCATTCCAATACAAAAAAGCCAAACAAGAAAACCAAATGAATAAAAAGCTCTCAGGCTTAAAAAGTCAAAAAACCAAGTTTGCCAAACGACACCTAAAAATAGTCAAATCCAAACATCTAATTGCTTGACTAAATAAACATAGGATACAAATCCAGTCCAACCAAACAGTCCAGAGACAATGTATTCCAGGACTAACAGTCCGATGGATTACAATATTTTCTTATCCAATCCGTCCAAACAAACATGCCCTGGGTTGTTATGAGAATTAGGGGAAAAAATTAAATTTATTGACTTTTTTTTTTTTTGAATGTACCCAAAAATAAATAATAATAATGTGATCCAAATAAATGAATGGCAAATTAGGCTAAAGTTTATAAAATGATATACTGTTTTAAAATTGAAAAATGTTTGATCTTAACAATGTGTAACGATATATATTAAATTAATGTTTAAGAGCTCGAATTTGGCCTCTCTAATCCCCCTAATCTCCAAAACGACGTCGTTTTGGGGATTTTTTTTTTCTTTTCTTTTTTCTTCTTCCATGTTCGACTCTGCAACAGCTCGGAGGGAGAGGGAGAGAAAGAGAGAAGAAGAGGGAAAGAGAGAAGAGATCGTCGCCCAGCACGTCGCCGCCGATCGCCCAGCCCGTCGCCGCCGTCGCCCAGCCCGTCGCCCAGCTCCGATCGTCGCAGCAGCTCCGCCGTCGCCTCCGACCCCGCCTCCGCCTCCTCCCACTGTTATGGCCCCCTCTAGTCCACTCCTCCTCCTCCTTCCTCCTTCCTCCTCCTCCTTTCTCTTCTCCTTCTCTACTTCTGAAAAAAAAAAAAAAAATCAAGATTAGGGAGATTCGGGGGAGCTCGTTTTCGAGCTCCCTAGCACGGTCGTAAATTTTAATTTGACACATATTTAATTATGTGGGTGCAACTAGGATTGATAAAATAAAAAAATGTAACAAACTCTTTAAAATAAATACATTAATTGACTGGTAATAAATTACATAGGAACCACTCACCCATCAAGTTCGGGAGAGGTTTTAAAGTAATGTTAAGGACTCGAAATAACTTATTAAATATTTTATCAAATCTCTTACATTGATAATGTTATACATAAATATACATGTGTTTAGGTCTCACATTAATATGAGAGGTTTGATAAAAATATTTGGTAAATTATTTGAGATTTCTAGCATTACTCGAGGTTTTATGATAGAATAATACTATATATACCAATTAATAAACACACTAATATATTAACCGATGATATGGCATAATTGTATGACTTTAGATATTTATAACTTGTATAATAAATATAATTAATAATAATATAATAACACTAGTTAATATATTAATA
The DNA here is from genome assembly GCF_055761805.1 of Camellia sinensis. NCBI lineage: Eukaryota > Viridiplantae > Streptophyta > Magnoliopsida > Ericales > Theaceae > Camellia > Camellia sinensis. The sequence goes on along the minus strand of NC_138973.1, from coordinate 72,212,911 downwards.
TATATACTAATTAGTGTATATAATATCACCGTTTATAATAATTTGCTTCCATCTCGTATCATATTGGGGGCTAGTTAAATTGGGAGTGGTGGGGTAGATGTGATATAGAAAACGATATTATTAGAAAACGATAAATATCTTTTTTCATTCCAATATAAAAGTAACGATAATATTATTTTTGTTTCATTTAGATAACTAATAAATGATATTATTAGACAGCTAATATCATTTTTTAATTTCAAATCATTTTTTCATTTAAACAACTAATAAATTTATGACAAAATTGGTGCCCATTGTTGTATAAATTAAAATTTTAAAAAAATATATATATATATATATAATTATACTAAATTTATTGTAATTTTTTCAAATATCTAGTGAGTGTAATTTATCCTGAATTTAATCGTCTCTGTAGTGAAAAGAAAATGTCAGGGTGGACATAATTCGGACCTCTTTTGGAAAGTAAATTAAAAGTTATTTTTTAACTTGTAACTCATTATGAGTCATATTATCTCTCACATTTTTTATATATTTTTTCAAAAAAAATTAAAAAATTAATTTTTGACTATCTTTTCAAAACACAAACGATGGCCAAGAAACATAAATTGGTAGTGGATGTCCATGCCATATATAATATAATAAGAAAAATTAATGAAGTATCCCTTTCTAATGTTGTGCGGTAAAATAGGTCTAAGATTTTTTTTTTTATTAATTAGGGTCTTTCAATATTTTTTTAGAGAAAATTTGACTTATAAAAATTTTGTCAAACTCAGAAAAATTTCAGTCCTAGCTTAGAGAAATTTTGAAATTTCTCTGTGAAAAATTTTTCTATGAAAATTGAAATTTCTCTAAGTCGAGGCAAAATTTCTCTAAGTTGGATAAAATTTTTCTAAGTCGAATTTTCTATGTAAAAATATTAAAAGATCTTAACTATTATAAAAATATTATATATTCTTGATCTTAAAAAATTTTGAGCAATGATTCATAACTCTAAATTTGAAACTCTAACAATAGCTCTAATGATGTGGAATGAAGCAAAAAAAAATAAAATAAAACAAAAAAATAAAAAAATAAGACACATACATCAAATCATTCATGAGTGAAGCTCACTGCCATATAAGTTGAGCTCTCATTGAAGCTCCACTTTTAGTGCTCTCAAACATTTTTGTAAAATTTTAATATTATGAATCTTAAAAAAAAAAATCTCAATAATATATATATATATATATATACACTATATATTAAGCAAAAGGAAGTTTTTAACCCCAAGCCTTGTGGGAGCCCCAATCACCCAATCTAAATGTCTTGATTTTTTTATTTAAAAAAAAAAAAAACCTTAGCATTTATTAACTTCTCATATTCCCCAAGTCTTACTCTCATAATAACATTTTAATGTGTTAAGAACAAGCATAAATTTTTTTTTTGAAATCCAACACATATGATTATTATCCCTTATAATAACACTTTAATGCATTAAGAACAAGCACAAAAAAAATTTCTTGAAAAGTCCAGCACATATGATTATTATCAAAATATTAAATTTTAATATAATATAATAAAAAAGAAGAAATTTAATTCCTTAAAAAGTCCAACACATATGATTATTATCAAAATATTAAACTTTAATATAATATAAAAAAAGAAAAAAAGAAGACATTTAAATAAAAAAAAGATATTTAAAAATCACAATTCACATATATAGATAATTGTAAATATATTAAGGAAAATGGAGTTTCTAAACCCTAAGTCTTATGGGAGCTTCAATCTCTTAATCTTAATTTTCTAAATTTTTTATTTAAAAAAAAAACCTCAGTATTTATTGATTTGGTCAAAATCCCATAATCAGCATTTATTAACTTTTTCTAATCCACATGCCTACATTTATTAATTTGGTCAAAATCTCTCATTAGCATTTAATCATCTCATACAAATAATTATTGACACAGCCTGTGCATAATTACTGCAGTAGCCTTTTTAATTTCTTATATACATTATGGTTAGTAATAAGATTATTAAATTATTTTTATAAAAAAATCTTAAAAAACATAATTTATATATTAAAAAAAATTAAAACAAATATAAATATCTATAATTATCTCGTGCATAGCACGGGTGATAGGCTAGTATCTATACTATATATTAAACAAAATGGGGTTTTTAACCCCAAGGCTTGTGGGAGCTCCAATCTCCTAATCCTAATTTTTTAATTTTTTGATTTAAAAAAAAAATCTCAGCATTTATTGACTTCTCCCAACCCAACCTTAGCATTTATTGACTTCTCCTAACCCACAATCTCTTTTAACTTCTCTCATAATTATTGCAACACCCTTTTCAATTTCTCTCATACACTATGGTTACACACAAAAATAAAAAATAAAAATAAAAATTTAGCTATAGATCTCAAAAAGATATAACATCTAAATTTGAATTATGATTTAATAATATAATTATGTATTTTTTTTATGTATATCTATCAAAATTTTAAATCACTTAATGAGACAAATTAATCAATTTTTCAAAATTATTGATTTTTAATTTACAAAATAGATAAAAAAAATATTGACTGATTTATTTATTTAATAACAAAAATATTTCATAATCCCTCCCTCCTAATCTCTCTCACAAATTTTCAAAAAAAAAATATTAAAACTTGCATTCATTTTCTCTTTCCCAAAAAAATCAGATAATATTTTTTATTAAAGTTGTAGATATCTACCTTTATTTTATATATTATATTATAACATAACAAAAAAAAAACTATAAAACTAAAAAAAAAATCTTTAAAGCTTATCTAAATAAACTTTAAATCAATAAAATTCGCATGTCTATCACATATCTAACTCACATCATAACTTACCTAAATAATAATAATTAAAAACAAATGGAAACCACAGATAAATTAAATTTAAAAAAAAAAAGATACCCACAGCTCCATCTTAAATAAATTGAAAAAAAAATACCAGAATAGAAACCACACAAAAATAAAAATAAAAATAAAAATAAAAAATATAACTATCTATCTATCTATATCTATACTATATATTAAGTAAAATGGGATTTTTAATCCCAAGCCTTGTGGGAGCTCAAATCTCTCAATCTAAATTTCTTGATTTTTTGATTTAAAAAAAAAAAAAAAACTCTTAGCATTTATTAACTTCTCCCAACCCCCAAGTCTTATATTCATAATAACACTTTAATGCATTAAGAACAAGTATAAAAAAAAAAATTTGAAATCCAACACATGAATTCCTTGAAAAGTCTCAACACATATGATTATTATCCCTCATAATAACACTTTAATGCATTAAGAACAAACATAAAAAAAATTTCTTGAAAAGTCCAACACATATGATTATTATCAAAATATTAAACTTTAATATAATATAAAAAAAAGACATTTAATTTCTTAAAAAATTCAACACATATGATTATTATCGAAGGGTATGGCTTCTGTCCAGTCCGATGGACCGTATTGTTGGGCCCGTGGGGGTCCATCACGGGTCTTGTTTTGATAATCTGAACTGTTCAATGTGTAGAAATCGTCGAGTACTATATGTCTGTAAAAAATCACATTGATCGAATATCGATAGTTATATGATCAAAACAGTTTTTTGTCAACCGTTAATTTGTTCATTGTCCAATTTTTTTAATACGAAACTGATTTGATCAGATAGCTATCGATATCCGATTAACGTGATTTTTTACAGGCATATAGTACTCGACGAGTTCTACACATTGCACGATTCAGATTATCAAAACGGGACCCGTGGTAAGCCCCCACGAGCCCAACAGCACGGTCTAGTTCGAACTGGACAAAAACCATACCCATTATGAAAATATTAAATTTTAATATAATATAAAAAATGAAAAAGAAGGCATTTAAAAAAAAAAGAAGAAAACGTTTAAAAATCACAATTCACATATATAGATAATTGTAAACACAATGGGTGATATGCTAGTATATATTAAGAAAAATGGGATTTCTAACCCCCCAAGTCTGTGGGAGCTCCAATATCCCAATCTAAATTTCTTGATTTTTTATTTTTAAAAAAAACATTAGCATTTATTAACTTCTCCCAACCCCCAAGTATAAAAAAAATTCTTTGAAAAGTCCCAACACATACGATTATTATCCCTCATAATAACATTTTAATGCATTAAAAACAAGCATGAAAAAAATTCTTTGAAAAGTCCATCACATATGAATTCTTTGAAAAGTCCAACACATATGATTAGTATCAAAATATTAAATTTTAGGGTTAATTACACTAATAGTCCCTATAGTTTGGGACTTGTGTCACTTTAGTCCCTGACTTTTCAATTGTGACACATTTGACCCTGAATTTTGAATTTTGTTCCAAATAAGGATAATTAAAAATATCATTAGATTTTTCAAGGGTAAAATCGTTAATTTGATAAAATATAAGCTAATTTGACAAAAGTAAATGTCAAAAAAATATTTTTAATTTTTTTGAAATTTTTTTTATCCACCAATGATAAAATTATGTAAAATTAATAAAAATTACATGATTATTTTTTTAAAATTAATTTTACATGATCATCATCCAAATACATAATAAAAATTAATTTGGTAAAAAAAAATAAATGTCTAAAAGATTTATCAATTTTACATAATTTTATTTTTAGTAGGTAGAAATAATTTTTTTAAATTAAAAAATATTTGTTTGACATTTATTTTTGCCAAATTAGTTTATATTTTATCAAATTGACAATTTTACCCTTAAAAAATCTAATTATATATTCAATTGTCCTTATTTGGAACAAGATTCAAAATTCATGGTCAAATTTGTCACAATTGAAAAGTCAGGGACCAAAGTGACACAAGCCTCAAACTATAGGTACTATTTGTGTAATTTGCCCTAAATTTTAATATAGTATAAAAAAAAAAAAAAAAAGCCAAAGTGGTGAAACACAACCCGTGCATAGCATGGGTGATATGCTAGTCTATATCTATACTATATATTAAGCAAAATGGGGTTTTTAACCCCAAGACTTGTGGAAGCTCCAATCTCCTAATCCTAATTTTCTAAATTTTTGATTTTTTTTTAAAAAAAAAACCTTAGCATTTATTGACTTCTCCCAATCCAACCTCAGCATTTATTGACTTCTCCCAACCCGCAATCCCTTTTGACTTCTCTCATAATTATTGCAACACCTTTTTCAATTTCTCTCATACACTATGGTTACACACAAAAATAAAAAAATAAAAATATAAGAATTTAGCTATAGATCTCAAAAAGATATAACATCTAAATTTGAATTAGGATTTAATAATATAATTATGTATATCTATCAAAATTTTAAATCACTTAATGAGACAAATTAATCAATATGCCAAAATTATTGATTTTTAAAATTTTGATAGATATACATAATAAAAAATACATAATTATATTATTAAATCCTAATTCAAATTTAGATGTTACATCTTTTTGAGATCTATAGTTAAATTTTTGTCTTTTTTTTTTTTTTTTTTTTTGTGTAACCATAGTGCATGGGAGAAATTGAAAAGGGTGTTGCAATAATTATGAGAGAAGTCAAAAAAGATTGTGGGTTGGGAGAAGTCAATAAATGCTGAGGTTGGGTTGGGAGAAGTCAATAAATGCTGAGGTTTTTTTTTTAAGACAAATTAATCAATTTTCCAAAATTATTGATTTTTAATTTACATAATAGATTAAAAAAAACTATTGACTGATTTATTTATTTAATAACAAAAATATTTCATAACCTCTCCCTCCTAATCTCTCTCACAAATTTTCAAAAAAAAAAATATTAAAACTTGCTTTCCTTTTCTCTTCCCCAAAAAATCAGATAATATTTTTTATTAAAGTTGTAAATATCTACCTATATTTTATATATTATATTATAACATAACAAAAAAAAACTAAAAAACTAAAAAAAAAATCTTTAAAGTTTATCTAAATAAACTTTAAATAAATAAAACTCACATATCTATCACATATCTAACTCACATCATAATTTGCCTAAATAATAATAATTAAAAATAAATGGAAACCACTGATAAATTAAATTAAAAACAAATGGAAACCCCTTAATGTGAACTTAAGTTTCACTTAGGTTCTCATTAAACATGTTATTATGACATTGTTGCCGAAGTTATTTTCAAACAGAGACTAGCCGAGATTCTAAACCCTGGTTCCTCTGTTAATTTTACTCAAATGTACTTAGTTTCAATCTGTGTTTGACTCTGTCGATATGGTGAGTCCAGGTTAATTTAACTTAGTTCAACTCCATTATGTGCAAGTGTAATTCAACTCTGTCATATAATGAGTCTAAGTTATTCGTCATGTTTCACTTAGAAACATCGCCAACTCAGATCAACTCTATTATATGCAAATATAATTCAACCCTGCTATATAATAAGTCTAAGTTATTCATCATGTTTCACTTAGAAACATCGTCAGCTGACTGGTCAGTCGTATTACACAAATTTGAAATGAAAAAATCGAACTAAAACTTTATTATTACTTCGGCTAATGACAAAAAACTTTAAAAAAACAAAAAGAAATCTAATGATAGAAAAACTTCAGGTTGCAAGTATTCTAGGGCTTTGGTAACTCTTTGCCTTCACTGTCTTCAAGCCGATATGCCTCATTGCTTAGGACCAAGATGATTTTATAAGGTCCCTCTCAATTTGGGCCAAGTTTGCCCTCTTTGGGATCTTTCTTGTTGTCGACAACCTTTCTCAAAACGAGATCGCCAACTTGAAACTCTCTTGTATTGACCTTTTTATTGTAAGCCCTGGTAAGCTACTGCTGGTATGCCCCCAGCTGAATTGCTACTTTCTCCATTCTTTCTTCCAACAGATCCAGATCTTAGGCAAAAAATGTCTCATTGGTCCCATTTTCTACTCCCTGGGTTCTGATCCTTGGGATACCGACCTCCAGTGGAATAACTGCTTATGTTCCATAAGCCATGGCGAATGGGGATTTCCTAGTTGATCTTCTCGGCGTAGTCCGATATGTCCAGAGTACACTAGGCAAGTCATCCACCCACTTTCCCTTTGCTGCTTTCAGCCTCTTCTTGATCCTATCCAAGATAACCTTATTGGATGCTTCTGCTTGACCATTACTCTGAGGGAAGCTTGGAGTGGAATGATAATTCTTGATTTTGTACTTTGCACAAAACCTTTTGATTAGCTTACTATCAAACTGTGTACCATTGTCTGCTATTATCACCCTTGGGATTCCAAACCCGGTGATGATGTTCTTCCATATGAGGTTCTTTACATCAATATCCCGAATCTTAGCAAGGGGTTCAGCTTTGTCATGACCCAAACCTGCCCCTATGGGTTTAGCACCGTAACCGGCCAGTAATCCGAGATTACCGAAGGCCTGCTTAAAAGTATTACAGTAATACAGAGTACAGGGGCAGGCGGAAGCCAATACAGTAAATAAACAATGTCCAATGAGCTGTGACAGTCTGTATGCCAAAAAGACTTTTCATTCAAATATATACAGTCGGACAAAACAGTATGTACATATATACAATCATTCAGTTCATGGACCTAATCCTTATCAAACAGTACAGTAACAGTCTATACAGTCGAACAGGACAGATACAGAGACAGACGGGGAATTTAAAAACACCCCTAAGCCGTAGCTTGACAGGCTCGGAACCTCGCAGTGAGGCACAACGGTTGGCTTGACAAAACTAGAGTTTACCCCGATGCTTCTAGCTGCGGTCTGGTGACTGCACACCTACATATATATATAAACAGTGAGCTAAAGCCCAGTGAATAACACAATGCATAAAGAGGTTAAGAATAAATGTCCTTGCAGTAATGAAAACAGTTCATTAAATCAATATTTCAGTCGTTCAGTCGATACAGTCATATGTGGTACATCCATTAGCAAAACAGTACAGTAAACAGTAGGTCTTAAAAAGACCGAGCAATAAATGATGGCCATCAGTCAGTAACAGTAGTGGTTCTAACGAGGGAACCGACAAAGATCTCTATAGCAGTAACAGTAAACAGTAGTTGCTAAGGATGCAACAATACAGTTCAGAATATAGGACATACATTCATTCAATTAACAGTATCAGTTCAGAAAGCAGTACGGTTCAATTGTTCAGAAGATAATCATTTTGAACATATCTTTACACAGTTGTTACTCACAGAGTTCTGGGCTACAGTAAGCTAGAGCGCGTCCCCAGTCGCCAACCCTACACAGTTACAGATTGAACACACACTAAGCTACACAGTTGGGAAGGATAATAACTTAACCCCTAATTGCCTCGGTGTGTTCTACATCTATATCCTCATTAAGATGCCTTAAACTAGGCCTAAGAATGCCTAGGATGAGATGAGGATGCAAAGATGCACTTGAAAAAGCATTTCCAGGCTTTTCAGAAAACAAGAGTCACGCTCGAGCGTAGGTTAATCCGCTCGAGCGGACATACAGACAAAGGTTTCCGCTCGAGCGTAGACTTACCCGCTCGAGCGTTCTGCAAAACAGTCAAAAGTGCTGGATAGGCGAAAATCACGCTCGATTGGGCGCTCGACACCCGCTCGAGCATGAGACACAACGCTTCGCTCGAGCGTCAATTATTCCGCTCGAGCGGACTTCAAAACAGAACGAAATGCTGGGATCACGATTTTCACGCTCGAGCACCAGTCACCCCGCTCGAGCGTGAGTCCAAATTCTGGAAATCCCAGATTTGAACCTCAAGCTCAAAACCAAGTTTTAAACCATAAATTTCGATCCTCTTGGGCCAATTTTCCAGAAAACACATCAAAACTTATACTTTAACATGATTCAAAGCTCAATTTGTAAAATCAAAGCCCAAGGGTGTTTCAAATAAATCCAATTCAAACCAATTTCCATGAATATGAAGAACATGCAAACATACATGAATTTAAACCATTTCAAGCTTCAATTTCATGTTCTAATGAGCCAATTCTTTCAAAGACAAGGTGAAAACATGGTCTATTGTAAAAATATGAGCATGCATGTACAATTTCATGAAGGACAACTTCAAAACTTCAAAGTAAAGGCATGCATGCATGAACTAGGCTCCAATTCAACATCATGAGACCAAAACTTGACTTAAATCACTAAAGGCTCAAGAACCACGCATGAACAAGCTTAAATACAACAAGGAGAGGTTGAAATTCCTTACCTAATTCTTGAATTAGAGGTATGGAGGCTCAAGAAGGCAAATCTCTCACAATTTCTTCAAGATTCCAAGCAATTCAAGATGAATTTACTCTAACTCCCTATTCTCCCTCTCTAGTCGGCTAAACACTCAAGAATAATGGCTGAGCAAATGTTTGTAATGCAAGACTAAGCCTTAGATAAGGTTTGGTGTAGTGGCCCACTCAAATGGCAAAGTTGTAGTTAAGTCAAACTATGTAACTTCTCAATAATTAACCTAATTTAATCATACCGAATTAGTTTTCAGATAAATATACCATAAAATCACATTAATTCTAAGGATCACAAATCATCAATCAATTTCGGATTCGGCCGCCGATAAGGCCTTCAATTTGCAATTAAAACATAAAAGCACGAACAGATAATCAAATAACCAAACAGATAGAATTACAATTAAACAGGTATACTTAGTCAATTCAGTTTCAATTTCAGTCGGTCAGTTTAGTAGTTTATTCAGTTCACTTATCATTCATAATCAGTTCAGTTTAACGGTAATCAGTGGTTAATCAGTAAACAGTGACGAGGGTTGTTACAAGCTTCTACCCATTTGGTAAAGTAATCTATTGTCACTAGTAGGAACTTCCTTTGTCCAGTCGTTTGAGGCAGTTGTCTAACAAGATCCATGCCCCATTGGACAAATGGCCAAGGACTGGACACTGGGTTCAAATCCGCTGCAGGTTGGTGTATCAAAGGTGCAAACCTTTGATACTTCTCACACCTTCTGACATAAGCTTCAGCATCTTTCTGGATATAGGGCCACCAATACCACTGAGTATGGCCCTATGAGCAAGTGACCTGCCCCCAGTGTGGCTTCCACATACTCCTTCGTGTATTTCGGACAGGAGGTCTTCAACTTGTGAAGGATGCACACACCTCAAAAAAGGTCCAGTAAAAGACCTTCTATAAAGATGTCTTTCTGCTGTCACACTTAATCTTGCCGACTCAGTCTGATTTTGTGTGTTTCTTTATGATCATCTGGCAGTTTCCCATGTCTAAGGAATACTATTATCGCATCTATCCAGCTTGGTCCCATCTCCACACACATTGCCTCATGCTCTGTGTTCAATGGTTCTACACTTGGACCTGACAAGTAGTCAACCATTATTGTCCTTGCCTCTCTTGGTTTTATTGCACTAGCCAGGTTGGCCAAGGCATCAGTATGGCTGTTGTCATCTTGGCTAACTTGTTGAAGTCAGCAATTTTGAAATAATGCTATCAGTCTGCCCACCTTCTTTACATAGGCCATCATTCTTTCATCTCGGGCTGCATATTCGCCTGTTGCCTGGTTGACGATAAGCTGGGAGCCACAAAAGACCATCACCTCGTCGGCTTCCACTGCTGCTGCCAACTTCAACCTCGCGATCAGTGCTTGATACTCTGCTTCGTTGTTTGAGGCTTTAAACCCCAAACAAATGGATTGTTCTAGCATCCGCCCATCTGGAGATACTAGCACTACTCCTACCCCCGCTTCTTGTCGATTTGAACTTCCATCAACAAACAGGCGGAAGGAGTAGCCGACGTAAATACTGCAGGGCCTGAGTTTCTCTTCTCTCCTCTATTCTACTATCCCCAGTTGGGTTTCTCCTTGTTCACCTGGACATCTTATACCCCGGCTTAACGGAGCCCGATGTATAATTACGCCTAGTGTGAACTTGGCCACGAAGTCGGCCAAAACCTGGCCTTTGATTGTTGTTCTGGGTCTGAATTCCAGGTCGTATTGGCCCAACACTACTGCCCATCTTGCTATCCTACCTATCAGATCTCCTTGCTGCAAAAGGGACTTCAAAGGATACTCAGTTAATACCATAATCTTGTGGGCTTAAAAGTAATGATTTAGCTTCATGGAGGCCATTACTAAGGCCAGTGTCAGTTTCTCCAAGGGTAAGTATCTAATCTCTGCATCTGCCAGTGCCATGGTTTTACTCACGTAGTAAACTGCCATTTGTTCTCCATTTTCTTCTCTGATTACGAATGCACTCACTGTATGTTCTGAAACCACCAAGTATAAGAACAGCTCCTCTCCAAGTACTGGATTTGAAAGAACTGGAGCTGTGGTCAAGTATTTCTTCAAGTCAGCCAAGGCGACTTCGCACTCTTCTGTCCATAAGAAATCTATGGCTCTCTTCACTAAACTAAAGAAAGGTTTGCATTTGTCAGAACTTCTGTTTATGAACCTGTTCAGGGCTGCAGCCCTTCCAGTCAACATCTGCACTTATTTTGCCAATGTTGGGCTCTTCAACTCCAAAATGGCCTTGATCTAATCCGAGCTTGCCTCGATGCCCTTTCTGGTGACCAAGTATCCCAGGAATTTTCCTGACCCAACTCCAAATGCGCACTTCGACGCATTGAGTCGGAGCTGAAATGTCCTTAGGATATCGAAGACTGCTTTCAGGTCGGCCAGATGATCTTCAGGTTCCTTGGTCTTCACGACCATGTCATCAATGTATACCTTAACTGTTTTGCCTATTAGATGTCTGAACATCTTAGTCACCAATCTCTAGTAAGTTGCTCCTGTATTTTTCAACCCGAAAGGCATCACTCTGTAGTAATACATCCTTTTTAGGGTGATAAATGCAGTCTTCTTCTCATCTGTGGGGTACATGGCTATCTGATGGTACCCCCTATAAGCGTCCAAGAAGATCATCCTTCCATGTCCTGAGGTGGCATCCACCAGTTGGTCAATTTTGGGGAGTGGAAAACTGTCTTTGGGACAAGCCTTGTTCAGGCAGGTGAAATCCACACAAACCCTCTACTTCCCGTTCTTTTTCTTTACAATAATCGTGTTTGATAGCCATGTTGGGTAGTTTACCTCTCGAATAGCTCTAGCCTTCAGAATTTTATCCACTTCCTCTTTTACTGCCTCAACATGCATCAACGTAGGCCTCCTTGCTCGCTGGATAATAGGTTTGGCCGACCTGTCGACATTTAGTCTACGGCAAGTGACCTCAGGGTCAATGCTAGGCACCTCGTATGGTGTCCAAGAAAACACCTCAAGGTTTGCTCTCAAGAATGTCCCTAATTCCTTTTCATCTTCCTCAGCCAAACCTGAGCCGAGAAGGAAGAAGCGCTCTTCATCCCCTTGGTAGACTAAGATCTTCTTCAGGGCTTCCTCACTTTTCTTGGCTAGTTCTTTGCCGACGTTCTCGAGGACCTCTATGTCCTCATCCTCAATCTCTACTGTTTCTGCTTCTCGTATGTTGCAGATGGATTTCATTGCTGCCATGGAGCAATTCTTTGCCTGCACCTAATCTCCTCTGACCTTCTCAATTCCATGTTCTGTTGGGAACCGCAACAGCTGGTGCAATGTTGAGGGAGCAGCCCATATTGCATGCAGCCATGGCCTTCCTAGGATAGCATTGTAAAGAGAGGGTGTGTCAGTTATTGTGAACTCTATTTTTACCTTCTTGGTGCTAGTCTGCACCTCCAAACTTACTGCTCCCAAGGGCCACATCGGCATTCCGTTGAACCCTACCATAGAACCATTAAATTGTTCCAGATCATCTTGGTGAAAGCCAACCTCTTTGTAGCACCTGACATACATGATGTCACAAAAGCTGCTCTGGTCTATTACAATTTGCTTTACCTGACACTCTCCAATATGGAGAAATATTACCAAGGCATCGTTGTGTGGATGTTGCACCATCTCTAGGTTGTCCTTAGTAAAGAACACCATTTGTCCCTAGCACTTGTCTGCCCTAGGTCTCTTCTTTTGGACCTGACACACATGTTGTAAGTGTTTTACCTTCTGAGTTTCCCCACGTACCTCGTTCTCATTGACCTTCGAGTGAATCACATTGATCACTCGAGGTCCGTCTGCTTGTGGTTGTGGTGCTGGCAGGGGTGGTGCTGCTAGTGCCTGAGGCAGTCTCGTTTGTTCCTCCCTTATTCTAGCCTCATTTACTAGGTCCCTTAAATGGCTTTGTCTTATCAGGTCTTCCAGATGTGCTTTTAGTGCTCCACACCTTTGAATTAGATGCCCATCCTCATTGTGGTAGGCGCAACGTTTCCCTAGAATTCTTCCCATAAATTCACCAGGAATCTTCTCTGGTGCTTTATAATAGGGTTGATTCCAGATTCTTTCCAAGACTTTGTAAACCGGAATTCGAAATGCGATTGTGACTGCCTGTGCAGCCCTCAGTCCTGTCTCCTGCTTATTGTATCTACTATTACCTTGGCCTCACTTCGGCAAGCCGTTTCTTTTCTCTTATTTTGACGCCTTTGTCCCTGGCGTGTCCTCCTCGGCCCTCGCATACTTCTCTATTCTGGCCATTAGTTCTTCCATACTTTTTGGTAGTGTTTTTGCCAATGATTTTCAGAGCAGGCAATCATCGTTCAGGCCGTTCTTGAAAGACATGACCGCCACCTCTTGGTTGCACCCTTGTATTCGGTTGAACACCTCATAATACCTTTTGGAATAGGCCCTAAGGCTTTCATCCTCGCCAATTCTTAGAGAATCAGGGAGTCCACCCTCAATGGCTGTAGTTTGTTTGTCACAAACCTAGCCACGAACATCTCGGCCAGGCTTTCCCAGCTTTTCACAGTTCCTTTCGGCAACTTGTGAAACCAGTCTGATGCGATTTCTCCAAAGGATGAGGGGAACACTTTGCAGAGCAACAAAGTTAGGGTCAGACTTACCGTCGTATATCTGGAATCTCGGCATGTGGAACCTTTTCGGGGCCTCAAATTTGTCCAACTCTACCGAAAACGGTGTTCTTGGCTTGACCGGAGAGGTTATCTCGGCATCTTGTCGATCCTCTGAAAGTAATCTCTCAGATCCTCCTTGGTTCGTCCAGGAGCTCGGCTATCAACGGATTTTAGCCTCTTTGGTGCGCTACTCCCGGTGTCGTTATAAGTCATCTTGGACTTCTCTCCATTAGTTGTGTCGAAACAGAGTCCTTCCCTTGAATATGTCGATGTTCTTTGGGGTTAGCTTCTTTGGTACGATGCGTCCTCCGAGAATCTCCTTCATTGACTCTCCTCGCCTGACCTCCCTTGAAGGCCGGTGAGAGTGTTCCTTGGTCCTAGTGTGCTGGGGGACGGCAGGGACTATTTTCTACCCTACTTTCTGGGCATCGTTCTTGGCCGCTAGAATCGACGTGTCTTGTAACGGAAATGGTGGCTGCATGACATTGTTCTGCATCATGAAATTGACGACCGATTGCAGCTCTGCCAATTTATTCGCCATTCCCTTCATCTCTCCATCCCTCCGTAGGCATCTATCTTTCCACACCTAGAGGTCGTTCTCATTATAATACCCGCCTTGGCCTGACTTCTTTGGTACGTCGCCCTCCTGGCCGACGTCTTTCTCTCCGGGATTCTGATCCCGAGTTTTCTCGTTGCAATTATCCTCCTCTACGTTAGGGTCAATGTGCTTACCACTTCGAGTGGGGATGTCATCCACAATCTTCTCTTTTTGTCCATCATTGGCCACCTATTCTCCTTTCTTTTCCACAGACGGCGCCAAATTGTGTGTGCTGTTTTCTGACCACATTGCCAAACAAGTATTCAGCTGGAGAACATTGGCAGAATAGATTGCGCCCCGAACGACCTCTCATAGAAAGATAAGATTCCGGCGATGGTTCGTCCACCCCGGGGCACAGTTATCTCTCAAAAATAGCAAATAATGCTTATATTCATTGTCAGAATCTAAAAAGCATACCTTAGATCCATGAGGGTGCCTTACTTTTATAGTCAGCACTAACCTGATCCTTGTAGAAGCCTAGCTTCTCTTGGATTTTGTCCCAATACTCATCCTGGACTCTCCAATAGATAAAGATAAACTCTCTAAGAGTTTTGTCCTTATCCTGGCTGAGGTCCTCCCTCATTCTAGGACTCTTATCCATTATCCGTTCATCTCGGATTTCGGTATCTTCGCAGGTAACCTTGGCCTAGCCGAAATCACCTCGACGCCAATACCAGGACACATGGCACCTTAGCTGGCACTTCGATACTACCTTGACTACGTGTTGTTATTCAAAAAAATATGTCCTTACATTATAGACATAAAAATTTAACTTATAAATTTTGTATATACTACAAAATAAAATATGAAATTACTTCAATATATTTATAATATATTTTTTTTAAATTTATAAAATTCCGTACATAACACCCTTTATCACTAAGTATATATTAATTGGAATATGTCGATGTAGTTAATTTCGACAGAGAACTTTTCAATTCGTTCATTATACGAGGATTACTGTATTTCCAATCTTTAAAAATCGAAAAAATTACTAGATCCCAGGAGTAAACGCGATATTTATTTAAATTCAATTTTAATTTAATTTACAAAAAATATAATTCATTTAAATTCATTTATAAATTTTAATGGGGTTGTCTAGTTTGGGAATTGCATATAAATTTTTATCCCATCACTTTTTTATTTTTTTTAATTTATATTAAAAACAATCTTGTTGGTTTATTTGCTACAAGTTATCACATTATTTTTCTACTTTTTTCCACATATTTTTATAAAAAATCAATAAATTACTAAATATAAGAATTGTTTTGAAAATTTGATTAAAAATTGATTTTTTAATTTTTTTGAGAAAATATGAAAAAAAAAAATAGATATGTGATGTAACCCAGGTTAAAAGTTGACTTTTGACTTTTAGCTAAATTTCCAAATTGAGCTTAAGGTCTAGTTTGGAACATACTATTTTAGTAACTTCTGACTTTTTTATAAAAAGATGTACAGAAAAATAAATAGAGTGATATAATAATATATAATGACTTTTTAATTAAAATATTTAATCCCCAAACGAGACCTAAGTCATGCCCAAATCACCTTTGCTTTTTTTTGTTGCCTTTTTATTAGGTGTTTGGAGATAATACAATTCAGGTGTTTTAAAAAATTATTATATATTAATGAGAAAACTTATAATGTTAATGGTTAATATTTATATAATTTTCCACTTTTTTATATATGTACTGTATTTTTTTTTTTCTGACATCCTCTAACATGTAATTCTCCCATTGCACATCGGGTTAGCTTTTTAGGTTTTGAAAAATGTTATAATATGATGTGACATCAAATGGTTGTAATGTCAATTTCCTTTTTTACCCTCAAGACTATGGGAGAAAATTCCCTTTTTATCCTCATGCCTATGGGACATGTGAGGGTAATTCGATAATTCTATATATAAGAGCATTTTGCTTACATATATATATATATATATATATATTTTTTTTTTTTTCCTTTCCAAACGCAAAAATGAACCAGACGAGCTTATGGCATTTCAGAGTTTTTCTTGTTTAGGCATTTTCCAAACAAGCTGCTTCTAATTTTTAGTTCATTCCAAAAGATACTGAGAGGGTAGTTTTGGTGAAAAGGCCGAAAAGTTACTCCGGCCCAAGAGAGATAAAGTTACTCTGGCCCAAGAATTGTAAAGTTACTCCGGTCCGGGAGCAACTTGGAGTTAGGCCGGTCTCAGAGTTAGTCCGGTCATGACGAATTGAGGTTAGAACGGTCAAAACCTTGCTACTCGGTAGCTCGGTCTAAACATACCATGGTTTGTACATGAAAGAACCGAGATAGGAAGTAGAAAAGAAAGAACCGAATTAAGGATAGTTCGGCCTACTCTGTGGCTCAGCATAGCCAGTATTATTTCGGTCATGTGGTAGTTCGGCCATGGTAAAAACCATCTCACTTGGTTTAAGCAGTGAGGGGGGTGTTGAAGGATAAGCATTATCTTTCAAGAGTATGAATCCTAGGAGGACTCTGCATGGAGAAGTAGAAATCCTACTAGGATTGTGCCACACGGAACTTATAAAAGCTCACAAACATCACCTTGGAGGAGGTAACACACAACTTTGCTTTCTGAATTCCCAGAGCTTTGTCTATTTGTCAAGTTTGCTGACTTAGGCATCGGAGAGGTTTCCGGCACACACCCGCCAGCTAGCTCACGTTTGTGTTTTCAGGTGATAAGGCGACGTCGTACGGCGGAGCGCAGACTTGGTCAACAGGGTTATACGAGAAAATTTATTTATTTCCCGTACAATTGGCGCCGTCTGTGGGAAGAACAGACAGGACAAAATCTCTTGATTAAGCTCCTCCTCTTCAGAAACAATGGTGCACATTGAAGAATTGCCACAGTCCGCCATCGACGGACAAACTCCAGATGGGGGCGCAAGGCGTGAAGGACTACCTTCTATCCCTCCCATGGAAGATTTGGAGCCCCAACGACATAATACCAGGAGGGATACTAGGGGAAGGCGGAATAACAGCCCCCATCGCTCTCATTCGCAAAGTCCTGACAGGCAAAGACGGGGGATTGATCCTCAAGCTTTGGAAGACCGCGCGAAAGAACAAGATGAATTAATAAAAAAGATGGCGGCAGACATGAAAGCTTTGAAGCGCCAGATGAAGGGAAAAGAAGTGGCGACAGGAGAGGGGCGCAAAAGCAAGACGCCCCCTCGCCACTCAGAAAATCGGAGTAGGAATACCACACCCTCGCAAGGAGAGAGTAGAAGCCTCAGGACATGCGATACTCAATCCTGGTCTTCCAGAACTCGTCACTCCAGGTCTGAAAGGACGAGATCTGAAAGATCATATACTGAAGGAAGCACGTATTGGCCCTCGCATTCGCACCAAACCAGATCTAGACAGACGGAATTACCCAGATCATCCGACTTACGAACCGTGCTCGAAGAGAAAGCACGATGCAAGGAGGATGCCAGGGCGTGGGATCCGCACAGAGTTTCTGCCTTACAGCGGTTGGCTCCTCGGACGCATGGAAGCGTCGAGGTTGGAATGTCAATACCACGCCCTGCCTACGAACCAACGGACAAAGCATTAGCAAGGCTACAGACTTCGCCGTTTGTTCCGGTGATTGAAAACGCGCCCCTACCATCAGGCTTCCTTCAGCCCAAATTCACTACATATGAAGGGAAGACGGACCCCTACTCACACTTTCGCCACTTTCGCCAGGTCATAGTTGTGTACAGGCGAAACGAGGCCTTAATGTATATACTCTTCCCATCAAGCCTTGGCGACCTAGGCTTGACTTGGTTTGAAAAACTTCCAGAGGGCAGCATAGCCTCCTGGGCACAATTGGCAGAGGCGTTCGTAACAAGGTTCCGAACAAACACTAAAACCCCGGTGGAGATCGACCAGCTACTCTCCATCGACATGGGTGATAAAGAGACCGTAAGATCCTACAACAGTCGCTACTGGGAGACATTCAATCAGATTGGGGACTGCCCCACCAATCTCGCTATCGCACAGTATAAAAGAGGCCTTCCAGTCGGGAACAGACTAAGGGACTCGATCACCATGACGCCACCCCTCACCATGGAAGCCCTGATGGAAAGAGTGCATCAGCACATCAGGGTAGAAGAAGATGGCACACGTGCCAAAGCAAAATCTGGTGCGACCGCAGTACCAGAAAAGAAAACCTCAACAAAGGTCAATGCAGTAGATCGTCAGAACAGAAACAGACGTGGCAGACGAGATAACGGAGAAGACCCGGATAAAAGATGGTTGAGAATCCGCACTGCCATAACCACGGTGTTCAAGAAATCGATATATCAGATTCTGAGCGAAATAAGAGATGAGCCTTTCGTCAAGTGGCCAGCCAAGCTAAGAGAAGCCTAGAAGGACTATGACGAAAGATCGTGGTGCACCTTCCACAAAGAAAAAGGGCACCGAACTGAGAATTACACACCATTGAGACAGCACCTGGAGGAGTTGGTGGCGGCAGGTCACTTGGACAAATACATTGAAGGAGGGACGCAGCCTGCCCCCCAGGACCATAATAACCCCAATGGAATGCCAATCGACGCCCCACCTCAAGGCATTATCAATGTGATACATGGAGTTTTTGAACCTGAGCGTGTATGCGAGCTCAGGGGATCAATCAAAAAGGCTGAGCACTTTAGAGATGTGCTAAGTGCCCAACCTGCCATCAAGAAGGGGAAAACAGAGGCAACAAACGTCATGTCCTTTTCGGATAAAGACTTGGATCGAATATACTGTCCACACAATGATGCCCTAATCGTCACTCTCCGAGTCAAGGATTTTGACGTCAAGCGGATTCTGATTGACCAGGGTAGTTCATGTGAAATCATGTACTGCGAGACATTTAAACAATTGAAGCTGCAAGACAAAGACTTGGCGCCTGCCGTATCTCCCCTAATTGGATTCAACTCCATGCCAGAATGGCCCGTCGGTAAGATAATTCTTCCAGTTAGAGCAGGAAGCGTGACAAAACAAGTGGAGTTCTAGGTATTGAAGGTCCCCTCCACTTACAACATCATCTTGGGCAGAACATGGCTGCATGCCATGCGTTCGGTGGCGTCATCCTACCACCAAGTAATGCGGTTCCCCAACGACACCGGTATAATTGAAGAAGTCTATGGAGATCAGATCATGTCAAAGCAATGTTTCGCCACGATGAATGGCAGCCGTGCTACCAAAGGATACGTTCATTCGATGGAAGAACCTGAAAGCAATGAACTATTCGCGGATGTTGGCAAAGAGGTTGATCAGAAAGCAGTGGAGGACTTGGTGGAGGTAAAAATAGATAAAAAGAACCCGGATAAGTTCTTCTTGCTCGGTTCGTCGTTGTCCAGCACTGAGAGATTAGAGGTCTTGGAATTCTTGACCTCTAACATCGAAGTGTTCGCCTGGACACCCTACGACATGCCAGGCATTGATCCAAACTTCATCAGTCACCAACTTAATGTCCACCCATCCGCCAGACCAATCATCCAACGAACACGCAGATCGGCACTCCACCATGCCGAAATAGTGGTGGAAGAAGTAGGTAACCTGCTGGAGGCAGGAGCAATTAGAGAGGTGCACTACCCGAAATGGATCTCCAACACGGTCGTAGTGCCAAAGAAGAATGGCAAATGGTGTGTCTGCGTCGACTACAAAACAGTCAACAAGGTATGCCCAAAAGACAGCTTTCCTCTACCACGGATAGATCAACTGGTAGACCTAACGGCAGGGCACAACCGACTTAGCTTTCTGGATGCATACAGAGGCTACCACCAGATCACCATGCATGAACCAGACCAGGAGGTCACATCCTTTACAACTCCAAGAGGACTATACTGTTACAAGGTCATGCCCTTTGGCCTAAAGAACGCAGGGGCGACATTCCAACGGATGGTCACCAAGATGTTTGAACCATTGTTAGGCAGAACAATGGAGGCTTACATCGACGACATGGTGGTCAAAAGCAAAGATGAGAATGACCATCTCAAGGACTTAGGAGAGATGTTTGAAATCTTGAAGAAACATAAGTTGCGCCTCAACGCATCCAAGTGTGCATTCGGAGTAGGATCTGGCAAATTCCTAGGCTTCCTCGTGACCAACCGAGGTATAGAAGCAGACCCCTCTCAGATCAAAGCAATCCAGGATTTGGAGAGACCAAACTCAGTAAAAGAAGTGCAGCATCTCACCGGCATGGCGGCTTCACTCAACCGATTTATCAGCCGGTCGCCAGACAGACTACGACCATTTTTTCATGCCTTAAAGGCCAAGTTTGAGTGGGATGAAGAATGCGACCAAGCTCTGGAAAGCTTGAAGGAATATATGTCTTCCCCACCACTGCTTGTTATCCCAGTACCTGGTGAAGAACTCTTCTTGTACCTGGCAGTCTCTCAGCACGCAGTTAGCGCAATGTTGGTTCGTGCAGAAGGAATCCAACACTTGCCTATCTATTATGTCAGCAAGACATTGCTGGGAGTCGAAACAAGGTATTTGCCACTGGAAAAACTGGCATTAGCCTTGATGATGGCCTCCAGGAAATTGGCACACTACTTTCACGCCCACACCATAGTCGTCCTCACAGCTTTCCCACTAAAAGCTTTGTTTGAGAGGGCAAACTTTTCTGGGCGAATTTTGAAGTGGGCAGTAGAATTGGGACAATTCGACATCAAGTTCCAACCCAGGACCGCAATAAAAGCCCAATCTTTGACAGACTTCGTCGCAGAGTTTACTCCTGGAAGTCATCATATCTACCCAGTCGACCTAACTGACACCACCGAATTAGGGATGGAAGTTGACGCCGGAATAACGCAACCCCTAGTAGAAGGTACTCAGTCAGACTCCAAGGCAGACCAGACTAAAGACAGCAAGGCAGAAGCTACACCAAACCAAGGCTCTCCAACAAAAAAAGACTTGGTACAATCAGATAGCGAGGGGCAGACAACAAGCATGGACTTTGAAGAAAGCACCAGCAACATTCTTGACCCCACGACATCATCTGACCCCTCCACTTGCTGGAAGTTGTTCGTTGGTGAGATGTGGAAGCTCTTTGTGGATGGAGCATCCAACCGGCATGGTGCAGGGCTCGGCATAGTCCTCATCTCACCAGACGGCCTAGTTGTAGAGCAAGTAATCAACCTTAGCTTCCCAGCATCAAACAATGAAGCGGAGTACGAAGCGCTTCTCGCAAGACTCAAATCAGCATACTACATGAAGGCTACCGAATTAATGGTTTACAGCGACTCACAGCTAGTGGTAAACCAAATTTCTGGCGACTATGAAGCAAAGGATGATAGAATGGCCAAGTACCAAGAATTGGTCAGAACAGAGATCAAGAAGTTTGAAGTAGTAAGGATAGAGCAAATCGGCAGGGAGGAAAACAACAGAGCAGACGAACTAGCAGGCTTTGCCTCAATGGCAGATACATCCATCCCTCATCCATTACTCATCGACTACTTACCAAGACCAAGCATCGAAGACCCAGAAGTAGAAGAAGTATGCTGCGCAGAACTAGGCCCCTCATAGATGGATCCCATCATACTATTCTTAAAAGATGGCGTCCTACCGGAAGAAAAGAAAGAAGCCAACAGAATTAGAGCAAAATCATAGCGATTTTGGCTCTCCCCATCTTTGGCATTATACAAAAAGTCGTTCTCAGGACCTTACCTAAAGTGTGTTCACCCCAGCAAAGTGGAAGCATTCTTGTTCGAAATACACGAAGGGGTGTGCGGAAGCCATCAAGGTGGAAGATCGCTAGCTTACAAGGCCATTTCACAAGGATATTGGTGGCCATACATGCAGGCAGACTCAGAGAAATATGTGAAGAAGTGTGAGAAATGCCAAAAATTCGCACACCAAATACATCAACCAGCAAGAGAACTCCTACCATTAACCAGCCCATGGCCTTTCGCAATGTGGGGCTTGGACATAGTAGGACGACTTCCAACAGCACCCGGCAACAGGAAGTTCTTTCTCGCAGCAACAGACTACTTCACAAAGTAGGTGGAAGCAGAAACATTGGCATCAATCAAAGAAAAAGATGTGAAGAAGTTCGTTTGGCAGAATATCATCACTCGGTTTGGCATACCAAAAGCCCTAATCTCAGACAATGGCACTCAGTTCGACGGCAGAATCTTCAGAGGCTTTTGTGAAGAGTACAAGATAGAGTTCTACAATTCTACACCGGCATATCCTCAAGCAAATGGCCAAGCAGAAGCATCAAATAAAGTCGTCTTGGATGGATTGAAGAAAAGGTTAGAGAAGGCAAAAGGCAAGTGGGCGGACGAACTTCCTCATGTTTTATGGGCTTACCGCACCACACCGCGACGATCAACAGGAGAAACACCATTCTCCTTAGCCTATGGAACGGAAGCAGTAATCCCATTGGAAATTGGCCTCCCCACAATTCGAAGCGAAAATTTTGACCCCGACTTAAATGGAGAGGCCATAACATTTGAGCTCGACCTCACCGAAGAAAGAAGAGAAAAGACACTAGTCCACATTGCCTCATACCAACAAGAATTATCCAGAAAATATAACAAAACGGTGCATCCAAGACAATTCAAGATTGGAGATTAGGTACTGCGCAAAGTGATGGGAAACACCTTGATACCAGGAGATGGCAAGTTAGGGCCAAACTGGGAAGGTCCTTACAAAGTGGTTGGGTTAGCAGGCAAAGGGGCATACCACTTAGAAGACAAGGACGGCAAAGCAATCCCTAGGCCATGGAACACGGCCAATCTCAAGTTATTTTATTTTTAGTTTTTTTCTTTTCAAACATGTGTAATTTCTTTTCTTCAATAAAACAATCGATTCTTTTCAGCATGAGTTGTTCTCTGTAAAAGTTAGCTTTAGTGAAATTAGGAATATTGCAAACATTTTTGTTCTAAGTTGGCTGGAAAAACTAACTTAGAGGTTGGCTGGATTAAACCAACACCCTTCCTAAGCCCAGGATAAGGATCCAGACTGCAGGACGTTTGGTCGGAATAACCAAACATTATTCAAAGTTGGCTTGAAAAACTAACTTAGAGGTTGGCTGGATTAAACCAACACCCTTCCTAAGCCCAGGATAAGGATCCAGGCTGCAGGACGTTTGGTTGGAATAACCAAACATTATTCTAAGTTGGCTGGAAAAACTAACTTAGAGGTTGGCTGGATTAAACCAACACCCTTCCTAAGCCCAGGATAAGGATCCAGACTGCAGGACGTTTGGTCGGAATAACCAAACATTATTCTAAGTTGGCTGGAAAAACTAACTTAGAGGTTGGCTGGATTAAACCAACACCCTTCCTAAGCCCAGGAAAAGGATCCAGGCTGCAGGACGTTTGGTCGGAATAACCAAACATTATTCTAAGTTGGCTGGAAAAACTAACTTAGAGGTGGGCTGGATTAACCCAACTCTTTGGACTCTTCAGCCGAAGTATGGGTATGGCTGAAGAGTGGTTGGCTGGATTAAACCAACTCTTTATTCTCTTCAACCAAAGTATGGGTATGGCTGAAGAGTGGTTGGCTGGATTAACCCAACTCTTTGTACTCTTCAGCCGAAGTAAGGGTATGGCTGAAAGGGGGTGGCTGGATTAAACCAACTCTTTGTTCTCTACAGTCGAAGTATGGGTATGGCTGAAGAGTGGTTGGCTGGATTAAACCAACTTTGTACTCTTCAACCGAAGTATGGGTATGGCTGAAGAGTGGTTGGCTGGATTAAGCCAACTCTTTGTTCTCTTCAGCCGAAGTATGGGCATGGCTGAAGAGTGGTTGGCTGGATTACACCAACTCTTTGTACTCTTCAGCCGAAGTAAGGGTATGGCTGAAGAGTGGTTGGTTGGATTAAAGCAACTCTGAGTACTCCTCAGCCGAAGTAAATATGTCGGCTAAGGAGTGGTTGGCTGGTAAGCTGTAATAACTCTCACCACTGCTTACCGATAAACACTGATTACCGTTGAACTGAACTGATTATGACTGATAATTGAACTGATTAAAGTACTGAACTGACTGATTGAAAACTGGAACTGAATTGACTGAGTGTGTGTGTTAATCTGTATTCTATCTGTTTGATTGTTTACTTGATCCGTTTGCATTTTATGTTTAAACTACTAATTGAAGGCCTTATCGACGGCCAAACCGGGAATTGATTGATGTTTTATGATCCTCATAATTACTGTGATTTTATGGTGTATTCATCTGAAAATTGATTAGGTATGATTGAATTAGATTAAATATTGATAGATTGCTTAAGTTTGACTTAATTACCTTAATGCCACTTAAGTGGCCCACTACTTGAATCATCTTTGAGCCTCATTACACTCACACATACACATTTCATCAGCTCATTCCTTAGACTCAACCGACCAAGATAGGGAGTGAGAGAGAATTGAGTGGATCTTGAGTTCATTGGTAGAATTGCTTGAAGAATTGAAGTATAGATTACATATTTGAGCTCCTAGTCTTCTAATTCAAAGACTTAGGTAAGGATTTCATCTTCTCATTCTTGTGTTTGAGCTAATTCTTGTATGGTTCATGTTAAATTGTAGATCTAAGTCATGTTTTAGTTCATACATGTTGATATAGAGCATAATTCATGCATGCATGTTTGAATTGTTGGATTTTGAGTTGAGTTCATGGCAAATTGTTACATGCATGTCCATAATTTTGTAATGGTCCATGTTTTCATCTTGTTTTTGGATCAATTGGCTCCTTAGAGCATCAAATTGAAGCTTCAAAATGATTTGAATTCATGCATGTTTGCATGTTCATCCTATTCTTGAAAAATGGTTTGAAATTGAGTTTGAATTAAACACCCTTGGGCTTTGATTTCTCAAATTGAGCTTTGAACCATGTTATTCTATGTGTTTACAAATGTTTTCTGGAAATTCAGCCCAAGAGGTCGAGTTTTGAGTTGTTAAAACTTGGTTTTTGGCTTGGAGGTGCAATCTGGAATTCACAGATTTTGCACTTCCGCTCGAGCGGGGAAAGTGACGCTTGAGCGTAGAATCCGAGCATCCAGTCTTTTCTCTGCATTGTTTTACAGTCCGCTCGAGCGGAGTATTGGGAGCTCGAGCGGAGGCATGTGTCTCACGATCGAGCGGGCGTCGAGCGTCCGTCGAGCGGAGATTTCACCCATCCAGTACTTTTACAGTACGCTCGAGCGGGAAAGTTGACGCTCGAGCGTGTACCTTGTTGCATGACCGCTCGAGCGGGGAAACCGCGCTCGAGCGAGACTCTGTTTTTCTGAAACTTCTGAAACTGCTTTTGAGTACATCTTTGCATCCTCATCCCATTCTAGGCATTCTTAGACCTAGTTTAAGGCATCTTGTTGAGGATATAGATGTAGAACACACCGAGGCATTTAGGGATTAAGTTATTATCTTTCCCAGTTATTAGGCATTTAGTGTGTTCAATCTGTTAATTGTGTAGGGTTGGCGACTGGGGAGACACGCTCTAGCATACTGTAGCCCAAACTCTGTGAGTAACGATTGTGTAAAGATATGTTCACAAATGATTATCTTCTGAACAACTGAACTGTACTGTTTTCTGAACTTATTACTGTTAACTGAATGAATGTATGTCCTATATTCTGAACT
Source organism: Camellia sinensis (assembly GCF_055761805.1). Lineage (NCBI taxonomy): Eukaryota > Viridiplantae > Streptophyta > Magnoliopsida > Ericales > Theaceae > Camellia > Camellia sinensis. The sequence continues at coordinate 72,186,911 of NC_138973.1, read as the reverse complement.
GTATTGTGGCATCCTTAGCACCTACTGTTTACTGTTACTATTACAGAGATCTCTGTCGGTTCCCTTGTTAGAACCACTACTGTTTACTGACTGATGGCCATCACTATTGTTCGGTCTTTTAAGACCTACTGTTTACTGTACTGTTATGCTAATGGATGTACCACATATGACTGTACTGACTAAATGACTGAAATACTGTTTAAATGGACTGTTTTCATTACTGTAAGGACATTCATTCTTAACCTCTTTACGCAGTATGTTATTCACTGGGCTTTAGCTCACTGCTCATATATATATGTAGGTGTACAGGCACTAGACCGCGGCGAGGAACGTCAGGGTTACTCCAGTTTTGTCAAGCCAGCCTATGTGCCTCACTGCGAGGTTCCGAGCCTATCATGCTACGGCTTAGGGGTGTTTTAGGATTCCCCCTTCTGTACTGTCTTACTGTTCTGTATAGACTGAATGTTTACTGCACTGTTATGTAAAGGGTTGAGTCCCTAGTCTGAATGATTGTGCATTTTGTGCATACTGTTCTGTACTGATTATGTATATATGTATGAAAGTCTTTTTGTATACAGACCGTCACAGCTCATTGGACATTGTTTATTTACTGTTTTGGCTTCCGCCAGGCCATGTACTCTGTTTTACTGTTCTACTGTTCTGCAGGCCTTCGGTAATCTCGGATTACTAGCCGGTTAGGGTGCTAAACCCATAGGGCCGGGTTTGGGTCGTGACATAGGAAAGGGAGAGCCACTCACCAGGATCATTGACTTTGTTGATGACCGGATGGCCTTCAGTTCGGTGTTGAGTTGCTTGTTGTGGTGCTCCATATCTTTTGGAAGGCACACACTCTTGGCTAGGTTGAAAGCCATTAAGTGGTCCTTCTCAGCAACAACCGAGTCACTTTCCTCGATATTTCGATTTTGAAAGGAGAGAACTGGAGCCCATTTTGAGGAGTCAGCTTGGTCAGATTGCTCCGGTTGAAGGATGGGTTGAGGACTTGGTGGAGGGATGGATTCGTCCTCATCCACAAGTTGTTGTTCGGTCGGGGTAGATCGGGCGCGCTTAGAGGGACGGGATGAAGAAGGCTGTTGAGAAGGGAGGGCCACAACGGCAGGCTGCGTTTGGCCTGGTGGCGGTACTTCGGGCCTGTTTGTCTCAGTTAGAAGCGCCCTTACTCTGTTCTTTTTAGCCATTTCTTCTTCGGCAGTTAGTGGAATTAGTCTGATTTGTGGTAAGGTTGGGTCCGGCTCTGGTGCGTCTTCAAGAAGAAAATCAGTCACTCTGGCTTTTCGGCGACCACTATATTTGTAGGTCGGCTCGAACTTTAGCAATTTGGCCCAACTACGTTCTGGATACCGTAGTGCGGCGCGCAAAGTAGCTAGGTTTGGGTAGCTGTATAAAGAATGAAGGTGGGCAGAATCTGCGAAAGAAGACAACTGTTAGTTCGGCTGAAAGATTGAAAAACCGAAATATTATAAAGCAAGCACGAAAACCGAAGTAAGTATACCGGGTTCTCCTTTTTTCCAATTTATACGTCGGCCAGGAATCTGGGCTTGATGATCCTCAAAGTTCCCAGACACCCAGAAAAAATCGTCGTCGTTCAAGTCTTTGTCCGGTGTGTGTTTTATTATCTTCTCTCGGCGACGTCGTATTCTTAAATAGTAGACCCACCCATCTTCTTTTGAACCAATGGAGTATTGGTGGAAGATTTCGGCCAGGCCAAGATTTAGTCCGGCTTGGCGGTTCAGTTCGGCTATTCCCATTATTATGCAGTATGAATTGGTGGATAGTTGGGTAGGGCATAGTTTAGTTTGCCTAAGAAACTCGCAAATTAAAGGTTGGACTGGAAATCGTAGTCCGGTCTCGATTATGGACAAAAGGGTGAAAGGAACAAAGCCTTCATTGTCCCAAGGAATGACATCTTTTTCGGCTAAAATCAGGTGGACGTCATCAGGAATATTGTAGTCTTTTCTAAATTCGGCTAGGCCGCCCAGAGTGTCTACTAGATACCTATACTTCCCCATTTATTGTATAAATTATGAATAAATTAGATCGGTGCAAAAGTTGTGCTCAGTAGCTCGGTTGAGCGCACGGAGGAGTGCCTGGGCAACCTAAGTCTGCAAAGTAGAAAACAAAGGGGTTAAGCACAGATCATTGGACCATGCTACAAATTAAAAGCAAGGTAAAAGAGCCCTACTTCGGCTTTGTGGACAGGTTCTATCTCGGTTCAGCAAAATGCTTGGTAGCTCGGATTGAGCATAGGGTTCGCAAGATTGGTTTTTGTATAAGGTTGGTTATCTCGGTTTGAACTATGGGTTTTGTTACTTTGGTTGAGCCTCTAGGGGCAGCTTTTTGAGTTGGTTTAGAAACTAAGGAAGCTGGCTTAGCCCCAAAGGCTTAGCTCGGTTGAAAGCCGAGGTTCCTAGTTTACTAAGTTCAAACTTCGTTCGGTGAGTTTATCTCGGCTAAAGTGAATCAGGAGTTGGTAACTTGTTGAAACTAATGTTATTTCTACGAGTTCTAGTTCGGTTATTGTCTGAATTGATCTACATATATAGCATAAACAGTATCCTAGTTCGGTTGCATCATGATTTTGGATCAAAGACTAGTCTTCTACAGGATATTGCATACACGCATGAGTTCTGTAAAGTTTTTCCAGTAAAGTACAGGGCAAAGCAAATGGAAAGAATATGTTTTTCAAAAACACACGAAACAAACTACATGGAAGTAAATAAAAGCAAAGAAAGATAGATGGATTCCAGTTGCTTACCAAACGAAGACGAAGAAACACTAAAGATGGAAAAATGGCAGCAAAGTCACATTCTCTTCAAGTGCAACGAAAGAACAGCAAGAACACAGGGTGGAGAGAGAAGAGATGTAATAGTAGAGTGGTTAATCCAAAATATAGAAGGTGTTTTGTGTAAAAGAAGGAACGAAAGAGAAAAAGCGGGAACTGTTCAAATTTTTCGTAGTATGAGGGCAGCGTGACAGCTGTCCCCAGCCTATCAGAGCCTGCCACGTGTCATTGGAAAGGGAAGCGTTACAGTCGCTGTGATTGAAGAGACGTTTTGACCGGACAAGTAGAGCCCGGAGTGAAATAAGCTCGGCCGGAAGGCTAAAGAGTTTTTAGCTCGGCTGGAGAGGCTAAAGGGTTTTTTTAGCTCGGCTGGAAAGGCTTAAAAACTTCAGCTCGGCTGGTAGACAGGTAATCCCAATCATGCTGTGCAGATGGAATTAACGAGCAATTGAGAGGGTAGTTTTGGTGAAAATGGGGTTGAGCTATGAGATGGACTTTATGGCCCAAAGTACGAAGGACTGGGTAAAAAGGCCGAAAAGTTACTTCGGCCCAAGAGAGATAAAGTTACTCCGGCCCAAGAGAGATAAAGTTACTCCGGCCCAAGAATTGTAAAGTTACTCCAGTCCGGAAGCAACTTGGAGTTAGGCCGGTCTCAGAGTTAGTCCGGTCATGACGTATTGAGGTTAGAACGGTCAAAACCTTGCTACTCGGCAGCTCAGTCTAAACATACCATGGTTTGTACATGAAAGAACCGCGATAGGGAGTAGAAAAGAAAGAACCGAATTAAGGATAGTTCGGCCTACTCTGTGGCTCAACATAGCCAGTATTATTTCGGTCATGTGGTAGTTCGGCCATGGTAAAAACCATCTCACTTGGTTTAAGCAGTGAGGGGGGTGTTGAAGGATAAGCATTATCTTTCAGGAGTATGAATCCTAGGAGGGCTCTGCATAGAGAAGTAGAAGTCCTACTAGGATTGTGCCACACGGAACTTATAAAAGCTCACAAACATCACCTTGGAGGAGGTAACACACAACTTTGCTTTCTGAATTCCCAGAGCTTTGTCTATTTGTCAAGTTTGCTGACTTAGGCATCGGAGAGGTTTCCGGCACACACCCGCCGGCTAGCTCACATTTGTGTTTTCAGGTGATAAGGCGACGTCGTACGGAGGAGCGCAGACTTGGTCAACAGGATTATACGAGAAGATTTATTTCTTTCCCGTACAGATACCATAGAAGTCTTTTGAAAAGTGGATTATAATTCACTTTTCAGATTATAACTCACTTTCCTCTCTCATAAAAAGTTAATTATAATTAATTTTTAATTAAAAAATTGATTATAATCATATTTCCAAAATAGCCTATAGTGTTGCCAAACAAGCACTACTAAATGTGAAAGAATATTTTGCTTCTGAATTGTGTTTCCGAATGAAACTTTATTAACCATTTCATTTTTTTGTTACGGTATTCAAGCCTGGTCTTGAGATTTTCAGGACTCATAGTTAATTATAAGCTAATAAATATCACTAGATCATTTGGAGTCCTTTACATTTTTTTTTATTTAACCAAATTTTTTTTTGAAGATAAAGAACAAAAGATTTGTGTCAAAAGAGTTAAGGTTAGAAATTAGATAGTGAGAGAGAGAGTGGGCCCTTTTAATTTTGAACGAACCTTTTAATTTTTCAATTGGTCAATTTTTTTAAGTTAGTTTAGGCCTTCTTTAATTTTTTTTTAAAGTTAAAACATACCTAATATATTACACTAAACTATAATAAGAGAGGCCCCTTTTTGGGTGTATTTTGAGGGGTCCTAAGCCATAGCCTAATGAGCCATGCCTAATGTTATTAACCATTGCTCACTTTTATTTTTTCAAAAAAATTAATTATAAAAATTATAATGAATGAGAAAGGATATAAAAATTATAATGAATGATAGAATTTTTAATTTTTTTGCTAAAATATTGAGGTTTTATTCATTCAAAAAAAAAATAATATTGAGATACCAAACGAACCTTTAGTTGGATTAGACACAAAACCACCGTAGTGTTGGCTACACATTTTGTGCTAACCAGTGACAATTCGACGCGTGGCAAAGTGAGGGTAATATGGGGAGACCAGGTAGGTCTTCGATCCTAATCATACACGTGGCAATTAATATTGGTTGTTATAAGATCTGAGTAGTAGCGGATCAACAAAGAGACGTACAGTGACGTGGCTTTAACGGTTGCTCACATTCAAATTCGAATATAAGGGGGAAGCCTAACTGCAAGTGAAGGCGTAGTGGAGCTACTTATAAGGTAGCATGATCAGCGATTACGGAGGAGCAGTTCGACGGTTTGAAGTACAATTCGATGGTTATCTTCGGAAAGTATAAATAGCAGGAAGGACTTCAGAGAAGGGGACGGAGAAAAAGATCTAAAGAATTACTTTACATATTCCAGTGTTATTTCCTGTCCTTTATATTTCTGTACTTTAAGTTCCTGCGCTGCACTTCATTTGTAGGAGTAGTTTTCGAGTATATTGCCGCTGTAATTCTCTACGGAACTAAGATCATTGTAAGTTTTTCATACTAATAAAATGCTTCAGTTTATTTAACTGTTCTTATGCTCAAGTTCTCTGAAGTCAAATTATTAGTAAGCCACCAGTAAAAGTCCTCTTTATTGAGGCCGAAAGAACCATAACATAATCGTCTGAATAATTGTTTGGCAATTACAATTCTGTAAGGACTGATTGATCCTTACTGGCACGCTCATAATTACAAAAGTAACCTTTGAAAGCCAAAAAGCCAACATATATTTTTGGCATGCCCAGTGGGACCCTTTAAAAAATGGCTAGACGTAGGAGACAAGGAGAAAATGAACGTTTGGAAGAAGGCGTGGAAGGAGAGGTGGAGACATCCAATCCAGAGGATAATGTGATAACACATCCTGTGGAGACTCCTATTCTATCGGAACCTATGGTCGAACAGACCAATACTTCAGAGCAAATACCATTTGTTCGTAATAGTGGACGAGACCAAGGAATTGGACCATCCAGTGTCCCATCTACTCAGCCAGTCAATCCGTGGGGCGGCTTGGTAGATGCCATGGGACAGCAATTAATAAACACAATGGAAAGGTGGGCAGTATCCTTTTTGGATCAAATGAATAACCACCAACCAACGAATGCAAGACACATAGAGGATGTGAATGTCCCTCAGCAAAGACTGGCTAGAGACAAACAGCCTATGCAAGCTAATGGACATTCTAATGGTCAAACCAGTAATCAGATTCATGAAAGATTACCACCTCAGTCTTGGTATGAACCCATTTCGAGGCCTGTAGCAGGCCAGAATGTCTCCATGTTCAACAGTGAAGCCATGCAAATTGGTGGATCTGGCCCGGTACAAGAGAATGGCATAAGAATGATTCCAAATCCCACATTCGAAGCCATACCTGGCACCAGGGGGTACAATAATCCCTTATTCGAATTTATACCCGGGGGGTTGGAAGGTTTTCCTACAAGTAGAAGGGATACAATACCTGTTCCAGCACCTTTCGTGGGTCCTTTCGCAGGACAGGCTCAAAGAGGTTATCTACACCCCCAACAGCACCCTCTACCACAGGGACAGCCAGTCCCAAATGTACCACCTTATGGACCAAGAGGACCACAAGCACAAGTTTGTCCACCAAATCCTGTGTTTGTTCCCCTAGTGGTGGTTCAGCAGGCGCAAAATATGGTCCCTAGGGACCAGATCACTGAGATAGTTAGGGAGTTGTGTGGACCAATGGCTCGGGGGGTCCAGACCCCTGTGTATAGAAAACCATACCCAGAATGGGTCGATAGGGTACATGAATATCCGAGAGGTTTCAAGATACCAGATTTTGTCCTCTTTCATGGGAACGGAAACCAATCAACAGTAGAACATATTGCTAGGTTTTCCGCTCAATGTAGTGAATTTACCAATCATGACTATATAAAGTTAAGACTATTCCCAAATTCTCTAACTGGAGGAGCATTTGTATGGTATATTAACCTTCCACCTGGCTCCATCCAGACTTGGCAGCAAATGGAAGAGGCATTTCATGCCCAATTCTTCCAATCAGAGCCAGAAGTTTCCATGGCAGACTTGGCCAGATTGAGTCAAAGGCCTGAAGAGAAAGCTACTCAGTTTATTTCCAGATTTAAGAGAGCTCGAAATAAATGTAGAGTAATCTTGCCAGAAACTGAATTTGTAAGATTGGCCCAAAATGGCCTAGAGTTCAGGCTTCAAAAGAAGTTTGATTCAACAGAGTTTAGAGATTTAGTGGAACTGACTTATAAAGTATCTAGATATGAAGCATTACTAGAAGAGGAACAGGATCGAAATAATGCATCATATAGGACATACTACAAAGATCCTAATTATGAGATTGATGCAGCAGAGATTGTGGGAAAAGAGCCTATGATCTGTGAAGCGTTAATTCATTAAGATACGACAATTGACCAGCAGTTTAAAAAGAAAGATCTCCACAGGAAATATTCTTTCGATTTAACTAAGGCAGATGACATTTTTGATCATTTGCTTGCGGCCAACTTCCTTAAGTTACCAACAGGTGTTAAAATTTCATCTCTTGATGAACTTAAAGGAAAAATATATTGTAAATGGCATAATTCTTGGTCTCACTCGACTAAAAACTGTGTTGTTTTTCGAGACAGGATCCAAGAACAAATTCAGAAAGGGAGTTTGAAGTTCCCAGCCAAAGCTGAAAAAGCCATGGGGATCGATAGCAATCCATTTCCAGAAATTAGAGAGGTGGCAGCCAATGTCATTATGTCATACTTTCAGAACCTGTCTTTGAAATAATTGGAGCAAGTCAATGTACAGATGCATGTGGCCAACCAGACAGCAACCAAAAAAGACCTTAGAAGTCCACCAGCTGTGGGACGAGATTTCTCACATCAGAGGGAAGACTCTGATGAAGAAGCACTGGATGATGACTCCCTAGAGGCAGCCGTAATGCAACGAATGTGTCCCAGGTGCAGACTGAGTTATAAGTGGTTGAAAGGCCTTTCAGTCGATGGGAAGCAGTATTACAGGGATGTGCAGAGGCGTCCCAAACCAACCAATGCTTATAATAAAAGGCCGTATCCGGCTAATGTTAGGCGACAGCCATTAATGGTTGAACCTGCAGTTGAGAGAATGCATGTTAAAGGCAAGAGGCCCTTATATGAGTCCAGATCACCTAACTATTACAGGTTGGAGAGTAGTCATTCTGAAAGAAGGCTGGAGAAGAGTTCAGGTTTTGGGATCAAAACCAGGAATTGGCCCCTTGGGCCAGCTTCACGAAGGACAGAAAATGATCACCATCATCGAGAACCTGAATCAAGCTCAAAGCTTGGAGACAGGGCCAAACAGTTGTCTTCACAGCCAGCCTCGAAGGTGACCTCGAAAGAGGAAAGAGGCAGTTCAACGTCTGGGTCAGTAAGTTCGTGGGTACCTGGAGTCCTAGATTGGTTTGTGATGCAAAACAAACCTAGGAAAATGCCTACCCAAAGGAATTTTGGAAATCAAAGTAGGATGGTTAAGCCTCCTTTGGTGGCCCCCAACAACTGGGTATTGCTGAAACACCCAAGAACGAGGGAACCAGATATGGTCCCCGTTATTTCCAGATCACAAAGGAGGAAAATTCAGCGTAGGTACACCCAATACCAGAGAGACCTGAAAGAAAGTGGAGAGAGTTCTTCAATGATCCAGACTGGAGAAAAGAAGAATCGAAAGTCAGACCATATTTCAAAGCCAGTTTCACAAAATGAGGTGGATCGCAGCAAAGAACAGTTGGCCAAGGTTCATTCTGAACTAAAGGTCAGAGAGAATGAAAGTCTAGTAGGGTTGGAGAAAGCTCTGATGGAGAGTGGTAGCGAAACGGAAGAAGATATTGGCGTAAGTTAGAAGAAAGAAATGGTGGAAGAAGAAATGTTCGAAGCTTTCATGGCTGAGCAAACATTTCTGATTGGAAAACCAGCTGAGGAAAATCATTCGAAGGGACCCGTTACCAATGAAATACCAGAATGCATCATGCAGGATGTTTCTGAGGTAATTGACCAAGGTGACCAAGAGGGGAAACAGGTACAGCCAGCCATCCAGTTTGGCTCGTTTCCCCTAGTATCAGTGAACATGGTACACATACTACCACAGGAATTCCAAGCTGGAGATGAGAATCAAGAGGGGCAGGGAGCTGATCCAATTCCGATCTCTAGTGAAGATTCACAAGCGAGTATGGTACAAGATAATTTCGAAATGGTTACCCCAATGGAAGCTGAATATGAGAGCGAGGAAGTGGTAAGCATTAACCTCTCGTATCCATTCGAGTATCCCTCGAATTCCATGACGCAGCATGTTAAGCCTTTGTACATTAAGGCCTTCTTCGATGGGGTTCAGTTAAACCGAGTCTTGGTGGATAATGGAGCGGCGGTAAACTTATTACCGAAATCCTCCTTGAAGAAATTAGGGAAGAGGAATCCCAAGTTGATCCCAACCAGTACAACTATCGCTGGTTTTGCTGGAGACAAGCAGATGGCCCGGGGAATTCTACCCATCAACCTGAGTATGAGAACCAAGGACTGCATGACGGCGTTTTTCGTCATCGATAGCAATGCGAAGTACAATGCTTTACTTGGTAGAGATTGGATCCACACTAATAAATGTGTGCCTTCCTCCTTGCATCAGAAAATGATAATAGCTCTAGGCAATGGGAAGACGGAGGAAATTAATGCAGATCCTCAACCTTTCATAGCCTGTGCAGATTTCGCAGAAGCCAAGTTGTATATTGATGGCGTGGCACCGCTCAGTATACTGATGGAATTCGATGGCTCAGCCGAAGTAACGGCTGATAAGGAAGTAGCACACCTGAAGCAATTAGTCCAGGAGAGTGCTGGTGAAGAGCTAGTGGTTAAAGATGACAATGATGCTTGGTTATAGGCAGCAAGATGAAGCACCAGAAGCCAGGTCTTTGGCTTTAATCAAGTTTTCAATATTGGATATAAAGTCAATAGTCCAGAAAGTTCGAAAGCAGGAGAAAGAAGTCATGACGATTGGCTGCAAGAGGGAGCAGCAACAAGCCAGAGTTTTGACCCTTGATAAATACTGTGCATTGGACATAGAAACAAAAGTCCAAGAAATACAGGAAGAAGAAACCTTGTGGACAGATTTTGTCTATGAGGAGGAGAATAAAGAGGAGGAATCAAAGAGCCTGGAAGCAGAACACAGTAAGGAGATTTTTGCGAAGTCAGAGAGGATCAAAGAAGGAGTTCCAGTAAGTACTCAGATACAAGACCCCTTAGAAGAAATAAATTTAGGGGAAGATTCTGTACAACAACCCATTTATATAAGTGCTTGGTTGAGTTCTCTTGATAGGGACCAGTTATTGGTTATTCTGAGAAGATATAAAGATTGTTTTGCATGGTCATACAATGAACTACCAGGATTGGATAGGTCATTAGTGGAACATAGGCTTCCCATAAAGCCTAACTTCAAGCCATACAAACAAAAACCAAGAAGGATGGGTTCAGAAGTGATCCAGAAAGTCAAGGAAGAAATTCTTAGACTACTCAAGGCAGGCTTTATCAGAACAGCTAGGTATGTTGAATGGCTATCTAATATTGTACCTGTAGTCAAGAAAAATGGCAAAATGAGAGTATGCATTGATTTTAGAAACTTAAATCTGGCAACTCCAAAAGATGAATATCCTATGCCTATAGTAGATCTGTTGGTGGATAGCTCAACAGGACATCACATTTTATCAATGATGGATGGACACTCAGGCTATAACCAAATCTGCATTGCGGAGGAAGATGTTCACAAGACAGCATTTAGATGCCCTGGGAATATTGGGACCTTCGAATGGGTTAAAATGCCGTTTGGCCTGAAGAATGCTGGGGCCACATATCAGAGGGCTATGAACACTATCTTTCATGACCTTATTGGTGGGTATTTAGAATGTTATATTGACGACATTGTGGTTAAATCCCAATCCATGGAGGAACATTTGTTTCATCTAGAGGCAGCCTTTGAAAGAATGAGAAGGTTCAAATTGAAGCTTAATCCTCTTAAGTGTGCTTTTGGCGTATCATCTGGAAACTTCTTGGGCTATGTAGTACACAAGAAAGGAATACAGATCGACCAGAATAAAGCCAAAGCCATCATTGATGCCAGACCTTCATCGAGTAAGAAAGAATTACAAAAGTTCCTTGGTCAGGTTAATTTTCTTCGAAGATTCATTTCTAACACTGCAGGGAAAACTAAAATTTTTTCTTCTTTATTAAGGCTGAAGGATGAAAAAGAATTTGTGTGGACAACGGAGCATCAAAGTGCTTTCGATGGAATCAAAGCCTACTTGGCCAACCCTCCAGTACTGATGCCACCAAATGGCGTTAAGCCTTTGAAGTTGTACATAGCCGCAACAGAAGATTCATTGGGAGCTTTCTTGGCCCAAGACAATGAGAAAGGCAAGGAGCAAGCTGTTTATTACCTTAGTAGGTTTTTAAATTCTTGCGAATGTAAATATTCAGCTGTAGAAAAGCTTTGCCTTGCATTGTATTTTGCTGTAATGAAATTAAGATATTACCTTTTGCCTACAATTGTCTTGGTAATTGCAACCACAGATTTGGTTAAATACATGTTATCTAGACCTATGTTGAGGGGAAAAATTGGCAAATGGGTATTAGCCCTGTCAGAATTTCACTTAGAATATGTGCCCCAAAGGGCAATGAAAGGACAAGTTTTAGCCAATTTTTTGGCAGACCATCCATCTCAAACAGAGAGTCAAGAAATAATGGAACTCAGTATGGCTAGTGTTGAGCCATGGCAAATGTGGTTCGATGGATCGAAAGCCAATGGCCTAATTGGAATTGGTATAGTAATCAAGTTACCACAAGGAATTGAAACCACACATGGTTTCAGAATAGATGAAACTGCTTGTTCTAATAATCAAGCTGAATATGAAGCTTTGATAGTAGGATTGGAAATTCTTATTGGATTACAAGTACATGCAGTTGACATATTTGGAGATTCCCAATTGGTCGTTAACCAAGTAAAAGGGATTTTCAAGTGTCAAAGTATAAGTATGCTGCCATATTATGTCGTCGCATTACATTTGCTCTCTCAATTTGAAATAGTAAATGTAACTTATGTCCCGAGATTCTTGAATAATAGAGCTAACGATGTGGCGCAGAAAGCTTCGAATTTCAAGAGTAAAGATGGTACCCATTGGGATGTAAGCCAAACGACATACCAAAAACCTATACCTCCTTTAAGTAAGAGGAAGATGGTCCTGGAAATCAATTATAATGATCTGCAGGAACAGGATTGGAGACATCCAATAATACAATACTTGGCTGGCCCATTCTCGAAAGCCAGCAGAAGAGTTAAATTGCAATCTGTGCAATATATCATATACAACAATGATCTCTACAGAAGAGGGGGAGATGGTCTATTGTTAGAATGTTTAGGGCCAAAAGAAGCATTAATAGCTATGGCTGAAGTTCACGAAGGTATCTGTGGTGCACATCAGCCTGGTGTAAAAATGAGATGGCTGCTTCGAAGACATTCCTATTATTGGCTGACTATCCTTAAAGATTTCATAGAATATGCAAAGGGCTGCCAGGCATGTCAAAAGCATGGTACAATAAGGCATGTGCCCATAACTGATCTACATGCAGTAGTAAAGCCTTGGCCATTTAGAGGATGGGCCATGGATATGATGGGGAAAATACACCCTCCCTCTTCGAAGCATCATTGTTTTATTTTGGTGGCTACTGATTATTTCATCAAATGGGTCGAAGCCAAACCATATAAAGCTGTAGATCAGACGGAGGTTATTGGGTTTATTAAAGATTTGATCCATAGATTTGGCATCCCACAAACAATAACGGTCGATAATGGGACTGTTTTTGATGGGAAAATGGTAAAGTCTTTTGTGGCTGAGTTCGGGATTAGCCTTGTGAATTCCACTCCATATTACGCACAAGCCAATGGTCAAGCTGAGTCATCTAACAAGTCCTTAAAAAAGGGAACACAAAAGGTTGTGGAAGATAATCCGAGAGATTGACACAACTTATTGTTAGATGTATTGTGGGCTTATAGAACTTCCCCAAGATCAAGCACAGGAGTCACTCCTTATGCCTTAGTTTATGGGCATGATGCAGTGTTACCAGTAGAGATCAATGTTAAATCCTTAAGGGTAAGATGCCAAGACCAGTTGGATCCTAAGCAGTACTATCAAAGTATGTGCTTGGAATTAGAAAATATAGATGAAACTAGAATTTTGACATTAAATAGCATTCTCTTTTAGAAGAAGAAAGCAGCCAAAAATTATAACAAGAAAGTCAAATACATTGGCTTCGATGAAGGGGATTTGGTGTGGAAGACAATACTCCCAATAGGGATTAGAAGCCATAGATTTGGCAAATGGTCACCTAACTGGGAAGGACCATATCAAATTCATAGAGTTTTGCCTTTTGGGGCATGCCATTTGAAAGATTTGAGTGGTTATGTGCATCCCAAAAAGATTAATGGCAGATATTTAAAACCTTATTTTCCAACTATTTGGGAAACACAGGGAATAAAATAAACAGTGAGTACAAGAACATAAAATAGTGAACAAGGAAATGTTTTACAAAGAGTCAAGTACATTGTGCCACAAGTTGGCCCAAAAATCATTACAATGTTTTAGCTGTTTTTGTACAACAGATTTCCTATTGGTAAACGACGAAAACAGTTGAATAGCTGCAGTCATATCTTTCTTTTGATCAGCCAGTCCTTGATTGGTGATTTGCAGTTTGAGGTCAGTTCGGAATAAGGCTTGATTCATTGCAGAAAGCTCCTCTTCGAGTTGAGCTTTCCTCTCCAGCAGTTGTGTTCGGAAGTGAGAGGCAGAGAAGTGTTGTTCCTTAAGCGTCGATACTTCAGTATGCACTTGAGAAACAAAACTTTGATCTCTGACCAATTTCTCATCTGCGGCCTTGGCAGCATGACAGATGCTGATGTAAAAATCGATGGTAGCTGCTGCTTGGGATAGATGGTTAGAGACATCCATACCAGACTGCTCAACAAGTTTGCAGCATTGAAGAAACCCGTTTTTTATTATAGGCCTTTGTAGAGCCTCGAAGGGAATCCTCGAAAAAGAAATTAGCAGGTCTAGACAGGTGTCCAAGTCTATCGAAGGCACAGAAGGTTGGCTGCTAGAGGAAGGAGAGCTCTCAAAAATTTCCAGCAAAGAATCAGCTAAAACTAATGGTTCAGTCTCCTCATTGAATGTCGGAGAAGTAGAAGTGATGTCAAAAAGACTAGCTAATCTTGCTTCAAAAATATCAATCTCATCAGTAGACATGAGGGGAGCAGAGAGAGTTGCCATGGGAGACACAGAAGATTGCATAGCAATAGGAGAAATGGGTGGAGCATCTTTGATGGTCTCCATGGTCCTGGTCACCAATGAATCAAGAGAAGGAGGGCTGGAGCTAGGTAAAGGTGGTAAGTCACGAATTGGAGAGCTGTCAGCACTCATCAAAGACAAGGTAGCACTTGGAGTCTCCTTGGAAGGAGAGAGAGGAGCAAGACTCAGTAAAGAAGTAAATTGAGGAAAGTCAAGAGTCAAGTAAGAAAGATAGGGAGTCAAACCAAGAGGAAAAGGTGCAGGAATGCTTGGCCTCAGGAAAAGTGTAGAAAATGTAGACCCTAAAAATGGAAGTATGGTCTGAGTAGTTCCTACATCCTGCATCTGATCTACCTCAAATGAAACTGAGAGAGGTCTCATCGGAAAGATGAACTCAGAAGTTGTCGCTGCAAGAGGAAGAAATGTAAGGCAATGTTAAACCTCGATACCAAAGGCTAACAGAGGAAAAAACCGCAGAAGCATAAAATTACCTGCTCCAAAAGTATCGGCGATAATGGGGGAACTGCGAAGGGTGTAATCTCTGGCAGTCTGTTGCCTTCTTACAGTTTCCCTTTGTAGTCTGTCAGCAGCAGCAGGTTCATCTCTCAGAAACTGTTGCTGCCGTCTCTTCTCAGCTCTCTCAAAGACAATCATGGCTTTAGGATGTTCTTGCTCTATTGTCTTGACGGCTGCTTCATGGATGGTATCTTCGACTGAGACAGGAGCGGAAGCAGACATCTTTTTTCTCTTCTCTATGGCTTTGGCGATTGTCTCAGAATCAGAGTCTTCGACCATATCGGAAGGAGAGACAGTCACCTTTCTTTTCCTTTTCCTCTGTATTGGCAGGGTCTGCTCTTTCTCGATTTCTTTCTCAACTTTTCCCTCAAGTTCTTCAAGCTGCGATCTAGATTCCAAAGAGATGAATTCATCTTCTGACTCTCTGGCAGTTACCGAGTCGGATGAAAAGACGATCGCCTTTTTCTTTCTTTTCAAAAATAACTCTTCCTCTTCATCTGATTCTTCTTTTTCTTTCCCTTGAATATTGGATGTTCCCTTCTTGAGTTCAAAGAGGCTCCTTTTCTTTTGTGATTGACCACCTCCACAAAAGAAGAATTAAAGATAAGGCAAAATGCATTATGAAAGACAAAAGGAGAAGAGACAAGGGTATACCTTTCTTCGAGGCAGCCCGAGTGACTCTGGGAGGAATTGAAGCAGCAGGAGCAGCATGTGCTAATTCTGAAACAGTGGAAGAAGTGACTTCCCCAGTTTCTTTGGGCTTGATCACATCTAACACTGTTAGTAGGCTTAAAGGTGGAATGGCCAAATAAATCTCCATGTTAGTCACCCACCAGTTTTGGTACCTCTTCAACACGGTACCTTGAGGAATGAAAGGGGTGTATTCAAAGGTGGCTAAGTCATCTACAAATTTCAAAGTTGCCTCTTCTAGCCTGGATTTCCTAACTTTCAAATCCCTTCTGGTAAGGCTGAGATTTGTATTGCTACAGAGAGGTATTGGGACTCCTTGTGTAAGGCCAAATTGTCTAGCAAACTGAGCTAGACAGTAAGGTTCGGCAATGCATTTGTAGGCCTTCGGGTTCAAAGTCCCGATGAATAACTCTCTGGGAATCAGAATGGAAGCCCATATATCCTTGTGAATAAGTGAAGTACAGGACTGGTCACTTAGAAAATTCCTCAACCAAGATGGACCAATGGAAGGTTCAAAGGGAAGAAAACGGTAAGTAGGAAGGGAGGCTGGAAGCTGGTGAAAGAAAGAAAAGTAAAAAGCAAAGGTAGAAGGGTAAAGTGAAGCATTGGCTATCCTTATGCCATGAGTAAGAGGATTTGGCTTGGAAAATTTAAGGCATTTGGATTGTAATTCAGTAAAATAGGCGAAAAGCCAAAACTGAAGGATCCAGAATGGCCCCCCTTGATTAGCATCTAAGGGTTTCTCACAAAAAAGGGAGCAGACTCTATATACGTGCCCTAGAACATGTGGGGCTAAGGCCACCCTTTTTTGTAAAACAAAGGCTTTGGCAAGAGGGGCAAATTCAGGCATAATTCTCTGAAAAGAAGTGCAAAAAAGGAATTTACAAAGCCAATACAATAAGAAAGAAAAAAATTCCCTATCAGTCACAGGGCCCTGTCTTTTATTCTCAGCCCTAGCGAAATCACTATAAGATGAGTTAAGGGAGGGGAGAGAGAAAGGGACTGCTAAATCAGGATAATCTGGTCCAAAAGGAGTGCCAATAGGAGATAGTCCCAGTAAATGGCAAATATCAAGAACAGTAGGGGCCATCATCTCACATCTAAATTGGAAAAAGTTAAAGACAGGATTCCAAAAACATAGGGCAGCGGGAACAAGGAAAGGGTCTTCTGAAATAGTTACCCTAGACAGTCTGAGAGCATCGAGAAGGCAGAGTTCTTGAAGGTCCAGGGTCCTAGCAGGAATAACCCGATCATACCATTCTTGCCACTCTGGTCTCACCGTGGGCCAGCATCGGTGGGGGCGATTTATCCTCCAGTTCCTCCAATCAAGACCACCTTCATAGAGAAGACATTGGTTTTCTAGTCAGGGATACAGGGCTGGGAGTTCAGTGAGGACCTCTTTGAATATGGGCCCAAGCACATAGTCTGATTGCACATGGCGACGAGGGACAAAGATGCGTCCATCAATAGCGCTCTTCTCCCCAGCTTTGTACTTTTCGCATTCTGCATCAATAATCCTCTTCAGGGCCACAGATGGGCTCATACGCTCTATGACTGATACTGAAGGAGAAGCCATTGACGATATGTTTTTCTTAACAATGAAACCAGGAAAGGAAGTAGAGAGAAGCCGACGATCGGTAATAAGAGGGGTTTGTGCGATTAGAAGAGCAAGTGTTTTCAGAACACAAAACAAAAGGGTTTTTAAAGCTCTCGTATTTGAAAATATATTACATGAGCTGTTAAAGTATTAAAAGTACGGATACAAAAACTTCCTTCAACATTGATGCTTTTGGAGGGAAAACAAAGCCTAGTTGTTAAGGCTAGCTTCGAAGTAAGATATTTTGCTTCGAAGCCGAGTCAAACGGCTTCGAAACAGAGAAGCCAGCTTTGAAGTGGGTTGCCCTACCAGCCGAGTCAAACGGCTTCGAAACAGGGAAGCCAGCTTCGAAGTGGGTTACCCTACCCAAAATATAAAAATACTCGAGTATTTATTTCACTTAAAGAGGTTAAAGACCTGTTTTTAGGTTTTTAAACAAAGGTAATGTCCTTCGAAGCAAAACTTGAGATTCTTCAAGGATGGGATTTGGTGTTCGAAACATCAAAAGCAATAATGACAATGACTAGATGTTGACTATGGTCAAAACAGGCTTTAAGTGTAAGATTGCTAGATTCAAAGCACTGTTTCCAATTGAAAATCAGCCAAAACTTTATTCCACAAATTGGAAAGGTTTACAATTGGCTCATTTAGTGTTTCATTTAAAACAATTAAGTCCAGATTCAAAGGATGAAATTGTTCGAGGTTCGAAACTCTGAGTTGACTTTTAAAACACAAGTAAAAATACGAGTAAAGACAGGGTCAAACAAAGACAAATGAAGAAGAATTTTTGTTTATATTAAGATCAGAGCGATTACATCAGCTGACCCTATCTCGGTATGAACTTGAGCTCATAAAAATAAGGAATGGAATAAATAACAAGATCATGAAATTTAGTCCAACAATGATCAATGAACTTTTGTTCTTTCCTTATTCTATCTTCTAAATTTTCTAGCATTGGCTGCATAAGTTGATGTGCTCTCACTTCATAGTAGAGCTCTTCAGCCTTTATTTCGAAGGCCACCTCTCTTAATCCTTGTTCCAATTCATCAATGTCTAAGTCACCCCAATACGCAGAATCTTTATTCTTGAAATCATTGAATTCTTCAATAAAGTTCTCTGCTTCGTACTGAGCATGAATTCGAAAGGACGGAAGTTGTCTAAAGATTGTGTAGTAGCCACAGAATTGCGATGCCAGTGAAGAAGCAATGGAAGTTGGTCCAGAAACATATGAAGTTCTGCCTGAGCAAGGGGATTAAGGACATGGCCTCTAGTCATGATGTCAAAAGCCCATCGAAGGTTCTTGAGAGGGACTTCGTCCTCGAGAACATTAAAGGGCAAGTGAGAGAAGGCTGCAAGCAGAAGTTGAGCCTGTTTCCGCTCAGCTGGGGTACGAGAAGGCAGAGGTTTATAAGGTGGAAAGACATTCTCCGTGGATAGGGCAATCTTCAGTTTCTCTGTCCATGAAAGAATTGGTAGGGGAGAATCAATTTCGAGAGACGAAGAAGAAGGTGTGGACGCTTCTGTTTTCGAGGATGATACGGGAGCAGAAGGAACAAAGGCATTAATATAATCAAGCCAGTCAGAAGAACAGATCTTCGCCTTCTGGGCTAAGAATGATAGGTTTGTGCTTCTTCTGGGCGAGGAGCAGAGTGCACTATCTTTGTAGGCATGGAAGATGTATACCACGCTACAAGAAGATTCTCCTCCAGACTACGCCGATGGTCAATGGGCACATAAGGATAAACAACTGAACTTCGAGCATAGAAAGGAAACTCTAAAGGGTCAGTGAACTCAACAAAATGGTGGTTGATTCGCTCCTTTAAATCATAAGTCTCAGGTACTGACCAGCTTGTCCAGTCAGAACCTCCAGAAGAGGAAGAAGTTGCAGCTTTATCCCATACAGAAATTTGCGAAGAAGAGTTGCTCAAATCCATATTTGCAATTTTACGAATCAGAGGTTTGAGAGCAGATTGTTCGAACTGTAAAGGTAGGTCAGAGGGGAAAATTCTTATGTCTTTGTTTGTAGCCTTCTGAATCGAAGGATTAAGAGCAATGTGTTCGTAATCCAGAAGTCGATAATTTGCAAAGGCGTCCATGACCTGAATATAGAAAGGTGGGTAAAGGTGGCTAATAAATGCATGCTTTCGATGAGGAATAGCATCGACATATGACTCTTCGTATGCTTCATCATTGGAGGAAAGAATTAATTTGGCCATGAAATGTATCAGTCTATTCGAATAATAAGACAGTGAAAGTACTTAAAGGATCAAGACGAGAGTATTAATACAGATGGTGTGTGACAGTTGCATTTCTGGAAAGATGCAAAACCCATGCACGTTCTAAGACGTGGGAAAAGGGACTCTGATCCACTAATATCACCAAGTCTTGGGTATATTAGTGCGGGGGATAATGTTGGCTACACATTTTGTGCTAGCTAGTGACAATTCGACGCGTGGCAAAGTGAAGGTAATATGGGGAGACCAGGTAGGTCTTCGATCCTAATCATACACGTGGCAATTAATATTGGTTGTTATAAGATCTGAGTAGTAGCGGATCAACAAAGAGACGTACAGTGACGTGGCTTCAGCAGTTGCTCACATTCAAATTCGAATATAAGGGGGAAGCCTAAGGTAGCATGATCAGCGATTACGGAGGAGCAGTTCGACGGTTTGAAGTACAATTCGATGGTTATCTTCGGAAAGTATAAATAGCAGGAAGGACTTCAGAGAAGGGGACGGAGAAAAAGATCTAAAGAATTACTTTACATATTCCAGTGTTATTTCCTGTCCTTTATATTTCTGTACTTTAAGTTCCTGCGCTGCACTTCATTTGTAGGAGCAGTTTTCGAGTATATTGCCGCTGTAATTCTCTACGGAACTAAGATCATTGTAATTTTTTCATACTAATAAAATGCTTCAGTTTATTTAACTGTTCTTATGCTCAAGTTCTCTGAAGTCAAATTACTAATAAGCCACCAGTAAAAGTCCTCTTTATTGAGGCCGAAAGAACCATAACATAATCGTCTGAATAATTGTTTGGCAATTACAATTCTGTAAGGACTGATTGATCCTTACTGGCACGCTCATAATTACAAAAGTAACCTTCAAAAGCCAAAAAGCCAACACGTAGCAAGATATATTTTTTTTTTTTCAAAAAAAAAAAAAAATCAGAAAACACCAATCAAAAGAGACTTAAGGCTTGATTTGGTTGGTATCAAAAAAACACCAATCACATGAAATTGAAAAACCACTCAACAAGTGCCGCAGGAGGACAAAAAACCCGATTCACAAGCAAAACTTCATCCAAGTAAACAGTCCAATGGGAGGCCTTATTAGTTACTCTAAGCCCTGTTTCAGATAAATGTTTGGACTAAAATAATTATATAGGACAAAATAAATTATTTTAGTCAAATATGATAAAATGTCATATCTAACTCAAAATCATTTCATTTTTTCTCTCACAAAAGTCAAAAAATCTATCCTAAATGAGATTTTTTAATTCCAGATTAAAATAGTCAAAATGTTAAAAAGTCAACTCATAACCAAAACAAACTCTAAAATACCACTTAAAGGACACCCTACCCCGACTAACAAGAGAACGAATGTCCTTAAAAATCGGCTGTGATTGAGGCCTCCAAAATGAGGCTCGAAATTGCCTCAAATGCATTTTTTTTTTTTTCTGGGCTAATACATTGCAGAAAAAAATAAATAAAAAAAATAATAATAATAACAAGCAAAGCATCAACCCAGCAAAAAAAAAAAAAATTCGAGCCAAATTTGAGCCAAAAAATTTGAGGCCTCCATCATTAATCATAATAATATCATACTCTCAAAAAGCAACATTTTCCTAAACAAAAATTAAAATAACCATTAAATTATTATCATAAATCTCAACGGGAGAAAAATTTAGAGACCTCAACAAAAAGGAAGCAAGACGAATAGACAGAGCCTCCCCATGGCAACAATCTAATCACTAATTTTGAACAGTGGAAGATTAATGAGATCCCACAAGTTGGTGCACATCAAGATCGTGAATTTAATGTGATTAAGATGTTTTATTGATTAACATAATGACGTGAAAAAGATTAGTAATATTGTGATGGCTACATGTATATATTATTTATCTTTTGTCATAATTTATTAAATAATATTAATCACATTATGTCATATCATAACATTAGTATTCATATTTTAAATAAATAAAATAAAATTTATTACAAAAATAATTAATATCATATAAAATATCACTTCAAATACAATTAGAAGTGTAATTTGTGTAAATCCAATTTAAAAAATTCGAGTTTGATCCATAAAAATTTTGAATTGTATAATTTTATATTTAATCAAGATTTGGATTAAAATTTACTAACATGAATTAAATTTGGTAGTTTTCACACTCCAAACAACTGAGACCAAGTTAAATTTTAGGACACTTTGGTCATAAGTCAATTTCTGAATATTTTGGGCTATTAGGCCCAATCTCTAATCTTTTTTGATCAAAATGACATAATTTGTCCAAAAAGTTAATTATATGTTGAAATTAACCTATCTGTTTATCTGTTAAAATTTATCAAACTAACTATTTATTAAAATGTGACGCATGTTACTCATTCAATAACCTATATGTTGAATATCACACATTTTTTTACCTTACCACCATTACCACCTGTTGCCGCCGATGACAACTTTTTCAACCCATTTTTCGGTGTGTCTTTATCACTAAACAAAATTTTACCTTATATATAATGCCTTATATCCCCTTGGGATGGATTTTTCGCGAATTTTTCTAAATTCTATTATTAACACTCACACACACATATATATTATAATAAAATTCAAAATATTATAAAATCTTGATATTTTCTCATCATTTGAATTAAATCATATTATAATGTAATATACTTTATTCTTGGCAATTCAAACAAATTTTCCTATTATGTTTCATGTTTGTAATTTTTTAAAATATCTTTAATTTTATTTTTAAAAAGTAAAATATATTGGTTTTGGCAATAAAAAATAGGACAAACTTCACTTTATCTCCTTATAGTTTGGGTCATATGCGGACATTCGAATATCACCACATAACCTCCTTATAGTTGGTGGACTAAAACGCACCGCTGTGTAGTTCAAACATCTATACCGAGAGTAAGTTACATTTTAAGAACAAAATACCTTTAGAACATCTTTAAATTTGCAAAGGCATGCCATGGGCTTCCTCATTCTCTCTCTAAATACAACCCAAAACAAAAACTTAAATTAATTTAAACAACATAATTTCTATCAAAAATTAATATATACATATATATATATATATATATAATCTGTAGCTCTATATATACATATGTATATATTCCAGGTTAATGGCATCCTATACAGCATCCAGGGTTCTAGGACGGTCAATAACACCATGGGCTTGACCATCATAAAGTGTCATCGCCATGTTCAATGCACCCATCCAATCGCCTACTTTTCCGCAATACTTGTATTCGTTCTTTCCATGGGAGAAGGCGGCAAACAACTAGATGCATTGACCCAAGTATATATATAGTAGCCCCTCTTACAGCTATACATTTGTGATAAGCTTTCTCAGGGTTTCCAAAGATATTTGTAAAGTGGGTATGATAAGCAACAAG
The DNA here is from genome assembly GCF_055761805.1 of Camellia sinensis. NCBI lineage: Eukaryota > Viridiplantae > Streptophyta > Magnoliopsida > Ericales > Theaceae > Camellia > Camellia sinensis. The sequence continues at coordinate 72,164,291 of NC_138973.1, read as the reverse complement.
ATCATCTCCTACAGATCCATCAATGGCAAAACTTATCCCTTCTGTTCTCATCAACAATCAAAACAAGCCTTTCTCATTATACACAAAAAGACATGAGAAAACAACACCGAACCAGACATAAAAGCCAATTTATTTAATACATAACAAAGAACAATCAAGTGTTTTGTTGAATGAAAGTGGAAATCTGTTGAATGGGTATGGAGGAAGAAGAAGAAGAAAGAGAGAGTGAGAGAGAGAAAAAAAAGAAGGGCATAACTTCTGGTATGAGAAGAAGAAGAGAAGGAAGAGAGAGAGAAAGGTATAGCTGTCAATTTACAACTTCTGTTAACAGAAGTTAATGTGTGTTTTAGTCTATCAACTACAAGGGGTTATATGGTAATTTTCGAATGTCAGAGAGTAATCCGTATTCAGCCCAAATCACAAGGGGTAAAGTGAAATTTGCCCTAAAAAATAATAATAATTGAGTTTAAATTTAGACCATTTGAGCCTAGCTCGAATTATTTGAAATAAATTAGGCAAACAAGATTGACAATGTTTGACAATTGACTAACGTAGTTAATAATAAAAAATAAAAAAGGTTAAATAACCAAAAGTCATGCAAAAAAGTTAAAAATTATTTCTCATTCACTTTATTTTTTGCATTTTTTTTTTTTTTTTGTAAAATATCAAAGAGCCTTTTTTAAGCACTTTAATTTTTTTTTCACCTCATATATTTTAATTAATCACTAAAAAAAATAAAAGAAAAGTTACTTTCCAAACCAATGCTCAGCAAAAGTTTGACTCTAGTTTAAACAAATTCCTCTATATTTTAAACTCATCTTAATCAATTCAACCAAGTCAATCAAAAAAAGGGAAAAATATGGGATAAATACAAGTAATATTTTAACTTAATTTTTATTAATTTAAATAATGAGACCCATCAATTTATTGTATTTTGAGAGATAACAAAACATGTGGCCTCTTTCCGGAAAAATGAAAAAAAGCCGACTTATTAACTTATTTGGGTCACGTTATCACTATACTTTTTTACATATTTTTTTAAAAAAAATTTAAAAAAAATGACCAATAAATTAACTTTTTCTTACTTTCTAAAATAAGCCAGAATAAATTATATATGAAGCATTACTCTAATGGCATCCACTAACCTCTATTAAATTAAATCAGAACCCTAATGATTTGATAAGAATCCGGATTCTCGGTCGCCCTTATCTGCAACCCTTCCCTGTAGCGCCCCAAAACGACGTCATTTTGGGGCAACTTTTCATGAAAAAAAAAAAGAAAAAAAAGCATAGCAGAACTCAGAAAGGATGTGGGGTGGGTTTGAGACGGCACCACCACCTCCCCGTCATCGCCGCCGCTACCCATCTTCCCTTCCTCTTCGCCATCGCCGACTCTACCCACCTTCCCTTCCTCTTCGCCATCGCCGCCTTTACCCACCTTCCCTTCCTCTTCTTCCATTCCTGTTTCTTCTTCTTCCCTCGATGAAGTCCGATCACTTCTTGAGTTCAAAACCAATTGGGCTTGTTTTTAGTTTTGTGTTCTTGGGCTTGATTTTAGTTCTTGGTGATGATGATGATGAAATTATTCTGTGTTCTTGGGCTTAATTTTAGTTCTTGGGTCTGAAATTTTGGGTAGGTAAAAAAAAGATGAAGCAAAAAAAAAAAAAAAAAAAAGAAACCCAAGAACACAGGATGAACATAGGATGTTTGAAGCAAAAAGAGAACACATGATGAAATTTTGGGTGGGTTTGAAATTTGATCAATTTCATCAAGATGTTTGATGCTTTGACAAATTGACTCTGTTCTTAGCTTTCTTTCTCTCCCTCTCCTTCATTTTTTTCTTTCTTTTTTTCTGGTCTTCATCTCTCTATTTCCTTTTGATTCTGTGTTTATGGGTGTAGCATTAGCATCCACAAGTCCAAATCAAAAGAAAAAAGAGAGCAGAAATTAAAAATCCTAGATTACCCAGTTGATTATTTGATTGATTGTTGTTTGTTCTTAAGATTAGCTTTGGGTTCAAAAAAGAGAGACTCTTCAAGGTTATGATGACGATGATGATCTAAGAAGAGATTAAAATAGAGGAAAGAAAAAGTTGAAGGGATCAGAGGGTTTTAGTGTATTTTAAGGAAGAGAATTAAAATGGAGCTGAGAGGGCAAGACAAAGATATGGGCATTTCAATAGGTTACAGTACAACAACAACAACAGCAGTCACAAGTAGAAGAAGAAACGATCATCATCAAAGCATAGTTCTCAACCCTACACAGCAAACCCTAGATCACCATCTTCATCTTCATCAACAATTGAATCTACACCAACAAACCCATGTTGTTGGAAGAGATCCAGATCCAACTCCATCTCCATCTCCAACAATTGCCAGAGTATCAAACTCAAAAACACTACCGCCACCACCACTTCCCCCTTTCTGAGTTTTTTTTTTTTTTTTTTTGAAAAGTTGTCCCAAAACGACGTCGTTTGGGGCACTACAGGGAAGGACTGCAGATAAAGGCGACCGAGTATCTGGATTCAAATGGTAACTAATGATAAGAGGCAACTCTCAATAAAATATCATTGCTCGAAGAAGATATATATAGAGGATATATTTAAAATATTTAGTTTTTGTTAAAAAAAAAATTAAAAAGTTATCAAATCATTTATCATGAGCTAAAATAATTAAATATCACATCATTTGTTTATTTAAAAAATAAATTTTGTAACAACTTTTAAAAAAATTAAGTTTTCAAAAAAAATAATATTTTTAAGTGAAGCGGAAATGCCCACTTAAACGTAATAATATGAAGAAGACACGTGGGCCGCAAAGCAAATTTTAAGAGTCCCGTCTGAAGTGTGTTCTGAGCATTCAAAAAAAAAAAATAGAGTGACAGAAAGGACATGGTATATTCATAATCACTATGTTCTACATATATGCACATCTTAAGAGAGAAAAAAACGTATACCTACTTGATTACTACGTTATTGGGAATATTATGATAAGATTGGAATTGAATTTTGTATTTAAATATAGATTTATGAAACAAAATAAAAAGGAAAAAGGAAAGTGATAAGAAAACTAATTGTTTTTATAAATTTTTATTGAAATTTATGATTCAAACATAATTCAATATTACTACAAGGAATGTCATTGATACTATTCCTATTAGTAAGGTTTTGTATAGGTGATTTTATTTAAAGTCGTTTAAGTTAGCATAAAAGTTCGAACAATATTCTCTCTTATAACGGTTAGTTATGTAATTATTTTTTTATTTTTTTGAAGGATGGTTTGATTTCAGCTCTAGTTTTGATTAATCAAGAACTGTTGGTCACGATGTGATTAGAGAATTAATTGTTGGAAAATGGCTTTGTAAGGCTTTGTATAAATCTTATTTTTTTGCTAACTTTAAGTATTAATTAAGGTAAGACCCAAGCGTTATTTTTAACGTTACTAATTGGGTTCATATTTAATGTTGCATAATGAATAACATCGTGTATTTGGTTGCTCAAAATCATTTCCGGATGAATGAGAATTCAACGCGCCTTTTCAAGTTCGTAGAAATGGCTTTAGGTGGGTTTCCTACACATTTGTAAAATGTGCTTGTCCCACATAGGAAAGGCTTAAGGATTTGTATGGGTATATAACCTCTAGCTTGGGATACTTAGGATGGGCTCCAAGGTGTATCCAAGTTTGTGGAATGGTGAGATTATGAGTAAAGTGAGCTAGACCCAAAACAAAATAAACACACGTACGCCGCTGTTCGTCTCGTTAGGCGGGCTGGGTGCAGATGTAAGATTGGGTTGAGCTTATCCAACCCAATATCTTTTTAGGCCAAAAACATTGGTATTTTATTTATTTATTTTTTAATTTTGGTTTCAAAATTCAAAATAAATTGGTTCAGATTTTTTCTTCCACCCAAATAGGTTGAAATTCAAACCGAACAGTCCAAACAGGTTTTCAACCTGTTGAATCCAACCGAACATGTTTTCTACCTATTGAATCTGTATGAACAGGTTTCTATATGTTGAAACCTATTCTAAAAAGCCACAAATTTTCTTATAAATAGCCTGCCATTCCAGCAATTCTTTGCATCAAAATTTTCCAAACATTTCTTCTTTTGTTCATCCTCATATGTTCCTGCATCTATCTATCATTTTAATTTCTAAGAAAAGAAAGAGAGAGTTACATCATTGTTTGGTTCACCAGACTTGGTTTTGTAGTGCTGCAAATCAAGTGTTAGTTGTTGCATTCTGGGAAATAGACGTCGTTAAATCTACTTTAAGGAAATTGTGTCCAACACAAGTCTCGATTTATAAATTTATGTAAGTATTTAATTCAAAATTTAATTTATTAAATTATTTTCTGGATTATGTATTTTTATTTTGTTGTTTATTTTATATAGTAATTTAATTTACACACACACAATCACTGGGGAATAACAATTGGTGCAACGAATGTGGATTTTTGTTTTGGGTCCAATGGGTCTAGCCCACTTTACCCATAACATCACCCTTACACAAACTTAGGTATCCCTTGGGACCTATCCCAAGTATCCCAAGCTAGAGTTTATATACTCATATAAATTCTTAAGTTTTTCCAATGTGGGACAAGCACATTCCACAAATGTGTAAGAAACCCACGTAAAGCCATTTTCACGAACTCGAAAATGCGCGTTGAATTCTTATTTATCCGGAAATGGTTTTGAGCAACCAAATACACGATATTATTCACTACGCAACATTAAACATGAACCCAATTAGTAACATTAAAAATAACGCTTGGGTCCTACCTTAATTAATGCTCAAAGTTAGCAAAAAACAAGGTTTTACAAAACCATTTTCTAACAATCACCCACATGAATAGAATTCACGATAACGAATATGCAACAAAATGCAGACAAAGAAAGAGTACATTAAGAAGATACACCACATCGAGATAGGTAGCTTTTGATTTTGAACATTCTCTAGTGAAAGCCTATCGGACTTCCTGACTAACCAATGGACGCGATGCTTTGAACTGTTCAGCTATTTGTATAAGCCAAGACAATAGACTGCACATAGTGTATCTGTAGACATAGTTTGGTTCTTACGATTGTGTTTATTTTGGCCTTGAACAACATTTTGTAATTCATGAGTGCTCTAGAGAATTTAGCCTTCTCAATTCTCACAAAACCGACCCAGTTCACACTTATGGTGTTTTGGGAAGTTGGTAAAAATTTGGCTTTTTGGCTTTTTTGTGGTTTTTTTGTGTAAAAAAGCTAAAAAACCACAAAGCTTGCTTTTTAGCAAGTTCCCAAAACGCCCCATAGGTGACTTCTTACTAAGAGTATCCTGCTATACTCCACTTGGATGTTCAAGTTATACGAATCATTAAAAGCAAAGCTTATCCTATTAACGTTGCAGGTATAACTCTTCTTATCATAGAAATGGGTAGGAGAAGCCCTCTTTAGTGATACGTGAAGTCATCCATAATTCGGTTGTCCCTTTGAACCTAGATCTTAGGATCTCCTGTCAACTAGGTTGGGTTGCCATTATGACAACTTTTAAGTAATAGGTTTTAATCTTATTCCCCTCGATAAATGGTACACTTGCTCTCTGGCTAGCCCTTTAGTCAATGGATCCGCAATATTCTTTCTTGACTTTACATATTCTATAAAAATTATTCTATGTAAGAGAAAATGCCAAATGGTATTATGTCTTCGACAAATGTGTTGACACTTACTGTTATACATATGATTCTGTGCCCGTTCTATTGATGCTTCACTATCACAAAGAATGCATATAACTGGCACAGGTTTTAGCCACATTGGAATGTCTTCTAAGAAATTACGAAGCTATTTTGCTTTTTCTCATGTTTTATCTAATGCGATGAATTCAGATTCCATTGTAGACCTTGTTATGCATATCTGCTTGGAGGATTTCCAAGAGACTGCAGCACCTTTCAGGGTAAAGACGTTTCCACTAGTGGATTTTGAGTTTTTAGTATCCGATATCCAATTTGCATAGTTGTACCCCTTGAGTATTGCGGGATATTTGGTATAATATAAGCCATAATTCTAGGTATGTCTTAGATACCTAAGTACCCTAATTATCGTTTTCTAATGATCGGACCCTGGATTACTTCAATTTGCTTATAGCATGGGTTATATCTAGCCTAGTGTAATTCATTAAGTACATCAAGCTTCTGATTATCTGAGAGTAGTCTAACTATGATATGCCTGCACTTGTATTTCTTGACAAATGAAGGCTAATGGCAACAAATATTTTAGCAGGACAGTCGTCATGTTTTCCAAATTTCTCCAGAATCTTTTCAACATAATGAGACTGAGATAAAGCATATCATTTAGATGTTCTAGTAATTTTTATTCCTATAATTACATCTGCTACTCCCAGATTTTTCATGTCAAACTTTTTGTTCAACATTTTCTTTGTGGATTTGATCATGTCATTATTGCTTCTAATAATGAGCATGTCATCCACATAAAGACAAACTATGACATAACCTTTGTTTATACTTTTAACATAGACGCATTTGCCACATTCGTTTATCTTAAATCCATCCGAAAGCATAGTATGATCAAATTTTTCATACCATTGTTTCAAAGCTTGTTTTAATCCATAAAGGGATTTAACAAGTTTACAAACATTTTTCTATTGGCCAAGAACTTGAAACCCTTCTGGTTGTTCCATACAAATTTCCTCATCTAACTCGCCATTCAAAAAAGCTGTTTTAACATCCATTTGATGTATCTCCAGATTATACAAAGCTACAATCGCAATTAACATGCGAATAGATGTTATTTTTGTCACTGGTGAGTAAGTGTCAAAATAATCAAGGTCTTCCTTCTGCATGTATCCCTTAACAAAAAGCCTAGCCTTGTATTTATCAATCGAACCATTTGCGTTTATTTTTCTCTTGAATATCTACTTATCTCCACGAGGTTTACACCCTGGTGGAAGATCTACCTGTTCCCAAGTATGATTTTGCAGCATTGATTCAATTTCACTATTCACAACCTCTTTCCACAATGGAGCTTTAGGACTTGAAATTGCTTCTTTGATGTTTTGAGGCTCATTTTCTAACAGATATGTTAGAAAATCTAGACCAAATGATTTAGAAATCCTAGCCATCTTACTACATCTAGGTTCATCTGTTTCATTATCATTGTGGTCTTCACTGCCACCCATAGCAGCATCAAAAGTTCTTTTATTTGAACTTATCTCTTCAGTTTCGAGAGTTTTAAACTCTTCAGTTTTCTTCCAAGGAAAAATGTGTTCAAAAAATGATGCATTCCTAGACTCAATAATAGTATTTACATACATATCAGGATTTCTAGATTTATGAACTAAGAATCTGTATGCACTACTATTATTTGCATAACCAATGAACACATAATCAACAGTTTTTTGTTCTATTTTAGTCGTTTTGGGTCAAGGGACTGCCACCTTGGCCAAACACCTCCACACTTTGAAGTAATTGTAGGTAGGTCGTCAACCTTTCCATAATTCATAAGGTGTTTGATTAATTTTCTTGTGGGTATCCTGTTAAGGATAAAGTTAGCATAAAAAATTGCCTCTCCCCACAAGTTCTGAGGTAACCCTGAACTAATCAACATGTCATTCATCATTTCTTTAAGAGTTCAATTCTTTCTCTCAGCAACTCCATTTGATTAAGGAGAATAGGGTACAATGGTTTGGTGAATAATTCCATGTTCAGAACAAAATTCCTCAAATGGTGCATCATGCTCACCACATCTGTCACTTCTCACTTCATTAATAGTTTTGCCGAGTTGATTTTCAACCTCAAGTTTATATTGTTTAAAAGTTTCTAAGGTTTCATCTTTACCTCTCAATAAGTAAACATAGCAATATCGAGTCCAATCATCAATAAAAGTAATAAAATACTTTTTACCTCCTCTAGTTTGAACAAATTTTAAAACACAGATATTTGTGTGAATTAAACGTAGAGGTTCAGTACTTCTTTCTACTTTATTAAATGATGTCTTAGTGAGTTTTGCCTCAACACAAATTTCACATTTATGATTAGAATCAAACTCTAAGTTTGGCAAACATTTAAAGAAACAAGTCTATGCAAAGAATTAAAATTAGCATGTCCTAATCTACCATGCCATAAAAAAGAAGACTTAGCAATATAAACAGAAGATATGTTCTTAGTATTAATAGCCAAATTAGATACAACAGCTATTATATTGAGCTTAAAAAGCCCATCACTCATGTGATCTCAGCCCACATACATTCCATTCTTGGAGAGTCCAACCTTGTCAAATTCAAAAACTAATTTAAACCCATTCTTGATCAATAATGACCCAGTAATCAAATTCTTGCCAATCTCTGGTACATGGAGTACATTGTTAAGCGTGAGTTCTTTTCCCGAGGTCATTTTCAGTACAATTTTTCCTTATCCTTCTACAGTTGATGTGGAAAAGTTTCCCATAAAAAGTTGTTCCCCACTTTCCACCACTTTATAGGTTGTGAACATCTTCTTATCTGTACAAATATAGCGGGTTGCTCCAATATCCACCTACCACTCCTTGGGATTGCCCACCAAATTTGCCTCAGAGACTACTATAACAAGATTGATGTATGGCACTCCATCGGAAAGATAAAAATCCTTGGCTATGTTGGCTTGTGTTGATTTTTTGCTTGAACTCCCTCCATCCTTGCGAACGTAACAATCCTTAGCACGATGTCCATCTTTGTCGCACACAAAACACTTGCCTTTGAACCTCTTGTTGAACCCTTTGTTGATCTTACTAGTGGATCCTTGTTTGGGACCATTGCCATCATGCTTCCGCTTTTTGTTGTTGAACTTTGATCCTTGTCCATGGACATGGTTTCCTGACTTCTTGTCGGAACCACAGTTGTCCTCCTCAATTCTGAGCCGCACTATCAGTTCTTCTAATTTCATCTCCTTATACTTATGCTTCAGATAATTTTTGAATTCTTTCCAGGATTGTGGCAATTTTTCAATGATTGCCGCACCATCTCTTCCGCATGTATGTCATGGAGAATTAATTAGAGATCTTGAACCTGGCTAATAACCGTCTTGGAATCCATCATTTTAAAATCCAGAAAACGACCGATAACAAATTTATTTGTACCGGCATCCTCTGTCTTATATTTATGATTTAGAGATTCTCACAGTTCTTTTGCAGTGCTTTTGACACTATACACATTGTATAGTGTATTGTCCAACCCATTGAGGATATAATTTCAACACAGAAAATCACTATGTTTCTATGCATTGACTGCGGCAACCACTTGCTGATTAGTTTCTCCCTCATTCAGTGCCGGAACTTTTTCACGAATGGAGCAAGCCAAATTCAATGTCGTAAGATAAAACATCATATTTTGTTGTCATCTTTTAAAATAATTTCCGTTGAATTTTTCTGGCTTCTCCCCATAATTTACCAGTACTACCAGAGTCATCACTGGCACAATGGGTGTGGACGGTCAGAGTAAGAACAGTCTAAATACAAAATTATATTTTGTAACAAAATTTCAATGATAAACAGTATATGACTACTAAGTTATTAAAGAAATCATTAAATAGTATATTACTGTTATTTAAGAAATTAAATAGTATATAACTACTATTTAATTTCCCAAAACAAAATATTCGTCTGACTAACACACAAATAAATAAATAAATAAATAAAATAAAAATCTACTTTAAGATTGTTATTCCCCAATGGTTGTGTGTGTGTAAATTAAACGACTAAATAAAATAAATAACAATATAAAATAAATAATCCAGAAAATAATTTAATAAATTAAATTCTGAATTAAATGCTTACTGAAATTTATAAGTCGAGGCTTGTGTTGGACACAATTTCCTTAAAGTAGATTTCACTATCGCTCCGGTGCTTCGAGATTTAACGGTGTCTACTTCCCAAGATGTAACGACTAACACTTGATTTGCAGCACTACAAAACCAAGTCTGGCGAACCAAATAATGCTGTAACTTTCTCTTTCTTTTCTTAGAAATTAAAATAGTAGACAGATGCAGGAGCAGAGGAAGACGAACAGAAGAAGAAAATGAAGAAATGTTTGAAAAATTTCGATGCAAAGAATTGTTGGAATGGCAAATATTTATAAGAAAATTGGTGGCTTTTCAAAACAGGTTTAAATAGATTGAAACCTGTTCGGACAGATTCAACAGGTAGAAAACCTGTTCGGTTAGATTCAACAGGTAGAAAACCTATTTGGACAGAAACAGAACTGTTCAGTTTGAATTTCAACCTGTTCGGGTGGAGGAGAAAATCTAAATAAATAAATAAAATACAAATGTTTTTGACCCAAAAAGATAAGTATTGGATCGGACAAGCCCAACTCAATCCCACACTCGCACTCGCCTGACCGGACGACGACGCGTGTGTGTTTATTTTGTTTTGGGTCTAGCCCATTTTACTAATAACCTCACCCTTCCACAAACTTAGGTACCCATTGGGGCACATTCCAAGTATCCCAAGTTAGAGTTTATATACCCATACAAATCCTTAAGCCTTTCCAATGTGGGATAAACACATTTCACAAATGTGTAGGAAACTCACCTAAAACCATTTCCACGAATCTAAAAATGCACGTTGAATTCTTATTCATCTAGAAATGATTTTGAGCAACCAAATACACGATGTTATTCATTACGAGGTGTTAAATATGAACTAAATTAGTAACGTTAAAAATAATGCTTGGATTCTACCTTAATTAATGCTCAAACGTAACAAAAAAAGTAAGGTTTATACAAAGCCATACAAAGCCATTTTCCAACATTAGTATGAATCGAATAGAACCTTTTTTATTTATTATTCTTTTTAATTAATTTTAGTAGGTAAAATAAAAGGTATTGAGGTGCTGGTAGGAGGCATCAAACCTTTGTCGACCTTCCACTAAATTTTCCATGCCTAAATAGGTTATTAAAGATTAAAGTTGACCTAGTGAATGAAATGTTCTAGATGTATTTCTCATTTCACCTCTTACCAATTGTTAAAAAATCAAAAGCTAACTAATTTTATTGATATGAGAGATTCTTACAAAGTTTTTTCACTCTATTTGGTTTTTGTTTTCAGAATTTATTTTTTAGAAAATTATACTTTTTCGTTTTCTATATTTTTTTTGTTTTTACTGAATTTTTTTAATATTTTAAACAATTTTTTAAAATTTTTAGACACATCTAACATAAATACACTTAAAAATATAATATCTTTAAAAAATTCACTAAATACCAAAAATATAAAAATAAAAGAAATACAAAAATTCAATACATTTTTCGTATTTTTGTGTATTTATTAAAATTTAAAAATATTTTTATATAAATATTTTACTATTTAAATACATCTAAGTAAGGTGCATCTAAAAAAGTAAAAAAATTGTTTAAAATTTTAAAAATATTTACTAAAAACAAAAAAAAATACAAAAAACAAAAACTTAATTTCTAAAAATTGAAATCAAATATACTGAATAATTTTATTTATGCTGGTTCTCAGTTTCAGAGATGTTTGGCCTTTTTGTTATGCTAGTAGTAGTTGTAGGCCCTTGCAATTTTGGTGTTTTCTAAGTTTTTGTTCTAAACTCTGGTTCTGTCTTGTTTGCCCCTGTATGTCCGGATATATTTCTATCTTTTATCAATCAAGTTGTCTTGTTTATCAAAAATAAAATAAAATAAAATTATATAACCAATATTTCTTTTTTCACACATACAATTTTTCTTTAAAAATAAAAATTTAACAACATAGGCATTTTAGTCTTTTCCTATGTCCTCACTTCTAGACCACCCTCAAATATGGACATCGTTTCAGTATACCATAGCTTTAGCAACTTGTAAGCTATTACTAGCCATCCATTGAAGATATGTTAGATTTCTGGTTCCTATATTATGAAAGCTCAGTGCTAGCAGCTAGGAAGAATCCATTTTGTATTTTTTGCGATGACTTCAAAGAATGATGAAGATAAGCCCTGATATATTAAGCAGATGTCAATTGTACAATCAAGAAGAGAGACACACTTCTAATTTCAAACAATCTGAACTACATCATGACATAGCAAGCAACTTCACTCTATTTACATTCATTGACCTATCTACAACTTAGTCAAAATTTATTCCAAGCAACTTTTAACACGACATAGCTTATACACAACGGTAAATTTAACACCATCATAATACTCTCACTCGACTGTTATTCCTCTTATCTCAAGGTTGTCAAGCCTATTGGGTCTTTTGTAGTACTTAAGCAAGAGAGAGCAGCAAACAACACTAACCGAAGAGGCAGCCATTGCAGCTCCAGCAATCCATGGTGGTAATCGAAATCCAGTGGATGGGAAAAGGACTCCAGCAGCGATTGGGATGCCAAGGAGATTGTAACCCAGAGCCCAAATGTAGTTGAGACGTATACGGGAAAAGGTTTTCCTGGATAGGTCAATGGCAGTTATCACGTCCTCCAAGTTGCTCTTCATGAGAACAATGTCAGCTGCCTCAATAGCAATGTCTGTTCCGGCACCAATTGCCATTCCAACATCTGCGGCTACCAGTGCTGGTGAGTCATTGATTCCATCTCCCACCATTGCCACAATGTAGCCTGAACCCTGTGCATCAAAGTTGTATGGTTACATTATGTGGAAATAATAAAATTTTTGATAATGTGAATAGCCAAGGAATATGAGAATATGTAATTGATGAAATTATGAATAAGCTAATGACTTGGGGGATTTCAAAACCTAATAAGAGTGGTCCAACATTTTAGCTAGACCAAGACAAGTACTAAAAGATTTGGCCAAGCCATGCCATGGATACAACGTATCCAACACATGGCCAAGGTATGCACTCTTGTTTTCACATGAACATGCACTCATGACAATAGTGTATTAAAGCAACTATTCAAATAGCAACCTGTAATTCCTTCACTTTCTCCGCTTTGTGCTCAGGCTTGGCTTCTGCAACTACAGTGTCAATTCCAACTTCATTGGCAATTGAATTGGCCGTTCCCCAATTGTCACCGGTCACAATTATACTTCTGACTTTCATGGACTTGAGAATGGAAATGACTTCACGAGCACCAGGCTTCAATGGATCAGAAATGGCAAGCACTCCAACCAGCTCCCTGTCCATAGCTACGAGTATAGCAGTTTGAGCCAAGCCTTCAGTTTCTGCAAGTATTTCTTCAGCATCGACAGGAATGAAAATGTTTTCATTCATCATCAAGCCCTTGTTTCCCACAATTATTTCCTTGTTCTGAACAATGGCCTTCACTCCATGGCCAGTGATGGATTCAAAGTCTCGGGCTTCTGGCCAAACTGGATTCTCTTCATCTTCTCGGAATTTCTTTGCATACTCAACAACGGCCTTGGCCAAGGGATGCTCACTGTTAATCTGATAAAACACACCAGTATAATCAATCACCAGTCATCTTTAGTTAGGAAATCTGGAAGAATATAAATATCAAAGGCAGTTCGAAATTTTAGAAAATTCAATCAGCGATTCATACTTCAAATCAAACCTAGTTATAAACTAAAACTCCATTGTGGTCAACATAAGTATTCTTCATTTTTGTAAAACATGCTTGGTTATCATTTTTCAAAAACATTTTTCAGAAAATTTACTTTCTTATTTTCCGTGTTTTTTTGTTTTTACTGATTTTTTTTAATATTTTGAGCAATTTTTTTAATTTTTAGACATACCTAACATAAATATACCTAAAAAGTAAAAAAAAAAAAATTTGAAAAAAACCTTTTAAAAATTCACTAAATTCCAAAAATACAAAAAAAAAAAAATACAAGAATTAAGTATATTTTTTTGTATTTTTATGTATTTATTAATTTTTAAAAATATTTTTTCACAAATTTTTTACTTTTTAGATACATCTAAGTAAGGTGCATCTAAAAAAGTAAAAAAAATGTTTAAAATTTCAAAAATACTCACTAAAAACAAAAAAACACGAAAACCAAAAAACTCAGTTTTCAAAAAACTTAATTCAAAAAACTCAAACCAAACACACTTATTGGTTTCGCAGCAAATATGCTTCACTTTCCTTGGTGTGTGGGTTTGTGTGTGTTTGTATGTGTCTGCTTGTGAGCTCTCTTAACAAGAGACAACAGGTTTTGGATCGAAGAACAAAAAAGGGCATTTGGCAACATGAAATTGCAATTAGAGGCCACCATGATTAAAAATTTGAACTGACATGGCCTTAGATTCCATATCCAATTCCATGGTTCAAAAGGAAGCATAAGTTTAATTTGCAGGCACAGCATACTTCAAAGGACAGTCTGAATCTGATTCTTGAACCTACTTTTTGTTACCAAATAGCCCATTTAATAAGCAAGTCCTTAAAGTCAGAAAAATTCATAAATGTCATTTCCAAGGACAGATGTATTTTGATTCCAACATAAAATATTATCCAGAAAGAAAATTACCTCAGCTGCTGCAACCAGCTCATAGAATTCTCGAAGTACCATAGTTTTCAAGAGCCTTGTGTTAACAACCACCGGCTTGCCAATAGTGAGAGTTCCAGTCTTGTCAAAGACAATGCAGTTCACCTACAACAAAACATTCACTTGAAGATTTTATTGATCCAAAATGTAAATTAGATTTTTTATTAGTGTTTACATCACTATTCCATAAAATATCTTGGACTTTAAAGGATTTAACTTTCAAGTGGATTAGAAATATAGATTGTGATTCACATTGGAGTTTTAAAATAAATCAGCATCGGGAGTAAGTTTTTGAAGTGTGACTCGAACAACTATTGAAAAAAGATTGATTTCTTATGTTGACCTTGTGTGCACTTTCCAGTGCTTGTCCCCCTTTAATTAGGACACCTTGAGAAGCACCAACTCCAGTACCAACCATAACAGCAGTGGGTGTGGCCAAACCCAGAGCACATGGGCAGGCAATGACCATGACAGAGATGCCAAACTGCAGTGCAAGCTGAAAGCTATCCATGGAAGAAGGTATCCAAGATTTTGGGTAGCCATTGAACTTTCCAGCTAAAAACCAGGCAAGCCAAGTGGAAAGGGATAGCATTATAACCTGCAAAATACAGTCAATTTTCAATGAGGGCCAAGAACTATCCCATTTGAAAACATGAGTACTTGTTACTCTACATAGCACATTTTACAAAACATATCCAATGTATACCACATTTAGAAATATTTCAAATATTCCCACCAAAAGAAAAAGGGAAAAAGGAAAGCATCATATGTACTTACAAGAGGCACAAAGAATTTGGAAATGCGATCAGCAAACTTCTGCGCTGGGGCTTTAGCCATCTGTGCTGATTCAACGAGCCGAACAATTTGCGAAAGAGCACTCTCTGATCCAACCCGAGTTGCCTTAATATGTAAAACACCATTCTCATTCACAGTGCCTCCAATCACTGAATCGCCCTTTCTCTTCGCCACTGGCCGGGCTTCTCCTGTAATCATGCTCTCATTTACATGGCTTTGCCCCCAAATGACAAAACCATCTGATGCTACTTTTGCACCTGGAATAACTTTAATCACGTCATTCTTTTGTATCAACCGACTATCAATTTCTTCTTCACGTATTACATTTCCTTCATTATCAAGGCTCAACAATATTGCTGTGTCAGGAGTCAAGTCCATAAGCTTTGCAATGGCCTCAGATGTCTTTCCTTTGGCCAAAACCTCCAAATACTTTCCAAGTAAAATAAATGAAATGAGCATCGCACTAGTCTCAAAGAAATCTGTGGCCTTGAAATTTGGAGAAGTTGCAGCCCTCAACACTGAGTAGACTGAATAAAAGTAGGCTGCATTTGTTCCCAAGGCAATCAAAACATCCATGTTGGCAGAACCATGGCGCAGTGCTTTGTAAGAACCAGTGTAGAATCGTTGGCCAATAATGAACTGAACAGGGCTAGATAACACCCACCTTAAAATCTCTCCCACAGTAAGCATATTCACAACTTTAGTATCCAATCCATGCTTGAGTCCAGGGATATACATAAAGACCATAGAGGTTAAGAAAACAGGAATTGTAAACACCAAGCTCCACAGAAAGTATTTATAGTACTGCTTAATTTCCTCCTGTCTATGGGCTTCTCTTCCTCCTCCTTCAGGGAATATCATTGCTTTGAAACGCCCTGACCCAGTAGACTCGATAACTTGAATAAAATCTCTAGGTCCTGTCAAATCTGGTTTGTAAGAAAGGGAAAATTTTTTGAGCTCAGGATCAATATCTATATCTTGAACTCCTGGAAGCGCTTGAAGAGAATTTTCAATTATTCTCATTGAATTATCAGTCCGAACTCCATCAATTTTTAACTGTATTTTGTTCCTATCTTCCCCTGTACTAATTAATATTGCTTCAAACCCAGTATTTTCTATGACATCTATTAGCTTATTGTAGCTGACGATCTTTGGATCATAACAAATTTCTGCTTCTTCAGTTGCCAATGCAACTTGGGCTTTTTGTACACCAGGTACTAATTGCAAAGCAGATTCAACAGTTGTAGAGCAAGAAGTACAAGTCATGCCCTTAATCTGTATTCGACATACTTGAGTGGATTTCTCATTCATCTCATCTTCAACCAATGTCGCCTGAAATCCAACATCTTCAATGGTTTCTCGAATTGTTTCCTCCTAGAGAACAATAATAAATACTTACTACCATGTGATACAATGAGAATATGGTAAGGGAATATAAAATGGAGTGCACAGCCTGAGCACTATATAGACAAAAAATGAATATTTAAAAATGAAATGTGGTGTGATCCCTTAGGAAAAGTGGTATGATCAATGAAATGTTAGGGGGAGAGGAAGACCTAAATTGGCATGGATTTAATTTAACTGAGCATATAGCCCTTGATATAAAATATATGAGAAAAAATAGAAAATAAAAAATAAATATTCATGTAACTGGCCCAAAAAAATTGGGACACAACACAAGGCGTGATTTGGTTAATCCCACATGCTACAAATATTTCATAATAATCATGGAAGGACATGCCACATTATTTAGACCCTACATGCCTACATTTATCTACAAAATGCAGCAAATCCGACTTTAACCATGTCCTCAATCCACAATCAGAAGATTAAATGGATCTTAAAGATAAAAGATGGCGAGCTTACTGAGTCCACATAACACGATAGCAATAATAATGCATAAATTACCATGTACAATTGCAACAATAAGAAGTGGCAGCCACAGTTCACAAAAAAAATTGCTGCTGCGGAGTCCAAATGCCATCATGGGGTCACCAGGGTGTGGACAAGAACTACAGACATATGAACAGCAAGCATTCTTCTTGGTCTATATATATATATATATATCTGCATCTAATGTTTGATCCTGGACTAATTTTATACATAGATTTTTTTATTCACCAACCAAAAAAAAAAACAAGAACATTGCTATTTAAGACCAAAACTTATACCTAATTTTCAAGCCCAGTGATGTGGCAATCAATTAGGATATTAACGGCAATACTTTCTCTTATATCTTCTCTAGTCATCAACCTATCATATCACTTGCACATCATTAAGTCTATAAAATGGATCTAAAAAGTGGGCTTGCATATCATTTTTCAAAAAAGAAAATACAAGATGCAAGATTGGCTTAAAAAAAGAAGAGGCATGGAGTGGTGTATAAGCTTTCTTTTCATGATAGACAAATCAAAGAAACAACTACCACCATCTTTCGATGCTTCTGGATACTTTCACAATAAAAACTTCTTGTATAAACACATATTATGTTAGATTTGTTGTATTTCAGACTCTGTTATCAGAATCTTACGATTCACGATTCAATTCGCGATTCGATTCGCAATTTTTGCAAAATCAATACAAATCTATGGGTGAATCTATTTTGCAAGGAAATCTCTAGTGAATCGCACGGTTCACAATCAATTCACAATTCGATTCACTTTTTATGAATTATGCAATTTTTGAAATTATTGTGTCCGACATATTTTTGACTTTTTTTCTCTCAATCTTTTTAGTAAAAATAACATAATACAGCTTCTAATACCGTTTAATACCAAAATAACCAACATATATATATGATTTGTTGTTATTTTAGTGATCATGAAGTTTTAATAGGATCCAATCAGATTTAATCAGATCCAATATATTTTTAACCTTTCTTCTCATTTTTTTTCCTTTAAAAAATCATAATATATTTTCTAAAAATGTTTAAGATTAAAGTTACAGTATGAATTATCTATTACTATTTTATTAAATTAAATATTACATGTTTAAGGTTAGTTATACCTTTTAAAATGTTTTAGGCTTTAAAATAAAATATTCTAAATAATTCTTTCTTATTATTTGCTGACTGTTACTTAAAAAAGTATGTATGCTTATTGCCCAAATATCAATATCGTTGTTAATTATTGTTACTTTAGAAATTGATAATTTGTCTATTTGGTTATTATCTTTATTAAGAATGGTTGATAAGAAACATCTAAAACAGAAAAAAAGGTAAGAAGGTGATCTTACATAGGAATTTTTGTTAACTTCTTACTTATTAAACTGCGTGATTATCATGCAAATTAACATTTTTATTGATTTAAGTCTAAATATTTTATATTCATAAGATATATTTAACATTTAAATGTGTAGGTTTATGTTTTTAAGTAATTTAAAAAAAGTGACCGAATCTTTACGATTCACGATTCGATTTGCTTCGCAATTCAGTACGAGGCCATTTCAATTCACGATAGGAATCCCTATTTGACAACTATGATTTCAGAACTCAAAAGAAATTCAAATCATTCACTTTGGGAGCTCTTTTGATGTTGAATTCAAGTTCCCAAGCTAGGCTTACCTTTCAAAAAAGTACAATTAAACCGACCTCAAACATTTTTTTCTCTGAGTTTTACTTTTATATCTTTAATTATTCCCTTAATAACTTGTACATATGCAACCGTATAAACATGTCCCACTGTTGTATCAGATTCCTGATGGTTGGTCTAATATCATGCTTCCAAAAGAAGCCCAAAGGAATCCTTTAATTTACTTCTATACTAGTACATTCTACTCTATGTGGGCAATATTCTAAATGAAAAGCAAAAAAATTTGTCTGCCAAAGAGAAAAGTCAAAAGAACATTTGAAAAGAAAAGGAAGATAGATATTAAATACAAACAAATGCAAAAAAGAAATATGGTAAAATCTCAACCTTAATTCTCTCTGGTTTGGTTGAATTTTTTAATCAATTTTCTCAACAAAAAAAAAAAAAACGAAAACAAAATTATTATTTTCATATGATTTTCTCTTTTGGGACGAAAATAAGTTCTGAAAATTATTTTTTATTTTATAATTATTTTTTCAAAAATGATAAAAGAGCCTTTTTTTTTTTTGGATTGAATAAAAGTGTTCATTTCTTATCATTTCTCAGCAAATCACTCCATCCAAATGGACTGTTAGTGTTTAATTTGGCTGAAATTTGCAGTAATAGCTAGAAATTTTCGTTTAGAATTTATTTATTTAGTAATTTTTTAATTTTTTTATGAAAAAACTATAAATAATAAAGATGTATGATGTGACACGTTAACAGTTAAAAGCATCTCCAATGTTATATCATTTTTTTTCATCAAATTTAAATAAAAATTTGAGTAAAAACTCCATCTGATATCGCGTGCTCCAAACTGTCATCAAATTACCAGTCAAGTGGGAGGACGACCAGCCGGTGTAATTTTCACTCAAATCTGAAATATGTTGTAGGCAATTTTGAACATAAGTGGTCGTTCGGAGGACAACCGGCCAGACATTCGACCAGTTGTCCAGTGGTGTTGTTCTTACTACAACTCCAACATCTCTGAACAGGAAATTGGTGAAACCCACATCCATTCTCAATTTGATGAAAACGTAATATATCCTAGATTTGATATTGGTTTGATGAAACCAAAAAGTTACTTCTTTTTTATCAAATTTAAATTTGATGAAAGAAAATGTGCTGGGTTGGAGATGGTCTAACATCTTTAAAATTGTGCAACTAAAAAAATTAACTTTGTAAACCCTAAAAAATAACAACCCCATTTTCAACTCCATGTAATAAGAGAAACTCCATTTGTTCAATGATCAGACAAACAATTAAAAAACTTCAAAATAAAACAAAACAAATTCACAGAATATAATGAACAATACAACAACAATTCTATTCATATAGAAGAGAAAGATTAGAATTTGAAAACTTACATTGACGAAACTTGGGTAAAACATGACCTGAGCTCTGTTGTTGAGGACATCAACGACGGCCTCTTTGATTCCGGGAAGGCGCTTCACGGCCTTCTCGACTGAGCCAGCGCAAGCAGAGCAAGTCATTCCGATGACGGAGAACAAGGCCTTGGCCTCCGAACCCTCCATGTTCTTCTCCTCATCGGAGGATACGCCTTTCGGATACTTGGGCATCGACGGGTAGTGAGGCCTCGGCGATAAATCTCCATGGCTACTACTCTCGTTCCTCAAACACGCCAGCGACAGAAACTTAGCCGCCATGATCACCGCCTCTCCCTCTCCCTCTCCCTCTCTCTTCGTCAGATGTATCTCTGAACAATATTATATAGACAACCACCTTTCCCTACGTCTTAGATTTCCTTTTTCCAATTAGGAACAGGATTTCCTTGAGAGTCCACATTTAAAATTGGAGGGCGCACTTTGGCTTCTTGGCTCTATTTTAATAGTAATTTAAATCATTTATTTTACCGAATAGTTCATTTATTTTGTTTACATAAAAGAATTAGATCAATTTAATAATTATAACTTATTTAATTTATTATATTTATCATTAAAAATATATATAATTTATTTTTAAAAACATAATTGTTGTCTTCTTTTTTTTTTTTTTGATAAAAAACTGAATAAGTTATAATTATCAGATCGATTTAATTTTTTTTGTAGATGAAATATACAACGTGTTCAACAAAATGAACAGTTCAAATTATCGAAACAGAGCCCGTAGTGGATCCTATGGGCTCAAACAACATGCTCCAATCTAAAATCTAGACTGAAGAGAATCCTCCTCTTTTTCTTAGTGAATAATACTAGTGAAGTGTCATTTTGTTTGAAGTGTTGAAAATGAAACACCGTGTAAAAATAAATACATGAATTAAATGACACTTCACTAGTATTATTCACTAAGAAAAAGAGGAGGATTCTCTTCAGTCTAGATTTTAGATTGGAGCATGCTGTTTGAGCCCATAAAAATAAATACATGAATTAAATGGTAAATTACATGAGAACAATGGGATGGTCATGGGTCGAGTTTAGGATAGGTTTATTAAAATTTGTCTTCATCCCATATCATATTGGGAGTGGGACAAATTAGGGGGTGACGGAAAGGGCATATGCGAGACAAGAGGGGGTTAATTTTGTAAGTTAAAAAATGAAAATATCAATAAAAATTATAAATAATACAATATATTATGAATAATAATTTATACGTAATGAAAATTATATTATATAAGATAAAAATATAAATGAATAAAAATAAAAATTAAATATAATATTTTAATTTTATTATAATGAAAAATAAATACATTATATATATATATATTATATATAAATATATTTAATAAATATGTGCGAGGCGGGTTGGGGAATGTAAGTGTGAGTGCAGAACGGGACGAGAGAAAATGACCATTCCTAATCATGGGTCTGGTTTGGGACGGGTTTGTAATAATTCGTTTTCCTTAAATATCGTATCGTATCATGGGTGGGACAAATCGGAGGGTGGGGTCGTAGGGTGGGTGTAGCAAAACTCATCCTTACCCCACTTCCACAACAGAATGAGGCGGGGTGGGCAGAGCGAGGCGAGAGAAAATGACCATCTCTGAACAACTCTCCTTCATATCTCTATATTATATACCCTTTCATATTCTATTTTATGGGCACTATCCCAAGCTCACAACGATGATCCGAATCGTTTAATTTGTAAGCTCAGTAGTAACGATGAGTTGTGCAAAAAATTAATTTAATCAAACATATGAACAAATTATTTTTTGTTTTTTTTACCGAATTGCAATTATAAATTTAAATTTAAACCGTCCATTTTATAAATCAAAATACAACTTGTTCATCTATTCATTGATATTCAATGAAGTTAATTTTTTGCACAAGTGGTCTTTACTGCAACATTTATGAGTTGAACAGTTCGGGTCATCATTATAGGCCTAGAGTGAGGCCCGCAAAATAAATTATGAAAGAGTAGGAAGGATAGTAGTATGGAGAGGAGTCTTTTCCAAATTACATTGATGTTCTTTGAAGTTTGGAAAAAATACAATAAGTCTTGCAATATTGACATAGTTACACTGACATCATTCTTAATAAGGTTAAAAAGAACAAAATCAATGCAAATGGTATGAAGATATAAAGACGCATAAGGAAAAATATATATTTTAATATAAAGTAATAATAATATATGTTTTTTATTTGTATAACTAATAAATTTTTGATGAAAAATAATGTTAAGTATTATATAAATTAAAGCTTTAAAAAAATCAGTAAAATTAACTGAAATTTACAATAGTCTTACCTTTAATGAAAAGAAAATGTCAGGGTGGACATAATTCGATCACCAAGAAACATAGGCCTCATTTGTTTTCAGAGATAAAATAGAGGGGATTGATAGTGAGGGGATTAATAGTGAGGGAATTGATAGTGAGAAATTGTTAAATTATTTTTATATAAAATAATAAAACAAATAAAAAAATATAAAAATTAAACATTAATATTTTAAAAAAAATTCCCAATATATAAAAAATAAAAAAAATAAAAAAATTTCTAATCTCCTCACTATTTTTCTAATACCATCTCTACCTCTCACTATGAATCCCCCTTCCAAGGGTATTAGTAATACCAAGGTATTAGTAGTCCTAAGACCATCTCTTAAAACAAATAAGGGTATTAGTAATATCAAGGTATTAGTAGTCCTAAGACCATCTCTTAAAACAAATAAGGTATTAATAATACGAAGGTATTAATAATCACAATTCCCTTCCTATAACCCCAAACAAACGGGACCATACACCTTATTGCACGTGGATGTCCATGTCATATTACACATATATATCTATCTATACTATTATAAAGTGAACACCTCTTATGGTGTCTCCTCATGCCATGTGACAGTGTTTTTTATTTTTTTAAAAAAAGTTAAACAAAGAGATGGGTAAGGTTTGAACCCATGACCATGGGTTTAAGTATGAGGACTCATACCACTTAAGCTAAGTACACATTATAATATTAATTTCATTATTATTTTTTTTTATTCCTATTTATTTAAGTACACATTATAATATTAATTTTATTTTTATTTTCTTTTATTCCTATTTATTTAAATTGCACACGCGGCCGCTAGTGTATTTTAATGGGAACATGTAGTTAATTTTGACAGAGAACTTTTCAACTCATTCATTGTACGAGGATTACTATATTTCCGATCCTTAAAAATCGGAAAAATTACTTAGATCCCACACTATTAAAATGTGTAGTTTGTTCAATATATTTGAATAAGTCAAAACAATTATGCATTAAAATAATTAAATTTAAATGTATCCATTTTTTGAATGAATTTAAATGAATTAAGTAAAATTTGGTACAAGTTGAATAAATAAATCAACTTGACTACTATATTTACTTTATTTAACACCCTTTTTTCTTTTTAAATTATGCCAAGATGGTGGGGTTGGGGGGGAGGAGGAGGAGGTGGCGATATAGTGTGATGAAGGTGGTACTGGATACAAGAACAAAACTAAGAAAAGATTATGGGGAGCCACAGTTTCTGCTCCAATGAAATATAGTGATACCAAAGTATTTTTAAAAAAATATATTTTATTTTATACATAAAATGATCTCTAATATAAAAATAATAATATTTTATTTTCTAAATTACATTCTCTTTTTATTTTGCACTAAGAAAATTTCTTTGTCCTATCAAAAAATCTTTCCATGGTATTTCAATTTAGGGAGATTTCTTTATAAATCTCATTTAGGCTTCGATTGGCAATTATAGTTGGGACTAAAAATGCACATAAGACAAAATAGGCTAAATAAATCAATAAGACAAAATGTCGCATCTAAATCATAATTATTTTACTTTTTTTTCTCACAAAAGCCCAAAAAGTCAACTCAAATAAACTTTTTAATCCCAATCTAAAAAAGTCTCAACTCAAAAAAGTCAACTAAAAAGCTCTAGCCAAACGACAACTTAGTAGACTTACAACCCAATAAGTTCATAAAGTTTTTTAATATTTCATCAAGACTTATTATATATTTAGACTTATATTCCAATAGATCATTTTTCCTATATTAGAATTATTATGTAGATTATTTTAGGGAGATTGACCAATAAGTCACGTATTTTAGACTTGTAATTCATATAGTCCTATATTTTTTCTTGTAATCCATTTAGTCTTTTTGGATGTGTAATGACTCATTTGCTCGCCATATTGGAGTGTCACATTTGGAAAAAAATACACTTAAGAATTTTTTAGTGTCACATCATACCCGCCATGTTAGAGTGTCACATTTGGAAAAAAGTACACTAAAGAGTTTTTAATTTTTTTAGAGTGTCACATTATACCTGTCACGTTGGAGTAGCACATGTTGCGTTTGGAAAAAGTACACACTAAAGAGTTTTTAATTTTTATTAGAGTGTTACATCATACCCGCCATGTTGTCACATTTGAGAAAAGTATACTAAGGAGTTTTTATTTTTTTTTAGAGTGTCACATCATACTTACCACGTTGTCACGTTTGAGAAAAGTACACTAAGGAGTTTTTATTTTTTTTGAAATAAAAGTTTGGAGTGTCAATCATACCCATCACGTTGTCACATTTAGGAGTTTTTATTTTTTTTAGAGTGTCACACTATACACGTTTGAGAAAAATACACTACCCACCACGTTGTCACATTTAGGAGTTTTTATTTTTTTTAGAGTGTCACATCATACACGTTTGAAAAAAATACACTAAGGAGTTTTTATTTTTTTTGAAGTGTCACATCATATCCTCCATGTTGTCACATTTGAAAAAAGTACACTACGGAATTTTTATTTTTTATTTTTAGTAAAATTTTGGAGTGTCACATCATATCCATCATGTTGTTACATTTAATAAAAGCATACTAAGAAGTATTTAATTTTTTTGGAGTGTCACATCGTTGGAGTGCCATATTAATACATGCCACATTGGAGTCACCAAGGATCCTCTAGAGTGAAATTTTCCTAAAGTTTCCTAGAGTACTATATTGTGTGGTTGAGATTTACTGGCAAGTCACATCAGAAAAATTGATGTGACTTGTCAGTAAATCTCAACCACACAATGTGGTACTCTAGGAAACTTTAGAAAAAAATCATTCTAGAGGATCCTTGCTCCATTGGAGTATTACATCATACCTATCATATTAATAAATAAATGTATAGTTGTCTACCAAAATATTACCAAAATTAAAAATAGGATCACAAAGAAAGAAACTCTCTACTAATAGGACTGAACAAATCAATAGAAAAAATTTGAGCCTAATTGGAGTACTTGTTTGTGAGATGAGATTTATTAATAAATATCCCATTATTTTACCCTTATAGACTTTTATTATAACATATATTGTATCATATATTTAGGAGAGAAAATATCAATTATTAGATATATTTTATTTGTGGTATATATAAAACATTGTATATAGAATATGGAAGATTATTATTCTTAGTATTTTCTTTGCCTCAATATGAGAGATTCACTTAATCAAGGATTTTCCTTCATTATTAGTTTGCATTAAGGTCCCATGAAAGAACATTTGGAAGAGAATGTTAGTTGTAGGCCGATAATAAAGATGATGATGGACTCATAACAGAGATAATGATAAACCGACGATAAAAAATCATATTTTTGCCACTGTTACACATAAACCGTAATGTCTTCATCAATTTTTGTAGCCACCTTTGATTATATACAAATTTTTCTAAAAAGGTGTCAATATATATGAACAATTTGATACTTTTTTATATATTATTTGATGATTTTTTTTATATTATTTGTTACTATACTTGTTGTTTGAACCTTCATTTTTTGTTGTCATTAAACAATCAGAATAGTCGATTTTTTTTTTTCCTTTCAATATTGTTTCATGTTTTCATATTGTAGTGTGAATGTTAACATTGGTATGAATTTAGTTTTTTTTAAAACTAGTTGTATGTTAATTGTAAATTGTGAACATTCATATTATATTTTCATATGAATTTTTTTTTAAATATTATGTTTGTTGTTTTCGTTACTATACTTGTTGGTTGAACAATTATTTTTTGTTACCATTGAATAATCGAAATAGTCGATTTTTACTTTTTTTCAATTTTGTTTTATGTTTTCACATTACATTGTAAATATTGACATACGTTTATTTTTTTTTTAAGGCTAGTCGTATGTTAATTATAAATTATAAACATTCACATTATTATATGTTGGTATGAGTTTTATTTTTTCGAAAGTTATTGGGATGTGAGTTGGTTATTTGGCTTTTTGGCTATTTAGCATGGGGCGAAAAAGTCTTGTTTGGGATAGGCTTTTTAGCTTTTTTGACTTTTGTGAGAATAAAAATAAATAAATAATTATGGTTTAGATATGACATTTTGTCTTATTAACTTTTTAGTCTATTTTGTCTTTTTTTTTTTTGGTTATTTTAGCCAAGAAGTCCAAAAAAGCTATATGCCAAATGAAGGCTTAGTCTTATTACGTTTGTTATTTTTGTTACTATACTTGTTGGTTGAACAATTATTTTGTTATTATTAAACAATCGAAATAGCTTTCATTTGGAATATGGGTTGGCTTTTTGATTTTTTGGCTATTTTAGCTTAAGGTTAAAAAGTCTCATTTGGGATAAGCTTTTTGATTTTTTTTGACTTTTATGAAAGAAAAAATGAAATGATTGTTGTTTGGATGTGACATTTTATCTTATTTGGCTAAAATAGCCAATTTTGTCCTATATGGCTATTTTAGCATAAATGGCCATGCCAAACATAGTTGATTTTCATTTTTTTTTTGTAATTTTGTTTTACTTTTTTACGTTGCAATGTAAATGTTCACATTGGTATAAGTTTATTTTTCTTAAGGCTAGTTGTATATTAATTATAAACTGTGAACATTTACATTATATTTTGGTATAAGTTTTATTTTTTCGAATGTTAATTATATTTTTGTTATTTATTGTGAACATTCACATTGTATTTTAATATGTGTTTTGTTTTTTCAAAAGTTAGTTGTATGTTTATTATTTACTGCGAACATTCATATTATATTTTGATTTTTGTTCAGATTTTTTATTGTGTTATTTTTAAATTTTTCATATTATAAAATAGTTGAAAGTTTATAATTTGAGATTTTCTCCTTTGATTGAGAGAGAGATTTTCTCCTTAGAATGAAGGAGAGATTTTCTCCATAGAATGAGAAAGATATTTTCTCCTTAGAATGAGGGAAAGACTTTTTTCATAAAATGAAGGACTATTGTTATTTTTTTATTGTGTATTAGTTTCAAAA
Source organism: Camellia sinensis (assembly GCF_055761805.1). Classification (NCBI taxonomy): domain Eukaryota; kingdom Viridiplantae; phylum Streptophyta; class Magnoliopsida; order Ericales; family Theaceae; genus Camellia; species Camellia sinensis. The sequence goes on along the minus strand of NC_138973.1, from coordinate 72,136,801 downwards.
TGGAAACATGTACAAAAAATTAGAATGGTGATTTGGTCATATTATATTCAAGATGACTTCATAGTTCTAAATATCGACCGATATGTATTGTACCGGCTAGTTCGTACCAGAAAATTGGAGTGCCGATTCGGATATGGGTCGGTATACTAGTGAAAATGAAATTCGCAGCCGTAGCAGCCGATTCCTGGTACATATCGGCCTGAATCCGATACATGAGCAATACAGTTTCGATACACGTTTACCATCGCCGATACGGCTAAAAATGGAGCAAAGAACCTCCTGCAAAAGCAAAAATAATCGTTGGGTACAGATGACAATGGAGCAGAGCACCTACAAAAAAAAAAAAAAAAAGTGCAGAAAATGAAGGGAATAACCCATCACATACATGTACTTCACTCACTCAAACCTCTCACTTTAAGTGTTTTGTCTTCTTCAAGCAATACACAGACTCACGGACCATAAATTTGTAACAACCTCTAAACAAAAACCCTCAATCGGACCAAACCCAAATCCATCTTCCAGTGGCATCAATCTCGTAAGGAGTTGCAGGGAGAAGCATTGAATCAAACCCAAACCCATCTCCCAGTGGCACCGCTTTCAAGCTTCTTCCTTGAAGGTTTTTTTTTTTTTTTTTTTTTTGGTGAATAAGGTTTGTTGTTGTCATGCTCTGTTTTCTTCTTGTGCTGTTTTGTTTATATATTTGTTTTTTTTTTCGTAGTTAACCAACTATTATGCATTTTGCGGTTATATTATGGTACGAGATGGGAGATATTTTAATATATATATATACATATATATTTTTATGATTGTTCAAATATTAATATACATATTTAATTTCTTTCTCAGCAATATACATGTAGAGTATGTTTCATACTTATTTCACTTCTTCATTCCTTTATATTGATTTATTAAACTCACTGTTCATGGACCTATTAAAACCAATAAATTAAGTTGTAGCAATGTATAATTAGGCTCATATATCGAATCTACTTGACTGACTTCCATTACAGTTTTCAAAACTTTTGTTTGTCAACAGCTTGATTGTTCATTGTTTTTTTTTTTATATAAGAGGTTTAATATTTTAGATTTTTTATTTTTATTTAAAGAGGTTTAAGCTGTCAAATTTTTTATTTCAAATTTTTTAATCTGTTGAATTTTTTTAGTTCAGATTATTTTTATGTCAATTTTTTCTTAAAGAGGTTTCATCTGTCATATTTTTTTAAAGAGGTTTAATTGTTAAGTAAAGAGGTTTAATATTTTAGAATTTTTATTTTTATTTTAAATGCATTATTATTAGTAACTAAATTAGAATTACAATATTTGTTAATTGAAAACTATTATTGTAGATAACTGAAAGTTATAATGACGCACGGAGGTAGTTCTAGTGGAAAACCTCCAAGTGATGATATTGGTTGGAAATTTGGAATTTCACTAGAAAATCCTAGGCATAAAATTAGGTGTACATTTTGTGGAAAAGAGCTAAATTGTGGTATAACTAGGTTAAAGTAACATTTGGCCTATATGAAAGGTCAAGTCGCACCTTGTGCTAATGTCAGTGGTGAAGTTCGAACACTAATGATGGATCATTTGAATAATTATAAGGGCAAAAAGCTTGACAAAAGGAAGATGAATGAGGAATTGATAGAACAAATTAGAGCCAGTCAGTGTGATGATGATGAAAATGATGAGAAGGACCTAGAAATGGTTATGGCCTGACAAATTAGGGCTAGTGATACTGAGGTTGCACCTCCTCCTGGTTTTGCTCAGCGAAGTCATAGTGTTCGTGAGGCTAGTACAGGTAGGAAATTGATTGATACATCCTCTCCAGAAGTTCAATTATTAGACATAGATGTGGATCTTCATAGGACCAAAGGAAACAAACAATCCAAACTCTCCTCTAGATTCTTGAAAGAAGCAAAGAAAAAAAATAGGAAGAGCAATTAGCCAATTTGTATTGTTCACTCCGGTGCCTACTAATGTTGTTAATTCTAAATGGCTAAAACCAATGTTGGACACTGTAAGAGAGGTTGGAAAAAGAACAAAGCTACCTAGTTCTTATGAAGTAAGCCTCTAACTTAAAGTTTGAAAAAACTCTTTCTATGTTAATAAATAAATAAATTATTAAAATGCTTGTTAATAGTTTCTGTTTTTTATTTCTTATTAAATAGGTAACTGAAGTGTATTTACCAATGGAGTATGAAACTTTACAAAATTGGATAAAATCTCATAAATCTAGTTGGGCTGAGAGAGGTGTTGCAATTATGTGTGATGGATGGTCTGGGCCCACAAAAAAGCACATTGTTAATTTTCTTGTGTATAGCAATTGTGGAACAATTTTTCAGAAGTCTGTGGATGTAATTGATGTACCTAGTAGGACAGCTGATTATTACTTGGGCCTCATGGACAAGGTAGTGGATGAAATTGGAGAAGAATATGTTGTGCAAATCGTAACTGATAACAAAGCTGCGATAAAGGCAGCTGGTTACAAACTCATGCAAAAAAGGGAATTTGTATTGGACAGGATGTGCAGCTCATTGTATTGATCTTATGTTAGAGGATATTGGGAAGAAAAAAAGTGTGGAAAAGGTGTTGGATTGTGCAAAAGTAATCACACGCTTTATTTACAGTTCCAATTGGGTTGTTAATTTCATGAAGAGATTCATAGGAGATAGAGAGTTGTTATGTCCTGTCATCACACGCTTTGCTGCCAATTTTATTACTTTGGAAAAGCATTGTTAAACATAAGACTACTTTTTCTCAAGAGTGGAAGCACAACAAATGGTCCAAAAAGGATGATGCAAAAGAAGCGAAAACAATTATACAAAGTAAAGATTTTTGGACCAAGGCGACAGATGTATTAAAAGTTCAAGAACCACTTCTAAAGGTGCTTAGACTTGTAGATGGGGATGAAAAACCCACAATGGGTTTTATATATGAAGCCATGGATAGAGCAAAGCTGGCCATCAAACAAAATTGCCGCTATTATATAGATTATTGGAAGATTATTGATAATCGATGGGCTTTCCAATTACACACGGACTTGCATGTTGCTGGTAAGTAATTTTTAATATATTTAAATTATAAATTATGTGTTCCTTTGTCTCACTTTTATTATTATTTTATATTTGAATGTAGGTTATTTTTTAAATCCCATATTCCAATATGGGGAGCATCTTTCTAATCATCGAGAAGTGATGAGTGGAGTTAGAAATGTGATTTTGAGATTTCTACTAGCAAATATAGGCGATAAACCAAGTTAGTCATTATTTAATATTAATTAAACTGATAACTTATTATTTGACTTGTGAATTGTGTTTGTAAAGATGCTTATTGATTTTTGTTCATTGAAGATCTCTTCATTTTGTAATAAAGAAGATTCTTTTGGTGCTGTGTTAGCACAAAAAGCAGTGAAAGCAACAAATCCTGGTAATTATTATATACTCAATCAACTATTAACTATTTTAATTACATATTATTGTTATATTGTCAACACTTAATGATTGATTGATTTGTATATAGCTGAATGGTGGATCCATTATGGTACATCGGCTCTAGCACTCCAAAAAGTGGCTGTGAGAGTATTGAGCCAAACCACGTCGTCTTCTAATTGTGAGCGCAATTGGAGCACATTTAGCTTGATAAATACAAAGACAAGGAATCGGTTGAAGTATAAAAAATTAAATAAACTTGTTTATGTGTATTACAATATGAGACTAAAGATCAGACATGCAACACGAAAAAGCCAAGATGACAAAGAGAAATCTTTTAACCCCATCAATCTTGACTATATATTTGAAGAAGATGATCTATTAACTCCATGGCTTCAAGAGAGAGAATATGCAGTCTTGGATGATGAAGATAACTCAGGTTGGTTGATTGTTGATGATGATGATGAGGGAGATGATGCCACTAGTAGCCAAGCACCTCAACACCATCAAAGAGCAGGGTCTACTAGAAGTGGTTCTAGTGAGGGTCGCGGTTTGAGTCTGTCACGACCCAAACCCAACCCTATGGGTTTAGCACCGTAACCGGCCAGTAATCCGAGATTACCGAAGGCCTGTTTAACAGTAGTACAGTAAAACAGAGTACAGGGCCTGGCGGAAGCCAAAACAGTAAAAAAACAATGCCCAATGAGTTGTGACAGTCTGCATGCAAAAAGACTTTCCAAACGTATTTACATTCAGTGGAAAGGTATACACAATATATACAATCATTCAGAATAGGGACTTAATCCCTATGTAACGGTACAGTAAACATTCAGTCTATACAATCCATTCAGTTATTACAAAACAGCAAGACAGTGCAGAAGGGAGAGTCCTAAAACACCCCTAAGCCTTAGCATGATAGGCTTGGAACCTCGCAGTGAGGTACGGTAGTTGGCTTGACAAAACTGGAGTAACCCTGACGCTCCTAGCCGCAGTCTGGTGCCTGAACACCTACATATATATATGAGCAGTGAGTTAAAGCCCAGTGAATAACATAATGCATAAAGAGGTTAAGAATGAATGTCCTTACAGTAATGAAAACAGTTCATTAAATCAGTATTTCAGTCATTCAATCAGTACAGTCATATGTGGTACACCCATTAGCATAATAGTACAGTAAACAGTAGGTCTTAAAAGACCGAGCAGTAAATGATGGCCATCAGTCAGTAACAGTAGTGGTTCCAACGAGGGAACCGACAGAGATCTCTGTAACAGTATCAGTAAACAGTAGGTGCTAAGGATGCCACAATACAGTTCAGAATATAAGACATACATTCATTTAGTTAACAGTAATCAGTTCAGAAAACAGTACAGTTCAGTTGTTCAGAAGATAATCATTTGTGAACATATCTTTACACAATCGTTACTCACAGAGTTTGGGCTACAGTATGCTAGAGCGTGTCTCCCCAGTTGCCAACCCTACACAGATAACAGATTGAACACACTAAGCTACACAGCTGGGAAAGATAATAACTTAATCCCTAATTTGCCTCGGTGTGTTCTACATCTATGCCCTCAATAAGATGTCTTAAACTAGGCCTAAGAATGCCTAGGATGAGATGAGGATGCAAAGATGCGATCAGAAAACAGTTTCAGGAGTTTTCAGAAAAACAGAGTCCCGCTCGAGCTCAGGTTTCCCCGCTCGAGCGATCATGCAACAAAGGTACACGCTCGAGCGTCCAATATCCCGCTCGAGCGTACTGTAAAAGTACTGGAAGGGTGAAATCTCCGCTCGACGGACGCTCAACGCCCGCTCGAGCTTGAGACACATGACTCCGCTCGAGCGGACTGTAAAACAGTGCAGAGAAACTGGATGCTCGGATTCCCCGCTCGAGCGTCACTATCCCTCGCTCGAGCGGAAGTGCAGAATCTGGAAAACCCAGATTGCACCTCCAAGCTCGAACCAAGTTCAAAAGCATAATTTTCAATCCTCTTGGGCTAATTTCTGGAAAAACACTTGTAAACACATGGAATAACATGATTCAAAGCTCAATTGAGAAATCAAAGCCCAAGGGTGTTTAAATCAAACCCAATTTCAAACCATTTTTCAAGAACAATCCTCAAACATGACATGCATGATCTTTAAATAACTTTTAAGCTTCAAAACATGCTCTAATGAGCCAATTGATTCACAAACATGATGAAAACATGGCCTATACTCAAAACATGGACATGCATGTGACAATTTGCCATGAACTCAACTCAAAATCCAACAATACTAATATGCATGCATGAATGGAGTTCTAATACCATACTTTAAGATCAAAACTTGACTCAACTCTACAATTAATCATGAATCATGCAAGAATGAACTTAAATTCCACAATCAAAAGGTTGAATTCCTTACCTAAAGCTTGAAAGGCAAGTCTAGAACTTCAATTATGCAAGGGTCCTTCCAATCTACTCAATCTCCAAGCAAACCAAGCCAAATGAGATGAAACTAACTCTCTCTCTCTCTCTCTCTCAAGGTCGGTTGTGCACAAGAAATGGGAGAAGAAATGTTGATTCAATGTATAAACACAAGTCTCCAATGTTGCCTAAGTGATCCACTAGGGATGGCAAGGTTGTAATTAAGCCAACTATTGCAATTAGACGCATTTCAATCTAATTTAATCATTCCTAATCAGTTTTTAGATAAATATACCATAAATTCACATTAATTCTACTGATCAAGGCACACTAATCAATTTCGGATTCGGCCGCCAATAAGGCCTTCAATTAGCAGGTTAAACACTAAAACATGAACAGATAGTCAAACAGTCAAACAGATGGATTACAGATTAACATACATACTCAGTCAATTCAGTTCCAGTTTTCAGTCAGTCAGTTCAGTACTTTAATCAATTCAATTATCAGTCATGATCAGTTCAGTTTAACGGTAATCAATGTTTATCGGTAGGCAGTGGTGAGGGTTATTACAGAGTCCGCCTAGTGGTAATGGAGATGATAGTGATGACAGTCGTCCTTCAATAGGTGGTGGTAGTAGTGGACAATGGGAGTCTACAGGTTTTGCACATGGTAGTAAACACAGTATTTATCATATTGATCATGATTGGAATAGGGATTCTACACAGCAGCAACGACATTCTATTTCTGCTCATAATGTAGAAGCATCAATTGGGCGTGCATGACATATTGATGATATTTATGGTCATCGTGACCTTAGAAATCAATTTGGACATCTTGAAGTTAGACAAGAAGATGGAAGGGGAACTCAACATTGGCGAACAATATGCCCAGTATCATATCCTTATCACCCTTCTCCAAGTCAACCACCACCACACATCTATCAACCACCTTTTATGGGAAATTGGAACTACTCTCAACAACCTCATCAATATCCATATACAGAGGGTTTCAATTATGGTACAGGGGGGCTTGCAATGACACAACAACAATAAAGTAGCAGTGGCAGCAACAACACCACTTATACTCAATGCACTTTCAATAACTACTACCAAAAATATCAATATGGATAAATAGGCCAACCAATTCATAGTGATGATTAAAGTGATGTAAGATATGGAAATCCTTCTATACCATCACGTAATTCTTTTTATTATTAAGTTTTAGAGTTGTTGATTTGTAGTAGATTGTTTGTATGCGATTATGACTAAAGCGAATGATTTATTTTCATGTCCTTCTTTCTCTTATTAATTTGTTGTACATTTGGAAGTATTTCATTGTTAAAAATAACTAAAAAAATATTTCCACATCAACTTTTTTATTAAAAGTTTAACATATATGCCAAATAAAAGCTTGAGACTAAAATAAATACATATCATTTAGTTGAAAATGAGTCAAAAGTGTCCCTACATATCAAAATTTTGATAAAAATGTGATAAATTAAAGCTAAAAGAGTCAAAAAAAATGCATAAAATTGAGTTTTAAAGGGATTGTTAATGATTTTTGAAATTTCACAGCCGCGACTCTCGATTCCTGATACGTGCTGGTTGATACTATCGATACCGATACTCCACGATCGATACCGTTACATTACCCAATACCGCGATTTAGAACTATGCATGACTTAATAGAATACTGAAAAAAAAAAAAAAGATGAATTAGATGGAATAAAACACCTAGAAAGAGAATTTATTAAGGATTTATCAAAAAAGACCCTTTAATTTATTTATTTTTATGTGAATATATAGGGGCCAATTGGGATCATATCAAAAAAGTCAAAAGTCCGTTTTTAATTTATTTTGAGTTACATTATCTCTCACATAAAAAAATTAAAAAAGTTTTAAAAAACTAATTTTTTACCATCTTTTCAAAATACCCCATAATTTATATTATATATATATATATATATATATGCTTGTATATATGATGAAAGAAATTTATTCATCTTTTCACTCATACGATGATGAAGTCCTTGTCCCGTTCAGACATCGTGATATTTATTTAAATTTAATTTAAGAAAAAATAAACCATTTAAATTCATTTATAAATTTTGAACGCGGTTGTTTGTTTGGGAATTGCTTTTCCTTTTTTATTAGATTTTTGGCAATTGCTTATATAATGTCACATCAGTTAGTTGTAATGTCAATTTTCGTTTTTACCCTCAAAGCTATAGGACAAAATTTCCATTTTATCCTCATGCCCATGGGTAAATCTGTAATTCTACATAGAAGAGCATTTTGTTTATTTTTTCTCTTCCCAAAGCACTAATGAACAACAACTTATGACTTTTTAGAGTTTTGCTTGTTTAGACATTTTCCAGGATGCCTCTATTTACACACCACATTTTATCACACTATTAATTGATTATTTTTTATTACAATAATGATTTTACTTAAAATGACCACAAAAGAATATCAATACACACCTTAGTTGAATACACAATATCCAAACCCTAACCCTAGCCACCACTATTGCAAGTCAATTGAAGAAACCCTCAGCGATGGTGTCAAGGTCGACGGCGAAGGATCCGGCGGTGTCTCGAGACGCAATTGGCGGCCAAGAGTCGGTGACGATAAAGTGGAATGGCAAGTTCACAGCGGTGTGTAAATGGAGCATCTTCAATTTCCCCAAAGTTAAAGCTAAGGCACTATGGAGCAAGTGCTTCAAAGTCGAAGGCTACAATTGTCGCCTTTTGGTTTACCCTAAAGGCGACCCTCAAGCTCTTCCTAGTTATATCTCAATCTACCTCCAAATCATGGACCCTAGAGGCATCTCTTCTTCCAAATGGGACTGTTTCGCCAGCCATCGTCTTGCCGTTGTCAATCCCCTCGACAAATCCAAATCGATTCATAGAGATTCTAGGCACTGCTTCTGTAGCAAGAAGTCTCATGGTTGGTGTGATTTCACTCCCTCTGCCTCAATTCTTGATCCTAAATCTGGTTTTTTTGTTGAATAATGATTCAATTATTATTATTGTTGATAAACTTGTATTGAATGAATCAGTTAATTTTTCCCATGATAACATTGAAATACAATCCAATTCGATGACCTTGTCGGTTGTGAGTGGACCTGTTGGTGATGGTTTGCGAAGACAGAAGGAATGGTTGACGACGATGACCATGGTTGGCGTTGATGGTGGTTGCCAGTGATGGTTGCTACTGCCAGTAGTAAGTGTCTAACAGTTAGGGTTTTTTTTTTTTTTTATGAATTTGAATTTGAAGTGTGTACGAAGTGGTGTAGGACTAAGGGCAAAAATGGAACGTTGTGGTATGTGTTGAGAAAAATTATATTTTTTTAAATTATTAAAGGTATGAACTGAGTATTGGTGTGCCTTGATATAAAATATGTTGTGTAAATAGAGGCGCTCCATTTTCCAGTTGTGTTTTCCAATGAAACCTTGGGCTATTTTGAAAAGATGGTTAAAAGTCATCTTTCAACTTTTAATTCAATTTGAATCGTATCATATCTCTTATTTTTTACAAGTTTTTTAAAAAAAATTCAAAAAATCAACTTTTAACTATCTTTCCAAAACAACCCTTTATCAACTTATAACTTTTTAGTTGTTCAAAAAAATAAAAATAAAAAACTTATAAATTTTTAGAGTTTTGCTTGTTTAGGCCATATTTAGGAAATGACCTTTTTTTAGTAATTTTTTTGATTTTTTTAGTTAAAATATGATATAAAAGAAAGTTGATATGTTTCTGAAGAATTTTTTGATTTTTAACAGAAAAAAAAAATGTAAAAATTAGAGTAAATGAGAAAGAATTTTTGGCTTTTTTATATGAGTTGAAAATTTGTTAAATTTTTTAATTTTTTAATGATTTTTTTTATTAAAATATCAAGATACCAAAGGAGCCCTTAGTTGAATTACATACAAAACCTCCATGGCAAGCATCTAGTCACTAACTTTAAACGGTGAAAGATTAATGAGATCCACAAGTTGGTGCTCATCAAGATCGTGAACTTAATGTGATTAAGATGTTTTATTGATTAACATAATGACAAGAAAAAAATGAGTAACATTGTGATGACTACATTTTAGGGGTGTTCGTGGTTCAGTTGCGGCTGAAAAACCTTTAATTCGCCATCCGTTTGTCGGATAGGCAGATTGAAAAAGATCAATCTGCATCCGTCTACTAAATTGACGGACGCGGATTGTGCGAATTAGCGGATTAGCAGATGAATGTGAATCGATTTGGCGGTTTAAACTTTTATAAATTTTGAATAGTACAACTTGTCAACATTTTTTTTTGAATAATAACCCAACTCAACATAACTAAAAGATTATCGAATAAATTGTCAAAAAACAATAATAAATATATATAAGAAAATCATGCATTATGAAAACTATTTCATTACTTTTTTTATTCAAAAACTATTTAATTTGTTTTTTTTTTTTAAATGACAAAATTAAACCTTATATTTTTCACACAAAAATATCAAATATCAACCTTTGGCATTTGATAAAATGATTCCAAATTGAAAATAAATAGAAAACATAACAGAATATCTAAACTCTTTTTCAATAAAAAATACAAATAAAATATCTAAACAAATTAAAAATACAAAATCTTACAAATTACTAGCGGTGCTCGCGATTTGACGGTTCAGTTGCGGCAAAAAAAATCTCAAATCCACCATCTGTCCAAAATTAGGCGGATTGAAAAAAATCAATCCACAATCATTTGCTCGTCATCACGCATCTGTTCAAAATGCGGCGGATCGGTTCGGTTCGGTCGGCTTCAGCGAATTGGAATATCCGCTGCTCACCTCTACTGCATTTATACTATTATTTGTTGTAATTTATTATATAATGTTAATCACATTATGTCATATCATACTATTAGTATTAATATTTCAAATAAAAAAATAAAAATTTATTTAAAAAATAATTAATATCATATAAATTGTCACGTCAAATATAATTAGGAGTGTAATTTGTGTAATCCAATTTAAACAATTCGAGTTTGATCCATAAAAATTTAAAATTTTAATTGTATAACTTTATGTTAATTAAGATTTACACTAAAATTTATTAACCTGAATTAAATTCGGTAGTTTTCACACTTGAACAACTGAGACCACCTTCAATTCTATTATTAACATATATATTATAATAAAACTCAAAATATTATAAAATCTTGATATTTTCTCATCATTTGAATTAAATCAAATAATGTGCTTGGCAATTCAAACAAATTTCCCTATTATGTTTCATGTTTGTAATTTTTTAAAATATTTTTATTTTTATTTTAAAAAAGTATAAATATTGGCACCATAAATCTGTAATTTTTATTATTATTTATATAATTGCAGGATATGTGGCATCCTCCTATTCATTTGGAGGTTATGAGAAGTTATGAAATGTGAAAAGATGATGGAGAATGAAGTGGAGAACATGGAGCATTAATTGGAGGTTAAATGGAGTTATGAAGACATGGAGGAACATGTGGCATTGTGGGAAAGAAGATGAAAAAGTGGGTAGTTTTAGGTGGTTATTGGGTAGTTATTGCTGGAAGTTTTTTCCTGCAAATATCTGTCTATAAATAACCATTCATGGCTACATTGTAAAGGATCCAGAATTAAAATCAAAGACAATTAATTTCGATATTTCTTGTCATTTTTCTTATCTTAGGAGTAGTTTAACATAGATTTATATTTCGAAGCATTTATTTTCAGCATTTCCTTTTTGAAGCATTTTATGCACTTTCTTTTCGAAGTATAGGAGTAAAGATAAGTAATTATTACTTTGATTGTTCACTCAATCGTCTTTCTATGTTTCCCTCATTATTCTTTTAATTTTTCTTTTCTCTACACTTGGCAATTTTGAAGTCCTCTTTGTTGAAGCAAAAGAACAGTCAACGCAATCGCTTAATAATTGGCTTGAATTTAATCTGTAAGGATTTTTCAATCCTTGCTGGCACGCTCGCATTTATGATATTTTCTTTCGTAGGAAAAATAAGCCAACAGGTTTGTTTTAGAATGTAAATTAAAAGTTGATCTTTTTATTTTTTTAAATTTTTTTTAAAAAAAATATGTAAAAAAAATAAAGAAGGAATGTGACATAGAGTTAAAAGGTAAAAAAAAATTACTTTTAATCTCTTTATCAAAAGAAACCTTTGAAAAATAGATTAAAAATAAATTTTTATTTTCTTATTTATTTTATATAAAAATATGTAAAATAAATAAATACGACTTAAAAAATTTTAAAAATTAAAAAACTGACTTTTACTAAAATTCGCCTTTGTTGGTTGAGAGAGGCTTTGGGTCCCAGTAGTGCTGGCAGGACCATTTCGATTTGAATTTGTTTAGTGGGTCCACCATTCCATCTTTCGCGGCCTTTTTGTTTTTCAAATGAGATTTGACTTTCCAAACAGTTTTTACATTACATACCCCGGAAAGCTTCGTTTCTCTCTCCTTTGACTTTTATCTGTTAAAGACCAATTGTGTCCTCCATCTGTGTCCACCACTTCTATTTTTAAACAACAATGATACATTTCACTAATTTGGGAGTATTAATGGATCATTAATGAGGTAAAAATTCAAAATAAAAAAAAAAAAAAATTTAAGGCTAAAACATTACATCAGTCAATGGAACCCACTCTCTAGAGCTCCTTTAGTACTCCTAATTTAAAACTCCCAAACATTTTTCATTTTTAAAAGCGCCAATTATATTAAAGGGTGAATCACATTACCGTTCCTTTAATTTAAAACTTGTGTAATTTTAATTTTTAATTTTTTAATTATAATATATTTGATCTTAAATTTTAAATCTTATTTTAAATAAAAAAAAATTAAAAATACTATTGAATTTTGAAGGGCAAAATCGTTAATTTGTTAAAATATGAATTAGTTTAGCAAAATAAATATCAAAAAAATATTTTTAAATTTTTAAAAATCATTTCTACCAACTAAAGATAAAATTATGTAAAATTGATAAATCTTTTAGACATTTATTTATTTATTTTACCAAATTATTTTTTATTATGGGTTTGAATAATAATCATGTAATGGGTGGTTATTTTTATTTTCATTAAATTAATTTCTATTTTTCCAAAAGTCAAATATGGCGACAACTTTGATATCATTATTAAACCAATCCATTAAATCAAAAAATTCAAAACTAAAAATATTTCATATATTAAATATATCGATTACACATTAAAAGCCTAAAAACTACTCATTACATGATCATTATCCAAATACATAACAAAAATTCATTTGCTAAAATAAATAAATGTCTAAAAGATTTATCAATTTTACATAATTTTATCTTTGGTGGGTAGAAATAATTTTTAAAAATTTAAAAATATTTTTTTGACATTTATTTTTATCAAATTGATGATTTTGCCCTTGAAATTAAGTAATGGTATCTTCAATTGTTCTTATTTGGAATAAGATTCAAAATTTAATATCAAAATTTTCACAATTGAAAAGTCGAGCCCCAAACTATAAGAACTGTTAGTGTAATTTGCCCTATATTAAACTCCTCAAACCATAGTCATTTACATTTTACCCTCTAATATTTTAAGCCTAATAATTACATTCTCAAACTATTTGAATTTGAACATTAATTATTTTATTAGTCATTGTTAAATATTTGAATGAAAAATTATCAAGTGCAATGCACATTATGATTATATCAAATTTTTACAAAAGATAAAATAAGATAATTTTTACAAAAGATAATTGTTGGGTTTAAAATATTAGGAGATAAAATGTAAATGATTAAGGGTGTAAATCTGGCTCAAGCCGAGCCAGCCCACGTCGGATCTCGCAGACTCCCGCCAAAATTCAGGTCGGGCCAGTCAGGGCCACAGACCAAAAAAATAGGCCCAAGCCCAGGCCTAGGCCCAAGGATATTTGGGCCTTGAACGGGCCAGTGGGCCAAGCCTCGGACTTGGGAAAACCTGTCCATTTTTTTTTGTTTTTTAATTTTTTTTCTAGTAAAACTTTATTATTTTTTACTAAAAAAGACACTAGGCCTCGGGCAGGCAAGGCTTCAGGTCAGGCCTTGAGTGGGCCTTAAAAGGGCCAATGGGTCGAGCCACAGGCTTCAAAATGATGGCCCAGGCCCAAGCCTAGGGGGTTCAGGCTGGGCTCAGGTCCAAACAGGCCTAAACGGGCCGAGCCCATCCTGAGAAGCCTACGGGTCGCGGACTATTTTTACACTTCTATATATGATCGATAGTTTGAAGGGATTTAATATAATTTACCTTTTTAAAAAGTCCACATTCTAATAATATTAGGTAGAGAAGTATCTTGAGAATATAGACCACTAGTATTAACAGGAGTACTCATAAATTTAATGGAAAAAATATAATTTTAGGTCTAGTTTGACAATTTATTATTTTAATTTAAAAGTCAAAAAAATATTAAAAAGCTAAAAATTCTCAAATTATATTAAAAAAAAAGGTCAAAAAAAATTCTCTCTATTTTTATACTTTTTTTTTTTCTTTTTTTTGGTCTCTTGTAAAAAGCCAAACTAAGGCCTCTTTTGGTAAGAGGTTAAAAGACATAAAAGTCATTTTTTTGACTTTTAACCTCTTTGGGTCACATCATCTCTCTATTTTTTTTACACATTTAAAAAAAAAAAAGTTAAGAAGTTAGCTTCTAACACACTTCACAAAACAATCCTAAAACCCAAAAATTGTCATTAAAAAAAATCAAAAAATCAACAAATTATACAAAAAAAGTCAAAGATGCTAGTTTTTAGTTTTTAACCCATTTTGAGTCACATCACCTCTCACATTTTTTACACACAAAAAGACAAAAAAGCAAATACAAACTAAAAAGTCAATTTTTAACAAACTTTTCAAATCACCTAGCCAACAAATTATACAAACTATACAACTTTTCCATTGAATTAATATTATGGGCACTTTTTCATAAATTTTTTTTCACCTACTTATGTTCTATTTAGTGCACATTATTTTTTTATATTCAAATAAGTCCTATGAGTGACATAGTTACTAAAATATGAATGTTCCGTGATGTGAATGTTCACACCGTCAATGTGAATGTTAACATATTAATGTGACCATTCACACGTTAATGTGAATTTTCACATCACTTTTGGCAAGTGGTTTTGGGGCTAAAATAGTCACAAAAGACAAAATATGCTATTTTAGCCACAACAAACAAAACATCACATCCAACCCATAATCATTATACTATTCTCTCACAAAAAAAGTCAAAAAAGCTAAAAAGTCAAAAAATTCTTCCCAAACCATGTTTTTTAGCCCATGCTAAAATAGTCAAAAAAGTCAAAAAGCCAAAAAGCCAACCCACTTCCCAAACAGAGGCTAAATTGCTAACCGTTGAAAAAATATTTGTAAGGACAGAAATGTCTATAAAATACTTTAAATATGAGAATTAGTTGGTAAATCAAAATTTCAAATAATAGGACTTATTGGAATATAAGAATATTTTATGGACTAATTGAGATACAAATACTTGAAAAAATATTTTCTAATAAATCTCCCTTAATATTATTACTTTCCAATAAAATACAATTTTTTTTTTCCAATTTTAATCAATGATATTTATTGTTTTATTATTTATTTAATATCATTAAAATATTTAAAATCACAACATCGTATTTTTTATTTTATTTCTTCTATTAATATGTTCTCTTTTGGAAACATATTATTTTAGTAATTTTTTGACTTTTTACAAAAAGATGTACAAAAAAATAGAAAGACTGATGTGATAATTTATAATGAATTTTTAACTTTTTTACTAAAATTAAAAATTACCAAACGAGTCCTTAATTTCAATAATATACTATATATATATATATGAAAATATTCTAGAATATGTAATTTTTTTATTTATATTTTTCTTCTTTATTAGTAATAATTAATTGAATTGTCACTAACTTAACTATTTCTCAATTAAATGAACAATTCTCATTTTAAGGTTTGTTCATTTTAAAGGAAATGATTATAGATGTCAAAGTGCAACTAGCCAAAAGGTGTAATCATTATACAATTGCTTCGACAAGACACAGATAGAGTAATAATGAGACACAATTTAGACATCATCTCTAAAATGACTCGACTTCCCACTAAGCTAAATAATGCAATCGGTGGTGGCCTCAAGCCCCAAACAAATATTGCGTTCATTGTTTTTGTTTTTTTGATCCATTGTTTTTTTCATTGTTATGGTTTTCTTGAAAATATCAATTTCAAAATAATAAAAAAAATTAAATTAAATTGAGTTCAAGAGTAATAAGTTTATTAATTGTTAGCAGATATTTTAATATTATAATGTGTCATAGGTTGTTTCTCTTTTCTTTTCTACCTAGTTTGCTTCCCATTCTAGTCTCCAAGACTTCCTAATTCAGTCTTCCTAGTCTTCTCCAAGTCTTCCCATTCCCATCCATTCCAAGACTTCTAAGGTAAGCCATTCAAGGTCTTGGTCAAGTCCACCAATTCTTATCCATCAAGAACCTTGCCTAAAAAGTTTTCATTTCTATATATATTGAACTTATGTCATATCTTAGAACATACGAGAGAAGAAGTTTTGGTTGTATTGTTATGTCTTGAGTGAGATTATCAGGCAAATAAAAAGGGTGTGTGTGATAAAGCTTTGGGTTCAACCAATTGTGCAATATTGGTGAACCATACGACTTAGTTGGACTGTTGTATCCTGGGAGGGACAAGTCAAGGTTTTTTCTGCTGCACCGGTGTGAGGCTTTGCCTAACCGCAGAGGGCTTGAATCTCCTTAAAGAGAGCAAATTTCCCGCACCTCAGCTCTTTCAATGATTATTGTAATTTCTATTATTTGTATTTTCTAGTGTTTTATTTGTAATTATCACCAACAATTTTAAGGAGATTCAAATAGCAAAAGTTCATGGAGCCAGTACTGGAGGAGCCCAACGAGAATACCGGTGATCTTAACAAGCCCTTCTGGTTCAAGGGAGCTCATTTCAAGAGATGAAAAGGCAAGGTGCTTTTCTACCTCAGTCTCCTCAAGGTGGCTTATATCCTAACCGAACAAAGTCCCCACTGAAGAGATGACTGATGAGGAGTATGTTGGAACAATCTTCTGTGTAAATAAAATAACTAAAAATAAATTCAAACAGAATAAATAAATAACATACCGGATTTATTTATCGAACCAAATTAAAATTAAGACCAAGTCGAGTGTGTGACACTCTGTCCTTAAGACAGATTCGCCCCGCTACGGTACTTACGGCTGAGTGCCGTCTATCTCCCAGGATACAATGATCTTCACAAATTGTAGTAGTACTCCAAACAATTTTTTCGGCGAAGAAAACATGTGTTCTAACTCTCTGAATTTTATTCTAATACTAAAATGAAGAATAATGCACCAATGCACCAAAGATTACAAACTGGACAGTAAGAAATATTTCAGACTGATTTTTCCGGGGTCTAACACATTGCTAGTAAGTTGGCATTTATAGGCAACAAGATCACCCAAACAGATGCAATAACGAAGTCAAACAGGTGCAAAACTATTCACTATTTGAATATATGAATTAACCGTTGGTCAAAACAAAATTTCAAACAAATTGAATAGTGACCGTTGGTCAACCAAAAGAAACAATTAGGAACTCAAATCTGTTGCACGTTATTAAATAAACTATTTTGAACATCTATATATATATTAAACAAATTGAATAATTTAATAAATAAAGTAAGAGGAACAAATTTTAGGAAATTACTTAGGAACCCAAAATTTGAATTTAGAATTAAATTAAATTCCCACAATTACAAACTTTAGGAAACCACTTAGGAACCAAAAATTTGAATTTAGAATTAAATTAAATTCCCACAATAATTTTTATTGAAAAAAATCAAAAGAATTTTTATCTAAAAAATTAGTGTTAAATCCGAAAACGACGTCAACTTCCCATTCACTCATAAATGGTTTTGATGTTCCGTCTTCAC
Organism: Camellia sinensis; assembly: GCF_055761805.1. Classification (NCBI taxonomy): domain Eukaryota; kingdom Viridiplantae; phylum Streptophyta; class Magnoliopsida; order Ericales; family Theaceae; genus Camellia; species Camellia sinensis. The sequence goes on along the minus strand of NC_138973.1, from coordinate 72,118,991 downwards.
CGTGTGCCTAGCCACACGGCAAGGGACACGTCACCTCTTCGGACCCACCCCAAAAGACGTTCAGGGCCCACTCAATTTTGGGCTCAAAGTCGGCCCAAAATATGCCTATATTAACCATTTTTCCAACAGAGTATGCTGCTCATCTTGAAAAACTCGAAAAATACAACACAGATGAGTATAAATGTCGATATTGTCTTTTGAATTGTCTTTCAGATCAATTTTATGATTATTATGATACTACTTACACCACTGCCAAGAAAATTTGGAAAGCCATGCAGAACAAATATGACACTGAAGAGGCAGGCGCTAAAAAATATGCTGCAAGTCGTTTTTTCCGCTATCAGATGATAGATAGAAAATCAGTGGTGGAGCAAGTTCAAGATTTTTAGATGTTAGTAGCTGAAGTTAGATCTGAAGGCATCAAAATTGGAGACAATCTTGTTGTAGCAGGTATTGTTGACAAACTTCCATCATCTTGGAGGGAGTTCCAGAAGTCAATGCGGCACAAGTAAAAAGAGACGTCCTTGGAGACTCTAATCACACGGATTCGGGTGGAGGAAGAGGCACGAGGACAAGATGCGCTTATGACACAAGAGCATTCCACTGCAAAGGTAAATTTAACTTCTGGAAATACTTTACCTAAAGGTCGATTTCATAAAAACAGTCATTTGAAGCCAGTTAAGAAAATTTGGAAAAATACTAGAAGGCCACAAAATAAAATTTACCCGAGGCAAAAGAAACGGAACCAAGAACCCTCTTCACAAGATCTGACAAATGTGACATGTTTTGTGTATGGCAAAAGTGAGCATATTGCTCGAACTTGCAAATTTCGGAAACAACAGTCTCGACCACAGACTAATATTACCGAGGAACCATTTGTGACTATGATCACAGATATTTTTTATGGTTCAATCAGTAGAAGGGTGATGGGCAGACTCTAGTGCCAATAGGCATGTCTGCTATGATAAAGTTGTTTCAAAGATTTCACTCCTTTTAATGAGGAGAGGACTGTTATGCTTGGTGACTCCAGTTTAACCAAGGTGCTCGGGTGTGGGGATGTTGAGCTGAATTTTACCTCTGGACGTGTGCTTGTTTTAAAAGATGTGTTGTACACACCGTCCATGAGAAAAAATTTGATGTCAAGTTATTTGCTCAACAAAGCTGGTTTCAAACAGACTATTGAATCTGACCAAAATATAATCACTAAAAAAGGCATATTTGGGGAAAGGGTATGCTTGTGATGGAATGTTTAAATTAAATATTGAGAATAAGAAAGCACATGTTTCTATTTACATATTGTCTTCTATGAATTTTTGGCATGCTTGTCTGTGTCATATTAATAGCCGATATATGGGAGTCATGAGTAGTTTAGGATTAATTCCCAGACTAACAAATAATTTTGAGAAATGTGAAGTTTGCAGTCAAGCAAAAATAACTAAAAGGCCTCATAAAAGTGTGGTGAGAAATACTGAATTGTTAGAATTAATTCACACTGATTTATGTGAATTTGAAGGAATTTTAACACGTGGTGGAAATAGATATTTTATCACTTTTATTGATGATTTTTCAAAATACACTTATGTATACTTGTTGAAAAATAAAAGTGATACTTTTGAAAAATTTAAAGAATTCCTTCTTGAAGTTGAAAATCAATTTGGTAAAAAGATTAAAAGGTATAAGAGTGATAGAGACCAGGAGTATGAATCTTTTGGATTCAACTCGTTTGCTCAGTCTTTGGGAATAATCCATAAAACTACTCCACCATATTTACCTGCATCCAATGGTGTAGTAGAAAGGAAAAATAGAACTTTAACTGATTTAACAAATGCTATGCTAATTGAAGCAGGGGCTTCTTCAAATTTGTGGACAAAAGCAATTTTAATGCATGTTATGTTATGAATAGAGTGCGACATAAAAAAACAAAAGTTATACCTTTTGAGTTGTGGAAAGGGCATAAGCCAAATTTAAGAAATTTGAGAGTTTGGGGTTGTCTAGCTTTTGTTAGACTGGTGGACCCTAAAAGACCTAAATTAGGTGTGAAAGCTGCCACTTGTGCTTTTCTTGGATATGCAACAAATAGTACAGCCTATAGATTTTTTGATATTGAAAACAAAATAATTTTTGAATCAGATGATGCAATTTTTCATGAAGAAAAATTTCCTTTTAAATCTAAAAATGGTGGGGGTCAAAATTATCAAGAAAATATTTTATCTGAAACCGGTTCCTCTACTCCTCTTTTACAAAACCAAGATACTGTAGTTTTTGAACCAAGAAGGAGTAAAAGAGCCAGATTAGAAAAACATTTTGGCCCTGATTATCATGTTTTTAATGTGGAGGAAACTCCATTAACTTTACAAGAAGCTTTGGCATCTCCTGACTCTTTTTTTGAACGAGGCTGTAAATGATGAGATGGAATCATTATTATCCAATAAAACTTGGGTATTAGTAGATTTACCACCAAGTTGTAAAACTATTGGCTGTAAATGGGTTTTGAGAAAAAAACTTAAACCGGATGTACTATTGATAAATATAAAGCAAGGCTTGTTGCAAAAGGTTTTAAACAACAAGCAGATCTTGACTTTTTTGATACATTTTCTCCGGTTACTAGAGTTACATCCATTAGATTATTAATTGTAGTGGCTACAATTCATGATCTAAAAATTCATCAAATGGATGTTAAAACAGCTTTTTTAAATGGAGACCTGGGTGAAGAAATCTACATGGATCAACCTGAGGGTTTTGTGGAAACCGGTCAAGAAAGCAAAGTGTGCAAGCTAGTTAAATCCCTATATGGCTTAAAACATGCCCCTAAACAGTGGCATGAGAAATTTGATTCCTGCATGATTGAGAATGGCTATAAAACGAATGAATATGATAAATGCATTTACTATAAATCTGAAGAAAATTCATATGTCATTATTAGCCTCTATGTGGATGATCTACTTATATTTTGCTCTAATTTGCATATCATCGTGGAAACTAAAAATATGCTTAGTAGCCATTTTGATATGAAAGATCTTGGTGAGGCTAATTATATTTTGGGAATGAAAATTACCAAAACCTGTGATGGTATATTTCTTGATCAGTCGCATTATGTTGAGAAAATTTTGAGAAAATATAATTTTTATAACTGCAAGCATGTTCTTACTCCTTTTGATCCTCATGTGCATTTATTTCCTATTGAAAATGATGAGGATGCAATTAATCAAAACGAATATGCTAGTATGATTGGTAGCTTGCGTTGTGCGACTGACTGTACTAGACCTGACATTGCCTATGCAGTTAGAGTACTTATCAGGTTTACTAGCAAGCCTAGCAATGATCACTGGCTAGCCATTGAGCGTATTATGAAATATTTATCTGGTACCATAAAATATGGCTTGTTTTATAATAAGTATCCTGCAGTAATTGAAGGTTACAGTGATGCCGATTGGAATACCTTGTCAAGTGATTCATTATCAACCACTGGTTACTTATTTACATTGGGAGGTGGTGCTATAAGTTGGAAATCAAAAAAACAAACCATTATTGCTAATTCAATAATGGAGGCTGAGCTTATTGCTTTAGCTACAACTAGTGAAGAAGCAACTTGGTTAAGAGATTTGTTAAATGAAATCTCTTGTTAGAAAAAACCGATTCCACCTATATTAATTCATTGTGATAGCACCGCAGCAATTGGTCGAGTAAATAACCGTTATTATAACGGTAAATCCAGACCTATCAGAAGAAAACACAGTACTGTGAGATTTTATATGAATAATGGCATCATAAATGTGGAGTATATTAAATTTGGTGATAATCCTGCAGATCCATTAACTAAGGCCTTAGTAAGAGATAGAGTTTGGAATACATCGAGGGAGATGGGGTTGAAGCCCATTGAATATAGCAGGAGCCATGTATGAGGATACTCAACCCAGGGACTAGAGATCCTGTAACTGGGTTCAATGAGAAAAACGATCATATGATGGCCGTGAGAAATGCACTAAATTACTTTTTTCCTATCCCTATTATGTAAGTGCATTTATCCTGTAACGTTGTAGAGGCTGAGTTATTAAAAAAACTCATAATGAATTTCTGTAGCTCTTATTGAGTGGGGTGTCATAGTTACAGGAGCACCCTTGACAGAATTCACCTATGTGAGTGTGGTAGTGGGGCCGCTACCTATGAGATTTGGGCTAATTCTCAAACACACACATGAATCCTGGGATCGCACAAGGCCGTAATGTGCTAGCTTTTAAAGCTTTTGTGAACACCTGGAATATTATGTGTGTGCAATAATTATTTATTTCCCTTAAGTAGTCATAGTTCAATGCTGAGCATACTATTGGCTCTGGAGTAGATATTATTGTTTCACTAATGGAGGTTCAATACAGAGCACACCTACCATGATGCATAATATCCTTATTTGCTTAATAATCTCAGTTTTTGTTACCTGTAATATTAAAATAGGTGGGGGAATGTTAGCAGATATTTTAATATTATAATGTGTCATAGGTTGTTTCTCTTTTCTTTTTTACCTAGTTTGCTTCCCATTCTAGTCTCCAAGACTTCCTAATTAAGTCTTCCTAGTCTTCTCCAAGTCTTCCCATTCCTATCCATTTCAACACTTCCAAGGTAAGCCATCCAAGGTCTTGGTCAAGTCCACCAATTCTTATCCATCAAGAACCTCGCCTAAGAAGTTTTCATTTCTATATATATTGAACTTATGTCATATCTTAGAACATACGAGAGAAGAAGTTTTTGTTGTATTGTTATGTCTTGAGTGAGATTATCAGGCAAATAAAAAGGGTATGTCTGATAAAGCTTTGGGTTCAACCAATTGTACAGTATTGGTGAACTATACGACTTAGTCAGGCTGTTGTATCTTAGGAGGGACAAGTCAAGGTTTTTTCTGCTGCACCGGTGTGAGACTTTGCCTAACCGCAGAGGGCTTGAATCTCCTTAAAGAGAGCGAATTTCCCGCGCCTCAGCCCTTTCAATAATTATTGTAATTTCTATTAATTGTATTTTCTAGTGTTTTATTTGTAATTATCACCAACACTAATGATCCTAATAAGTAGAACACGAAAAGAGTGTTTGATTGCATTAAGAATTTACATGAATTATGTTTTAATGAGAATAAGCGTGCACGCTCTATGTGCAATAGTATAACACGAAATGACTGACTCATCATTTGTGAAATTAAGGGTAAAATGATAACAAAATAATTGTTCATATATAATAACACAATACCAAATTTTATTCTTTCTCAAAAATTATTTGTATTTTGTATCATCTTTGGGTAAGATTGTGTTTTAGAAGCTTCAAACAAGGAATGTCAAAATCCTCATTTTCCTTCTAGTAAGAATCTATTAGACAAGATATAATTTCTAATAAAACTAAACCATCAAAATATAAATGTGGATGAAATTGCAATTTATATGTGAGACTCGTGGGCAGCCTGAAATCATGCAATTTATATGTGAGACTCATAGGCGGCCTGTAAACAAAAAATCATACAAAAACTATGGTCAAGGTTAAGGGTGTAAAAATGGCCCAAGACTCATGGGCTGCCTAAAATCCACCCACGATTTGAGATAGGCCCTGAGTTTGGATCGTCATTTTGAAACTCGGCTTGTGGTCTCGGCCCAGCCTGGCTCAAAAAATTTGTTGCACCCTGCAGGAAGCCTGGCCCCTTCCTCTCTGCCAAACTGCCAACGGTCAAAATAAAGTAAAAAATAAAAAAAAAATTGTTGCAACTTGCAACAGTAAAAATAAATAAATAAATAATCATTTCATAGTGATGTGTTGCGCTAGCCTTGCCATGCCAACGAGAAAAAATAATAAGAATAATTTAAATGTATGCTCTTGCAAACTAACAAAATCAAAAAAATAATAATAATATTCAAACGATCACATGACCGTTTAACACAATGGCTCAAAATTATTATTATTTATTTACAAATTCACTTCACATTTTCAAACTCTTATAAATATCCTCTTAATAATATCCTCTCAAATTTTCAATCTCTCTCAACTCTTTCAGTTAATTTTGAAGTCTCATCCCTAAGTGAGAATTGTAATTGTGCAAGAAGAAACTTTTATCAGAAGAAACTAATTTTTATATCGCCAACTAGTAACATTAATTAGTTTAATTAAATTTGTTAGTTACTCATTTTTTTTACATTAATTATTTCTTAACATATATTAATTGCTATTATTTACTCATTATTTAAATTAATTGTTTGTTCTTATATATTATTTTACTTACATTACTATGAATCATAATATTCCTAATGTTTAGGTCGATATTAATGCATAAACTACACAACACAAATACGTTGTAGCACTTGTGTCCTTCAAAACTTTTGGAAAGTATTTGAATCCTTTATTTTATTTTGGAAATTTTTAGTGTTGTTGTATCTTAGTTTTGGAGGAGTACAAATCGATTTAAACTTGTTGGGATTGCTCGTTCACGCTTGTTTACGTTGAAAATTTGTTTGGGAACTTAAAAATCTTGCTCGGGGGTGGTGTCGACACTTGCCTTGTGTTTTTGGCCTTAATGGTTGACACCAGTCTGGAAGGGTCGACCCTTGTGTGTTGTTGAATCTGGAAGTTACTTGCTATTTTTTGGTGTCGACACCAGTCTGGGAAGGGTCGACACCTTACCTGTTGCACTCTTTGCTTTTCTGTCTGAAAGGTCGACACCTACGTATAATTTTCAACTTTTGGGGGGTTTTTGAATTGTCCTTTTTATTTGACTTTAGGGCAATTCTCTACTACTATAAATAGACCCAAACCACTTTCTTCTCATTACTTTTCCTCCTCTTTTCCTCTCAAATCGTGATTTCTCTCTTCTCTCTCTAAAACTTGACTTTTCACACCTAGATCTCTGGATCTACTCACCTATAGTGATTTTTTCACCATAGTCCTTTGAGATTAAGTGTAAATCTTGTCAAGAGCTTCGTTTTGATCAAAGTAGAAGTTAGTTTTGATATCTTTGGAATTTCAACCTTGTTTTGCTCATCTTCTCTTCTAAGCTTGAGGTAGGGATTTTCTTTGAGTGATATATATGTTTTTGCAAGATCTAGATGAATTTCGAAACCATCCTTTGATTAGTTTTGAAAATTGATTGTTGATTCAAGAAGATGAGTGATTTTGAAAGTGGGTTAACTTCTTTTTCCTTTGAAAATAGAATTTGAGGGTTTTTGAACTATGTTGATGAAAGAAAGATGTTTTTGGTTAGATTTTCTCAAATATTTAAAGATGAATGGTTCTTGGTGAGAAAACCTAGACATTAGGGATTTTTAAGAAAGATGTTGAAAATCTTTAGAATAAGTTGTTATATTTATTTTGTGTGTCAAAATAAATGATGTTTGAAAATTGTTTATTTATTACATATAAATGATGATTTTCCATGAAATAAGAGAATTGTTGAAGTTTTAAAAATTGTTGTTTAAAAGTGTTGATATAGTCTTGAAATAACTAAGTTGTTAGAAATGTTAGAAATGTGGGAATTATGTTATCCCTTGGATAAATTGAAATAAAAGTGTTTATTTATCTTGCGAAATTGCATTGAAATGAGAAATGAGAAATGAGAATTTTGATCACAATGGAAATATTGTGTGAGAGCATTGAAAGTGGAAGAAATATTGCATTGTATTATTAATCAATCAATTCATTTGATAATGAAAAGCTTTGAAATTTGATTTGAAAACTTTGCATTTAGAAACGAATGTTGAGAAATAAGTTTTCATGAAATGATTTTGAGGTAAATACGGTGGTAAGTCTTGAAAGGTGGTGTAGAGGATAGGTGTCGTGCCTTTCAGTTAATACTGGTAAAAATAACAGATTACAAGCGTCGAGCCTTCCAGTCAATACTGGTAAAAATGACAAATTGATAGTACTTATATAGTCTACTTGCAGACACAGACCTAGGGATTTACAGAGTTGTATTTACCGTCCATTGAGTTAAATTGTTAAGTTTTGAACAATGAAAATTGCATGGCATCATTGAGCATGATGGTTTTCAAAAGATGAAGATGTGATTTATTTGTAAAAAGGCATAGCATGGCATATACATTCATCTCTTGAGATTTGTATAAAATATATATACTTTGTGAAGAATTTCCTACTGGGCTTTATACTCACTCTACGGGATTTTTGTGCAGGAAGAGACATGGTGAGTCTGCCTAACTAAGGGCGTGAAAAAATGTGTGTGTTGAGAGCACAAGGTTCTCATTTACTGTGATTCTATTTGTAAGCCAAGGGCTTTGTATGTGTGGGTTTGAATAACCGTTATGTGTAACCGGTTTTAAGCCTTAGAAACTTATAAACCCTTTGGGGTATTTATTTGTTCATTTACTTATTGTCGGATTAATGTATTATCGCATGAGGAACTATTTACATTATGAAATGCAAGGGTGGGATTGTATGATTGGTTTTCCTTAAAACGGGCCATGATTATTGTATTGTCATTTGGGTATGAAAATTGGGGCGTTACACCTAATATCTCTCTTCTAACAGATGGATCATCATCAGGGGCACAACTAGTGGTGTTTGGGAACATTTTGAAAAAATATCTATAAATAATCCTGATGGTACAATTATATTTCAAGAAAAATGTAAATATTGTGCACATTTAATTAGTATTGCATCTGTAGGGGATACTAGTCATCTAAAAAGACATACTAACATACATTTACAAAGTCGACAACTTGATATTAGAAGTCAAATGCAATTAGGAGTTTCATCAACTATTCATTTGCAAATATTTTCATATGATTCTATACATGTACAAAATTCTGTAATTGATTATATTATTAAAAAGGAACAACATTTTACTACTAGTGAATGCCCTGATTTTGCCCAAATGATTCACGTAAGTTTTGCACCGCAATATCAAAATTTTTAAGAAATTTAAGGATATGAAAAGTGAATTATTTGACATCTTTAAAAAATTGAATGGAAGAGTTTGTTAACATCTAATCTGTGGTCAAATAATAGTTTAGAATATCAATGTATCACTGCATATTTTATTGATAATGATTGAAAATTAAATAAAAGAATTATTTCATTTAGATTAGTTGAACTTCCATACACTAGTCATTCGCTTGGTGTAAAAATAAAAAATGTATTATATGAGCTTTGCAAGATAAAATATTTACCATTAATTTAAATAATGCAACATATTATAATCAAATTGTAACCCACTTGAAATCAACTTTAGAATTACTTGTTAGTAGCGATTTATTTCATATTTGTTGTTGTGTTCATATTTTAAACTTAATTGTTAAAAAAGCTATGCATGTATATAAGACTTCTATACTGGTAATAAAAAATGAGGTTGTTTTTATAATGTATTCTGCTAATCGAATTTCGAAATATTGGAAAATTTGTTAATGAGAAGGTATATCAATTAAAAAATTAATTTTAGATATAGACAATGGATGAAATTCAGGTATAATATGTTAAAAAGAGCTTGTAAACAAAAAAAAACAACCACTTTGTTTGGTTTTGGTTTCCAGAATTTACTTTTTAGAAAATTTTACTTTTTTGTTTTTTGTATGTTTTTGTTTTCACTAAATTTTTTTTATATTCTAAATAATATTTAAAATTTTTAAACACACGTAACATAAATACACTTAAAAAGTATAATTTTTGTGAATTTTTTTTAAATTCACTAAATACCAAAAATACAAAAATTCAGTATATTTTTCATATTTTTATGTATTTATTAATTGTTTAAAATATTTTTTCACATATGTTTCACTTTTTAGATACATCTAAGAAGTGCATCTAAAAAAATAAAAATAAAACTGCTTAAAATTTTTAAAATATTCACTAAAAAAATGCAAAAAAAAAAAAAAAAAAAAAAACTCAATTTTCAAAAAATTGAATTCAGAAAATTGAAACCAAACACACTTAATAGATTTATTTTTTGCAACAATATCAATAGGAGCAGTGCTGACTTCCACAGAACTTAATTGGAGTCAAGTAGCCTTACATAAAAAAAAAAAAATTAATTTTTTGATACTACAACAAAATTATTTTCTTATATATATATATATATATATATTCCTATTTTACCATTTATTTTACATATGTTAGCAGAAATAATTAAAGTTTTCATAAAATATATGAATAATGAATATTATATAGCCATTATTACTTCAATGAAAGAAAATTTAATAAATATTTTGATCAATTGCCTCATCTTTTAGGTTTAGCCATAATAACTGATCCTAGGTGTAAAGAAATTGATTTATAAGAATTTTTAGAACGTATTTTCGCTAATAAAATATAATTTACCCCTATTATGCAAACATGCAAAATATTATTTGAAAAATACAAGGAAACTGCATTTGCAAATACACCTACACACATTACACTAGCAGTCTCATCTAGAGGCAGGAGATTAAGTGTTTTTTCAATAATAAGAAATAGAAGAATGTTTTAACAAACAAGCGTAAGTAATTCTGAACTACAATATTATTTGAAAAGCCTATCAGTAGATGATTTTGACATTTTGGATTGGTGAAAACAAAATGAAACTATGTGGCCTGTGATTTTACAGATGGCCCGTGCTATACTAACCATTCTTGTTTCTACAGTTGCTTTGGAAACAACTTTTAGTGTAGGTGGATGAATGTTAAACGATTACCACAGCAGGATTTCACCCCAACTAGTTGAGGTACAGATGATATCTAGAAATCATATGTATGCGCTTACGAGAAGACAAAATTATAGTGAAAATAAGAGAATTCAAAATGATTTTAATGACATACCATCGGGCAACATGACTCATTTGTCTGCCTCCTTTGATGATTGATTAACAATTTATTTTTCACAATTCCATTTCATTATTTGTTTTTTGTATTAGATTATTGAGGTAGAGTATAATGCAAATAATTGATAGGCTAGTAAGTGCCTTTCAATTAGTGATGCAATTATTCTACCATCATCTATAGTGATGCAATTGTTCTACCATCATCGATAACTACATCTATTTTATTTAATGATATGAATTTTGTAATATTTTATTTCATTTTGAAAAAAAATTATTCATTCAATAAATATTATATATTTAATTTAATAATTATAATATTGAAAGTTTCATTTTGATATATATAAATTATTCATTTAAAAAAAATTATATAATTTCATGAATTTTTAGTCATAAGTTTATAACCAAAAAAATATAAGTTATACATAATTAAATTTAAATACAACTATACATGAAATATAACCAAATATCTCATTAATCTTAACTAAAATATTCTAGTATAATTTTTCTTTTATTTTTATCCCTCATAAATAATTTACATACACAATATATTTATCATTCATTTTTTGGGGAAAAAAAGCCCGTCAGCCTGGCCCAAGTCCAGGCTCGCAAACCCGACCGTAGGCCCTATTCTGAGTGGGCCTAGGCCTCACTTTTCGGCCCTTGGAACGGCCCGGCCCGACCTGTCAAAAAATTAAATACCCACGAGACTCGCCACAAATTAGCCTGAATCCAGACCCAAGTGAGTCCAATCAGACCAGGCTATTATTACATCCCTAGTCAAAGTATAAATTATAACGTTATGAGAGAGAGAGAGACCGAGGAACCTTATTCTCTTCTAGTAAGTGAGAGAATCATCTATCCTCCACTCAAAGGAAATAAATTGTAGCCATCCAAAACCTCTTAGTGCATTTGGAATGCCTTGCACGCTCATGAATATATAGTGGTGAAAAGCTTAATGCAATGAGATATGAACTAGTTTATTGAATTTGAATTTTACACCATAATAAATTTAAATCATAATTTTTATTTTTAAAATATTTGATAAGTGATTAATATTATATGTTTTGTAATAAAAATTAAAAAATAAATATTTATAGAGCAGCTACCACTCTCTCTCCTCATTCATTCATGTGGGATTCCACGAATTTTTATAAAATTCTTAAATTATGAAATCATCTTTTACGCTAAACAAAAAAATCGATTGACTTTGATTTCTTAATAAATAAAATCAAAGAATTTGATGCGTTACTAAATCTTCTCTCAACTCAACTACACGAACCGATTATGTGATATATATTTATTTTAAGGAAATTCTAATATACACACCCTTCAAAGGAGTGCACCATAAACACTCCTAGTTATGTTATTTATTTATTTTTTCTAGTTATGATCAATTTTTTTCTTTAATTATGATATTATTTTAGTTATGACTCATGAATTCTTTAATTATATTTCATATTATGTTTGGTTACGATTTTTTTTTTTAATCATAACTCAAAAAGTATAAATTTATATTATTTTTTTCTTTAATTATAAGATGCATATAATATACATCTCCTGAGGAGAATATACCATAGTGTTTCCCTTATTTATATACAAAGAGACAATCTAAAAAATCTTGGTAGCACTGAATATCACCATTCACCATACGTCCACATCCGCCAAGTCAAAACATCTCAAAATGACACACAAAAGAGGAGAGTTCATCCAATCGTTTTATAGGCCAAAAGGTTGGATTATTTTAAATTTTAAATTTAAGAGAATTAGAGATATTGCGAGTTTTATTTTGATTATTCGAATAATTTATTTTGTAAGGTCTTCTATCTATATATCTATAAAAGAAATTAGGTCTATCAGATATAATTATAACATTTTTCATTTTATCACTTTTGTTTATAAAAAATAAATGAAACAAAATGATAATAGTTCGAATCATAATGAGAAACAACATTTGGTAGAATTTTAGAATTATGAGTTGAGTGTGGAAAATTTGTTTGGTTATAAGTTTTGAAAAGAGTTTTGAATTGAGTTTGAAATGTGTGGGGATGTATTTTTTGAATACCAACACGTGGCAAGGTGACGCCGACGTGTCAGCCGAAGTGCCACGTGTCCTGGTTGTGACGCCGAGGTTATCTCGGCGGGGCCGATGTTATCTCCGAAGATATCAGAATCCGAGATAAGCGGATAATGGATAAGGGGCAAGAGTCCTAGAGTAAAGAGAAGACTTTGCTAAGATAAGGATAAAGCTCTTAGGGAGTTTATCTTTATCTCTTGAGAAATCCAAAGTGAGTACAGAATTGGAGTCCATAGAAGTCAGGCTTCTAGTGGGACTTGGATTGAGTAAACTATAAAAGAGAGGCACCCCTGTGGGTCTAAGGTACGCAGTTTTATGCTTTGAGTAGTGAGTCTAGCATTTGATTATCTTTGAGAGATATACTAACTTGATCGTCGGAGTGCCCCCGGGTGGAAGAGCCACCGCCGGAGCCTTTTCTTTCTGTTACAGGTTTGCTGAAGCCATCTATTCTGCCGGTGCTCTCCAGCTGATTACTAGGCGGGCAGTGTGGTCAGAAAATCACTCACACAATTTAGCGCCGTTTGTGGGAAACTTAGAAGAATAGATGGCCAGTAACGGACAGAGGGAAAACATTGGGGGCGACACTCCTACTGGGAGTGGCAGACCAATTGACCTTGACGTTGAAGGAGACAACCACAATAGAGAAACTCATAACCAGGGCCACGGAGAGAAAGACGTCGGCCAGGAGGGCGACGCTTCGAAGAGGACAGACCAAAGCAAGTATTATAACGAAGATAACCTTCAGGTATGGAGGGATAGGTGCCTACGAAGGAATGGGGAAGTAAAAGACTTGGCAAACAAGTTGGCAGACCTACAGTCAGTGGTCAACTTCATGATGCAAAACAATGTCATGCAGCCACCATACCCGCTGCAGGATACGCCGATGCCAGCAACTAACACCCAGAAAGGAGGAAGAAGAACAATCCCCGAAGTCCCTCAGCACACCAGGAGCGGAAAGCACTCTCACCGACCTTCCAGGGAAGGCGGACGAGAGGAGCCGAAACGAGAGGAGTTCCGAAGAACATATCACACGAAGGACCCAGAACCCAAAGAACATCGGCATGTTCAAGGGCAGGCGCTTTGCTTTGACACAACACATGGAGAGAGATCAAAACGAGCCCATCACGAGGCCGAAAGTAGTGTGCCGAAGAGATTGAAGTCCAGAGATAGCCGAGCTCCAGGAAGGAGTAAAGAAGACTTGAGAGATTACCTCAAAAGGAAGCAACAGAATGCTGAAGCCGAGGTAACTTCCCCGGTTAAGCCGAGGACACCATTCTCGGTGGAACTGGACAAATTTCAAGCACCAAAGCGATTCAGTATGCCGAGGTTCCAAATATATGATGGTAAGTCAGATCCCAACTTCCACGTCGGGCTATACCTGAATTCGATGGCATTATATAGTGGGAACGAGCCGTTACTCTGCAAAGTGTTGCCCTCGTCCTTGGGGGAAATTGCATCAGATTGGTTCCATAAAGTACCGAAGGGAAGCGTAAAGACTTGGGAAGGCCTGGCCGAGATGTTTGTGGCCAGGTTTGTGACGAACAAACCGCAGCCATTGAGGGTAGACGCATTGATGACTCTGAAGACCAGCAAAGACGAAGGCCTTAGGGCCTATGCGAAAAGGTACTATGAGGTGTTCAATCGAATACCAGAATGTAATCAAGAAGTAGCGGTCGTGTCATTCAAGAACGGCCTGAAAGACAATTGTCCACTACGGAAGTCCTTGGCAAAAACTCTGCCAAAAAGAATGGAAGAGCTCATGGCGAGAATTGAGAAATATGCCAGAGCCGAGGAGGACACGTCGGGGAATAAGGAGGTAAAGCAGGAAAAAGGGAACGGCGAGCCGAATCAAAGCCGAGGTGACAACAGATTTAACAAATCGGAGATAGAACTGAGGGGTAAACAGGCAGTGACGGCTGTGTTCCGAATCCTAGTACACAAAGTCCTGGAGCAAATCCGAAATCAACCTTATTTCAGAGCACCAGCAAAGGCCCTAGAGGAATACATGGGAAGGAACGTTGGTAGGCGTTGTGCTTACCACAATGAAGAAGGGCACCCAACTCAGGGCTACAGAGCCCTAAAAGCATACTTAGAGGACTTAGTAAGGCAAGGCCATCTAAGAGACCTCGTCGACGAAGCCAGGACAAGAGAAGAGCAGACAAGATTGCCTCAAGCACCAGCGGCCCCGCCTCCCCCAGCACAGCAACCACAGGGAGGGGGACCTAAGGTGGTTAATGTAATTCACTCAAAAGTGAACAAAAGCGACATTCGGGGAGAGACCCAAAGAGTAAAACACCTGCAGCACGTGAACCAGGTCGGACATAAAAGACCTCGGCCTGAAGAGTGCCGAGGACCGATGGTAGCCTTCACTGATGCTGACCTAGAGATGGTCCAGCATCCGCATAATGATGCCTTGGTAGTGTCCCTCCAGGTTGGGGAGTGCCAAGTGAAACGCATCCTAATAGATCAAGGCAGCTCTTGTGACATCATGTACATTAGATGTTACAAGGAGCTAGGCCTTCACCCAGACGACATGGAGCAATCAAATGGCCCGATGGTCGGCTTCAATGGAACGCCGACATGGCCACTGGGCGCAACAAGCTTGGAAGTTCAAGCTGGCACTAAGAAGATCAGGATAGAATTCATGGTGATTGACACACCTTCACCATATAACATCATCTTGGGAAGACCATGGTTGCATGCAATGGGGGCAGTTCCCTCAACATTGCATCAACTACTACGGTTCCCAACAGAGCATGGGATTGAAGAAGTCAGAGGAGATCAACTGCAGGCAAAAAGTTGCTCCATGGCAGCAATAAAGTCTACTTGCAGCGTTCGAGAGCCAAAAGAGGCAGAAATTGAAGATGAGGACGTGGAAGTACTAGAAGACGTTGGCAAAGAACCAGCCGAGAAGAGCGAAGAGGCGCTAAAGAAAATCCTCATCCAGGATGGAGACGAAGAACGCTTCTTTCTTCTCGGCTCGGGCTTAGCCGAAGAAGAGGAAAAAGAGTTTGAGACTTTTTTAAGAGTCAACATTGAGGTGTTCACCTGGACACCTTACGAAATGCCTGGCATTGACCCCGAGGTCACTTGTCATAGACTGAATGTCGACAGGTCGGCAAAACCTGTGATTCAACGAGCCAGACGACCGACGTTGATGCACGTCGAAGCAGTAGAAGAACAAGTGGACAGACTTCTGGAGGCCAGGGCCATCCGAGAAGTTCATTACCCGACATGGCTATCCAACACAGTAGTGGTAAAAAAGAAGAACGATAAATGGCGGGTCTGCGTAGATTTTACAAGCCTGAACAAAGCTTGTCCCAAAGACTGCTTTCCTCTACCCAAGATTGACTAGTTGATAGACGCCACATCTGGACATGAAAGGATGAGCTTCCTGGACGCTTATAGAGGATACCACCAGATAGCCATGTACCCTCCAGACGAAGAGAAGACAGAGTTTATCACCCCGAAAGGACTGTATTGTTACAAGGTAATGCCTTTTGGGTTGAAAAACACAGGAGCAACCTACCAAAGGCTGGTAACCAAAATGTTCAAACACCTGATTGGCCAAACAGTAGAAATCTACATCGATGACATGGTTGTGAAGACCAAGGAGCCTAAGAGTTATCTTGCCGACCTAAAAGAGGTATTCAAGATCCTCAAAACATATCGGCTCCGACTCAACGCATCAAAGTGCACGTTTGGAGTTGGATCTGGTAAATTTCTAGGGTACCTGGTAACAAAGAAGGGCATAGAGGCCAGCCCAAATCAGATCAAGGCCATCCTAGACCTACAAAACCCAACATCGGCAAAACAGGTACAAATGCTTACTGGAAGGGCCGCAGCCCTAAACAGGTTCATAAGCCGAAGCTCAGACAAATGTAAACCCTTCTTCAACCTGGTAAAGAAGACCACGGACTTCCTATGGACTGAGGAATGTGAGGCCGCTTTGGCCAACCTAAAGAAATATCTGACCATGGCTCCGGTCTTCTCGACACCTGAACCTGGGGAAGAGCTGTTTTTGTACTTAGTTGTGTCAGAACACGTAGTAAGTGCAGTGCTAATCCGAGAAGAACAAGGAGAACAAAAGGCTGTTTATTATGTAAGTAAAACCTTGGCCGACGCAGAAACAAGGTATCTACCACTAGAGAAATTAATGCTGGCCTTAGTAATGGCCTCAAAAAAATTGAACCATTACTTTCAGGCGCACAAGATTGTTGTGCTCACAGAGCACCCACTGAAGTCTCTGTTGCAACAAGGAGACTTAACAAAAAGAATCGCAAGATGGGCAGTTGCCTTGGGCCAGTATGACCTGGAGTTCAGGCCCAGAACAACAATAAAGGGCCAAGTTTTGGCCGACTTCGTGGCAGAATTCACACCTGAAACCATCGAACATCGGGCTCCGTTGAGCCAGGATGAGCATTGTCCCAGCAAGCAAGGAGAATCCCAGCCTAAGGCAAAAGAGCAAAGGAAGGAAAAACTCAGACCTTGCAGCATCTACATCGGCGACTCATTCAGACTATTTGTCGATGGAAGTTCGAATCGACAAGGAGCGGGGGTGGGAGTACTGCTGATATCTCCAGATGGAGAAATAATAGAACAGTCCATCCGTTTGGGGTTCCAGGCCTCAAACAATGAAGCGGAATACGAAGCATTAATTGCAGGGCTAAAACTGGCAGCAACAGCAAAAGCAGATGAGGTAATCGTTTTTTGTGATTCACAGCTTATTGTTAACCAGTCAACAAGAGAATTTGCAGCCAGAGACAAAAGGATGTCGGCATATGCAAAAGAGGTCATTAGATTGGCAGCCCTATTTCAGAACTGCCGACTACTCCAAGTTAGCCGAAATGACAACACCCACGTTGACGCGTTGGCTAACCCGGCAAGTTCAATGCAGACTGGAAAAACAAGGACAATTATGATCGACTATATGTCGGGCCCGAGCATAGAACCACAGAGCACAGAGCAGGAAGCAATGTGTGTGGACATGGGGCCAAGCTGGATGGATGCAGTTGTTACATTCCTGAAAGAAGGAAAGCTGCCAAAAAATCGTAAGGAGGCACACAAAGTCATATTGAAATCGGCAAGATTCAGTCTGACAGCAGATGGACACCTCTACAGAAGGTCTTTCACTGGACCCCTTTTAAGGTGCGTACACCCTTTGCAGGTTGAAGATTTCCTATATAAAATTCATGAAGGAATTTGTGGAAGCCATGCTGGGGGCAGATCATTAGCCCACAAGGCCATTACCCAAGGGTATTGGTGGCCCTACATACAAAAGGATGCTGAAGCCTACGTGAAGAAGTGTGAACAATGTCAAAAGTTTACACCTTTGATACATCAGCCAGCTGCTGACCTAAACCCAGTATCCAGCCCTTGGCCGTTTGCCCAATGGGGCATGGATCTTGTTGGGCAACTTCCCCAGGCAACTGGGCAGAGAAAATACTTGCTGGCAGCAACAGATTACTTTACGAAGTGGATAGAAGCAGAACCTCTTGCCAAAATCTGAGATGTGGACGTCAAGAACTTTATATGGAGAAACATCATCACCAGATTTGGGATTCCAAGAGCAATAGTTGCCGACAACGGAACACAGTTTGACAGCAAACTCATCAAGAACTTTTGTGCGAAATTCAAGATCAAGAATTACTTTTCAACACCAAGTTTTTCCCAAAGTAATGGGCAAGCAGAAGCATCTAACAAAGTAATTTTGGATGGAATAAAGAAGAGGCTGCGGTCAGCAAAAGAAAAGTAGGTAGACAAATTGCCCAACGTGCTTTGGGCATATCGGACTACGCCGAGAAGATCAACAGGGAAATCCCCATTTGCCATGGCTTATGGCACAGAAGCAGTCATTCCACTGGAAGTCGGCATCCCAGGGATCCGAACCCAGGGAGTTGAGAACGGGACAAATGACATACTCTTAGCCCGGGATCTGGATCTTTTGGAAGAACGAAGAAAGAAAGCTGCAATTCAGCTCGCAGTATACCAGCAACAGCTTGCCAGAGCTTACAACAAGAAGGTCAATCCAAGAGATTTTCAAGTCGGCGACCTAGTCCTGAGAAAAGTCGTCGGTAACAAGAAGGATCCCAGAGAGAGCAAGCTAGGCCCAAACTGGGAAGGACCCTACAGAATTACTTCGGTATTAGGCAATGGAGCTTATCGGCTTGAAGATAACGAGGGCAAAGCACTGCCAAAACCTTGGAACACTTGTAATTTAAAATTCTTCTATCATTAGATGTGCATTATTTTCGGTCGATGTCATCAATAAAATCTTTTCCCTTTTCTTTAAACACATATGATTGATAAAGTTATATATTGGTGTTTTTGGAGACATGAATAATGAGAACCCAAGTAGAACTCAGGTTTACATTTGGGGCAGAGAGAAGACAGAGACACTTAATTCACTTGTTGAAATTTGTAGCAATTTAAAAGTTGAAATTAAGCCGAGATAGTTCCTTATCTTCACTTGTTGAAATTTGTAGCAATTTACAAGTTGAAGTTAAGCCGAGATGGTTCCTTATGTTCACTTGTTGAAATTTGTAGCAATTTACAAGTTGAAGTTAAGCCGAGATGGTTCCTTATCTTCACTTGTTGAAATTTGTAGCAATTTACAAGTTGAAGTTAAGCTGAGATTATTCCTTATCTTCACTTGTTGAAATTTGTAGTAATTTACAAGTTAAAGTTAAGCCAAGATTACTGTTTCTCTTCGCTCGTTTAAATTTGTAGCAATTTACGAGTTGAAGCAAAGCCGAGGTTATTGCTAAACACTTGTAGCAATCTACAGGTTGGTTAAACCAAAGAAGATGCTTAACACTTGTTGAAATTTGTAGTAATTTACAAGATAACGTTAAGCCGACATATGATCATCTGTTGAAATTTGCAGCAATTTACAGGTTGAGGAAAAAGCTAAGTATGTTATTTAAACACTTGTTGAAATTCGTAGCAATTTACAAATAGATTATTGTTTAACACTTGTTATGTTAATCCTTGTTGATCCCTGTTACAGTATATGTTAATCCTTGTTGAAATTTGTAGCAATTTACAAGTAGGCTAGACCGAGATCACCGTTTAAACACTTGTTGAAACTTGAGAAAAATTTTGTAAAGTTAACATTGAGTAGTATATGTTTTCACACTTGTTAGAATTTATGAAAAGCTAAGTCAGTATCTTGCCGAAGAAAAAGTTTTGTAGTTATTATACTCGAGGTATGTAACCCCTAGAAGATTGCACAAAGGAGGCAAAGTATGAAAGGCATACAAAAAATTCTAAGTATAGAATCAAACAGAGGCAATCAAAGAAAAGGCAAAAAAGAATGCAGTCATTCAAAGAAAGATAGTTATATTAAAATATCCAAACACAAACAGAAGGCACATCGGCCGTATAGAGAAGCTTCTACTGTCCAGGAAAGAAAAAAGTACAAAAAGACAAGAAAAAAGGGACATCAAAGTTATGATTTTTCTACTTCAAGCGCAATTTGAGACTGGACCTCGGCCGATTCTTGGAGAACTACCTCGGCTGATTCCTGGAGAGCTACTTCAGCAGTCTTTTCCGCCTCGATTTCGGTGTCAATCTGCGCAAGGGTTTCATCAAGACTTTTTTCAGCTGGAGAAACGTCAGACGAAGCCTGTTCAGGAGTAGTTTCCTTGGCAACTACATCACCATCATCATCTTGAGTCAGGTCCAAGACCTGCTCATTCAGAGAAGAAGACTTAGGCCCAACAGCCTCCTTGGATTTCCTTACTAAAGCCTCATCCTCACCTTCCTCCTCATCTTCAGTCTCAGATTCAGATTCTTCTTCAGCCTGACTTGGAGGTGGAAGAGGAGGAGGGAATGGGAGAGGAATAGCTTCGGCCTTGCGTAGAGGTGAATCTTTAGAAATATTGAGCTTTTTGGCCAGGGACATCCAACCAAGGGAAAAGCCCCTGTTGCATGCCTGCCTAACTTGCATGCCTGCCTAACTTGTAATTTGTATTCCTCTGTAACATCGGTCATTCCTTGGGCATAGGCTTTTTCGTCGGCCTCTTTGATTTCAGCGTCTTTAGTGGCCAAGGCCTCCTGAAGTTCCTTTTCGGCTTGGGCCTTTTTGTCCTCGGCTTCTCTCTTCTCGGCCTCGGCAACCTTCTTGATGGCCTCAGCAGATTCGGCCTTTTCTTCGGCTAGGGTTTGGGCTTTGGTGGCAGCCTCAGACTGGCCTTCCAGTTTTTTCATTTTTGATTGAAGAGTTTTGTTCTCCTTTTTAAGGGCAGAAACCTCCCTCTTTATGTCGGCCAACTTTGCCCTGTTTTCAAAAGCTTGCATAGAGAGAGAGTAGGCATGTTGAATGGCCTGAAAGAGCACAGGGAAAAAATTATTACAAAATTTTACAAAGTAAAAGAGAAGACAAGTTTCCATGTAAAGACACTTACTTGGACAGAATGTTGGAGCATAAAGGCATAGTTCTCGTACTCACTCATCTTGGCATTCCGCTCAAGATCACCTGAGAGAAGTAGGGCGGTACTAAGTGCTACGCCGACATTAATGTCGTCGGCACTATCACTGGCAAGAACAGGCTTATCTTCTAAAGTAATTTCAGGCGTCCAGGGGACTTTTGGTATTCTGGACCCCGAGGTCGTCACAGACAACGACCTCGGCTTCTTTGATTGTGTGGACTCTGATGGCTGTGTCTCAGCAGACCTTTTTTTAGGAACGAAAACCGTCTTCTCACTCCCTGCCAATTGTGAAATTGTCAGGGTATCCTCGGCCTCAACTTCAGTAGCTTTAGCCTTTGGCTGGGCTTTCTTGGTTCGTTTCGGCTTTGGTGGGGGCATGGTTTGCATCGGCTGAGCATCGATGTCAACAGGGAGATCGGCAAGGAGGTCTTGAGCAACGGGCTTTGGGCGACCCATCTCAGCAGTTTTGACAAGTCTTCACTGACGTTTTTGTTCTTGTATTGGGACCAAGTATGGCGCCGAAGTAGATGGTTGATTGGTTGGGTCAGATGTTGACTCTTGATCTGTTCGTGATGTGGAGGCGGTTTGAGTTGTGGCAGTAGGAGGAGAAAGGCTTTTCTTCTTTCTTTTGGGGACGTCGGGCAAAATCGATTTGTATGTAGGAATAAAGTTGAAAAGAATAGGTGCTTTTCTTTTGTGAACTGGCAAGTCCAGGAGTTTTTTCAGGTCCTTACTGGGAATGTAAGATTGGCGGAAGTCTTTCGCTGGCTTGCGAACGTCTGCAAGAAGAAACAGACATTAGAAACAGATAAAATATTGAAGACTTGAACAGAAACAGCTAAGTATTGACACTGGGCTCTTACCCTTACCTTCTTTAACTGATTGGGGAAGAGGGTAGAGATGGGCGTTCTCGTCTACGCCAAACTCCCAATTTCCCGAAGCAATAACATAATCATCTCCAGCCCCCTTGTTGGAGTCTGGAAGGTCGGCTACGATTTTGAATTCAGTGGACCTTGGCTTGAGGTAATAGACGTAACCTTTTTCCTTCAGGTTAAGGGCACACATGGTATAACAGTATTGGATGTCGGCAAGGGTGATCCTAACGTTCTCCTGCCTAGCTAAGGCGATAATACCAAAAATCACTCGATAAGAATTGATTACCAGTTGCATAGGGTTCAACTTATAATAATGAAGGATCTCGCGAAAAAGAATGTTGAGTGGGAGCCGGAGTCCGCACTCAGTAAAAGCTACAATGGGAAGAGGCATGGCGTTTTCTGTAAGCATGATGGAGTCATCATCCCCAGCAAGTCTCAGGTGGACATCGGCAGGGATGGAGAACTCCTGCCTAAAGTGCTCAAGTTTGGTCGGGGTATCTACCCTGTGCCTCCACATACCCATAACATCGGCCTAAAATTAGAGGGCTAGGTTTCAGAAAGAAGATGCTCTTAAGGGGTTATCGGGACCTCGGCGAAACCCTAGGTATATGCTGGTAAGGATTGTTTCAGTTTTTTCCTAAAAATTGATAGGTTCTATAGACAAATCCCAAACCTAAATCTATAAAGGCAAAGATTGAAAGCAAAAATTGAAGGCAGAGATCTGGAAAACAACACAGGAAACAAGAAACCAGAACGCAGTTTCAGAATGAAGAACAAAAGTGGGGTTCTCAAAAGCATAAAGAAAACAAGAACTACAGGGCCAAGAACAGTGGCAAAAATGCAAGAAGTAGTGAACAATAAATATGATTCACGGAATTAACAGTTTAAACAGAACAGTAATGGCAGCAAGAAGATAGAAGAACATCAGTGAATTGAATACATAAAGAATAGTGGCTTACCAGAGAAATTGAAGCCGGAATAAAGTTCGCCGAAGATAGACGACGGTTACAGAAGTGATAGAGTAGCGAGAGCCTCACCAGAGAGACGAATGAAGTTGCAGAGCCTGGAGCTTGAAACAATGGCAGATTCGAGCGACAAAGCTTAGAGAGAGAAAAAGCAAGTGAATCAAAGCGCAAAGTAAAGAGATGAAGCAAAGGTAGTGTTTTTGTTGAAAACGTGAAACGACGGCAAAATAAGGCATTTACTGCGCCTGGAAAAACGCATGCATCAGACGGCGCAGACAGATTAAGACGGCTTACAAGCGCGTCACAGGCACGAGCCAGTAAGAAAGAAACGCGTGTCTAAAACGGTTGAATTGAAGTGCATGACAGCTCATGCGCGTAAAAAGTTCCTTAAAAATATTTGATTTTTTAGGGAAAGCATGTCGGCCAGAAATGAATGATCTCGGCTGTCAAATCTTAAGCCGATTTACTGGAAGAAAATACAGATATAGGTTCCATCACCTCAGAATGCCGAGGTAATAGAACCTAGGGGGCAGTTGTGGGGGTTAACACGTGGCAAGGTGACGCCGACGTGTCAGCCGAAGTGTCACGTGTCCTAATTGTGGCGCCGAGGTTATCTCGGCGGGGCCGAGGTTATCTCTGAAGATATCGGAATCCGAGATAAGCGGATAATGGATAAGGGGCAAAAGTCCTAGAGTAAAGAGAAGACTTTGCTAAGATAAGGATAAAGCTCTTAGGGAGTTTATCTTTATCTCTTGAGAAATCCAAAGTGAGTACAAAATTGGAGTCCATAGAAGTCAGGCTTCTAGTGGGACTTGGATTGAGTAAATTATAAAAGAGAGGCACCCCCGTGGGTCTAAGGTACGCAATTTTATGCTTTGAGTAGTGAGTCTAGCATTTGATTATCTTTGAGAGATATACTGACTTGATCGTCGGAGTGCCCCCGGGTGGAAGAGCCACCGCCAGAGCCTTTTCTTTCTGTTACAGGTTTGCTGAAGCCATCTATTCAGCCGTTGCTCTCCAGCTGATTACTAGGCGGGCAGTGTGGTCAGAAAATCACTTACATAAAATGAATAATTTCACATATGATATTTGATTCAAAAACTTACAACTCATAACCAAACATACAACCTAAAATTCTATTCAAAAATCATAAAAAATTAAAAAAAAATCTGAAAATATTTTTTATTTGAAATATAATAATAAATAAATAAATAAATAACTAAATACTGTTCTGGCCAAATGTCCGGAGGATGACTAGGTAGACGTGTTCTGAAAAATGGGTAACCAAACACAATACTCAAAACAAGGAGTGAAATTAGGATTCTAGAATTCTACCAAATAAAGATCTTTTAAATTCATATTTAAACCAAATAAAGATCTTTTAAATTCATATTTAAACTTGTGAGAAGTTTAATTATTTTTTAAATATCAAAGATACACAACTATTTAGTAATACTTTGTAGATAGAAAAATATTAAAAAAAGATACAGAGAAAAATCAATTACACCCCAAATGAATTTAGGTCACTATTAATTTT
This sequence comes from Camellia sinensis, assembly GCF_055761805.1. Lineage (NCBI taxonomy): Eukaryota > Viridiplantae > Streptophyta > Magnoliopsida > Ericales > Theaceae > Camellia > Camellia sinensis. Next base: position 72,094,340 of record NC_138973.1, on the reverse strand, counting down.
CCTATATATTTTTTTAATGATTTTTACATAGCATTATGTAAATTATTATACCGAAATAAATTATATATATATATATGGGTCCGGACTGTCTTCAGTTTAGATTTGGGACAATCTGGACCAGTTCGGCCTATTGGGCCCACTTTTGGGTCCATTTTTTATAATCAGACCGTCCACATTTTAGGATTTGTTGAATACATTATTCCTGTAAAAAATCACGTCGATTGGATAATGTGTACTATGTATTCAGATCACTTTTTTATGAACCGTTAATTTTCTGACCGTCCATTTTTTTCAAACAAAAGTGATCTGAATACATAGTATCCATTATTCGATCAACGTAATGTTTTACAAGAATAATGTACTCAACAAATTGTAAAATATGAACGATTTTGATTATCAAAAAGAAACCTAAAAGTAAACTCAATAGGCCAGACTGAACCTTCCAATCTAGATAATGTACTGGAGGAAGCCCCTGCCTATATACATGGGGGGGATTCGTTTATAGCTGATGTTAAAAAATAGGGCAAATTACATATACACCCCTCCAGGTTTGGCAAAATTACAGATACCCCCCTGAGGTTTGAGAAATTACGAATTCCCCCCTGAATGCTATATTTGCATAAGAAATTAGGGGGTAATTTGTTATGAAATATAAACCTCAGGGGGTAAATTGTTATGAAAATACAAACCTCAGGGGGCGGGATGTAATTTCCGAAACCTCAGGGGGGTATCTGTAATTTAACCAAACCTGGAGGGGTGTATATGTAATTTGCCCTAAAAAATAATAATAATCCCTCTACCCTTTTGAAACTTTTGGGTGTTTTACATACCAAATCCCACTATAACCATTGGATTTCATGGTCTCAAATTATGTCCTTTGTGCTGGTCAAATTTCATGTCACTGGAAGATCAAGAACTATATCTCATCTAATATATAAAAAGTTGCATGTGTATGGATGTATCGGTAGACCGACGACTACTATTCCAAAGTTTTTAATTTTTAATTTTATATTAAATATAATAGTATTAGTTAAGAATATTTATAAATTAAATAAGTCAGCCCCTTCAAAAAATTTCTTTAAAAATTTGATATTTGTCCCCTTTAATATTTTTTTGAGAAATTTAACGCTCACCCTTTAAATTATTTAAGCTTTCTTTTTTGTTTGTTGAGAACATTTAGTTTGATACCTTACAGTCCATAGTCCTTTTCTCGTCAATTATGAAAACAAGATATGTTAGAACAACATTTAGTCCTTCATTCTCTAAGAAGGTAATTTTTGCACCTTCTTTCTCACAATTGTGGCTCAAATTCTATGGTTATCCATGTGGAGAAAAATAATTTAGGGCGAACTATTGAGGATGGGAATTCTAAAAACTTCTAAGATATTGATTTGTGATTATGATTCAATTTTAAATAATAAATAGTAATCTCAATCAAACAATTAATAATAAATTAGTACAATGATTTAACGTAAAAAAATTACAATTGGACTCCTTCAATTGTGATAAAAAATCACAAGCTAAAGTTACAAAATAATCCATTAAGAAGACAAAAATGAATTATGCACGAGAACTCTCAATTAACTAACGAATCCACACCCGAATTGAACCGAACCCAGTGTGCCTCTTCCACGACCATCTTCACCTTTGAATTGCTTTGTCCAACATTGAATCCACAATACCGATGTCGAATCCATAACAATGAACTCCACCAATACTTTAAGCACAAGTTCTTTGGAATCTATTGATGAACACCTCTCTCTTTATGAATTAAAGTATAAACTAAAAATCCCTTGATGATTGTCAATACATAGTTGTTGATCCATCGATCACCCTTTATTCATCAAGGAAATTAATATATAAACACCCTTCAATATAGAATACTTTGGTCACTCTCCTCTCTGAGAATCTAGACAAGTTAAATCCTAAAAATAGTAAACAACACACTTTACACTAAAGAGAGCCGCAAAGACTGCTCGAATGCTCACTTTACCGCTTGAGCGACGTAACTAAAGGTGCTGTTCACATTTAGGCCAAATGCTCAAGTACAACATCTATCAGTCGAGCGATAAAATGTGCTTCTCAAAAGCTCAAAACAAAGGCACAGATACTGAATGAACCACTTCACTGCTCGAGCGCACGAAAGACCGCTGAGCGGTTAATCAACTTTGACTTCTTGGCTTCGGGGGCGTTGCCCCTCGACCAAGCCTGGGTGCTGCCCCTTGGATCCTTATGAGCTGACGGGGCATGTTGATTCCCGTGCTTCGTCAGCTAAGTGGCAAATAAGGAATGCTCAAGTTAAAATACAGAATGTCAGCACAAACTCCTCTACACAAGCACAACTTAGGTTGGATTCGCATCTAAACTCTCATAACTCACAGATACAATAGAGCGAATAAAAATACAACTGAATAGAGTTTTGTCCAAAGAGATTGCCAATTAAATATTAGTAAAGCGAATTGAGATAACTTGGATCTTGAACTTACTTTGCATTTTCAAGTTTCAAGTTTCAAGGTCTCAAGTTTGAGTCACCCTAAGATGCCACTGGAAGTTTGTTCGATCATTAACTTCAAGGCCCTATGATTCACCGAGGCATGCTAGCAAACTGGCCAGGACAACTAGTTTAAAAACATTTTTAAAATATAATAAAAATAACAACTTATCAAAATTAAAGAATGTCAATATAATCTATTACTATTTTAAAAGTTCAAAGAGCACATATGTTTTCTACTTTTTTCGTATCTCGAAAATATCGTCCCAAACTTATTAAACATTACACAACAACCTATATCTACCAAACAACCAAACATCTTCCGAAATTCAAACACCTTCAAACATCATAATATGTTTTTTTTTTTAATAATTCTACTACTTTTATTCTATTCCAAAAATACCCTATTTATAATTGAATTTGAATGAAACGGCTAGTATGAAACCTTCAAATATCATAATATGATTTTTTTAAAAAATAATTCTACTACTTTTCTTTTATCTAAAAATACCCTCTTTATAATTGGATTTGAATAAAATGGCAAACATGAAGCAAATTGTCACATTTGAATGAAAAAGCATGTACAAATCGTTGCTTCCATCTATCTACTACTATAACAAGAAAGTGGCTTATTTGCAGTTTATCAAAAACTTGGACTATCAAGTCTTGTAAATGAGATGATGTCACTTCATTATTTTGTCTATTCAACGATTCAGATTTCATTGAAGAAAAAAGGTAATGATTTTGTCCCTTGTATGCATCATGTTTAGCGATGTTCCTCCCCGTCGTTGCCCTTTTTTCCCTCACCCATGGCCAGCGTAGCATCGTTCCTTGCGATACACCCATTCCTCACCTATTTCACCGCATAAAAAAAAGTACTTGTGTTGAATATAAAGAGAGAAAATAATTGAAGGTATGAATGGTTGAATCAAAGTATGAGTTGCAAATTAGTTGGTGAGATTTTGGTTAGTACTTTATAAGATCAATTAGAATATGGTGGTCATGACGTGCATCAGAAGTTGTTGAAGAAAATTGCATCAACTGGTTGCCTCCGACAATGGTCGAAGTTCAAATCTCAAGTGAAAGTGAGATGTATTAATGGGCTACGACGGGTGGAGACGACACAATTGTGAGTGAGCGGAAAGGAAGTTTATCGAAGGCGAGGGCTGTCGCAAGGTTCAGAGGTGATGATGTCAACATCTTCATCTGATTCAAGAGCTATTATGGCAAGTACCACATCGCCATCAACGAGTAATACCTCCTCCGTGTGACTGGTCGGAGACTTTCTCAAATGCTTCCCGAAAAATTGGATTCGAGATGGGTTTCAAGTTCGCCTAAAACCACTGTACGATAACTACCTTCGCAAAAAAATATTTATTTATTCAAAAAGTGAACGAGAAATTAGACTCCTAAATTTAATTATTGGCAAATATATAATTTATGCTATGATCATATTGAAATTCAAAATTTGAATTTATTTATAGTTACCAAAAAGATTGAAAGTTTCTTTTTCTTTTATTTATTTATTTATTATATTTACTATTATTTTAATTTCTTTTTTTTAAAAGTTAATTTGTAGTTAGAGTTTGAAACCAAATAGTGTTTGGTTAATATATATTTTCAATTGAATAAGTATTTGTTTATATCTCCTATTAAATTGACCCAAAAAAATATGGTCATTACTTATATTTTTATATATAAAAAAAATATAATCTAAAATGGGTTAAATTTAGACAAAAATCAGTGCACCAGTTATAACTTACAATTGGCATACTTTTATTTATCCAGAAAAAAAAAAAAAAAAAAAAAAAAAAAAAAAAAAACATGCAGAGTTTGATGTATAAATGGACTCTATCTTCAAGACAAATTTGTTTCATTTTCTCTCTTTGGTTTGATAAGGTTGCATAAAAAAATTATTATTTTCTATTTTCTATTCGGAAACACATATTATTCACAATAATAAAATAAATAAATCAAATGATGGCCATCATGACCAGAACTTAACGGTGCAAAAGCAAGTCCATTACATTAATTCTTTGATAAATTTTAACATATACTTAATTATGATTCATATAAAAGATTTTGATGTTATAAATTGACAGTGAAATTGAATACACTCATAACAATGGGTCTATAAATATCAAGAAATTACTTATGCAATTTCTATATGGATCAAAATATTAATGTAAAATTCACTTTCTTACGAAATAAATTTCACACATTTTCTGCATGAACCATGAATGATTTTTATGAATAATATTATATTTCTCGTTATTTAGGATCTTCACTGCACAGGAAATCAATCCCAAAAACTTTTTATTTAATTTTTCTTTTTCTTCTTCTTTCTTTTTGATAACATTATGTGCTAAAGAACTTATTTATTGTACTTTTAAAGTTTATGTATGTTATATTTTGTTCACGATCTTGCCAAATTATCTATACAATATACTTACAAAGGAATACATTGCTTAGTATGCTCATTTTATTCTCACGTTTGTTTTCTATATTATAAGGATAACTACAAGTAATAAGGACTTTCAAAAACTAATTACATTACATCATATTAGATTAGATGAAAATCACATGCAACGCACGTACACCCTACTAATTATACTAAAATTGTAAAATTTATTATATTTTCTCAGAAAAGTCAGTATAACTTACTCTAAAATTTATTGAGAGGTGGATGGGTAACATAGACGTATAGGGGAAGTAGACATTTTTTCTTATTTTGAGTACATGAAGTTGACATATATATTTATATTGATGACAAGGGATGAGTTGACCTAAAGTTAGTTTATTTGATGATATGGTAAACTTTTGTAGCGAGATCATGTTGATGTTATAGTGCTTCTTCTTAAGTAATATTCGAAAAACCACTTCAAAAACCAAAGCCTTCAATCTCTAGACAAATGGCATATTTCAATTTAAAATCACCGACTCATGTTTATGGTAAGCTGTTAAATGCTTACATGTTTTGCAATAAGCAATGTGATTTGGGAGTTTATTTATTTATTTTTATTTTTTTTGAACTAATGTAATTTGGAAGTTTGAATTGTTGTTTTTATGTCATGTTGTGAATTTGTATTCAAAATATTTTAATATTAATATGACTTATTTAATTAAACATATCAATTATCTTGACATTAACTTGACATATATTCATGTCAATACAAATATGCCACACCTAACATGATTAGAATAAGAACTTGTTTTAGATTATAAATAGATTATACAATTTATTTTAATTAAATTTATTTCACATCACATGCATAAGAATAAATTAGGGTCAAGGTTTAGAGGTGGTTGTTAGAACTGGGGCTAGGGTATCTTTGATGTGATGGATTGTGTATCATATTTTAAAATAAATTGGTATGTATTGAGAAATGTAGTGTACTACGAGTGTGTTTGTTTTGAAGGATTAGGGGGTGAGATTGGATTATTAATCCTATCGGACTAATAGTCCATTGTTTATTTCATTTTTTTTTGCTCCGGACTATTAGTCCTACAAATATAGGACTATCCTATCCCATGGGGGAGGTGGGATAGAAACTATGGGATTGGTATCCCGTGGGATTATTTTGTGAAATGTCCATTTTATCCTCCATGCTATTATTTAGCAAACAATTAGAAAATGATAAAATAGTCTTTTGAATATTTATAAATTATTTTTTTAGCGTTGTTAATTTAAAATTATATGTTAAATAAAAAATTTAAATTATAAATTTAATTTAATTAAAAATAATAAATTATAAATTATGGCCTTATAAATTAAATTTTTTTAGTGTTGTTAAAAAATTAAATTTACATATTAAATTAAATTATTTTTTAGTGTTGTTAATTTAAAATTATATATTAAATAAAAAATATAAATTATAAATTAAATTTATTTAAAAATAATAAATTATAAATTATGGCCTTATAAATTAATTTTTTTTGTGTTGTTGAAAATTTAATTTATATATTAAATAAAATTATTTTTTATTGTCATTAATTTAAAATTATATATTAAATAAAAAATATAAATTATAAATTTAATTTAATTGAAAATAATAAATTAAAATAATTAAAATATTGTGCAAAAAATAAAATAAAATAAATTTTTATTTAATCTAGCTAAAAATAATTAAAATATTAAAGCTATGTTTAATAATTGCTATTACTTTAGTAAATAATTGAAAATGATAAAATAATCATTTGAGCATTCATCCTTCTCCATAATATCCCAAACAAACATTGGATAACTAAAAATAGTCCAATCCAGACATATAATCCCATGACTAAACAAACATAGGATACAAATTTAGTCCAATCAAATAGTCCCGGGTCAATGTATCCCAAGACTAATAATCCGATGGATTACAATCCCCCTTTATTCAGTCCGTCTAAACAAACGCACCTAAGAGTTTTTGGTACTGAATGATGTTGGTGTGTAAAACTTGAAGCTCCCTGACTATATTAATACTTATGGGTTGTTTTGGATAAATTATATAAGTATATTTTTTGACTTTTTAGCTAAAGAAGTAAAGGAAAAAAATATATATGTTTAGGATAACTTTTTGACTTTTTACGAAAAAATATATATTAAAATATTATATCAACTAGCAAAATTACCTTCCTATCCTTCTAAGCATTGACATGCTTTTTGTGCCTGTCAGTGAAGGTCTCGCGTTAGTGCAATGTGCTGCACTGTCTTCTTTTTTTTTTCACCAAAAAGTGCACTGTTGAAAGGAGACAAAACCAATGGCATTTCTGTCTTTTTACCTTCTATTTATTCAGCCTTTTTTTCGGCCCAAACATGTGAATAATGTTAATTTTTTTACTTTTTTAGTGACTTTTTAACTTTTTGTCTTTTTTAGGGAATGGCAAGCACCTACCTATTATTTTAAAATATAAGTATCTATTTAATAAATATTTAATTACAAAATTCCTACCATCACATATTTTGATCACAAATTCTATATAAAAAAAATTATATAAATGAAAATTTGCTCCTTTTTTTTTAGTAATTATTTTTCAAATAAAGAATCGAACATAAGAATCCACATTAACAGAGATAAAAATTGAGGTCAAATGTGATCAAGATCTACCTATACAAGCATGCATGCTTTCATTTCAAGCAAACACAAAGCTTAAAATATGGGTCATTGTGACAATGAAGCTACCCAATTTTTTACTTTTCTTGATCCATCCAAGCTTGTGTGTTACGTCAATTTTGATAACATTAAGGTCTATTTTGAAGTCAAAGCTGGCTTTTAGCCTTTTTAATTGGAGTTGGATTTTTTTGGTGTTGTTCGAATCGGTAGGTCTTATCATAGGTTCTGTTCTAGGCCTATATTGGTAAGTTGGTTAAAAATTAATATTTTGATTTTTTTTTAGATCATATTACCCTTCTATTTTTTTACACATTTTTTCAGAAAAAGTCAAAAAAATTCAAAAAATTGACTTTTAACCTACTTTCCAAATGAATCAAACTGCCTTTTTTGTAGGATCATTCATGTATATCATTTGTACGAAAAGATAATTGTAACTTATTCAATTTATTATATTTGTCACAAAACATGGATGACCAGTTTTAAAACATGCACTTATCGTTCATTTTCTAGACACAGATGTGATAAATTAAATAAATTAGGATTATCATATCAAATTAATTTTTGGAAGATTTATTTATAAATCCCTTTTAGTAGATTTATAGTCCAATAAATCCATAAGGTTTTCTTATATTCTATCTAAGGCCAAGTTTGGGAAGACTAAATAAGTGTACTTTTTGTCTTTTTAGACTAAAAAGTTGAGGTTGAAAATATGAATGTTTGGGTTAACTTTTTGACTTTTTATGGAAAAATGTGTAATAAAAAATTGTAAAAATTAGTTTGTAGGGGAAAATTAGAATTGAGAATTGTGCAACCGTAATTGTTGACTTTTAGTGAATAGTAATGACTTTTTAACTTTTTGAGTAACTTTTTGGCTTTTTGACTTTTTTTAAACTACCCAAACTTGGCCTTAGACTTGTATCATAGAAGGTCCTTTTTTTCTTGATTTATAATTTTTTGGAATATTATACCCTTTGTTGTATCTTGATAGTACGTATTATACATGATAGGATATATACATTTTTCATATTTTGTTATTTCTATTTTGGAAGTTTTGGTGATTAGAGATTTTGGAGGAATCAGTAGATACGTTTCCATTATACATTTTTGTAGAAGTTTCTTTTTTTGATTCATATTTTTGTAGGAGTTTCGTTTACACATTGGTGGTGAGGGAACATTCGAATATTTTCTTCTTTCATTGTTGTGGTTCGCAACTCTATTTTTTTCCATTGTTGAGGTTTTTAAGTTCAAAATTGTTGGATGAAGGTTAGAGAACATTCAAATACTACATTATTCCATTGTTGCAATTCGAAACTCTATTTTCTTTTACTATTGCAGTTTTGAAACTCTATTTTTTTCCATTATTGCGGTTTTGAAGTTCAAAATTGTTGGATGAAGGTTAGAATCATTTTTGTTTTGCAACTGCATGTAGATATATGTTTGATAGGGATTCATGTTCAATAATTGATTAAAGTTGGATTCAACTTTTTGTCTCGAGATAAATTGATATGGTATTATGTATTAGTGTGTGTATGCTTATTGGGTGGGTATTTCAATGAATGTAAACGTTCACATCTACTGAAATTATTGTTGTTATGGATTATCAGATGTTAATGTTTTGCATTTGATGATGTGAACTTCAACATTAGAAACATGTGATGATTGCATGACATGCAATATAGACTGATGATTGTGTAGTTATTACATAATGTGAATATTTACTGCGGGTGTTGATTTTTAACTTCACAACCAAACAGATCTCCTGCCAAGATCTAGGGAATTTAGCTGGAGAGCACGCGACAAAATAGATTAAGCTAGCACCTGCACACAAGAAGACAAGAAATACTATAGTGGCTTGTCCACCCAGGGGCACTCCAATGATCAAGTTTGTTAACTTATTTCTCAAAGATATCAACACAAGTACCCAATTCACAATCAAAAAGAATATCTTACACCCACAAAGTGCCTTACTTTTATAATAATTAGTGTCTAATTTTTTCTAGAAGTCTTATTTCATAAGATTCTATCCTTTACAAGAATATCAATTATCCAAGACTCTTCCTATTTAGATTAGGATCAACTCTCTTTAAAGTCCATCATTACCTAAACAGGTAGTCTCACATCATCTAATACTCTTATCCTCTATCCGAATATCTCGAATTTTGACATTACCGCACCATATCTCAGTAATATCACAACAATCTCGGCATCATGGCTCGACCACGTGGCACCTTGGCCAATACCTCAGCCACATGGCACGACCCTAAAAACCGTCCCCACATTTACATATTAATGATTATTGTATGAGTTTTGCATGATTACTACATGGTGTGTATATTCACATTGTAATGAGTCATTGTTTGTTGTGAATTATCAGATTGTAATGTGTTGCAATTGGTATTGTGATTATCACATTATTAATTAATGTTAATATTCGCATTCAAAAAATAATCATATAAGTACAAACAACAATGTGTTATTTTACTAACATGCCTTTGTAATGTGAAAGTTCAAATCAACATTTATTTACCATAACTCACATTAAGCCAATGTTAAGTGTATATAAATATAAACAACCACCAGTAATGTCGATGTTCACAGTGCCTACACTTCGATTGATGTAAATGTTCATAACATTACTTCTTCACGTCAGAGTAAGGTAGATGATTTAGGGTTTTAGAAATGTGAGAATTTATTCTTAGAATAAGGGAGAGATTTTTTTTATAGAATAAATGAGAGATTTTCTTCATGAAATAAGAGAAACATTTTCTCCCTAAAATGAGGGAGAAATTTTCTCCATGAAATGAGAGATTATTATTATATTTTATTATATATTTGTTTCAAAATGGAAAGATGCCCAAAAAGTTTGAAAGGTTGATTTGATCATATTATCTTTAAACAGGACCTAATGAAATATTAAAAAAGGAGATGGGTTAAATGGAACATAACATTTAGGAATAAGACTTTCTGAAAAATGACTCATTCTTTTTATTAGATGATATACACGAAAGACCCTATAAAATAAATGATTTGAATTATTGAAATGAGACTCATGATAGACCGTACAGGCCCAGACAACACTCTCTTAGAAGGAATCCAAATCCTTTCTAATTATATATATAAGTTGTTAAGAAGTAAAATAAATAAATAAATAAATTTTAAAATGTAAATAATACCCAAAAAAATATTAAAAAATGCTGGATTTTGTGCTTATCCAAACGGGTCCTTCGGGACTTTTTCTTTTTTTTAATAATGTTTGGGCGTAACAAGAAACCCCTCACCAAATAGATATGGACGTTTGACTTTTAGATCAAATAAGGCCCACATCACAACAGCGTCCAAAATATGGAGGTTCGACTTTGAAATCAAACAAGGCCCACCATTTAACACCGTCCATGCTTATGCAGAGTTGGGCCTTCTGGTCTGTGCTCAATGGGCGGTTTATCAATATTTTTTCAAAGCCCATATCTTCCAAAAATTATCAAGCCTTCCAGAAACACCTGTGCCCAACCAATCAATGTTTTATTATTTTTTCATATTATTCCTATTTTTTTAGATCATATAAGTATACCTTTTTATTTTTTATTATTCTTATTGTTTGGACAGGACAGTTAATCCGGTAGTCCATGTAATTGTTTCTTAGAACATTGAAAAAGTAAGAAGTTCAGGGTTCGAATCGATAAAGCAAGACCTCTTAATTGTAATTTAACTTATTAATTCCTAATATCCTATTATATAAAAAAAATAGATAGATACATTGTCACCTTAGACTTCTTAGAAGACCATAAAATTACTATATATGCTCATTACCTAAGAAATAGATGTAAGAGCTCACCACCACAAAATACAAAAATAACGATATAATAATCATAAAATAAATAAATGGTTTAAGAGCTTTGTTAGCCTCATGTTATCAAGGTAGACTGCCACGTGTAGGGTAAAAAAATTCCTCCTTTACCCAATATAGTCTAGAAGGATGGCTAAGATTGAAATCAATTTAGAAGTTCCGGATTTAAATTGAAGAAATTGAAATTTTTAAATTTTTTTTTTTTGTGGTTTGTAATTTCCTTTTAATTATATTACACAACATATTCTGATTTTTCTAGATTTTCTGGCTAGGTTTTTGGCATTCTCTTGTGAAGCTCATGTAGTGGTGTGAATTGCCTTATTTTCATTATTAATCAATTGCTCCCTTGATGAATTAACTAATAAATAAGTAATCCTATGAATTTGCCAAATGAGCTAATTCAAAGTTGCATGGGCATCAAATACAATCTCAAGCATGCTTATATTATGAAAAATGTTACCTATAATCTTTTCTTCTTTTTTTTTTTTTTAAACTTATAATGAAACCAGTTTTGTTTTTTTGGCATGGTTATTTGGTCTGATCGATGCAAAATGAACATGAAATTCTGAAAAACTTAAACTTGTTATGTAATTCGTTCAAATAATGTTATATAAATATACATATCTTAAAAACAAGTTTTTTGTTTTTATTTTTTATTTTTTTTTATCAAATGATAGAAAAATAATTACAAATATGATAAATATTATATAATCAAACATAACACTAACTCACAATAACTAGAAAGTCAACAATGCCTAACAACCAATCACCAAGCTCAAGCTTGACAATCACTACTATTTACACACAACTCCTATAATGCTAGAGAAATAAACCAACAAAAAGTATCAAATCCTTCTCCATCGAAGTTGAACGTGCAAAATCTCACACAACAAAGGGAATTGCACAAATATGAAAAATAAAATAATAAAATTATTGTAATCCCTACCGCAAATTAATATTACTTACTGGATGATTATACTGCCACGTAATATTACTATGGTATACAATATTTACTAAGAGTGAGATCTTCAACAATAACTGTAATACGTACAATGATGCATTGGCCATATCATTTAAATGAAACATAGAGACAAAGGGCATGCTGGTTTGTCTCTCAAAATATATTTTTGAGAAAAAAAAATTCAAAAACATATTTGGCTAAAAAAAATTTTAAATCACTTTTCTTTTTACTACATATATTAATCAATCATTTTTTCTCTCACACATATCTATTCAACTATAAAAAATATCAAATCATTCCAAACTCTAAAATTTCAAAACTATTTTCAAAATAATATTGCTACAATTGTGCTAGGTAGCTCAAAAATTCAATGCCCCGAATGTCTCGAATGCGCTGAATGACATTGTTTTCGCACCTTTTTTTTTTTTTCTCCTTCCCCCTCTCATTTCTCTCTCAAACGTTGAGAACCAAACCCAAACAAATAGAGAGGCTAGGCGACGACGAGAGAAATAAAGGAGAAGGAGGAGAAGAAAGAGGAGGAGAGGACGGCAAAGATGGCTTCGTCAGTCGAACGAGAAGCCGTGATTTGGCCACATTGGAGAAGGAGAATGAGAAATGGTAGAAAAAGAAGAGACAAGGGTTGTCAGTGGGTGTGGTCTTCTTTCTCTCTCTCTCTCTCTCAGTTTTTCGATGGGTGGTCTTCTTTCTCACTCTACCATCGTTTGTGAGGGTCGCAGTTGTAAGAGTCACCAGAGTGGGTTTGTAGTTTTTAGATAGAGAAATGAGGAAGAATAGGGTCATCAGAGTGGGTTTGGTAGTGGGTTTGGTAGTTTTGATTTTTTTAAAAAAACCACATCTCAGATTAGCTAAAAAATAAATAAAAAAAAAAAACAGAGCTCCCTCTCTCCTTCAACAAATCATCATTACTCTCATCTCTTTTAAGATTTGTACCGCGAACCAGAGCCCTGGCAAGGAAATTCTTCTTGTTGCTATTTTGGTCTTGTTTTTGCTCAAATTATTGATGTTTTGATGTTGTTTTGGTGCTGAAATTGCTACTGTTTTGCTATTTTCTTGTTTTTTTTTTCTTCCGATTTTGCTGTTATTTTGTGCTAAAATTGCTGTTTTTTTTTTTTTTTTTGTGCTAAATTTATTGCTAATGGACGGTGGTTACTGAGAGGGAGATTTTATGAGCTGAAATGGGCCATGGCAAAGGCCGGGCAAGTTGAGTGTCGAACACGTTTGGGCCGCGGTATCTTGGGCTTGTCTAGAGAGGTTTTGCTTGGTTAAGGCAGAGGGGCCGAGCTACTTGGGCTCATTTGTGTAAAAACCGAGCTGCTTGAAGTTGCTCAGCCGAGATGACTGCCTGTCATTCCGGATTCCACGGTTTGTGCGTTCAGCTCGGTAGGAAGGCCTACAGCTAACCGGTTCGACCTACCACGAGCTCGGCTTGCCGGAATGCAACCAAGCTCGGTCGTTATGGGGCTCAGCGAGTGGATCACTCAAATACGCCGTGCATCGCGGTTATAAGAAGCCAAGGTGGTTCCGCTGGTCTGCCGGGCTCCGCCAAAATATTGTGACAGTTTGGTTAGGTGGTGATTGCTGGATTTGTGCTGACAGATGGAATAGCAGCACCACGTGTCGAGAGACTAATGAGAGTAGATTTGGGGCGCAGAAGGTATATAAGGGTGTCTACACCCTCCATGCTGAGGCAGATGATCATTTTTGGTGAGATACACTTAGACATTCAACTCTCTCTTCTCTCTCTATCCCTGAGTGTGTGCTAACTTGACTGTCGGAGGGGTTTTTCGGCCACACACCGCCGGGTAGCTCACTGCCATTGTGTTCGCAGGTCGATCGGACAGACAGGGAGCTTGGAAGAAAGAAGAACGGGCTCGCCGGAATAGTTGCTCCCCGTATAATTGGCGCCGTCTGTGGAAACTTGATAGACAAAACCTTGTCTTCCCAGCTCATCTAATCGCTGTCCATGGCGAACAACGAAGAGATTCCGTTATCCGCCATTGACGGAGTTACCCCGGAGTCAGCCAGACGGAGAGAAGGACACCCCGCTATTCCTCCGATGGCGAACCTGGAGACTTCTCTCGAAGGACATTCAAGAGACGCACGGGATAAGCGCGGAAGAAGCTTTGGTCATTCTTAGAGTCCAGACGGTCGCCGGCGGCGGAGAGAATCGCACGCCAAACGTCTGGAACACAAGCTAAGGGACTATGACGCCGTCATCCGGAGAATGGCGGCGGAGATGGAGGATCTTAAGCAGCATGTCAAAGGGAAGGGTGTAGCTGGAGTGGGAGACCACAGTAAGCGCACCCAACCCCGCCGTTCAGGCAGTCAGGGCCAGCGGCACACTCCGTCCCTCTCAATCACCAGAAGTTACAAGGTTAAAGAGTCCGACGCGCCAGAAAAAAGGTCTAGCGCGCAAAACAGTACCTATCAGCCCTCACGTCTGGCGACGACGTCAAGGTATTCCTATTCTGCTTGCTCAGACGACTTGCGGGCAGTCTTGAAGGAGCGGGCACGCCAGCGAGAGACTCAGCGGGTGCCGGCGCTCCAGCGGCTATCTTACGGGGGCCATGCCAGTGAAGAAGTCGTAATGCCGCCACCCCGCCCAGCTGTGCCCTTCCTTCTAGACACAGATCAAGCAAGACTGAGTACCACTCCTTTCTCTCTAGAGATAAAAACAACACCGCTTCCCGTAGGCTTCCACCAGCCAAAGTTCACGCTCTACGATGGAAAGACCGATCCATACATGCATGTCAGCCACTTCCGACAGGTCATGGCCGGATATAGGCGGAATGACGCTCTTATGTGCCTTATCTTCCCGTCAAGTTTGGGCGAGCTGGGCTTGAAATGGTTTGAGAGGCTGTCGGAGGGGAGCATCGAAAGGTGACAGCACTTGGCGGAAGCCTTTGTGACGCGTTTCAAAACCAACACCAGAACGCCAAAGGAAGTTAACCACCTTCGTAGTGTCAAGATGGAGCCGAGCGACACACTCAAGGCATACAACTCCAGATACTGGGAAACCTTCAACGAGATCTTGGATTGCCTGGTCAACCTGGCAATCACACAATATAAGCGTGGTCTCCCGGTCGGACATAGATTGCGGGACTTGCTTACCATGCACCGGCCGACATCTATGGGCCAACTAATGTAGCGCATCAACGAGCACATCCGAGTAGAAGATGATGCTGCAGCATCTACCGCGAAGGCAACTCCAGTAGCAACAGACAAGAGGTCGGCTAGCAAGGTGCACGCGGTCAGACAGGAGGCCAACCGTTCAAATGATCGCGCCGAGGAATCTGACTGAGGTTCAAATCGTCGAAACCGGGGACGGGGTCGGCGGAATGACCGAGATGAATACCCCCGCGACGATGAAGCTGATGCAAACAGAAGGTTGAAAGCTCGGACGGGCATCACTACGGTCTTTAAGATTTCAATCTATTGCATACTTAGTGAAATCCGTGACGAGGATTACGTCCGATTTCCTGCTAAGTTAGGCGATGCGCAAAAAGGTTTCAATCCGCGGTACCGCTGCACATTCCACCGGGAGGGCGGACACCGGACAGAGGATTGTTTGCCTCTGAAGCAACACTTGGAGGCGCTAGTCGCGGCCGGACACTTGGACCTTTACATTGATGGAGGTGTGAAGGCCGCACATCAAGCCCCGGTTGACCCGCGTGGACCGGATGACCTGGAGGCGCCCCCACAAGAAGTTGTTAATGTCATCCACGGCATAGTGAAACCGGCGCGTGTATGCGAGCTCCGAGGTATGATCAAGAAGGCAGAACACATGAGGGAAGTTTTGTCGGTCGAGCCCACAATCAAGAAGGGGAAGACAGAAGAGAAAGACGTGATCAGTTTCTCTACAAGGGACTTAGAGCGCATTCAGACACCTCACAAAGATGCCTTATTGGTCACACTCTGCGTTAAGGAATTTGATGTCAAGCGCATCTTGATCGACCAGGGAAGCTCGGTCGAGATCATGTATTACGACGCATTCAAACAGCTTAAACTTCGAGACACAGACTTGGCTCCGGCAACTTCGCCACTGGTTGGTTTCAACTCTCAACCAGAGTGGCCTTTGGGAAAAATTATTCTGCCGGTCAAAGCGGGATACGTGGTCAAGAAAGTGGAGTTCTAGGTATTGCAAGTGCTGTCTACTTATAACCTGATCCTTGGAAGGGGATGGCTTCACGCTATGCAAGCCGTAGCGTCGACCTACTACCAGGTGATGAGATTTCCCTCAGCTATGGGGGCAATTGAGGAAGTTTGGGGCGATCAGGTCATGTCGAAGCAATACTTCGTGGCAGTAAACAGGAGCCGAGCTGCTAAGGGCTTCGTCCAAATGATTGAAAGACCGGAAGATCGGGGAGTCCTCGACGACGTGGGCACCAAGGTTGAGGACAAAGCCGTTGAAGAGTTGGTGGAAGTGCGGATTGACATGGAGAGCCCGAACAAGTTCTTCTTGCTCGAATCAAGCCTTACTGCCCAAGAAATGACCGAGATAGTGGAGTTTTTTATGGCAAATATCGAAGTCTTCGCATGGTCGCCTTACGACATGCCCGGCATCGATCCAAGTTTTATTTTCCAACACCTCAATGTTTTCCCCGGGCAAAGTCGGTCATTCAGAGAACGAGAAGATCGGCGCTACACCATGCCGAGGTAGTTGCAGAAGAGGTGAAGAACTTGCTTGAGGCACGAGCTATTCAGGAAGTGCACTACCCTCGGTAGATTTCAAACACGGTCGTTGTACCTAAGAAGAATGGGAAGTGGCGAGTTTGCGTCGACTCCAAGACCGTCAACCGAGCTTGCCCTAAAGACAGCTTTCCTCTGCCCAGAATAGACCAGCTTGTCGATCTCACGGCTAGGCATAACAGGCTCAGTTTTTTGGATGCCTACCGCGGCTATCATCAGATTGCAATGCATGGCCCCAACCGTGAGATCACCTCTTTCACTACTCCCAGGGGACTCTTCTGCTACTGAGTCATGCCTTTTGATTTAAAGAACGCTGGGGCAACTTTCCAAAGGATGGTGACCAAAATGTTTGCTCCTCTGCTAGGCCGGACGATAAAGGCTTATATCGATGACATGGTGGTTAAAAGTCGGCATCAAGCAGACCACTTGTCCGACCTAACCGAGGTGTTTGTCATCCTCAAACAGCATAAGCTACGCCTGAATGCGTCTAAATGTGCTTTTGGCGTAGGATCCGAAAAATTCTTGGGTTTCCTAGTCACAAACCGAGGCATCGAGGCAGACCCCACATAGATCAGAGCCGTACAAGAATTAAAGCAGCCAAGCTCGGCTAAGGACGTGTAGCATCTGGCCGGAATGGCCGCCGCGCTTAACTGATTCATAAGTCGGTCATCAGATCGCTGTCGCCCTTTCTTTCAAGCTTTGAAATCAAAGTTCTCATTAGATAAAGAATGTGACCGGGCTTTGGCCGAGCTCAAGGAGTATCTGTCTTCAACACTACTGTTGGTAACACTGAAGCCAGGCGAGGAACTTTACCTTTATCTAGCCGTTTCTCAGCATGCAGTTAGTGCGGTGCTTGTCTGGTCGGAAGAAATCAAGTACCTCCCTATCTTCTACGTAAGTAAAACCTTGCTACCGACAGAGTCGAGATACTTGCCGCTGGAAAAACTTGCGTTGGCATTGATAATGGCCTCCAGAAAGTTGGCGCACTATTTCCATGCTCATACAATCATTGTTTTGACCGAGTTCTCCCTCAAAGCTTTGTTCGAGCGGGCAGACTTCTCCGTCGAATTCTCAAGTGGGCGGTCGAATTGGGACAGTTTGACGTTAAGTTCCAGCCACGCACTGCCATAAAGGCCCAGACATTGGCTGATTTTGTTGCTGAATTCTCACCCGGAATTCATCCCGTTTGCCCAGTGGATCTGGCGGCGGCAGTAGAGGAGGTGAGTGCAGATTTAATCGAAGTAACACAGCAAGGCGATGTTGGCGACCCGGAACTTGCGCGCCCCGCCGAAGAACCTTCAGCTAGTACGACGCTACAGCCCGGCAATGCGACGACGGAGTTGGGTATTACCAACCAACTTGCTCTGTCTAGTGCCGCATCGCCAGGAGGGGAGGAAGTGGAACCGATCAGCATTGAACCTGACACCGCACAGCTGAGCGACCACGCGCCCATCCACCTGCAAGCCTCCCAGGACCCCTCAGAATGTTGGAAGTTCTTTGTGGATGAAATGTGAAAACTTTTCGTAGATGGGGCTTCTAATCGCCATGGTGCCGGGCTGGGAATAGTTCTAATTTCGCCAAACGGACTGACCATTGAACACTCTATCACTCTTGGATTCCCTGCATCAAACAATGAGGCTGAGTACGAGGCACTTTTGGCCAGGCTCAAGAGCGCACTTCAGATGCACACATTCGAGCTAATGGTTTATAGTGATTCCCAACTTGTGGTTAACCAAGTTTCTGGGATTTACAAAGCTAAAGACGACAGAATGGCAAAGTACCAAGCTCTGGTAAAAGACCACATCAAGCGATTCCAGGCAATAAGGGTCCAACAGATTGGCCGTGAAGAAAACGGCCGAGCAGACAGAAGTACTCTGCACCGAGCTAGGTCCTTCTTGGATGGACCCAATTATCCTTTTTCTCAAAGAGCGGACCCTTCCAGTCGACAAGAAGGAAGCACATAAAGTCCGGGTGAAGTCAAAGCGGTTTTGGTTCTCTCCTTCCGGCGCTTTATATAAGAAGTCCTTCACTGGTCTCTATCTAAAATGTGTCCATCCAAATAACGTGGAGGCTTTCCTTTACGAAATTCACGAGGGCATCTGCGGCAGTCACATAGGGGGCAGATCTTTGGCCTATCGAGCTATCTCACAAGGATATTGGTGGCCGTGCATGCAAGCAGATGCGCAGAAGTATGTTCGTAAATGTGAGAAGTGCCAGAAGTTTGCCCACCAAATTCACCAACCGGCTAGAGAACTCCTTCCCCTCACCAGCCCTTGGCCCTTTGCGATGTGGGGGCTGGATATAGTGGGACCACTCCCAATAGCACCAGGCAACCGGAAGTTCTTTATCACAGCCACAGACTACTTCACCAAATGGGTTGAAGCTGAGCCTTTGGCAACGATCAAGGAGAAGGATGTAAAACGGTTTGTCTGGCAGAACGTGATAACGCGGTTTGGCGTTCCCAAAATTCTGATCTCTAATAATGGCACCCAATTTGACGGCCGCCTATTCAGAGGATTTTGTGAAGACTTGAAGATTGAATTCTACAACTCTACCCTGGCTTACCCGCAGTCTAACGGTCAAGCCGAACCATCAAACAAGACCATTCTTGATGGGTTGAAGAAAATGCTTGAGAAAGCCAAGGGAAAATGGGCCGAGGAACTACCAAGCGTTCTTCGGGCATACCGAACGATCCCGCAGCGATCCACCGGGTAAACTCCTTTTGCCCTGGCGTACGGCATGGAGGCGGTCATCCCATTGGAAATTGGCATGCCCACCATCCGCAGTGAAAGTTTTGAGCCCGAGCTGAACTTTGAAGCGATCGCCCTAGAATTGGACCTAGTGGAAGAACGTCGGGAAAAGGCTCTCATCCATGTAGCCGCCTACCAACAAGAGCTTTCAAGAAAATACAACAAGACGGTGCACCCCAGACCGTTCAAAGTAGGCGATTGGGTTTTAAGAAAGGTCATAGGCAACACCCTAGTGCCAGGAGAAGGCAAACTAGGGGCAAATTGAGAAGGACCTTACAAGATAACCAGTTTGGCGGGTAAGGAGGCATATCATTTGGAGGATTTAGAGGGCAGAAGGATACCCCGGCCATGGAATGCGGCCAACCTCAAACTGTACTATATTTAGTTTTTCATAGTTTGTGTTCTTTTTGTGCAAAGGAATTTTTGGCCTCACACTTCAGAATGTAATATTTTTTTCGTCAATATATAGAAGTGTCTTGTCTTTGCTCCAGCATTCTGCGTGTTTTCATTGCTTATTGTTAGATTCTAACCGAGATAGTTGATGATTTGTTCAACTTTGAGATTTGAACCGAGATGTTTATTCCGGTCGAACAAGTTGATGATTTGTTCAACTTTATGATTTGAACCGAGATGTTTATTCCGGTCGAACAAGTTGATGATTTATTCAACTTTATGATTCCAACCGAGATGTTTACTCCGGTCAAACCAGTTGATGATTTGTTCAACTTTATGATTCCAACCGAGATGTTTACTCCGGTCAAACCAGTTGGTGATTTGTTCAACTTTATGATTTGAACCGAGATGTTTATTCCGGTTGAACAAGTTGATGATTTATTCAATTTTATGATTTGAACCGAAATGTTTACTCCGGTCAAACCAGTTGATGATTTGTTCAACTTTATGATTCCAACCGAGATGTTTACTCCGATCAAACAAGTTGATGACTTGATCAAATTTTGAGATTTGAACCAAGATGTTTTATTCTGGTTGACTGAGTCGATGATTTACTCAACTTTATGATTCAAACCGAGATGTCTTTTCCGGTTAAATAAGTTAAACAAAATGGTCTTTTTTGCCGAAGTATTTTGTCCGGCTGAAGTTATTTAGCTTGAAGACCGTGCAAACACTTGATGAAAATTGAACTTTTTCATTGATGTGCAAAATAATTACAAGAGGAGAGGCAGATAGCCCGATTACATGTTCAAACAAAAAGAAGACAAAGAAAACTAGACTAAGGGGGAAAGGTTTGTGAATTCATCCTCGGTTGCGGTCGCTTCTAGGTCGACCGTGGTTGTGATCTCCTGGACACCGATCTGCTCCAAGCCGGGCTGCTTTGCGCGGTTGCCATCCTCGGCACTTTCCTCGGCAACCCCCGCCTCTTCTTCCTCGGCTTCAGCCTGCAACGCGCTGAAGACGTCGTTGGCATATGATACAAGGTACGTCGGCATGAAGGCAACTGGGGGAGACGCAAACACATCGGTCCCAGGTCCTTGGCCAAGCTGTTCATAAGCAGCCTTCCATCCCGCCTTGAAGAAGATATCTTTGGTGGCATGGACTTGTTTGGTGTAGCTCTCGTCGGCTTCTTTGAAACCGGCGTTGTTGGCGTCCTTCAGCTCATTCTTATTTGATTCTTTCAAAGTCTCCAGCTTGGCCCGGAGCGCGTCCCTTTCTTTCTCGGCTGTTCTAAGCTGGCCGAGCAACCTGGAATTATCAGAGTTCGCCATCTGCAGTGATGCTTTGGACCGGCCGAGCTCGGGATGAAGTTGTTCCACCTGGTTGGCAGAGTCGGTGGCCTTCTGCCGGAGTCGGTGAATGCGCTCCAAGACCAAGTGTTGTTTCTGGATAGCCTGTAAAAAGAAGGTTCAATTAGAGAGAAGGCCGAGCAAACACTTGGAAAGTTTTGGGCAAAGTGTGTGAAGTTCTTATCCTGGTCATGGACTTCACCGAAGACTTCACCAGCCGGGTGTCTGGCACGTGGTCGCTGTCGACCACGTCGCTCGGCAGCAGCAAGGCCTTGGTCAGATCGAAGGCCAGTAGGTGCTCCTTGTCACCTTTGACTGAGGCGGTTGCCAGGATCTCCTTGTCCCGGTGCTTGAGTTGCGGCCTCCATGTCGGTGTTGGGTCGGTTGTGACGGCAGGTTGCTCGGTATTTAGCTCCGCGACCAGCTCAGCCGAAGGGTCTGCACGTGGCTTTTTTCCAGCCCAGCGGTTGTCTTTGCTTGCTTGCCCGGCGGCAGGAAACGCCAATGCGACCATGGTCCCGCTTGATTGCCCGACAACGGCTGTGCGGGTTGGGATGCTCGATAGCTTGGTAGAAGTCGCAATGATGATATTCTTGATGCAGCTTCTCTTTGCCATCTCTTCTGGCTCGGTTAACCGGATGAAGGGCACGTCTGGCAATGCGGGGTCTGCAGGAGGTGACAGAGCGCGAAGAAAGTCTGTTACCTTACTCCGGCGTGGGGCTGAATATCGGTATGTCGGCATGTAATCAAGGAGCTCGTGGCAATCTCGATTTCTGTTACGAAGCACGGTCCTGATGGATGCTTCGTTGGGGTAGTGATAGTTGGCTTGCAAAGTTTCGATTGCTGCAAAGGAAATAAGAAAAAATGCTAAGTACAGAATAGTGGAGAAAGATAATTAACCGAGCAGTTAGCGCGACTTACATGTCTCGCCGAAATTCTTGCTGATAAACCAGCCCGGTACGTTGGTTGTTTCGTAGTTACCAGACACCCAGAAAAAGTCATCGTCGTGCAAGTCCTTGTCTGGGGTGCCGGTCACTATCTTCTCCTTACCCGGTTTGATTTTTAAATAGTAGGCAAGGCCATCGCCTGTATGCCCGAGAGTATACTGGCGCAATATCTCGGCTAGTCCTAGGTTGGTTCCTAGCCTGTTGTCCAGTTCGTGGATCCCGTTGATTATTCTGTAAGTGTTGGTTGAGACCTGGGTTGGAGCTAGCCCGGTGCGCCGCAAGAACTCGTAGATCAGCGGGTTAACCAGGAAGTGGAGGCCCCCTTCTATAATGGACAACACGGTGAAGGGACACTGGTCTAATTTGTCCTATGGGGTTGTGTCCTTAGCGCCGAGCTCTAAGTGAACGTCGTCTAGGATACCGTATTCTTTCCGGAACGCGGCTAGAGCAATCGGGGTGTCGACCAGGAAGCGGTAGCACCCCATGTGTGGCCGGCTGGTTTTAGCTCGGCTGAGGTGGTTTGGCACAAACTTTTGCTTGATGGCTGCTCGGTCTTAGAGAGCTTCGGAGTTGGTGTGGTCCCCTTGGACTCTACAGGAAAAAGAGGGTAAGTGTAAGTGGAAGCGCGGTCGCGCAAAACGAGCTTGACTTTAGCTCGGTCTGATGGAGTGCCAGACCACCTCGGTCATGAAGGTAAATACAAGAGCACGACTGGTCAAGCGGACCAGATATTAGCCCAATCGACCGGTCAAGTACTCTGCCTACCTCAGTTTCTACAGAAGTTTTCTTAAAACTAGCAATTTGCTCGGTCTTAATGTTTTTTGGGATCAAGAGAAGACCTGGAGCCCGGTTCGCCCTAGATCTTCAGGTGTTCATCACTGGGGCTGAAGAATAGCAAGGAGGACAAGGGGCATGTGAGGGTTTTGGGGAGCTATACCCTAAAATCTATCGTTTTTGTGCCCTGAAACGAAGAATGTCAAATGAAATAGCAATAAAGGGGTCGAAGAACTTACCAGAATGGGGCTGGAGGTGAGTCTTCAAGCACGAATGCAGCAAGACGCAAGAAGGAGGCTCTTCGAAGGCTCTGGAGCTCTAGAATGTCAAGAACTGAAGGAGAGTCAGTAAGAACGAAATGAAGGGAGAAATGACGTATATATGGGAGAGAGAGAGACCGCCAAAATTTTTTAATGTGAAGGGACGTGAGGGTTAGCTGCTCGAGGCCAATAAACAAGCGAAGCATGTCCCAATTAATGGCGGCGTAAGAGTTGAAGAGATAGGGAGGCGATATGAGGCGTCGACCGGGCAAGTTTGGAAGCCAGGCATGTCGACTAGCACGGTTAACTACTTGCAAACTAAGGACCGAGGAAGAGTCTACCCCGGTTGGATCATGTAACCCCAGTCACGCTTGTGCGGACGGAATTAAGGGGCAATTGAGAGGGAGATTTTATGAGCTGAAATGGGCCATGGCAAAGGCCGGGCAAGTTGAGTGCCGAACACGTTTGGGCCGCGGTATCTTGGGCTTGTCCAGAGAGGTTTTGCTTGGTTAAGGCACAGAGCCATGTTGAGCCGAGCTGCTTGGGCTCATTTGTGTAGAAACCGGGTTGCTTGAAGTTGCTCGGCCGAGATGACTGCCTGTCATTCCAGATTCCACGATTCGTGCGTTCAGTTCGGCAGGAAGGCCTACAGCTAACCGGTTCGACCTACCTCGAGCTCGGCTTGCCGGAATGCAACCAAGCTCGGTCGTTCTGGGGCTCGGCGAGTGGATCACTCAGATACGCCGTGCATCGCGGTTATAAGAAGCCGAGGTGGTTCCGCCAGTCTGCCGGGCTCCGCCAAGATATCCTGACAGTTTGGTTAGGTGGTGATTGTTGGATTTGTGCTGACAGATAGGATAGCAGCACCACGTGTCGAGAGACTAATGCGAATAAATTTGGGGCGTAGAAGGTATATAAGCGTGTCTGCGCCCCCCATGCTGAGGCAGATGATCATTTTTGGTGAGATACACTTAGACATTCAACTCTCTCCTCTCTCTCTCTATCCTTGAGTGTGTGCTAACTTGACCGTCGGAGGGGTTTTCCGGCCACACACCGCCGGGGTAGCTCACCGCCGTTGTGTTCGCAGGTCGATCGGACAGACAAGGAGCTTGGAAGAAATGAGTACGGGCTCGCCGAAATATTTGCTCCCCGTACAATTGCCGATAAAGAATGGCGGACAGTGGTCACCGATGGAGAACGACGATGATGCAAATCCTGAAGGAGATGAAAGTGAGAATGATGTGCTGAGGGAGACAGACAGAGGAAGATAAACAAGCAGAGAGAGAGAGATTAACAGAGGGAGAGAAGGAGATGCGGGCCATTCAAGCCACAAATAATTCGAGCTACAAAACATTTTTTCATATTGCTATTCAAATCAAAAAAATTAGATTCATTTTCTAAATTTAGTAATGTGTTAAGAAGACAATTGGTTGATAATTAAAAATATTTAAATATCAACCAATTATTTTCATGACACGTGACTAGGACTAAAAAATAGGTTTAAAAAATAGACTTGTATATCATTTTTCTTTTCAAAATATACCATCAAATAAAATTTTAATTTTTTTAAACTTTCTAAAAAATTATTTTTAAAATAGTATCTCAACACAAACTAAACCAGGCCAAAGTCTAATTACTATTATTCGTCTAATTTTTTGGAGAATTGATGATGGCAGAAAAATTACTATTATTTATTCCCCTAATTTTTGGTCAAGTGATGGGTTGTCGCAATTATTGGTGTCTAGTGGAAGGAAAATGTATGTGATGTGGTTTTAAAAATTGTGGATTATTGGTATCTTCTGGGCCCTAAAAGGAGCCAACAGGATAAACGGTCAGTAATTTATGAAGTTATTGATTGGCCTTGAATGTTGCCTTAAGAATGTTGTAATTGATAAAAGAGGTAAAGTTCACAATTTTATATTTTAGTGATTGGATAAGAATGTTGTGATTGATAAAACAGATAAGGTTCACAATTTTATATTTTAGTGATTAAAAAATTTGAAAGGACGTGAGAGTTTGTGATTGAAGAGAAATAACATCACGTGATATCTCAAGAGTACTAAGCCTGTGTTTGGCAAGGACTTTTTTAGGTTTTTTTGGCTATTTTAACCACAAAAAACAAAATAGGCTATTTTAGCCATAACAAACAAAACATCACATCCAACCTATAATCATTACATTCTTCTCTCACAAAAAAAGTCAAAAAAACCAAAAAGCCAAAAAGCCCTTCCCAAACTAAGCTTTTTAACCCAAGCTAAAATAGCCAAAAAAGCCAAAAAGCCAACCCCTTCCCAAACGGAGGCTAAATAATTTTTTCAGCTATTTATTCTTATGGAATCTGAAAGTTGTGTAAACATCATCTTCAAAAGGGGTTAGAAATGATGGGTAGTACGCACCTTCAATTATAGACATCTATAATTGTAGGCCAAATAGTTCCCCGACTTCCAAAACCCAGAAAGATTTGTCACAGCTTTGTCCAAAGGACAGAAGAATTTCCAACTAAATAAAGGATGGGTAGCAAATAACTCAATTAAAAGTGATAAAAAATGCTGCTATCAATGATCATCGTCTAAATGCAGAAACCACTTATCGAAACAAATAAATGACTATTTTCCAAGGGCAAAAAATGGAAAACATAAGCTCATGACCAAATTTGAAGCTTATTGTGTATATCAGGAACGGTTCAAATGTCCCTTTCCCACCAGATAATAATTTAAAAAAATGCACAAAATTACAGGCAACTCAAGGTCTGTGTTGAATGCATGTTGCTAATTGAACTACAAATGCATGCTATATATACAGTAGCTAATTGGGCATAAGGCTTGCAGAGCATCTATTAGAGCTCAGCGAGTATAGGACAAGTTCAACAGTTGATCTGTGCTGCAAAATTCTATAATTGTCACACACAGAAATAGAAAACAGCCAATAATGACGCATTTTAGCATATACTACTTCAAGATAACATGAATCCAAAATAAACCAGCAAACTGTGAGAATAACAAAGCTAAAGCAAAGAGCAGACCCAAAGACTGGGATCCAACATAGAAACAAAGCAATCCCACATACTAGAAATATTCAAACACAACAAAATCACAATTTCATTTACCAAACACCACTATTTCAGATGGCAGTGCTGTCTTTAAGCATCCTCCTCATAACCCTCTTCCTCTTCGTACTCCCCTTCCTCATCAGCAGTTGCATCCTGATACTGCTGGTACTCAGAGACCAAATCATTCATGTTGCTCTCAGCTTCCGTGAACTCCAT